>NW_023144624.1:9222200-10422200 GCF_012932325.1 Thrips palmi | reverse complement strand
CAACAGATTGGGAAGGCACAGAAAACTTTTATCACAAACACTGTTGTTTCTCCCAATCAGTCACATGATAATAACTTAACCAATTTAACCTAAAACACTTAACATTTTGACTAAAGGTCAATTATTTCTAAACACCTCCATGCGAATTTTCAGAGTCAATATCATCATCTCCACCCAAGCCAACTAGTGATTCTTGTTTCACGAGTTGACCATGATTGGCGAAGAAGGCCTCTTCCATATGCCCCATCAACATGTCATGGTTTCCATCATCCATGTCTCGGACATAGTCATTCCTAGCATACGGACCGGCATCTTCTTGGCGGAGAGTTGATAAATAATTGGCAAGGGTTGTAACTGTGACATTCAAAATCTCAGCTGCTCTGAATAAGGTCAGTTCTTTCCGCTGAAGTTTTGCAAGTACTCCAGCAGGTCCAGGCTCAGACCAAAAGTCACGAACTCTGTATAAATTTAAAAAAAGAATGGTAAGTAAAATTTGGAGGCAATTGGCTCTAATTATATTATATTATATTTCTATTATATTTAAAACAAAATTCTCAACAGATAGAGGAAACCATATTGTTCTGGACTAAAATCATTTATGAACTCACCGATAAGGATGTTTCAGACATCCGAAGGCTTCACGATAGCGACCATATAGGGTTCCATATGATACACCCAAAATTTCAGCACCAGCTTTCATTTCAATATCCTTATTCCTTATAGCTTCCATAACATTTCTGGTGAAAGCCTCTTCCCAGAATTGAGGTCTTCGGCCAGACACAAGATAGTCATTCATTTTGATAACGTCCCGAAATCTGTCAGACAAGGGGGTGCTAACGGAAGATGGTGGTGGAGGTTGCGGCGCAGGTTGCGGTACAGGTTCAATCGGAGGTCGAGAGTCTTGCACATCACCAGAATCTATGCATAAATGAACGAGATTAATTTAAGTTCCATCTTAATTTGAATTTCATCGATACAAAATGACATCTTACTGTTGTATCCAGCATCTCCATCACTATGGTCATTGAATGTTTCCTTTAACAATGAGCAATTAAAATGATGTTAGACAGATTTAGCTTCTTCAAAAAGATATACTGAATGAAAGTCAAATGTACCTGTACTGCACTGTGCATCATGTTTCCATAGCTCCTGTCTTCGTTTTGAAGAGGATCCGATGCCGGAATTATTTCAGGCTCAGAGTCATCCTGATCCCATTGGGACTGCTCTTCACCAGAATCCTAAAATCAAACAAATAGTTTTCACTTTCAGACAGCTTGAGTTTCAATTTGAGAGTTAAATATTCTTGCTCTCAAGTACTCACCACCTTGGGGCTGTAGCTGTTTGGTCGCCTCTTTTTATTGACAGGGGATTCAGATCCATTTGACACAGAAAGTTGGGGATTTGAACCTTCATCTGAGGAGCGCTTTTTGTGACCTTCAGACGAGTTGTCTGGGGTTCCTTCTTTGACTGTCTCGTTATTATCTGCTGGCCAGGACATCTGAGCTAAACCTTTGATTCTCAAGTCTTCCGCAGTTTTCAGAAGGGATGTTAGATGAGACTGTAAATAGATATTCAGAATTATAAAATGCATTAAAAATTAGTTACCTGCATTAAGGTGCAGATACAAAGCAAAACAAACACAAGAAAAATCATTAAGATAGGAAATTGATAACAACGTACATTTTGGACATTGATTTCTCCACGATACATGAAATTAACCAAAGATTTCATGTCCATGAACTTCACATCTTTTAAAATAACAATAGGGTTCTTCTCTGAATATTCTGAGAAAATACTATCAAAGTATGTACTGCAGGCAGATAAGACCATCTGAAAAACAAAAAGCAGTGTAATGAAAAATAAAATAAATACCATGAGTAGAGAATATCAAAACACATACCTTGTGAGCTCTTAGTGTCTTCCCCTCACAAGCGAGGGTAACATCAGTGTAGCATTCTCTTTCCAATAAATTAGAAAACATTTGCTGCAAAAATAAGAGAATTAGAGAAATCGTATTAAGAAAGCTATAACAAGACCAAAGATTGCAAAATATACCTGTAAATTACTGTGATGGTATTTCCATCGCAAACAATACTCTTGGGCTGACATCTTGGAGTTCGGCAAATGATTCATGGTGAAGAAACTTTTGTCTTGTCAGCCAATGCAAAAGTGGCTTTAAGAGCTATGAGCTCTTTCAAGCAACTGTTGGGTTGCTTTGACTAATCAATGCATTGCCTGTGAACAAGAAGCTTTTAAAATGCCAATCTTTATGATTTGCTCTCAAGGGTTAATGTGAACAGCTACTAGAACCTATCGCATCCCAGTTGAAGAATTTAGATCATATTACTATTCTCAGAGCAGGATAGACACTTCAAAGGTGAGCCCATAAATCAAACTTCTACAGATCAGAATTAAATTTTAAGAGCATAATGTAAACTTATTCCAGTGTCTGACCGTTAAATTTGTTTTGATCAAATGAAAATCAATACCTAGACATATAAATAACAAACTTGTGTTTCATTCTTAAGGCATCTAAAACACACATAGAATCCATCACTTAATAGCAATAGAGCTAGAAAAATAACTCAGATATTGGGGAAAACAATGCTCGTAGTTTAAGTTAAGAAAAAAAAGTAACAGGTGTTAAGCCCCAGATTCTATTCCTTAAAGAGACCGTGGAAATTAGGTGCATTTTGAAATAAACTAAGCTCTGAGACTGTGAAAAGCGCACAATAAATGAACAAAGGCCGCTCAAAATACGAAGGCCCTGAAAATACTCAATCCGACGAATCAGGCGTAGGCTAGATATTTTAACCTATATAATAAATAATGAGCTTATTGGCGATCGGCAGTCGACAATATCAAATTTAAGTCGCTTCAGTACCTACAAATGCTCTCAAGAGCGTTGTAAACAAATCTCGAGTGAACACAGAACCGGAATCTTGCTCTTTTTCTCAGATTTCCAAATTTGGACTTAAGTTCTCAAAATCCAAAATGGCGAGCTGACATTTCAGAAATTCCAATAAGGAGCTGTGTGGGGGGGTGGGATAGGGATTTCCTACTACGCTCAACTCAACCGATCGTGATATCAACTTTATAGCAAAAATAGCCCTTTTCTGATTGAATATGAAATCAAGCTCAAATTAATGGAACTGAAAAGAAAAAATATATGGTGCCTTCCATGTCTTAAAAATTAACAAAACCGGGAACTACTTTTCATTATTATTTTTTTAAAGTCCAATAACCCATGCTACAAGCATTTCTTAGAAAGACTAGGCTATTTTCACAAGGTATGAGAAATTACTGGTTGGTTTTCGATTTGCACCCGAGAAACCGCAGTACTTAGCCTCAATCAGGGGTCCAACTCACTCGAAAACATAACAGTAGTCACCCGGTCCGGTTTTCCCGGTATCTTCCTCTCTTTCCTTTCCACACAACACACAACATCTGCAGGGTTTGAAACTTCTGCAGTGGTTTTGCACTTTCGCAGTTCAGTTTGTGCTATCCTGCAGGGTTACGGCCGAGTTTCCCCAACTATAGCCTATCTTAGCAACTTATCGCCTTTGCCACTGCAACCTCCGTGCCTAGCGTTGCTTCTACTACACTACAGCTGCCACTGCAACAAGGCAGCAGGCAAGCAAGCAAGAGAGTACAGTGCACAGTGGCGGTCAGCGTACATCCGTCGTCGTTTGCTGATAGGCTTTTCGTTCTTTTTAAGAAATTCTAACTTGCCACGAGAATTTTTTCACTTTGCTACTGATTCAGCGTAAACTTGGGAATCACTAACTATGGACGAACTTATGGAGGAGCATTCACAGTCACCAATCATGGAAGAAAACAAGGATCTAGATGATCCTATGGGAATGGGAATGGGGATGGGGATGGAAGGTGGTCTCGATGAGGAAGACTATGACCCGGATTATGATGAATATCGTAAGCGAGGAGGGCCTGGTCGTGGTATGGGGTGAGTACATTTAAATTATGTGCATAATGTTGTGCTTTGTGATGATATTTTCTACTTCAACTCATTTTACTATCACCTAACCTACTGAGTTGATGGAGTTCGGTTTTGCTATTTTTCTTTTATCCTCAACTGCACCTTTCTGTATTACTTCTAAGCAAGAATTTTATGTCAAAATAGCCAAGCAGAAACAAGTGCTCTCACAAGTATTTCATCACTCATGGTCTGGAATTTCGAGTGTTTACAGTGTACAAGTGCTTTATACCACCTAACTTCCTTGATCGGCCTGATTTTGAGCAAACTCATTACCTTCAGTCCATGTAAAAACTAGCATTAAGAGATTTCTAAATAATTACCAGGAAACAGATGGGTGGGTATTATTGAAGAAGGTCTAGCAGTTTCGCAATGTTCACTTTTCATATTTTTGTTCGCTAATTTTATCGTGGAGGATAAAAAGAGGGAGAGAGTAAATTAACGTGGATTGCGAATTTGGTGAAGCTAAACGAGATTTTCCTTACTTCAATCCAATTTTTTGTTTCAATTAGTTGACAACATGAAACTCAATTACGCTGCTACTATTCTTTATTTGTTTTAAATTTTGAAATGTGATATAAATTATTCCGTCTTTTATTTCCTAACATTTACTCTGCTCATCTCTATTGATTGTGTCTGTCGATTAAATGTGGCTAATCCAGGTACTTAAATTTTCTATGTTACAGGGGGCCTGACTTTGGCCCAAGAGGCCCACCAATGGGCCGTGCTCCTGGTCCTTATGGAATGAATGGCCCACATGGACCTCATGGTCCACCTCCACGCTTCCGAGGAAGAGGTGGCTTTGGACCAAGAGGCCCTCCTGGCTTCAGAGGTCCTCCACCCCCTCATTTTGGAGGTCCTAGAGGTCCACGTTTCAGAGGAGGACCACCGCCGAACTGGGATCCAAACTGGGGACCTCCCGGCATGGGTCCTCCACCACACATGATGGGTCCTCCTCCACCAGGAATGGTGAGTTGCTAGCATTTGGATGCTGCTAACTTACCCACAGTTTCATTCCAATATGTTGAGATGGTGTATTTTTGTAGCCGCCTCCACACATGATGGGAATGGGTATGCCTCCACCAAACGGTTCTGCAAGTGGACCGCCTCCAGGTGGACAGTATGGCCCACCTCATGGCATGGGTGGACCGCCGCCTAACATGATGCAGCCACCTCCAACTGTTGTAAGTGATGAAGCTGTTCATCCCTACTGTTTGAGTGTTTTTGACAGATAGTTGGCAGCAATGGAGCATCCTGTGCCCTGTGCAGTAGAACAGAGTGTATTGTTGTGGCCTGCATTGTTGGAGGGCACATCCACAGCCCTCTAGACCATTTTCTTGATTGTGCATCTGTGACCTGTGACTGAATATTTATTTTATTCACAGGGTGGTGTGAGCAGTATGGATTTGTTGTCTGGAGAAGTTTGGGTTGAAACTAAAGCTGGAGATGGTAAGGTTTATTATTACAATGCAAGAACAAGAGATACAACTTGGACCAAGCCAGAAGGGCCGGATGTGAAAATTCTAACTCAGGAGCAGGTAGGATTTTGTCTTTAAATATGCACAATGAAATGCTTAAAGTTATGTTGGTATTAATGTTTGGCCTGTATATTTTATTCTACCTCCAGGTAGAATCATTGGCCCAAGCAGCTGGCGTCCAACCTGGAGGCAATTCTGTTACGACGACAGCTGCTCAGGCAGCAGTTGCACAGGCCAATTCTACTAACTCGAGCAAGGCAGATATTGACTCTACCCAAGCTCCAGGTGACTACTTCATTTAGGATTTTCATAATTGTGGGGTAGAAGAGTCCCAAACATGTTTCTATTTTGTGGATTTCCTATCAGGTACTGGTCCAATGCCAAACACCATGCAACCTCCACCCAGCATGATGCAAGGACCTCCTCCAGGCATGCCACCATTCGGAGGGCCCCCTCCCCAATTTGGTGGACCTCCACCGTATGGAATGCCCCCACCAGGATTCTCTCAAGGATATCCCCCTTACAATGGGCCTCCAGGAGGCGGCCCAGGCGGGTGGAACATGCCACCTCAAGGCATGCCTCCAGGACCAATGCAGGTTTGTTATTTATAAATGATTCGGCACGGTTGCGTCAAAAGGCTTGCTTTTCAATTACCTCATCAAGTTCTTCTTTCTCTGTTTTTCCCTTCTCTTGGTCATTCTTTGCCTGTGCTTTTTGGGAGTCTCTTTGATGTGTTCTATTGTTTGTCTGGGTATGGTGTATGTGTCCAAGTTAGAGATGTAAGATGGCCTGTCATCAAACAAACACATTATGTGTTTGTACGCAGGGTCTTCCACCAACTGGAATGCCTCCTCCGGCTGCAACCATCTCTTCACCAGCTGTTCCAAACCCAGCTATCGCAGCTGCTGCTGCCCCACAGCCTGCTAATTGCGAGGAAGCAGCTGGACTTCAGGTGGCTGGACTTTGCTTTCTTTCCAAAGATCTTGTTCAACTTCTCTTTTTTTGTTTCCTTTCCTGGCTTGTGGTTTTTCTTCTTTTCCTTTCTGTGTTTTTTGATTGTTGGTGGAGGGTTTGATCATGAGTATCCTTCTTTATTTTTGTATGCATGCATGGAAATATTAAGAGTTGCTTTGGGCCTTTCAAAAAATTTTTTAGTTCTTTCTTTCTGTTTTTTTTTTGTGTGTGTTTTTGACTTAGCGTGATTTTTGCTGTTGGTTTTATTTCAGATTGATCCTGAGATACTAGCCAGAGCCTCTGAGTGGACTGAACATCGTGCTCCCGATGGTAGATCATACTATTACAATGCAAAACTTGGCCAATCTGTTTGGGAGAAGCCTCAGCCGCTGAAGGATTTGGAAAGTATGTATCCTTGTATAGTTGACAGTAAGATCGCATACGGATCGTTCCTTAAAAACGTAAGATGCTGATGTCAGGGGGACCCCACTATGCGTTAAACCCACATTGAGACGCATGCCCAGTTCCGGTCGCATAGCAAGGTTTTCGTGACGTGAGCACAATGTACTGCCCCTAATGCCCTTAATCTCTTGTTTATGTAGCTGCCAAACTTGCTGCTGCTCAAGGCATCGCATCAATGCCTGTTTTGAACACATCAGCATCAAATTCTACCTCTGTAAATCATGAGGGAGACGATTCCGATGATGAAGAGGAAGAAGATGACACAGTGCCTGCAGGAACTCAACCTGTTATCATTGACCAGAGTGCCACAAGTATACCTGCTATGAATGGTACTAGCACAGCAGCTAAGCCTGAAATTGAAAGTGATAATGAAGAGGAGAAAGAGAGAAAAAAATTGGCAGATGAAGAAGATTTAAAACATAAGCAAGAAGAAGAAGAGAAAGCAAAGGAGCTTCAACGCCAACAGGATAGATCTAGGCCTGTATCAAGCACCCCTGTTCCTGGGACACCATGGTCAGTAAATTCTAGATGTCAAATACTTGCCTTAATTATAACCTTGTGTTGGTGCTGATGTCATCTTGATCGTTTAGGTGTGTGGTTTGGACTGGCGATGGACGAGTTTTCTTCTACAACCCATCATCTCGTACATCTGTTTGGGAAAGACCAGAGGATCTGGTGGGTAGAGGAGATGTTGATAAAATGGTTGGCAATCCACCAGATACTGTGTTACAATCCCAAGCTGCCTTAGGCCTTGGATCTAATGGCGTAAGTTCTTCTGAAAACTCAGCTGCTACTGCTGTTAAACGAGAGATCAAGTCAGATGATGAACAGGCCATTCCTTCTAAAAAAATAAAGAAGGAAGAGCCACCTGTTAAAGGTAAGAGCACCCTGCTACTTGAGTGTCCTCTGCTATGTAAACTTGTGCGTTAACTTCCTACAAAGTTGACTTAATCTTGTTTTCTTTTTTAAATTGTTTTGCAGAAGTGAAGGAAGAAACAAAACCTCCAGAGAAGAAGCAGATCGAGGTCGGGAAGGAAGCAGCCATGGAGGCAGAGGTCCGTGCGGCGCGGGAGCGAGCCATCGTCCCCCTGGAAACGCGGATCAAGTCTTTCCGCGAAATGTTGGCGGAGAAGGAGGTGCGTTGCAGTCTCTCCCTGTTGATATTTGCTTGATCTTGGCAAGGAAGCAACATTCATGGCAATTTGATTTTCATTTCAGGTGTCTGCGTTCAGCACATGGGAGAAGGAGCTGCACAAAATTGTCTTTGACCCTAGGTATCTTCTTTTAACCTCCAAGGAACGTAAGCAAGTGTTTGAGAAGTACGTCAAGGAACGGGCGGAGGAGGAGCGCCGAGAGAAGAGGAACAAGATGAAGGAGAAGCGAGATGATTTCCGTCGTCTACTTGAAGAAGCTAACCTTCACGGAAAGTAAGTGCTATCTCTTATTTTTTAGCCTAATCTCTTCTGAGGCCTGATTTTTCTCAATTGGCTTTGAATTTTTCTCCTTGTAGGTCCTCTTTCAGTGATTTTGCTCAGAAGTATGGAAAGGAAGACCGTTTCAAGAACATTGACAAGATGCGGGAAAGGGAGAGTCTCTTCAATGAGTATCTCCTGGATGTGCGCAAGCGGGAGAAAGAAGAGAAGCTGCAAAGAAGGGAGCAGGTTAGTAGTCAAATTGTTTCTATTGTGGAAGTCCTAATTGTGTTTTGGTGTTGCTTGGGTATGGTCAGTCTGGTTGTCAGTTTACAATAATTTTCTTTTGGGCTGCATGGACGACTTAATTGTGACAAACATTTTTGATTATGGCTCTGTGACTTTCATAGATTCCTGTCAAAAGCCGGAGAAGGCTGCCTGTAACAATTAAATTGGTCAAAATTTATAATTGCATAAGAGAAGTTCATCCAATTTTATTTTTAAAATATTATTAGAAGTTGCTTGTTTAGCCTAGCCAAGAATTGCAGATGAATTTAATTTATTCAATGAGTTGTACGTTGTAATGGTTTGTTCTGACTTTTTTCATTTCAGTGTAGGAATGCTCTTAAGTTGTCATGACCCTATTTGATTGATGTTTTCACAAACTGATCATGCCCAGCAATTATAAATAGAATAGGTCAGCAAGGAAGTGTTTTGTGTCAGTGGTGTTCAATTTACACTGACATGCCAATTTCTTACAAAGACTCATCATATTACTATTGTAGGGTTGCTCCTTGGGTAAATTGTTCAATTTGTCAACATAAATGAACCGCCTTAGTCTAAATAGGATTTTTGCATGAACAGGATTATTATCAATTTTTTAATGCTTGCCAGAATGATTGCCAGGTTAAGTGTGTTGCAGTCATTGTGGTGTGAGTAGAATGACAGCATAACACTTACCTGTAAACTTCTTTATTTTCTGCATTAGTTGTTAGTTTTGTGTAATTGACTTAGTTTCCTCCCTCTTAGCCACAAATGTAAGTATAAAACTCCTCATCCAATCAAGCTATGCTCTTAGATAAACATACAGTTTACCTACTCATTTTTGCAGATGAACCTTGTCCTTAGTTCTTATGTCACAGATAATGCCTTGAAGTACCTACCTTCTCACACAATTTCATGTTCTTTTTTTTTCTTTGTGAGACTGTTGTCAGCTTGAACATGGTAAAATGTGTCAATTTGTAAATATTTCATTAGGCACAGATTTCTTTTTCCTTTCCTGTTTTTGCTCATTTTTTGCTGCAATACGTCTTTGTGTTGCTGTTTGTGCTGCAGTGGATCTAGTAAATGAATTTCTAATGTGTATTTTGTTCACACTGTCACTTCTTGTTTTTCACATAATGCATATATCATATCTTAAATTCATTGGTTATCAAATTTTAGATAAATCGACTACTCATTCTACCATGTTAGATGATTTTCAGATTTGAAATTGCTTATCTCTTGACTATATGATTGAAACAAAGTTGCAATACTTTCAAGTGTCAATGTCGCATTGTTGTTTCATCTTTTTTACAGGTTTTTGTTCTTAATGTTTTTCCTCAGGTTTACTTAACTTTTTTAATTTAAAAAGAAAATGCTCATTCCGGTTTTTAAGACTAGCTGCATAGTATCTCTTGATTTCCATAAAATTTGGGAGATTAAGGCTTGCTATCATTTCAATTCTGTGGGACCCTCGGGAGCTATCATTCAGATTGGGGTTTAAGTTGTTGTCCATGAACAGAGAGTACTATGCCTTTACCTCGAGTAAAATTTTCCTTTGTAGACCATTATGGGACATTCAAATTGAATCAAAGATGGTTGGTATGTAATGCCAATCAATTAGAGGGGTATCATTTATAATGTGGCTTGTTGCTTATGTTGTTCCTGTTGTCCTGTCTGCATTGAAAAGTTATTGACACAATCTCCTCATTTGACTTCTGTATTCCGCTTTTCAAGTGTCCAGCAAGAAAAGGCCGTGAAGCTGTCAGAGGGCCAGCGTAAACCGTGCGCCGGTTGAGAATCAACCCACCCTTTCCACTACCGCTCGTTTGTTTCGCACATGGTATAAACTAATTAATTTTTAATTTTTCCTCTATCAATTATTAAATTCTATTTCTTATTTGTAAGATACATTTTACCACTACTTACTGTTCAGATTTTCAAATAATTGTCAAAAGATCCCTAACAATTTCTTGTAGTGTAAAGAAAGAAAAGTTAAAGGTTTTTGCTTTTTGAACTTAAAATTTTACTTAGAATATGTGTTCTGGAAACATGTGTCAATTTTGTACTGTTTGTCATCTATGAACCTGCATTATAGAAATTTGCATATGCTTTCTCCATTCTGTTACCAGCCATCTCTACTTGATAACATTATCTCACCAATTAAGTTGTTAACTTATCAGACATTAACTCAAAATTGCACATGTTTTCAGATTGCTCTGTTAAGCCTATCAAAGAACTGGTGATCTATGGTATGTGCCAAAATTATTCATTTGCTTTTCTGATCAAATCAGTTCACTCTGCATATTGTCAGGAGTTTCTTCTTCATAACTGATTTTCACCTTGTAAAAGAGCACCAGGTCTTTGGAGGCTTGCCTAGTTGATTTACGTACATAGCCTAGCTGTTTTCTGACAATCAGTGTCTGGCTTGTATTTAGACACAAGATTTGTCAAGTGTTATTGTGCCTGGAATCTTTACATTGCATTCAGGCAAAAGTCCTGATTTAATTAACATCTGCTTTGTTTGCTAAGATTTCAGTCTTATAAGCACAAAACAAAAAGAAAAGAAAGACAATAATAGCTGGAAGTTGACTTAAAAATTTGAGAATGCAAGTTAGATTGTAAATTTTTCCCTGGAAGCATATCAAATTTGTATGATTACATTGACTAATTAAACATAATAATTGAACTTTCTGGTTTTGGAAAGACACAACTTTGTCTTTTTTAAGGCCCCAGTTGCATAAACTCAAAGCAGGAATAAATGTTTTTCTACTGTTCGATTGTGGCCAAGATACTAGAATTCTTTGCACTCTCCAGACTATTCCATACTTTGTTAAAATGTTTGTTTTCAGAAGAAAGTACTCCGGAAAATTCATTTTAGTGCTTGGTTAGATCAATCAATTTATGGGATTGTAAAGAAGTTATAACGCATTCTACAAAATGAATTTTGTAATAATTGACTTTTTTTCAGGATCAGTGGTGCTGTTGTTCTGCAATTTTTTTTTCCCACTTGCATTAACTTTGTCTTTTGTCTTGCAATCTTCGTCCCGTCCATCAAAGAGAATGTACTTTTCTTATCTCTCAAATAACTTCACTCTATATGGTGGGAATGAAGAGTTGAAAGACAGTTGCTATCAAAGTTAGGCAAGTTCTGAGTTAATTTATTATTTGAACCTTAAGTTTAATATGCTAAAATTTCTTGTGGCAGACAAAACGAGAGTTCTTCGAAATGCTGAAGGAGCGTTCAGAAATTGACCGCCATTCCCGCTGGAGTGACACAAAGAAGCAGATTGAGAGCGATTCTCGATATCGCGCCGTGGACTCGAGCACTCAACGTGAAGATTGGTTCCGAGAACACATTAAACACCTGAAAGAAGAAAGGAAACGAGAAAAGGAGCGTAGGAGGAGCAAGGAAAGGAGGCGTAGCAAAGATAGGGATAGAAGCCGCGATAAGGATAGGAACAAGGATGATAGAGAAAAAAAAGATGACAAGGAAAAGGAAAAAGAAAAGGACAAAGACAAGGACAAGGACAAGGATAAAGAGAAGCAGAAGGAGGAGAAGGAGGAAGGTGAAAATGATGATGATGATGATGAGAGAGGTAGTGAGGTTAGTTAATACCTATGATTTTTTTCTGAATGGACTCTTTTCCATACCTGCATCTTCTCATTTTTTTAATCTTCTTCAGGACAATCATTCTGAGGATGAGCGTGAAAGAGAGCAACGTGACAAAGATAAACAAGCACGAGTACAAGCAAGTTTGAGAGAGCGTGAAAAGGAAGTTCAAAGGACATTAGCCACACACATGCGTGACCGAGACAAGGAGCGTGAGCAACACAAGCATGATGAGGCTGTTCAACATTTCAATGCCCTGCTTGCAGACTTGGTAAGTCAAGTATTAAACCAGCTGACACTGAATTCTGAATCAGTTCTTGATTTTCCACCAATGTTTAATTTCTGTTCTAGGTTAGAAATGCAGACCTCATATGGAAAGAAGCTAAACGGCAACTGCGCAAAGATTCTAGGTGGGAATTAGCAGAGCTACTGGACAGAGATGAGAAAGAAAAACTGTTTATGGCACATGTTGAACAGCTTGGTAACAAAAAGAGAGATAAATTCAGGTAATTCTAAGGTTTTTATCAGCAACACACTTGTGATGATTCTGTCAAATGTATCCTCCTTTTTGTCTTCCTGCAGGGAAATGCTAGGTGAGATTTCGGACTTAACATTGACAAGTTCCTGGAAAGACATTAAAAAGTCTGTTAAGGATGATCCACGGTGTTCCAAGTTCTCTTCTAGTGACAGGGTAAGTTGTTATTGTTATTGCATACCACTTCGTTTTTTTTTTTTAGAATCTTTCTAATAGAATTTGCTCTTCTAGAAATGTGAGCGAGAGTTCAAAGAATATTTGAAGGATAAGCTGGTGGCAGCTAAAGCCGAATTTAGAGAGCTTTTACAGGTGATTTTCTTATTCTCATAGCATTTAACTTTTGCTTACAATGTTTCTGTATTTTACAAATTGTAACATTATTATTCGATTTTTTCTTTTCAGGAAACGAAACTGATAACCCACAAGTCCTTGAAGATGGTGCAAGAAAATGAATCTCACCTCAAAGAAATTGAAGAGATTCTTAAAAAGGACAAGAGGTATTTAATCTTGGACTATATGCCAGATGAAAGAACAAGGCTGCTCAAGACTTATCTGGAGGAACTTGACAAAAGAGGACCACCGCCACCACCAACTGCATCTGAACCTTCAAGAAGACCGACAAAGTAATTGACGCCTCTTTTGGCTTTAATAACTGTCAATAACTGTACATAAATTCAGTGTGCTTGAGTATTCAACTGATTGGTGTGAGCATGAGTACAACAAACTCACTGCTACTTTTGTTTTATAAAGAAAAATATTTCTTTTACGTTGAATTGTATTTGAGTATAAAAAAATGAGTTGTTGATTTTTGTGAGCAATCTTGTTACCCTTATGAATTTGATTCTTCAGAGAGCCTTGCATAAAGTGTTATTTTTAATTTGTAACTATTGATTTGACTAAAATGCACATGGGGCAGTGAGGATTTATAATTTTGTTAATCACGGAGGGTTATGATTGAGATAGCATTTGTTGTTTGCTTAGATTTAGAAATGGTCTCGTTTACAATTGGAATGTGTATGTAACAATTATGGAAAGATGACATTCCATTTTGAATGAGGATGATTTGGAACTTTTAAATTAGCATAGGATGTGTTCAATAAAAGTTCTTTCCATTATCATTTGGCCAGTTAACTTTATTTGTCCTTCATGCTGAATTGGTTGATCTATTTTACAAGAAATGAAATCAGTCTGGAGCAATTAGGGAATTTTCATCAAATGTTGTGAAAAATGTGTGTATCTTCTTACTTAGCTGTGGACCAATTCGTCTAGCAGTAGATAGTGGCCCAGGACCTCTACGTACCTGATAAACAAAACAAAGTGGCTTTTAATACATGTTAGCAAAATATATTGTAACTCAAGAAAAGCTATTCAAAATAGAAATCTTACAGGAATATCCTCTAGGAGCAGCTGAGCTTCCTCCTCTTTAGAACATCTTTCATAAGCCTGCAGAAAGAAAGAACACAAATAACTTTCAACAAAGTGCACATGTTTGCACACTTGAAATGTTACTTACTTGTAGGAGTGAAATAGGAGATGGATAAACTGATGCTATAGCCTCAGAAGTTTCACGAGATGCTAGAGGAAACTGACAAAGTTGGCGTTGCCAAAGCTGCAATGACCCATTTCCCTCCTTATCCACAACAACACAATCCTTGGAATCACCTAACGCATACCAATCAAGGCGGTCAGCATCTTTCTTATGTTTCTCTTGTCTGTGAAAACAAAAATCAAAACAGATTGAATGAAAAATAGGATGTCAAGTAACTGAATTCTCACATGTATGGACCTAGGGCTTACTTAAAAGGTGCTTCAGCAATTGCCTTAGTAAGCTGACAGACTAAATTTGCCATATCGATCTTGGAATTAATGCAGCGATGGCTAATGCCCCATTTAATCTGGACTTCTGCTAGAGCATACTCCACATCACCCCTAGAAATGTCAAGAATTTAAACAGTGAAGAAAAGAAGCCTGTTCCATTGAAGTTTCAAATAGCACAAATGGTATATTTACCGAGAAACAGTGGGAGCTGCTTCAAATGTACCTTCTTTTGCCTTTTTCTTAGATGGTCCAGTTCCCAGGACATCAGAACGAATATCCCTTCTCTTTTGGGTCTTTTGAAACCTTCCAAAGAAAGACACATGAAACAAATTAATTAAAAAATCAAAACAAATATTTAACAGTAAATTAATTGAACATTGCTCCAGTCATCCTACTTAAAATAATCTTCAAGTCCATAAATTGCTATGGTTAAGTCTCTGCCAGGTAGCAGCGATAGAATTTCTTCAACACTAGGAAGTAATTGATTACTGTGAATTTCTTCCACAATTTTGTTCCACATCCAAACTACCAAGACCAATGGTTCATTTTGAATCGTAATAGCCCTCTGCACCTGTTTAGAGCAGGATTATATGATGAAAAATAGTATCCTTGACTAAGCAAAAAACAAAAAGGCATGAAAGGTACTGAAAATGAACTTACAGTCATGTCATCATCAACCGTTACATTCTGGATACGCCTTTCCCATGTTACTGAATTTGGGATGAGACAGTCCTCTACTTTATACTCAATTTCACAGGTCCTTAAAGCAGTTAAAAGCTCACCACTGTAGTCTGCCTTGAGCAGGCCTGGGTCTAAAATACAAGTAACCCACTGTAGGGGAAACAAACAGGCAAGGTAAATAACATGATATATTTTTTTAAATGTAATAGAGCTACTTTTATATACCTTAAGACACTCTCCAGGCTTCTTGGATCGACCAACTTCCGCTGTAGCTTGTTTCAAGGCCTTGGCATGAGCAGCCTCCTTTTTCTTTTGCTCTCTCTCTTGCCGCAAAGCTTGCCTCTGATTTGCTTTCTCGGCACGTTCAAGTTGCTTAAGCTGTTTATTTTCCTCCCTTTTCTGCTGTCGTCCCTGGGAAGTAAAAAGAGATGCACACAGTTCAATAGAAGTTGCAACAAGAGAGTAGGTACCTTACAAGTAAAGATTGTGAGAGTTTCACACCAATTTTGACTCAGGCAGTGTTTCTTCACAAGCTCGTAAATTCAGTTCTGCAGATTTCCCATCCTTTTTTGCTGCGCTAGTACTGGGACCTAAGTCTATGTCAAGGTCTGGTAGCTCATCATCAGAAGATTCATTAGTATTGCTCTGCTTGTTGCTGCAAAGCATATACAGAACATAAGTGGAAGAAACACTGACAGTTCATAAAATCAAGGTTCAAGCAGGAATAAGGTCAGATGTACTCACACATTTTCTTCATCATCTGAGTCAGAAAGATCATGGGCTTTACGAACTTTATCTCGCTGTCTGGAATGGAAAAAACGTGTTACCTATTATGAAAACAAGTGCAATGGGCAAGAAACCCAATACAACATGAAGCTTTTCTTTGTCACCAACCCGCCAAGATAGGGCGAGTAACCAGATGAGGAGTTGTTTTTTGAAGGTAAGCACAATACTTCATCTCTATCTAAAATCCCATAATCAAAGTTATCAAAATCATCACAGTCTACTTGAGGAAGAAGAGATGAATCTTGTTCTATTTTTTGGGAAGCAGAAGGAGCATCACTTATACATTCATCTTCATCACTGCTTGACAAAACGATCACTTGGTCCATGTTGTTATGTGAGGGGAGTACAAATACAACCTGTAAAATAAATTTGTAAAAGGTTATGTATCAAACGATTGTTGAAATATGCTTCGGTTTAAGGTAAGATTGTGTTCAATACTAGACTTAACACTTCACAACGATAATTCTGAACGGAATCAGTCTGAGTTAGCCAGAGTTAACAACTTGTCGTTCAAGAAGTGCTGTGGTGTGATGAACTTCCAAACGAATATTTGGTTTGTTTGGCGCTTTTCTTCGCGCGTCGACAACTCTCGACTGTCTCGACAACTCGAGGCTCTCGAGACTCGAAGCTGCAGTCGATCTGTCTATCGACCTGTCGACTGTTGACGTTTGACGTCGTCTGTCGTCTGTCTCTTTATGTTTTGTTCTGTGTGTACAGGTTATTTTATGTTGTTTCCTCCGCGTATGGTGACATTACCCAACTTAAAATGGACCCTGTCATAGGTGGATTAATTGCAGTAGTAGTTATCGTGTTGAGTATTCTCGGATTACTGTATCTTCAAAGCAGAAAATCTCAAGGAGGTACCTATTATTTATGTGTTAGACTCAGTCCACCTGTCTGCTGCTCCTTATTGTGTATTTCAATTCATAATTTCTCCTCTTTTTCTTGACATTTTTACTTAATTTCTGGTTTCTGATGGAATGCCCAGTACAGAAACTAACAATGTCATGTAGCAAATATAGGTCGACGTTGAATCGCATTGTCCCACTCTTTTACGTTGTCCCTTCCTCGTTTGACTCTCCAGCAGGGAGGCCCACAGCAGCACCGGCAGCAGCCCGTGGACAAGCTGGCCCCGGCCCCAGAAGGGCTCAGGCTGCCCGAGTCCGTCAGCGTAATCGAGGACAAGGTGCAACAAAGTTGTTCAGAATATTGCCCACCTTATGTGCTCTTAAAGGGCTATTTAAATAAATTGTTGATGTTTATTTTACTTTTGCCAGCAGTAGCACAACATGAGTCTGACGCAGAATCAGATGAAGATGGTAATGATCCAATGGATAGGATTGAACTCCCAGACGGGAAAGTTGGTGCCAAGAAGATGGCCAAGCTCCAAGCGAAAGCAGATCGTAAAGCTAAACTTGAGGTCATTCTTTGTTTAAAATTATACTGCATGTATCCTACACTATGTTTGTACTGCTGTTTATCATTCATGTTATTTTTAGGCTGAGCAACAGGAAAGAGAAGAACGTAAATTAAGGCAGCAATCACAAGATGAAGAACGACTAAAAGAGAGAGAAAAGGAAGCTGAAGCAGAAAAAAAACAAGAGGAAGAGGAGCGCAAAGCTCGTGAAGAACAGGAGAGAAAGGATCATGAAGAGTATTTAAAAATGAAAGCTGCGTTTAGTGTTGAAGAGGAAGGTTTTGAGGAGGGTGAAGGTGAAAGTGAAACTAATCTGTTACAAGAATTTGTCAAACACATCAAGGTCAGTCCTTAAAATCTACCTCTAATTCATTGTTTTCATAATTTTGTAGTCCTTTGTGGAGGTCAAGTATTTCTATGTCTAATTACAGGACAAAAAGGTGGTTGTGCTGGAAGACCTAGCATCACTTTTCAGATTGAAGACTCAGAATGTCATTGATAGAATACAAGACCTACAGAATGATGGAATTCTCACTGGTATGTTCTATCATTTTGTTATGTGGTTTGAAAAGTTGAAGAGGATTTCAAAAGACTTTGTTTAGAATTATATTTTTGTATTAATTTTCAGGTGTCATTGATGACAGAGGAAAATTTATCTACATTTCACTAGAGGAATTGGAGTCTGTAGCTAAGTTTGTCAAACAAAGAGGTAGGGTCTCCATTGCAGACCTGGCAGAAAGCAGCAACAAGCTCATAAATCTGAATCCCACTTCCAGATCAGAAGTGTGTTCATGAAGTCCAATAGCTTTATAAGCATTTACTTTTTGTTTTCTTTTGATTAAAGTAAGTTTTAGAACAATGCCCGAGTACATTTTGAAACCATCTTAACTGATGGCATTAGAATTGTTCATAGTATCATCTAGTATGATGCCTCACCCCCCAACTTCCAACACCTGATGATAACTGACGTTTTCCTCATGTCCTCATTGAACTCAAATCAGAAGCCACTCTGCCTCTGCCAATAATACTTCAACTGCGCCATGCGGGATGGCAGATCTCTTTTCATGTGGTTTGACGAAAATATAATATGGTGGTTCACTATTGGGTATGGCAATTCTGCTGCAATAAATTCATGAAAGGACTAGGCACGAAGGGAGAAACACTTTGTGTCAGGATTTAAAACCCTGGAACTAAGGAGTATAATAAAGAAAGACCAGAAAAAGCATATCAATAACTTTCTCAAAGATTTTATTTTTAAGTCGTTATTAATACATAATTTAACTTGTAAGCATTAAAAGACACTGCCATTGGAGAATAAAGTCAAGATAAGTTTAACAAATAAAAGAGTAACAGAATTAAGGACACAACAGTGTTTGCCAATGAAAAAAGAAAGGAGAAGGGGACATTTTGAACACTGAATTTCCTAACAAAACAAAAAACAATCCATCCAACAGAGAATCTATGAAGCTGAAGAACAAGTAGTCCCATTGAAATACTGACTCAATGGGGTATGTTTGATCAAAATGTTAACAAACATGTGTACAAAGAAAAAACAACTTTTAATCTTTAGACAAACATACATAATAAAAACAAACGCAAGAAACATCTTTATGAAACTAATATGCAATTTGATAGAATTGAGCTAGAACCAAAAATTGCCAAGTAAAGTGTTTTAAATTTATAGTTCTTCAATCCTTTAACATTCAACAATATAAACTAAAGCAAGAGATGAAAACAAAAAAGTAATGCAAATAATAATATTAATAATAATGTTTACAGTTGAGCATCTATGTCTCATATTCCTACAAAAAATATCAACTGAAGCATCACAATAACAAATGCTACATGAATGCAACCAAAAGTAAGAAAGGAAAAAAAATGTGCCTTGCTTACGGAAACATTCCACTAAACTTCTAAAGTAATTCTCATTGTGTGAAGTCAAGGTTTTTCTGGGAGTTTCAGACGATTAATGCTAATTGTTATTACTAACACTTCCACAGTACTTTTCATTACAGCACAAATACAACTACAACGTGTCAGGGAACATTTTCCCTTTAAGCTTCTTACACCTACCAAACACAGGAAAGGTAAAAGTTTCATCATCTAGGACACATCTTCCTGTGGCATCATCCGACACAACAGACTAAGATAACAGAAAACAGACATCAGGTAAATGAGATGTCAGGAATACTACATTAATGTATATTCATAAGACTAAATAGTTTTAGTACACTGCTTGCAAGAGAAAAATAAGATCTCACGCATTCAGGGTCCCACTGTTGTCCAAGCAAACAATGGTCTAGGAGGACACAGATATAACAAGATACCAAACAGGAATAAACAAAGCACTCAAAAAGCATAGGTAGAAATCAGAAACTGACCTAAATTTTTGCTGAGCAGTATGTGCAAACTTTGCAGTGGACTAAAAAACATTTAATGAACACACACTCTTAGAAATTAGATATTACAGAGGATTCCAATATATCTTGAAATGGATGCAAACCAGGGCCAGAACCTTAAAGACTAGGATATCATCATGGATAAAGATAGCCATTACGTAAAACAATCACTCAACAGAAAAATGTCATAAAATAATGAATCAGTTCAATTATTTAAATTTTTCCTCTCATTTTACTAGAGGTACAAAGTTTAAAATCTTTTAAGAACCAACAACTTGGGGGGGGGGGGGGGAATTAAGGAAATGATCACCTCTCTATAAGATTTGTTTTTAAATGGCAACAAATACTTAGTGAGCAGTCTTTCATTAACAAGACAGCAGTTTCATAAAACAGTCATTAAATTAACTCAGAGCACAGACTTAGCAAGCATCAATTGGAAGCCACATAATATATTTTGATACTTGAAGAAAAGAGGAAGTGCAGAAACAAGAGAGGATGACCTTCATGCACCACAGTAAATAAGAGATCTAATTTCACAACTCACTTGCACACAACCACATTAAATAACCATTTTCTAGTAAATTTTTGTGCTTAACATACAGTGAAAATAATACTTTTGAGAGAACATGCAAACAGAAACATTTAGAGGTTACACAAATATAGAAGTTCTTGAAGGACAAGAACTAGGAGAGAAAAGCCTCAGCATTGCTTTTACAGGGAATTGCGGTAAGTTGGCCCAAAGTGCGAGGGTCAATGAAGGATCCCTAGACAAGTATATTTCAAATTGGGTCTTCAAGGCTGGCTGCCTACCCACCAGGCCTAACACTTTAACACTCTTATAGGTGGGGTATTTGCAACTATTGGTCCCAATGTGAAAAATGCTTGAAAAGACTCCGAAACCCCTTTCACTGTCCCTCTTATTTCGGTCTAACGAAATCACCCAATACATGAGTTGATAAAAAATGATATGAATTATGATTACAAAAAGTGTCAAGGACATTATTGTCATAATATTAAGGGTGACCAAGCTGTTGGTTTAAACTACAGAAACTCAACTGTACAAACAATTGCATTTTTGTTGACAAAAAGTTGTCAATGCAGTCACAAATGCATACAATCTATTTTCTTTGCTACCATAAAAAAGAGAACAATAGAAGGACTTTTTTCATTACAAGCTAATTATCCGTTCCCCCTCTTTTTTTTGTGTCATTGCAAAAAATGACTTTTTTTTCCTTTCTCAGGTTTATTTTACTATGATAAAGTGGTTGACAACTAAAACACCAGTTACAGGAGTCATAAAATTGGCAAAGCAGAGGGTGATAGCAATCCAACTTCAATTTACCTATCAATACAAGCGTATGTTAAGGAGATAAATTCACAGACTAAGTCAAAAATACTGTCAATTTGTGAAAACTTTGGCACTGTTCTTAAGCTAATGAGAGAAATAACAATGTTAAAAATAGGCCTGGAACATACACATTCAAATTCAAAACTTTGAGCAAAGGAGGGTCCTCCAAAATATGAAAATCCACATTTCTTCTTTTGCACAAAGAATTATGTGGTAAAATTTACAATTTACATGTACTGATCCCATAGATAAAAAATGAAACAAAATCAACAACAAAACTAACATTCCTTTAATTGTTAAAACCTAAATAGAATGATAATGTTTCAAATATCTATCTTTGTTTAAGCAGCACATGCCATGTGATGAACAACTCATGACTAGTGTAAAAAAATATTACTTTGTACTAGTGGAAACAACATTCAAGTTCCAGTTCTTAAGAGAGCTAAAGAACATGAATACAAAACTAAAAATAAATAAATTGAACAGCCATGAAAATACAACTAATCATTAGAAATTGAATGAAATTTACTGTTACCGACTCGAACTTAACTTCTTGAGCAGGGGGGGCACAAACACAGAACAAGAATACAGCTGCAAGATTACACTCCTGCTAGATTGTTATCGTATGGAATGTGTTAGAAATGCTGTGTGTGTGTGTGTGTTGCTTCCCCTTCAAAATTCCCAAATAAGTATCATGTTTTAAAACTAGGCATTGTCAAAAATTTGTAAAAAAAACCAAAAAAAACAGAAGTTGAAGAATTTAGCTCTCTCTACATACACATTGACTAAGCTTTCATTGTTACTTTGATTTCTACATTGTATAAATTTTTGACAAGGCATACGATTTAGTATTCATCCTAAGTTATACATTATTATAGAATCCCATAAGTTATTCTTTGAGGCAGGGATTGTATTCATAATTAATACAAATGTTGAAGCAAGCATAACAAGCTAAACCATTTTCACTAATGAACATAATGCAACGAAGATAGGATTAAGACTAGAAAACAACAAAATGTGATATTACCTTGCATTACCATGAAAACTTACACATGAATCACAAAATTACCTCAGACAATTGCTTGGTTCTAAGAATTAACAATAACATGAAAACAACCCCAATGTTTCCTTTGTACCCCTCTTACTCTGTTAAAGCAAAACACCCACAAAGCATTCCAGTTCTTTAGGTCAGTCCTCAAACTATTATATGCAATCATCATGCTTTTCAAAGTTGAAATAGATCATAATATAAAAACCTA
The DNA here is from genome assembly GCF_012932325.1 of Thrips palmi. NCBI lineage: Eukaryota > Metazoa > Arthropoda > Insecta > Thysanoptera > Thripidae > Thrips > Thrips palmi. The sequence continues at coordinate 10,399,783 of NW_023144624.1, read as the reverse complement.
ACACATGATAGGAGCACATTAATTATCAAAAATTGAGAAAAATACAACATTGCAAATGGGTGCTGATTTGGCAGATACACTTTTGACAAGATTGATATGAAACACAGCTCAATATAATAAGTAGGAAGAAGGACAATAATAACTATACAGTGGCCAAAATATTCTTAATTTAGATAGCATACTTTTTTGGCATACTTAAGTATCACAGAAATTACAAAGAAAATTGTGCAATTAGTGAAAAAAACTTTGATACTAAGATAACCTTGATCGACCAAAACCAAGCAGGACACAGACAAATAATGTGTGCATCCCTTAAGCCAGAAGAAAGTGATAGTGCCTGACTGTAGGAATAACTGTTGGGCACTCAAAGGCAGCAGATGCATGCGTTTTTCTTCAACCAATAGGAAGGAAAATGCCTTACAGGACAAAACATTGAGGACACTATCAATTTCTGGTACATCAAATACTGCTGAAGACTGAATTGCCTAAAAAAACACACCCTGTAAATAATGTATATATCTCACATCAAACATTATTGGGAAGGCTACAGCATTACGTGAAAGAGTATACACTCTGACAATCATTATTATTATTATTATAAAGAGAGAGAAGAAACCTTACTCTCAGACCAGAATAAAACCACACATAAACAAAGTAGAAGTGGATTTTTTTTTGTTTTCTTTTTTTATATGTTTACAATTTTAAGTTCTAAGATACAAAACTGTCAATAGAAACAATTTTAAAAACAACAGGAGGGGAAGAAATGAGTACTTGTCCCTCGACCCTACAGGGCATGAAACCAAAATTCAATTTACAAACAAATCACGCAAGAAAAACCTGAGCACTACAAAAAATATTCCAGGATGCAACACATTCAATTTGGCTTAAATGATAATTTAGATCCAAAACATTATCACTGAGCACATCAATATATAGACTACAAAGTTGCTACTGGAGCAGGCACATGTTTCTTTCTTTTTTTTCAAAACAAAAAAAAAAAAAAAAGAACAGAACAATGGTAACAGTTATGACTACTTCAATTGCCCTTCCTCAAAGCTTTACTTAGATTTGACAGCAAAAGTACCCTATAGTTGAAATTAGTCTCTGGATCTCAGTTACTTCGCTAATAATAGATCAACATTGAAAAATGGAATTTGGTATGACCAAAATCCAGCCTTGTTACTATAATCATCGAACACTGTATTGTGAAGCACAATAACAGTGCCAATCTCATTTACCTAAAATAGTATTTATATAAGGTACGCTTTAAAATGAAAATCGCTCCAACAAAGTAACACCAACAGCCTTATATCTGATCAAACAAATTCTTAAACGTTTAAGAATTACAGTCTTTGTAAACACAATAACATAAACAAAGGAATGTTTAAAGTAATACAGGAATAAGTTTTGCAATGTCAAAGTGGTAATCATGTGGTTAATCTTTTAGTTTCTCCTTTTTCTTTCTTAAGCTTCTAGCTGGCTGTATTCAACAATCTGACAACATATTGTAAAAGTACAAATGTATTCCATTCAGAGTAAGATCACATTTCATGGCTGAAAAACTTGGGAATGTTAAGCTATCTGCACATAGTGTATCAATCAATCACATTGCACATCAGAAATACTAAAATTCTCAATACTGGACCAATGTTAGCAGTTGCATTCATAAATTAGTTGGAGTTCTCGGCTGATATGCTGTCATGGCTACTTCCAGATGTTGACTCACAAACAGTACATTTTGACTTACCTCCTTCTTCATCTGAGTTTAAATTTTTAGTGTCATAATTGTTGTTATTTGTCTCATTCATTGTCAGAGGCACATGATCTTCATTTTCAGAGGGAATAGAGAGTTTGTCATCATCAAAGATAACTTCTCGATTCTAGAGTGGGCAAAAAGAAAAAAAACATTACATCAACCGAACAAAATAGAGAGTTTCATTGATAGAGCAAGAACATTGAAGTTAAATTACCAAAAACTGCATGGGGTCCAATTGGTAGTAGCTTGGCTCAACAACCGATACATGTGAAGAATCATTTGAAGATTCCTTCCCTTTCTCTGACAAGCTTTTGGAAGACTCAGGCTCAATGGGGGAAGGACATAAAGTTTCATCAGACTTAGCATTTGCTTGTTTATTTTCTTCAGGTTGAGGATGCATTTCCATACCATTCTCCATACTTTTCTTCACCTTTGGTGACGTGTCAAAGCAACTCATATTAGGGTAGGTTGAGAAAAGTTCTCTCCTGATCTAATGCCAAAATGAATAACATAACAAACCTTGGTATCATTGGAGGCGTCAAATGTTGAATTGATGGTGCAGTCGTCCTTCATAAGTCCAGAGGAGCCGCCCTCCACATAGCAGGAAAATTGAAGAGATTTGAAGTCCTTTTCTGTCTCTTTGTAATCACTGCTGTTGTTGGAGAGATTGGCACATTCCTATAATTAAGAAATTTTTAGGCATGTTGAACTATCTTATGCAGACAAGTAAGCAGGCACTAGGCCAAGAAAAAAAGCTCTTACAATAATGCTGGTAGCAAGTTTGAGATCATTATACAATTTCCGAATGGTCATTTCTTGACGTCCAATTATGGCTTTCAATTCTTTTTCTCGGCCAGACACCACTCTAACATTTGGAGGTCTCCCAAAGAGGAAAGTTTTAGAGGGATCTCCTGCAGCAAACCACCCAGGTGATTCAAGATCTCTTGTTACATACATCTGCAACAGAGCGGAAAAGAGACTACGATTGAACTAGAACTGTTTTTCACAATGTAGTTGCTCAAAGGCTTATTTTACAAACCATTGTGTTGTCAACATTTACAACTTTGGTCTTATACTGGGCAATGGTAGACAACATTCGGCTGTTTAAGAAGGAAAGAGCATTTTTGGACTCTGTCCGAGCTATTTCAGCAACTGCTTTGAGCTTGGCCTGAGCTGCATAACTGAGTTGTAGTTCATGCTGCAATTGATCAACAGTTGTGTTCAAATCACGAATTTGTTCATGGGCTTGGTCCAACTGCAAAAAAACAAATAATGTGAGAGTCAAGGCTGTCATTACCATAACTTTAACATATTATGAGAATATCAACAACATACATCATGCTGCTTTATTTGTTGCTGGTAGTAGTAGTCAGATGGGACGTGACACTTTGGGCATTGCTTTGGTATGGCACCTCTCTTAGTGTCTTTTCGGCCTGGAAACTGTGACATTTGCTGTGTAAAAACCGCAATCTTTAAAAAATTGAAATAAATTTTTTAAAAAATGATGTGTACTAATGAAAAGGTGTGGCTTTTACCGTGATTGAAGAATGCTTTGGTTGATAATGCCAAGTACTGCCAGGCATCCACTTGGGGGAAAGGGCTACATCTTGGGGTGGACCAATACATCGATTTTTAGAGTAAGTTTGGTGACTCATAGGAGTTGAATCTGGAGCATTTTGGTATTCCCTGTAGCCACCATCTCTTGTTTTGACCAAAGGACGACCCTTTCTTGGTTTCTGTAAATGACTGAGTCAGACTCAAGAACCCAAGACAAACAATACAACAACTTCATGACTCAAAACTTACATTATATGGCTCCGGTAAGATCCTTGAGTTCTGATAAGATGGTTCATCAGAGCTAAATCTACACTCAGATGATTCTATAGGCATAACATAACAAGGATTGGTGGCTTCGTCTAAACATCCATAGCCTACATTGGGAGATACAGTGACTTCTTGGTTAGCTTTGGCTTGATTGTTCACAAAATAGCATGTATTGTAAGCATATTCAGCTTCTGACACGTGCTGACGAAGATTCTCAAAAATAGCAGTTGGACTGTTTTCTTCATGCCATTCTGAATCATTTTCTTCGCACATCTTACTCTCTTTCCACCCAGCAGAACTTTCAGGTGAGTTACTTGTGACTTCTTCAACAAACTGAAAGAAATCACTCATTCCTAAAACCTAGAAAAAAGATCAGGAGTTTTTGAATGCAATCAGTATTTTTCTTTCTCAAAAAGCCAATATTTGGGTATTTTTTTAAGTTCAATTGTCGTACCTCATGATATTGATTCACATACAAAAACTGGTAATCTCTGTTCAAAGAAGCCATTACATGGGGGCGCTGACAAATAAATTGAATACATCTATCAAGAGATTGCTCTTCAAACGGTGCTGGGATGGGACGTTCAAAGCCCACAAACTCGCGCAATTGTTTCCAGCCACGAGGATAGATTCCAACATAGTCACGGGTAGATGTCTTAGTCTGCAGAAAGTTAAAGACTTTTATTGTAGACGAGCAAATACAAAAGCATGGGGACAAAACTAACTAGAAACACTTAATAGGCAAGGGTGTTTTTTTTTTGTTTTTTTAAATTGATCTGAAGTAATTATCAATAGAACCATAGAATAGAAACATTCGAGAAGACAGATAGAACAAGCGAAGAAGAAAACTATTACGAGCCTCGAAAGGAATAAACTATCGAAAATACAAACCTTTGGGGACAGGACGTACAAGACAGAAATCTTGTTTTGAAACTTATAGCGAGGTCTCACATTTCTGAAGATAACCTCGTTAGTTGGTTTGGGAGTTTTGTCATTACGATTGTCAGTACAGGAAAGCATTCTTTACACTTTGAAGAAAAAATATCACATTTTGTGAAGAGAAGCAACTTAAACTTCAAATCTCAGACGCAGAACCTGCAGAAAACCCTCACTCACACACCACCACAGATCTCTCATTCTTCCTCACGTCTTCTTTCGTTGCTAGGCAACCTGAAGCAAACCGCATTTATTCAAATGTCAGCTACATCTGCGTCCGGTGTGTTTCGATCAGCTTACATTATTAAAGCTGTTACCAAATTGAAACAGTTTAGGAAAAAAGATGTTTCGATAACATTCATTTAAGCCTTTTATGCTGATTCTGGATTCAAATTTTGTCGCGTGTCCGACGTGCTCACGAGCACGGTGCCTGGAGCAAGTGTCAGGCAGCGGTAGCAGGTGCCGAATGAGTGTATGTTGACGTTTTTTCGTGATGGCATCATGCAAGACAACAACACCATCTCCAGCATATATTCAGCATACATATAAATCAGTGGCGTGAACATTTACCGCGACTTCGTAACGTGAAGCAGAATCTATCAAAATGGTATGTTTAGGTATCAGGTGTGCCTTATTATCACTTAAAACAAGTTAATGTTTTTGCCTTTTTCCTATTAGCTAGTTAACGAAGAGGAAAACCAACTACAGGATCTAAAGAAAAAACAATATGCTGATCTACGTGAACAGTTGTTGGAAGATATTCTTCGCAAAGGAAACGACTCACGCCTCTCAAGGCGATTGCAGTTAGAAAAGCATCAAGAAAAGCTTGAGACATCTATTTTTCAGGTGAAAAATTTTCAGATGCTATTGTGTTTTCTCCGTTTATATGGTCAACTTTGTTCCGCATTAAACACATATTTAGAAAATGTTAAATCAGGTCATTGCACCATAACTCTAGTTTCATTGTTTTAGTTATTTTTTATTCTAGGAAAGAGAAAGAAAAGATAAACAAGCAGAGAAAAGGGTATTTGAGCAACAGAATAAATTCTGTGAAAAATTCAATGCTGATGAAGTGATACGTAGGGAAAAGATGAAGTAAGGAATGTGCTGATATTTTCAGTATTGTTTCATGTTTGCCTACCAATGAATTAATGAATAATCCATTCAACATCAGACAGCAACTAAGACTTGGGACCCAAGAAATACGGGATCTTGAGTCACAACTACGTGCCTGTTACGTTGGAAAAGGTGTTCATGCCCAGATGAAGGAGAAACAGTTACAACACATTAGAGAAGAGGTTTGAGGAAAAGAAAATTAAGCAGTTATATTTTAAATACAGGTCTATCTGCTCTTCTGCTACACAATTTAAATATGTCCTTTTTAGCTCAGGGAGAAGGCTCATCTCGAGGCGCAAATGGTTTCATGGAAAGAGCAGGAAGATGAAGATCGGAAACTGAAAGAGGAGAGTCTTCGTGAAAAATATGCTTTACGTTTAGCACAGCAGGATCAAATTGTCCAAAACCAACAACGCAAAATTGAAGCATATCGAACATTTGTACAAGAAAAGTTAATGCTGGATGCTGCTGTCCAACAGATCATCGAAGAAGACCGCAGGTAACTGAAAATGGTAGATTTTTCTGAATTTCAACCATCAAAGAGTAAGACTCCTCACTTTGGCTCTTTGTTTTTCCCCTGCAAAGAAACTCTGTTGCTCAAATGCTTCGCCAAAAAGCTTGTCAGAAGGATATTGAGAGTTTCATAGCTGCACGAGAAGAGTGGAAAGAAAGGCAAAAACTTATGCAAGAAGAAGAAAATGCTCGCATTAAAGCATTTGTTGAAATGCAGACTCAAAGAGAACTCAAACTTCAACAAGAGATTCAGAGAAAATGGGAGGCTCAAGCTCAGATAAATGATTATCTTGCCAGGAAACTTTATGAAGAACAGGTGAACGTCTTAACAGGGCATGCTCATTTATTTGTTCAAAATGCGTGTCAGCTACACATTTCTTTGTAACAGATGCGAGACATGGAGAAACAACAAGTGTTTCAAGAATTGGCTGAAGAAGAATTACGAGAAGCTCAAGAAGCTCGAATTCGCCAAGAATTACATGTTGCCATTCAAAAGCGAATTGATTTGCGTTTAGCCATGGCCCACCAACAGAAAGAAAGAGTATTGCAGCTTCAGCGGGAAGCTCAGAGGGAGCAGCAAATGCGTCAAGAGGTGAGATGTAAATAAAGGAAACACACAATGTAACACTAGGAGTACAGTCATTAATAAAAATATTATCATCACCACCATCAGTTGATGGAGCAAAGAGCAATACAAGACCGTCTTGAGCAACTTACTGCTGAACGTCGACGAATTAAAGTTCAAGAACATAGACAAGCTGTTGAACGTCTTCTGAAGGAGAGGAGAGTGCGCCGCAATCTTGAACTTGAACAGATCATGCGAGACCATGAGGCCCAGTTGGAGGAAGAAAAAGCCAGGTATTGTTTAGCTTCATGTATTATTTCTATCTTTGTATTATACATGTAATGAATCATGACATACTCTTTCTAAACCAGGGAGAAAATGATTGAGGAAGAGCGAATAAATATTCTTCAGCAACATGCTCAAAATTTACTTGGATTTATGCCAAGAGGTCTCCTTAAAGAAGCAGATGTCGATAAGCTAGGAACTAACTTTAAAACATCCCTTCAGACCCATGCATTAGAGGCAGATCCATGTGCATGATTACTATGGCTCATTCCCAAACCTTGGTTTAAAACAGTTGCACTTTATCCAACTTGAACGACTGTTTCATCCTCACAATTGGATGTCTAATTTATGATGACCAAATAACACACAACTTAATGCATTTTCTTCAGTTGTTGTCTTTTTCTTTTTTTAATTCTTGTCTTAAATTTAAATGGCATTTTAAGGAATGGAGCAACACAAATTTTGGTGTTAAACAGACTTTATTCAGCAGGCTATGTTAAGTACATGTAAAAAGGTTGACAAACCACCGACACGAGAGATTCAATTCTTTCACCTGAAATGTAAAAGGTATGCACTGAAACTGAATGAAAATTTCTAAATTGGTAAGGATAAAACAAAGAGAGAAATGTACTAAAAGAAATTTTGCTATGTTGTAAGAAGAATGATTCAACACTAAGTTAGTTATCCAGAAAGACAAAACCCTAACATACTTGCTTAGGAGTACTGCTCTACACTGTAGTTTTTATCATGCTATCATTACAAGAAATTCAATGTACTTTTTTTTCCTTTTCAGTTTTTTTTTTTAAGTTTTTGGTTTGTTTTTTTAAGTTTCATAGATATTCATCTTGTTCTTGGCAGCAAATTGAATGGAAGAGCATCATCATGACAATATAATATAATAGACATGACTTGCAAGATCAACAACCATCTCAGTCTATTGCTGTAACACAAACAGTCTCTTCCAATGAGCATTCCAACATCCAATCCCGTGAGTATTACATGAAGAGATTCATTTTTATGGACAGAATGTGCTGAGTTGATGAAGTCCAGTCTATTTTCTGTAATCTAGTTCCAACATTCAATAGACAGAAAACACTAATTTTTTGCCACTTGCTGAGATTTGGACACTTCTTTCCAGAGACCACAAAACAATAAAATGGTTGGGTCAATCTTTATCTCTATTCATCTAGATTGGAAAACAAAACTCTCTTCCTCAGTACTATCTGGAAGTGAGCTCTGGGCGGGGCTAGCGGGTGCGGCAGCAGGCTCCACTCGTCTCTCTCTCTCCCGGGTGGGTTATAGACAAGAACCATCACTAGTCCGAACATGTGGTGCGACACCCATTAGCCGGTACAAAACTCAACTCCAGTACAATCAACCAATTTCAACAGAGGGAGCGCTCTCCCCAAAAATAATAAATAAAAATAGTAAGCTACTGCTGAGTACATCTGAATACAGAGTTTCTGAACACAAATCAACAAGAGAAGAGAATACAATGAACATGAAATACTTCTTACCTAAATTTCACCATGTAACATGCAAACAAGTGGACCTTGTGCGCAAATAGAAGGTAATACAGTAGCCCATCAAAATCCAGTGTGAAATTTCCTTTGAAATGCAAACAAGTGGCTTCATTCCCAATGTTAATTGATAACACAAATATCTTGCAAGAAATCACAATCATGGTAATACAATAGAAAATAAAAGGAATCAGATCCATGAAGGTTAACATACGTCAGTCAAATGACGAGTTAGATAGGTACAGAGTTGTGCACTTGACAAGATAATTTTTCATAAATGCTGTACATCAGCTTTATGAATAAAGTGAATGAGCTCACAAACTAAGATGGTAATGAATACTGAAAACAAGAGCAAAGTCGTATGGTTACTCTCCAAACAATAACCCAATAGCAAGAAGATGTAATAAAACCATACAAAATAGAATACACAAAGTAGAAAGGCAATATGAATGTTAGTTGGTTAAGGTACAGCACAAAATTAAGATGCCAAAATTAAATAAAAGTTGTTGGCGCCAATTCAATGATTATGACCTGAGCATGTTTTTGATGGGGCGATTTTGAGTTTGTTCGCTAAGAACATTTTAAGCTTCTCCAAGAACTGAAACACCAAATATCACATACAATATACATAAAAGAACAATAGAAATTATGGCTGATGAAAAAAAAATCATCAAAACTTGCATCTTCACTAGCAACAACGAAAAGTACAAAACCTTGGCAAGAGTAGTTTAAGGGAGATGAGAGCACACTGAAGACAGCAGGTAGCTTAATTACTGAGCAGCAAATATACAAAAAATCTAATTCAAGGGAACAGAAGGACATAAATTGGCAAACTGGCACACCAAAACCTGAAGAGGTCTGAACCTAAGAAACCATATTTAATCTATGGTAAATTCTATGAAAATATATGCTTATGCATGTCATCTAAATATATTGTGCAAACCCTAGAGGCACATTTACAAATAATGTATGTTAATACATGGCACACACAGATAGTCAAGAGTGTTTAGGAATTCGGGTAAACACCAATCAGTGGCGTAACAGTTGTAAAGCTATTTATCTCATCCGCTATTTGGATTGAAAGTAGTAAACAAAACTGAGACAGCACCAAGCTGAAAAGCATGGTAAATTCTTCAAGGGGTTCTGGTAAGTTCGAACAGCCCTTAGAGAACAACTTTTAGCATGTGCGACAATCTCACAATTGTACAATCATAACTGATAGACATTCAATTTACAATATAAATATAATTCTCTCAGATAAAACCCAGAATGGAGTAAAAATAAATAATATTCCAATGTACAGCTTTGGATTATGTGCTTAAGACTAGTTTTCAAACTAACAATACAACTGTATAAACATTTACAGTAATATCCTAAAGCTATGGCAAATTCAATTGTACAATATTCTCAAAGAGCATTCACCATTTGGCCAAAGCAAGACAGCTTTGATACATACCGGTAGATTTAAATTATCTATTGAACTATGAGGGATGTCTTCTTAACACTTTGAGGGCTGGTTTCTCTTGAAATTTATATCCCCAGTCATCTCCCATCACATCAACTCCCATAAATCGCAAGTTTTCATTATCTTGCAAAAGCCAAATGATAAATGGACAAGTAATTACATGGATACTTGTAACCAATTTAGATTGCAGAGAGGCAAATACAAATTTGTAAAATTTCCTCAAAGTAAGGTGTTTGGAAAATCAGAGGCCAACATAGTTCTTTTCCAAATGAAGAAAATATGATTAAAATGAATGAGGACAAAATTATAAATACTTATTGTAAAATCATCTAAATAGTTACACAATAAACTCTATGACTTAAACTCCATAATAGATAACAAATTCTACTACACAGAGATTACAAGAGGTTACAAGATTAAAGTGTGACACACTGTACATACAAGAGTTTTCTTTGGAAACATCAATGGGCACTAGCAAAGTAGGTGGAATCAATGGACCACAAACTTGAACAGCTCAGCATGCCACTACTTATCAGGCATTTTGAAGTAACCTGAAATGCACTTAAAACAAATTTTAAAAAAATGTTTTAAAAAAAAAAACAATAGAAGGAAAGGGGGAACAACGCATACAAGTTTGAGAAAATGCATTTGGAGACTAGTGTAGTTACAAAGTGTAAATTTGTACACAAATAAAGGAAATTTTAAAAAGGGTCTGAGTACAGGAACCACAACAGTGATTCTAAATAAAAATGCTTTCATCGTCAGGAAAAAAAATATGAGTATAAAACTACACTTCTAACCCTAATGCTTGTACTTGTTTCAACACATGTGCAGTTCAAAACACTTAGTTTCCACAGTTAACAGTATACAACCCATTAACAACGTAATCCTAATTTTACTCTCCACCAGTCTACTTCATTTAATGGCTATGTGTAGACACAATGGTAAAGGACCAAAATTGGAAATACAAAATGTTATTAACTGGATCAACAGTAGTTTCAAGTTTGCCAGAAAGCTGCACTTAGTGAGTGAAATCTTAGTATTAGTAAATTATAAACAAAAATATCAGTTCCTGTCTTCATTTAAGAAGTATAATGGCACAGCAACAGTCTGTAGTGGTGAAAATATCTTGTGCTCTAATACCGTCTCAACTCATTTCTTAAAGCATGCACAACAAAGATTGAGTTAGGCTTCAGATAAGAATTATTTCTTAAAAGCTTTGGAAATAGGACGTAACTTAGCCACAAATTCTACACAGATGAACTATCAACTCAGTATTTCAACTGTGAGGTAACAAATTAAAGAAGAAGTCCTTTGAATGTTAGTGCCACTGGTTACTCTACTAAATAAAACAGTTATTTTCACTACACACTACAATAAACTAGTATATTAGATAAACATTGAAACAGGACAAAAAAATGTCCTTAAAAGAATCAAATTTACAATGGTGTATGGTAAAATGCATTGAAAACTTTCAACTGGGCAAAAGTAAACAGTACTTGCCCAACTCCACACGGCCAACGCATCAAACAGAACCCACTGAACCAAATTTTTCTTTCACAAATCATCAGATCCTAAATCCACTCAGTACATTCTACTCCAGGACATTCAGATAGGAAATCAAAATAAATATATAATCACACAATGATAGCTGTCATGTGTAGGACCCAAAAGCTGGTAAGATAGAGTTAAAAAAATTGAACAAAAACAATAATAATAACTAGAAAGTAAAAAGTTTTCACCACAGCAATGGAGAACATGGCACTGCTTTCAGTTATCAACAAGTCCAGCAATCGGTCCAGATAAATTATTTCCACTTTACTGGCTGAGGAACCATTTTGAAAGTAGCAACTTATGACTTGTAACGGTCCACAGAACGCACAGCACAGCAAAGAACAAGTGAGAAGATAAGCCCAAAGATTTCAAGAACAGCAATGGTAATCAACAGAGCCCATGCAATGACCATATGATCACTCAAAACTTCTTTCAACTTGTCAATGCATCCCTGAAACAAAATGAAAATTATCATTTTATTTATCTTATAAGGGAAGAACTGGGAGAGTCTCATATCTTAAGGATTCTTACTTCTTTATACATGACAACTGGAATCTTTGCTGAGAGGCCAATCCGAGACGCATCATCACAGATTTGACGACTGTCAGGTGTGTTACAGCAAGACAGAGGCAATCTGTAAAATTGTGGGGATGAAGAAAGTGCAAGATCCATTCCACTTCCACTCTTCTTATTAGCCTGGTTGAACCGTGCACTGCTCCAGTCCCTTGGACCATTGGCACCACAACACTTGAGCTGCAACATGAAGTGAAACCCATCAGTCTCAGCTGAACACAAAAAAGCAAAACATTTTTTAGATATATAGCAACAATGGGGTTTATACTAACATGTTTCTGAATGGTATCAAAGGTCTTGGTGCGATAATCAATTGTGCCATAATCAATTTCAACAGTTTGTTTGACATGGTCCTGCAGCATGTTCTCCAGTTCATTTCGGTTTGTGTACACCCAACAACCAGCTGCGACTTCAACAACCAGAATCACGAGCAAGAAAGAAAAGAACTGAAAAATAAAAATTAATGTGAGAAATTGAGACTTTCCAATCATGTTACCTCGTTCACCAAACATTTCTTACCGTGACAAGCATACATGGAGATTCTCTCAAGGCTCCACAACAGCCGAGGAAACCAACTATAAACATTAATGCCCCAGCAGCTATCATAATATATAAGCCAGTGTGGAAGTTGGTATCATCCTGGACTACTTGGAGGTACATTGTAGAGTCTGTCAGAATCCATATTCCCACGCCTACAACAGCAATGCCAGCCACCTAAAGGCAAAAATAGCTCTTTGAAGTACAAAAATTAAAAGACAGTGCAAGCAGATTTGACCCACATTATGAATCACAGACTACAGTGAGAGAAAAATTGTATGGTATATTGTTGCTGAGTGTTACATTTTTACAATTGAGTAAACTGTGTGAAGCCACTGTTCTGATAGAGAAATCCATTGAAAAATTAAAGGTAGCCATGGCCATAACAAACGCACACACCATAAACACTACCAATCATTTAAGGCAAAGAGGATAGACTTGAACATGTCAAGAGTAGAATCGTTTCAAGTAGGTGTGAAAATGATTCAATTTGAAGCAGACCGGCATGTTCACCAAAACAATAAAAAGTGTGTTCAGACAATGTTTGAACTAGGAGTGAAGACAGAGAAAACAGTGTGAAGTTCACGTTGATGCTGGTTACGTGAGATTGAATTAAAAGATGTCAATCAGACAGTTAAAAGTGCGCGCAAACATCGGGAGTGCGAGTTAAACATACTAATAACCAAGTAATTGCTGCAATATGATGCAGTCTCGTCTGCCTATCCTCCTACGCAAAAGTCTGGTCCACTACACTACACACCAAGGCAACAGAGGACCACGTATCGGAAATTCGTCAATGGAAGGCAAACACTTACGAAAAATATGAAGTTGATGATGACCACCAAGTACTTCAAAATCGCATAGCACCCGGACAACGCCATTTCTGTGAAAATATCGTCCGTATTTTTCCTTAGATCGTCTTTTTCAACGCCCTGTTTGGCTCGCTGGCTGGCCTCCTATGGGTGCGTTCCACTTTATGGAAGCACTGCAAGCAGCCCGACATCCCCTTTCCTCACCCCCTTTACTATGTCACTCCGCCCGATACGTTGATAGAACCTGCTCAGTTTCTAATGGGTACAAAAAAATTTCTAAAAAAAAATAACTTTTGGGTTCCGACGAGTTATAGTCACCAATCTTTTTCAAAAGCGTGAATAAGACAAGTGACCAGCTAAGAAAGCCCGACAGCTGTGTGACCCGAAAGGAGGGTCCGCCGCCCGACGGGAGAAGGAAGGGATGGACACGCGAGCTTTCCTCAAGGTCACAGCTGGCAAGGGCCGAATCTGAATTAGGGCATGCTCGTCGAGTGACGCGAACGTCCAATAAAGGAAAAGAGAATTTCGAATTAAATCGGGGAGAGCTGTTGGGAAGAAATAAATCGTGGTCACCCCCTATTCACCACAGGGAAAGCACCCCCCCCCCTCCCCCTGTGTTCGGTCCAGTAAGAAATTAATATCGATCACCGCGTACTCACGTACTGACCTTATTACATAGGAGCGTACTTGATCTCATGCAAATGGGTGCATCCTGCCTGTGCGAGGCGCTAGCGTTATCACGAAACGATTGCATTCTCCGACTGTCTCCGAGAATATACTGTGAAAAAAGTGTCTCCCTGCTATTTTGTCCTTCGTTTATGTTTTTATTCTTCAGAAAAAAAAAATCGTGGGTCACCCAAAGAAGCAAAATTATTCCTGAGATCGCCCTGTCCCTTCACTCGTAGTAAACCCTTTTAAGGAGCGAGGGGATAGGGCAATGGAAAGGGGACAAAAGGGGGGGGGGGGTGGCTTCTGCGGGCTGATTCAGAGCAGTGCTTGTAGTCGTTCAGTCCCTCTCGCATTCGCGAGGGAGTCCCAAGAGTGTACGAGGGAAGGTACGACGAAGCACTCTTCGGCATAAGACTACTTTCTTGCACCTCGCTAACAGCCAGAGGCAGAGCCCTCCCTACATTACCTCTCTGGGATGTAGGTCTCCATTAAGACCCTTCAAGGGCGGCTAGGCAAGCCGACTTCGTACAAAGCCTTTTTTCTGCACGGTGCGACGTGCAACACGCGGAGCCTCGACATCAGTCATCTCTACCGCCATGCTCCGGGGTCCGGAGCGGTCCGGAGTCCGAGCAGTCCGAGCCGGGGGCACGCGGCACCGCGCGGCACGCGCCAGCGCCAGACGCCATCCTCGCTTCCCCGCCGCCGCCACCAAGCCGCCACCAAACCGCCACCAAGCACCGCCACCGCCGTGCTGGCGAGCGGTTCAGGAGAGTCGTTTCGTCGCTCTGTCTCTCTCGCACTCAGGCTCTTCGTAAGGGTGCGAGAGAGACGGTGCGACAACCCGATCTTCTGAACCGCTCTCGTCTGGTCGTGCTGGTCGTGCTGGTCGTGCTGGCCGTGCTGGCGTGGGTGGACGGGCCGGCCGGCAGGTGTCGCGAGGTGTCGCGGTGGGTGGCGGGTCGCTTTCAGTGGCGTAACAGGACTGGCAACCAGCAGGGCGCAGCTAGGCGCGGCCAACCAAAGCATCTCCGGATCCACTTTGCTGCACCAAATAATTGACCTGCTCGGCGATAATGCCGAACGTGGTCCTGGCTCCGCCTGGCTCTGTCTACACTCTAAATGTAGGGTGTCCAGAAACTGGGCGCCTTTGTCGCCTGCTCCACTTTTTAGGGTGCCAAATGTCGCCCAGTTTCTGGGCACCTTTGTCGCCTAGTCTCGGGGTGGGCAAACCATTAGGGAACCTGCCTTCACCCATGGCTCAGCAGCGACTAAGGTGCCAAAGGTGCCCAGACTCTGGGCACCTTAGTCGCCCAGGAACTAGACATCTGTGCATGCTCTACCATGGGAGAGGGCCGGTTACTGCATGATTAGTCCACCCCGAGACTGGGCGACAAAGGTGCCCAGAAACTGGGCGACATTTGGCACCCTAAAAAGTGGGGCAGGCGACAAAGGCGGCCAGTTTCTGGGCACCCCATATTTAGAGTGTAGGAGTGCCCCTCCTCACATAGCCGCACTGACGGCACGGCGGCTACACTAGGCCGCACCATGATGTGACGCTTCCCATGTTGTCCAACGTGTTTGGCGCGCATTGGACCTCGTCCTCGTCGCGGCCCCGTGAGGCTCCACGCCCACAGAGTCCCTGCATGGCACGCTGTGGGGCCGCCGGTTCTCCTCCATTGTAAAATTGGCGCGAGAGATGAGCTCCGACAAAACAAGAAGGCGTCCCCCAGTGAGTGGGAAGCTTGTCCCACCGTGTGCCATCTTCTTCGGGCAGCTACTGACCACTTTTGGAGGGCGAGGTGGTTGGGTGATGGGCCGCATGTGGAAAGCCACTGTGGAAATTCATCCGCGAAACCTAACTGTGCACTGCATTTCCTCTGGTGGCGTGCGCGGTGCGCGGTGTGCGCGGATGCGGTTCGATAGGCCGCACCCTCCATCAACACCTCGCACCTCGCCAACACACTCCCGGGGCGCGAGGCGCGAGGCGCGAGCATAAATTATAGGAACTGGAACGTCCACCTATTCTGCATCCCGTGAGGCATCGCGGGCAGGAGTTGGAAGCTAGGAAAACTGGAAAATACCTTACGCAGACCACAGAAAAAGCACCACAATACTATTTTTAAAAAATAATTGGGAGGCTTATTTTCTAGAGAGGTGCGAATTGTTCGAAATTGAATTGAATTCGATTTGACCACGAACCAGAAATGTGAAATTTACAAATCGAAGCCATGGTTCGAAAACAAAAGAATAATGTCTTATTCGATTCCTTTTTGAATCGAATTATCAAATTGGCAAAATGGATTAGATTCGAGATAAGAAAATACCGCTTCACACACCACTCGGGTTTTCTCTGCAAGGGGACTGGGATGAACAGAGCGCGATGAAAATAGGAGCGGTGTAACATGCGGCTGCGGCAGTGTATCAGCTCGGTTTCCCCACCGCTAAAGGTCTGCGAGAGGCCTAACAGCGATGATGATGTTGTAGCAGCGTAGCAGCAGCTGAGCGCCCGCCGGGTAGGCAGCCCATCGGACACACACGCCGCCCGCCGGGTAGGCAGCCCATCGGACACTCAAGCCACCCGTCGGGTAGGCAGCCCATCGGACACACAAGCAGCCCGCGGCAGTGCGGCAGTCTATTGCCATTGACGGCTGGACCACGATCGTCTGCCGATCGGCCAGGTCCCATCCAACACGCTAGCGCCCGCTGGAGAGGCAGCCGATCAAACCTGTCGCTGCAGGGCGGCAGTGTCAAGGCACCGGACGGACAGTCTTGGACAGACAGACTCAAACAATCCGACGGAAATTCGTGGCCGAGTGAGTGTGCATGACGTGCGTCTAAGTGGTGGGCAGGCAATCAACATCACAGGCCCTCTAGTTCACCGGCCGAGCAGTCCGCGCAACGTGTGCTGTTGGTTTGTTTTACGATGCGAAATAGGGATTGGCGCGGGCACGAGGCAAAGTGCAGTGAGCTGGGCCGCGCACGCCGCGCACGCCGCGAACGCGGTCTCGCGGTGTCCCGTTGTCCTCACGGCGGTTCACATGGCGCTGCCTCGCGCCGTGCCGTGCCGTGTCCCGTCGTCGGTCAAGGGCGGCGGGGACTCCGGAGGCGCGCCGGGCGGAGAGGCGGAGATGGCCGCCAGAATGGACGGCCTAGGCACGGCAGGGCACGGCAGGGCACGGCAGGACCAGGGCGACGTTGACAATGCGTGGTCAGGGCAGCCCGGTGCAGACGTTTTATAATTTGGGAATGGAACCGCAAGCGCCGGCGGCCCGGCGGCAAGGGTATGGGAACCGCGGGGGACACCTGTCGGCCAGGCCAGTATGGGAACCGCAGGTGACAGAGGGCGTTACTCACTCAGCCTCGCGGCGGCGATACTTTTTCTTGACCGCGAGGTGAAAACCAGGGCCATCCCTCCCTCCCCTCTCCTCTCCTACCGGCTGCCGCGCCGTCAACAGATCAAGCCGCCCCGCCTCGCCGCGCGCTCACGTGGACACAAGAAGATCAGACTGCAGCTTGCGGACGGCTGATGGCGGCTCATGCCGCAGTCGATAGAGAAAGGCCTGGTTGGCCGCGTTGGCTGGATAGGCTGGATGAGCCGGGTCACGTCCACCGCCCCGTGCCGTGGGGCTGGTGGCGGCCCCGCCCCGCCCCGCCCCGCCCCGCGCCAGCCCCATTCCGAGAGTCTTTCTCGCCTCTGTCTCTCTCGCACCCGGGCCAATGTGTGCGGGAGAGACAGAGCGACGAAAACGACTGTCGGAGTGAGGCACCGCTGCTTGCCGCGCGTTCGACGCCGAAACGGATGGAAACGAACGGCGGCAACGAGGCATGCATCGCGGCATCGTGTCGATGAAGTAATCGCGGCCAACAAGCGAGCCGGCTGGCGGAAAGGGGGGGACAATTACCGCATGAGTTACCGCGGCCCGAGCTTCGGCCGTCTCGGTCCGAGTCTCGGTCGGGGTGCCGCGACGAATCGCATCGATTAAGGCAAACCGGGAGCCGCGCCGCCGCGCCGCGGTCCAGCTATGATAAGGCCCCAGACGGGGCAGCGCCGCCCAGCGCACAGCCCGTCCCAGCCTGTCTCGCTCTGTCTCTCTCGCACTGGTGGGGCGTCCCGCAAGGGTGCGAGGGGAACAGAACGACAGGCAGTGCTCGGAATCAGCCTGCAGCCGCGAGGCTGGCCGGCCTGGCCATTCGACGAAAGGCGACGGCGGCCTCTGCGACGTCTGCCGTCGGCGACAACCGCCTCACAGTCTCACAGTCCGCGACCGCCCAAAAGAGTCCAAGATTCTATCGAACCGCTCCGGCGGCTGGCCGGACTTTGGCGGCCCGAAACGCGAACCTGAGGGGGGCCGTGGGAAAAGCCGCATCGCGCATCACACGCAGATTACCGGCTCAGCTGGAAAGGTTGATAGCGGGGGGCGCGGAGGTGCAAACGCGGACTGCACTCGCGCTGTCTCTCTCGCGCCCCGGCGGAACGCCCCACGAGCGCGAGAGCGACGAGACCACTGATCAGCCTACCAGGCCGAAGTCTTTCCGGCCAGTACGAGGTACGGGCACCTTGGCGACAATGGGTGGCTGGGCGGCGTGGCCGAGGGCGTGGCGCGGCTGGGGCCGAAAACTCCCTTTCAAAGCCCGGCACCGCCCGGCAAGCGGCAAGCACCACAAGAGCCATAAGCGCCACGCCTGCTGATTGGTCGACGCCGGCCTGCGGAGCCCGCCTGTGGGGAAGCTAGCACGCCGTCCAGCACGCCGTCCAGCACGCCGTCCAGCACGCCGTCCAGCACGCCGTCCAGCACGCCGTCCAGCACGCCGTCCAGCACGCCGTCCAGCACGCCGTGCCGACCATGCCCCGGCCATGCCCCGGCGGACGGCCCGCCGGCCGCTTCATAGTCCATGCCCATTGGAGGCGCAGGCACAGGCCGCACCGGGCCGGCGTGTAGCCGGCGTGTCGACACATGACGGACCGACGATTGACGGCCCCGCGGCCACCCCGGCCAGCGTCCCATCCGCGCGCATCCCCCCCCCCCACCTCCACCCCGCTGGTGCCCCGCAGTGCCCCGCGGGCACAGAGCAGACATCAGATTTGGCGCGGTGGGGCCTCTGAATGACTAAGCCCCGCCACCACACTGTAAGCCGTGGAAACAACGTAAACAAATAAACGCTACTGCTTCGCAGTATTGTTAATCATCGCACTCGCGAATCACTACTCTGATCAAGCTGCCATGTCGGAAAGTGTCCCACGGGCTCGTTTCTTTGCTATTGTAAGTGGTGTTTGTGTGTGTGTGCACTGTAAAAAATTATTGTAAATTTACGAAATTTTTTTTTACAAATTCTCTGTAAAGTAACAATAACATTTCGTTATTTTATGAAATTATTCGAGAGGCCGTTTTATGAATTATTCATCCAGAAATCTTCCTAATTTTATGAAATTGTTCGTGAACACCGCCTTAGAAGTGGTACGAACAAAATACATCTCAAACGTGACTAAAATACTACAACAATGTCACAAAAATATGAAAAGTTTCCTAAAATTACAACAAATGCTTGGGTAATTCCGTTGCACAAATCGCTTGTAAGATTACGAGATATGGTGATGCCTTCATCATTTTACAAGATGTTTCATAAAACAAAACAAAAACGCTGAAATAAGTTAATCTCCATTTAATCAGCGTGACAAGGTAGAACAAAAGCGGTCCACGTCATTTTGAGCGTGTAAAAAGTTTGTAATTTTACAAATTACTGCGTGAAGAATAATTCATAAATCGTTAAGAAACAAAAAGACGTTGTAAATTTACAGATAATTTGTGCAACGAAATTACCCATAAATTGTTTGTAAATTTACGAACTAATTTTTTACAGTGTGTGGGGGGGGGATGTGCGTGCGCGCGTGCGTTTGCGCCCGCGGAAGAGAGACAGTCATATACGCATCAAGAGAGAAAGAGTAATTGACGGCGTGTGTGTGGTGAGAGAGACGGCGGGCTGGAGGCCTGGAGGTCGCCCCTGGCCAGGCCAGCCTCAGGCCAGCCTCCTGCCGGTGGCCTACTTATCATGCGCGGCAGCATATCTTGAGAAACATCGGCCGGGCCTTACCGCCCGGCCCCGCCCGGCCCCGCCTGGCCCCACCCCACCCCACCCCGCCCCGCCCAGCCCGGAGCTGCATCAGCTCATTTAGCGATAGCTCGCGCTTGTCTTAACCTTAGGATTAAATTACAGTGTCATGCCATCCGTGAAGACAGGGGCGCGAGGTGGTTTGGCTGAGGGCGTGGACTGGCGTGGACCCACCGGGGCAAAGTCAGGCAAAGTCACACCCAGGTCCAGCCGTTTAAAGGGAGGCGAGCAGAAACTAACACATTTTTTTTGCAGAGTGTCTCCGGCCCCGAAACGGGATCAGACTCGATTCCGGCCTCTGCTCAGTCTCTTGCCTCCTGGAACTGCATCGCCCCAGGACACCTTGCAGCGCGCGCGCCTGTGTGGTGTGTGTGTGTGTGTGTGTGTGTGTGTGGTGTGTGTGAGTGTGTGTGTGTGTGCGCGCGCGCGCGCGCGAGTGCGTGTGTGTGTCTGTGTGAGTGATGACATCCCACATCCTCGTGCCCGTTGCTCCGTTCCTCCGTTCCTTCCCGTCCCACCCGCTCGCTCGCTCGCGTCCAAGTTTCGATGCTGGCCGTCACGTAACAAGGGCCTGCAATAATTGCGGGATTAAGGCACGTACCCGCAGCGGCGCGGCGCCGCCAGGTCGCCGCCGTCGTGCTGCCGGCCGGGCATCGCGAGGCATCGCCAGGCATCGCGCCCTAGTCGCGGACGCGCAGACGCGCAGACACTACGGCGGGTGGCCGCCCCGCCCCGCCACCCCACGCCTCGTGCCCCACTCTGCTGCCAAAACTTGGGCCGCCGCGCCGCGCTACGCAGCGCTACGCCGTGGCCTTCCCCCTCCCCTCGCTGTGCAATGTACGCGAGTACTCATTCATAATTCCTTCACCATTGACCCGCGATTGCGTCCACCTGCCCGCAGCAGACTGATTCCGAGAGTCTTTTTCGTCACCCCGTCTCTCTCGCACTCATGGGACGTCCCGTATAGGTGCGAGAGAGACGGTGCGATGAAAAGGACTCTCCGATTTCAGTCTGCAGGTTCGTCTCTTGATTAGGCCGTCTCGTCTGGCGGCGGTGGAGTGGCAGAGTGGCGGCATGGT
Organism: Thrips palmi; assembly: GCF_012932325.1. Classification (NCBI taxonomy): domain Eukaryota; kingdom Metazoa; phylum Arthropoda; class Insecta; order Thysanoptera; family Thripidae; genus Thrips; species Thrips palmi. The sequence goes on along the minus strand of NW_023144624.1, from coordinate 10,378,471 downwards.
GGCGGGGCTCGCGACCGACGCTCTGTCTGCCGTCTGATTCCGAGCACTGCTTTCGTCGCTCTGTCTCTGTCGCACTCATGGGGCGGTCCGTAGGGGTGCGAGAGAGACAGAGCGACGAAGCAGTGTTCGGAATCAGACGGCTGGCCGCGCCGACACGGTGCCTCTCGGGCCCGCCAGGGCGCGCGAACAGCGTAGGCGTGGACCCTCTCACCCCTGTGACCCGTCCGCGCCACTTGGAGCGCCTGGGCGATAGGCAGTGCCGTCACACTGGTGTGCGTCGCAGGCGGGAGCGCTGCCTACCTCGCAGGGGCTCCGCGGCAGAGCGAACCCCTGGGCGGTAGGCAGTCCCGTCGCACTGGTGTGCGTCGCAGGCGGGAGCGCTGCCTACCTCGCAGGGGCCCTCCTCGCCCGACCGCTCCTCCAGTCGTCCACCCAGCCGTCGTCGGCCCGTCCGCCTATCCGCCTGTCCGCCCCGCCCGCCGTCCGCCGCATCGTTACGGGCCCGAATGGCAAAGACCGGCTGTATTTTTCTGTTGCGTGGGCTAACGTCATCTTTAAACACGTTGCACGCCGGCCACGCCGGCCGACACGACACCGCCGCCGTTCGCGCCTCGCGAATGTACTCTCCTTGCAGTGCCCCAACGACGTGTTGGCCATCACGTCTGTGGTGTCGCCCGACACACTGGCCGACGGACGGACGGACAGACAGATAGGCACCCGGAGATTTGCTGCCTTTGAACATAATGACGACTCGTTCGTCCATCTCCCGGATCGCACGAGCCAAGGGGCGGAGCCGGAGAAGGAGCGGGGCGGGGCGAGGCGAGGCGGGTCCATTGCACCATAGAGGACCCACCGCACCACAGTCTACTCGTGATCCAGCGAGAAGTGAGAAACTCGCAAGTGAGAGTGTGTGTGTTAGTGTCTGTCTGTCTGTCTGTCTGTCTGTCTGTCTGTCTGTCTGTCTGTCTGTCTGTCTGTCTGTCTGTCTGTCTGTCTGTCTGTCTGTCTGTCTGTCTGTCTCTCTGTCTGTCTGTCTGTCTGTCCGTCCCTCTCTGCGTGTAATTAACCCTAAACGCCTTCACTGGCCAGTAAGGGCGTCATACCGGCCGACCTTCATTTCAGCAATTTTCGGGGGCCACTCAAAACGTTTTTAAACGCTGACTCAGATTCGTGTCCCCCAACTTTGGGCGGCTCGTCTTGACACCCTACCAGTCGATTTAGCGAAGCGGGGGAAAATTCTTTGTCTTGCCTTGTTGAACCGATGAAAAATTCTGAAGTGGGCGCATTTATCGGGACGAGTACTCCACAAGGGTCTACACCCCGCCGGGACGTGCTAACGATCTCAAAGTAAGAAACACGCCGGCGGCCGAAAGGGTGACGTGCTCCCATCAGCGCCTCCAGGTTCCAGGTTCCAGCAGGTTCCAGCAGGTTCCAGGTTTACACGCGCTTTGCGCCATCACGTGTCTGACTTAAGTGAGCCTTAAGTGAGCCTCGTAGGCGGGCAAGGCGGGATTCTCCTCAAGGCTGAGTCGGACGGCGAGTTCGGGTGCAGCCGGTGCACTGCGCGAAGACGGGTGAGCCGCCCCTCGCGACGTCATCGCCATCGCATTCTCTCGCACCCATGGGGCTCCCCGCGTAGCTGCGAGAGAGACAGGGCGACGAGAACGACTCTCGGGATCAGTCTCCCGGCGGCATCCTGGACTGGATTCTGGACTCGTCGAGGCCGCGGGCGCCGTCCGTGAGGCTGAAGAGGAGCGGCCTTGGAGGGCAGAGCGCGGCAGAGCGCCACACCAGCAAATGGCCGGTTTCCAGCAAATCGCGCGTCGAGGCGATTGGCGATTCGCGACGCGTAAGAACAGTGTGTTGGCTGCACCAATGACCAGCGTCCGACAGCGACAGCGCTCTGCGTTTCGAACCGCCAAAAGTTCCACTGCCGTGACGCCGATTTCCACCACAGGGGCTTGGACTTGGCTTTGGATGCTTGTTTGATTTGTTTTTTGGCGCGTTCACTTGGCGAAAATGAGTGTTGGCGGCCGCCCTCACTTGGCCTGTCGGCATTGCCCGTCGGCCTGGAGGGTGCAGGGCAGAGCGAGGCGGCCTGGCCGGCCTGGCCGGGCCTGCTGGTGGGGGAGACGATGGTGGTGGCGGTGGGGGGGATGCTGCACTGCATGGGCCCCTTGCCCCGCTCCGATCCGCTCGCCTGGCCAGAGCTCTCAGAGTCTCTGAGACGAGGCCGATACGAGCCGAGCCGAGCCGAGTCGCGCCGGAGCCGAGCCGAGCCGAGAACGGTGTGGCAAAGCCAGCAAAGCTCTCCTCCACCGCGGCCAGCGCGGCCAGGTCCAGGCGTGTCCGCAGGCCGTGGCCAGACGAGTATGCCGAGCCGCGCGAGCAGGGACTGACTGACTGACTGCACCCCATACACCCACACCGAGACATACTCCGAGACCGACACCGAGACCGACCCCTAGACCGACACTGAGACCCCACCCGGCCCGCAACCCTCCTGCACCCCAGCCGACACAGACAGCCGCCCGGCCTGCCCGCCCTGCCCGGCCCTGCGTGGTACTGCCAACCCCGGCGCAGCCCGGCCTACCCCTGTGGGGGCGCACGCGAGACACGCACGCCGGGACCGCGCACGCGTGTGCGTATGCGCGAGTGACAGTGCGCGTGTGTGAGTGGTGCCAAGTGTGTGAGTGAAACAAGTAAACAAGTGCACCAGCGCCGAGCCCAGTGGTGGATTACAGGGGATTCCTTTGCAACAGGTGAGTGAGGCCCTGCCAGGCCCTGCCAGGCCGTGCTAGGCTACGCGAGGCAACGGCACGCCGCGAGGCGGCAAAAAGGCAAAATGCAGGCGGTACGTATCTGCCGTTCGCAGCATGCGCTCCGTTTTGCCGTTTTGCCCCTCGACCAGCACCGCGGTCAGAGCGCTCAAGTCTCCGGCCAGACTGCTGTCGGGGAACGGCCTTCCTCTCCGTCTCGTGTCTCAAAAGTTGGCGGTTCTCGCGAAAAGGGACGAGGTGCCCCTGCCCGGCATGGAACAGGGATTTGCCAACAGCGGCAGCTAGAGCGGCTTCTTGGCCCGCGTTCTGCGTTTGGATGTCGAATCCGAATCACGGCGTCGCTTTGTCTCCTGAAACCGAAACAAAGCTCGACCAGCAGGGCAGCGGACCTGCAAGGGGAATCCCCTTCGCGAAGCCGCTCTGGCCGCTCCGGCCGCGGGCCGCAGGCAGTGATTAATCCTTGAGCGCTGGAGGCATTGCTGGAGCAAGGCAGCCATAGGGCAGCCAGGGCAGCCAGGGCCCCTGGTCGTGAAAGGGAATTCCAGTGCCGAGCCAATGGCCGACACTGGCTGTCCCGGGTTGAGCCACCACGCCGTAAGGGCCCTGAATCAACATTTGATGGTTGTGAGTTCTGATGTAAGCGCCTCTGGACGAGGGCCGCGACGAGGGCCGCGACGAGGGGGTGTGGGGGTGGCGGCGCGTGACATAACCTTGAGGAAGTCTCGGAGTGCACTGGGATTGAGACCGATCCCGATTCTCTTGGCCTGCTGCTCGGCCTGCTTGCCGTGCTCGGCGCGCCGCGGCGGGTCCCCGGTGACCCCGGCAGGACAACGCCGGCAACAACGAGACAGTCATCTCGTCTGCCAGGCAGCCGCGGCCAGCCGGGTGGGGCAACGGGGCCTAACCGGCGGGCCGACGCGCCGCCAGCCCCGCGTCACGCCGCTGAAGGCGTGTGTGCCTCGCGCCTGGTGCGCCTGGTGCGCATGGTGCGCCCGGTGCGCCTGGTGCGCCCGGTGCGCCTGGTGCGCCCGGTGCGCCCGGTGCGCCTGGTGCGCCTGGTGCGCCCGGTGCGCAACGACGAGCATTGTTTCCCCTTAATTATGACATTGTGGGGCTCCAATATGTTTGCGTTGCGTCGATTGGCCGATCCACACGGGCAGCCCTGACCCGGCGGGCGCGTTGCGTTGCGTGACGCTGCGGCGCTACAGCATCGGCGCGGCACGGTGCGGCACGGCGTGGCACTGCACTGCAAAGCCAGCACCAAAGGCAATTTCCCCATTTCGGCCTTCCCCTTCATGCCAGAGCCTCCCTGTTGAAACCGTTGAAACGCAGCGGGAGAACTGAATCGGCAATCGCCGGAAGCAGCGATACTCGCTACTCCGCGGGGCGGGGCGGGGCAGGGCGCGGTGAGGCGGGGCGGGGTGGGGCGGGCGAGGCCGGGCAAACAGAGGCGAAGGTGTCGCGAGTGCAAACACGGGGACGCGAGGACGCGTTTCGGTACAGTCCGCCAACACGGTGGCCCAGTGGACCTCCACGCAACACCAGCCGCAGCGGGTCGCAGGGCAAAGCAGTGCGGAGCGTGGAGCAGTCGAGCAGTCAACTCATTACCTTTGTACTTTTTTTTGGGGGGCGGGGGGGGGGGGCGTTTAGGACCTTGGTTTTCCCATCACTGCGGTTCGCAGTGTTCTCGGATACTCTGCGACCGGCGACACTGTCGCAGAGTCGCGGAGGAAAGGCGTGCATCTCCCTTCGCTCGGCCCGGGCCTCAGCCGCGACGCCGCGACGCCTACTGCCCGCTGCCTGCGACGCGCCGTGCCGCGCCGTGCCGCCGAACGGGAGCAGCGCGCACCGAGCAGCAGCGTACACCGAGTCCTGTGATATAACCACCGGTGGCGCGGTGCCCGGTTCGTAACCAGCGCGCTCCGTGGCGCACTCCATGGTTCGATCGTGTCCTTGGGGAGGACGAGGCCCGCCGTGCCGCGCCGGACCGCTGCAGGCCCTGCCGGCCCCGGCCGGGGCTACTAGGCGCGCCGAAGCGGGCCGCGCAGACACCTGTCGCGGCTGGGGCCGACGCGTCAGGCTCAACGGCAGCCACACTGAAACAGAAAGAAAAACGAAAAAGAGGGCGTTTATCGATGAGACGAGCCGTTGTATTTTGAAGATGAAATGCTAGTTTACTTTTTGTAAAGCTATCCCAGGGTGCCCGCGCCAAGGCAGTCGTCGGTGGCGGCGCCGCGCGGCGGGCACGCCGGGCAAATACCTGCGGGACGGAGCCAGGCTGGCTGGGCAGGGCACGGCAGGGCACGGCCGGCTGGCCAGGGCAGCCAGGGCCGGCAGGGCGTATCGCCACTGGAACTGGAGAGCGGGCTGGCACGGCACGGCGTGGCACGCGGCCTTGGGATTACTGGCAGGTGGGTACCTACCTACCCGCCGCCCCGCGCCGCCCCGCGCCGCCCCGCGCCGCCCCACCGCACCTAGCGGCCACTGCCCTTTGTGCACCCACCTCCCGCCGGGCTATATTTTTCATATCGCGTGTTCGCTGCAGTCTGCACGGTTTCCGCCACTCAAGCTGCCGGCTTCAGTTCTCACTGCATTCGCAAAAGGATTATGGAAAGAGGAAGATTATTGCGGATGAAAGAAAAAAAAAAGAAAGGCCTTTGAGAGGCAGCGCGGTGCTTGTGTGCTTGTTGTGGTCGGGGACGTTGATAGCCAACTGCAGAAACCAAACCACACATGCAGCTGTGTCGCGGGGCCGAGTGGGGCCGAGCGGGGCCGAGCGGGGCCGAGCGGGGCCGAGCGGGGCCGAGCGGAGCCGAGCGGCCGGACCAAACGGACCGCCGAAACTGTGCCTCCGCGGCGTTTTGCTGTGGAGGCACGCAGCACGCATTATCTTAATCATTCATTCTATCCTCCATGATCTTAATGCCACACCTGGTGCAGAGTGGCAGACTAGCCATTGGGGCTTCCCTCTGAACCTATAGCGAGCGGCGAGAGATCTCCGTTTCGCGCGCGACAACCGTGACGCTTCCCTCAAAGTCCACTCACATTCTAATGAGTGCTTCTTGTTTTTGGCGAGGAGAAGTGTCCCAGCGAGACGCATGGCTGGAGGTGGCCTGGCTGGCCCGGCCCCTGACGCAAGGGCTTACGTCACTACACTTACATTGTAAAAGGCTAAAAGCGGGCCCTTTGCGCTGCGCGCTTCGCGCACACTCCGGCGTTGATGTCTCCGAATTCGCTGCGTAATCGAGGGGCTGTCCAGAGTGCCCGTGTCTGTGTGTTTGCGTGAGTGTGTGTGAGTGTGTGTCCGTGCCTGTGTGACGGAGGCAAGTGTGTGTGCGTCCGAAAGGTTCACGGTCGGGCAGGGCCCGGTCGAAACAGGAATATACGATCGGGCGCTGTGTTATTTAGGCCGGGGTCCCAAGACTGCCTGCCCTGCTACTTGCACCGGGGGCAATGCTGGGGGGAGAGGGCGGATGCGATTTGCTCTTTTCCTCCAACTCGTCTCTCTCTCTCTCTCTCTCTCTCTCTCTCTCTCTCTCTCTCTCTCTCTCTCTCTCTCTCTCTCTCTCTCTCTCTCTCTCTTTCCCTCTCTCTCGACAAGGTCCGGTCCGGCGGGGTGAACAGTCGGCGTTGCGGGTCCACACCTTCAATTTGTCCGTTTGCGCACCTTTGCCCCGGCCCCGCGCACTGACTGCCGTGACGTCCTCGCATCGCGACGATACATAAAGGCAACCGAACAAACAAACGTCCAGAGAGCTACGCCCAAACTGACGTTAGTAGCAGGCCGAAGCGTCCCACCTGGATCCGGGTGCCCGCCGCCCCGCGGGATTTTCCTGTCCGGTTTCATCACCGTTCGAGCTAACCTGCGTCGCCGGCCGCCGCCCGCATGGTAACCATGGCAACCATCCCAGAGGGAGGACGGCATGCCGTGCACGCCACGGGCACGCCACGGGTAGCCGCGGCTGGGGTGGGGGACTCTGATTTCATGTGCGACAGGTCCGAGGGAGCGGTTCAATGTTCGGCCCGAGGTTCGACACCCCGCCCCGTGCGTAATGCCTGGGTCTGGGTGCCCCATGCTGTGGACTGACTCGGTCTCTCTCTCGCACTCATGAGGAGTGTGGGTGCGACAGGGACCGACCGCCGGGACCCAGCCTGCTTTGCGGCTTGTGCCACCGGCAGCACGCGCAACCCCGCCCCGCCCCGCCCCCTCGTCGTCCTGTCTTCCGTGTCCACGTCCCGAGCGTCAGCGAGCGTCCCGTGCCCGTGGGTCAGCGTCCCTCGGGTTGGTTGTTGGTTCCCGTTGCTACGCGTTGCTACGGCCAACGGAACGGACTACCTCGGCCAGCCCCTTGCGCATGGCCGGTTTGCATGGCACCTATGATGGCGCCATCTTGGACCAGCCCCTATGACAGGCCCGTTGATCCTTGGACAGGCCCTTGGACAGGCCCTTGCACAGGCATTCGGACAGGCCCCCCTGCACAGGCTTTTGGACAGGCCCGCTTGCACAGGCCTTTTGGACAGTCCCTTGGACAGCCACTTGAACAGGCCCTTGCACAGGCCTTTTGAACAGGCCCTTGGACAGCCACTTGGACAGCCCTTGACGGGCCCCTTTTGACGGGCCCTTTTGGGAAACAGCCCTTGGACAGCCACTTGAACAGGCCCTTGCACAGCCCTTGCACAGGCCTTTTGAACAGGCCCTTGGACAGCCACTTGAACAGGCCCTTGCACAGGCCATTGGACAGGCCGGTGGCCCAGGGCTAGCCGGACCGCCCGGCGTCCGGCCTTCGGCTTGGGCCGGGAGCAATGCCCATGCAGCCCGTCTGCCCACCCGTCTGGCCGGCCTGCCGGCCTGCTCCTCCCCTCGTCCGTCCGGCCGCCACCGCAGTCCCGCCGAAACGGCCGCCGGTCTGGAGCGGCGCTGGAGCGGCGCTGGAGCGGCGCTGGAGCTGGAGCGGGGCCGCGGGGAACGCACACATCGCTGCCGCTCGCGATCCGTACACCGCCCCGAGCGTGTGTGTGTGTGTATGTGTGTGCGTGTGTATGTTTGTGTGCGCAATGCAAAGTGCTCTTGCACAGGCTGGTTGCAGATCTGTATGGCTTATTAGTGTGGCGTTGGCGCCACCACTCTTTACGCTGCACTTATGTGGGGGTGCTCCGGTGCGCTCCGGCAGTGGTGTGTGTGTGGTGTGTGTGTGTGGATGTGGCGTGTGTGGGTTGTGTGTGGAGGTTTTGTGAATCGATGTGTAGCCCCCAGAGATAAAGAGCAGGGGAGAGAGAGATTATGAGGAGGATTAGGGAGAGAGGAGAGAGATGTGGGGAGAGAGAAGAGAGGCGTAAATGAGCTGCCCGGGTAATGCCCGTCGAATTGCACACGGCGGGGAAAGAAAGCAGTAATCAGGCCGTCCATTCATGGAATCAACAACGAGCCCCGTATCTTTTCATTTATCGTTTTTCTGTCTCTTTTTTTTTCTGCCGCCGTTCGGAAAACAAGGCGGATTATGTTGCGGCACGGCCATGCCGGCTATCGAGCCGTGGCTGGCTTGCATCACGTTGTTTGGCCGGCCCGGCGGGCCCGGCAAGCCGGCAAGCCGCACATGCATGGGTGAGAGAGAGACGGAGCGCGCCGGTGTGGTGATTGATTTCGGGTTCAACGCACCGGTCCCCCTGCCGTCTCGGCACGCCTCGCCTTATTAAGGGATTAATGCAGAGAGCCTTGCAGTGGCGTGGTGCGGCGCGCGTTGTGCGGCAACTCGGCTAAATCAGACGCGAGGCGCGACAGAGGAGCATGTTGCTGGCCGCGCGGCCAAACGGACTGCCGAGGCGTGCGCCGCGAATGCGCCGCGAATGCGCCGCGCGCGCCAGCAGGCCGACTGCGGACGAGTGCCCTGTCTCTCTCGCACCCCTACGAGACGAACCGCGAGTACGCGAGAGCGGCGAGAGAGACGGTGCGGCGAAAAAGCGCTTCGGAATCGTTCAGCGACAAATAGAGTGGCGCGCCAGTAGTAAAGATGCCCCATTCTGACATCCGCCATTTTGATTCCACATATCTTTACTACTCGCGCCCCGCCCAGAGCCCCATCCAACCCCACCCTCCCCCTCGGAGAAATGCCGATGAAAGGACGCGGTTGCGGCTGTCCTTCGCGAAACCGGCGAAATGGCTTCTCGAACGAAAGCAGAATGACCCCGTGCATGCCCAGTCCAGCCGCCAATTATTTTTTACTATTATCGTTTTGTTGCCGTATCGAGGGTCTCAACGGGTTCCAAATCGACCTTTTGACCCGTTTCCAATGGAGGGGGCCTTCGTGAGCATTGCTCCTGCTGCGGGGATCCCCCGCCTGGCCTAGCACACGAGTGGTACACAACAACAACACACACGCCATCTCTCTCTCCCTCCCTCACTCACACATACACAGACACACACACAGACACACACACACACACACACACACAGACACACACACACACAGACACACAGACGCGCGCAATAGCGCGCGCGCCTCCAACGACTATAATGCATACTACAACGATTCCGGGTGCAAAGTGATTCTTCTGACGTTTGTTCCCGGCACTAGAATTCAGTGCCAATCACGACGGCGCGCCCGCACACACGCGCACACACATACACACGCACTCGCACGCACGAACGCACACACACACACACGGGGCACACGAAGACCGCACACGGGCCGCTGCGGGAGGCGCGCCACCTCCGCGACGGCGGCACGACGGCGGCACGACGGCGAGGCGCAGCGCCGCGACTTCTTTCTTCACTTGGCTTGCCTGGCGCGGCGGCGCGGCGGCGCGGCCAGGAAAAGTAAACGCGACCGAGACCAAGGCGCCGCGTTGTTGCCGTTTCCGCGATTATGACATAATTGAATACATGTCCATGGCCTGGAGTGGCGCGGCTCGCCACGGCACGCCACGGCACGCCGCACTAATTAGTCAATTAGCCAAACCGTGTCAAGTCGAGTGCAGCGTTACGCCACGCGCTGCAACGCGCTGCAACGCGCGAGCCGGAAGGGAAGCCCCGAATCGCATCGGGAGCAGCGAGTGCAACGAGTGTGCCGAGTGCAGCGGCCGGTGCAGCTGACAATGACCATCAAGCGGCCGGCCGGCCCGGCAGCTTGCCCGGCAGCTTGCCCGGCAGCTTGCCCGGCAGGCTCGGCAGCCGAGCGGTTCAGAAGAGTCGTTTCGTCGCTCTGTCTCTCTCGCACTCACGGGGGTCCTCCTAAAGGCGAGAAAGAGACAGAGCGACAAACCGATCTTCTGGATCGCTCGGCAGCCCCGCCGCACACTCCACACCCCGGTCTTCGTTCCCCGGGCTGTTTCCCTTGCGACACTCATCCAGCACTCGTCCGCCTGCTGGCCGCGCCGCTGGCCGCGCTTGCAGTGGTCTTCTCGTCCGGGACGTGCCGGGAGTGGCCAAGCAGCGCGAGCCAGAGGGCCGGCTAGAGGGCCAGGCAGAGGGCCAGCTAGAGGGCCAGCTAGAGGGCCAGGCAGAGGGCCAGCTAGAGGGCCAGCCAGAGGGCCAGCTAGAGGGCCAGCTAGAGGGCCAGCTAGAGGGCCAGCTCAGCGGTACCCAACCTTTTTCGGTTCGCGACCCCAAATTTGTAACAAAAAATTTCCGCGACCCCCAGGAAAAATTTCGCGACCCCACGCGACCCCTCCTTTAGCATGCCTTTGATACAAAGTGCGATAATCCACCTTAGTTTGGGAGCAGTATTGCCGCAAAGTTGATCAAAACGGCCACAAATGTCTTCTAAAAATCGTGTTTTGGGCCGACTTTAAGCAGCCACTGCGTTTGATCTGAGGCGGTATTTCGTCCTCCCTCAACGGGCATTTGGTCTTTGGACCTTCCTTTAGCATGCCTTTGTTGCGGAGTGTGATTATCTGCCTTAGTTTGGGAGCAGTATTGCCACAAAGTTGATCAAAACGGTCACAAATGTCTTTGAAAAATCGTGTTTTGGGCCGACTTTAAGCAGCCACTGCGTCTGATCCGAGGCGGTATTTCGTCCTCCTTCAACGGGCATTTGGTCTTTGGACCTTACTTTAACATGCCTTTGTTACGGAGTGCGATTATCGGCCTTAGTTTGGGAGCAGTATTGTCTCAAAGTTGATGAAAACAGTAAAAAATGCCTTTGAATGCCATTTTGATCCACTTTGAGACAATACTGCTCCCAAACTAAGGCCGATAATCGCGCTCCGTAACAAAGGCATTCTAAAGGAAGGTCCAAAGACCAAATGCCCGCTGAGGGAGGACGACATACCGCCTCGGATCAGACGCAGTTGCTGCTTAAAGTCGGCCTAAAACACGAGTTTTCAAAGGCATTTTCGACCGTTTTGAACAATTCTGCCAGCCGGGAAACAGCCGCGACCCCAGGCGACCCCAACCACCTCGCCGCGACCCCTCAAAATTTTTTCGCGACCCCCTTTGGGCGACCCCAAGGTTGGGAACCGCTGGGCCAGCTAGAGGGCCAGCTAGAGAGCCAGCTAGAGGGCCAGCTAGAGGGCCAGCTAGACGCCCGGAGGCCCAGCTGAGCCAGCTAGAGGACTCGGGCCGGACTACCCCGTCGGGCGGCGGGGCTAAGGAACCTCCCAAGGGTAAGGGTGCCCGACGACGGTCGGCACGCCAACTTAATCAACCACGCGACGTCGGTTCATTTGGAACTTGGCAAGACTCCCAACAAAGCAATCAGCACGTCAAGAATGAAGAATTTCAATTAAAACGGTCTCCGCTGAGACAGTGTGGCGGCCGGTTATTCGGCGCTCACACCGCTGTCGCTTTGTCCCGGCCAAGATGTGGCCCAAGATTTTTCCCGCGGCGTTCGAGACTTTGAGTCGGCCCGTCCATCGCGACCCGGCAGGCGGCAGGGCAGGCGGCAGGGCAGGCGGCCCAAGCAAAGGCGTGGATTATGAAGAGTTGACTAACACCGAATGAGGTCTAGGTCTGCGGCCGGCTGCTGCCCGGTCCGGGCGCGGCGGGGGGCGGCGGGGCGGCGGGGCGGCGGGCGGAGTGGTGGGGCGGAAGGGAGAAGGGGTCTGGACGGAACCTGCTGCAGTGCCGTCTGTCGGAATGGACCGGACTACAGGATGCGGCCTGCCGACGGGCTGCCGACGGCCTGCCGTGTGTCGCGATACCAATGAATGTGGAGCACCACGTAACGTTCGGGCAGCGGGCGGGGGGGCGGGAGGCCCGGGCGACGGACGGACGGAGGAAAACGGGGAGGAGTGCTTCAAAGTGCAACTTGGAGAACGGCTGGGAGAAAGAAAGAGAGGGAAAGGAGTGCTTGTAAGAAAATGTATGAGGTGGTTGGAAGAGAGAGAGAAAGAGTGATTTGAAGTCGGAGAAGAGAGAAAGAATGCTTGAAAGTGCCTGTAGGCGACAGGTGGAAACGGTTGAGAAAGAGTGCTTCGAACAAGGCTTCAGAGTACTTGGAGGAAAAAAGAGCAGGTGCAAAAGAAAGAGAGCTTGAAAGTGCAAGTCGTGTGAGCCGGTTGGAGGAAAACGAGAGAAGAAGTGCTCGTTGAAAGGGCAAGTGGCCTGTAGACGGGTCGGAAAAAGGAGAAAGAGTGCCTGATAGTGCAAGTGGTCGGGCGGGTTGTTGAAGTCGGGCTGCGGCTGGCCGCGCCGCGGACGTAAACGCGCCAAATAGGACGAGGCGGGGAGGAGAGGGCGGCGGGGCGGGCGCGGGGCCATTTGACCGTCCTCGTCGGGCAGTGCTCGCAGCAGTTTGCAGTGCAGCCGCCTCGGCGCCGCGCCGCACGGTCTGCGGACAAGCTCATTCTCGGGGACTCGCAAGGCGGAGTGCGCGGCGTGCGACGCACTGCATAGCGCCGGGACGCCTGACTAATGTCCAGTGTCCGCCAGTGTCTTGGCGCCGCGGCCTTTGCGGCCTTTGCGGCCACCGTAGGGACCGAGAGATAAGGATCCGGGACACTGCCTCGGATTCTCGGATTCGCAGACGGAGGTTTTCGCCCCGTGCTACACTGCGCTGAAAACGTCCAGCAGTGAATTACGAGCTGCAGTTCGGACTGCCGCTGGCAAATTAACAGAATAAACGCTGAGGCGGTCGGTGTGGTTAGAGGAAGGACGCGGCGGGGGGCTGCCAGGCTGCCTGGCCGCCTGGCTGCCGCAGCGCGCGCAGTAGCAGGTTCTGCGAGGCCCCCAGGACCCAGCAGGACCAACCTCAGGTCCTCAGGGTCCCCAGCCCACACCGGGCTCAGGGGCGAGGCACCCGATTGACCTTGCAAACCTGATTCACCATCGCCATCCTTTTAACTTCCTCGAGCCGGACAAGCCAACGGCGAGGCAATGGCAAGCCAAAGGCGAGCCGAAAACAAGCCAAAGGCGAGTCGAAGGCAGGGGCCCGGCCGACCGTCCTGCCTCGTCCCGCCGCACAGCCACCAGCCTGCATCCACACGTACCAGCCCTGCGGCCAATTCGGTAGCCTCGTTTATTACGACGGTTCAGTTCCGCAATCCTTCAGAAGAGAGGGTGCTTCTGGGTGCCTGTGAGGGCCTCTGGGTGCCTCTGAGTGCTTGTGGGTGCTTCTGGGTGGCCCTGGGTGCCTCTGGGTGCCTCTGGGTGCCTCTGAGTGCTTCTAGGTGCTAGGTGCTTCTGGGTGCGTCTGAGTGTCTCTGAGTGCCTCTGGGTGCCTCTGAGTGCCTCTGGGTGCCTCTGGGTGCCTCTGGGTGCCTCTGGGTGCCTCTGGGTGCCTCTGGGTGCCTCTGGGTGCTTCTGGGTGCCTCTGAGTGCTTCTGGGTGCTTCTGGGTGCCCCTGGGTGCCTCTGGGTGGCTCCAGGTGCCTCTGGGTGTGCGTATATGTCGGTTTAAGCAACGCGCGAGGCACCGCGGCATGCAGCGTGCACACTTGCCCGCGGGGGGTAGCGATTACTGACGGGCATTCACTCCGAGCACCGCCCACTCTTTGCGCGGCAGCGCCTTGGCGATGGCGCGTGATGACCAGTCGGCGTCCCAGACGGGTGTCTTGACTGCGGCCGAATACAAACCGCTGGCACCGCTTTCCTGGCGCCGTCACAGCCGCCACATGTCCCAGTACGTACAGCGGTGGACAGTGGCCCTCGTCTGTTTCTTCGTTACGACCGTGGAACAATGGGGGCTGGGCGCCCTGGGCAGTGCAGGCTGCAGGCCTGTCGAACGGCAGCGAGCTGGGCGCACAAGCGCGCCTAGCGCCCTGGCAGCGGCAGCGGCTCCAGGGCCACCGCCAGCAGACGCAGCGTCCCCGCGGCCTTGAGGCATTGCGGCGCCACCCCACGACGCCGCTCGTGACGTCACGACGGTCGCCCCTGCCGATGCGACGCGCCTCTGCACTAGGAAGGCACCACGCCGATCGACGGCCGACGTCACAAGGAAGGAGCACACACCACACCTGTGTCGCGCCAGCGTCCAGCCTGTGTCCAGCACGGCCGGCTCGGTGACTGGACATACTGGATTTCTAGACAAAAGGAAGAGAGGCAGCCGGGGTGCCGCCCCGCGAGCGCGCTGGCGACGACGCCGCATTGCAGCGGCGCGCCGCCAGGCAAAACCAGGCAAACCCACCAGAACAGGTTCCCTGGCCGGAGCTAAGAATACATCATGCTGGCGAGGAATAGTCATGACGGGCTGCGCGCTGCGCTTCGACGGATCCAGTTTACCTGGATCGCGGCAAACTCATAAAAAACGAGGAGTAGCACGAGGTGCATGACCCCGGCGGCTAGCGGGAGGCGGGCCGCCGCGGGCGTTGTTTGGGTTCCGCTTTCAGCTCACTTGGGACTGGAGTATGCCACCGGCAAATTCCACATCGCGGGAAGGAGGAGCGAAAAATAACGACCGATTTCTTCGTGGCACAACGCCATGTCCAAATTATCGGTGAGGCAAGAGGCCCGATTGCGCCACGCCACTGCTATCGCTGGGCTATCATCTCCGAGGCAGCAGCGCCAGCAGCGACGCCAGCGACGGCCGAATTAAAACAATGGCACCTTCCAGGCCAGCCAGGCCAGCAGCCAGGCCGAGCCCAATGGGGTAATAAGAATGTAATTGCCGCCCGAGGTGCCCGAGGTGTCCGTGAGCGCGTGCGGCTCCTCGCCAATGTTGTTGTTGTTGTTTTTGTTTTGTATTAATGTTAAAGCAGATTAGACGCAGCTTCGTTTGATCCTGTATTCTGCCTAGTTTTTTGTTTTTGACGGTTGACTCGGGGCAGTCCAAGGGAAGTGGGGTGCGTGATACTCACAGTCGTGTTAGGTTTATTCGGTTATCCACTGTCGAACCGGTTTTTTCACTGACGCAATCACGATGTCTCTCATTCAAAACTAGGTACATCGAAATGTCGACAGAATGGTCAGGCATTCGCCGCAGAAAATCGGTGATTTGGCTAGATGCCGTCAAACAATTACTCGATTGTAAACAGTGAACGGAAACCGGTGTGACCATTATTTCATCACCGAACAAAGTCGACAGGAACTTGCATGCAAAACGCGTGTCGGGCCTTCGCCGTTTCCTAGTCTGCGCATGCCGATTCCGAACACTCTGTCTCTCTCGCACCTGCGGGGAGCCCCGTGCGTGCGAGACAAACAGAGCGACGAAAGCGCTGTTCGGAGTCTGCCTGCCTCGGCCTGCCTGCTGCTGTGCCGCGCGACGTTCGCGGATGACGGGGCAGATGTCTTTTCCAAAGCAGGCCATTTCATGCAGTTCTATTCCATTCCACTCGGCGAGCGCGTGTCACGGCGTGGCGTGGCGCGTCTGCCACCGAAGTACCCCGCTGGCTCGGCACATTCCACTCCGCACGCGCGAGTACGCGCGTTGATTCATACTAGAGCCTTTGGGACTCTAATTCATACAGCGTGCCGCTGATTAGAGGAAGAAGACCCGGGCGGCGTGGCCAGCGAATCGCGGTTCCCGTTCGCCCGACGAGGATGTCAAGGAAGTACTAGTGGGCGGCACGGCGGCGCGGCCCGGGGCGCTCCGGCACTCCCCCGTGGAGACCGTGACATTGGCGGACCCGCTGTCACACTCGGATGCGCGCGCCCGGTGCGTTGCGCCGCGTTGCGCCGTGTAGTCCGGCCGCGTGTTCGCGTGTTCTGTTTATGTCTTTATCGCGGACCATCATCATCATCGTGCTCTCGGCGTAGTTCCTCGTTCGGGACGCTTCGCACTGCTTCGCGCTGTTCACACCCCGCGCGGTGGCGGATGCCTGGACCGAGCCGGGGCCCACCGGGGCCCGAGGGCCAAGGCGCATGTTGGCGCTGTGGCGTCGTGTGGCGTCATTTACACACGTCGGCCACACCGTGTTTCATAGAGTACACAGCGCGGACCTTGGCCTCCCCTCCTCCCCGGTCCCTGCCGGTCCCTGCTGCATCCGGGGCGCGCAGTCGGCGCAGGGCAGCGTTCCGGGAACAGCGCGGTGTCGAAAAGGCCCGCGTCGGTGTCGCAAAGCCCGCGAAGCCCCAGCCGCCGTCGCCCTGCCTCGACCGGGCGGCCGACCGCGAGTCCGCGAGGCAGTGACGCGGTGCGACGCGGAGCGGCCAGAGACGCGCGTCCGGCACACTTGTTTACTGCGGCCTGCGGTCGGGGTAACTCCCTGGACGCGATGCGCGATGCGCCATGCCAGTGCGGTCGTTGCGGGCCACTTAATGTGCATCGCCGGACCGCCGCGTCGCCACCGCGTCGACTCGACGGCCGCGTCGCAACGGTACAGCCTTAGTGCCTACGCCGGCCTACGCCCCCGAACCGCGACGCGGCGCGACGCAAACATTGTTGAGCGGCTCCCAGCCCCGGCCTGGCCCTGGCCGTCGGGCCGCCCCACCCCACCCCATGGCCGCAACTAGTGCAACTACACCGCGAGGGGCCATTAGCGGGGGACGGGGGCTGAGCCGGCTGGGCTTCCCGATGCACTTGATTGAGCTCTCACGGCGCCCCATCCATCATGGCTGCTCAGCGCGGCGCGTCGTGACGCCACCTCGCCGCGGAGGCGGGGGCGCCCGAGGCCCTGGGGGACGCCGCCGACGCCGCCATGCCGCCACGCCGCGGGCGGCGACGTCACGCGGGGGCGGCGCCACGCCTGGCGGCACAGCGTGCTCGAAAAACAACTTTATGAGCGGAATTCCCTACCGGATTTCAAATCGGCAGCCCGCCGCGTGATGCCGAGACTAGAGACGCTCACGTGCATCGCGGCACCGCGGCGCTGGCGTGCGTGTTTCCACCGCCCCGCCGCCCGATCGCGTGCAAGTCCGCCTCGACGGCGGTGCGACGTCGGTGACGCGCACCGCTGGGGCTTTTCGACCTGAGCGATCGCTCAATTGGAGTGGGAAAAGACATCCGTATCCCTTCGGCGGCCATTGAGCCAGTCTGTCGTGACGCCAAGTGCGGCCGGTGGGCCTGTTCTCGGCCACCGCCACTTCACTGCTCACACGGTCAACAAAATTCCAGAATTCCGAGACGGTTTTGAAAGCGAAAAATTGAACGTTTGGGTGATTCGCAATTCGGAATTTCGTTTACCGCCGACCCTCCATGCTGTGATCAACTGTTGGCTCGACTGTTGGCCACCGTACTGACGATCTTCCTTTCTTTCTTCTGTTGCAGGACTGCCGCGCGGGGCGCGCCGCGCCGGGGGCTGCGAGGCACCATGCACGAGGCGGGGGCGTGAGGGGCGCACGGGGCGCGCGGGGCGCGAGGGCCTGACCATCCGCAGTGCGGCCCGCAGCGGCCAGCCGGCCGGCCTGCCGGGCGTAGTGGCCAGGCGGCCCACGTGGTCCACGCGATGGGGGTCCACGGGGACTACCTCCGGGGCGCGAGCCGCATGGCTGGGGTGGGCGCGCTCACGGGGGCGCTGGCCGGGGCCTGGGGCTCCAGCCGCGCCGGCCAGCGGGGCGCGCCGCGGGGGCAGCGGACGCAGCGGGGGCTGTTCGGCATGGCGGCGGGCGGCACGCCGCTCAACATGCTCGTCAGCCAGCAGAAGAAGATCAGCTGCGGTGAGTACCTTTGTTTTCATTCTCCGCGTCCGCGACGTTCGAGGCCAAGGCGGGCCAAGGCCCGACCGAGTGAGGCGATAAGGCACTGGCTGGCACAGGCTGGCGCAGGTCACAGCCTCGCGGCCGCGGGCCGTCCCTGGGTCGGCGTCGGTCGGCGTGACCCACACTAACACGTTAGCGTACACTGGAGACTTAATTATTTAAATGCCGCGGCACGAAGTTGCCCAAGGTTAGGTAGGAGGACTCGATCGCGGCCGACGCCGTTCACAAACACGTCTATTCGTTCAATCCCCCTCCCCTCCCCCTTCCCTGTTCACAAACACGTCCATTCGTTCAATCCCCTCCTTCGCCGTCGCCGTCGCCATAGCGTCGCGCGTAGGCTCATCTGCCCGGCACGGAAACGGCATCGCGCCTTCCCAAGGCTGGCGAAAGAGGTGGAAACCCGTTTCCAGCAGAGTCTATCAACTCCGTTGTTGCGACGGTCGGCGCGCCGTTTTTCTCTCCGTTTTGTGTCTGCTCCCTTACTTTCCACGAAAGGTGATCTAACCTGCCTCAAATCGGCTCAGAGGCGAACACGCCGCGCTTCCGAAACAGACACGCGTGGCCGACGCGGCCGACGCTTGGTGCGGCGCGCCCGCCGTCTGCTCCAGGCAGCCTCCAGGCAGTGGGCCAGCCAGGCGCGGCGCAGCGCGCGGCCAGGCGGCGGCCTTGGAGAGGGACCCCCAAAAAAGTGGCACGGTTAACACAGCGGCCTGACTCACGCCCTCGCGTCCTCGCGTCCTGATTGGATGCCTATTAGAATAAATCAGGACCCGCTGGCCGGCCGCCGGCTTCCTCGTGGACGGCATGGGCGGCAGGCACTACTGTGTGTTGTCGCGCCCCGACCGGGCGGCCGGCCACGCGGCCACCGGCCCGGCCCGGCGGCCTCTGACTCGATGGGGTGCACCGCGAGGCGAAGCGGCGAGGCTGAGGCCAGGGCAGCGGGACCGCCCCGGGGAACAAGTCTCGGACAAGCTGCGGTACGGGCAATTTGAGAAAGGCCCGCACCCAAACTCTGCGCGTCCAGTACGAGGGGGGAGAGATGGGAGATTCGCGTCTTGAAAAACAAATGTCAGCAACAATCGCATAAGTTATCGAAAGCCATAAATTGTACCACTCGTGCGTGGCGTTGGTACGCTGCTGGGGGGAGCCGGTCGAGTTCATGACCTCACCGTCGCCCGGATCGACGGACGGACCGCTTGCGGGGCGGTGGCGTAGCGTGGCGTAGCGAGGCGTGGCGAGGCGTGGCGTGGCGAGGCGTGGCGTGGCGAGGCGTGGCGAGGCGTGGCGAGGCGTGGCGTGGCGAGGCGTGGCGTGGCGAGGCGTGGCGTGGCGAGGCGTGGCGTGGCGAGGCGTGGCGTAGCGAGGCGTGGCGAGGCGTGGCGTGGCGAGGCGTGGCGTGGCGCGGCGCTTCCATACCACAAGGCCTGGTCCAAAGTGCAGGTTGGTCCTACAGCCTCGCCGAATCCGGTGAGCCGGCATGTTTCGTTTCGGGGCTGTTTCAGACACGCCAGTCAGCCCGCGTGTGCGTGAGCGTCAGTCTGTCTTGTCTGCGTGTGTGTGTGTCTGTGTGTGTGCGTTCGCGCATGTGTGTTTGAACGTCTGTGTATGACGTCCGTGCGTGCGTGAGCGTGCGTGTCCGCGTGTGATCACGCTGACCAGCAGCTCGCTGACCTCCCCCTCCCCTCCCCTCCCTCCCCTCCCCCCCCTCCCCTCCCTCCCCCTCCCCCCCCTCCCTCCCCTCCCCCTCCCCGAGCGTATCCTTGCCGCGGAGGGAGTCGTCGTACCGGGGTCACCTCCTCGCCAACTAGTCGGTCATTAAGAACTTCTCACAAATTAAGAAACGAACCAATGAGGCGGCTGCGCCTCGTCACCAACGAGGTCCACTGCTCACAGTGGGCCAGAAGACCGCCGAAGGTGGCCAAAATTCTACAGGCTTTTGGAGCTTCAGAGGCGCTAAATGGGACTCCAACTGAACGTGTGACCCCGCCAATGGATTGCTCTCACAACGACTAGGAATCCAATGTTGGAGTCACACGTCGTTCGGTTCGAGTCCTTTTTCGCTACCCCGGAGCTCAAAACGCGTCTAGAGTTTTGGCCGCCTCCAGCGGTCTTCGAGCATACTGTGCTGCGGGGCCCCGGCCGAGGCGCATGCCCAGGCCCCGGCTTAGGACCGGGAGTGACAAGAGCGAATGAATATCACGCTCTGTAGTGATAGTGCGCCGTGTTGACGCGGCGTGCGTTAGGGCTACAGAGCGTGCACAGTGTGATGCACAGTGTGATGCACAATGTGGTGCACAATGTGATGCACAATGTGATGCACGCGGCGAGGCGCGCAGGAATGTGCATAAACCATGTGAAGTGCAACAGGCGCCGCCTCCGCGCTCCGCGCCTCGCGAGTGTTTAGTGAGTCTCCTTTCGTGCGAACGGCAAACGTGCCTAGGACCCTGTGCCAATATTTTCCGACCCATTTCACGAGAACTAGCGCCGCGCCGCGCTGCGCAGCCGTCGTGGAGCGGTAGGCCGCGTCCGAAGAGTCGCCTGGTCGCTCTGTCTTCGGCGCACTCACGGCGCGTCCGGCTGGAGTGTGAGAGAGACAGGGCGACGCGGCGACCGTTCGGAAGCGCGCGGCAGGTGGCGCACTTGTTGCCCCGATGACATGGCGGTTGGCGGGGAGGCGCCAGCCAGTCAACACAACCCCTCATCGGGCACTTCCTTTCCGGGCGCGACTCGCCTAGAAGCCGACGGCCAACAACCGACGTCGGGACGCAGGGACTTCGGAACGTCAGCGAGCGCGCCGCGCGCCGCCGCGTCATGTAGAGTTCAATAAAGGAAGGCAAACATTTTCCGAAATGACGCAAACGCCAGGCAGTTCTTTTCCGCCTAGGTTGTCGGAAGGCGCTGGTGACCACCGACGAAATAGTGCACGGCGCGGGGCACGCGCGCGGCGGGCCGGTCACCTCCCGGACCGAGGACCGCGCTTGTAATCACAGCTCTCCGGCGAATTCGGCGCGACACTTTGCAAATTACAGGGGACGAAACGAAACGAAACGAGGCTCACAGTCTTCTGTGACACCGTGGCACCGGCAGCCGGACACGTGGAGACGGTCGTCGCCCGGTCGCCCTGAGCGCTCCCAGTCAGGCTCGGGCTGGCCAGGGCAGACAGGCAGAAAAATCTGCCGGAGCCTCCGGGTTTGGGACCAGTAACGTCACAAAGTTGGTCAAAGAGTGACTGAATCTCCGAAAGTAGCCGTTTTCGCTGATTTTGGGCGGCCACTGCATCCGATCTAGTTGCGGCCAACGGCCTACCTCGACGATCTAGTATTCTTAAGACCCTACTCTTTCAGGCCCTGTATCGGGAAGACGTTGACCACAACGATTTTGGCTTTGACCGCAACGATTTTCCGACCAAGTTGGTCAAAAAGTGGTCGCATCTCGGAAATTTGCTGATTTTGCTGACTTTGGGTGGCCACTGTGTCCAATGTAGTTGCCGTAAAAGGCTTCCCTCGACACCCTAGTATTCTTAAGACCCTACTCTTTCATGCCCTGTATCGGGAAAGCTATTGACCACAACTAGTTTGGGAGCGGTAGCCTCACAAAGTTGGTCATGCAGGGTAAAAACAATGATGATCGGGGGCCTCGAGGGGGGCCTTTTGCGGTCTTATCCGCTGGGGCCTTTTGGGGGCCAGTCCGAGCCTGCTCCCAGTAGACTGATTCCGCACAGTGTGGCCGTCGGTCTATCTCTCTCGCACAGGCACGGAGCGTCCCTTTAGTGCGAGAGAGACCTCCCGCTCAGTCTACAGTGTAGCGGGCACTCCGCGGGCTCTTTAATCGCAAAGTCGCAAGCGCAGGAAAGGCCGCGCGCGCCGGCAGGTCGCTCATCTTGTCCCTGCAACAGTGTCGTGCCGCCGTGCCGTCGTGCCTGAAACACCCGGTACGCGGTACGCGACGAGTACGTGGTTAAACGGGCTCTTCCTCGTCCTGCCCACGCCGCGGTGCTCTGCCGCGCGGTTCAGAAGAGTCGTTTTGCCTCCTCCGTCTCCGTCGCACTCATGGGGATCTCCATAAGGGTGCGACAGAGACAGAGCGACTGAACGGTTCCGCTGCCGCACGCACGCACGCACGCACGCACGCACGCACGCACGCACGCAGTCGCCGCCCCCGAAGCGCGCGACAGCAGGCGACAGACGAGCGCCAAGCCATCCTCCGAGTCCGTGACTCGTGAGAAAGTTGCGCAATGTGCGCACTGCTCCGCGGCTCCGCGGCTCCTAGGTGAAGGGCACGATCACGGCGAGCGCCTCGGGCAGGTGTTACGCCGCCGAGGCACTGTGGCACCCGGGGCGCCCCGCGGCCCCGCCCGGCCCCGCCTCCTGCCGTGCTTTCGTTGCTCCGTCGCTGTGCAGTCTCTCTCGCACCTCAACGGGGCGCCGCCCGGCCCCACGCGCGTGAGAGAGACAGAGCGACGAAAGCACTCGTTCGGAGCCGAGCGGCACGCGGGCCAGAAACGCATTCAGCGAGCAGCACCTGGTTTCCGTATCGCCTGCGCAGATCGCGATCGGTCCGATCGGCCCGGTCAGGGCAGTGGCAGTGCCAGGGAGGGGGCTGTCGATCTAGGTGTGGCTCATCAGATGCCTCCACCCGAAGGCCTCGAAGGCACTGAAGGCCCCGAAGGCACCGAAGGCCGCGGCCATATCCGAACCGGATGCGCGTTGGGGAAGGTTAGGCCGGCTAGGCCGGGCCACCTGTTGGGTGCGGCGTGGAGGCTGCTGCAGTGGCCGCTCCCCGTCCTCGTCGGGCTGCCAGTGGCCGCGGTGGCGAGGCACTGACGGACCTGACCCCGCGCCCGCACCGGGCTACGCCGGCCGGGTTGCGGAGCCAGCGCAGCGCCCACCAGCGCCCGCATAGGCCACCCGGCGAGTGGCCCTGCTCTGCGACGCAGCGACGCAGTGACGCAGTGCACGACGGCGGCGGAGCGGCGGGGCGGCGCGTCTGGCCTGCAAGCGTGTCTGGCCGCGGAGGCCGTGACGCGCGCAGAGTGAACACGCCGAACACGCCGGCCGGGGCGATTTGGCAATCCTTCCCCAGGAAGGGAGGACGGCCAGCACACCGATGGGGAACTGGTTATTCCGGTGGGACCAAACCCGGTCCAGATCTGGAGCATGCGTGGGCGGGCGCCGGGCTCTCTCATAACCCCGGCACCGAAACACGAAAACACCGATACAAGGCGAACGCGAACGTGAACGCGAACGCGGGCCGGTGGGACGCGAACCCGCGCCCCGCGCCGCCGGCCGCACCCCACGCCGGGGAAAGGCCCATCTCTGCGGGAACCTGGCAGGCACGCCCTGGCGTCATGAAGGTGAACGAGAAGCAGCCGCTTTTGTTCGTTCCTGATGGGACCACTACTCGCTGGTCTCTAGTCGCGGCGGCGCGCGGCGGCGTGAGCGTGTTGTCGTTAATCTAGCCAGGCGAGCCTGCCGGCCTGCCGGACTGGCGAAATGAACCGTTCCCGGTTCGCTCCCCCACCCCCTCCACCCACAGTACGCGCGGCGTATACAATCTCATAAGAATGTTTCCTGAATCTCCTTGTCGCCACTGGCCGTGTTAGCCCCACCTTGTTACGCTGCGCGTTTTGCCCTGGTGTGAGCGTGTGTGTGTGTGTCTGTGTGTGTGTGCGCTGTAAGGTAAGTTTCCTCGCAGAGGTTTTCACATTGCTCTGCAGGAAGCGAAGAAACGTGCCGACGGCATGCCGACGGCAAACTGAATTTATTGGCGCCAAGCCACACGCGCGCCCCTACGAGTGTCGGCGTGTGTGTGTATGTGTGTGTGTGTGTGCGCGCGCGCGTGCTCCCAGTGGACCGTGCGTCCGCCCGCCTAGTCCATGTGACCTGCGTGAGGTATCAGCGTGACAAGGAAACAACGTTGAAATCCATCCAAAAGGCGGCTTGTTTTGCTCGGCGGTCTGAGACTCGGTTCGGGACTTCGAGACAGGGTGCATGACGGCGCCTGATTGCATCTGTAGACACACTGCAGACACTGCAGCGCTTCGTGGCACTGTCTCTCTCTCTCTC
The DNA here is from genome assembly GCF_012932325.1 of Thrips palmi. NCBI lineage: Eukaryota > Metazoa > Arthropoda > Insecta > Thysanoptera > Thripidae > Thrips > Thrips palmi. The sequence continues at coordinate 10,354,617 of NW_023144624.1, read as the reverse complement.
TCAGCAGTACGCAACGCTCCACGCTCCTCGAGTGCGAGAGAGGCAGAGGCCGCTGGGGGCAGGCTGGCTGGGGGCAGGCTGGGGGCAGGCTGGGGGCACCGCGAAGACGGGCCCCGGACAGCCCTCGAGACGCGTCTAGACGGGCAGATTAGCCTTACGTAAGCCGTCACCGCGGTGGTGCATGCCCGCGAGCCGATTCTCGAAATAGAGAAGAAAAAATAAACGCGGCCTGTCTGTCACTCGCGGTTCATGTTTTCATTTCCGGAGATTCACGTTTACCTTTCATTTTTCGTCTTTTCCTCGTTACGCTAGGCTAGCGAAACCAGAAAATCAGGGGTTCTCGAATTATGTAAAAAACACAAAACGTCCTTTTATCGCAAAGAGTTTACCAGTCGCGTCTAATGTCGACTAGTTCCTTATTCGATCCTTGTTTACCCGCTCTGATTGGTTGTCCTTCTCTGCCCTGCAGGTCGCCTGTGCACCATCTCGCTCGGACTGTTCACACTGCTGGTCGGTGTGATCCTGTCCTCTGTCCCCTGGCTGGACTACATGATTATGAAGGTGAGTGGAAGTGCACTGACGCACTGGCTGCTGTCCGCGACTTTAAGTCATCATCATCATCATCATCATCATCATCATCACCACCACAACCGTCATCATAATCATCATACTAATAAAAATCGTCATCATCAGCGCTGTTAGGCCTCCGCACAGTGCGGGTATCTTTCTCGCACCGGTACGGAGCGCCCCGTGAGCGCGAGGGAGAGACCTGGGGCCGCTCCTTGTGCGGTGGGGTAGGTCAGGGGGCTGCCGTCATCGTCGCCTTGGTGCAGTGGCGGCCGATACCGTCACCTGCAGTGGAGAGAGTGCCTCATCTTGGCCAGGCCCTGAGAACAAGCCAGTAAGTCAGTGGGAAGTGGGACGAGCATTCGGCGTTTTTTTCTGTCTGTCGGCGCGTCCGTCCGCCTGTCCGTCCGTCCGTCCGTCCGTCCGCTGGCTCGTTACGTGCCGCGGCCTTTTGTTGCCTTCGCTAATTGAGTCGCGATCGGGGCGGCAGGCCGCGGGCGGGCGGGCCGCGGGCCAGCATGAGGCCGCCTCCAAACAGTTCGTTCGCTGCTCCGTCTCCCTCGCACTCGAGAGGCGTCCCTCTGCGTTGCGAGAGAGGAAGGGCGACGGAGCGCTGTTCGGATTCCGACTACAGGCCGCGGGCCCGGGGGCCGCAAAGGCCGAATGAACCAGCCAGATACACACACACTCACACACATTGCCAAACGGGCGGTGAGGTGCACTCGGCGAGGTGCTCGGCGTGGTGCTCGGAGAGCGCGGTGTGTTCGAACCGCGGAAAAAGGGGAGAAGACTCTTTATGAATGGCGGAGAGGGCGGAGCGCGGAGGATGAGGAGCAAATATTTGCAGAAGGCGCCGCGACGCTGCCGCCGGTGTGGGGCAGTGCGCCTCTCTAGCCGTTCTAACCTCTCTAGCTTCTCTAGCTACTCTAGCCTCTCTAGCTTCTCTAGCCACTCTAGCCTCTCCAGCCGCTCTATCCTCTCTAGGCCAAAGTTTGGAGGCTAGGCGCCTTTCGAGGCTTTCGAGTTTCGAGGCTGGAGGTCGAGAGTCGTGCCCACAACGCAGCGGACGCGGCAAACAACAGCGACAAAAATTTGCGCGTCGTTTCGGCTTTGAAAAGGAAAGAGATTCGCAGAGAATGTTACATCGAGTGGGTCAATCTTCTCCTTGCCCCTGCCCTGCCCCTGTGAATCTTCCAAATACATAAGGTTTGCATGATGGTGCATTCTCATCCCTCGTTCTGGGTGTCAGAGAGGCAGAGAGAGGGCTTGTAAAGAATTTAGAGGAACAATACATAATGAAAGCTTCCGTAGCTCTTACAAATTTGTGAGTCATATCGAATAAAAAATCGTCCTTGAGTTGGAGAAATTGAAATGTCAGCTCGCGAAACAGTCTTACAACCCACCAACAAAACGGAACAAAATAACAATGTTGAAGAGTTTTTATTGGCCTCATCATCCTCTGCGGCCTACTCCGTCAAACTCTCGTGCTACGATAGGAGGGCAAAGAGAGGACGGACGCTGACGCCAACGAAAACTTTCCAACATTACTATTCTTCTTCCATTTCATCGGTGGTATTTTAATCTTTGGAAACTTTGGCGCTTCGTTGTTTATTTTCGCCGTGGTTCGTTTTCACGCTCTTCGCATCACCAGGCATGCGTATACGCACAGTCCGGCACAGTGGCACACAGCGCGGCGAGTGCGGCGATAGCGACGTGGGAACCGTCACCCAGGCGTAATTAAATTGCCTTTGTTGCTCATGTCGTTGATGCGCTTGTTGTTGTTGTTTACTTTACAAGGACGCACGCCACGCGCGAATCATCACTGCGTTTCCGTTCTCCCGCCGAGGCGCGGCGGCGGCGGCGCGGCGCGTGTTTCAAATTTGCGTCGGCCGAAGGTTCGGATTGAAAACCAGTATGAGCAGCGACTGCCGCTGCAACAATGCAACTCGACGCGCCTCGCGCGATTCCCCGGCTCGGGTCGGAAGATTGGACGCACCGCCTGAAGTGCCTGAAGTCAGCCCGAACCACGACGAAACGCACATGTGACCCCACCAATGGATTCCTCGTTCGGAGAGCAATCCATTGGTGAGGTCACACATTCGGTTCGAGTCCCATTTAGCGACTCTGGAGCTCAAAACGCGTCTGGAACTTTGGCCGCCTCCAGCGGTCGTCTGGCCCTCTGTGCGGCGGCGGCAGCACTGCTCACACAACCCGCCAAGGACCGCCACGGACACGTCCGAGGCACGGACACGGCGGCCGCGGTGCTCGAAAAGCGCGTCTCTGCTGGCCAGCAGACGAGCAGAGGGAGATTCCACGCCCACTGTCGCAGCCGCGCGAGGAGCCACGCGCCTTCGACGGTCATTGCGACTCGCGGCCGGGCGCCGCCACTTGCTGCCGCCACTTGCTGCCGATACATAATGCAGCACATTTACGCGGATTGTATCCATTTGCCGGAGGAACTTTTAGTGTCGGAATGTGACTCGCATGGTGGCGCGTGTGTGCGCGCACACACTCACACACACACTCACACACACACACATGTGACGTGTGCACGGCGGCTCACACGGACGTGCACGGACGCCGCGCCGGTGGACTTGACATTCAGAGAGTGTGGCGTGTCACCCCGTCACCGAGTCCCGGACCGCCACTGCCGCCAACAAGGCTGCTGCCGAGTGGCAGAGGGTGCCTGGTGGGGTGCGAGGGCAGGCCGACGGGACGCACTGCCCGGACTCGGCCTGCAGCGCCGCCGGGGGAGTCGCGCGCCGCACACAAGGGCGGAGCAGAGCGGAGCGGAGCGCCTGGAACGGCATACGATCGTGTGTGGCCTAGCCCGTAGTGGTAATGGCAATGGAGCGCCTGGGAGGTAGGCCGCGCCGTCGAGCAGACGTGTGCGCAGGGCGGGGTGTGGCCTATGCTGCAGGCGCTCAGCCCTGCGACGCGGCGGCGCGGCGCGGGGCGGGCAGTGCATTGCGCATTGTCGCCTCGGTCTGTCTGCCTGTCCGTCTGCCTGTCCGTCTGCCTGTCCGTCTGCCTGTCCGTCTGCCTGTCCGTCCGCCTGTCCGTCTGCCTGTCCGTCTGCCTGTCCGTCTGCCCGTCCGGCCGCCGCACGCATTGTGGGCCGCGCACCGCGTTCGCCGCGTTGAGTGGGGTCAGGTTGGCCACCTTGGCCTTCACCTCCAATTGTCGCCCCGTTTGCATGTCGGCACGCTTCGGAGAAAGGGGCCGCGTGACACAACGCGGCACGACGCGGCACGACGCGGCACGACGCGCCTTTGTGTCGCTGTGCTCGCTCCTCGCTCTGGGCGCTGGGGAAAACAGAGACAGACGACTGGCGCGCCAGCGCCGATTAATTATTATCGTTATTCCGTCTCTGTCTGTGCGTGTCTGTCCGCCCGCCCGCCTGCCTGCCTGTCTGCCTGTCTGCCTGTCTGCCCGCCTGTCCGCCTGTGGCCCCACTGGCCTATTGAGACCAATTACGCTCTCGCCACGCACTTCTCACTCCGCCTGCCGCGCCTGCCGCGCCTTCCCCGCCGTCATTGAGATCGTCATAAAGGCGTTGCGGCTTCCCGGCCGTCTTGGCCGTCTCGGCCGCGGCCGTCCTGGAGCTCCTGGCCGCGCCCCGCCCCGCCCCGCCCCGCCCCGCCCCGCCGTGGCCCCGCCCGCCAGGGCGGCACACCTCGAGGCATGTCACTTAGGGTTCGTTATGTGTTGTGATGCCTGGTTTTACACGGGAGCCACGAACTTGTAATGTAGCGTTGCCCTTCGCCTCCCCGGCCCCGGCGAGTGCGTTTGCACGTCCTCTTGCCGACCGGGGAGCTTTTGTTGCCGAGGGTCGCAGCGAAACACAGTGGCGGTGTCTTCGGAAAGCACCCGCACTGGTAGAACTCAAGCGTAGTTTTACGCCTTTTTTCAAGCGTAGTAGAACTACGCTCGGCTTCAAGCATAGTTCTCCATTTTGCCCCTCTCCCGCCTATCTAAATGCATGGGAGAACTTCTTCTCTACGCTTGACGTCAAGCGTAAAGTCTTCAAGCGTAGTTGTATGCTTGAATCAAGCATACAACTACGCTTCAGTTTTACCGGTGCGGGTCAAGAGAAGCGCGTTCAACAGTTGGGGTGCGTGCTGCTGCCGGCCGGACCGAGGTTCGGCTCCGGACCTGGGAGGAGGCCTGGAAGGGCACGGCGGGACACGGATCGGCACGCCGGCCTTCCGACGATGACACGAAGAGCCTTAATCCGGAGGCCGCGCGCCTGGAGGTTAACTGCGCAGAACTGAATGTGGGAATTTATCGTTCATCTGCTGCTCTATCGTTCTATCCTCGCCTGGCCCTGCCCCCCGCCCGTGTCTCCGCCGTCGCCACTTGCATTCCGCCGCCATTCTTGGCATTGGCTCCCGCCATAACGGCTGGGGCCTGTGGCAGCCTGTGGCATAGTGTGGCGGCCTGTGGCAGTGTGGCAGCCTGTGGCAGTGTGGCAGCCTGCGGCAGTGTGGCAGCCTGTGGCAGTGCGGCAGCCTGTGGCAGTGTGGCAGCCTGTGACAGTGTGCCTGTGGCAGTGTGGCAGCCTGTGGCAGTGTGGCAGCCTGCGGCAGTGTGGCAGCCTGTGGCAGTGTGGCAGCCTGTGGCAGTGAGCCTGTGGCAGTGAGCCTGTGGCAGTGAGCCTGTGGCAGTGAGCCTGTGGCAGTGAGCCTGTGGCAGTGCGGCAGCCTGACGCTGCATGGCGTCCCTGGAACCGGGGGGCTTTTCATGGCCCTCGCTGCATCTGGATGCATCTGGAGCCGCGCCGTGCAGGCCCGGTCATTTTCGCGCCCGGCGACGCGAGGCGGCGAGGCGGGCCAGGCCAGGCCAGGCCGCCAGGCCGCCAGGCACGCCCTGGATGCACTTGCTACGCAGCGAACCCAGGCCGCCTGGGAGGCGTGGTGTGTGTGTGTGTGTGTGTGTGCGTTTGTGCGTGTGTGCGTGCTTGTGTGGAAGGGGGAGAGGGGGGATGCCTGGTACCGGACGGGCGTCCTGTCCGGTTAGCAGACGTCCGCCGCCCCGCCCCGCCCCGCCCCGCCTCGCGTCTCTAGCGTAGCAAGGTCGCGTACCGGCTCAAGAGCAGTTCTCAAGAGCAGCTCCCGCCAAGCGGCGAGCAAGCGGCGAGCAAGCGGCCAGCAAGCGCCAGGCCTGCCGCCCACCCGAGTCGATGCTCGACGTGCGCGACGATGCACGTCGCGACATTTGCATAACACTGCGAATAGCTCTGCGTCGCCATCGTTACCATCGTGTGTAGCGAGCGGTAGCTGCGGCAGCTGCAGTAGCGTAGCGAGGCCGTGGGAGGATGGCGCCGTTGTCGCGGGTTCGAGCCCCACCGAGCGCCGGCTGTGTTCCTCCGGCTCGATGACCTGCCCATCGAAAGGGTGGACCTCACCTATGCCCGGTTAACAGCGGCCAGGTCCAAAGTTGGGGATTGAACGTGAAGCCAGACGAGCTGTCAGTCTCTGCCAGCCGTCTCGAATCAATCGGTGCCGAAGCACTTTGCGTCAGCATCGGCAGCATCGGCCGGCCAGGCAGTGGCCAGGCAGTGGCCAGGCCCGCGCACTGACCCGCCCGGCCCCCGCCGGCCCGGGCCTGGCCTCCTGGCCTTCCACTTCCTACCAAGGGAGACGGCATTCCTCGCACCGAGCGTGTTGGCGGTTGGCGGCCCGGGGCCGGCCCCATGGTGGCCCCATGGTGGCCCCATGGTGGCCCTATGGTGGCCCCATGGTGGCCCCATGGTGGCCCCATGGTGGCCCCATGGTGGCCCCATGGTGGCCCAATGGTGGCCCTATGGTGGCCTCATGGTGGTCGCCCCATGGTGGAAGCCTGGTTGTTGAGTTGTTGAGTTTGGCGTTGACAACACGAGGCTTTGGTAGAACGTTTATTGAGGTTCAGTGTTCTCAGGGCAGGGCCAGACCACCGCAGACTGTTGGCGGAGCTCTGGCTCGGTTGTATTTATGGGCTGGGCAACAGTGGCACTTGTCAGTGGGGTGTTCGAGGCCTACAGTGGAACCCTGGCCAGGGAGGGTGGTCTCATAGCCATGCAGGGAAGGGGAATAAAAGAAATAACTTGACATGGTGGTGGCCCCATGGTGGTGGCCCCATGGTGGAAGCCTCATGGTGGTGGCCCCATGGTGGAAGCCTCATGGTGGTCGCCCCGTAGTGGTGGTGGTGGCCCCATGGTGGTCGCCTCGTAGTGGTGGTGGTGGCCCTATGCCGGCCGGACTCGCTGTGGCCGTCGTGACGTCACGCGATCCGGATTCCACTCATGGTAGGACCGCCACGACGGCGGCGTGGTGTGCGTGGTGACGCCTGTCGCCGTCAGGGCCAGTGCGCTCAAACGGCTCGATAATGTGTTTTCCCGCGGGCGGGAGGCGGAACACCTCGGCGACCTCCTCGCCTCGCCCGCCTCGCCGGCGTGGCGGCCGAGGGTGGACCCGGTGGACCCGGTGGACCCGACGGACCGGGCGTAAGTGACCCCTGGCTCATTATTCGGCATTCAGCGACGCCTGCCCGGCCCGGTCTCTCCCTCGCACTCATGGAGCGACCCGTAGGGCCCGTAGGGGGTGCGAGAGAGACGGGAGCGACAACACAGCGACAAGGCGGCAGATAACGTTAGGCCGTCGAATGGCGAAGCGGGGCGGGGCGGGGCAGGGGGGGGGGGGCGGAGGTGACCATCCTCGCAGACCTGCCTCGCCTGCCTCGCCATCGAGCGCGCACCGGCCAGCAGCCACCACCGGCTCGCCTCACGCCGCGCACCTCGCCTCCTTGTGAACACCGTGGACACCGTAAATACCGTGCCATTGGCGGAGAACCGGCTGGGCGGAAAAGTGAAGCGAGCCGAGCAGTTCCAGCGCAGCTTTTGCGCGGCGCTTCCAGCGTGGGCCAGCCTGGACTAGCCTGGACCAGCGCGTCTCTGGGGGAGGCGGGTGGCTGCATTAGTGGGTGGAGAGGTTGTTCCCGGCCAACGTGCGCTCCGCCCCAGCCCGCTCCGCCCCGCCTTACATCACGAGTATTGCCCGGGTCCGGCTGCTGCTTGCTGCTGCTTGCTGCTGCTTGCTGCTGCTCCGCTGCACCGCGCGGCTCGGCGTCTGGAAACGCGCGTGAGGTAATGGCGCGGCGCGGACATTGCCAACGCGTGTTGTCGCAGCACACACTTAGCGCCCGGGCCGCCCCCCGGCCCGCCTCCTCGCCCTCCTTGTCGTCCTCCGCGGCGCGGCCGGCCGGTCCTTCGCGGGCCCGCGTCCTGCCGCTTGGGCCCCGGGAGGTTGGGCTAGGTCAGGCTAGGAGTAGCTATGCTAGGCTGGGCTAAGATAGGCTAGGTTCATTTAGGTTCATCAAGTAGGTAAGGTTGAGTAAAATGCTCTTGGCGGAAAAACGCTCTTGGCTGAAAAATACTCTTGGCAGAGAAGAGCTTCGGGGCCGGAAAAGGGTGAGGTTAGGTTGGGTTAGGGCACCATCGTGTCACTCGTCACCATCGCTTGCCAGCCAGTAGATGCGTCTCTGTCGCACCCGCGGTGCGGCGGGCTGCGTGAAGGCCCGAGGGCTGGTGGAGCGCTGGATATCACCGGAGCTGCCTGTCCACGGTCCAGAGAATCCGAACAAGCGAATGGGTCGCTCCGTCTCTCTCGCATCTCCACGGGGCGCGCCATCAGTGCGAGAGAGACAAGGCGACGGCCAGTGGGGCCTAGGGGTGCTGGCTCGGCTGGCGTGCTCTCGCTTCCTGGCTCCGAATCGCGCAGCAATCAGTCATCGGAGTGTGTTCCTGATCGGAGAGTGCCCCGCCAGTCCGCCGCTCGTTTTCCGTCTTGTCTCGCTAACGGAGAACGGAGTGAACGGATCGAACGGAGCGCACCATCCCATGGCGGAAGACAACGCGCGCACACAGACACACGAACACGCTTCGCGCCGCGCGCGCCGCGCCAACATCAACACTGCCACCTGTCAAGCCCAGCCCCCGTGCGGCGGCGTGCGGCGGCGTGCAGCTGCCGACCCGATGCCCGATGCCCGATGACTTGGCACTGGCTGACCGGCAACGCGTATCTAAACACATGCGCTCGTTTTTTATGTCCGGGTCCATGCGTTACACCGCGGACATCACCGGCACAATGGCGCGCCGCGCTTGTTTTCTCGATGCTGTTGGCCTTCCAGGTCATTGATGTCCCTCCCTCTTCCCCTCCCCCTTTCCCCTGCCCCTCTCCCTTCCCCTTCCCCTCGGCCTCCCCCTTTCCCCTCCTCAATCCTTCATCCGAGGGTCAGTGGTCGGCCAGTGCAGGTCCAAAGTCCGGCATCACCTGAGTCGGCGCGCCCTTCGCTTGCACGGCACGGCACGGCAGGGCACGGCAGGGCACGGCACGGCACGGCACGGCAGGGCAGGGCGGCTCGACGACCGGCCAGGACGCAAAAAACATGTCTCCGCCTGATTGGCGTTGCTAAAGGCAGCAAGTGCAAGGCGGCGGGCAGGCAGGCAGGCAGACAGGCAGCCTGACGCCATCTCGTTGCAACTCGGAATTTAAAACTCCGCCGTTTTCTTTAGTTTATTTCTGGTTTAAATGTCATCAAAACGATTTATAGACACTCAGCGGGACAGCCCGAACGACTCATTGGCGGCTGTCAAAGCTGCAACTGTACTGCGGGCACTGCACGTGGATTATGCTCGCGTTGAGCCATTGAGTTTTAGAGCGCAGTCAAGCCAGTCCGCCGAATGACCCGTCAAGGAGGTCAAAATTAATTCGCCCCGAATGAAAAGTTGCTCCCTTAGCGACACGACGCGGCTGACGCACACGTCGCACGCGGAAAACAACCGCGTTCACTTTCGTTATTTACATAACCATTCGTTTATTTTTGTAATGTTTGACGGTCCCAGGATGGGCCGCGAGTAAAAAAAGAAAATGCTTCGCCACTGCGACGAATCGTAAAATCCATTTGAAAAAAAAAAAGAAAGAAAACGACCCGACAGTAACATGAAATAAACGGACTTGAGTGGGTCGTCGCTGGTCCCACGGCAAAACACTGTGTCCGGGTTTCCTGTGGCCAGTCCAGTCCAGTCCAGCCTGGGGCTGGGGCTGCGACACCCGGACACCGCCCGTACACTGTTTTGCCGAGCTGGGCGCGGCGGCCGCGGCTCGGCGCCGAGCGGGGAGCTGAACGCGGGTGGCAGCGGCGTCGCCCCGACGTTGCAGCCAATCGCATTCCCCGTGTCACGCTTGCCGCCAAAACGTGGCCCTCCGATTGGCCGGCAGCGCCGCCGCCGCCGCGGCCTTGAGGTGGAAAGCTGCTCTCTGGCCGGTTAGATAGGCGGCCCACTGGACCCAGGGACCGGGCGGGCCGGGCGGGGCCGAAGTGACGCATCATCGCATCACTCACACACGCCTCCATTTGTAAAGCGGGTGCCGCTGGTCCCGCCGCCTGTTGGCGCTGCTGCCTCAATGATTCGACGGAGGGGAAAAGAAAGAAAAGGATGACAGCAGACCGATTCCCGACAGTCGTCTCGTCGCGACGTCTCTCTCACACTCTGGCGGCGTCCCGGGCAGAGAGGCAAAACACTGCGCGAGACTGTGCGAAACGCTGTTACTTCCCTGCGCCGCTTTATTGCTATCCGATCGATACATCGATCCTGATCGATACCGCCCTCTGCTTCGCGCTTCGCTTCCGTGCGGGCCAATTAGCGCGGCGCTTTTCGGCCACACCGCCTCGCACGCCCGTCGGCCTTCCGGAACGGACTGTCGTGTTGAAATACGAAATGAAATGGCGCGCCTGGCCGCGCCGGCTGTGGAGGCTGTCGGATTGGGCTGGGGTCTCTGAAGTCACTGGAGTCTCAGGAGTCGCTGGATGGCTGAAGTCACTGGGGTCTGTGCGGGTCTGTGGAGTCGCTGGAGTCTCAGGAGTCGGGATGGCTGGAGTCACTGGGGTCTGTGGAGTCGCTGGAGTCTCAGGAGTCCGAGGGGGGAACAGCTTCCCACATTCATTGTACAAAATTTGACCACATTCCACATTCAGGTGGCAAAAACGCCTGTAAGTAGGCAACATGTGTGGCAAAAATGCCAGAAATCTTGCACATTCTTGCACATTCACACAGTCATTGTACACCAAATTTTACAGTGCGTCACCCCTCGCAGGAGTCGCTGGATGGCTGGAGTCACTGGGGTCTGTGGAGTCGCTAGAGTCTAAGGAGTGGCTGTGGCTGCAGTCCCTTCGGGCCTCCGGGCCTTCGGGGTCATAGCTGGTCAGGAGGTAGCACAGCACGGCACAAGGCGTCACTCGACTGGCCGGCCAGGGCGTGCCAAGGCGTGCCAAGGCCCAGGACGAACCCGTCCGATCCGAGCAGACCGGATTCGAGCCGAAACGGTGGGGAACCCCGAAGTGGCCAGAGGGGGTGGCGCGTAAGCGTCTACAGCGTCTCGGGGGGCCGTGCGTCAGCCACGTGCAAGGAGCTGGCAGGACCCCTGGTTTCTTGGTTTTGTGTCTGTGAATATTCGGCTGACTTTCAGCGACCACTGCGGCCACTGCCAATCCAGCAGCGGTAAGAGGACTCCCTCAACGTCCTGGCATTTTGAGGACCCGACATCGCCTCGTCTTGGAAACGTTTTTACCAGTGGGGGCGGGGCGGGCGGGGGAGGAGCAGAGCCCCGGGCCTGGCGAGCCGCGCCAGAGCCTGCCTTCCCTCTGGGCCCGCCGACGCGCCGACGCGGTTCACGCGTACTGTGTTTATATATTGCGCGACCGCCAATCGAAATCAATTAACGCCGCCTAGTCGTTTCGGGACGAACGAAACGACCGAAACGACGTACGTGGACGACGTGGACGACGCGGAGAAAAGGTTTGCAACACATCACTCCACGCCGCCACGCCGTGCCACGCCGTGCACTCGTGATGCAAAACAACTTTCACTGAGCACGGCACGCCGCGGCACGCCTCGCTGCTGCAGTGATATGACGTCAGTTTTGTAATAAGTGGCGCGGCGCTACGGCCCATTTCGCCGGCCGATGGCCGATGCCGACTGACTGACGTGCTGGCTGACTGGCTGGCTGTCGGGCTGGCCGCCTCTGGCAGCCACTGGCTGGCGGCGCCAAGTTCGCCGGGTCACAAAGTGCAAAGCCGGCCGCTGCGCCGCTACGCGCTAAAACGGTTTCGACATCGGCCAACCCGTATGCAAATGCAAATTCTGGCTTCTAGTGCGCGGAATGGCATGGAGAGGAATGTCAATGTTGCCGTTTTCGTTTTCTGGCCGCCGTCGCGCTGATCGCCAGGAGGCACGCCGAGGCACGCCGCCAACAGGGCCAGGGCGGCCAGGGCGGCCAGGGCGGCCAGGGGTGCCAGCGGCGGCAGGTTCGAGTGCACCAGAGTCCAGGGGTGCCAACTTGACAGGCAAAAGCAAGTATAGTTGCTTCAGTCAAAGTTGGCGGGCCAGCGAGCCTTTGCTATGCAGCCCTATTCTTTGTGACATTATGAGTGTGGCAAACAGGCCCCAAGATGGGCCGGAACCTGCACCTTACAAAGGGATCGAACCCTTATGGTGACCGGAACGGGCGCAGTGAGCACTCAGACAATGAGACCCCCTGAAAAGAGTCGGCTGTTTAAGGTTTTCTATGGTCCTAGCCTCGCCAACTTTGACTGAGCCAACTACAACGACATCGGCGGCGAAGGCGAGCACATGCGTCCAAGGGGCCCGAGTCGCACGGCTGGCACGGCCGCGCCATGGCTGCCCCCGCCCTGAAGGGCCGCGGCGTGGCGGCCTGGCCTCGTCACGGCCTGCTTGGCGGAGGGCGGGCCGGCGGGCCGCGGCGCGCGGGGGTCAGGGCCAAGGCTGGAGGTGAAGGCCGAGGCCGCCCCCAAGGACGACGTGCCCCACCCGGCGTCACCCGCGCCCGCCGCGCCGCCGCGTCCTCGCCGACGCGGCCGACCAGGCCCGCCAGGCCCGCCAGGCCGGCAGAACGGGGCAGGGCGGCCCCGGCCCGGCCCGGCCCGGCCCCACCGCCCAAGCCACCGCCCAAGCCACCGCCCCACCGCACCGCCCGGGGCTGGCAGGCTGGCTGCGGCTCGGCGAGCTCGCCGATGATACTCGTTTCGTAATGTTGCTCCAGTCATTACTCACCGCCGAATAGAACCCACGGGGCTGGGATGGCGACGAGTACCCGTTTTCACGCGCGTCAATACAACAAAACAAAAAAAAACGGAGAAGAATTTCGAAATGTCACCGCCGCGTTGGCGTGAGTCATAAATATTGAACCTTTGACGCCGTACAGTTGTTGAAATGCGAAAATAATTTGATCAGGAACGGAATGCTGCATGACCAGGAGTCGGGCTGTGTCTTTTTTTCCGTCCATAGGATGCGAGCTGCCTGTTGTGGCCCCCGCCATACAGTGTCGCGGTTTTTCAGCCTGAATGTTTTTCAAACCGGCTGCACGCCACACGCCAGGCCAACTTGTCATTCAATCATTCTGCCTACTTAGCGCCGCGCGGCCTTTCGGTTCAGCCCCTCGGCCTTTCACCCGGCGCTTCCAGCTGTTCCAGCGCCTCCAGTGAAAGGTCTAGGCGCCTCCCGGCCCGAAAACGAACGCGCGCAAACGTAAACAAAAAGAACACAAGAAGAAAATGTCTGGGAATGGAGTATGTTAACCACCCTTGTGCTTTTTGTCCCGCAGGACCTCAAGCTCCGGAATGACACCATGTCGTACTACTACTGGCAGAAGCCCGGCGTGGTCCGCCTCACCAAGGTGTACATCTTCAACGTGACCAACCCCGACGGCGTGCTGCGGCGGGGCGAGCGGCCGCGCCTGCAGGAGGTCGGGCCCTACGTCTACAAGTAAGCACAAAGACTCGCACACGCATGCTCGAAAGCGGTGTCCAGTGTCTCGGCGGTGTCGTGGAGCAAGAAAAAAGGCGCGCAAAATGTGTGCCAGAGTGTTGCCGCTGCACGGCGCCGCGGCGGCGCGCAGTGAAGTGACCCTTTTCATAACCGTTGGCACTAATGAGCTCAGTTTTCGCGGGCGCCTCTCGAAGTGGGTCAGTCGGTGAAGACCAAGACCGGGTGCAGCTGGACGCCCCGACGCCCTCTTCCCCCGCGCCCCCCGCGCCCCCGAGCGCACGCCCGCCGCACTCATCCGAGCGAGAGAGAGAGAGAGAGAGAGAGGGGAGACGGCGGCCTGACGGCGGCGGCCGCGCTGCAAGCCGAGCAAAGTGCGTGCGAACACTGACTGTTTCCACACCGCCGAACGGACGGACGGGACCGGGCCGCCATCGCCGCCATCAGGCGAACGGGCGTCGTCGGCCAATCGCCTGCAGCCTGCAGCGAGCCGGGTAGGCCGGCCAGCGCAGCGCGCGCGTCCTGCGGGCCGGCCCGCCTCCCAGGCGCCCTGCGCAGCCCTGCGCCAGCCAAGCTGTGCCAGAGAAGTGTCCACGTCGAGTCCACGTCGAGTCCACGTCCCGGACGGTCAGCCGTCTGATTCCGAGCACTGCTTTCGTCGCTCTGTCTCTCTCGCACTCCTGGGGCGGTCCGTAGGGGTGCGAGAGAGACAGCGACGAAGCAGTGTTCAGAATCAGACGGCAGACGGCGGTCTTACCGGGCAGCAAGCAGACCGCCCGCGCCACCCTGCGCACCCTCTGGACTGCCGAAGCAGAGCAGGGCGCCGTCGAACGCGTTGCACCTGCCGCCCAGCCTCGCCCCCGCGGCGTGCACGGTGCACGGTCCGTGGACCGGAGGTGAAGTCCGGCCAGCGTGTGCCGTGCCGCCGTGCCGCGCCCATTGGCCAGCCCGTGCAATTGCGTCACGCGGGGGCCGGGCGGCGGGGCGGCGGGCGGCGGGGCGGCGGGGTCTTAAGGGATCGCCGCCGTGATGTAACAGGTGTCAGGCCGGGGGCAGACGGGGGGCGGGGGAGGGGTCAGCTGTTCTGTGTTTATGACTGGAAACGGCGGGGCGGCGGGCGGCTGGGCAGGGCGTTCGCAGCGTTCGCAGCGTTAGCCAGGCAACAGTAGTGGTGGCGTTGATCGTCCGCGGCGGGGCGGGACTGGCTGCAATATAACGGTTGCAGAGCGGGCCGCCATTTGGAGCAGGCAGTCGGGGCGGGATGCGAAGTGAGGTGCGGGGCGGGGCGGGGCGGGGCGGGCGTAACATTCCGAGACAAAGTGACGCGGAAGGGGCGTGCAGGCAGTGCAGGCAGTGCTGGCAGTGGAGGACGAGGAGGGCAGGGCGCGCGTGCTGCAGCCTGATTCCCCGTACCGCGCTGCATCGCGCCGTCTCCCTCGCACTCGCGGCGCGTGCCGTGGGGCCCGTGGGGGTGCGAGAGAGACAGCGTGGTGCCGGCGCGTGCATTTGCATGGCCCAGGAAGCGGCAGTGCAGCGGGCCGCCGCTGCATTCGCACGCCTTGCCGGAGCGCCGCCGCCGCCTTGCCGAGGTTCCACAAAGGCCCGGCACACGCAGCGCCGCGCCGCGCCACGCCCCCGACGACGCTCGTTACGCTAGTGACACGCACACACACGCATCTAGATAGCGTGACACGCGGGCAGGGTCGCGCCGCGTGCACGGCCGTGGGATGGCGGTCACGGTTAGGTCCGGCCGGGGTCCGGCTCGGTCCGGCCGCCCTTAGCCCTGCCCTCCCCGCCGACAGTGCACGCGCACGCCAGCCCACACGCCAACGCCCACGCCATCTGCACGCCAGCGCGCAGTCCCGGATAGCGTGCTTTGGTCTCGCACGCAGGGAGCGTCTCGGAGGGGTGCGAGAGAGACAGTGACCAGTGGCCGGAATTAAAGGTGTGTACAATGAGACCTCGTCATGGTGCAGCTAGACGCCCTGTGGCCGCGTTGAAGCTCATGTCTCGGCAGTGCGGCCGGGCGCGCCCACACTGGCCGCGGGGTGAGGGACCTTTGCACTCCGCGGTGGCAGAGTCGCTACCACTCCGCCTCCACCGCGATGAAAGCAGATTCGCCGCGGCACTAAAAGGTCTTTGCATTTGGCGGCCTTGGCGCGGACGCGGCGGTACGCGGCGCGCAGGGGTCGGACGAGACGCGGCGAGGCGTGCCGGCCAACACCTCTTATTTTGGTTTTATTCTTGCCCGCCGCCCGCCGCGCGCTCCCCTTGTTTTCCACTAGAGCGGGCTGTTAGCAACTCCAAGCGCGTCGGCTCCGGCCCGCCGCTTCCAGAACCATCCTCCTCCTCTTCGCGCTCGTCGTCGGCGCTGCGACGTCCGCCGGGGACTCGGGGACCTGCTCTCGGCTGTCCGCCTGCCCTTTGACCCCGCCGTAAAAGGACGCTAAATTGGCGCGTCGTCCCATTGAAAGGTTTCCCTCCGGGTGCGTCTGGCGAGCCGTGAGCACCGCGTCGACGACGTCGTCGCGTCGCCGCGACTGCCGCGACGCCGTACAGGTTCCTGTGGCCTTGACACGGTGCGCGCGCGGTGCGCGTCCCTGGTGGGGGAGTGGGGGCTCGGAAGCAGTGTCGTTCCCCTTCCCAGACGGCCGGCCGGACCAGCGCCACCAGCGCCGCGGCGCAGCCCCGCGCCACGCCGCGCCCCGCATCGGTTACATCACTTGGCCGCTATTACCCTTGTTATGGAAAGTCAACTCGTTCTGCAGCTCTGTGTCTGCGTCCGTCCGTCCGTCCGTCCGTCCGTCCGCCAAGCTCCTGCCCGCCTGCTGCCTTTGCACCTTTGTAGTGCAGCAGGAAATAAACCACTGTGGTCCACAGTGGCGGCGCCAGCGCGCCAGCCAAATCGCTCTGCACCGGGTTGGATTACCGGATTCCACTCTGGTGGCGCTAGGCGCGCTTGGCGCTGCCGAGTGTAGGGCACAGCAGTTATGTCACAGACGGACAGACCGGCCGGCCGGCCAGACGGACGCCACAAATTCAAGCGGGGCGAGAAACAGCTTCGGAAGGTTGAACCACAGGCCTCATTCCGAGCTGAGATGACCCGCTTCGTGAAACGCCTGCGCGGTAGGCAATTCGCCTGACAGTCGGAGTGCAAACTGGACTTCGGAGGCTAGACCACAAATTGAGCGTTTGCCGGCGTGCAAACCTCTTGTTTTTCCGAGTCGAGACACATGCATCTGCAGACTGACTCCCGCGAAGAGTCGTATGCCTTCGTCGTGCCTTCTCTGTCGCACTCAAAGGGGCGCTCCGTTGGGATGCGGGACAAAGCCACCTGACGCCCACTGTTGTCATTTTGCCTGTCGCAGGGAGGAGATGGAGAAAGTGAACGTCAAGTTCCACGACAACGACACCGTCACGTTCCAGCACCGGAAGATCCTGCACTTCGTGCCGGAGCTGTCCAAGAGCATGACCGAGAGGATATGCGTGCCCAACATTCCGCTGCTGGTAAGCTACATCGGGCCGCAAATGCCCATCGGCCATCGGGCCGTCCGGTTAGTTAGGCCGCCGCCAACACCATTCAGGCCCCGGCGGCATGCCGCGCGCCGCGCAAATATTAAATATTAACCGTCCTTGACGACTTCCGCCAAACGTGGAACACCTCCTGGGAAGCGTTCGAAACACAGGCGGGCCCGGCGCGCGTAGCCAAGCGGGTGCAACCGTGCTCGAAGCGAACGCGTCCCGGCTGCCGGTGCGTCTGCCTAGGTGCGTCGGCTGGCCCGCGCCCGCGCAGCCCGCGCCAGTCTCGGCGCCTTATTTGCGGAATTTCGCGCCGCAAATGCTATTTGGCCGGCAGGGCGCGGCGCGGCACGGCACTGAGGCCAACAACCCGCCACGGGGAGAGCAAGCAAGGACGACTGAAAAAGCGCAGCCAAACGGGTGCATGGAAAGCAGCAAGCGGGCTCGGTGCAGCGGCAAGCCGCGGCAAGCAACTGGGCCTGCCCGGTCTGGGTCCGAGCAAACGTCGTCACCAAGGCCAAATATCGCCGACAACTATTTCTCGAATTATTTCGCCACTGGCTGAATAATGCATCAGCGGAGCCGCGCTGATTGGTCGTAAAGCGTTCACGCTGCAGCCAGACCGACCAGCCTCTCCGGATCAAAGACCGCGGTGCCAAAACGCACTCCACGCAGCGCCGCGCCCCGCCGCGCCCGCCGCGCCCCGCCGCGCCCCGCCGCGCCCCGCCGCGCCCCGCCTCGCCCTACCAGGCCGTGACGGCCAGATCGGCGGCCCTGGTGCAGCACGTTCGCCCTGGAGACTGACTCTGACTTCGCGTCCACGCTGCGTCCACGCGTGCCCGGGCGCGGCGCCGTCGCCGCCCGTCTCCCTCGCACCCGCGGGCCGCGCCGGACTGCACCGGGCCATCTGCATGGGTGCGACGGAGACGACCGCCATTTTTTCCGACGCGCGCACGGAAAAAAAGGATTAGTTGTGACAACTAACATGTTAGTTGAAAAGCGTCCAAAGAAGATTTTAGTTTTCACGACTAAAAGTTTGCTGCTCGAACGAAT
Organism: Thrips palmi; assembly: GCF_012932325.1. Classification (NCBI taxonomy): domain Eukaryota; kingdom Metazoa; phylum Arthropoda; class Insecta; order Thysanoptera; family Thripidae; genus Thrips; species Thrips palmi. The sequence goes on along the minus strand of NW_023144624.1, from coordinate 10,336,658 downwards.
TTATAAGTTGAAACGACTAAGAAACTACAGTTGGCTCAAGGATAAAGTTGATTATTCCTACACTATGTTAGTTGTGAGGATTAACACGAGCGTCACGGAAGAAAATAAACCACGCACAGAAAAAAGTCTGCGGCGGGAATCGAACTCAGGACCTGTCGTTTGTCAATCAGAGACGCTGCCCACTGCGCTGCGGACATTCTTAGGAGACCCGACTTTCGGGCGATGATTTAATCGTCGCTTGTCCTAGCATCGGTCAGTTTGCTGTATCAGCGTCATTGGGCATTCTCCCGCTATCAGCTCACCACAGCGGAGTGGATAGCCTCAGCAGCTCTCAGATCACAGATTCCGCGATCGATACCCGCTGAAGGTTTTTCTTCTACGAAGCTTATTTTCTCTCATGACGCTCATGTTAGTCATCACAACTAACATATTGTAGGCACAATCAACTTTATCCTTGTACCAACTTTAATTTGTTAGTTGGCCAAACTAATATTATTGCTCCTGCAGCAAATTTTTAGCCGCAGCAACTAAAATCTTCCTTGGACGCATTCCAACCAACATGTTAGTTGTTACAACTAATCCTTTTTTTCCGTGCGGTCCTCTCGCGGCTCGGTGCTCGCGCACGGCCGGGCCCGGCCCGCCGTCCAGCAAGGAGCGGTGCACAGCCACGTTATGCAATTGCGCGGGGCGGGGCGGGGCGGGGCGGGGCGGGGCGGGGCGGGTCCGCTTTCAAATGGATTTTTCAGCACGCAGCAATAGCTCCTGCTGGAAGAGGCCACTTCACGTCGCAAAAGGAAGAATAACCGTCTTACCAGTGTCACTGGCAGGGGATTCCAAACAACATTCCCATATTAGTTGTTTTTCTCCCTTTTCTTTCTTCCAACATTTTCCCGCCTTTGATCTGCTGCTGCGATTCTTGTCTCGATTCAAACGACTGGATTGAAAGCTAGCCGAAATGCAGTGAGTGGGCACTAGGCAGGCCGGCCGGGCAGGCTGGCCAGGCGTTTGATTTATTTCTGGCGTTGCGCCACGCCGGCCAAGTGCACACCACCACACCACTAAAACAGAGACAGACCTGCACGGGTTATGATGAAAGGCCACCGGCAAAAAGACTCAGAGACAGCAGCAGCAGCAGCAGCAACAACAACAACAACAACAACAACAACAACAAAAAGGCAAACTGCATTTTTGAGCTGCATTTCGGCGCGTCGTCCAGACCGTGCGTGTGTGTGTGCGCGCGCGTGTGTGCGTATTTAACTATCATCCGAAGGCCGCGCAAAAAAAAGAATCCAGGGAAAGACTAAACCGCTATCGCGGTCCGTCATCTTTCGGACTTTTGCCTTTTGGGTTAGCGTGGTTTGGCTGACTCCGCCTTGCTCTTCCAGACGCTGGCCACGCAGAGCAGGCACATGCCGTGGGGGGTGCAGGCGGCCATGTCCGTCCTGGTGCGCGGCATGGACAACTTCGTGACGGTGACGCCCGAGCAGTTCCTCTTCGGCTACGACGACGCCCTCGTCACCCTGGCCAACATCGCCAACACCCTGCTGCACATCAACTGGCCCGCGCCCCGGATCATGTCGCTGCTCAAGGGGGTACGTATCGCGGCGGCGGCGCCCAGCAGACAGTGGGTCAGAGGACAAGGTGGAGGCGGCCAAATTCCAAGATGCTTTTTGAGCTCCAGAGTCCCAAATGGGACTGGAACCGAACGCATGACCCCACCAATGAATTGCTCTCCGAACGAGGAATCCGATGGTGGGGTCACACGCTCGGTTCGAGTCCCATTTAGCGACTCTGGAGCTCAAAACGCGTCTAGAGTTTTGGCCGCCTCCACCGGTCATCTGGCCTCTGGCCCACTGTGCGCCAGGCAGGCGGGCAGCCGATGCAGCCCTCCGCCATAACGCCCTTGTCTGTGTTGCAGCGCAACGGCACCCTGCCCGAGGTGCACACCATGTACACGGGCCACGACTCCAGAGCCAGGATGGGCCTGCTGGACAGACTCAACGGGCTGGACCACCTGCCGTTCTGGTCCGAGCCCCCGTGCAACTCCATCAAAGCCTCCGAGGGTACAGTCAGCTGCTGCCTTGCTGGCCTTGCTGCCACAGTCTGCATTGCTTTTCATTTCCATTTCATCGTCGCCTATTCCATGTTAAGCTCGCGTCTTCGTTTTCGTTTTCGTTTCCGTTGGTCGTCGCTTGTCGATTCGCTTCCGCGCGCTTCCGCGGGAAGAGAGCTTTCTTTGTTCGGAACTGCGTCGAGTGCTTCGGGCTTGTGCGGCTTGTGCTAACCGAGCTTCAGAACGTTCTTCTTGCAGACCGAGTCGCGCCGCCCGCTCATCACATCAACTCGCCTCATCCACTTGCCATCCAACCTGTCATGGGTAACTGGGGCCCTCGAAGGGGCGGTTCCCCCACAGCGGCTCCAAAACGGAAGTGCGCGAGTGCGGGGGAGGGGTATGGGAGGAGGGCTGGGAGGGCTGGGAGGGGGATGCCTCGCTGTACGTTCGATTTGGGGGAATGAGTCGCCGTCACTCCAGTGCACTTTGTCGTTTTGGGGGCGCTCTGGCAGCGAGGCTAGGTCTAACTGGGGACCGTGCGTTGCGCGGTGTGGTGTCATAGGTTCGTTCTTTCCGCCACGAGACATCACTCACGAGGACTTGGTGGCCATCTACGACAAGGACCTGTGTCGCGCCTTCCCGCTGCAGTACCGCCGCCTGGTGGACAAGGACGGCATCAGCGCGGGCTACTACACGCCGCCAGACTCCATCTTCGCGCCCTCGGAGGCCTTCCCGGACAACAAGTGCTTTTGTCCGCCAGGGGAGAGCCCCACCGCGCCCTGCGAGCTCAAGGGGCTGCAGAACATCAGCCCGTGTCACTACGGTAAGCGGCAGGACACTCGGAAGGACACAGAACGATAAAACGCGACCGCCGAGGGAGTCGAACCTGCAACGTTAGCCTCCGGACCGCACGCCCCGACCCACGCAGCCACCAAGACAGACCGTACTTGACCTACATGTTGTGTTCTTTCAATGAAGCGGGTCCATAGTGCACTGCCAGAAGAGCCAGAGGCGCGGAGCGGCGGAGCGCGGTCGAACCGGCGAAGGCGTGTCCTGATCGGGCCCAAGTCCGAAGTCCGCAGCTTTGGACGATTGAGTTACGAACGAGGGCGCGTCGTCGCCCTGTCCGACTCGACTCCGCGCCCGGCCGTGGCGGCCGTGGCCCCCGGCCCCGGCGTGCACTAGGACTGGCCTCGCTTCGCTTTCTGGACGTGCTGCCACCCCACGCCCAGGGCCCCAGGGATGACTGCTTGGTGTGTTGCAGACGCACCCGTCTTCGTCTCGTTCCCGCACTTCTTCAACGCCGACAACTCGCTGCTGGAGGCTGTCGAGGGCATGACGCCGAACCGAGACCGCCACGAGACGTTCTTCAAAATCCAGCCGGTAAGTGGCGTCCTGTCGTGTGGACTCCAAGTCGTCCAGACAAGTGTCCCCGCCACTGTTTGCCTGTTTGCACCGAAAAGCCAGTCGGCGCTAACGGCGGTTGCGTGTTTTTGCAGAAACTCGGCGTCACCATGGAGGCCAAAGTGCGGATCCAGCTCAACCTCAAAGTGGACCATGCTCCGTACATTTACTCGGTACACACGTTCCCCGAAATCGTCTTCCCCATCATTTGGCTCGAAGAGGTAAGCTGCGTCGCGAGCACGCGATGCCCCTAGGCGCCCCCAGGCGCCCCCAGGGACGTTCTCGTTCTCAAGCCAATAGACGTGGATTGTCGATCATTTTTGAGCACTGACTCCCACTTTTCCCAGGGCGTGGACGAGCTGACTCCAGAGATCCACCGGTGGGTGTACATCGCCACGACGGCGGCCGACTTCATCATCCCGTCCGTCGAGTACTCCTTCATCGTGGTGGGCGCGCTGACGCTGGCCGCCGTGTTCGTGCGCACTTACAAGGGCGTCGTGTTCACGGCGGAGAACCTGGAGCGCGGCATGGAGGAGCTCCGGACGGGCAGCCATCTCATCATCAACGCCGCGTCGCACGCCGCGCACGCCGCCACGCACCCGTCGCACGCGCGGCACAAGGACCGCGAGCACCGCGAGCAGCAGTACCACCTGCTGAGGAGCACGTCGTCCACGTCGGCCGCCTCCACCACGGCGTCGTCGTCGAGCACCGCCACCGCCTCCACGCCGCTGCCGTCCGATACGAGCGACCAGGTCGACCTGGCCGCCGAGACGGACCCCATGGTCGTCCACGTCCTCAGTTCGTCCCCCAGCCAGGCGCGAGCCGTGTGAATGGACTAATGGTCGCCCCTTCCCCGCGACCACCAGGCCGGCCCGCGGGGCCCAAGGACATTCGCCTGGTGGACATTCGCCCTTCGAGAGTGCGGCGAGCAGGGCTAAGCAGGGCCTGCTTTTTGTTGCGATTGCCTGCCGCCTCGCCGCCTCGCCCTCGCCGTCGCGGCGAACCCCTTCCATTCTAGTCGACCAAGTCGCGGACCGCCGAGGCCCCGCCCCGGCCCCAGCCCCGCCCTGGGCTGGGCGCCCTGCCTGGCCCTGCCGCCGCCGCCGGCAACCCCCGCGGCCCGCGCCGCCCGTCCGCGCCGCTACCACGGCCACGCCGGCGACGCCACGCCTCTACCTCCAAGACGCGGTGCGGCGCGGCGCGAGTCGCAGAAGCCAATTTCGCTTCGCCCGGTTCCTGGACCCTCGATTCAGAGCACCGAGGCCCGGAGCCGTCCTGGACGTCTGATGACTGTGATTCGGCAACGGTTTCCGTCGATTTGTGTCATGCTTCCCTGTCCCGCAGAAACACTCCCGCGCCCGCGACCCACGGCCCTCCCGCCTCCCCTCCATCGCCACCCTCCCCTCTGAACCCCGAGCTGGCCTCGGGCCGCAGAGGGGCGGTGCTGGGCAGCGTGCGGGTGGTTATGGAGGAGAGCAGCGGTGCCTCGACCCCCGGCCGTCGCGGACACCTGGACGCACCTCGTGCAGTGCAGGAGGAGAGGCGGGCCGCCACCGCGCTCCTCCACGTCGTCAGCACTTTGGTCTCATTCTTTGAGCCGCCCGCACCGCCACTACCGCCACGGCGGCAAGGGAAAGGAAAGGGCCGAGGAAGGACAATGACGCCGCACGGCGGCCGAGGCCGAGTGGGCCGAGCCGCGTGCGCGCCGCCGCGATCGGACGAACTTCGGTGCGGACCAAAGCGGCCTTGAGAGCCTTCGCTTCGGCCCGAGGGCGCAGGGCGCAAGCATGCCTCGTGTGTAACGTGCAGTGTGGGAAAAGCGAAAACTGCTGGCGATGGGCTAGTCGCGAAATGACCGTCGCAACTGGAATTGGGCGGGAGCCGTGTCAGCCACAGCTGCCTCCTGCCTCCCAGCGTGCGGAGGTGTCGAATGGGATGCCTACGTCCAAGGCGCGGCGTGCGGCGCGGCGGGCCTCTGCCCAGTGTAGCAGTGTTCGCTGCCAGAGAAACGGAACGGACTACTCTCTTCCACAAAGACAATGGAGTGGTCCTGGTTCGTCTATGCCAATTTTGTCCTCAATCTGTTTGCGCTTACTCAATTTGTAATTTATAAGAAACACAATTTTTGACATGGAGTAAAAATCTATTATTTATTTGTTTTTAAATGGATCTTATGCTCCACCTTAAGCTGAGAATCAAATCAAATCGGAAATGCGGTTGTTTTGGCCGGTCGACTTAAGTGGTTCTTGTTATTGAAACTATTGATCTGAGTTTGTAAGTTTTACTTTGTATGAAAACACGTCTCTTTAAGACAAATTATTAGTGCAAGCGGACGCGTTCATCAAAAAGTATATACAATTGGTAATGTATTATTATTTGTGATCTAAAGTATACATGTAAGATTGAAATGTGATACTTTGTTATGCGACTGACGTGTTGTAATGTTCTGGCTTTGTGGCTCACCTCCTTATTCATGAATGCCTGGTTTCAAAAAAAGAGACTGATATAAAGGTTGTTGTAGTGAGTGTGTTAGCTTACTGAAACAAGGCGATGTAAGTCCTTCTGGAGGTGGGCACAAATGCTGTGCTTAAGTGCTCAATCTTTGTTACCCAACTATGCGCTCATTGTTACCATGTGTCAAGAAAATAAATGCAATATGTCAAACACAGGGTAGTAAGTCATACACTTCCTCTTTGTACTTTACCTTTTAATGGCACATAAAATCAGATACATCTTCACCTACAAAAGTACTAGCAACCCAAAGTTCAAATAGTACACAAAAATAGAATTATTTTATCACAGAATCATAATACGGTGTAAACTTCACAGCACATGTATATTGCACCATGCTTGTCACAACCCTTTGGGGCACATAAATAAAGGAGATTCCACCTTACAGTCTAAGTAATAGATGACAAATTTTTAAATATAGGATTCTGAACGATGCGTCTAAAACCTCTATTGGTCCCAGATCATGGGCAAAAGGTAGAAAATCATGAGCGCCTTCTAAGTAAAAGGGCAAGTAATAAAGAAATTCCTGCAGACATCATTACTGCCGCTCCAAGAATAAATTTCCGATCCCTTTCAGCTTTCTTGGCACTTTGAATCTTCCTCTTCATGCTCTTCTCAGGCCGCATCTGAAATGGGCGTTCAGAAAATAATATTGTTATTAATTAAATTAAGGAGTAAAACAATAATAAAATTGAACATTATCACCAAACTTACAGGGTCCAGTTTCAAGAGCATTCCATGTAACTGAACTTTGAGCAGTTCTGCTTGGGCAAGGGCTTCCCTTGTTAAGATCTTTGCGCCAAAAGCAGCAGAATGATGATTATCTATCATCTGGTTCCTAATGGCAGTATTGTTGAGCCTTCCTCTGTGATTTCGAAGAAGAATAACTAGATTGTTAATATGCTTCACAGTATGGCACATAACTGGTATAGCTTCTTGAACACTGCAACACAAGGTAGTCAAATAGTATTAAAATAAATGAGTGCTTTCAAAAATAAGTTCCTCATGACCAACTATACCGATAAGATCTCACCTCAAAGTAGCATCATCAATGTCATCTTTCAGACCTCTAACTGGGTTTTGCCTTCCTTTCGATTTACGAATGTTGGCAATGCCATGAGCCATATCCTTCCGATGAGCTTTATCATCTATTCCAATTACTTCCAAGTCTTCTTCTGTGAGTGTAAGGAACAAGTTGAAGCCCACATCAGCATCTTTAAAGAGATGCAGATACTGGACCATATTCATGCCAATCAAAAATGTGGCAACAGTCTTGTCAAATATTTCTCTGCAACAGGAATTATTTTAAGTGTGACAACAGTAAAAGTTTACTTAAAACATGATCATAAATAATGCTTACCCATCCTCATCATCTGACGGTAAATCAGCAATAACAGACTCCCAATCGATTGCCTCTTCAGTACATCTCTTTTCAGGTAGCTCTCGGGTGGGAGTGGAGCAACCAATGCTAACATCAGAAACCAAGTCTGGATCTGCTTTAACTCTCACGGGGCTTCCTGAAGGCTTAGCTTCATACGTCTTCACATCTTCTAAGACTCCGTTCATGATGCTATCAAATTTCTGGAACACGATTTAAACGGTAGTTAGAAATGTTAGCAATATGGTAGAAGCCATGTGGTTTGATTCAACGAATGCCACAGAAAAACAATGTCAGTGAGAGGACGGTTTGACTAATCACATTAGAATCAAACAGGTGGCCTGCTATAACCTCTCAAAAGCCACTAGGTTCCAAACAAACACAGGCGTTGATCAATTGGTCCAAAATACATCAATGTCGACTCACTGCAGAAAAGTTATGATGCAGAAATCGGCGAAAATATACAGCAAATTCCACTTACTACAACTAGATTGAGCAACTAAAGGAACCGCCCGTCTTGTGACTAGAAACGGCTTAACTCGAGAAGTGATCTTCGCCGCCGCCACACCTGATCTAAAGAAACCTTCGTGGGGAAGAAAGGGCGCCTTATTTCTTCATGGCAGAGAGAGAGAGACAAGATGGGTCAAGTCTGTAGAGTGAGAGAGAAGGACATATAACAGCAGACGACACCATGGAGACGGCAGAGATAAATCATGCAGTTTTCTTAGACGGCTGTGAAGAGGTTTAAATGAAAAGAAAAATTGTTGGATAGAATAAAGAAGAAATATTGATGTTGTTACTGTAGTATTTTATTTTCTTAAACCGTTATTTTATTTTTTCACAGAATTACAAATCGACCTAAAAATCGATTTACCCGGCGATTATAACAACAAAACCAAACATTTGTTTTTATGTTTTTTGTTGTTTGCAGACATGAAACAAACACTACTAAACCACAATGAATGGATGTTTTAGTGAAAAGTCCCTTCAGCGTTGAAAGCTAAGATTATGGACGGGCCAGAGTACATTGACATCCCCGACGTATGTCGTGTCTGCTTGGCTCGTAGGGGAAATGTGGGCATATTTGAGATGGATGACAAGGACAGCGAGGAACTCCTTGGTTACTCTGTAGCGGATCGTATCATGTCTTTTGCTTGTGTTGAGGTAATTCCCTCTCAGATTTAATCACCTTTCGTTTATTCAGAAGAAAGCATTTCATATGAGCCTCATGATTTCAGATTCAATCCAATGATGATCTCCCTGCCAAAATCTGCTCCCGATGCCTCAAGCAGATAAACCAAGCTTTTAAATTGAAAGCCCAATGCGAATATGCTGATGCCACTCTGAGGGAATTACGCAAGGACACAGCTAGTAATGTGATTTGCCTCTCTGCAGAAGAGGGAAGCAAGGAAAGTTTTAAAGAAACCGTAGGTACAGTTGATGCCATTCTGACTTCTGATCCTGTTTCAGAGGTAAGACTATTTAAAAATAATAATTTATTTGATTCAAACCATTAAAAATTTATTTCGTCTTTCTTTCTTTATAGATTGAGAGTGTACAAGATCTATCTTCTAATGGAGATGAATGTTCAAATGCCCAAGATGTGCTGAGTGCACATGCAGACTGTGATAATGATGTACCTGAAGAAGTGCTGAATGGGCATGCAGACTGTGTTAACGATGCTTCGGAAGAAAATTTGAATGCTATAGACTGTGATAATGATGTCTCTGGAGAAGGCATTGTCCTCTTGTCCACCAGCGCAGAAAACAAATACAGAACTGTATGCAGTACCACCCAACAAATTTATTACCAAAAGAATAATACCAGCGATAAAGTTACTTTCAAACTTCAAGCTCATAAATCTATGAAGCAAATGAGTCAAACAGAGAATGTCATAGTTTGTGCTGAATGTGGAGAACAGTTTTCTAATAAAAGGAAGATGGAAGAGCATGGCCTTTCGTTACCAGGACATCGGCCATTCTCGTGTGAGCTGTGTTGGAAAACTTTCAAACGATTAAGTAATAAGAAGGAACATGAAAAAATGCATTCTGGTGTGAAACAATTCCTTTGTAGTGATTGTGGTGAGTTGGCTACAGGAAAGAAAAATCATTATTGCATGGCCTTACGTGACAAGGCTGAAAAGGGACATTCTTGTGATGTGTGTGGAAAGAACTTTGTCAGTCAGACATCTCTAGGAACACACAAAAAGAGACATAACACTCAATCCAAATTTCAGTGCAAAGAATGTGATAAACTGTACTTCAGCCGGCAAGAGCTAGAAAGACATCTGCGAGTGCATTTTAACATCCGTCCCTTCAACTGTCTTGATGAAAGCTGCTCACTAACATTTTTTTCTCAAGGAGAACTGAACAGGCATTTGAGGTAATAACTAATTGTAAGTATGGAGAGGACTTTTGTCATTTAAAATTCTGTTAATTTTTTTTTTTTTATCTAGATACCATGAAGGTTTAAGAAGGTTCTCCTGTGATATATGTGGACAGAAGTTTTTTGAAAGTGGTCATTTAGCATGTCACCAGAGAAAGCACACTGGAGAACGACCATATGCCTGCCGTCACTGTCCAAAATCTTTCACAGACAGTTCAAAGTTAAGGAGGCATTCCCTGGCCCACAAAAAGTCAACATCCAAGAAAAAGGCTACTGCTCTATCTAATGTCACTACTGATCTAGAAATGACCTCTGATCCAGAAACATGTAATGTAGAATTAGAAATCACAGTACCACAAGAGGATATGAGGCCAGAGTAACTGGTAGATTCATAAATATTGTTTCCATATTAACAAGTATATTGACATTAAATTACTACTATCTTTATTTTCAACCTCATATGAGTTCTACAGGTAAGAATACAATGACCACAATCAAAATTTGTTTGACCAGGAATGGGTCAAAATTAACTTTCAAGCAGTGCTCAAATTTAATTTAAATTGGATTTTTCAGTATTTATTGATACCTGAGTCAAGCAATTACCGGTAAGTATAAATGAAGGTATTATGAATATTTGATCTCTGAGCCCAGGGAAGAAAGAGCAGCTTTGTCAAATTTATAATACAAACTTACTGTACATTCATAAAAAGATATATACAAAATCAAAGTTTTCAGGTTTATTCAGTTTCTCCCAAATATATAGTCTTATCACTCGAACCAGATGCAATAATCGGTTCTTTGGGATGAAAGGCAACATCATTAACCGAGCCATTATGTCCGGGTAACTTGTACAAAATACGCCTTGAAGTTGTGTCCCAAATGTACACATATCGATCAGCAGATCCTGCAGATATTTTGGATCCATCAGGCGACCATGCACATCCTAGAAGATTCTTTTCAAAGTTGTGTTGGTGTCCTGTGATGATCTTAACGCAACGTTCTTGAGGTGCGAAAGGTCTAACATCCCAGATACGGAGCTGCAGGAAAGATAGTAACAAGCTATTAAGATACTTCTCTGACTCAAACAATGCATAGGGGTGAATTAGTCCAACAAAAATGGGCCTACTTACAGTATTGTCCATAGAATTGGAAAGCAGATAAGATCCATCAGGGGACAGTGACATTCCAGTAATAGTATCACTGTGGCCTTTAAGGGTGTACAGAACACTGTTTTTGCGAAGATCCCAGGCCTTGATATCATTATCGATTCCTCCAGAGAAAACCTGCAACAATTCCATATTTAGAATAGCAAATAATAATAAAATTATGACATGTAAAGGAAAGAGAAATTGATTCTTACCTGTTCAGCTGTGTCATTAAATGACACTGATGTGACAGGGTATGTACTATTTAATGACACACACACATTCTTTTTGCGAGGATCCCAAATCCGAACTGAGCAGTCGTCTGACCCACTGCAAATTTGTAATAATCCTCTTCTTGAAACGTTGCAGGAATTGATGAAGCTGGTGTGGCCTTTCAACCTCTTGATGCGGTTCCCTGACTCCAGATCCCACAATCCTATTGTTGAATCTGTGCTTCCAGTGACAATTGTGTTGCCATCAGTCGAGAAATGGAGCTCCATGATTGCTCCGCTGTGCCCACTCATCAGAGAGACATTTTCACAATCTCCATAAACACCCCAAATGTATATCTGTCTATCAAATCCAGCAGAAGCTAAATATGACCCCTCAGGGTGGAACTTGATGGAATAGATCTCTCCTAGCTGCCCCTCCAACAACATAATAGGAGCTTGCAGGTTGGACGTCCGGGGCACTTGGACGACACTCTTTTCGCGACTGTGGATTGCGACAACATCATTCCTGGACTTTTTTGCCACTGGAACGAGACTCAGCTCGTCACCTTTCCTCTTAATCTCCCTAAAAGACATTTTCAGAGAGTATTACGTTAAAAGGTCGTTCGGAAAACCGGCAAATTTCGCATTTGTTGTGCACACACACACACACACACAAACAGAAGCACGCAGACTGAGTCGATCATGAACTTCGAGAGTTACTTTCGAGAATTCGATGTTCAAATGTCTGAATTTCTCATAATTGTTTGGTTTCCCTTTTTGCCGCTAGGCGCGCGCGGGTAAACAAAGCAGAAGTCAAGTCTAGCAGAAGTCTTGTTTCTCAGCAAAGGCAGACGAATTTTGACGCAATTCAATTTTTACGTTTTCGCCTTACGGAAGTGAGCTCAGAGAAGTGTCATCGTACTAAATTGCTGCTCGGGAGTGATTTTTGTGCACAGTGTTGGTGGCCTGTGAGCTCAGTGTGTGAGGTTAGAGTTAGCCATGCTTCGAACTCTGACTTTTCGTACAGCCCGTGCTTTGGCTCGAGCGAGCTCGGAGGCTGTGTCAGCAGTGTCCTGTCCCTGTAAACTCCAGCCAAGGATTGCTGTTTACCGACTCTCAGGCTCAATTCAAGAAGCCCCTTCTAGGCGCTTTCTCCATGGCAGCAGTTTTCTGTTTCGGGCAACCGAGTTGCCAGCCCAAGGGGAAAACAGCAAAGATGCCTCTGATCGTGTCGTCGTAGGGCAAGCAAGTCCTAAAATGCATCTAATGTACACGTGTAAAGTGTGTCAGACAAGGAATCATCATGTCATTTCTCGCCTCGCTTATACCAAAGGTGTTGTCATTGTGGAGTGCAAGGGTTGTGAAAACGATCACCTTATAGCAGACAATTTAGGATGGTTCTCAGACCTTGGAGGACAGCGGAACATTGAAGAGATACTAGCAGCTAAAGGAGAAACTGTGAAGAGGATAGTTGCGCAAGGAGGATACTATGAAGAAACAGCATCTGATGAAGGAGAAAGCGCATCAGTTCTATTACCGAAACCCAAAGACTAAAAGATTTATTCTTACTGTAATTGTTATCTAGTAAGCAATTGTGATAAGAATTTTGTTGGCCATATGTATTAATAAAAATATCCTTTATAACTAGTGGACCCTCTCTTTTTTCTGTGGTATCCCTCTCAATAAAATTTTGGTCTGATTTTTAAATTTGAAAATGGAAGAAAGGAGGAAAATGTGACAATGAACTTTGTTTTGTTTTTTATTACAAAAAAAAAGGAAAACAAAACTTATTCTTAGTGTATAATCATATATTTTATCTTACAAATTTAATATCTTCTAACACATATAACAATACAACTAAACTTTGGCTCCATATTCATCACAGCTAAAGGAAAGTTCATGCTTGCAGAACAGATGGTTTGGTCACAAGGAACTAGAACATTGAAGAGGAAAACTGAAATACACTTACAGATATTTGAAAATATTAAAGGACTGTTTATGGCCTGTCTCAGCTTTCACAACACAATAAGACTGTAATGCAATTAATGAGATAGAAATTACCTATAATATCAAGTGGAAAGCACCTTCTAATTACTATATAAAAACTTAAACATTATATTATTCAGTGAGTAACAATGCCTTTCAACAATCTTCGAACAATCATAGATCTCTCTCATGATTTCGTCAACCTCACACGAGGAAAAGCACCAAAACGAGGGGTACCGTCATTGCCTCAACGCTTCTCAGTCGATCGACGACCACAGTTTTCCACAGTTCGAAAAGAACCTCGCGTCGTGGAGTATCGACGGCAAGAGGCGGCTCCAGGCTCCAGGCGTCTGGGTGCGGCCGAGCTGTCCTAGAGGCCGACGCGGCGCTAAGCTGGCGCTGGCTCTAGTGCGCGGTGTTCTGGTGCAGGCTGGCCAGCATGCTGGTGTCGTAGCCGTAGTGCGAGGAGTAGGACCGGTGCAGCTGCTGCGTCGTCATGGAGGAGGCCGCGTTGTGCGCGTTGTGCGCCATCCCCAAGGACGGCTCGTGCTTGACGAGGTTGTCGAGGCTGCCGCCGCCGTACAGCTTGACGGCGGCCACCGCGTAGAGGTTCTTGATGTTGGAGCACGCCCCCACCCCCAAGGGGGCGCCACCCAGCGACACGCCCCCCACCGGGGAACCGCCCCCCAGCAGGCCGTCGCCGTGGCAACCCAGCATCATTTCACTGCGGGCAGAAAGAGAGGGGAATGGTTACTCGGGGACGGAGGGAAAGTCAACAGGGCCCACGAGCAAGGTGTATTGGGTGGTTCAGTCGGAAACGCAACGAAGGCTGAGCAGTAGCCACAGGAGTTGAATTCCGTAAGGCCGGTAGAGCGCCTGACGGGTAGGCAGCCCAACGCACACCCCGGCACAGCGCGCGACCTGCCTCCGCGCTCCAGGCGCTCCCCGCCCCGCCTCCCACCCAACGACGCCATCCCCTCCCCTCCTCTTTGTCTCTGCCACCTCACCTAGCCCCTCCCTCCCCTCGCTGCTGTAGAAATTTGAGACGCAGCCGTCCCAGCTTTGTCATTGGCTTTGGAGGGTCGCCTGGGTCCCTGGGTCTGGGTCCCCAGCCTCGCGACTCCCTCTCACAGGATGCGCTGTTGGCAGCCTGGCCTCCCCTTCCCTCCCCCTTCCCCCACTGGCCGTGCCGAGCGGCAAAATAACTCCTGTAATCCTCTATTCATTATTGTGATCAAAGAATGAGCAGCCACTGCTTGTTGGAGGCTGCCACGCTGCCACGCTCCGCTTGCCTTTATGTTGGAGACAGTCGGAGACAACGGTGGACGCAATTCGAGCCACGCAACAGCGCCAAGAGCTATTGCGATCGAATCGACGCGTGAGAATACGACCACAGGCCCGAAATGCCCGTCGGGCCGAAACAACTCGACACATATTTAACTATTTTTCATCTAACGGGTTTACCAGGGGAGGAGAGGGCGGGGGAAGGCGGCACGAGAGCAGTCCCTTTGCAACTCCATTTCTCAAAAAAGCCCTTTTATTAAACTCTAAACAAACAACAACACTTAAACATTAAGCAACAATGAACACTGAACAGATGGCCAAGATTAACATCCAGATGAATCCTTCTGCCATGAAGAAAATGTGCCCAGCGTTTTCGGACGAAAATTCAGTCTTTTGAAGGGCGACTCAATGGCTCTGTCTAGGGCCGAAGGTAGCAGTTCCTCGAAGACGTTTTGGGTCACAAAGGGGAGCAGGATAGGGGGCTTGAGTGCGGGCTGATGGGGCTGCAGTGGCTGCATGCTCTCGGTGGAAGGGTTTGCGCTGCGGGGCTGCATGCTCTCGGCGGAAAGAGGTGTGTTGCGGGGCTGCATGCTCTCGGTGGCAGGGGTTGCGTTGCGGGAATGCATGCTCTCGGAGAAATTGGGGTGTTCCCGCCAAGATTGGCACATGTCGTCGTAGTCCTGTCTGTACGGAATATTGTTAATTTCATTTTTAACTCTTGTCTTTTACGTGCCCTTTGATCTAAAAATAAAGCCGTTGCGTGATCAAAATGAGTTTACACGTCCGTTCTCGTGACTCTAGACTTTACCAAGTGGCTTCTAGTGCCGAGTTTCCTTTTCTCACAGAGTGCCAGGGCGAAGGCTGCCCACGATGCCGCCAAATTTGTGTTCGCAATAGGAGCACAGCAAGTGCCTTACCTGCGCTGCTGATGCGGCGTCCGGTCGCGCTGCCTCCGGTTCTTGAACCAGTTGCTGACCTGCGTCAGCGACAGCCCCGTCTTCTTGGCCAGGTTCTTCTTCTCGTCCGGCGTGGGGTACCGGTTCCGCGCGTAGAAGTTCTTGAGGATGGTGCGCGACCGCTCCTTGAAGCAGTACACCGTCTCCTCGCCGTCCCAGATGGTCTTGGGCAGCGGGTACTTCTTGCGCAGGCGGTACTTGTCCACCGCGCCGAGCGGCCGCTGCCTCATCTTCTCCGCCTCCCTGTAGTGGGCCTTATACCACATCTGGAACACAAACAAACATGGTTAAAACCCGTGCAGGCTGATGGGGATGGGCAGTTAGCACAGTAACGCTTTGCCACGGACTTCGCTCACCTCCTGCAGCTCGCCGTGGTAGCGCTGGTCGAAGATGTGCCCCTCCAGGATGCCGTACAGCTCCTTGTAGTTGCCGTGCTCGAAGGCGACGCGCGCCCGCGCCCGCAGCACGGCCTCGCCCTGGCACAGCAGGTCCGTGGGCAGCTTCCAGAGGAAGTCGGCCAGCCTGTGCACGTTGCGGGACTGCTGCAGCGCCTCGCACATGGTGGCTACCTGCAACGCACGCAACCAACGGTATTAGCAGGCGCGAACCGCGAAACGGCACCACAACACCACAACACCACAACACAAACCTGCTCCTCCGTGAAGACGCTCTTCTTGGAGCCGTGCGGGAACACGACGAAGCCGTGCTGCTGCGGCGGCTGCGGGTGCTGCTGGCCGGAGTAGCTGCAGGAGGACGCGAAGGCGCCGCCCTCGCCGGCATGGCCCTGGCCGTGGCCCTGGCCGTGGCCGAGGTGGTGGAGGCCGTCGAGGCCGTGGCCCTGGCCGAGGCCCTGTCCGAGCCCGTCCGTGCTGCTCGAGTCATGGCTCGGCGAGGACGACAAGCAGGGCACGCTCGCATGGACGCCCACCGCCATGGCCTGGT
Source organism: Thrips palmi (assembly GCF_012932325.1). Taxonomy (NCBI): domain Eukaryota; kingdom Metazoa; phylum Arthropoda; class Insecta; order Thysanoptera; family Thripidae; genus Thrips; species Thrips palmi. The sequence continues at coordinate 10,320,402 of NW_023144624.1, read as the reverse complement.
GCAGCGCCATCACGCCGCGCGCACCTGGGGGACCTGGGGCCGCATCACCTGCAACGAGAGGGAGGGGCTGGTTAGATCTTGAGCGCCTTGCTGTGCTTGCTGCGAGGGCGAGGACGGGGCGGAGAATTGAATGCCGGAGCGCTCCCGCCCCGCTGGCTCCCGCTCGACCTCGACTAGCTCGACCGGCGCGAGGAGAGGGAGAGACTCAGAGGCCGCGGCAAGGCCTCTGCCTCGCGATTCGTTATCGCGCTGGCGCTACACTGCAGGCTGGTCCCGAACAATGCCCTGCCTCTCTCGCACCACTGCGGAACGCCCCGAGTGCGAGAGAGAGAGAGAGGCGGCAGCGAAAGTATCGCCGGAATCGGCCTGCTGGCACGGCACTTTGTTGCTCGGCACGCATCCTGTGTTTTGGCCGGGCTATCGGTGCCTCCTCCGCCTCCGCCGCGCCGAGCAAAGCCGAGGCGAACCGCGTCTGCGAGAGCCATCCCTCGCAAGGAACCGCACCACAGAGGTCTTCTACTACACTCCACTACAACCAATAATTAAGAATGGAATGAAAGGGAGAGTGAGTACAGCGCGGTGAAGACCGCCTGACTCACGCGACTAGTCCAACCCGTCGAGCACAGAGGCGCTCGGCGTGGCCTGCCTTGCGGGCGGCTCGCCGCGGAAAGTCTGTTTGGCAGGGAAAATGGAAGGTGCCACTGGTAAGACCGGCAAAAGCAAGAAGGCCACACTGCTAGTGACCGGCGCACCTCACGACGAGACAACGAGAGGAACAGGACCGGGCAATGTTGTGAGGGGAGGGGTACTGCTCACGCCAGCGCTGACTCCATTGCATGCCTGCCGGGGCTGCCGGCCCACGCCGCGTCCCCTCCCGCCTGGTGTCTCGGCGAGAAGAGCTTGCGCGGCGCTTCTCTCATCATGGCGTTGCTTTGTTGATGTCCAGGCCGGACAGCCCGGACACCGTCCACCCTTTCCCACGGTTCGCTTGGCCTAGCTCGGCCTAGCTCGGTCTAGCTCGGCCTACGGCGGGGGAGGGGGACGCGGGGAGGAAGGGGCAGGGCTGGCAGGGCCGAGACCGCTGACGGGACGGAACAGACAGGCGTCACGGGCGCGTCGCGGCCCCTCGCGGACTCGCGGCCCGCGGGCCTCCAGGACGGTGACGCCGCGACCGCGACGCGCGATGCGTTCCCACCGCGGAAGGGCGCCCGGTCGGCGTTCCCGGAAAGAGGCCCCGCGGGGCACCGGCGGCGGGCACCCCAACTGCCGCCGGCCGGGCTGGAAGAGTGCCAGGGATTCCGAGAAAGCACGTCGGGAAGAAAACATCCACGAAAGAGCAGAAAATTTTGCCAAAATGTATCAGAGGCCGATTAATTTGAACATTTAAATTCTTATGTGCCGGAAACGGCGCACAGCCATGGGTTGGAACAGCGCAGGCGAAGTGCCTGAAACGTTTCACCGAGACAGCCCGCCCAACACGAACCAAAGGGCTACGTAGAACTGCTGCTCTCTACCCCACAGGACCGACTCCAGGATGAGGGTAGGGCTAATTCCCCTCCCTCGGGTGCTAGATAGGCCGCCAGGCAGGTAGGCGAAATGCACTACTTGACCCTCCTCAAACCGAATTCGGACCTGCGCCTGTTTCCCCAAACCCCGCGCCGCCCCGCCGAAAAGGCGGGGACGGGCGTTCGAGTTCCATTTCAAAACATAAGCACATAAGCGCAGCCAAAAAGAGCTCGTATTGGACGCTCGGCCCGGGTGCACCTTTTGGTTTGCGTGTCGAGAACAGGGCAGGCGCTAGCTTCTCGCTCCCTCCCGCGCGGGATCCTCGCTCGGTCTTCGTCCGACGCGCTGCCCCCTCCACCACGTCCACGCGCCCTCTCCGCCTCCTCTGCAGGCCCCGCGCTCCACCCTGCACTGCAAGTTCGGCTCCATCCCATAACTAATTGGTTGCAACCCATCCTAACCTAACCTAACGGGCTCGCGACAGATCTTACGCTACTCGCGACAGATCTTTCTCTACTCACGGCAGATCTTACTCTACTCGCGACAGATCTTTCTCTACTCGCGACAGATCGTTCTCTACTCGCGACAGATCTTACTCTACTCGCGACAGATCTTTCTCTACTCGCGGCAGATCGTAGGGCGGTTGACAGACCCATCGGCACGTGACAGTTACGGCCTAACGTGACCAAAAAAATTTCGGTGGGGGTGTTATGAACCCGCACCAGCAGCGTGAGGACCCGCTGCGCTACCCCTACACCATCGGGTTGCGTGGAGGCCAATGGGTCCAGCTGCATGCACTATCCGCCGCACCGCTCGGCGGCCGACTCCAGCATCTGCAGCCCACCCCCCGCCCCCCTCGCGCACGGACGTGGTGGAGGGGGCAGCGCGTCGGACAAAGACCGAGCGAGGATCCCGCGCGGGAGGGAGCGAGAAGCTAGCGCCTGCCCTGTTCTCGACACGCAAACCAAATGTTGCGGCCCGGGTCACGGGGTGAATCATCTTCACTCACACCTGGGAGGCCCAGTATACAGGAGCGAGACATACGGAACTGTGGGTACTTGGAAATAAATGAACGCCGAAAAGCACAATCTCAAATTTTGATATCCACGCTTATGACATTCACATTCAGACGAGTAGGCTGCTGAAGCGAGCCTCGCGCCCCACTCTCTGCCGCTCACTGGACTCACTCAAAGCAGGGCGTTATCCTGATCCGAGTCCACCGATGGCGACGGAGGAGTGCTGAATAATCCAATCCACTTGGGGCTAGTAAAGCCAGTCCTGCGGCTGCACTGTGCGAACGCTGCGCAAAACGCTCGGCGAAAACACCTCCAGGCGGAAGACGAACTTGTCACGCCGTTGTCACACTGTTGTCACACTGCTGTTGTCACACGGTAGTCACGGCCCCGTTCGGCACGGCGCGTTTCGACGTGCGTCCTGCTCACTCGGCGTCCCGGTCGGCACTGGCGTAGACGGGCAGGGGCAGGCCCTGGCGGGGTGCGGGCGGGGTGCGGGCGGGGCGGTCGGGGGAGGGGCGTGGCGGGCCTGTGCTCCGCCGGCCATCCGCCCCACTGCCTGCTTGGCAGCTTCGCAGCCTCCGGGATGGGCCCGCCGCACTGCCGCGCTGCCGCCGCGGCGCTGCCAGCCCATTGGCCGCCTGCACGCGGCGCCGCGCTCCCATTGGCTCCCAGTGAGGCGCGTCCCCCTCCAGTGTGCCAGGCTGTCTTGTCCCTGAGCGCGGCAGGCCTGGCGCGGGTCGCGCTCGGTTCGGGGGATGGGGACGACGGGGAGGTTCGCGATGATGAACCCTCGTTCATGCCGTTCATCGAAAACATCAAAGGCTTTCTAGTTTGTGTTCGTCTGACCCCGCCAGCGCCCAGGCGAAAACAAAATCAGAAAGGATACCGAAAATGCGAAAAGCGCAACGAGAGTGGCGGCGTTGGCGGCGGCAGCGGCACGCCCCGCCTCTCTTGTTTGTTCTGCTCGTGCTACAGTTTTGTCTATCTGCAGGTCTGTCGGGTCTGTCGCCGCAAACAGCAACGGGCCGTCCGCGCCGCGCCGGGTGCCGGTTCGCTGTTTCCGAAACACGCATCCCTTTTGTCCGGCTTTTGTGCACACTGTGTGCACTACATGTTGCTCTCGTTGCTCCCTTTCGGTCCTTTCGGGAGGCTGTGGAATTAGCCGAAGGGACCGAAGGAGCCCAAGGGCAGCCGGGCAAGCCGGGCCGGACGGGAGCATGCCCACAATGGGGCTGGGACTGGCGCACGCTGCGCACGCCCGCGGACAGCCTTTCCTCGAAAACGACAATCGACGACAAACTGTGATACACAAGATGCATGTTTGGAGAAACCTTGGCGAGGGTGGGGCTGATGTTCTATTCTCCTGCTTCGATCGCCCGAAGATGTTTTCGGCAACGTGCCGAACGATCGACGCGCAATTTCAATTTAATTTTGACTGAAAAATGTGTATAGGCCCTTCATTTTTTTTTTACACCTGGCCATGCTTCAATATTTTTAGTTTCAAAAAAGATTTTGGATCCGACTGCCTCGTGGAAATGTACTGCTGTCTGCATTTGTGGACAATTGTGCGCGCGTTGGGGCGAGAATGAGAGAAAGACAGTCTATCAGTCTCACTCTTACCTTCGCGGCACTTCCACGCGGCTTTATGTCCCGTCGCGCGGTGTAGGGTGACACCTTGGTATGTCTTGGGGCCTCCGCTCTGCACCCTCCCCCCTCCCCCTTTTCCACTCCGCCACTCCACCGCACGGCACGTATCCCGTGCTCAAACACCTTCGAGTGGGAACTGTGAACCAAGCAAGGGGTTACCCACTCTGGTTATCGTGTGTACACTTCGTCCAGTTATCGTTGGTAATCACACACCAAAAGTGGCTAGTTTCGCCGCGTTTTTATCGGATTTTGGGTTTTTTACTATGAAATTAGGCCAAAATGCTCTTAGCTGGCCAAAATTATGGACTTTTTTCTAGTATGTTTGTAGGTAATCACTGGTATAATCCTGTGTACACTCCTGAGCTGAGTGGTCAACCCCTTGGAACCACGTTCTATTCAAGTCCGAGCCCGTTCCCATTTTGCAAACAGTATTCACCCATCCTGCGACGTCGTACGTACAAGCGGCAATAAAAGATCTTTCAAAAATTTTAACGAGTTCTAGCAGTGCAAATGTCTTCTAAATTTTGTTTCGATAAGTCTGCGCGTTTTGCACTGGAAAATAGTCAGTGGCCGCGCTGGTGCGTTCGGACGGACGTTCGGCCAATCTGACACATGACCCTTCGCGCTTGGCCACCTGGCCACCTGGCCACCTGGCCCAGCAACCTTGCTCTCGGGGCCACGACAACAACGACCAGCATGTCCGCGACGTGTGTGTGTGACGCCCGAAGCGAAGCGTCAGAGCCGGTGCCCCCCACGCAAACCAATGTTTATCTTTTCCAGTCGGTTGAACGCCGTTCGGGCGCCCAGCCGCCCCGCCGGCCGATTGGGCTTCGACGTGAGTATGCGGCGTAGGCGGTGTAGGCCCCAGTCTCCTCAAAGAGGTGCCGCCGTGGGCCAAGTGTTTTTCTGCTGTGCTGCTTAGTGTGCCCGGGGGAAAAGGGGGGGGGGGGGGCACTGCCAGCACCACCCTGCCGTTCTCGCGAGGACGCCGCCAAAAGCCGCGCTCCGTGGTGGACCCGCCGCCGTGAGTCGCAAGAACGCGGCGCTGTTTGGTCTGGCGCTCCTGGAATGAAATTGGATCCGGGAGGCAGTGGGTGTCCCAAGGTGGCCAATTACGCCTGCACTGTGTGCTCCCCCTCCTACCCCTCCCCCTCCGCAGCGCGTCAGCGCGTCCCGGGGGCCGCCGCTACGCCGCTACGCCGCTCTCCCTGCAGGGAGAGTGAATCGATGAGCGACCAGAGCGACGAAAGCGGTGCGCGGCCACCGCCACTACCCGCGCTCAAGTCTTTGCAGCGGGCTGATTTCCGACACAGGTTTCGCCGCTCTCTCCCTCGCTCACGGGGCGTTGCGAAGCGGTGCGAGTGAGACAGAGTGCTGCCATGGTGCTGCCTCACGCCGCATCCGCATCCTCGGACGCTCGCCAGCGCACCCTCTCACCCTCTTTCAGGCCAAGCAGGTCCAGCATATGTTGCCAATGATTGACGGCCTATTGGGACCGCGGGACCGCGGCGACTGCGGGGTGCGGGAGGGAGAGACGCGGAGAGATTTAACGATTCAACGACATCGCGGGCCAATTAAATTTTATTAACTTGTCGAGGCAACCTTGATGTCCCCCACGCGACCCGCGACGCAAACGCGCAGATTTTGGTGACGGCCCTCGATGGGTATCGTTTTTAAAAAACGTCAAAAACAAAAAGAAACAAAAACTTGCACTTTTTTCCAGTCCGCAGGTGTCCTCCAGAACATTAACCCCGCTGGAATTTTTAAGCCAGCAGGGGCGCACTCCGACTGGACTGGGCTTGCATTGTTTTTACCTTTTACCCTCATATTTTCCCCCTTTTTTTCTGGTGGGGCATTTGTTGCGACGTGACAGCTAGAACGACCCTAACGGGGACGGGGCGGGAGCGGCAGACACCGCGCTTGTGCGCGCCCGAGAGTGGAGTGTGCACGCGCATGGCCGTCTGTGTGTGTGTGTGTGTGTGTGTGTAGGTGTGTGTGTGTGTGTGTGTGTGTGTGTGTGCGCGTGTGTGTGTGCGTGTTTTCTCGCGCAGAGTGTTTCTCTGAGGCAGTTACGCAGGCGTCGAGGCAGCGCGCCGCCAGTCGGCAGCCGAGGGATCGTTTTGGGTGTGGTCCAAAACTTGCTCACAGCGCTGTCAGCGTCCTCACGGTCGGTCCGAAACGCCCGTGAGCGGTCTCCCGTGAGACATGTGACGTCACACTTTCCGTGCTCACGCCTGCTTACGCTGCCCCACCTCCGACCCGTGGGCATTGTGAGATCTCCGGCATTTGCGCGCCAAACAACAAAGGGTCCCATACCCAAGCCATTCATCATTTCCCCCTTTTCCCTGTCCTCCTGTCCTTTTCCTCTCCTCTGATACCTTTCTTCCTAAGCCCTTTCCTTCCCCATTAAAATGGCTTTTCAACTAAATATTATGTTAGAAGATAATAGTTTGTACGTGCTCGAAAATTTAACCGAGGAAGAGGCCCAGCGAGGGCAGCAGGGTAGGTTATCTATCATTTCAGAAAAAATTGGGTTGTTTTCTATTTAAACTACCAGTATTAGCGTCTCGAATTCAAAACACATGCTAAATATGCTTTTCCTCTTGTTAGACGAAGCGTTCCTGAACCATCTGTTTGTTAGAGACAAGGAGAGGAAGACGGCAGTGAACGGTATGAATTTCTTTTGTATTATTGAGGTCATGTATTGAATGCACTATTCCAATACAGTTGTGATTCCTGCATCACAACCATGTCAATGTAATCTCCTCTGACATTTGCAGACCATGATGAAGTTGAAAATCCTGAAATTCTTCAAAATCCTGAAAACGATAATGATTCCGCTAGCACATCATTCATTTGGCCGTATGAGTGCGTACTTCTGCTGCTCACAACCTACGAGGAGTTCCTCGATGAATTTACATCGGGGAAGAGCTCCCACAAGAAAGTGTGGGAGAAAGTTGCCGGTGATATAGCAGCCAAAAGTGAAAAATTAAGAAAAATTAGTGGTGGCCAGTGCCAGTCAAAATTGAATGGCCTCAAGAAAACGTATAAAAAAATTATAGATCACAATGGAGTGTCAGGCAACAACCGAAAGACGTGGCCCTACTTTAAAGTATGTGTTTCTTGTGGATGAGTTAATGTGAAAGTGTTGCCAAAATATTTTTGTAACTAATGAAACTCTTATCGTTGCAGAGAATGGATGAAATTTTCGGAACTAGTGGATGGGCTGAGCCAAAGTCCGTTGCCTCTGAGGCTGGCTGCAGCAATAGTAGCTCCTCAGCAACAGCAACCACCTCTGAACCTCCAACTAAGAAAGTGAAGACAGAAGCTTTGCTGGAGAAGTTTGTGGAGGAGTTGAAGAGGGACAAGAGGGAGCGAGATGAGGAGAAGGAGCAGAAGAGAGCAGAGCGGCAAAAGGCACTCCAAGAACAGAGGGCAAAGCAACATAAGGAGAAGATGGAAATGCTCAGAAGTCTGCGAGACTTCTTCACTGGGGCGAAAAAAGACTAATGTACTCTTGTAGTTCCTAAGTTTATGAGCACTATGCAGGATTTGCACTGCAAGTTCATTGGGTTTGCCATGCGCTGAGTTACATGCACATGGACAAGACCGCAATGCACATGCAATGCAATTACTGTGAATGAAGTGCTGTTGATGTCTAGTCCCTGTGTCATGTAACTCTGCACCTTGCTTCCCAATGAACTTGGGCTGTGAAAATCTGTGATAGTGTTTAGTTTTGATATTTTTATGATTCTGAACTCCCTATAGTCTGTAAGCTTAGTATTATGTTTTACTTTTGTTCCTATAAGCACAATGCAGCATTTGCACTGCGAGTTCATTGGGTTTGCTATGCGCAGAGTTACATGCACATGGACAAGACCGCAATGCACATGCAATGCAATTACTGTGATTGAAGTGCTGTTGATGTCTACTCCCATGTCATGTAACTCTGCACCTTGCTTCCCAATGAACTTGGGCTGTGAAAATCTGTGATAGTGTTTAGTTTTGATATTTTTATGATTCTGAACTCCCTATAGTCTGTAAGCTTAGTATTATGTTTTACTTTTGTTCCTAAAAGCACAATGCAGCATTTGCACTGCGAGTTCATTGGGTTTGCCATGCGCTGAGTTACATGCACATGGACAAGACCGCAATGCACTTGCAATGCAATTACTGTGAATGAAGTGCTGTTGATGTCCAGTCCTGTGTCATGTAACTCTGCACCTAGCTTCCCAATGAACTTGAGCTGTGAAAATCTGTGATAGTATTAAGTTTTTAAGAAGTAAGAATACAGTTTAAGTGATAAACATTTAGTGGATTTTATTTCATCATTCAATTATCTCTCATCAGAAGATTGTTCATAATTCTTTCTCTTTTCAACTTTCCTTCTATTTTTCTATCACCCAATAAAATGCCACGTTCTAGTAAATCTTCTGGCATCTCTTGATACTCAATCAGATCATTTCTCATGATGCAAATATTGTGGAGCACCATGGTGGCCACTAAATACTCTGGGATGTTTTCGATCTTAACCATGGGGAAACACTCAAGAACACTCCTCCACCTTCCCTTCCATACACCAAAAGCTCTTTCTATGGACACTCTTGCTGAGGACAAACAAAAATTAAAGTTTTTCTGCCTGGCTGTCAGGTGGCCATCATCTTTGAATGGCACCATGATGTGCGGATGGATACCATAAGCCGCATCACCAATAAGGTGCGAATCATTTGGGAAATAAACATCAGGATTTGTTACATACTGGGCTACAGGGGATAGTCTGAACACTCTGGCATCATGCACTGAGCCAGCATGACCTGCGTAAACACTGGTGAACTGCAGGTCGTGGGTGCAGACAGCCTAGAAAAATAGCACAATACAAAATTAAATGTCAGTCATCAAAGTTGGGACCGATTTGATCAACTAGAAATTATACTGATGATACCTGTATTTGTATAGAAGGATACCCTTTTCTATTCACATATGCCTGGTGTTGGTCATCTTGTGGCTGCTTAATCTCCACGTGCGTCCCATCAATAGCTCCTATTGCTCCTGGGAAGGCACTGTGCTTTTCGAAGTCTGTGGTTACTCGAGCTGCTCGCTCACCCTGAGGCCACTGGATGAAGCGAGGAGCGATTTCATGCAGAGCTTTTGAAACTCTACGCATGATGCGTATACTTGTGGCCTTTCCCACATTAAATCTTGAGTGAACAGATCTTGAAAATTTAATTTGTGATGCATACATGAAGAATTTAAAATAGAAAAAACAACCAATGAGAAGAAGAAGAGAACTTTCATTACCGGTAGCTATTCGGCGTAGCCATCATCCACAAAGCCATCAGTAATTGGGTACGGGCTGGTGTCTGTGGCCTCCCTGTAGATCCCACTCTGTGAAGACGAGGGCCAATGAGTTCCAGAACATACTCAAATGTTGCGGGAAGCAATCTACACACAAAAAGAAAGAAAAACATCAGGGCTGGAGAGCAGTCAAGGCACTGAGACTATCAGCACAAAGTCAGGTTAAGTGCACAGGAAACTTGTGGGTACGCACCTAAAATGAGACTTAAACTCCGCGTCCGTGTATTTTGGAACAATATTTTCAACATAACCCTCAATTTGGGGTCTTTTATTAAGTGGGCCTCTCTTTTTGGTCAGGCAAATTGCCCCTGCGAGAGCTTTGAGGGTGCTCGCTTCATCCTCGCTGCTCGACGATGAGTCTTGATCTTCAATGTCTTCTTCAGAAGAAGAACTTTCGGTCACCTCTCTGATGATTTGGAGCAGCGCAATAGATTTTGGATCCATCGCGCTGAGATCCACGTTACCAAGAGGTTAGAATTTTCCAAACAAACACGTAGCGACGCTTACGGTCGGTCCGAAACGACTACTGCTGCAGGCACGCTAACGATTCGGACCACATTTCGTGAGCGTGAGCGCTGTGAGCACCGTGAGTGAGTTTTGGACCACACCCTTTGTCGCTCTGTTTCTCTCGCACTCATGGGAGCGCCCCCGTGAGTGCGAGAGAGACAGAGCGACGGAACGATCCTTGAGACGGCAGGGCACCGCACACGGCGAGGCACGGCAGGGCACGGCACGGCCAGCAAAGGGCCGAGGCCCCCGAGGCCGCCGAGGCACGCGAAAGACAAAAAGTCAAAGACACGTCCATGTGTCATAAATTTACGCGCGCAATAGGACACCCTTTGGGAAGAGGCCGACGAGCCGGGCCGATAAGGACTGCAGTCGGCAAGTGAAAGGACAGGGCTGGGGTGGGGCTAGAGAGAAACAGAGAGAGAGAGAGAGAGAGAGAGAGAGAGAGAGAGAGAGAGACATAAACAACGCGGGCCGAAGCAACAACTTTGGCGATAACAGAACGTGCACCGAGCCGCCCGCACCCCACGCCTTTAGCCAGGGACGGCGGCCCGGTTGACGTTTTAGCAGTGGAGCAGAGCAGGCTGGGCGTTCCGGGGGCGCGGCGCTCGCTGCCACAGGACACCGCCCCGACGCGTCCGCCCGCCCCACCCCGCCCCACCCCGCCCCACCCCGCCCCCCGCCCCGCCCCGCCCCGCCCAGGCCCCGCCCATCTCACCGCGCGGCCCCGTCCCGCGGCGCCACCGTGCCCCTGGCTCCGAACGTGTTTATTGCGCACATTGCGTACCGCCGAAGCTTCGTTCGCCAGCAGTGCCTATGCAGTGCCGAACCGAAGGGGTCCATAAACAATGCACCGCCAAGTGGACCAGGGCTTTCCTGGCATACGCACTCCGACGGTAGAGAATCTTCTGCCAGGCTGGCCGCACACTGTTCGCTGCAAATGCAGGCCGCATGTGCAAGTACAAACTGTCGAGCATTTACAATGTATCATCAAGGGAATACCTCACTCGTCGCGCCCCCGCCCCGCCACGCCGATGGTCCACGAGGTTCACTACACTGCCAGCCGGCATGGCGCGGCGTCGCGTTGCACGGCAATGTGTGTCCGTTCCGGCGGAAGCAGAGGCGCGCACTCTTTGCGCCCCAGCCGCGCCAGGCCAGCCTCCCTGCCGCATGCGCTGCTCGGGGCGTGCGAAGAGGCGCGAGCGACGCGCTCCACACGCAGCCCCAGGCAGCGGGTCGCATGGCGTTACGGAGAGATCATGTTCAGAGACATTCAGTCGCTGGCGCAAGGCGCGCAAGGGCCCCGGGGCTGCAGGAAGCGGAAGGCGGCCAAGAGCAGGCGAGAGGCGAGCAGGCGCACAGTGGGCCAGAAGACCGGTGGAGGCGGCCAAAACTCTAGACGCGTTTTGAGCTCCAGTGTCGCTAAATGGGACTCGAACCGAACGTGTGACCCTACCAATGGATTGCTCTCCGAACGAGGCATCTATTGGTGGGGTCACACGCTCGGTTCGAGCCCCATTTAGCGACTCTGGAGCTCAAAACGCGTCTAGAGTTTTGGCCGCCTCCACCGGTCTTCTGGCCCACTGTGAGGCGGGCCCCGTGTGGGAAAGGCAACGGCATCGGCAAAGGCTTCGCGCCAGCGATCGAACGTCAACCTTGCCGCGGGTCCGGGTCAGTGTCCGCGCGTGTAGAGGGCCAAGTCGGTCCGAGTGACCCGCACCCTCAGCCTGTCTCTGGTCCAGGCTCTCAAGACCAAGACCGGTGCGCCCGCCAAGTCGAGCATAGGCAACCCGCTCGCCTCTCACGCGTAAATGCTTCTCACCCAGGTGCGAAGCGAACCAACGGTTTGACACGGTCGTCCAACAATAACAAACAACAGCAAAAGAAGCAACAGACAAACGTGAAGGAACGCGTGAGGTGTCGGAGGCGCGCACCCTCCCTCGCCGCACGTTGCCACGCACATGTCTCTATGCGCGCAAGTCGCGCCCCCGCCCCAAATATATCACTGCTCTTTCTCTTTTCCCGCTTTTCGCCCCCAAAAAAGTATAGTGTCGACTTATTATTCTGAAACGCGGCAGACAGAAATCTGTCTAATTAAGGGGATAACCCGACCCGGCCGGCTCGTGTGTGGTGCCGGCCAAATTAACCTTGCACTGTGTTCGGTACACTACAAAAAAGGAAGGACATGGTGCCTGGCACACCTAGTGGATGCCCCCTCCCCCCAACATTTTCCTCTCCACCCCCGTCCGTATATTTACGCCCCCCTCACCTTTTCACCCGAAATGATTACAGTGAGCCCGCGTCGTTTGTCCCTGGGTCATCCCCACCACCTTGGCCCCGGTGGGGGCAAAAATGACAATTTTTTTACCGAGTCCTCTAGTTTTTTTTTTCAGCATGTCTTATGTTGGACGCCGAGGTCCAGGAGCACCCACAGTGATTTCTCTTATCGGGACCATCGACTCTTGTCTTGTTCCTCGCGAGCGCTGGCGGTCGGTCCAAGAGCGCAGCAGCGCCGCCCCGACCGGGACGGTGGCCGCGTGGCCGCGAGGCCGCCGACGACGGATGCGCCTCCACCGCGCCGCGCGGCCCGCGCGCTGCTCCGCGGTGCTGACGGACACGGCGGCGGGGCGGCCTCGCCCCGGCACGCCTCGCCTCAGTCTCAGTGCCAAGTGCGCGCCGCCGGGCCGCCGCCGTCGATTCGGAGACACCGCGATGCCGCGAGGCCGCGATGACGGACGAGGCAAAGCGCGCAAAGTGATCCTCGTCTTCCTGTCCCCGCCACCGCGACTGACACGGAGACACGGAGCGAGACGCGCCGACAAAGTTTACGTCTTATTATCTGCCCTCTTCAGACTGATCCCGCAAAGTCGTTTTCGTCGCTCTGTCTCTCTCGCGCCGACAGGGGACTCCCCATGAGTGTGCGAGGGAGACAGAGAGACGAAAACGGCTCTCGGAATCAGTCCTGCTTCATTCACAAGTCGGACAGCTATCGCCGTGCTGCACCGCGCCTCGCGGCCAGAGGGGGCACGCGAGGCCTTGCTCGCCTTCTTTCTCGAGCGAGAGACGCGCGCACCCACATCCAGCTATTACATTACACACACACAAATGTTTTAACCAGCCGTGCAAAAAAATGCAGGTCAGCAGACCAGAACAGGTGGCGCGATCGGGTTCGTCGCAGCCGTGCCGCCGCGCCGCCTCCAAAGCCAGGCCAGGCTAAACGAGCGCGACGACAAAAAAAACGGAACGCCCCGTTTGCGTTGTGTTTTTTCGACTTTTCTTTTTCTCTGGAGCTGGAAGCTCGGAAGGTCAAATATATAGCATAGTGCGCACGCAATCCCGGTTGAGATTCGAAAAGTGAATGAAGACGGTACTCGTGACTCGCTTCCGCACAGCGGCACGACGAGCTGGAAGGCGTTTGAAGCGCGAATTTCGAGACCGTCGGCGTGGCGCGGTGTGGCGCGGGACCAGGGAGCGGGGGCGAGGCAAGGGCAAGGGTTGGGTCGGGACAAATGAGGCGTTCCGAGAAAGGCCCCTCCGGGCCGTGGCAGCCTGCAGCCAGCCTGGCAGCCAGTGGCAGCCAGTGGCTGCGTGGCAGGACGGGCGGGATCTGCTTGTTATCGGATTGCCGTGGGCCCCGGGCAGTTGGCGCTCCCTGTGGACACGGTCCTGGCTGGAACTATAAGACTAACGGGACAGTCATGCTGCCATCAGTTTGGGGTCACTTATTGGCTTTTCGGATCGAAACCCGCCAATTCGCACTGTGCGTCCTGCGCAGGCCCGGCCCTGCGGCAGGTTCATCATTGCGTCTAGCCCCGGGCGGGACTCCGGGCGGGACTCCGGGCGGCGCACCGATTCGCGCAGGGGTCGTCTCGTTGGTACGGCAGGCCAGGGCGGGCCTGGCCGGCGCGACAAAGTACGCGCTTGGTTGTTAAATCGAGCACCGCATAAGGGGATGTTTGGCTTTAATAAAGCTGGCCTCAAAGGGACCGGGGCGAGGGGGAGGGAGGGAGGGGAAGGCGGCGGGGAGGGGCGGGGGGAGGGAGGGAGGGGAAGGCGGGCGGGGAGGGCGGGGGAGGGGAGGGGAGGCGGGCGGGGGGGCGGGAGGGAGGGAGGGGAGGCGGGCGGGGAGGGCGAGGGGAGGGAGCGGAGGCGGGAGCGGGCGGGGAGGGCGCAGCCTCACAGAAACCCGAGACGGCCCTGTTATCACAAGCGTTAATACGCCCCACCCCATCCACCCGCGGCCCCACTGCCCCGCGGCCCGGATTCCAGGGAGGGGAATGCCAGGGAGTTCCCTGCTGCTCCTGGAGGAGCATTCCGCAGCGCGCTTCCGTGGCGGCAGAGCAGAGAGTTCAACCTAAGGCAACTCCATCCATAGTCGCGGGGTGGAGCCGAACTCCGGGCACCCCGGGCACTCCAGGCGTGGCGATGCGACCGCCCAACCCAGCCAGCCCAGTCGCCTGCAGGACGTGTCCGTCGTCGCTGGCCGCGGTCTCCACGCCCAAGTGGCGGGCTCGGCGGCTCCCCCTCCCCCTCCCCCTCCCACTCCCCCTCCCCCTCCCCCTCCCACTCCCCCTCCCACTCCCCCTCCCACTCCCCCGCTCTTGGATCCGCTGCGATTTGACACGCCACAAGATTGTATCAAGCCCTGGCTTACAATCACCGCGGGGAAAGAATGCGACCCGCCCCGCGACCTCGTGGTGGGTGTTGCTGTCGCCCCGCTGTCTCTCTCGGACCCCCGGACGGAACGCCCTCACGATGCTGAGTGCGAGCGAGGCGGGTAGCGACGGCGAAATAACCTCTGTCCGGAATCGTCGTGGTCCTGGCTGGTGGGCGGCAGGCCCTGACCGGTCGTCCCGCGACGCCATGAGAAGTAGCCTAAGGGAGCAAGCCGAAGCAAGCCCGATTCTGCTTCCAGCTTTCGCAGCGTGCCGCCGAGGCGCTGAGCCCGTAATCGGTGCCACCTCGGAGCCCTGCACTGCAAGCCCCGCCACCCTTTGATTAGCGCGTTGACCGCCAATCACGACACGTGGCCTCCACGTGCGAGACCTCCGCACCTTCCGCACCTCCCCGACGAGGACTCCCCCAGGACTCCCCGACGACTCCCCGAGGACCGCGCGGCGCACCCTTCGCTCGTCCTTCGCGTCAACGCCCGCGCACAATGGGCCGTTCGCGCTCGGCTGCATCCCCGCCAAACACAGAGGTGTGTGTGCGTGTGTGTGTGTCGTTGGGGTTAATCCCGTTAAACCAGGCGGCTCATTAGACGCGCCATCCTTATCTGCAGGAGAAGAAGGGGTGGCCGAAGGAGGCGTGATTAGACCCGCGGCAGGGCGGCGCACTCACTCACTCCCATCAATAAAATGATTAAAAAACGAGAGAGGCGAGGAGAGAAAAAAAAGAGCTGTCGGAGTCGTAAAAGCGCCCGCACGGAAACCGCGCCTTTAATTCGGGCTTTTGAAAAATAAACGTAAAAAGCTCCTGATTGGCGGCGGCGGACTGCCCCCTAACGCCTCTCTCCTGGAGTTGGAGTCGAATAATTCAACGAATGCTGCTGCGCCAGAGGCTGTGTGCCGCTGTACCGACGAGTCCCCTTCCTGTTTGCGAGTTCGTCAAGCCGTGCGGTCTTTGGCGGTCTTTGGCGGGCAGCCCGGCCCGGTGGCCCGGCCCGGCCACACGCGGCGACGCGCGCGTCTCAAAGGGCTCCGAGGGCTCCAAGGACTCAAAACAAAAGGACTTGGACGCCAGTGAAATGGCGGTCTGGAATCGCGTGGTGCGGGTGTCGGTCGGTGTGGGTGGGTACACACCCAAAACGTCCCGGTTCGTTTTCCGACTTTCACAGTGTGACCGCTTCTGTTTTGTTTTGCAGAAGTGGATGCAGATTTGTGCTGATTCGGGACGTTCCTTTCCGTGTTTTCGCCACGGCCTGATGAAGCGTCGCGTCGCTCGACCGTTCCCACGGGCCGAGGGGGCCGAGCAGTAGCATCAGCGCTGGGCGGGCAGAGACTGGCAGAGACTGGCAGAGACGGGACGACGCCAACAGGAGCACCACACAGGTGCGTCCTGCTGACAGGGCGCGCCCCTCCCACCACACACACACACACACACACACACACACACACACACACACACACACACACACACACACACACACACACACACACACACACACACACGAGAGAGAGAGACGTATCTCCTCACACCATCGATATATGGGTGCATGTGTTCCGATTGTCAGACTCCCAAGTAGCCCATACAGCCGCGCCTGAATGCTCAGGCCGGTGCTGGGAGCTGCTGGGCAGCAAGCATAGCAACCCAAACAGCAGCAACAACAGCTGGAGTTCGGCGAAGTGACCGAGGAAGCACTTCATATTCACGCCCCGGCCGGATCCATACAAAACGTGGAAACAAAAAAAAAAGGACCTTCCCGGGGCCTGTGCGCGATTCTCGTAAGTTTCGTTTTATTCACTATTTTTGTCAAACTGCGTGGGCTGGCCGGGGAGGACTGAACTCGATAGTTTTCTTTTTCGCAACGAGTTTCGAAACGGCGTCTTCTCTTCCGTGTGGGCGACGCCCGGCCGCGCCAAGGCGATGGTGCTGATGTGGTCCACGCTCTGGCAGACTCGGGGCGACTCGGGGGGACATCCACCTGGCACTGCACGGCCTGGCCGAGGGCTTGGCGCTGCTGGCGTTGCCACCGGCACCCACGTTCGGACGCCGACTGCCACGGACCACGGCAACAGCGCGTTTCGAAAATTGATACCACTGGAGCGCCGGGTTCTCTAACGACGATTTTGCAGTGTTTGGCTTTCTCCCCGGCCGCCGCGGAACCACCGTGGACCACCGCTTGGAAAACAAGCGGGTTGCGTTACAGGGACTAGAATCCGATGACCCGGGCGGAAGTGACGTCGCGGCGCGATCGTGTGTGTGTGTGTGTGCGTGCGTGTGTGTGTGTGTGTGTTTGTACGTGTGTATGTCTGTGTGTGCGCGCGCGCTTTTACTCTGCGCCTTCCCAAATGTTTGTGTACTTTAATTTTCCATGGCTATTGCCCTATATGTGCATAACCTTGCACAATTTAATCAACAATATTTCCAAATCGTGCTTTAATATTTTTTGAAATTGTACACCTTCAATACTTTTTGTTCAAAAAGTCCATGCGCATTTAGCGTGAGGCAACCCTGTGACGCGCTCTCACCTCTCAATGGCGACCTCGCTGCTCGCACCCACCTTTTCCTCCGCTTTTCATTTCGTTCTCTTCTTCTTTTTTTATCGATTTACCTTTTTTTGGGCCCGGAGGATGCGCACTTCTTTATGCGGACTACAAGATTACGCCCTTTTGTTGCGATTACTTTTTCCAGAGAAAACACGGCGACGCGTTGCGAGGCTGGGGGCTAATTCTCGTCTCGCCGCCTTGACAAGCTTGTACACAATGTCCTACCTGGAGCTGCACGCGGCACGGCACGGCACGGCACGGGAGCCAGCTCAATAAGAGGTTTCTCGCGTCAAGACCCCTCTTCTTTCCGTGAAGTGGTCTGCTATCAACTGTTTGAGCTGCGTCTAGTCCTATCTGCGCGTATCCGCGCGGGCCCTCGACGACACCCTCGACACGCTGACAAAGCGGATGCCCCCAATACTTTCCGCCCCAACACCCAGCCCGCCAAGGGATTAGCCGCCAGAGACACGGCAGAGCGAGGCAGAGCAAGGCGGCCTGTGTTTCTCGCGAAGGGACTCGGACTGGATTCGCGGAGGTGACGCAAATCGTGCGGGGGTTGGGATGGCGAAAGAAAAGAATAGAGGATCCTTCGTCGCTCCGTCTCTCTCACACCCGAACGGCCGAACGGCCGAACGCCCCGTGGGCTGTCCAGCTCGCTCTGCCGCACTGAAAGCCACGTGATTCTCCACTCACTCTTTCATGGGTTTTTAAAGTTAATTAATTAATCGTTCTCACTCGCTCTCACGCCTCTCCTCTCTCGGTCGTCTCTGGCTGTGATTCTGTTCGCGCGTCTCCAGATCCGAATCTGTCAGCGAAACTCGTGATGGCCGGGTCTCCCTGGTCTTCCGCTGGGATTCGAAGAAGCGGCGGCAGGCAACGCCACGGCACGGCAGTCGAGGTAGTCCATCCACCCATCCATCCATGCCGGCAGAGGACAACTGCTCTCATCACATGCAATGGGCGACAAGGATTAACCGCTATGCTGTCACAATGACACGCCGAGGACAAGAGGAGAGGAAGGTGCCGGGCGCAGCCCTGGCACGGCCGGGCAGGTGGGAGCGACAACCCCCTCCCCTCCCCCTCCCCTCCCCTCCCCTTCCCTCCCCTCCCCTCCTCCTCCCCTCCCCTCCTCCTCCCCTCCCCAAGCACCCTTCCACGACGCACCCTTTGCTGCTTTGCTGGCTGTCGCGTCGTCACCCCCTCAGGGTCGCCACCACCTCGCACTTCGCAGTGCAGCACATTGATTCCGGGAGCCGTTCTCGTCGCTCTGTCTCTCTCGCACTCGTGGAGCGTCCCGAATAGGTGCGAGAGAGACATGTCGACGAAAACGACTCTCGGAATCGGTCTGCAGCCCCACCGGAAAGCGGCAATGCGTTTTTGTTGCTGTTTCCTTCCATCGCGGTGGCCCGGGTTCGAACACCGCCACCGCGCGTTTTCTGTCCCTCTCGCGCTGCTCCTGGTGGTGCTGGTGGTGGTGGTGGTGGTGGTGGTGGTGTCGTTGGTGGCTAATCGGCGCCACCCATCGGCCAGGCTTGCTGCAGATAAAAATCAGTTCGACGAAAGCCGTCCCCGCTCGCTGTCGCGCAGGCAGCAGCGGCAGGCGTCAGGTTATTAGCCGCATCTCTCGCACCTACACTGCCACAAAAAGAAGTGCAAATGGCGCCGGAAATGATTCGGAAAGCTGGCTGCGCGGACTTTGGCTGCGGATGATAACGGGGTCAGTGTTCTTCTGGGGATGACCTCTACTCGTCGTCGCGGTGGTGGCACCACGGTGGCACACCTACCGTGGGCACGCAGCGCGGCGGCGCTCGGGTTACGCACCGTCGTCACAACTTGTCGTCCTGATAGAGGGCGTCCGAACCGCCGCCGCCGCGACGCGCCGAAGAAAAACAAAGCGCGCGCTTCCGGACGCAGCCGAGCGCGGCCCCGCCACGGCCCCTCCACGGCCCCGTCGTCGCAGTGCTCACGCGTGCCGCCGTCGCGCTGTCTCTCCCGCACTCACAGGCTGGCCCGGAGGGCCCGGAGCGGTGCGAGAGAGACGGAGCGACGAAGCGCTGCTCTTCATTACGGGCCGCGAGCGTGTAATCTCTAAATGGCAGTGGCTGGGGAGGAAACCAGCTGCGAGGAGTTACCCAACCCGCTCCCTCATCCCCAACAAGCAAATGATGACATTACTCTGCGGTGATGTGATCGACTGCCCCCGACGGCCCGGAGGCGGGAAAGGGGGGGGGGGGTAAAAAACAAACGAGTGTGGACGTTTCTGGCTTTATTGCACACCTTTTCAAATAAACAATCTTATCGCCTCCAACATAACGTCACTTTTTCCAACTTTTTCTTTAAATATCTGACTGCAAACTACGAACACAACAGAAACAATTTGCACGCTCGCTATCACACACACGAAGTGATTACACAAACACACATGCACACAGCCTCCGCGCAGCATGTCTGCCAGCCCTTCTGGTGACGCGCACTCATGCACACTCACACTCACATATTATTTTTCGAACACGCACTGCTTACCATCTCCCACCCTTGCAGGGACAATAATTATTCTCAACTCGTAAACCGCAACATACCACACATGCACGCAAACGCATCTACGCGCTCATACACTCACATTTACGCACACAATCATTTTTCTCTAACATGATCACAAAAATGCGCCCCTGTCGGCTCGCATCTTTTTCATTAAAGTACGAACAAAATTAAGAAATTTGCTTAAAATTATCTCCTCTGGGCCCGCTTGGCTTCGCCTGGCTCGAGCGGCGGAAATCACGGCCGCGAGACCAGTATGATATGGTAGTTTTTATTAATTGATCTTTTCAGTCCATGCTTAGTTAGACGATGTAGCTGGTAGAAATGAGGCAGAGATGATTTTCAGAGGAAAGGTTCGTTATAGTTTTCTTTGCGGAGTGCCCGAATGATAAAAGTCATAAGGTGCTCGACGACATTACGAGATGAAAACGCGGTGTGTTCCCAGAAACACAATTCCAACACTTTTGGCCACTTTCCGGAGAAAGTCTTTAAAAATCCTTGCGGCACCTGGTCAGCCACTCGGACCCAACAGTACAGAAAATGTCACGACTGCTTATAGGTAAACACAAAATTTTAAAGTGTACAATTTCTCTCCTTTTTTTACTTTTTATAAGAGATTTTTTTTCTTCAAAATAATTGTGCTTGTTGTTTCACACTAAAAGGGGTGTGTTTCCGGGAAGTCCCTAATTGCAACGATATGTGTTATTCTCTTGTCTACAGCCTACATTTTGGCACAGGATATGTGAACAGTGCGGGAAAATGTAGCCAAGTAGAAGGAAGCGCAGTGAGAAGATGAAAGCTTTCAAAACACTCCCTCTCAAACAAGTCATCGACAAAAATTGTCGAAAGAACGTGCTGCCCTTCGTGTGTTCTCGGCACGTCAAGTTGTCCGCCGAGAGCAACGCCAACATCCTGCACACCTACGAAAGCAGAAGGCACTCCGCTTACTCAAGTTAGTTGCTTTAGGCTACGCGCATATAATGATACAGGGGAATCTTAGTCTACAATTACTTATTTACATTAGATAATATTTGCGGAAGACATTTGACTGTTTCTAGAATTACTTCAAACGTGCTGAAAAGTTGAGAGTTTGCAGGAGACTTGAAAGAAGACAAAATGTTAAGAATTTGGGATGAATCGACTCCGCAACCAGGTCAATATGTGTCAGGCCTACTTCTCGCACTGCTTCCATTGCTCCATACACGAAACCTAATCGACATTTTCGTTTATTCACTCGGTTGATTGTTCTTTCTTCCAAAGTTATGTGCATACGTCTCGTTCTTTTAAAAATATTAGCAGAGTCACCTAGATAAAGGCGAGCATTCACACGCACACTCACGCACTCACTCACGCACTCACTCACTCACGCACTCTCTCACTCACTTTCACTCGCAATCAGACAGATAGCACAAGCAGCTATACCCAAGATGTAACGCAAGCCCACCCCGGCCTACCACACTACCACAGTCCTCACTCACACAACCACGCAATAAAAATCCGTGTGAAGCAACTGGAAAGACACGAAGGTGGCCCCCCCAGAGCAGGCAGCTGCAGTGGGGACTTAAATCTACGCGGGTACGACTAGAGTACACGTTTCAGCGATGGAGGCCTATTAAATTTATATCTTAATTTTTAAATTAATTATAAGCCTTAAGGCACGTGCGTGTTCCCTCCGGCCGAGCGGGGAGGCACGGCTCGTTAGCCTGCCTTCCCGACGGCGTTCGGAGCTACTCGCCTCGTTCTTACTCTTAATCCCGGAATTCATCGCGGAACGCGTCATGAATCCGATTATTTACGACTTTCCTGAGTTGCTCTTTTAAACCTTAAAAAAAGGTTGCATTAATTATACTACTAGTAAGTAAATATGCAATTAACCCGCAATACCATAAAACGATTCGGCGACTCGACTGTTACACTAGTTAAAAATTAATTGCACCACACGCTGTTTCTCGAAACCACCAGTGCGTGAGGGGTGCCTAATCCTAACGGTACCCAAATCACCACCTTAGCTTAAAGACCTTAACTAATTGAGACTGTAATCCTAAAGGACTGTTCTGTCTCAATGGCACTACTGTAGTAATCATGTTCACAGGTGTATTCTTCTCAGCCGAAACTTCGGCTTCGGATCCTTAAGTTCTATCCGTAACTGACCCGCACGGCAGGGAGCTATATACACGTATGTACACTGTACACGGCCGTAGCTGGAGTGGCTTCCCAAGGAGAACAGAAAAGCCGTCAACAGGACCTCAAAATACGCATCTTAAGTCAAAATTAGGTCAATTGAGATGTGAAAATGACCTGATTTTGAGTACCTTGCCCGACCCCGCTCTCCTTGGGTTTCCGTCCCTCCAGCGAGGCTTCTTGTCCGCGTTCGCGTCCGTAAAAATAAGCTAACCACTACAAACTATATCCAGGAGACGACCCGCACGCATCCTGAAGGACGGTCGGCCGCCCCGAGGACGCTACGTTTTGCTGAGCCTGGCGCCGCAGTGTGACCAAAAGGACACGATCCTTAATCCTAACTCTTCTTGTCCCTGAGAATCCTAAGTAGTCAAAAGTGCGCGGGGTGTTTCGATCCGCGCGCCGCGCGAGGGGCGGGTAGGCAATCCAGCTCGCTAGCGGCGGCCCGAGCCACCCCGCTCACTGTATACAGTATACTAGAGGCGCCGAGCACTGAGCATGCAGCAGCATGCAAGAGTCAGCACTCGGCCAGATAGATAGAAGCGAGAGACGTATGCACATAGCCTTATCGATCCCTTGACAAACGACCAAAACAAACAATAACAAAAAACGCGTGGATAGTTGTTGTTTGTTTTACTGTTCCACTCCCCCAACGCTCTTGACCGGTTGCGAAGCCGATAGCGAAAAAGTCATCAGCACTGCCGCTCCTCCCTAACGAAGAGAAAAAGCGCAGGGAATTCCCGCCTCGCGCGTTCCCGCGCACTCCCACTCCCGCCCTCCAGGGCGCCGGGACGCCGGGACGCGTCGCACCAACTTCCCAGGACTACCAAGCGAATTGACACAAAAGTTATCAGGTAAAAATGAAATCGGAACTGCAGAGAGACTGCCGAAGCCACAATGGAGGCCGCCAAATAACGGCTTTGAATACTGCGTAGGTAAAGTTTGCGAGACAAATCTCCCAGTCCGACGCTCGCCGCGCCGACTCCAAGACAAACAAGGTCGAACATATTTCAGCGGGGAATAGTGCCTGACTGCGCAAGTCAAGAGGATGTCGTCTGGGGTACACTTTCCCCAGGGAACAACCCGCCAACTGTTGAATCCCTCCTCAGCCATCCCAAACAAAAAGAAAAACAAATTCCAGCGCCGCGGCGGTCTTCCCTTCTTCCGTCGTCGTGGTCGCGGAGCGTCCGCCTACTCCATGGTGTCGTACTGCACCTTCTTGATCTTGAAGTAGCGGAAGGCGCCGTAGCCCGTGATGGTGCACAGCACCACGATGGCCAGGGTGCTGCCCACGGCGATGGGGGCCGTCTCGTCGCGGAAGGACTGGCCGCCGGGGGTGCACACGAACTCTGGAACGCATTAAGGAATAGGCCAATGCATGAGCTGCAATGAACGAATTACGATGGGACGAGTCGATGAACTACAATGACCATTAGTGGTCAGGAATAAACTGATGAATGGACCAATGAACTCATTAGTAAATGGACCGATGAACTCAACTATGAATGAATGAATGAATGAATGAATGAATGAATGAATGAATGAATGAATGAATGAATGAATGAATGAATGAATGAATGAATGAATGAATGAATGAATGAATGAATGAATGAATGAATGAATGAATGAATGAATGAATGAATGACCTACCTGGGCCGAACTCCCCTTTCCTGAAGATGAAGGGCTGCACGCGCACGTCCCGGAGCAGCAGCTGCACGGAGATGTCCTGGTAGCTCATGTCCACGGCCTTCTCCTCGTCCCGGCAGGAGTACGACTTGCCGACGGGCGTGGGGAACAGCTGCAGGTTCCGGGATCCGGTGCTCAGTCGGAACTTGCGCCCTACAGAGTCAGGGAGACAGCCATTAGTGCACTGAGTGAGGTTGGCAGTTCTAGCAGTGGGGCCTCCTGTCTCACAGCAGAGCTAACTTACCGGGATTCTTGATGTGCTCGAAGACCTTGGTGTTGCCCGTGTCCACGAACAGGTCGGACTTCTCGATGTACCACCGCTCGCCGCCGGGAGTCTGTAATCGAAGGGGAGACACGTTGTTAGCCAGGCTGCGTTCGCTGCGTGCGCGCACCGTGGCGCCATCCAGCGGCCGCCTGCCGAACTGCGCGCCGCGTGCCGCGCGGGGGGTGGCGGCACGACGGCTGCGCGCAGGCTGCGCCGGGAGTATCGGCGTGCTTGCTCCTCACCTTCGTGAAGTACGTCGTCCACTCGAACTTCTTCCACGACACGATCATGGTGGCGTCGTCGCCGCTGCCGCACTCGCCCGTCACCGTGGCGTCGTTGGGGATGTACTCGTCCTTCTCCTGGAACGGGAGGGCAAACGAGGGTTAGCTCCGCGCTCCACTCCGCGCCTCTCCGGTCCGCCACCTGCGCCCCTACCGCCTGGCGTGGGATCGGAAGGGCTAAGGCGGAATCGCACCCGGCATGATTTAATGCGGATCATCCCCCGCCCGACCCTCGGCATTTCGGCCGCGGCCACCCGACCCGATCAGTTTCGGGAAATGCCCGGAGCGGAAACGGCCCCGGACGCTGATTGGAACACATTCCTTGTGTCTCCGGAGTTGTGTGAGTGGGTGTGTGTGCGTGCGCGTGATGAGGTCGGCCTATACAGCAGGCAATCAATCAACGGCAGGCGCCTCGGTTGGCGCTCCAATATAAGAGAAACCATCATCCACGAACGGCCGGAACCAACGGCCCATCCCTCTCCCCGATCCACTCACCGCCATCTCCTCGTGCACGGTCATGAACTTGAAGACGAGCAGCGCGTCCACCTTGAACAGGAGGCAGGCGTTGCCTCTCGAGTCCAGCAGCTTGTAGACCGCGGTGTTGGCGTCCGGCTCCGGGGCGGCTGAAACACGACAGGCACGCGGTTACCGACGCGGCTCGCGAAGCACGAGAGCCCGGAGACCTTCTCTGACCCTCCAACTTTCCTCATACCGACCTGTGGCTTTGGGCGGCTTAGCTGGCTTTGGAGGCTTCGTGGGGGCCTTCTGGTCCTCCACCACGAGCGGCACCTGGGCGGAGAGAACGGTCTTCATTACTTGGCCGAAAACCTTGCATCATTGAAAGCAGTGACAGTGACAGAGAGGCCGGAACCGGCATTTTCCGGGTCGATGGTTGATGGCCGACGACGGCCGCCTGTGCCTTTGACATTTGGCTGCCGAGGCTGCCGAGTGCCGGGGGACGCACCGACGCGCCGCGGCGCGATGCGGCTCTGACGCCCACCTCGCCCACCGCGCGGCGCCCCGCTGGCTCGCATTACCATGACGGCCCACGGCCCTTGACGCTACACCGCGCCGGCGGCTCCGGGGCGAAAAGGTTGCAGCCCCGCGAGCGCCCCGAGCGCCGCGAGGCAGCGTGGGAAGCGCGCGGCCCGCCGACGGCCTGCTCGGTCCGGTTCAGGCCTGGTCATTGTCAGCGCGGCTCAGCCTCCGTTCTCCGCCTTCATTATTCCATGCCGTCGTTCGAGGGCTGGAGCGAAACACCGAATACAAAGTGTGCCGCCTGGAGTCCGCGGAGCTGTCGCGCTGTCGCCGTCGACTTTAGCCCCGCGCTTTAAGGTTCAAAATTGCCCCGTCCCGACGGCGTTTTGTACGCGCCAACGGGGAAGGCCACGACAAGGCGAGTTGGTTCGTCCGGGCTGGTTCGAGGCGCGCGCGGAACGTGCACGCGACTCACCGTGATGGGGTCGGACTCCTCCTCGTCCATCTTGCCGTCCTCGAAGTCCTTCATGTACTTGGGCGTGGTCCGGGGCGTGGGCGGCCGCACCGTGGACGGCGACTTGATGCCCCGCGGCCGCGCCGTGGACAGCTGCAGGGCGTCTGCGGGCAGAGCGAAGAAAAGAAAAGTTTCAACGCGTTGCTTTTTATTGCTCTTAGGCTTCTTCTTTCGTTTTCGGAGGAACAGGAGGAAGAGGAGCAGGAGGACGAGGAGAACAAGTACGCGAGGAGGCGGAGAGAGTGTGCACGATGACCCATATCCGAGAGTGGGGAGGGGGTGGGGGCAGTTGGACGAGACGAGGGGCTGATTTCAGGGCGGGCAATTAGTGCAAACGACCCGTCTCCAAAGGGACACCCGTGGCCTTCTCCTTCCCCTCCCCTTCCCTTCCTCTCCCCTTCCACGCCCCGAGACTCCGGCCCCGCTCCCACACTGTTAGAAGGGGGTTCGATTTTCGAACCGTGGAAAGGCGGTCCCAATTCTCGCCCGGCTCGAAATCGGGCTTAAGTAGAATCGAACCCCGTGGGTCATTTTCGGACGCGGGTTCGATTTTCGACCGCTTCGCCGGCTTTCGGCTCGCGGTCTTTCGTACGGCAGCGCCTGGAGTCAATTAGCAAACTTGACCGAACACCATCACCTTACAGATTTAGATTCGTCTCAAGTAGACAAACCAAAAATGTCAACACATATCATGGGTTAAAATGAAAAATGAAAGAGTTATTCAACTTCTAATGTCTTTTTTACCATTTTTGTACTCTAAAAATCCAATAACTCTTCTATTTTCTATTTTAACCCACAACATGTCTTGACATTTTTTGTTTGTCTTCTCGAGACAAATCTAAATCTGTAAGCAAATGTCTATTTGGTCAAGTTTGATATTTCACTTGTCTCAGCGAAGCTCAATCCCTACAAAGCCGAAAATCGAACACTACCAGAGCCGAAAATCGAACCCTCATCTTGTCAAAATATCGAACCCTGCATGTATCGGCCACCCCGTCCGATTTTCGAACCGAGATGGGTTCGATCCTACTTAAGGCCGTATTTCGAGCCAAGGTGGGTTCGAAAGTCGAACCCTCTTCTAACAGTGCACAGGTGCCCGGCCAGAGCATCCCTCACAAGGGGCCGGGCCGGAACTACGCGCCGGCCATGTTTGTGGGAACAATCCTCGGGCTGCAGGGCTGCTGGCGCTGCCCAGCGCTGCCGCCGCCCCATGGGACGCCGACGGACGCCCACGCCCGCTCGGCCCGCCGACCACACACTCCGACAGTGCCCGGGGAGCTACCCCACTAGAACAAACTCGCCCAACAGGCAAGCACCATCGCTCCCCGTTGCCCACGAAGATGACCTCGGCGATGATGGCGCCCCACAGCTGCTACCGAGGGGGCCACCACTCTCATTTCAGGCGTACACAAGATTACGGGATTACGGGAAATTTACTAGGGATTACGCGTGAAATTTTCGAAAATTGGTTCGAAAACGTTGAAAAATAGCTCAAAAACGTTGAAAAATGACTAAAAACGTTGAAAAATGACAGAATTTTGTCAAGGATTACGTGATTACGCCATGGATTACCAGAGATTACCAGCCAATTTGTACACAGGATTACGGGGGTGGTGGCCCCCTCGGCTGCTACCATACATCGCCCACTGTCGCCGAGCGCGCGGCCTCGGCGCGGCATTTGGCCTGCGGACACTTCACGCCGCTCCGCGTCCCACGTCCCCCCGGCCACTTCCATCAGAGCCGCTGTCTCAATCCGAATCCGAGTGATGGATTGCTGCGTGAGAGAGTGTGTTTGCAACGCACGGCGGGAGTCAAGCCGAGTCAAACACGGCAAACAAAATGCGGGGATGAACGCCGCGGGCGCAGGACACGTCCTCAGGTTGGAGGTCCTCGTTTTATTGGACAGGCTCGACTCTGGCCGCTCTGCTGGATTCACAGCGCGCAATAAGCAATAAGCCCACGGCCTGTCACCTGCTGGGACCGAGCTGAGACGCAGCGGGGGGTCATTATTGTTATTTATGCCACGAGGGGGGGGGGGCACCTGGACCGCACTGCGCCACCTGAAGGCGCACGTTCGCCAAGGCGGGGCGGGGGGGTTTGGCGAGGCGGGGTGGGAGGGCGGGGTTGGGGCGGGGCGGGGCGGGTTTGGCGAGGTGGGGTGGGGCAGGGCGGGGTTGGGGCGGGGTGGGGTGGGGCGGGTCGGGGCGTGACGCCGCGGAATTACTTCCGACGTTGCGGCGTTGTGACACGTGCGCGGCGGGGCTTCCCCGCAAACCTCGCACGAACCGACCGACGACGAGGCCACCTCGCCGAGGCCGGCCACTGCGTGTGCGTGACTGCGTGGGCTGCACGAGGAGCGCCGGCCCTACACCATCGATAGAGGGTCTTGTTTGTGGTCGTTTGTTCGGCCGGACAAAGTTTGCATCGCCAAGTTTCCCTCCGGCCGTCCGGCCCTGGCCAAGGCCCTGGCCCTCTGGCCCTTATTGGCCGCCCTGCAGCGCGGCTGCACTGCCCTAGTCGCCCTACTCGCCCTACTGCCCTCTCCCAGCCTCCCGGCCTAGCCCTGTGACCCTTCGACCTTCGGTCCTGGCCTGGCCTGGCCTGCCTGGCCTGCCGCCCACGCCCACGCCGAAGAGGGGCCCCCGGAAGCGCAGGGGGCCCGCCCCCGGGCCAGGCAAGGCGGCCGCGCTGCCCGGGGCGGTAGGGCTTAGGCGCTCCCCGGGCCGCGGGTCCCCGCGGGCCCGGCCACCTGGCTTGCAGGCGTCCCCGGGGCCGGGCCCCCGGCGGGCTCATTTTCCTGGCCTTTTTCCGTCCTCCTCCGGGGGCCCCCCGGGGTGACCCGCCAAAGAGCCCCCAGCCAAAACGGATTTGCTCAATTGTAAACTCGCTTGCACATATCTGTTTTCCGATTCCCTCTTCTTTTTGGGGATTCCCGGGCTCGGCGGGGCTTGCCGTTTTCTGTTTTACTGCTACCCCTGCGGGAATAGAAGACGCGGCGGTGAAGGCGAAGGCCGGAGTGGCCCCCACCCCACCCCAACCCGTCCCCTCGAGCGGCGAATAAATGTCAGGCAGAGAGTGAATCACAAGGAGCCCCGCGCTGGCGGCGCGCTGGCGGCGTGCGGGTGAAAGGGCACGAAAGGGCGGGGGAGAGGGAGAGAGAGAGAGGGGAACACGCATGCATAATGTAGCGCTGTGGACGCAGCGAGCAGCGAGCCTTCCCTGCGTGTTTGAGTTTGAAGTCTCCCTTCTGTGCAGGGCGGCGGGTTGGCGGGGCCAAACAAAAACGATTCCCGAACTGTCGAGGCGCCTCGCCTCGCCTCGCGTCATACACCATTGTGCCCCGCCCCGCCCCGCCCGCCCCACCCTCCGCCCACGGCCGCTGCCCGCTTGTTGCGCCACCCACGGGCACCCACGGGCCGCGGGGCCGGCGGCGGGCCTGCTACCTGGCGTGCCCCCGCCGCCCCCGCCGCCCCCGCCGCCCCCGCCGCCCCCGCACGCGAGCAGATGCGTCACGGACGTATTCTCCTGAGCATGTGTCCCTTGGAACATATTTCGGTGATCGGCAGTGCTCTCCGCTCCGTACTTACGCTCGGAAAAAAGGGGGCAGGTCCTTGAACAGCTCGTGCTTCTCTTTCCCTTCCAGAAGGACGTGACAGTCACACTGCTCTCAGATATAAATCCTCTTGATGCCCCCGGGTACGATCTCCCTCCCCCACCGCCCCTCCCGCTGGACGGGCCGGACAGGCTGGACGGGCGCGGCGGCCAGTCTGGTTGATTCCAGTATTCCAGTAACGGCTGGGCCAGCCTGGGCCATCCTGGGCCATCCGGCCTGTAGACTGACTCCGAGTGGGAGGTTCTCTCTCTCTCTCTCTCTCTCTCTCTCTCTCTCTCTCTCTCTCTCTCTCTCTCTCTCTCGCACTCATGGGGCACTCCGTCGCGGTGCGAGAGAGAGAGAGAGAGAGAGAGAGAGAGAGAGAGAGAGAGAGATATAGATAGAGAGAGAGAGAGAGAGAGAGAGAGAGAGAGAGAGAGAGGCCGACGGACGCACTGTGAGGAATCAGTTTGGCTGGCTCGCTCCGTGCTTCGGCCTACAGGTTCGGCATGCTGGCAGTGTTGGCGGATGGATTGCACGGATGGCTAACTGGCATTGACACACGCTCGCTAATTGCAATCTGGCTCTGAGCTCGAACAACCGACCCGACGGACCCCAGCGGACCCCCCAACAACAACCCTCCCCCAAACGCCACAGCAGTCGCCTGTTCAAATACTCGCCTCGAGCGTTCCTCCTCTACTTTTTCTCTTTTCTTTTTTTCCCTGTCTGCCCCTCTCTTTGTTTCGCTCTCCCCTCCGCGCCCTTGAAAGTTATCCGCGCCGATCCGCAAGTGCGCGGCTGCGCGGCCCAAGGCCCAAAGTGGTAATCAACGCCACCGAGTCACCGGAGGTCCGAATCGCCCCAATATCGATTGCCTGCCCGTTTTGTCTCTCCAATGGCGAGCTCTCTTTTCGCGCCTCACATCATTTTCGGCTTTGCAGCGTGACGCAAGGTGTGACGGGACCAGACTAGACCGACTCGACGGCGCCTTCAAAAAATTTGCACCTCTTCGTTTTGCACTCTCTATGCGGCGCGGCGCTGAAACGCTGTCCGTGTCGCTTCCTGGTTCCACCCCAAGGCGCCCTTCTCTTCCGTTTGCCCCCACCGCCACTGCCACCCGCGTGCCGGAGGCGCTTTGGTCGCTGTGCTCGCTTCGCTGCTGACCTATACGTGCGCGTGGGTTATTTATCACGCTGGCCGTGACGTCCGCGACAAGCGGGGCCGTGACGCCGTGACGTCGTGACGTCGTGACAAGCAGCCGCGCCGAGACGAGCCGCACGAAAATAGAGGACACCCTCGCCCCCTCCCCTCCACCGCCGCGCCTCGGCAGACTCGGCGCCCGCAGAAAACAACCCCCGCTCCCCGCTTTCGTACGCGGGTCACGGACGGAGACAGAGAAAGGAAAAGAAAACAAAACAGTGGGGCCCACCTGGAGCGCTTCGCTTAGCTCCGCCGTTCGGACCGGCAGGGCAATTCATTAGCCGCATCTCTGGGGGCCGTAGGGGGTGCGGAGGGGGTGGGGGCGAATGTAGGTCATCTCGGCGCTGCGGAGCTACGCGGAGCAACGCGGAGCGGGCCTACGCGCCGATGCACTTGACGGCGGGTGCAGGCAGGCAGGCTGGCTGGCTGGCTGGCTGGCTGGCTCGCGAGAGGCTGCTCGATACTCTCGAAACGGGCGCCGGGGGCGGGCACGACATACGATACGATGCCGACGATATGGAGCGAGGTGGAGCTGCCTGGCGGCGCCCTGCCCGATGGAAGCACAACAAGAGAGGGGTTCGCGATTCCGCGGGCGCCGCGCGCCGCAGAGATGTGCGCTGACCGGTCACGACGCCGCCGCCGTCGAAGGCAGCCGCGCCGCCGCCGCCGGTCCAAACGGTCGGCGTAATCGGCGCGAATGAAAATTTTGGTGCTGAAGGTCTCTGATCACAAAATACCTCGAAAACCTGAAGTTTCCTTGAGCTAAACGCGTTGTCAAAAATGTGCCATCCTGTCTTTCCCTTATCCTCCCCACCCCTCTCTCCGCTTTGGCGACGAAGTTCATTAAGATGCCGAAAATCTAATATCAAGAAAGTAAATGGTCTTTTACGTATTTAACGTATATATTTGTTAATAACTTGCTGTACTTAAGCACTTATATCATTTTTAAGAAGTGATTGACTAAATTTTGAGACCCTATGGTTGGTAAAATCAAAATTTCTGTCACGCCGAATACGCCGATTACGCCGCCGCCGCCGGCCTTAAATTGGCCAAGCGCCGCCGCCGATCAAATTGGGGTCGGCGCACACGTCTTAGAACGGGGCGCTGCCGCGCTGCTGCGCGCTGAGAGACCCAGCTCCATGGAGCTCCAGTGATGGGGCGGGACACAGCCGCGCAGCGGAGCGGGTTTGCTTTCCACCAAGTTTGTCTACACGGCGGCAGGGCCGCGAGGTACAGCGCAACACGCCACGGCACGACGCACCGCCCGGCTGAATAATAAAGAAGAGGCATGACCTCAGACAAGGAGAGCATCGCCGACGCATACTTGATGAGCACCTTCCCCGCCGCCACTTGGGCCGCGAGAGCGAGAGAGAGAGAGAGAGAGAGAGAGAGAGAGAGAGAGAGAGAGAGAGAGAGAGAGAGAGAGAGAGAGAGAGAGAGAGAGAGAGAGAGAGAGAGAGAGACACCCCGCTCGCTCCATCCAACCCTGCTCCCCGTTACACGGTCGTCACATCCTCGTCGATTGACGTGACCGAGACACATTTTATCCCCCCCCCCCTTTTCCCTCCCCCAAGGTGAATTTCAGTTTTCGTATGGACTATCTTCTGTTGTAGTCTGCCAGTCTGGCCCAGTGATGGCAACTGGATGGCAACTGGATGGCAAGCCCCAGCCCCGTTCTCGCTCTCATCGCCCATCCCACGCCGGCGTTAGGGTTATTAATGCAAAAGCTCTTAGCGAGAGTTCGCCGCCGGTGCGGGCAAAGCGGGCACACCACGCCGCCACACTTTAAGGGATCCTCCCCAATAGGATTGCCGCTCTGTGCCCTGCGAGGGAAGGTCGCTTGCCGCAACCGTTTTCCCGTGAGGGCGTCGCGTTGGACTGCCTGGCCTGCTCCATGTGGCTGCACAAGGGTACAGTACGGCCAGGCATGGACCAATTGATGGATTTTGCCGAGCACGACGGCGAGACAGCGCGCCGCGCGACGCGCAGCAACCCTAACCTCGCACTCCGATACAAAGGTTCGGGACGGAGGGCGGAATCGTGTCCCGTCGGCCCCCTCGTCTCGTCCACACGGACGAGGACGAGCCCGACGACCCGAGCTGCAGCCGTGGCGCGCATCCGGTTCGCGCGCAGAACTCTTTTACCACATTCCATCGATAGGGTGCCTTGCAAACGCCATGCCATGACTTATCTTCCACATGTGGTCGCTACACTGGCGCGTTTGGACGACAGAAGAAGGTGACCCGCTTTGCGCCCTCAGAGGGGATGAAAACGCCACCGCAGTGCAGCCCTAAGGCCCTTGGGCTAAAAGCGAGGCAACGAGTGTCATGGGCATGGTTAGCGCTGCTGCGATGACAGGGGCGGTAGGTCTGGGCTGCTGGGGATTGGCTGGGATGCAGCGAGCGGGACTCTTTGTTCCGCAGTGGACTGGAGGGACTGGAGGGACTCACCCACGCCGACGAGCAGCAGGGCCGCCAGGCCGAGCAGGACGAGGACGGTGCTGGGGGAGGCCGCCATGGCTGGCCTGGCGTGCGAGGCTCTGCCTGTCTGCCTGCTCTGGCCGAGTCGAGTGCGGGGCAGTACGGGGCAGAGCGGAGGGCGTAGGCGTGTGGGGGCGTCGGAGCGCCCCTGCCGCCCTGTGCTGGCGCCCTGTGCTAGCGCCCTGCTGGACTGCCTGGAGCGGAGAGCTGTGTCCACCAGCCAGCCCGCCACTGCCGCCGCAACCGCCGCACTGCCCCCCAGTGTTTCCCCGCCGCCCCCTCCCCCTCCCCCGAGCCTGCAGGCAGCGCCCCCTGCAATCGATAGCGCCACCCCGTCTCCGCGACCCCCCCCTCCCCGTCCAAAAACCACGTAACGCGCCGCACGCCCTGGCGGCCCTGGCACTGAATGGTCTCCCCCTCCCCCACACTCCCACGCGGACGAGCAGGGCACGAACTGTTGAATTAGATCGGACACCACAAAAAGGCATGTTCAGCCCATTTGGACTCGCCACCGGGGAGGAGGTGTGCGCTGTCCCATAAGTTGCCGGTTAGACAACTACTCTTCAAAGTCTCACCTCTGCACCTCCATACCGCCTTGTCCCAGCATGCGAGGTAATTCGGGCTCCCGACGCCCGCACCGCGCACGAGACGTGGCGTGGGGCTTGCGAATCTACGTGCAAGTGCAGCCCGGCTAGTCCCTTGAGCCCCCGCAGGGGAAAAGGAGCGAGATCTAGCAGTCGCAGTCGGGGTCCACCCACGACCACACGTCCCTTCCCTTCCCAACACGTGACTACGTGACTCCAGCATCCCTTTGAGGACCGCCCTCGGCACCGCCAGGGCAACGCCAGGGCACCGCCAGGGCAACGCCGCAGCTGGAGCGTGTTGCCCTCGTCCTCGCTTCTCATTTATTTGGTTCGTCCCTCGTCCCATGCCTCTCTTGGAAGCATCTCAAAAAATTCAGTCTCTGCTTGTTCTTTAAAGTTGTCATGTGGGGTGATCATGGTTGTTTTACTTTTCTTTCTTTGATTCTCAACTTAGCTGAAGCTGTGGTGCAGTTACACTTGGGAAAAGAGGAAATAAAAATACGCAAGAGATTGTGTTTATGACACTTTACTATAAAAATATATTTATAGCATTTTTACATCGACACTTCAGTCACAAGGTTAAAAGCTGTCGTTCCGACACCCCAATATGGGGCTCAATCCTCATTTACTACAACTTCATAAAACTGTTCTACATAAAATATGATACAGACACTGCAAAAAGATGCAGAAGGATGGGTTCGGCTCACTACTAAGCTCAGGAGACAGTCTCCTGAGACAAAAGTTTACAGGTGCATTTAGAGAGGTTCTTTAGAAAGATGCCTGGAACTGACTTCAAATATTCAGTGACGTGACAATGAACAGGTGTATAGAAAAGCCCATTATTACAAATTTGTGATTTAAGGAAAACTGGGATGCTTTGACAATTTTTATGAATTTAACGGCCACGCAGGGGATTAATAATAAATATTTAAATTACATTGTACTTACAACTGTACACACAGAGTCACGCATGCTATTACTTGATTCCACATTGGTACAAACAATATGAGAGAAAAACTATCTCTTCAGAAAATGACTTTCTTTTCTACACAAAATTAAGTATAATATAGTCAGAAAAACACACTTTATACTTTCAAACAATTAATTTGACAAAAGATTTAAAAATTTAGACTTTTATTGTTACAGGGGTAGAGAGGGATGAAGATCAACACTAAACTACACACAGAGAATGATAATGCTTTGTAAAACACAAAAACATGAACAACTTCAGACACACTATACCTAACATTATGAAACTACATAAGTGTCTAAACACATACATTTTTCACATTTCTTTGTTTGTATCGTTTTGTCATTTTTGTGGAATAAAGACAAAGAATGATTACATGGAGCAAATACAAGTTCTGACATTCGATAGAGCAATCAGTAGCAAACATTAGGAACAATAAATACAGAGTACTGACATTTTTTTCTCATTTTTTTGTGGTAAGTTTAAATATTTGTTCAAATCTATCATTTAGGTACTATCATCAAAATGTTAAGTATAATAGCAATAGGAGTAGAAGTAGTAATGGTAGTTGTAGTAAAAGCAACAATAATAATAATAATAAACAACATTCATATTGACAAGCACTAATACAAATGCCTAATACTCTCCATACATATAAATATATACACACCAACTCCACCAGCAATAAAGTATCTCCAAAGACAACTATAAGAGTTCGTAAGTACATCCGAGCAGTTCTATAATTAACAGGTACGAACATTATTTTAACGACTGATACTAGTGAAATGTCATGAGGGTGAAATAGGACTGGAGCTGAGCTACTGCAAGTTTCCTTCGTTCCTGATATGTTCCCTAATTTATACGTATAATAATACATTTTAAACAAAGCAAAACATTTCTTGCTCTTAGATCTGTTGGTGAGCTTCCAGTTTAACGAAAACATTGAAGATGCAAGGCTTCAAAATAGTTCCCACTAAGGTTTTGTTTAGTATGTAATGTCCAAAAAGCTAGTTTTAGACTTATCATGCAGGCCAAATTAAAATTTTGCTCCACTCCCAATCATTAAACATCATAGGCCTGGTCTGGGACTCACATGAACAAGCAAAAACAGGTTCAGAGAAAATCCCACTGAAGTTTAATTGGATTGACTCGCATGAGAGAGAATCTCATAAACAGGTGAGATTCAAAAGCAGTAATTTCTTAAGATATATATGCATCGAAAAACGGGAGAATTGGGGGGCCATGTGACTGGCAGTCACTCGGAAAGCTTATGAGTGAAATCTGTAAACTGGGCAAACAATATGGAATTAAGATTAATGGCAACATGACCAGCATCGACAAAAAAAATTTACTGTAGAGAAATTACAAGGATAACGAAGATACAAAATACAAGAAAAGTAATTAAACAAAAAGAAAACAAGATCACAGATAAAATTAAACATTAACCCCTACCTAATCTTACACTCTTCTAGCAGAAGAAATAGTTGCTCACACACAAACGTGTATGCCATGTTATGTACACTGTACATAGCTTTTTTTTTCATAAATATATGTTACTAATTACATTAAATTTGATCATATTGTTACAAGTTAGCGCATATGCTTAGAAACTAAGTAACACAGTCCACAGCATGAGTACCAGGAACAGGCAGCAACTTGAAAAATAGTGAGTAAACTGGTACCAAGTAGAGTGCAAAAAAAGGTCATGTCCACTTGAATCCATTGGCACCATCACTACAGTGTGTTTATGTTTCACACCTGGTCCTGATATCATAGTTATAACAATAAATGTATTAACATACTAAAAAACTAAATCATACAAGTGCCTTCATAAGCCAGTTGCTCAGTACAGCAAGGGCATGACAGGGACCACAATACCCAGGAACAGACCCCACCCTTCACTGAGATTTCAGATGTAGCTATGTGAAAAGAACCAACTGAAGAAGATAATTTGCATATTGAAGAAGTCCAATTCACCGGATGAAGAAGATAAAATGTAAACTAACAACAAATGAGGCTTTCCAAATAATTTGTACTAGAGAAGACAACATCATTTGTTACACTACAAGCACACAATTTATACAACAAATGCTACAGCATTTTCATGTGGCCACCTGCCTTTAGCATATTGTTGAATGTGAGTTTCTAATTATTTAACAACTATAAATTCACTCAATTGTTCCTAAACTCTGAGGAAAGCCAATCAATCTACATTAAAACACACAAACTAGCATGTTAACACATAGCAGTCTTTCATAATCAATCAAACTTTAAAAGTAAACATTGCTTTAGGAAAAGAAAAAAAATTTGGCAGTTGTCATCTGTTTTCATTCGTTTGAGCATCAGAGAAGCCCATGTGGACTTCATTATTAGAGCTACATGCAAACAAAAGAGTTTTGGACCAGAGGGCCATGAAAAGGTACGTCGACTTCATTTTAGAGGGCTATTATTCTGCCCGAACAGCTTTGGAACAGCTAAATTCAAACCATCAAAATTTAAAAGAAAGAGGGGGAAAACTGCGGTATGACAATTGTATGACTTCAATACCAAAACTCTCCTCGCAAGGCCCCACAAATAATTAAAATGCAACAATTCTACATATGAAATCAAGAAAAACTCTGATTTTCTAACAGAAATTTTTTCTTAAGTGCAAGTATTTACGTACAAGTCTTACACTTTCTTAAATTATCCGAAGCAGAAGTATCACACAAGAAACATGTTGATCTGCAAATCAACATTTATCTATCTGAATACTGCAAATGAAATCCTGTTGCCAACAGGTGGTATTTATTACACTAGCAAATGCAGAGGTAGGGTCAAGTGACTAAAATGAAGAGCAATACAGAAATGACAAATCTTTTTAGATACATTGGCTTAACATTTCTCCATAAAGTGAGTCAATAATCATAATGACCAACACAAAGTCAGCAGTGAAACAAGAAGACAATACGAATTTTACATAGAACTTCAAGAATACAACACCTGCAAAATGCAACTTACAGGGCAGGAGAAAAGAACAAGGACTATTGGACGGCTGTATAGTATCTCATTTCTGCAATCAATAACACTCAAATCTCAGTCAAATTCACAGCTAAAACTGGACTTTATTATTATAAAATAATTTGGTGATTCCTCATGTCTGATGCTTTGGTATAGGTCACACTGGCTGTGTTCCTTACAAAAGTTGCCTGCAATGGAAACTATTCCAGGACAAAAAGGTCCTAAGAGAGAAAAGGGTAAGATACAATAAATTCTAAAATATGATGCTCAGATGAGTTGGAAGCAATTTTTATAGGACTAAAATACATTTTCTATAAAAATGAATGTCTCAGTCCCTTCCCATGAAATTTATTGAAGGCAAAGAAAAATAGTGGCTCATTTTTTTTAAGTGGCTACATAAATAGAGAAAGTGCATTCAAATAAAATGGCAATCTATTATTATTTGCTCAGTAAGGTATGATTTCACACTTTCTTAATTTAAATGGAAGGGCCCACAATTCAGGATCCAGGACCCATTTCAATCAACTATTTGCTTAAAACATCATGGTAACTCATCGATCTGAATTATTCCTGAGATTCTTTAAGCATTGTTGAAGGAACAGTTACACATCTGATGTCAACAAATGGTTCTACCTAATAATATTACGGGCATACAATTTGAAACTTAACCATTGACAGTACATCAATACTACATCGCTTAAAGCTCATTAGGAATCTGGTGACTACTATACTTGTGGTCAGGGGAAATTGGTCAAATCAAAGCTGTCAAGATGAAGCATTCCAATGCAAGACATCTATGCACACCAGATTCACATTGCAAACAAAGTGCACAAAAATACCTATCAAGTGTGAATTTTTAACAGTCATTGTTCTAGCAGCTTGTTGTACAAAGACCACTAAGTCCACAAGATTATATCCCGAGCAGGGTTACCTATGAGTGAAGATCAGTCTGTGGAGCTAAATGAACACCTACCATATTTGGAGTTTGATACATTGAAGCAGCGCTACTGGGTGCAGCACACAAATTTTTATCCATCCCACCTCCATTGATTGTTGCATAGCCATTATGATAATACACAAGGCCAGTGCTACTACCTGGCATATCAGCGGGCATCTGAGTCAAAGTTTGGACAAGAGTCTGGTCATCTAAAAAGTTGTCTAGTAAGCCCTGCGCATTTTTTTCATCAAATAAGCCCTGGGCCTGCAGTTTGTCAATGTCTAACAAACCAGGAGATGTGGAAAGTTTATCTACCTCAAGAAAGACCTGAGCTTGGGCTTGAGCCTGCCCAGTGTTGGTTTGAAGTAAATCTTGAGCCTTGTAATCAAGTAGAATTTGACTACCCATATTCTGCAGTGACTTCACATCTTTATCCACAGCAGCAAGCGCTCTTTCCAACTCTTCAGTTTCTTCTCTTGTGGGCTCTCTGCTTTTGTCCTCTGCTATAAAAGGTAAAACTCATAAGTAAGCAACTGAGAAATGTAATTTGCTGTCTGCTTTCAATATCTATACGTACCACCAAACAAATCAGTAAATGCAATCGATGGAATTTCATTCAGAACATTTGTCAAGTCATGACCCTCCAGGAGCTCCTCTTGTTGACCCAGGTCACCTGCATCCGTCAATTCAGGCAGCTCGCCAGCCAGCTCCAGAGCCTCATCCACTTCAACATCAACTCCACCAACATCTGTTCAAAAAGAAACATGTAATCCTCAAATCTGACCCTAAGAAATTGTAAACTCAAAGAATAGCATCAGCATCTAACTGACCAACTATAGTCTCAGTTCCTCCATTGATTTGTTGCACATTTAACTGTGATTCACTCAATCCTGCAAATGACTCATCAGTAACATAAATTTCTGTACTGTCTTCAGGGGAAGTAGAAGGTTCAAGACCAAGACTTCCATCTGTTAAGGAAAAAGTAGTGTTAATATCACAAAGGGTAAAAATAATTATGAATTCTGTTTCAAACTTTTTGGTGTTCTAGTCAAATAATCAAAAGTTACCTAGACCATCATCTGAGTCTGGACGAGACAAGGAATCAACAGGAAGAGACTGTGATCTCTGAATTCTTGCTGGAGCTTGGGCTGGTGGTAACACATCAGGAACAAGTGGGGATGAAGGAAGAGGAGATGGTTGGCTGCTAGGAGA
This sequence comes from Thrips palmi, assembly GCF_012932325.1. NCBI lineage: Eukaryota > Metazoa > Arthropoda > Insecta > Thysanoptera > Thripidae > Thrips > Thrips palmi. The sequence goes on along the minus strand of NW_023144624.1, from coordinate 10,280,745 downwards.
GGGCTTTTGTTTTTTCTTCTTATTCCGCTTTGTAGATCTCGTCATGGCAGGTGGCTTTGACTTTTTGCGAACCCTCTTTGGTTTTAGTACTTGAGATTGGCGGTTGTAATCATCCTAAGAGAAGCAAAACCAAGCATACAGGTGAGGAAAGGCAAGATTTGCTATAGTACAGAGAACTTAATTTGGTTGGCTACATACCAATTTGCGGGCATGCTCAGAACATAGAGGTAACTCGTGACTTGAATCAAACACAGGAACACAACACTGTGTATTGTCTGAGAACTTGGCTGTGCAATGTTCAAATAAAAGCTGTTCTACATTGTATGTAATGTGACGCACACAGTGATGAGCACAAGGAAGTGCCATGGATGTGCAAGGTTCCCCCTCACCCTGTTTGCCAAACACACACCGCTTTGGCACCAACATAGACAACTTGGACCTGCAAACAAAGTCAGAGACATTCAATGATTTGTCTGATTGGTTGAAAATACATAAACTTATCTCAATCAGCAAATTTGCTCCAACCTTCCAGTTCTATGCCAGCGTTGGTTGTGAGAGAGTAGAAGAGCTGTTTGACTTGGTTTGGTGGAAGCAGCATTAATAACACATTTAGGAAGAGGCAGAGTACCAGGATCTCGTCTGGTTCCCCAAACTTGACTAAGTTTCCGCCTAAACTCATTACGAATTTGTAGAAGACGGCCTTCTCTTTTATCCTCAGAGGCAAGGCCAGATCCTGCTTCCATCCAACCACTGAACCAATGCTTCTGGTACACCAGACCCTCTTCCAAGTCACTGTCATCACTATCAGATTCCACCACTGCAACAAATTATCATAATTGAAATAGTATTCCAAAAAATATTTGCTTGTTATTTTTTGAAACAGATATTAAAAGAAACATACCCTTGGTTCTGCTAAATATGTCATATTTAGACTCTTTACTAGGATGTAGCCGTTGCAAGGATTCATGTTTCAAGGAGTCTCCTGCAACATCTAATTTGATTCTTGGCCGTTTATTTGGCCTACTGATTTCACCTTTCCCACGAGTCACAGACGTAAGAGATCCATTTGCTCCATGTCTTAACAAAGAGTTGCTCTTGGACCCATGAGATGCATTGATTGAAGGTGTTTTAGATGGTTTCTGGCCACCATAAGTAGCATGGGGCTTCTGCTGTTTACTGCATTGTCAACAGAATGCAAAACAAATTATTAAAAAGACTCAAGAAATTTAATTCAACAACTAAATGAGCACAGCACCATACCTAGATGGGGTTCCATTGATTCGCTGCGCAGTAGGCATACTTTTAGATACACCATAAGTTAACGGACCATTGACACCTGGTACCCGGGTTGTGGCAGTAGGTGGAGGGGTCAAAATAGAGGACTGGGGTAACACACCAACCGTCTCCTCCCTCTTCAGTGGCTTTATCGGTTTGTGTCCAAGTAGTTGCTCTTCAAGCAAGCTTCTTTCCTTTTTAACTGGCACATCCTGCAAATTAACATTGGATTTTTCTATATGTACTTCATGTATGACATGCAAACAATGCACTCCTTATGGAAAGTATAGTTGATCAGAAACGTTATTAAATGAAGTGTGAAGTACTTACATTCACACTGTGTCTTCTAGGCGGAACATCATTAGATGTTTTACCAGCCATCTTTCGCTGATGCTTCCCTATTACCATTTTCCGAGCAATTTTATCTTGCAGGCGACTCAAAGTAGTTTTAGATGCATCCTCTGGCTTCCTATGATCCACTGTTGGAATTGTGGCTGATTTGATAACTACATCCTTGGGAGCTCTTTTATCACAAGGCGTCACTCGTGGAGTAACCTTGTCACGAGTTTGGTTTCTAGGCGCTGAGATCTTCCGAATTTTGGCTTTATCATTGCGTAAACTGTTTAAATAAGTGGGGCTAAAAAGAGCTGCAAGCTTATTACTTTCTCTCTGGGGAGTGGTTGGCATGCCATGTTTAACAGGTGAAACTTTGGCGTTTGTAACAACTGATAATGATGGCTGTTCAGGAGGAGGTGGACTGGTCAAATTTGGAAAGCAATTTAATTCTTTAGCAGAAAATGAAGCAAAGGACCGGTCTAATTCATTACGCTTGGGATGAAAGTCATCTGCAGCAGATGATTCTAGCAAGGATGCAAGTGTTGTTTTACTAGAGTTGCCAGAATTTGTAGATGATGGTAACTGAGGAGAGCTTGGATCAAAGAATGCAGGATACAGTCTGGTCATGTTCAGGCCTGTTGGTTCTGTGCTATTACTTCCTGCAATGGAAAAGGAGAAAACTGTGTGAATCATATCAATGTCTAATTTGAACCATATCAACCATCATATAATCCCAGCCAATAGCCAGTAAGTCATACCTCTGTCTGGTTTGCTCTTCACAACACTCCTACCAGAGGGCTTAGCTGCTACCTTCACAGCAGGTGTAGAGTTTGAATATTTTCGTACCGGCTCTGGCTCATTGAATGCATAAGGATCTTCCAGCTCACTGAGATCTGAATGGTCAGTGCGATTTTGGTATGCTTCATCACCATTGCTTTGCAAAAGCCCCCGAAGCCCTTTCAACCGATCAGCAAATTTTGACTGCCCATTGCAAGAATTAGATCTTGGTGAGTCAGGTAGTTGATGAGCGATGACAGGTGACCCAGTGAGCTGCCTAGTATTGGCTAGGTTTGTTGCAGAGGGAGCCTTGCCTTTGCGTTTTCGTTGATCACTTCTTGAATCTTGACCTCCTGCAAGGCCTGGCACATGGCCATTGACCCTGTGAAAAAAAGAGTATTAGCAATTAGGCAGGGGTTATACAATGACCATAATAAGATTTAAATGCAACTGAGCTAACCTTGCATTGGCTCCAACACTTGGACTGAACATTTCTGCTAGATCATTCTGGGATCATCATGGAGTATGAGACAGAACATCCAGCACAGAAAGTTACACTACAGTCCTTTGGTAGGATTGGATAGTTGGAGGTAATTAAACCCATGACCCTGGAGGGTGTCAACAGTTTTTTAAGATTAACGTAAATCAAAACAAAAATTTGCTTTCCTGTGCAAATAAATCTATGTATATACATACCTCCGGTAATAACCATCACAGTGTATTCATACCTGTAGGAATACTGTAGATTAAAAGAGAAATTAAACTTGGATTAATAAAAAATGAAAAAACTAGACAGGTTTTGATAATATTGTCGAGTAAATTTTTTTATCAACATGAGCAGACATGATAATTTTAAAATAACTGGCCAGACCAAAACATAGATGGAAGTTAGGCACCAATTGAAGAAAAGACTAAATTAAATAAAAACTTTAATTCATTGTCTGTTCTATAATTATTTTTTTGCAAGGAAACAGAGCATTGTAAACATTTTCCTAGGGACACTGCATGAACGCAATTACTTAAAATACAGCCCAAAGTGTCAGTCTTTGTTGACAAGATATTGCCATCAGTAATGACAAGGAACAATATACTGAGGAGGTTATGTGTCAGATAATAAACATCAAATTAAGCCAGTCACAGGTATTAGAGACGAGATGCCTAGCCAAACTTCGTAATGAGATAAAGGGGAAAAGAGGACGGTAATTAGAAGCGTGATAGAATCTTATCTTAATTACCGGATGGTGAAAAATCACAAACAAAACAAAACCCCAGGGCCTGAAAGACTGTATATAACATAAAAAGTGGTCTTAAATTACATGGACACCGCTCGTAGGGAATCTATATAAATGCTGTACAGCCGTAAATTTAAGGTTCATGAGGAAACCAACGACGTTGCACCTCCCTCTCACCAAAATCCAGAAATAAAGGAAGAAGACAAGTTTAGGCCATGGTGCAGCAAAGCTAGGTTAGGGCGTCTTTTCATCCGCCGTCAAAACAACATTGCCTGACGGCTGTGAGTTGTACAGCAAAGAATGTGCCACGCAGAATGACCTCACAAAAACTGTGCAATAATTACATTTTCGTGTTAGAGCAAAACAATGGGCCATGATTGAAAAACAGGAATTTTCTGCAGCAAAGTCAGAAATTCTACATGGCTCCCCGCAAAGACGAAGGTCGGTCAATTATCTTGATAAGAGTGCACAAGGGGCTTAACATGGTGCTGGATACATTAATTCTACTTGCCTATTCATTCTTTCAACTTCGGCTAGTTCTCTTAACCCAGATGAATGCTTTGATTTCGTGAAAATAATGAAACAGTATTGATGAATTCTTTCTGTCGAAAATAATGTTGCGCCTACGCAGGGCTGCCACTCCGTTATTAAAGTTTAGTTCTAAAATAAATCCAAAGCATCACACAGCATCGTGTCTGATGAAAGATGAATTTAAAAATAATAACTTTGAGGCATCTGTGAAGAAAACGACTTGTGCTTGCGTGTGCTAGAGGTACATTTTATGCGGAAAACAACATCAATCATAGGTTGCAATCCTGGAAACATTTGTGTCTGTGTGTGAGTGTGTAGGTGTGTGATGTTGTTTTCGGTCGAGTCGAGTCCTTGGATCGGGATCGGATGTCTCCGTGCGTGTGCGTATTTGCGATTTAATTTAGCTGCGCGTGATTGAATTTCGTCGAAAATTCGGTAGAATGCACAGGGGTAGTTTGTCCGCAGCTTTTTAAACGCGCGAGAGTGAGGGAGTGAGTGCTTTGGGTTTCTCACCCCTCGGAACTGCACTCGCAGCGTGCGCAGTGCAAGACCAGTGCCGTAGTGCGGAGTGCGGAAGGTAAATGGTGTTTGGGTTCTGGCCTGGCCCCGTCCCGGCCTCGTCCCCGGGCTTGCTTTATCTGTGCACTTGAGGTGCTTCCAGGCTAATGGCATTCCTCTGGCGGCATGGTAAACGGCGCACTGCCACGGCCGGCCGAAGGGCCGAAGGCTCGAGTTGCACTCCGGACGCGCCTCCTGCCTCCTGCGTAGGAGAGCCAAGTGCCCTTTAAACTTTGTGGTGTTGTAACTGTGTGAGCTGCCAGTTATCACTGACACTTGATCTCTTCTCAGTGTTGATTCAAATAACGAGGTGAAATATTGGAACAGAGCTCTAAACTGCTTGAATCGTGGCTAGAATCAGTGGTCATCAGTGGTTTGTCTTGGAGTTGTGAAATGTCTGAAAGTCATTGTGCCTGGATGTTGTTTACGCAGCTAGTTGAGCGACCACGATTGTTTTACTGCTTCCCTTTCATGGAATCTTATAGGATATTGCTCTCCTTGAACTATGGAAGAGAAGTTTAAAAATACTACTATTCTAGACCCTTTTTATTTCCTCTCAGATACATAAACACTTTCCAATATTGATGAAATGTGTCATTACTGTGTATTGCAACTACCATCTGGACTTATCCAGCTGCCTCTTTTCCTTTCCAGGATACACACTTAATCTGCAGCGATGGTAGATTTATCTTATTCTTCGTCACCTGCCCACTCTGTCTCTGCCACCGTAACATCGATTACCACATCTATTGCACGGAAACCTCCGCCTGCCTCTACTTTAACTGCAATTACATCTCATGGCTCATCCAGCATGAACGACAAACCTGTTGACAACCCAGCTGGTGTCCAAGAGGACAAGCATAAGCAGAAAAAGGTAACTTTGTCTTCCTCTCAAACTCTCACACCTTACCATGCCTTATCATATCTTAGTTGTCGTGTATTTGATGTGTTATAGCTTTCATGGTCCAGACAAGTATGCTCTGGCTTAATAGCAGGTGGTGCTGCCGGGGCAGTAGCGAAGACCACAATTGCTCCATTAGACAGAGCAAAGATCTATTTCCAGGTAAATACTGCACCATTTAATAAATTTGTGTTTTGCTTTGAAAACTTTTAGCTAAGAGTTTGCCCTTTGTTTCTGCAGATTCAAAAGACGCCGTACTCCTTGAGTGGAGTAATGAAGTTTCTGAAGGGAACTTATTATAATGAAGGAGTTTTGGGTTTGTGGAGAGGAAATAGCGCCACCATGGCCCGAATCATTCCTCATGGTGCCATTCAATTCACAGCTCATGAACAATGGGTGGAAATTCTAGGCTTGAATGTTTCTTCACCTGATGATAAGTGAGTACCACATTTTTCATTGCCAAGAATAATATCAAGTTTGGAGTTGTTGCCAATTATTTATTCCCTCTTTTTTTCTCACTCTTTCAGCCCAGCAGAAATTAATTTTAAGAGATTTTTAGCAGGGGCCCTGGCAGGTACCACATCCCAAACTCTGACATACCCCTTGGATTTAGCTCGAGCCAGAATGGCAGTAACCAACAAACAAAATTACGATTCACTTAGAGCTGTATGTGGATCTATAATTTTTGCAATAGTGTTCATTTTAAAGGTTCTGTTTACTATGTCTGTTTCAATGCTTGTAGGTTTTTCGAGTTATGTGGCAAAATGAAAGTGCTTTGGCATTTTATCGTGGATATCTACCTACATTGCTTGGAGTCATACCCTATGCTGGGTTGAGTTTCTACACTTACCAAACGTTAAAAAAGAACTATGGAGGTAAGCAAACTTTTCCATGTTTCGCATTTTATTTCCAGAAGGAAGTGGAAGTCAGTGTTGCATGTTCTGGCACATGATATGTTTAAGGCCTTTGTAATTTGAGTTTTTTTTTTTTTTTTTTTTTTAGATTGGTTGCAAGATAAGATGCCAACCCTCTTTGCTAACTGGACCTGTGGTGCTATTGCTGGAGCTGTTTCTCAGACTGGTTCATACCCATTTGATATAGTGCGAAGAAGAATGCAAACAGCTGCAGTTACTGGGGAACAGTACGATTCCTTTATAGGGTCTATGAGAAAAATATATCGGTGAGTTTTTGGCAGTAAACTACGCCCAAGAGGCTATTCTTTAGTTTTTCATCTAATAAGCATAACATTACAATAATGCACATTTTTATTTTTGCAGGGAAGAAGGTATTAGGCGAGGATTTTATAAGGGCCTAAGTATGAACTGGATAAAAGGGCCTTTAGCAGTTGGCATTAGTTTCGCTTGCAATGAGTTTGTGCGAGACAATTTGAGAAAAGTTCTCTAATATTTCTAATCTTCTCCCTTACTGTCTCAGTTTTCTTTCAGTATGTTAAACAGTACTGAACACTCCCAATTATGAGCTTGTTACAAATATTTTTGACCATCTAATCTGATGGAGGCAGTTATGAATTTGAATCTTATGTTTTAAAAACTGCTCCTGTTAAAAGATGTTTCTTTTTGCCACATTCCTTTCATCAGATTATAAGTGTTGGCCACTGAAGCTCATTTCTTCCAGTCTATTGCCCTCAGTTTTGTTGTGCAGTATGGTATTTATCTCCTTAGTTCCTGTGATATGCTGTTGTATTATGATTTCTTCTTACGAGGAGACCAACAAGATGCATATATATTGTGTTGTTATTTTATTCTACTTGTTCAATTACAATGTTTTGCCTTTTTTGAAGCAATGCCAATTTTTATTTTTTTAGAACTGGTTTTGATGTTGATTTATTTTTAATTGTGACCGATTGTTAAGCTCATACTGTTAATTGATTGTATGGAAAAAATCATATTGAACTCGCTGTGCACAATGGTGCATATTGTGCCTATTTGTGAATTTTCACATGTTTTACTGTGCTAGCATAATGCTTTTGCAATGTTCCAATTTGTTTCCAGTTTTATTGTGGTCATCTACTACCAGTGTTAATTGGTTCTGCACAAATTTTGGTTCACATCTACATCAATTTACATGTCGTTATGAATTTGAAATCATTTTCTTTTTGTGCGTTCCTCTACAATGTAGTCTATGTCTATTTATTTTGTAAACTATGAATGGGAAAGACCCATTGCTCAATTCGTCCAGGCAGTGGTTGCTGTGCTAGTTATAAGATTGTTACTTCATTTGTTATGGCTGTTTAATTATAGAGCTTGTCAAAGCATCATTTTGTGTTAGACTATCTTTTGGGCTCTGAGGTAACTTTTGTGTGTGTGGCCTGTTTATGGTTTTCAAATTGTGATAGCCTTCTTAGACATAGGCAAGCCACATTGAGAAATCCCTATTTAAGTATACAATCAGGTTTTGGTGCTGCTTGCACTTTTGCTTGCTCCAAATAGAGGAAAAATAAATAAAAAGTAGTTTGTGTGGTTGATTGCACATTACCTTTAAGAATGTCATTGATTTGTCAGGTGTGAAAAGAACTTTCTATGTTATAAGATACTATATTCTCAGTAATTACAAGTGTTCAAGCTTAGTAGACTGAAGATTCGGGGCCATAAAATAGAGTTTTAGAGCAATTCACTTGAAGTGTGTTTGTGATGTTATTTGCTTCATCTAAATCTGCAATCTCATTTCCTGGGTTATGGTGTGATTTCTTAGAAGAGTTGTTAATTCTGTTTTTTGTTGTTTTGTTTTTCTTCTGAAAGAAAGAATTGTGATGTGCCATATAATACTTTTAACATTTTACAATGTTGCTTTAAAAACAAAAACATTTATTAAATTTATTTGTAGGTTTGTGTCTACATCGACTTGAAAGCTGCTTGCACAAAGAGCAGTCTTCAGAACTGTTCTGTTCTTTGTCAGCAGTTTTCACTATTTAATGTAATCTTAAACTTCCAATAAGCCCCTTTAATCAACTTAATGTGTATTTTAGCTTTTGGAGAAGTTCATATCCTTCAGTAGTGTCATTTTGGTTTAGATAAAACATTAAATTTTTGGAGGTTTTATTCTTTACTTGAAACTTACTAGTTTTGAATCAAATAAATGAGAGGAAAAGCATATCCAGCATTCAAACAAGCTAGGATGCATAAGACTTATGCAAATTTATTTTATCGGTGTGTATAATCAAGTCAATTACAATTATTACGCTATAACTGGCTACATAAAATAACTGCAAAACTCATGTTCTGAAGACTTATGCAGGTATTTGAATACAGGAGACTTCTGTAAGGCAATAATATTATTTGAAGACTTTGAAGTCTTAAGCAGCTTCCTAGAGCTGTGTAAGATTGTTTGTTTTATGGTGGTGATTCCATGGACTTATTGTAAATGTAATCTACATTAGATTTACATTTTTCAAAGTCACATGTATGTTTTGTTTTAAATCTGAAGTTCTGTTCTTAGCCATCACTTGTTTCTTAATGCATGGTGACATGTGAACTTGATTCATCTTTCGATTGAAACTGACATGTTAAAATTATATGACTATTTCATATCTTGTTCTAAATGTTACTCTTACAATGGTCTTAAATTTGACATCTCTCATAGTTCTGTATTTATTGCTGATTTTTTTTAAATCTTATCCGAAGAGTCAGGACAAAACTACATTTTTTAGTATTTTAGTCAGTCTTTTAAACCTAGCACAAATTTAAAACTTGTCAGGTTTGTTTCATGGTGGTAAACTGCTGTGTATGTGCAATGCTGTGATGACTTGGACAATAACAATAAAAGTATTCATATGTGCAAAGTAACTGTTTTTACTCTCCATGTGGGCACTATTTAATCCCAATCCTCATCTATGATAAACAATCATCTCAGTCCACTTCATGGATAATGAGTAGGCTTGAAAGGGATTGGTTGGAAGTAAAAGATGAAGGCTGACAAGCAACCGGAGCAACGCCTGCCATTTGCCCCGCGCCGTGGCTGCCGTGGCTGCCTTGGCGGCCTTTCCTCTCCTCTCGGTGCTGCGGCGGTGGCGGAGGTCAGAGTCGCAGCGTCGGGCTGGCGTCGGGGTCGCTGGGGTCGGTCTTTATCAGGGTGTCCGAAGTGACCCGCGCCACACCGTATCAAGCCCAGTCAAGCGGCCGCCGCGTCAGCCGCCGGCCGGGCGGCGGGCGCGGGTAGGGGCGGGGCAGGGAAGAGACGGGCAGAATTGGGGGAATCGCAAAGTGCCGGTGACGGGGGACTGCCTGAGGCAGAGCCCCAAAGCCAAGTGGCGCGGAGACCGGCACGGACACCATGTCCCCCCTGCTGCTCATCCTGGTCGCGCTGGCCGGGCGCTGCCATGGGTCCTGGTACACGCGCGCCACCGCGGCGCCGCCCAGCCTCGTCCAGGAGGTCCCGGACACCCTCAACGCGGACGGCGACATCGACCCCGGCGCACCGCTGTTCCTCACGCCCCTCATCGAGAGCGGCAACGTGACGGGGGCCCAGCGCGCCGCCCAGGTCAAGCCATTCGCCGGCAACGTCCAGAGCTATGCCGGCTTCCTTACCGTCAACAAGGTGAGTTTGTCCGTACTCGATCTGCGGCGTGGTTTCAAGTTTCAGCGCTCGCGCCCCGCTCACCCCCATACCTTGACTTCTAGGCCCTGGACTCGAACATGTTCTTCTGGTACTTCCCCGCCGAGAACCAAGCCCCGGACGCCCCCGTGGTGCTGTGGCTGCAGGGCGGACCAGGCGCCAGCTCGCTGTACGGCCTCTTCTCCGAGAACGGGCCCTACGAGAGCCAGAACGGCAAGGTGACGCTGCGGAAGTACTCGTGGAGCAAGCAGTACAACCTGCTGTACATCGACAACCCCGTCGGCTCGGGATACAGCTTCACCGGTAGCGACGAAGGGTACACCCGCAACCAGACCCAGGTAGTACAGTACACCACCGCCCTCGAGGGGCCCCACCCCCGATTGGTGGAAACTAATGGAATGTGCTTACATGGCGCAGGTGGGCCGCGACCTGTACTCCGCGGTGGTCCAGTTCTACCGGATGTTCCCCAAGCTGCAAGGCAGGGCCTTCTTCATCACGGGGGAGTCGTACGCCGGCAAGTACGTGCCCGCCCTGGGCTACGCCATCCACACCAACAACCCCAAGGCCGCGGCGTCGGACCGCATCAACCTGCAGGTGAGCGTGGAGTGAGACGCCGAGGTAGGCCACCATCCGCGCACCGGTGTGTGGCGGGGCGCGTTGGCGACCTACCTGGCAGGGGTTCTGAACGACCACGTGTTTTCCAGGGCCTGTTCATTGGCAACGGCTTCACCGACCCCGAGAACATGATGAAGTACAGCGACCTGACGTTCCAACTCGGCCTGGTGGACGCCGCCGGCAGCGCGGCGCTCAAGGCCAGCGAGGACCGCATCGTGGCGCTAATCCAGCAGCGCCGCTGGCTCGACGCCTTCATGGAGAATGACCGCATGATGGGCGGCGACCTCATCTCCTACCCGACGCTGTTCAAGAACCTGACGGGCTTCGACTTCTACTTCAACTTCCTGTACACCAAGGACCCCGACCGCAGCGACGGCACGCAGCTGGTGCAGTCGGCCTGGGCGCGGCGCGCGCTGCACGTGGGCAACTCGACGTGGGACCACAGCGAGGTCGTGGAGGGCCACCTGCGCGAGGACATGCTGCAGTCCGTGGCGCCCTGGCTGGCCGAGCTGCTGGAGCACTATCGCGTCATGGTGTACAACGGGCAGCTGGACATCATCGTGGCCTACGCCCTCACCGACAACTACCTCTCCAAGCTCAAGTGGTCCGGGGCGGAGGAGTTCCGGCGCGCCCCCAGGAAGAAGTGGGTGTCCAAGGGGGAGCTCGCGGGCTACGTCAAGCAGGCCGGCAAGCTGAGCCAGGTGCTGGTGCGTGACGCGGGGCACATGGTGCCCGCCGACCAGCCGCGATGGGCCATGGACCTGCTCAACAGGTTCATCGCCAACAAACCCTTCTAGACCTGGGAATTCCCTCGCTATCCCCGCTGGCCTCGGGCTGGCCAGCCTCTGGCTTGTCCACGCAAACTTGAAAATATACATGCCTCAGGAACATCAGTTGCATCAGCCGATTAAAAATGTTCCCCACGATAATGTTCTAGTACTACTCGCTTTCCCGCTAATAAAATAATATCAGTAACTATTTTAACATTCAACTTAATCTCTTTTCATTCTTTCTCCTACAAAAAGACCGAAAGCGCCGTCTGGCCCAACAGTTGGTTGTCAACAATGAACCATTTGAATGAGAATCACAACTGTACCACTGTACTTTTCCGTTCAAGCTGTCGTCTGCTGAGTTACGTCACAGCGGCTTGCAGACGACAGCCGACCCGCGGATCCTTATTGGCAGGACGCTGACGCTATTCGCAGCGCTGCAGACGACGGTGGTGTGTTGTGACGTGTGCGGCTGCGGAGTGTGTGACAAACGTCTGGTGTTTGTGCTGAGAACGGACAAATCGTCGAGTGAAAGCGCTGCGTAGCGTGTCGCGTGCAACGCACCGCATGTCCACCTAGCGGAGAGCCAGTCGATCACTGCGGTGCTAAGCTGTCTGCGGACTCCCCGACTACCAACTAGACGAACCCAGCTGCCGCACACAGGGTGCCTCTAACCTAGCAATGGCAGCCTCCAAAGTAACCTTCAAGATCACTTTAACTTCCGACCCGAAGTTACCTTTCAAAGTGCTCAGTGTTCCAGAGGGAACACCCTTCACTGCCGTTCTCAAGTTTGCGGCTGAGGAGTTCAAGGTGCCTCCAGCAACCTCCGCCATCATCACCGATGATGGTATTGGAATCAACCCTCAACAAACAGCTGGCAATGTTTTCCTCAAGCACGGCTCAGAATTGAGGCTTATTCCAAGAGATCGTGTTGGTTGCCAAGTTCGATGAAAGTGCTGCAGTGCCTCAAGAATTTAATCAAGCGAGATGCATTCCAGACAAGACTGGTTGGGCTGTCCAGCTGTGATGTGTCATCTCCAAAACTTTATGAACACTTTGTTGATATGGTACTATTTGCAAACCATATTTGAATTTTCATAATTCTAATTACAACTTTATTTTATATAGCCAGTTGTTTCATTGAAGCAGGGGCTGAGCCACATTTCAAAATCAAAATGACTTAACAGGAAATAAAGGCGACTTGTTTATAAGAAATGATTGTATTATTCATCCTATTCCATTCAATAAAAGCTAAGTCAATGAGATCATAATTCACAAATTCAGTAATACATTTGGACCATTGATTAGACAAGCGATATACAGGTTATAAAAGTTCAACAGACATAATAAAATTTAAGAACTGACCATTTACTCCTCATTCATCTTCAACGTCAATGAGTGTGGGTGGATCCAAATAAATGGGGAGAAGGTTCAATTCAGTTGGTATAGGACTGGTATCTGCAAGAGAATGTCCAGATCAAACATTTACAATAAGTCTTAGAAAAATTCTTTTGAATGTCCAACTAAATGATATCTAACAATCAACGTACCCAAAAAATCAAGTGAGTTTTCAATGAAGGGTTCATCCAAATAGCTGTATTCTACATCGCTGCAGTCAGAATCATAGCCATGGCCACTTGGAATCCCTACAAGTCCTCTCATAATATAAGCAAAATCGGTGTTGTTCAGATATTCACAGGGCAACCGGGAAGACAGAAGTTCGTCTGAAAGACAGGCAGTAAAGAGTAAAGCAGATTCTGTTGACCTAAAGGAGAGGAACATTAGTTTCATTAAAAGGCCTCACCAGCAGTTTTGGAGCAATCACAAGGGTCCCAAAACTGATCGTCCTGACCACAATAAATTACAGGCCTGGGCCCGAGGTCTTGGTTGACTACGACTGGGTTGACATTATCCAAAACTGGCTTTGAAGCTGGTTTACAGCAATTACTGTGTGACTGAAGAGTGTTTTTGACGTCACGGAGAACTTTCTTCTGAGAGGAGAGCAGTCCATCATCTGCAACCCATGAATGAAAAGGTATAGTGCACGAAACATAACCCTCGCGGCCGTGTTGACGGACCCTGGTGCAACACGGAGCCACGTGTAGCATGAACACGAGCGATTGGATATCGGCAGGAAACCCAAGTATACGGTTACAGAAACAATTTTAAAATTTAAAAACAATTACCTGTGGCTGCACAACCGACCACCCGGCGGGAGCCGGGGACCATTGACAACATTCCTTCTGACATGAGAAAGCACGAAGAGTGGGCAGTGCACAGTAAGCAACACGCAACGAGGTTCTTGATCCCACTTAGCGACGCGACACGACTTACTGAAGCAGAACTGAGATCACCGATAAAAGTCAACCTTCTCAACCGACTGTCAAAGTTTCAAATTTCGGCCTTCGCCTTCATCAACAAATGAACAGCCGTTTGTGACTATTCACAGTCACGTTTATGCGCAGGGTAGGATGCGTTGCCATGGCAACGAGTGTGTTTGTAAACAAAAACAAACCAACCTCTTGATGTCACACAGGGATCTTGTTCCCGTTTAATTTTATTACTTAATTGGAATTTCCAGTTGCATTTTACAGATATCTCCAAAATGGTAGGAGTTTTGCATCCCAATACAGAAGCTTCCAAATTAATGTTTAATGAATAGCCCTACCAGCTCTAACTACCACCTTGTCCACCCACAATACATTAACAGTGTCGCATCAACTTAATATCCACGTTTTTCAAATTTACTTACCTTTTCTGTTCTAATGAAGGGTCCAAAGAAAGGAAAAGGGAAAGGAGGTCCTGTCGATGGGGTTGACACCACGAGCATGTCTAGAGAACAACTGGAAGCATTTTCCCTGAGACTGAGAGAGGAGTTGGACAGAGAAAGAGAAGAGCGAAATTTCTTCCAACTAGAGCGGGACAAGCTTCGAACATTTTGGGAAATAACAAGGCAACAGCTTGAAGAAAATAGGGCTCAGCTAAGGTAAAATAATCAATTTAAAGAAGTTGGTTGTGTCAGAAAGGCTCTAAATTTAACATATTGCATTCTTATTTGTGAGTTTAGAAACCAGGATCGTGCACAAGATGAAAATGAAGAAAAACACCAATCAGAGATTAAGACATACAAGCAAAAAGTCAAGCATCTTCTCTATGAGCACCAGTGCAACTTATCAAATGTCAAGGTTGAAAGAATGGTTGCTCTTAAGATGGCTCAGGATGAGTACACAGCTATGGAAAATGAATTACTTAAGGACAAAAATGACCTGAAGACAAAACTAAGAGAGCAAGAGCTAGCCCACCAGGAGGTGGTGCGTCAGTTAAAAATGGTAAAATTATATTGAGTGTAGGAATCCGGTGCAATAACTGTTTTGCTTTCAACCTCCCTATCCTTGACTTATTTAAATAAAGTCACAACAATTAAAAAATTCCTTGTCATTTAGGAACAAAGTGCCGAGATCAGCAAGATGCGTGAGCAGTTCTCTCAAGATTCTGTAGAATTGGAACGTAAATACGAGGCTCGTCTCACAACTCAGTCTGAGGATATGGGTCTGCAGCAGTCAATGGAATTGGCTGAGGTGGAACAACGTAAAAATCGTCAAGTGGTTGAGCTAACTAAAAGCCATGAAAAAGCGTTCAATGACATGAAGAATTACTACAATGAGATCACTTTAAACAATTTGGCACTCATCAGTAGTCTCAAGGTATGGTATGTAAATCATTTTAATCTACAGTATTTTAAAAGGCTAACTAATCATCGCCTCAGGAACAAATGGAAGAGTTAAAGAGTGGGCATGAACGAATGGAGAAGCAGCTACGTGAAGTTCAGGGAGAAAACAAACGACTCACTGAACCTTTGAAGCAAGCTCAATCTGAACTGACAAACTTGCAGCGTCAGTTAGCAAGTTACGAGCATGACAAGATAACACTTGCTGTATGTACTTAAAAGTCGTGTCGCTGCTATTCGTGGCTGGAAGCTTCTTTAATTTCATGGTTGTTGCATTGGATTCCTTTGCAGAATACTAAACAACGTCTGGGTCTGGTAACAAAAGAACTGGAAGAGTTGCGATGGGAGAATGAGGTCCTTGAACTTCGTTTTGAAAAGGTCTTTATAAGCAGCTTTCTTTTTATTGTGTTTTTCGGATAGTCGAGGATAATTCTGTTTCCTTTTGTAAATTGGATGTAAATTGTAGGTTGAGAAGGAACGTAACCGCCTGCACGCCGAGTTCGTGGGGGCGGTTCTCGATGTGCAGCAGAAGTCGGGGCTGAAGAGTGCCATGCTGGGCAAGAAGATGGCAGACCTCCGCGGCGGCGGCGCGGTGAGTGACGACGGCGTGCCTCCCCGCCCTCCGGCCCGTCCTCCGACCCGCCCATCCCGGAGGACCTACCCCCCGTTCCGCCCCCGGTCCCGGCACTCCCGGCGCGGCAGCGTCCCCGTGGCCGACGTCATGGAGCTGTGGTCGTCGCCGAGGTCGACGCGCCGGCACCGCCAGCCCGGCCGCCAGCATCCCCCGCAGCCCCACACCCTCCGCCCACACACCGGCAGCGGCCTGGGCCTGGCCCTGGGGGTCGACGCGCGCGCAGGGGGCAAAGTGGAGAGCGGCAGCGACGTGAGCTCCTGCTCGTGCAACGCGGCCGCCGAGCCCCGCGCGCGCTCCTGCACCGTCCTGGAGGCCAAGGGCGAGGACCACCGCTGCAGCAAGTGCCTGCTGGCGGGGGCGTCGCGGTGCCACTGTCCTCCAAAACTCGTGCTGCACCGCTCCCTGCGCTCCCTGCAGCGCTCCCTCAGCAGCCGCTCCCCCAGGGCCCGCTCCCACGACGACAAGCCCCCGCCCTGCCCCCCGCACCGGCCCTGCACGCGGCGCTGCAAGAAGTGCCGGCGGACGGCGGGCCAAGGCCGAGGCCGCGACCACGGCTGGGTGCGCACGCCGTCCTCGCAGGGCTCCCCGAACGGCTCCCAGAAAGGCACCCCGCACACGTCCCCGAGGGGTTCCCCCACAGGCTCTGCTGCGTCTCCGTCCACACTTGTCGCGGGTCCTGCTGCAGCGGGTGTAGGCGCGGTGGTGGTCGGCACGGCCATGCTGGGCGCTGCGGTAGCAGTGGGCATTTCGGTGGGAGTTCGCCGCAAGCGCGCGACTGCCTCGTCTACGTCCACAGCCACCATGACGGACGCCAAGACCAGCCCCTGCCCCGCCAAGCGGCCCCGTCGCTTGTCTCCCGTATCGTCGCCGGCGTCGCCTCCGCCCTGTGCCGAGGACTCGACGGCCTACTTGACCCCCATCCCCCACCGCAAGCAGCGGACTCTAGTGCATGCTAGCGTGACCACGCGCTCCACCCCCGGCAAGCTGCACACCTCCACGGCCCCAGCCTCCAAGGCAGTGCCCAGGCCCGCCAAGACCCCCACCAAGCTCCACCCCGCTAGAACACCCACCCCCACTAGACCGTCCGCGACAGCCTCCGCGCCCCCCAAGCCCAAGGCTCCCCACGGCGTGGCCAAACCGGTGCCGGCCTCGACGCCCTCCGCGCAGGCCAAGCAGGTCACGGTGCGTCAGCCCGAGCTTCTAGCGCCCCCCACCGGCGGCATGCTGGCCGTCAAGCTGTCCGCGGCGCAGATGAGCCTGCCCAAGGTGAGCGGCGCCACGCTGACGAGCACGGCGGCGCCCAGCGTGCGCCAGTATCGGCAGCCGCTCGAGGACGACACCATCGCCGAGACGGACGAGGATGGCGACGGTGAGGGTGACGATGACGCCGAAAGAGACGCCGACATCTACATGGCTTCCTCACCGTCGCTGCAGTCGTGCAGCTCGCTTTTGGGGCAAACCGACACCCTCGCGCCGCACGAGAAGGCGCTGCCGGAAGTCATCGTGACGTCGTCAACCATCCGCACCAACTCCACCAGGTCGCAGAGAGGCTCCGCTTCGTCCCGAGTCCCAGCCACCCCGCCCACCCCGCCACAACGCGGCACGTCCGCCGCGACGCCACCGCCGCCCACGCCCACGCCGCGACGCCCGTCCGCGCTCGTCGGCCCGGTGTCGTCAGGTCGCCGGCCGTCCGCTTTGGTCTCGGGCAGGCTGTCCACCAGCACGGCGGGGTCGGGGTCGACGCGCAGCAAGTCGTGGGACCGCCACGCCGACTGCCGGCGGCCCTCGGCCGTCCCCACGCCCAGCGCGGCCAGCTCGGCGCGGCGTTCGCGCGTGCTCTCTCCGGCGCGGCCCGTGGACGACAGCCCCGCGGACGCGCGCGTGGACGCCGCCCCGCCGGGCGGCATGTCCATAGCGGCCACGGCCAGCATCGAGACGGTGTACCTCGGCGGGCCGCCCGGCGCCTCCACCGTGGCCGTGGACGTGCAATGGAGCACCACGTCCCTGGACGACGACGCGCTGCTCAGGCCCTCTCGCTGCACCGTGGGCCAGTCGTCGGGGGCCCGCAGCGTGCGGAGAAGCTTCGCGGAGACGTCGCTGCCTCCCGCGGACCCGTCCCTCATCGCCCCCGTGCAGCGCTCCGTCTCGCAGCAGTTCGTCCCGCCGGCCATCGCGCCTCCATCCAGGACCCCGTCCCGGGCCCAGTCCCTCCTCAAGCAGGCGCCCAAGGCGGACGCGGCATCGATGGCGGAGTTTGCTCCGGTGTCCACCACGCTGGGAGGTGAGGCGCGTCAACGGATACTGGCTGAATAAAAATAGGAGCACCGTCGCTACCCCAGCTTCCATCCTCCCCGACCGACTTATTTTCTGAATTCCTTTCATCTGAACGCAGGGATCGTTCTGTTGACCAACAGGTGGCGCTGCAGGTGTGGCCGAGCAGCAACAATGGGAGGGCGACGACGACGACAGCCAGTCCGTGGCTCGTTCTGCGCTTCCACCGGTGCACGAGGAAGCCGCCAGCGAGCGCACCGCGTCCAAGTCGCACAGCGCAACCCGCGCCGCCACCCGCGCCGCCAGTGCGCAGCCGTCGTCGTCCTCGGTGGCCGCGGGCGCCACACCAGCTCCAGGTGTCATCACCGCTCGACATTCGGCATCCTGGGACGCCGCCGAGGCTGCCGACGCCACCCAGGACGCCCCCGCAGGCCCGCGAGCAGCTGAGGCTCCGTCCAGGACCAAGGACACTGGTTGCGACCCCGCCTGTGAGCTACGCGACGTGTCCCTGTGCAGCACTGACTTCGCCTCCGTGGGCACCGACCCTGCTCTCGACGAAGACGCGGTCCGGCACGTCTCCTGCGAGGCCAGCTTCCCGTCGGGCCATCCTGCCGCTGTCTGCGACGCGTCTTGCGAGGCGCGGCTGCCCTCCCTGTTCAGCGAAAGCCTCTCCGAGACACGAGTGCCACAAGTCTGCGACGCGTCGTGCGAGGCGAGGCCCCCGTCGCTCTTCAGTGCCGCCACCAGCACCCCCAGTCTGGCGGGCGTCCTGCCTCCCGCCCCGGCCTGCGACGCGTCCTGCGAAGCGCGCGGGCCTTCCCTGTTCACCGTGGGGACCAGTGCCCTCGAGCTGGCGGGGCTCGCGCAGGGCGCGGGGAGCTCCGGTGGCGACCTCCCGCCCGCCACGAAGGGTGACAAGGACGATCAGCTTCCCGCTGCGGACGGAGGCGACAAGGAACCACCTCCACCCGCCGCCGGAGGTGACGAAGGGCCAGACGACCGACCCCCACCCGCCGACCAAAGTGGCAAAGGGTCTGATGATCAACCTCCACCCGACGAAAGTGGCAAAGGGCCAGGCGACCGACCTCCACCCGACGAAGAAAGTGGCAAAGGGCCTGAAGATCCTCCTCCACCGGCCGCCAGTGGCGACGATGGGCCAGACGACCGACCTCTGCCCGTCGAAGAAAGTGACAAAACCGCCAGTCAGTCCTCTCTACCACCGATGTCCAGTGAGCCCGGGCAGCTCGGGCCGCCGCCTGCCACGGACCGGCCACCCTCCATCAGCAGTGAAGATCTCGCCATCCCGTCCGCGGAGGTGGCCGACGCAGCCGGCACAGCCCCCAAATGCGATCCGGCCTGCGACGTGAAGAGAGTGTCGAGCAGCCTACCCTCCGAGGGGCCGGGCATCCCGGCTGACACGGACCAACAGAGCGAGAGCGGCAAGCCTGTCAGGGTGGAGGCGACGTCGGCGGCTCGGGGCGAGGTGGCCACGACGACGACGCTCTCGCGGACGAGCTCCGCAGCGGCTGTGAGTCGCCCGGTCGTGTCCAGGGCGTCATCGTCCATCTGTCTGGAAGAGGACGACTCCGACTCGGACCCTGCGAACAAGGTGCCACTCGACAAGAGCACCCTGCTGTGCGCGTCCGGGACGCACCGCCCTCCGCCCAGGACGTCGTCGGCCATCTGCGTCGCCTCCAGGGACGAGTCCCAGCTGCAGGCGCTCCGGGCGTCCGTGCCGCCCAGCCAGACGCAGACGCCCAGGATTGTCTCGCCGGCCGTTCCGACCATCGCGGAGGAGACCCTGGCGAACGACAACGTGGCCGCCAGGACCTCGACGGCGTCCGTGAACCCCGCAATCCAAGTCGACTCGTGCTTCAGCAACACGTCCTCCAGCGACTCGGACGAGGATCCCCGCGTCGCCAAGGCGGCGGCACTGGAAGGCAAGCGGTCCGCGGCGTCCGGCACCGACGACCTCGGGGACCCCGCCGTGCACGCCGCGCACCGCACGCACCGCCACCCCCGCGGCCACCGGCGAGGACCGCGCTCCAAGTCCCTGGACGACTTGAAGGCGCCGTGGCGCCGCGGCAAGCCACGCAGCACCAGCCGCAGCCCCGAGCGACGGCCCAGCAGCGACGCGCACACGGCGCACGCCAAGCCCAGGACGCCGCCGTCGCCCAGAAGGCACTCGCCGTCGGCCACCAGCAAGCAGCCCAGCACGGCCAACAAGTGCAGCCGCATCAAGGACTGGCTGCGAGGCCTGACGCACGGCCGCTGGGCCTCCACCACGCGCAGGCTCAGTGTGCAGACCTCCACTGGCGACCTGTCGGTCGATTCCCCCGAAGCAACTCCCCGCCACAGCAGGCCGTCGTCGGGGATGTCCACCCCGCGACGGCCCTCCCGGAAGGACTTGTTCAAGACGGACCGCCACGCAGGGTGCTACCCGGGCCAGGCCAGCCCCGCAGCCAGCAGGGCGTCCAGCAGGACCTCCATCAAGTCCACCAGCAGGACGGGCAGCAGGACGTCGCTTCGGTCCTCCAGCAAGACGGGCAGCAGGACGTCCATGAGGTCCGCCAGCAGGACGAACAGCAGGACCGCGGTGGGCAGGGAACGCAGCAAGGCGCACCGCCACAGCCAGCACTCAGTCCGCTTCGACCTGGAGGCCTCGGAGTCGGACCTCGGCTCCGCCCACTCGGGCCTGTGCCACATGGCGACGAGCACGGCCTCGGACGTGGGCGACGCGAGCGACTCGGTGGGCCGGGCACGCAGCCTGCCGCAGTTGCCTCGGCGCGGGGGCCTGAAGCGCGGCGCCCGGGACGACGCCGTCAAGCGGTCGCGCTCGCGGTCCGAGGCCAGAGTCACCGGGGATGAGGTGAGGCTCACGGCCTCGGCCGTGCCGGACCGCCACCAGCAGTGCTACGAGGAGCGCATCCTGCTGCCGCCGCTGCCCGCCCGGCCCGCCAAGCCGCAGAGGAAGCCGTCAGCCGCGCGCGTGCCGACCCGGTCGCCGGCCAAGCGCCCCAAGGCCCGCAGGACGGTCAAAGTCCCCGCGGACTCGTCCACGAACAGCTCCGACTCCCTGGCCTCGTCGGCCACCTCCAGCGTGGCAGAGAAGGCCGTCATCTGGACCAAGCCCGGCCTAGCCAAATGCACGGCCAGCAGCAGCGGCAGCAACGTCGCCAGGGCCAACACCGCCATGTGGCTCATGTTCCCCTCGCTGGTGGCCAGGCCCGACCGGGCAGCAGCCGCGCCGTCGGCAGACGGGGCCGCAGCTCCAGACACGCGGGAAGGCAGCACGCGTGTGAAAAGTCCGGACACCGCGGGGGCCACCAAGAAACCGGACACGGCGGAGGCCGTCAAGAAGACGGACACGTTGGGGGCTGTCAAGAAAACAGTACCGACGGGGGCCATCAAGAAATCAGAACCAACAGGGGCCGTCAAGAGACCAGATCCGACGGGGGCCATGAAGACTGCCGAAAAGGCTGGTGCCAGCAAGAAGATGGACGCACCTGCGAAAAAAGCAGATACACTGGGCGCCGTCAGGAAAACGGCGGCTGCATCGGCAGGCGCACGAAGTTCGTCAGACTCGTCGTCCACCTCGGGCTCCGGTACGTCGGGCAGCTTGAGTCCCATACCGCAGGTGCTGTCGCCACCCAGCGCGGCGTCGGCCACCTCGGCGGCGGTGTCCAGCTCACGTCTGTTCCGAAGGGCGCTCCGCGAGAGGGTCACGATCCAGGAGATCACCAGCGAGGACGTGGAAGATGTCTCCCCGGGGACGCCCACGGTGGGGGTGACGACGAGTCGGCTGAGTTGCCTCCAGGAAGAGACCGACTCGGACGTGAAGCTGGCCAGCGTGGCGTCCGGTCCCTCGGGGACGTCCGTGGACGGGGCCGCGGACGCGTCCTTCAACGAGGCGGACCCCGTGCTGCTGTCCCGCGCGCAGGCGCAGGCGTGGCGCGTGGTGGAGGACACCATGGCGGAGCAGGGCGGCATGGTGCGGCGCCCTCGCCGAACGCGTCGAGGCCACGACGACTCTCACCCCCGGCGGCGCATGGTGGCGGACCACGTCGGCGACGATGACGACCTCGCGCCGCGGCCGCGCCGTTGCGTCCGCGCCAGATCGCCCAGGTCGGTGCCCAGCTCGCCGATGCGGGCCGAGGTGGACGAGGTGGTGAGCCGCGACGCCGCCACGGAGCCGCTCGGCTGCCGCACGCCCAAGGTGCGCTTCTCCACGGCCAGCTGCAGCCCTCCGGAGACTGCGGGCCCAGACTGCGAGGAGTTCGAGGAGGCGGTGAAGGCCCACCTGCTGAACCCCCAGGACCATCAAGGGCGCAGTCCGCGCTGTCCGCGCAGGCAGTCCCGCTCGCTCACTTCCATGCGGACCTGCCCGGCCGACGACGCGCCGCCGCCACCACTGCCAGTGCCGCCCTCGCCGTCGCGCAACCCCACCAGGATCCTCGTGAGCAGGGCCAAGTCCACGGCCTCGGTGACGGGGCTGCACGACCAGCCCGCCCCCGCGCCGCACCGCACCCCCAGCGAGACGCGCCACCTGGGCAGGCTGCTGCGCTCCAGGGAGGTCATGGTGGTGGAGCTGTTCCGGAAGCCGTCCATGCGAGACCAGCATTCCAGCCACTCGTCGTCCTCGTAGTCTCGGTCCCCTTTGGCTTGTCCAAGTCGCTACTTCACCTCCACGAGGGCCAATTTTTGTTGCAACCTTTTTATTGTACATACAGTACCCTTTCTCTTTTACTTTCCTTTATCCCTTGACTCCCTCGCAATGCGAGTTCGTGTTCTTACCTGTTGACTCTCGCAGCGCGAGATTGCTGCAATATATTGAATGTGTTTGTATTAATAAATGTATTGCTGTACCTTGTGCCCCTCCGACGTGCCCCATTTTAGAGTAGGGAATGTGCCTTTGATTCTAAGTCTGGATGTGAAACATTGAGGGCCCCTCCCGCCCCTCCCCCTTCCCCGAGCCCTCCCCATCAACCTGATTGTAAGTGACGACATTCGAGGCTTTCCCCCGCAGTAAAAGTTGCTGCTTCGTGTAGGTGTAGCACTGAATTTACCGATAGTAGTTACTAGAAATGAAGGGCTCTCCAGTTTTCGCTTAGCAGATACCCTCTATGTTGTCATACCCGCCTGTTTGTAATGTTGGCAGCCTGTAATTTTCGTACTGTACTGCCGTACTGAAGTTGTCTGTAGCTAGGGCTTTCCCTCCAGGAGAGCTTGCCACTGTGGCGTCCTGCATCCCCGCCCTGCCCTGCCCTGCCCCCACGCACCGACCCCCCGGCTGACGCTGTTCTTGTTCCGCAGGTGAGCGGCGCGACGGTGAGCGGGGACCTGCAGGCCGAGCTGGCGCGCGCCGTGCAGGCCCACGACGACCTCCTGGCGGCCTACGAGTCCAAGCTGCGGCACCACGGTATCCCGACGGACGACCTGGGCTTCAAGCCGCTGCGCTCCGCCACCAAGAGCTCCCCGAAGAGCGCCGCTCCTGGACAGCCTCCCGGAAGCCGATGACGAGCATGGTGGCGGCACGCACGGCACCCCTTCAAAATTTTCATTGTCGCACGAATAATGGCACCACGATACATTTCTTTCCGCTACAGTCCCTTCCCGATTCAAGGGCTTTTTTCTACGTGCACGTGCACCTTTATTGATTGAGCCTCCGCGCAAGGCCAAGTTTTTAGACTACTTTTATGCAAAGCCAAACACTGTGATTATTTATTTTAAAACTTTTTTTTAATACATTTTGTGCCGTGATGGTTTCTAGTCAAATAAAGATGAATGATACGTATTCATAAGATTTCGCCGACTCAAAGAAGACAAATATTCCATTGCCCCTCAGAGGTAAACTTAGTAAACTGCAGAAAACTACGAACTTGGGCTGGAAATCTGGAAATGCGAGTGGCAGCCTCGCTGCTATGACAGTGTTATTACCAACAATGCCAATGCCATTCAATCGGGCCGCCTCCCGGGCTGGTGCCCTGCTTTGGGCTCCTCGCTCCTCGTCCTGGGTCAGTATGAACGCGAACGCCCCCAAGGGGCCGCACCGCAGCCGCCAGGACGCCGTCGAGAGGGCTCGTCGGCCAGCCCAACTGGGCTCGTACTTCAACGCGTTGGCGAGCCCCGGCGCCGCCCCTGGCCGCCCCGTGCACAGGCCTGCCAACGCCGGGCCCGGCGGCGGCACGGGTGCCGGCACCAAGGCCTCGGTCAAGGAGTCCACGTCGGACACGGCCTTGGACACGGCGGTGGCCGCGACGCCGCAGATTCGCGCAGCGTCACCGCGCCGCCCGCTGGCCAGCGCCGACCTCAGCAGGAGGCCGTCCCCGGGCAGGGCGGGCAGGGCCTCCACGGGAACCAAGACTGAAACCGGTGGCGTCTCGAATCCGAAGGGACTTTCCTTCCAAACAAACCGATCCGTCTAACTGGAGTTGATGTCTAGCTGCAGAAATCGGGGAGGAGAAACGCGCACCAGTTCCCGCAGGCCAGCCGGACGGCCCCGAGGGCCCCGTGCTGCTGCAGACGCAGGAGGACACGGGCCCAGGTAATGCGCTGCAATGCCGTCCTGAACGTCCTGGCTGTCCTGCACGCGGTGCTCAGCGTCCTCCACACCAGTACCCACGTGTTCGCTTCCGCAGCGCCAAGCCAGACCGCGCTGGACAAGGACATGGCCACCTTCAACTCTCACCATAGAGTACTCGAGCCCGAGGGGCGCACCTGGTCCTTCAAGTGGCTGTCCAAGGCCACGGCTAGCACGGCCTCCTCCAGCGACTGCCCGCGCTGCGCGCCGCCCGGCGCCGAGGTCGCCGCGGCCTCCTCTCCGTTCTTGACGGTGCCGCGGCCGTGCTCGGCGCCGGCGGCCGAGTCCTCGTCGGCCTGGACACTGCCGCCGCAGCCACACCCGGGCAGCGACCACTTGGTGGTGCCGATGCCGACGCGGTCCGGCCGCAGCGTCGGGCTGTCCACCGGGGGGCCGCCGCTGCCCCTCGCCGTCGACGAGCGGTTCGCCCCCGCCCAGTCGCGGCAGTCCACCACGCCCTCGACGGGCGCCTCGACGGGGGACGCGCGGGCCAACCTCGGGCAGGCCACCACGTCGCACAGCAGCATGGCCGGCAGGAACCTGGCCACGGTGACGGAGGTGCTGGGCGTGCGGCCCGCGTCCGACCGCCACGCTCGCTGCATGATGTCCATCGTGAACCTCACGCTCGGGCAGGCGCGCCACGGCGCACGCCCACGCAGCGCCGGCAGGACGAAGAGGCCCAAGAGCAAGGACAAATAAAAGCACACCCTGCCGACAAATCCGTTGTTTCCCCCACACTGAAAGCCCACCGGCACGGGCGTGGCGTTACTCCACACGCGTCGACGTCGATACCCCGCGCGCGAAAGGGTGCGCTACTTCGGGCGTCTGCCACGCAGGGGTGGCGGCAGCACCGGCAGCACCGCGCGGTCTGTGAGTCCGTGAGTCACTGGAGGGAGGGACAGAGAAGGACGAGCGTCTTTGTCCTCCCTCTTCCTCCTCCTCCTCCTCCTCCTCTCCTCCTCCTCCCCTTCAGTGCGGCGCGGGCTGCCACGCCGGTCGGACGTTCGACGGCTGCTCTGCGGCCGGGGTTCCGCCGTTCGGACGCGCCGGTGCCGGTCGCTGTAAGACAAGTTTGAACCCGTCCAGTGTGTGAAAGTACTGCGCGATGGCCTGCGTCGCGGACTTGGCGAGGACAGTCTGAGTGCGCGTGTGCCGTGTTTAAGACTCAAGCGTGTGCGGTCGTCTTTGTGGATGTTCTCGCCGCCGACGAGAAGTTCGTCAAGATGATGATTGTCTGCTGGAAGCTCATCCTGCCGCTGGCGTTTGTGTGTGCCGGTAAGTAACATGGAACCACATGGAACGGGGTCGCTTTTTGTGGACGGCGCGCGACGCACAACGTTTGCCGCGCACTGCGAACTTTGGGATGTGCGACATGCCGGTGCCGGCGTTGCAGGCCGTCCTCCCCGGACCTGTTTTCGAAAGTCACCCTTCTCTTCGGTCCGCGCGATGAAAGGGGTGAACAGTGCTCTCGCTCCCACACATGGAACGCAGGGGGAAAGACATTGGCAGTGAAAAGCATAACAGCAGTCTGGAAGCAGCAGGATAGCTCTGATTCCCACCACACTGTCGGTGGGACACAGGAGGTGGGACTGGAACCGGTGTGCCGGTAATGCCGTTATCTGCTTGCCTTGTGCGTGCGTGCGTGTGTGCGCGTGCGTACGTGCGTGCGTGTGTGTCCGCTCGGTGCACGTGAAGAGCACCGATAATAAAGTGATTACCCGGCGGCGGTGAGAGATGTTACCTGAATGGGAAAGGCAGGGGGAAGGGGGGGGGCGCAAGTCTCAGGTCTCAGCCGGCCTGAAGGCGGGGCCCGGCAGGGCCACCTTGAGCGGCCCGAGCGGCCGGCCAGGCAAATGCCTGCTTTCTTCCTTTTTCGGTAGCGGCGTGTACTCTGCCAAGAGTGAGAAGGAGAAAGACAGGCATGCCGAAGGGGCGGGTCCTGGGACGTCCTGGGTCCTGGACGGTCCTGGGCTTCTTGGCCTCCAATGTGCACATGTCGTGCCCCTGCCCTGTCATGCTGCCACTGCACTGGCATGCCTCCGGGACGAGCATGTGTCGCCTGATTTATCTCATTTGAATGTGCACCGTGCACAAAGCGCCGCGCCGGCCCAAAGGCTGACGTTGCCCTGTCTCTCTCGCACTCCACGGGTGCGAGAGAGACAGAGCGACAAAGGCCGCTGGCCTGCTGGCCCATCAGCGCGTCGTCCAGTTGAGGGCGCGGGGACCAAGGCACGTTTGATAACCGCTGCAGGTGGCGGTGGAAAAGGAGGGGGGGTGTCGTTTACGTGATAAGCGCCTGGGCCAGCGGGGATCAACTCGGCAAACACGGCAACCCGGATAAACCGCCCTATAAACTGGAAGTGCCCTGCTGCGTTCGGAGAGGACCCCCTCCCAAAAAAGGGCGAAAAGTTTTTAGACCCAACAACCGAGAAGTTTTGTTTCGGCAAAGAAATTATGAGTCGGCTCGCCTGAGAGCGGCTGCTGAGGCTGTCCACCCGTCCGCCGTCGGCGCGGTGTTCCGATTCGATTCGATGTTAAAATCCTCGTTGCGATTCGAAGGGCCTCCGCTTCGCAGCGCTGCTTCGGCCTGCTCGGCCTGCTGGATGGAAATAAGAATGTTGCGATCCCCTGCGTGCAGTTATCTTGCTGTTGTCTTTTTGTTTTATTAGTGGGCGGTCTGGCGGCCGGTCGGCTCCGCGCCGCCACAGGGAGGCCCCCCCCCCCCCTCTTTTGAAACTGGATGGGATTGCGCCGCCGCCGCCACGCTACCTGTCCGATTAAAAACTATGATGATGGGTATGGGAATGGGGTACTCTGTTCGGCCGGCCGTGCGACGGGGCGGCCCGGCAGGCCCGGCCACCAGGCCCAGGCAAGCCTAGAGAGACAACCCCGCCCCGCCCCGCGCCGCGACGATGCGCCCGAAGATAAGCGGGCCTCACTAATTATTCATTCATTCGCCTACCCTGCCGGAAAGTCCTCTGATTCCTCCGTGTGTTGCAGCGCTGGCGCAGGACAAGTTCTACTTCTCCGTGAGCCCCGAGGACGTCTCCGCGCCCGCGGGCTCGGCGGCCGTGCTGCGCTGCGCCGTGTCCGAGGCCAGGGGCATCTCGTACGGCTGGACGTACAACGGCCGGCCCGTGGCGGCCTCCTCGCGCCGCCAGATCCAGCACGTGGACGCCGAGTCGCAGCTGCGCATCGGGCGGCTGGACCGCGTCCGGGACCAGGGCGAGGTGGCCTGCACCGCCACCAACACCAGCTCGGGCTTCTCGCTCACCAGCAGGACGGCCGTCGTGCAAGTGCAGTGTGAGTGCCCCGCCCGCACCAGCCCGCCCATAAATTCTCATCGATATCACATGTTTATTTTTCCCGATAAATTTCGGTGGCGCCGGCCGGCGGCCCTAGCCGCACCTCGCACCGTCTGCCCCGCCCCTGCTCCTGCCGTCCAGGGCGGCGCCGTGCAGGCAGCAGGCAAGCAAGGCAGGCAGCAAGGCAAGCAAGGCAGGGGCAGCGGAGCCAGACGGCCAATGTTGTGACGGTGATGGGGGTCGGAATAGCCAAGCAGCCCGGCCCTGGCCTCGGCCATGCCTCGGCCTTTGCAGTGCAGAGGGGCCTCGAGGGGCTCGGCCGCCCCGACGCCCCGCGCCTTTTGCTTTGCCTTTTGGCTTTTGGCGCAACCTGCCCGCCTTGCCCGCCTTGCCTGCCTCCTCCACCCACAAGGAAGAGGGCCGCCAGCGCCGCCAGCAGACCGATTCTGAACAGCGCTTCGTCGCCGTGCCCTGTCTCTCTCGACCCCACGGGATGCCCCATGGCTGCGAGAGAGACGGGGCGACGAAAGTGCTCTTCTGAATCGGCCCGCGGGCCACCGCGGAACGAATTGCAATCCCAGAGCAGGGCGTCGGCTGCGGGGCCTGCCTCAGGCCTGCCGTGCCCTACACTGCGCTCTGCTCGCTCTGCTCGCCGTCCCGACGTCTCGACGTACGTCCCGACTCGTCGCTGCAGGGCCGATCAAAGAGCAGCCGATGCGCGGCATTGCGGCATTCTTCGGCGTGCTCGGCTCGGACACTCGGGCCCCGCCGGCCGGCCCCCCGGGGGGAAAATTTAAACTCCAGAAGCTGGTGCCCGCCTCCCTTTACGTTCTACATGCGCTATTCGCTTATTCCCCTCGACGTCTCGAGTAGGTAAAATCCGACTCTAAATAGGGAAATCAAAAACATGGCGGATTGGGGCATTCTTTCGCGTTGGGTCGGAATGGGGACCCGCCGGGCCCCTCGGGCCCGCATTACCCTCGGACCAGCAGACCAGGCTCTCGGCCAAGCCATGGCCAAGCCTTCAGCCTTCAGTCAGGGCTTCACTCAACCGGGCAGCGGGGCCATCGGCCATGCCAAAGCGTGGATTCCAAAGCGCGCCGCACACACACAAAGAAGGCACTCACGGACGTCGCTTGAACCACGCCAAGCGTCGCCAAGCAGGGAGGGACAGCGGACGGTCCAAGGACAAGCAGTGGACATTGCTGCGCGCTGCGTGCCGGCTGCGCGGCTGCGTGTGTTCGAGTGGGAAAGGCCGGCAAAAGGGCATTCGTCCGCGCGGTGGCCGCGCAGTAAATCAAGAGCGTGTCCGTCATGCAGCCTGCTTGCCCGCTTGCAGCGCGGCCCTGCTGTCCGCCCTCGGCGGCCCTCGGCCCCTTGGCCGTCAGCCCCAAAGGAAATGCCGCCATGCCGCGCCGCGCTGACATTCCTCATTCCTCGGCAGGCCGCTCCAAACTTGTTGCCGTTCGGGATGCTTGTCTCTCTCGCTCCCACGCGGGAGGGACGCCCCACGAGTGCGAGAGAGACGCCGTCATGTGTGAAACCAGTCCGCCAATTTCCGGCGCGCTTTGCAGTGTCGGGCCGGCCAGCCGGCCGGTGGGGCCGTGGGGGCCTATGCGGCGCGGCGCGGTGCGGCACACAGGCAAGGCATAGGTGCGCCTGGCTCGGTGCATCGGTGCATCGCCCCCTTGCGCGGCTATGCCCGGCCCCACGCCCCTCCCCACCTAGCGGCTTCATTTCCCGACCAGTTTGCGCCGTCCTCGTCACTCCCTGGCCGCGGCCGGCCGGTCGCACTGGTGGGACGGAGAGGGAAGACGCGAACGGCATTCATACACGCCGGCCAGTCCCGCGCAAAACGCGCACACAAATTAGACGAGCGGGTCTGATGCCGAACAGTGCGCTGGCTGTCTCTGTCGCACTCGCGCGGCATGCCCCAGTGTGCGAGAGGGACGGAGAGAGAGAGCGTGCTGTCCGTGTGGGCGTCTGTGCGTGCCCCGGGGCGGGGCGGCCGTATGAAGCGAGGTGCGCGCGAGGACCGCCCCGCCTCTCATTAGACGCGTTTTGTGGGAATAAACTACGCTGCGCCGCCGCGACGGCCCCGAGTAGAGGGGCGCGGAGTTCATTACCACCCGTCGGGCGAGTAGCGCTCGGATTTATTGTGTCTTTACCGCCGGGCACCGCCGGGTCAGCGCAGGAGCAGGAGTGTTGCTCGCAGCCTCGCAGCCTTCGCCAAGGAATCGTTTCGCCGCTCTGTCTCTATCGTAGCCCTTCGGAGCGTCCCTTGCGTGCGACGGAGACAGCGCAACGAAATAAGATTCTTGAGCGGAGTGAGCCTGCTGCAGGCCGGAGTGCGGGGACGCGGACGTGCCCTCGCCTCCTCGCTGACCCCGCGGTGCACCTTGCCGTGCCGCGGTGCCGCCGTGCCGGACGCCGCGTCGATTGCCCTCGCCGTGCTCCGCGGTGCTCCGGCCCTCCGGCCCCGGAGCGGAACGCAGCGGCTCGAGTCAACAACCGGAAACAATGCGTGGTGCTGCCACCGCTGCCGCCACACCGCGGCGCGGGGTCCCGCCCGGGGGCCCCTCCGCGCGACCTCGTCGTCCTGCGCGTGTCCAAGAAGTGTCCACAGCCGCCTGCTTCCGGCGCGGCCCGTCCAGGCCCTCGGGCCGACAGGTGAAGATGCGCTCGAAGACTCCCCGGCGCCCAGGGCCTGCAGACTGATTCCGAGAGTCGTTTTCGTCGCTCTGTCTCCTTCGCACTCATGTGGGGCGTTCTGTTGGGTGCGAGAGAGAAAGGGCGACGAAGACGACTCTCGGAATCAGTCTGCTGGCCGCCCGGCGGGTGTATTTGAATGTGGGACACGTTTCCAATTCCACACGTCTGGCGACGCCGAACACCGACTACTGCCCCCCCCCCCCCCCTTCTTTTTCCTCCGGTCTTTTTCTTTCCACCTCGCCAGTGGGAGGATTTGCAGGTCTATTTCGTGCTGTTTTGCTCACCGTCTGTCCGACAGCGCCGCACGTCGGCTCGCCCTTGTTGATCGGCGCGCAGGCAGACAGACAGACAAGCGGACAGGGAGGCGACCCCATCAGCCCGAGTGCCGTAGTGCCGGCGGCCGGCCGGCTTTTTATAATAATGAAAGTCGCCCCCTGCGACCGCTGCGACCCGTCGACATGTGTGGCCGGATAAAACAAAACGAGAAAAAAGTAAGAAGAGCGCGATGATCTGCATGAGGGGCGCCCGCTGGGAAGCGATCGGCAATTTTGATGCGCACCGGAACGCAGGCATGCCTGTAGCGGACGGACGGACGGACGGACGGACGGACGGGCCCAACGACGTGAAGGACGGCGGCAGCATGGCGGCAGCCCGAAGCCGAATACTAAGAGCGCAAAAGTGGGAGGGCCTCTCTCCACTACACTCGGCGCGCTTGCCGAGCAAAATAGGCCTGGCCAATCACCCCCTCCCCCTTCCCTCCCCGGAGGGAAAGGCAGCGAGCGAGGCGCAAAATAAAAAGAAAGCTGTGTGTTGCTGCGAGTACTAGTCGCTCGCACCCTCCCGCTCGTAAAGGGGAAAGGGGTGGGGAGGGGTGAAGGGTGGGTGAGTTGAATGGCGGAGGGGGACAGAGTCTGGAGACCAGTTATGACTCGGAGTCCTTGTGCCTGGAGTCCTGGGCTGGGGCGTCCTGGCGGTCCTGGCCCGCTGCACCCCCAACACTTCACCGAGAAGTGGAAGCGAGAGGAGAGAGGCGGTTCTCCCGGGGGAAGGCTTGCACGTCCTCTCCGGCTTGCACCGGGGCGGCAGGTGCGCGCCCGCCCGCCCCGCCCCGCCCCACCCCGCCCCGAACAAAACCTCCTTTTTATCCCTTTCCCGCAGGAAGCGACCAACTGCAAGCAATGCGCACCGGGACCGGGACGAAATACTTGAACCGATTCCCTGCTGGCGGATAATGAGTTCGGCCGCCGACTGTTGTTTCGTCGGTGCTGTCTCTCTCGCTCTCACGGGGCGTTGTGGGGGTGCGAGAGAGACAGCGACGAAACCAGTGTCGCGGAATCGCCCTGGCCTTCCCCGCGCGCGTGCCGCGTGCGCGAGCGGCGCGAGATAGGCGCGTTGTGTTTATGAGTCGGGGTTGTGGGTGGGGTTGGGGGCCGCGAGGGTGGACGCCGGTGACGTCACACGCCGCCATACATTGTGATTATGTGGCCCGGAGGGACGCCGAGGTAATGGGCTGCAGCCGTCGCTCTGTCTCTCTCGCACTCGCGGGGCGCCCCGACGGCCCGAAGGGGTGCGAGAGAGACGGAGCGACGGAGCACTGTTGAGGCTCGCGCTTCATTTGCCGGCCGGGATCGAACACTCGCGGGTCCGTCTCGTTTTGCGCGGATTAGGACGGCGGCGGCGTGGTGGCGCGGCGAGCGGTGAGTCAGCGCGGCGGCCCTCCTTCGTTTGACGCCTTTCGGCCCTTCTCGGCCTTTTTGAGGCTTCCAGTTCCCCCTCCCCTCCCCCGCCTCTCCTTCCGCGCCACTTCCTTCCCCTCGCGCGCCTCCCCGCATTGAAACTCGCCGCGTCTAAAATTAACAAGCAGATGATGAGTCGGGAAAGGAAAAGAGAGAGGAGGGGAGAGGGTTGGGGGCGTGCTGCACATGGCCGCGCGGCGTGGGGAGGGGGGAGGGGGGCGCCGCCTCCATGCAGGCCGGCTGCCTGGCTGCCGTGCCTGCACCCGAATGCGTGGAATGTTTGGCGGCCGAACCTGTGTCTCCGCGCCGGCACGCCGCCGCGCCCATTCATCGGCAACGACACCGAGGGCCCCTCCGAGTAGGACGCATCATACCGCGGCCGTGCTTGCCCGTCGTGCCGCCCCCCCCCCCACGGGCCTCGCGCCTCGCGCCGCGGGGCGGATGGCATTGCCAGATGCGGTGCCGAACGCCGAACCTGTAACACTGTAACGAAAAGCTGTGGAGGAGGGAGAGTCGTGGACGGAACGCGAACTAGCTTCTCTGTCTCTCCTCCCCGGAGCGCGCACGTGTGGGAGCGGGGCGGCGCTAGTGCTGCCGACGGGTTGCCTACTGCCCCTGCTGGCTGGCTGGCTGGCTGGGGCTGCTTCACTTCGCCGTGTAATTCTGTCTCCCCGGGAAGGGGAGCGAGGCGGGCGAGGCGAGGCGATCGGGGCGGAAGGACGAACGCTACGCCGGAAATGCAAGACGCCGCATTTTCGGGCCATTGGGCTCGAGGGCTGCTGCAGCTCATCCCCTGCCCTTATTTTTCGATTAGGGAAGGCAGTCTGTCTGTCTGTCCGTTTTGTCTGTCTGTTTCTCTGCCGGTTTTATCTGTCTGTCTGTCTGCCGGTTTTGTCTGTCTGTCTGTCTGTCCGTCCGTGCGTACGCGCAGGACAGCACTAGGCTCTCGGAGGGGCCGCCCCGCTCCAACCCCCGCCGTGTTCAGTATTCCGAGGGTGTCTTGTAAGACGCCGGGAAAGGAGAGTCTGGGAGAGAGAGAGGCCATGAGGGTGGAGACAGAGAACGGAAAGTGAGATAAAGAGGAGAGGAAAGGCAGGGGGCAGAGCGGGGCAGAGGGCCCCAACCCCACCGGGAGGAATCTCTGTCCGAGATATGCCGTCGTGGTCGTGCGGCCGAAATCCCGGCTTGGTGGTGGAAGCTGGAAGCCGCTGGAAGTCGAAGGGACGCTTCGCCATTGCTGCCGTCGGCAAGTCAGCCAGAGCCAGCGCCAGCGGCTGAGCTGGTCACTCATTTTACTCAGTAGAATTCCCAAATTTGTAATTTCAATTTCGATGAAGTTTTTCTTAGGGCGTGCAGCGCGCAACAGGGTGGCATGCCTGCTGGTGACTGGGTGGAAGGCGTTAACCGCTATAAGTCGCTGTCACGCCGCACCGCGCCGCCGCGACGCCGATGAATACTTTAATAAGCCCCCGAGGCGGGCCTCGCCACGGCGGCCACGGCGGGCCTCGCTGTATTAGAGGCGGCTGCAGCCAACCACGCCGCACCGAACTTCTCGCGGCATCGCCAACCCCCGCGCCAGATTTACGGCTCCATTTCAGATTTAATTTGGAGGAGAAATTTCGCTCGGATGACGTTCGCGGACGAGCGGAACCAGTGCGGCGCTGCGAGCGGTGGGTTAGAAAAAAAGGGACTGACGTCGGCGGGATTCGAACCGCGGCCTTTTTTTTTTCCTTTCGGGGGTTGTGCGACTTTGTAGCGACGGCACGGACAAATGAGGGTAAGTGATACGGAAAGAAGGCGACTTAGGGAAGGGAGTCGTGTAGGGAGTCGCGGGTCGAGGAGGTCAAGTGAGAGGGGGTGGGGGTGCGGCGGGAGGGGAGGGGAGGGGAGGGGAGGGAGGGAGGGAAGTGAGAGGCTGAGGCGGCGGAGGGGGGAAGACCGGAGCAGGTGTTTAACACGAGCGTCCCTCCCTCCCTCTCTCCCTCCTCTGCGATGCGCGATGCGCGACGCGGTGGAGGTTGGGGTTGGGGTTGCAAGTCGGATTAAAGTCTGACGCGTTGTTCCTGTTGTCCGTCCGCCTGTCTGCGGAGATCTTTTACGCTCTCACAGTTGTGGCGTGGCTCGGCGTCGCGGACTTAGTTTCGTGTAATAAGCAAAAGATTTTTTTTCCTTTCTTTTTTTTTATGGGGACCACTCTTTGCATTTATTTTCCCATGCGCGGTTTTATGGGTGGGTGGGTGTGACGGGCTGCCCCCTCACTCCCTAGTGCGTTACTTTTTAACAACTCTTTGTTGTTTTTGTTGTTTGTTTGGAGGTTGGCAAGCCGAAAGGCACCATGTAATGCCCCTGTAAGTGGGCAACCGGCACGGCATCGGCCCTCAAAGCTCCCGGTCCTTGTGTCTGATTCCCCTGCGGGATGCTCCTGTATAGTGTAGGGGACGCGGACGACGCCGTCGACGCGACGCAGCGCGCCGGATAGCCGATGCCGGAGTGGACCGAATCAGGGGCCACTCCCCGCGTGGACCACGCAGGGGCTGGACCATTGTCGGTCCGGAGCCCCCAGATTGGCTCGTCGCCGCCCTGGTGTCATCCCATCCCCCGCGTCCACGGCGTCCACGGCGTCGGCGGCCACCCCGACCGGGAGGGTGGCGACGACGGTGATGTTGGTGGCGTGCCGGCGCCGTACCGCTTTGGTTTCCATGGCGACGGGGTCGATGCTGTTGCCCATAAACTTTTATGGTCTCCACCGCCTGCTCTACGGCGGCCCGGCTCCGCACTCCGCTCTCCGTTCTCCGCGCGCACTACCGGCGCGGCGTCGCGGGGCGTCGCGGGGACTCTGGCTCTGGGGTGCGGAGTGCCGCCGCTCGTGCCGAATCGGGCCGCCGCGCTGCAGTCCCTGCTGCAGGCCGCGCGCTCGGAATGGACGAATGGACCAGGCCGTCCACAAACCACGTAACGTTATGTGCGACTGACACGGCAGTGCACTGGGGCGCCGACGGACGCGGCTAACTGGCGTTGAGAGACTGGACAGCAGGCCGGCTCGGTGCGCGGCGCGGTGCGAGCGGTACGCGGTGCCTTGCAGAGACATTTTGTTTATACGCCGCGTGGCTGTGGTGGGGCGGGCGGCCTAGGGCGGCCAGGCCGCCGGCCAGACAGGCTCGTCCAAGCCGCACTGCGCAGTGCATCCCGGGATGTTTATCGAAATGCAGTAAGCTTGTTTACTCTCGGGAAGGGGAGGCGCGACACTGGGCCCCGCCCCGCCCCGCCCCGCCCCGCCGAACACGGCGTGCGTACTGCCTGACCACGCCGCCGGGGAAGTCCGACACGATGTCTGTGGAAGAGGAAATGAGTGCATCTCGGCGTCGCGGATTGTTTTGTTGCTGGAGGGGGGCGGGGGCTGGGGAGGGGAGCCGGAATGGAGAGGGGGAGGGAACCCGGAGGGAAGGCCCTGGTCGCAGTTTGGCTCCACGGCCATTCGCCGTACGTAAAACTCTTTATCACTTTGGGGGAAAGTTGTCCGGCCCGGGGGATGATATGCGAGTCGCCCCGTCGTGAAAAGCAGAGCGAGCGGCGAGAGGCCCGGCCGAACATCCGCCGCCCGGCGACGCTTTGCTTTTTATGCCCCGGATATAAAATGGAAAGCGTCGCCGGGTGGTGTACACTGTTCCGTGGTGGCGGTGGAGGCCGCTTCCCTTTGATGGCGGTTTCGCCGGCCGCGGCACGCTGAATTTTTCATCGCGACGACGGCCGTGATCGCGGCCGGCTCCCGGCTTGGACGTGAACGTCGTGGCGACGGACGGCGGCCGTTCTCGCCCTCCTCCTCGTATTTTTGCGTCGCTCGCTGCTGCTGCGGTCGGGGTGGTTGGGTTGGGGAGAAGGGGGGATTATTTGGGCGACTTCTCGCCGCTGCCTTTCGCTGTGGCCGTTGGCCCCCGGCCGCCCCCGGCCGCGCTGGCTGCGACCCCAGACGCCAACCCCGATGGGGGCAGGCCGGGGCAGGCCAGGCGCACATGGGGCACCAGCAGACGCGCTGCAAGTCCGCAAGTCTGGGAGGGCGGACCGGGCGGACCAGCCCCGCCGGCGTCGTTTCTTATTGTGGCCTTGTGGGGCAGTCACCGGCCCTCCCCTCCCCTCCCCTTTCCCTTTCCCTCGTTCATCAACGCGGCGGCTCGGCGGCAGCGCGGCGGCGATATCTGGAAGGCTGGAAGGTGACAGTGGCACGCAGCGCCGCGCTCGGCCGCGCAGCACGCAGCAGTGGCGTGGCCGGCCCGGCCCGGCCCGGGGGTTGGTGAACGACGAGGGGCTCTACTTCTCCACGCTGATAGGGGGAGGGGCAGCGTTGCGTCGACGGCCACGCCGTCCCGTCAAATAAACGTCGCTTCATGGCCGCGCAGTGCCGTGCGTGCGTGCGTGCGTGTGTGTGTGTGTGTGTGTGTGTGTTCCTATGTGCGTATGTGTGAGTGTAGCGGCAACCCGAGGGGCACCGGGTAGTTGCCAACTTGGCGCACGGTGCCGCTCGCGGTCGTCAAGCCCCTGGAGCGGAGGACGAGCTGGCTGGAGAGTCACCTGAGCCGTGAGGGACACTGGAGAGTTGTGGGAGCAGCCCCCCTCCCCCTCTTTTCCCCTCGCTTGGCGTTTCCTCGACAGTGTTGGCGTGGATTAAATGAACAGAAAAAGTAGCCTGAAAGGAACAGAAAAAGTGGATTTTTAGGGACAGAATAAGTTATGTGCGTGTGTTGAACGCCTTCTTGAAGTCTTCTTCTGCTTGCAGGGCTGTCGGAGAGCGCTGACGTGGAGCTGCACACGCCGGAGTCGCCCGAGGAGGTGGTGGACGGCGAGGACGTGGTGCTGGCCTGCACCGTGGACGGCAGTGGGGACATCCGCGTGGATTGGTTCAGGTAGGCCACGCGCATCCTGTTAAAAAGGCGTTCGTTCAAGTCCAAGTCGTTTTTCCCAACCCAGGTTCATTCATTCGTTGTTTCTTGATTGCATCCAGGAACGGCGAGCGCGTGACGCGCAACAGCCACGTGTCTTTCGGGGGCGCGGGGGCGTTGGGGGGCCCTGGCCCTGGCCGTCGCCAGCTGCACCTGCGCGGCGCCTCGCCCCGCGACAACGGCGTGTACCGCTGCAGCGCCACCAGCGTGGCGGGCACCGTGTCGACGGGGAGGAGCTTCGCCCTCGCCGTGCCGGGTAAGTGCCTTGCCATGCCGCCCCGTGCTGCAGTGCACTGTGTCCGAGGCTGGCGCGCGCTGACGCTGTTTGTTGTGGATCGGCTTGCAGGCCCGGCCGGCGAGAAGTGGCCGCTGATCCAGGTGCCACCGCAGGACACGGTGGCGCGGCGCGGCGACGCGGTGCGCCTGGACTGCAGCTACAGGGACGCCAGCTTCACCGAGTGGTACTTCAAGGACACCGGGCCCTTGAAGAACGCCTCCAGGTACTATGTGGGGCCGGCCTGGCCGGCCGGCGGCAGCTCGCGTCGCCAAACACCTTTTATGAGTCGTGTTTGTTTTTAGTTTTACTTTTTTTAAGACGTCGGCGTGAGTTTGACTTGGCTGCAGACGTAGCGTCGGCTTATTTGTGTTTCGGGCGGGTTCGTGTTCGTGCGTATACACTCGCAGCGTCACTGCATAAGGGGAGGCCAACCTGGCCCAGCCCTTCGGACCTCTAGTCGTCCGAGCTGCCCAAGCCTTGGCCAAGCCTTGGCCCAAGCACGCCAGCACCCATCACAAATGCTATGATCTGTTTGTCGACTGGCAGGGGAAGGGGCAAGGGGGCCCGGGAAGGAGCCCTTACGTTTACATAGCTGCATGTGCTCTGTTTGCTTTCGGTCCGTGTTTACAAGGTCCCGTATTGGGCACGGAGTTATGATCACGCCTAGTCGGACTGACCATATGCTGCCTTAATCCCCAACCCCCACCCCTTCGCGTCCACACTGCCATCTCTTAACGTTTATCGAGGCCCAACAACGCCCCTTTCGTCGTCCCTTGGCTTAAGACTGCGTGCGGCCGGGGGTAGGCAACCTGCATCACAGCAGGGGAATGCAACTATCTAGGGATCTTCCTTTTCTTCCTTTTTATTTTTTTCAGGTTCAACATCCTGGAAAATGGCTCCCTCCTCCTCACGAATGTCGGGCGGCAGGACGAAGGTCCCTACGCGTGTGTGGGCATCCGGGAGGACGCGGAGCTGCCCCAGAAGTACACCGCTCAATTGACCCTGGCGTGTAAGTCCAGCAGCAGTCGGCCTCGTTGGTTTATCCTCAGCATGCTCTCATGCAAGATTACTGACTTGACCCATGTTTTTCATTGCAGATCTTGAGGAGTTTAGTTCAGCCTCGTTTGATCCAGAACTGTCCTCAGATCATCTCCACATTATCCCAGAGAATGCGCCATTTCACATGACATGCAAACCTCCTAGAGGGGTTCCACAGGTATTTCTTCTTTCTTCTTTTGGGTACGATTAATATTCTTAAGTCCTACATTTAAAATTTTCAATATGGCTGTTTTGTTTTCTGCTGTAGCCGAAAGTGAAGTGGCTTGACCCTGAAGGTCAACCAATTTCTGATTCTGGTCCATTACGTGTAGAAGAAACACGACTTTACCTTGAATCTGCAAGTTCTAAAGAGAGCAGTGGAAATTACACCTGTGTAGCTGAAAATTTGGCTGGAATTCGCTCTGAGACTGTTCGCCTCTTAGTATCCAGTAAGTTATAATCAAGCAATTTTGTACTGTTTCATTTGTGGCAAAAGGCTTCATTTGATTATTTTTTGATACAGCACCACCAACAATCACCAAGGACCCTGTTTCAATGGTAGTTGGAGAGGATGAACCTGCCGTTTTAACATGTCACTTCAGTGGAATGGCATATCCTGTCACAACTGTAAGGTGGAGAAAGGATGGAAAAACTCTAAGGGATGATGCAAATCACATTCACATTGAACCGTCAAATGGAACGTTGAAAATTAATTCCGTGGTTTCATCTGACAGAGGAGAATATGTTTGTCTTGTGAATACTACAGGGTTCAACCCCATACATTCAAAGCCTGCACAGATTCAAGTTAAAGGTGTTTATTCTTTTAAATGTCTCTTCTGTTAAAATTATGCCACTCAAAGCAAGGTCTCAAAAAAATTGCTAATTAGTTGTTTAAAAAGGGTAATTGTTAAATTAATGTTATCAATTTCAGAGAAACTGAAGTTTACTCCCCAACCTGTCAACAAGAAAATGGAGCTTGGTTCCGTTTCGAAAGTGAACTGCAAGGCCCAGGGGTCAACAGTCCCTACCATCCATTGGCTCAAGGAAGGAGGCTTGCCCAGCCATGTGTCTGTTCACAACGGAACATTGGTTTTTAATGGGGTGAAGTCGTCTGACAAGGGTCGCTATACGTGTGTGGCAAACAATGCTCAAGGCACAATCAATGCAACCATTACAATTGATGTCCATGGTTAGTAATAATTTCAAAAAATCTCTCTCTCTTTTTGTATTAATTTAAATGTAAGCCAAATCACAGTGGTAAACAAAACCCTTTACATTTTTCCTTTTAGTCACTCCGAAGTTCATTGTCCTGCCTAAGAATCCATCAGAAGCTGTTGAGGGATACTCAGTTATGATTGATTGTGCTGCTGAAGGTGACCCGAAACCCACCATTCATTGGGACAAAAACAGTGTCATGATGAATGACTTAGGCAACCAAAGGTTTGTTTCTGACAAATTCCCATCTCTTGCCTTTGTGGTATTTAATTCCATCTTTTATCATCACACCCACCATTTACAGGTTTGTTGTCCTAGAAAATGGATCATTGTTGATTCATGAGGCCCACTTATCTGACCAAGGGAATTATGGCTGCACTGCAGGGAACAGTGGAGGATTCAAAAGAGCAGAAGTTTCACTGTTTGTCCGCAGTAAGTACAATGCTAATTTATGAAAAATTCTGGTCTTTGCTTTTATTTATCTACCTTTTTATCATGTACAACCTTCCTTCAACTGTTAAATGAATCTTGTTTCCTGCTGTGAATTTCCAGGTGCAGAAGGTTACATTCCAGACGGGCCAGATTCGGAAATCAATGCTGATTCCATGATGACAAAAACAGTTGTTATAACTCTTGGTGCAGCTGCAGCCTACATGTTCCTAGTTGTTGGATTGATGGTGTGGTGCCGCTGCAGAAGGAGGAGGAGAAAGCAAAATTACCTGGCTCAGGAGACAGCTGAAGGTACTAGTGCCTTATGTAAGTGTTGAAAACAACACAGCTTTTAGAGGTGTTTTAAATTATGTTGATTTAATCAATGGAGTTCATAACTGGGATAAGAGTCCTTTCCCTCTATCTGTTAATTTTTTTTTCACTAAACTCATGGTTACTCTTGGTTTATTGGTATGACGTCTCTTCCTCAATATTTTTTATTCAAAGCACAATATTCTTTCATTTTTACATATAAATTATATTTCTTCTGTTTTTTAATTTAATTGATCAAAGTGCTGCTGTATATTTTGCTTTTTTAGTCACATGCAGATTTTTTCATCATATTATTTTTTTTAGTTTTTTGAATGACTGATGCACTTCTATTGCTATTCCTTTGGTACTTCCTGCATGGTCGTCTGGTGCCTTTTCTTCACTTGACTAACTTGTGCATCTTACAGTGGGTAAAGGTGACAATGTGGACACTGCCTGTGCAGCAAATGGAGATGCAGAACTTGGAGAGCGAAGCAAGCGACTCAGCAAAGCCTCCAGTAAGCAGAATGGTCATGCTCATACAAATGGTCATGCAAGAAGTGATGGTGAAAATACTGCGCAGAGCCAATCATCCAACCATTCCAAAAAGTCCAAAACCAGTTATGATGCTCTGTCCTTCGCTCGGGCAGACCTGCAGAATTTAATGTTGCTTGGTAAGTTTTTTCGGACTTAAACCACTATATTTTTTAAGTTTTTTTTTTATATGGAGGAAGCGTCAATTGTTTACTTTAATTTTTTTAAGGTAATGGTGAAATGGGGGAAGTGTATCTGGCACAGGCGAAGGGTTTAGGTAACTCGACGGCACCGGTGCAAGATGGAACTGAAAATAGCAGTAATTTTGGTGTAGTCATGGTAAAAGCTCTGAATCAAACAAGGAATGAAGCATCTCTCCTTGAGTTTCGGCGCCAAATTGACTTATTCCAAAGAGTGAACCATCCCAATATAGTGTCTCTACTTGGGCTCTGCCGAGAGCAAGATCCACACTATATGCTTCTGCAGTATTCCGATTGGGTGGGTATTTTCTCTGTTTGCAGTCTTAATTTTAATGTTCAAAATAACATGATTTTTTGAAATGTTTCTGTTTATAATTTATAGGG
The DNA here is from genome assembly GCF_012932325.1 of Thrips palmi. Lineage (NCBI taxonomy): Eukaryota > Metazoa > Arthropoda > Insecta > Thysanoptera > Thripidae > Thrips > Thrips palmi. The sequence goes on along the minus strand of NW_023144624.1, from coordinate 10,238,893 downwards.
TGATTTGAAGCAGTTTCTGTTGGCCTCAAGAGAAAAGAGTTCACGAAAATCGCCTCAATCCCCACAACCTCCTCAACCTCCCAAGCCTGCACCTCTGACATTTGCACAGGTAGAAATGTCTCATATTTTAATTAAATTTATTACCTATGTCTTTTTAAGTGGATTGTTGACTAACTCATTTTTTTTTCATTTTTAACAGATTGTTAGTTTAGCTAACCAGGCAGCTCAAGCACTTGAACATTTGTCAAATCTCCGGCTTGTTCATAAAGATATTGCTGCAAGAAACTGTCTTATTGCATCTGGTTTGAGATTGAAGATTTCACTCTCCGGCCTGTGCAAGGACACATACAAAAGAGAGTATTTTGAATATAAAAACCAGGTATGTTTTTTCTTGCAATCATATTACTAGATATCTCAAAATCTATGTTTCCTATCCTTAATTTTAATTTGTATTGCAGACAATGCCTCTGCGTTGGTTGCCTCATGAAGCTGTATTTGAGGATGACTTCTCAGCAAAGTCTGATGTATACAGCTATGGAGTTTTGGTTTGGGAAATATTAACGCAAGCAGAGTTCCCATTCCATCGAAAGACAGACAATGATGTTGTGTCTTCTCTTCAAAACCATGAACTTCACTGGAAGATTCCCAAGAATTGTACTCCAGCCATGACTGCACTGTTGGGCCGCTGTTGGGCAGACAGTCCCCGTGACAGACCAACTTTCTCTCAAATTGTTCTTGCCATCAGTGAAATGAAAGTTGACACAGAGATGTAAGCCATACAGGCTCTTGTTGAAACTAAAAATTTTTGTATGTCAATTATTTGAAAATTGATATGACGGCAGGAATGTCCGTCCAAAGCCCCGGGAATTAATGCAATATTATGTTAATTTGACACCACTGAAGACATCGAGAGGTTGCATCACCAGTGGAGCCCTCAATATTAGTGTATGTGCTACTTTTCCAAAGCAAACTGGAAAAATCATCAAGTAGGCTGTACAGTCTCTTTCATTTGTACATAAACATTATTTTGATTCCTTTGTTTGTTTTTTTAAAGTTCTCTATGATCAATTTCTCAAGTTGTTTTTAAACCATATTTGCTACTACCGTTTTATGTATTTAACAGTCAAGCTTTCTAAGACTGAAGAAAATCAAACTTAATTAGCTGAACCATTTTTATGGTCTGTTTCTCATCAGGCCGCTACTTGTAATATGTGATTTTAATCAGTCTGATATTGTATGTTTTTCACAATATTATTTAACTAGGCAATGTTAAGGAATTAATTGTTACAAAGTTATATTAAGACTGTTGATTACTTTCTTTTTTTTTTTGTGGGAATGGGTTATACGTCCAGATGACTAGTCCATTACTTTTGTGATGTGTAAAATTATTTTAACTTTGAAATGAGATGAAAGTTTTTTCTGGGGGTCTTTCTGTATTTAAGTACCCTCTCAAAACCATCATGTTTGTGCCCAAACCCAAACAGTGTTTGACATGCTGAAACTCAATCATCTGGAATTTTGGCCCTCTGTTGCCAGATGTTGATCTAATAACTCTTCAATTGCGGCCGTATATATTTGATCTCATAAAAATAATCAATGCTCACTCTTAAGTTTTCTTAATTTGAGGATCATTTTGTTCCCAAAGACTTCTGTCTCTTTTCTGCACACTGCCATTTATGTGTTACATCTACAAAGGTCCAAAGCCCTATTTGTATGTAGCATTAAGAAAGTGGGTGTTTTAAGTGTACATATGAATTTCATCAATGCATGTATTGTTATGAAGCACTCATTATCTATTTCATCCTTTGATTGTTAGTATTTTTGTTATTTCTTCATGCTTTCCAATCAAAAACTACTTAAATCAATCATTACATTTCACCCCTGTAGACGACCAGACATATGTGCTCAGGAAGTAAACAGTTCCTACCCCATTTGCACAGAACCCCATTGCTTTTGCACAGAACCTGTGATTTTTCCGACCAATTTGACTGCATTGAAAACAATTCTTCACTTTACTGTTCAATTTTATCACAAAGCTGCTCACTGGAATGCAAAGATAAGATGGTAACTTGTTAGGAACTGTAAATGTGAACTACATTATTATTTTTAGTGTACAAATGTGTATAAATTTTGAAAAATATGTGTATCTAGTCAATATGAGTTTTTTTGAAAATGTAATCAAATAAGCAAAAGAATGCCATTCAGAATAATGACAAAATATCATGCAACGAAACACAATTAATATGATCCACTGCCTCGTTCCCACACATAAATGTTTGTCAGGAATGTTGCGCTCAATGTTTTGTCTTTTGACTAATATAATGTTCGTCAGGAATGTTCTGCTCGATGTTTTGTCTTTTGACTAATTTTCAAATAAACACATTATCAGCCAACCTCGCCGTGCCTGCCTCCTTTCCTAAAGCCCATTCTTCCAGCACCTCGGCCGGGGATGGCCGTAGCAATATCCGGTCTCCGATCACGAAGCGCTCAGCGCGCACCTTGCACTCGACTTCCGGCCTGGGGCCGGGCCTGGCGCTGGGCCTTGCAGGCTCCTCCCCGTCCGGTCCACTTCCGGTTTCCTGTGCGGCTCCTGCGTTAACAGCTCCGCGACACGCCGCGCCGCCGCGGCCGGATGGACAGACTGCTCAGTCAAAGCTAACACAAATACCCACTGAACGCGTCCAGTCTGACCAGCGGGTCGAAGGTATTCGCAGAAGCCGGATATAGCGGCCATGAAGGATTTTTCAAATGCAACTCTGTGAGGCAGGACAGCAAAGAGCGATGCGATGCCTTCACATCCAATGCGGGCGGTATACAGAGGGATGCGAGTCGAGTCGCGCAGTGAGCACAGCAACACCCTCATCTCCCCCTCCCCTCCCGGATGGGCGCGTTTTTAGAGCCCCAGAGCTCAAGCCACCAAAACGTGTCGCAGCGTAAGTCGACAAAAGTGGCTTGTTGTCCTTCGTGCTTTCCTTTTCGCTCTTGCCTCAAGAAGGGAACACGATGACCCCACGCCATTCGTGGTTCATGTTCCACGCGCGCCCGGAGATCATCTCGATGGTCTGGATTGTCTCTAGACGCTCGGCAGCGGCCGTAAGTCTTGACCGCGATCAGAGGGGGACGCGCGTGAACTTGGCGCGTCAAGCCGGTGGATGGTCACGGCCATCAGAGCCGCAGCGCCGCAACGCCGCAGAGCCACCCCGGCGACAAATGATCGCCGAAACGCGTGCTGCGGCGCTGCGAGAATGAGAATAGCCCCGGTCCTTGTACCGTCCTCGTCCTCGGCGTCCTCGTCCCCGACGGCGGGGGTGGGCGGCGGGGTGGCCGCGCTGGCCGGCGCTGACCTCGCCCCCATTCCCATGATCACGGTGCTAGCCCTGGCCAGCCCCGGCCAGCCCCCCTCCTGGTGCTATTGCGCTTTGGACTCGATACGAACCTGGCCGGGCCGGGCGCGCTATGGCCACCGTCTCGGACGGGCAGGCACCGTCCCAAACATGCCGAGCTTACCGGATTTATTTTTCATTTTTATTATATTTTGAGTAGTGCAGCGGACGCTGACTTACTAATGTCGTCCATCATGCGTCGACAAGTGTCTTTATAAGTCAACATGCAAATGTACACTGGCAAAGAAAAAACATAAATAAAGAAATCTGAATCGGAACGCATGTCAGGTTAACAACCGCGCCTTACCAGCACCCACCACCAACCACCAGTGCAGAGGCCATCCCCACACTCAAATAAGTGTGGGGCGATTGGCCTGCGCTTTGACATCCCCGCCGTCACGTCCACTGCAAACACCGCACCGCCGTGAAAGCCACGCCGCCAGGGGGTCGCGGTTAATTTTACGGAGGGCTGCCACCCCTTGGGGCCGCGCGGGGGCTCCGGGGCTGCGGGGCCCTGCGGCGTCGCTGGTGGCCTAAATAGGAAATACGCCGCCCCGCCCCGCCTCGTGCGCCTCGCGCGCCCCGCGCCACAGCCTCAAGTTGAAGTGACCCCGATTTCGGCCGCGCCCGTCGCGTCCCGTCCACGGCCGCAGCCTTGCTTCTTGATGTGCGTGCGGGCTGCGGGCCTCGGTGAGGGCGGCGCGGCGGGGGCCAGGCCGCCAGACCAGGCCGTCCGTCGGGGTGCCTTAGTGACGTCAGCGGACACCTCCCCACCCCTTGACCCGCACCTGCCCGCCGACGGCTAAGCGAAGCACTCATGAACGACGCCGCCACCCCCGCGGCCGGGGCAGCGGTACCGCCCCCTGCGCCGCCCCCTGCACCGCCCCTTGCAGCAACCCCCTCGGGTCTCGAAAGAGATGACAGCGGCGACGTTTTGAAGCCGGATGCCCTCAATTCAAACTCAATGGCGCCGTCACCCCACGCCCGGCATCGTCTCCGTGTCAATTTTCTAGGAAAATAAAATTTGTTTGAGGACAGGTAGCAATTTGGGCACACTCAGCGGCACAATGCGGGGCGATGCGGGGCCTTCCTGCCCTTCCTCGGCAAGGCCCGGCCGGACTTGCCGGCGTGATCCTCAGCCTGGGCGTCGCACCCCTCTTCACGGACTCGGCCCGACGTGTCCTCGCCGTCCTCGCCGTCCTCGCTCTCCGGAGGAGCGGTTGTCGCCCTCAGCCCCCATCCTCGTCGTCCTTGTTTTCGTCCAGCTCCGCCTCGCCCTCGATTCCACCCGTTTCCACCCCCTGCCGCGGCCGGCCGCCCGCGCTGGCTAGTCCCTAGCCGCTAGTGGCCGGCGGTGTGCAGGGGCGCCGTGGCTGCCGTGGCCCAGTTGCCTCCGAGCCAGCGTGGGTCGCATGCAGGCCGGACTCGAAGGGAGCGCTGCCCACGCCGCCAGCCCCACGCCGCCAGCCCCACGCCGCCAGCCCCACGCCGCCAGCCCCACGCCGCCAGCCCCACGCCGCCCGTCGGCCGCTCAGCCCGCGCAACAACGCCAGTTTCCCTTTCGCCGGCGGCGCAGCTCCAGGACGAGACCCAGGCCCCGATCCTGGACAGTCCCTTCAGCAACCCACGTCGACGGTCGCCTCCGGAGTCCACGCTAGAAGCCGCCGGCCGAGACAGTCTTGATGGTTCTCCCCGCCGAGGGTAACGACCTCGCCACTGCATGATGGTGTCCACGGGGGTCTTGTAGGCGGCGGCATGTGTCGCCGGCCCGGCCAGGGTGCTGGTCCCTGACACCGCCACCGGCACCGTCGACCTGGTCGAACGGCAACGGAGAGCCGCCGTCCTCTCCAGGACCACGTCAAAGAGAGCCGTGTCCGGGACCATCCCGATGCGGCGGTGGACGCACCGGTGCGGCTTCGGGGACGGCCCCCGCTTAGCGCCCGGCGTCCATGGCGTGCACGGCGACGGGCCCAGGCGTCTGCCTCGACAGTGCTGCTGACATGGACTACGCCGCGAACGCAGCACCCCACACAGGATTACAGCAGGCGTTTGGATACCAGCCGCTACACTGAGCCAGGTAAGAGGCGTGCGTGTGTGTGCGTGTGTGTGTGTGTGTGGGGGGGGGTTAGCATGTGGGCTATCCGTTGTTGAAAGCCAGGCGTCGCGTTCCGGCATGGGGAGTGTACGCCGGATACGTGCGACCCTTTAGACCGATGTACCCTCTATCCGACGCGACGCCTCTGATTTTTTTTAAAATTCCTATTTCTTTGTTGATGCTGATGTATTGATGTCATGTTGCCGTTTCTTTCCCACCAGACCCTTTTCCTTCTCCACTCCGTCCAGGTGGAGGTGGGGTGGTCGAGGTGTTGCAGGGTACATATGTATTCCCGCGGCATTAGAATTCTGCATACGAGGCCGCCTGCGGCATTCGCGGGACGTACGCAGCACGTGCATGGCGTTCCCGTCGCACTGCGCTCGGAGCAAAAAAAAAAAAAACAAAACAAGAAAACCCGCTGTATAACAAAATAAAATAAAATAAAGTTGATTTAATTTATTTTTTATTAAGTTGTAGAATTAGCAGGAAACTAGATTTTTAGACGAACAAGTAGTATCTTTTTCAAACAGAGGAACGTGAGTCATGTCTCGGAGGAAGTGGGACAGAGTGCCGCAGCCGGGCAGCCAGGCAGCCAGCACACGGGGTGACAGGGCGCGACCTTTGACCCCGGGAAACCCTTTGATGGTTCTCGGCGGGGTCGTTGGGGTCGTGAGGCAGAGGGAAGCCCCCGCGAGGGGCGGCTGAGGCTGCCTGCAGTGGCGGTGCACTGCCTGGCGTCGACTCGGCGGCCAGGCCGGCCAGGCCGGACTCGGACACGCACAGCCGGAAGCACAGCGGGCCGGCCGGGCCGCCGCGGTGTTGAGCACACTGTAGGGCTTTGCGGCTGACCTTTGGCACCGATAAGGACGCCAGGCATGGGCAGCCGACGAGTGTCCTTTCGGCCGGCGCGGCCGAGTCGCGGAAATTAATGCCTGCGGCAAAAGGCGAAAGGCCCGGCTTGCCGCTGTCTCTAGCACACCCTCGGAACGCCCCACGTGTGCGAGAGAGACAGAGCGGTGCAGCGGTGTTCGGAACGAGCCTGCAGGCCGCCGCCGCGGCGCGCCGGGCCGGCACACCGCCAAGGGAGCGCCTGCCGTCGGCCGGGTAGGCACGCCCGCCGCGCGCCGGCGTGTGGCGGCACGGTCGACGGTTTTACCATTACCATTACGGGCTAGACCACACATGATCGTATGCCTTCCTCGCGGGCGCCTCCACGGCCTCTTCCTCCCCGCCCTCCTCCTCCTCTCCTTCCACGCCGTCTCGTCTGGGGCCTCGGCACTCTCGCCGCCCACGTCGTAAACGCCGACTGATGCCCGTTAACGCTGCCGCACCGCCCGGCCGCCTTAACGATCACCGCGCGATTTTGGCCGTCGGCGAGACGGCCTCGCTCGAGGAGGGCGGCGGCGCTCCGCCACATGGTGCACTCCGCCAGCAGAGCCTTCCGACAGTGTAGCTGCGCGGGGGCCGCGCGCCCCACCTCGCCCCGCCACCCAATGACAGCACGGGAGCTTCCCGCGGCGCGAAAGGCGTGAGGGGCCCGCGGTGGCGGCCGTGGCAGCGGGCCCGCCCCGCCTTCCTGGGAGACCCCGGCAGCCCCGGGGCAGCCCCGGCCCCGCTCTGCAGGCAACTGTTGAATGCTGTCAATCGAGCCGTCCCGTCGCCCAACCATCGGGCGGGGCGGCCGCCGGGCTCACCGCCAGCCCGCCAGCCCGCCAGGCCAGGCCCCTCCCTCGACATCGTCAGCACCGTCAGCGCGCCCCCTGTGACAGCGGCCCGGCCACGCCCACGCGTGGGGGGCGGGGCGGCCATTTGAACCCTCCAACGGGTTCACTGCATAGTGGGCCAGAAGACCCGTGGAGCCGGCCACAATTCTGGACGCGTTTTGAGCTCCAGAGTCGCTAAATGGGACTCGAACCGAACGTGTGACCCCACACCAATGGATTGTTCTCCGAACAAGCAGTTCATTGGTGGGATCACACGTTCGGTTCGAGTCCTGTTTAGTGACTCTGGAGCCCAAAACGCGTCTCGAATTTTGGCCGCCTCCACCGGTCTTCTGGCCCACTGTCCACTGGCACACTGTCGGGGGACGGGACGCTGGTGAAGCTGACGTGACGAACTTGGCGTTGACATTGACGCGGCTTTCGGTTCCCAGCCAACCCAGCCGCCCGGTTGGCCGAAACCGCCTCCGTTTAATTCTTGTTCGGCAGCACGCAAGTCACTAATCGGCGAATCAGCGGCTCGCTTGTCTGCGCACGCAACGCGCTAGTCATAGCGATGCCGGCGAGGGGACCACTTGGGCCTTTCCGTCCAGGCGATTAATGAACACCGGCCGGACCTGGACGAGTCTCGCTGCACGCGCCCCGCCGAATGCTCGCTCACGCTCCTCAATGAGTGGTGGCTCGACGCGGCTGGCCGGGACGGTGCCGCGCCGCGCCACGCTGCCGAGACGGGGCCGGCCAGGGCGAAGGCGAGGGCGGGCGAGGGCCACAGTGTGACCCACTTAGCCGCAAAGGGCAAAGGTCTCGGCCCCGGGGTACCCGGCGTGCCCGGCGTGCCCAGCCCAGGGCTGCCCAGGACCGGCAAAGGGCCCCCGGCTCGCGTGGCTGTCTTCACTGGTGTCTCTTTCTGGTATTTGGAGTCCGGTCGACCCCTGGCGGGCGGCGGCGTTGCAGTTGCAGGGCGGACGGGGTTCAAACGATCAAACGCGCCCCCCATAGCCTCGTCAAATCTGGATTCGAATCTGAATCCGCGCCGCGCGGCCCTCGCGTGCAGCGCGGCGGCTAGCGGCGAGCGGCAAGACCCTGGAGGAAGAGGAAACGTCCTCGCATCCAGCATGGCCAGCATGGCCAGGCCGGGCACAGGCCACCGGCACGGGCTGCGCCGCAGTCTGCATGCATTTCTAATTAACGCTGCAAAGCGACTCCGCGACCAGGGCCCCGCCAGGGCCAGGGCCGGGACGCGGCTGGACGCGCGTTTTCAAATCGGCGAGGGGGTGGAGGGGGTCGAGGGGGCGGCTATCCCGCGCATCGATTTTGGCGCCGCTTTTAATTCCGTTCCGCGGGTCCGTCCGCATTCCGATGGCGGCGAGATACCGCCCGGCCCGACGAGTGCAGCGGGCCGGCTCCGAACAGGGCTTTGCTTATCTCTCTCGCACTCGCGGGGCCGGCCGCGTCGGGGTGAGAGAGCGACAGAGCGAGGAAGCGCTTCTCGGAATCGGCCTACAGTGGAGCGGCATGAATACAGAGCCACTTGCTCCGCTCGCAACGAGTTACTACTACGAGGGAATTTGCTTTGACGATGTGTTCGTTCTTTCTTTTCCCTATCTCCCGCCAGTCTCCCTTCCTCTCCCACCCACCTCCCCCTCCTATCTATCTGTCTCTCTCCATTACTCCTCGGTCACGAAAATCTGGTTGTGTGCACGGTGTTGTATATTGGCCACACCTTTCCTGCTTCTCGCGTGTGTGCGGGGAAGGGGAAGGGGGAGGGGGCGCGGAAGGGGGCGGCTTCGCGGGTGATAGTGTGGCGGTGCGGGAGGGTGGGGTGGGGGTGGCGTGAGCCCTTGCAGTTACCTGGAGGGAGGTCCCGGCGGGGTGGGGCGGGGCGGCAGGGTGCAACTCAAGCACATGCGCCCTCTCTGCATGCTATGCGCAGACGGGCGTTAACCCTGCGAGGAATGTGGGGGTTACTAGGTGCGGCGGCGGTTCTTCTTCTTCTTCCTCCTCTTTTTCTTCTTCCCGTTTCCTCTCCTCCTCCTTTGTCCTCGCCGTTTGTGTCTCCCTCTTCGCGGCGTTTCGCGGTCCGTCATGCATTATTCTGATAATTACCCGTGGCCGTGGCGCCGTGGCCGCGTCGGAGATTAGTGGTGTAGTGGTCGTGGCGGTGCACTCCGCGGCTAGGCGGCCAGACGGCCGAGACGGCCAGACGGAATCGCTATTGGGTTCGTTGGTCCCGTGGCGGCCGTGGCGGCCGTGGCGGTGCAGGGTGGGGGTTGGTGTGCGGGGGCAGGAGCGGAGTAAAGCCAAGTGAGCCATCAGGCGGTGCGGACGATGGATACCTGACGGGCCCGGCAGCGCCTCGCAGTGCCTGCCCTGCCCTGCCAGCCAAACGTGCCTTTCTCGCCCGCGCCGAACGCCAGTTTTGTTTTCCACCGAGCGATTACTGGCTGCCCCCGTCGGCCCACCCTTTGTCTTCGGCGCCCCCCTCGTCGCCCCGCCGAACCACCGCCCCGCCCCCGCCATACCGTCGCCGTGTCCGCCCGCGTGGGCTCGAAGCTTGAAACGACACACAATTAATTGTGGTGCAGCTTCTCAAGTCAAATTCAAGACTAGGTCAGCGGACCAAGTGGCTGCTCCCTGCAAAGTGGGTCAGAAGACCGGCACTGGCGGCCAAAACGCGTTGCCTCCAGCACCGCCGCAGTGCCGCGAGCGATGGGTTGCCGGCCGCCGCGGCGTCCTTGCGCGCGTTGGGTTGCCTACTGCCGCGGCGCACCGCAAGAGCCACGGGGCTGGCTGGGCTGGCTGGGCTGGCGGTGGGGCTGCAGCAGCCAGCGGGTGAAAGTGGTGTACCGGCCGCCCCGCCCGCTGGCCACTCCACCATCGATTGAGTCCAACAGGCACTGCGGCCTTGGCGGGCCAAGCCCCAGGCCCCAGGCAGCGAGACGCCAGGAGGGCTGTAGGCTCTCGGCGGGGTAGGCGGTCTTCAGTATCCGCACCCCTGCTGCTGGGGCAACCTTCTGTTCACGTACAAAATTTAACACTCTGTATCTACATTGTAGATTTTCTTTAAAAGTTTGAGTGTGAACTGATGGGCGTGCGTCTATGCCAGCGCGGTTCGCAACCTTTTTCGGCTCGCGACCCCAAATTTATAGCCAAATACTTCCGCGGCCCCCAGGAAAAATTTCGCAACCCCACGGGCTGACTTTAAGCAGCCTCTGCGTCTGATCCGAGGCGGGCCTTCGTACTTTCTCAACGGGCATTTGGTCTTTGGACCTTCCTTTAGCAAGCCTTTGTTACGGAGTGCGATTATGCGCCTTAGTTTGGGAGCAGTATTGACTCAAAGTTGAACAAAACGGTCAAAATGCCTTTGAAATATCGTGTATTGGGCCAACTTTAAGCAGCCACTGCGTCTGATCCAAGGCGGGCCTTCGTACTTTCTCAACGGACATTTACTCTTTGGGCCTTCCTTTAGCATGCCTTTGTTACGGAGTGCGATTATCCGCCTTAGTTTGGGAGCAGTATTGACTCAAAGTTGAACAAAACGGTCAAAAACGCCTTTTAAGTCGGTTTTAATTAACTTTGAGACAATACTGCTCCCAAACTAAGGCGGATAATCGCACTCCGTAACAAAGGCATGCTAAAGGAAGGTCCAAAGAGTAAATGCCCGTTGAGAAAGTACGAAGGCCCGCCTCAGATCAGACGCAGTGGCTGCTTAAAGTTGGCCCAATACACGATTTTTCAAAGGCATTTTTGACAGTTTTGATCAACTTTGAGCCAATACTGCTCCCAAACTAAGGCGCATAATCGCACTCCGTAACAAAGGCATGCTAAAGGAAGGTCCAAAGACCAATTGACCGTTGAGAAAGTACGAAGGCCCGCCTGGGATCGGACGCAGTGGCTGCTTAAAGTCGGCCCAAAACACGACTTTTTAAGCAGTTTCCGCGAATTAATGTTCCCGGCAGTGTCGGCCTGTAGGCCAGCCGGGAAACCGCCGCGACCCCAGGCGACCCCAGCCACCTCGTCGCAACTCCTCAAAATTTTTTCGCGACCCCAAGGTTGAGAACCATTGGTCTATGCTCTGACTTCTTTTATTATTTTTTTCAAACCGTGGAGTTGACGGCACCCTGTCCTGGATTCCGGCCGCCCTGCAGTGGCCCGTTTGTTTGCATAGTTGGCGAACTTGGGGCGGGCCAAACCGTGTCAACATGACGGCTGCAAGCCTGCTGCTAGCGAGGGGGAGGGAGGGGGCGCGTCGGGGTGCGGCCGGTGGAAGAGGTTTCGTGCAGGGATTTCATGCTGGAGGTGTCCGCACTCCGCACGAAGGCCCAGCCCCTCCAAGGGACACCTACGGCGGGCGACGGGCAGCCGTTGTTTCATGTGCACTATTGTGCTCCATTGAAAACATTAAAAAAAGAGAGAGAGAAAAGAAAACAAATGAGAGCTGTTTTGCCACTTCCTTGTCGCTTTGGTCCCCCCCTCTGTCTGACGGTCTCTAATGGACGTGCAGTCATTCATGGGCCCGCTTCTCTGGCCTCTCCGACTTCTCCGGCTCAGCTTCTCCCACAAATACCAATTTTCGATTTTCGCAACGAGCCAGCAAGTACCACATCGTACCGCCTGGTCCTGGCGAGGGCGTGTGAGTCTGTGCGCGTGCTCCAAGGCGTGCTCCAAGGCGTGCTCCAAAACGTGCTCCAAAACGTGCTCCAAGGCGTGCTCCAAGGCGTGCTCCAAGGCGTGCTCCAAGGCGTGCTCCAAGGCGTGCTCCAAGGCGTGCTCCAAGGCGTGCTCCAAGGCGTGCGCCGCGCCGTTCTTGCCCGCGTGTCGTAACGTCCCGTGCGCGTTGCCGCCGAAGTGTCGGCCCGCAGCCTCGCCGCGTTTTGAGTCATTAAGCCGCAAATCGAGAACCGCTTGCTCGGCGCGGCGCGGAGCGTTTCTTTGCGCGGAGGAGGGCGCGAGGCAACGCTGCAGCGCTGCTGGCTCGGCCGCTCGGCCGGCGGCGACCTCTGCGCGGACCGTTCGGGTACACCATTCTTCAAACCTACACGAGCATCGTGCGTCGTTGCTTTCAGATCAACAATTCGACTGACTCGAACCGCGACCGCGAACCGTCGCGTCATCCAAGGGAATCGGGCCCACATCGACAAGGCTCGGCCATCGTGGGAAGCATTCGACCTCCTGCGGCGAAAACTGGGTGATGAGACGTTGTGAGGCCCCCTCCCCCTCCCCCTCGTCGTCCCAGCGAGTGCGTTGCTTGGCCGCCCGAGCGTTCAGTCATCGTCGAGAGGTCGTCTCGCCGTCTCCGAGCGGCGGCGTCATCGTCTAAAAAGATGTTCATCCACATCAACCGAGAAAGTGACACGGGCCGACCGGAAAGAAATCCGCTGCCAAACGCCTTGCACGGTGTTCGGACCACGCAAAGAATTTACTAGCGTCTACATTTTCCTTTAATTTTTTGACGAGGGAGAAAAAAAGGGGGGGCGGGTAAGGAAGACTCTGATTTGAAGATAACTATCAGGGAAAATAAACTACTGACCATATAGCTCATAGAAATACGAAGTTTTACAGAGGTGTTAATAGTAGTCATAATTGGCAAACTAGCCACACTTTTATTTAGGCTGAAAATAGGCTGGCCTAATGATACAGGCCCTTTTGCCGCTGAACTGAGTCGTTTAATGCTAGCTGCGGAAAGACATGAAATGTCCTCAGCTCGTTTACACGCGAAATTATGTGAAATGACGCGAAATGGCTATAATTTAAAGTAACGGTGCACTAGTTGGCAAAACTCGGCTGCGTGCTCGTATGCTCTGACTGGCATTGTGCAGAGCAAGGTGCAGAGGCGTTGTCCTGCTCGACATGTTATTGATTTTTCTTCAATTCTCGATTCTTTTTTTTTCTGACTTGGAGGAGAAAAGGGGAGAGGGGGAGTGTGGGGAAGCGGGCGCGGCGGAGCGCTAAGTCAGTCAAGCGGCCACTTGGTTCATGGTTCCCCGGCTCGGCTCGGCTCCGCTTGGCTGGACACACCGGGACGCGTGGCCCGGCTGGGCTCGCGCTCCGCCCCTGCTCGGCTCGCATCACGCACGCCAAACCTATGCGTTGCTCTCCGCCACGGCCGGCCACGGCCAACGAGTGTTGCACAGAGCCCCGCCGCGGCCGGCCGCGTCTCCGTCGCATCCGCCGATCCACCGCGCATCCGGACTAGACGCGTTCGGCTGTTCGGCCCCGGACTTGGGCTGCAGGCGGTGCAGCGGTGCAGCGGGGGTAGCGAGGTTCGTTGCCGCAACGCGGTCCTCGCGGGGAAGGCCAACCGGCCGACCCGACCTGGCTGGGTCAATGGCTTCGTTGTGCCCTCAGGACTCTGTTGTCCTCGGCCACTTTCGTTCCTTCTGGACCTTGTGGTTCTTTTAGGACCCTTGTACCTTCTGGACCCTGTGTGTCTCTGAGGACACTTGTCCCTTTTGGGACCTCTTGCTTCTTTGAAGACCCTTGTCTCTTCTGGACTCCGTGGTTCTTTTAGGACCCATGTTCCTTCTGGACCCTGTGTTTCTCAGAGGACGCTTGTCCGTTTTAGGACCTCTTGCTTCTTTGAAGACCCTTGTCTCTTCTGGACTCCGTGGTTCTTTTAGGACCCATGTTCCTTCTGGACCCTGTGTTTCTCAGAGGACGCTTGTCCGTTTTAGGACCTCTTGCTTCTTTGAAGACCCTTGTCTCTTCTGGACTCCGTGGTTCTTTTAGGACCCATGTTCCTTCTGGACCCTGTGTTTCTCAGAGGACGCTTGTCCGTTTTAGGACCTCTTGCTTCTTTGAAGACCCTTGTCTCTTCTGGACTCCGTGGTTCTTTTAGGACCCATGTTCCTTCTGGACCCTGTGTTTCTCAGAGGACGCTTGTCCGTTTTAGGACCTCTTGCTTCTTTGAAGACCCTTGTCTCTTCTGGACTCCGTGGTTCTTTTAGGACCCATGTTCCTTCTGGACCCTGTGTTTCTCTGAGGCGAGGGGGTATTCACTTCGAAAACTGGCGCACAGAGTAGTCGCTATTACGCTTATTACAATTATTACGCGTTATTACACATTATTTTACATTATTACACATTATTTTGCATTATTTTACATTATTACACATTATTACAGGATTATTACAGGATTATTACAGTCATTATTACGGTCGTTTTTGACCGAAAGGGAAGCCCAGCACCACCTTGCCCCCCTCCCGTGTTCGCCATTCAACTGTAGTTTTTCATATTACAGAATGCTGTTACTTACATGCTACTAAAATTTTAAGTTTGTTTGAATGGGCAGAGAGATTCCGATGGATTTTTTTTCCAATACCCCACCTTACCGATAGGATTTCTAAAGATTTTCGGGAGAGCATGATTTTACTATTTTGTCCAATAATCAGCAGAGGATTTTTAACCAAAATTTATTTTTTTCTAAATTTTGTTTCATATTTGTTGTAAGGGTGTAACCAAGAACAGTGAGTTTCAATGAAAAAGCTGCGTACGGATAGTAAACCCCTCACTCAGCTTTTCTATGAGCTTTCTCTTTGTTTCCCTGAGAAGGTTTTTTTTTTTTTTTTTTTTTTGGAGCTTTCCCGCAGCGGCAAATATTCTTGGCAACCTTTCTTGCTCTGATCCAAGCGTGCGCAGCCTCATGAAATCAGCCACTCCACCGTGCCGTTTCCCGCCAACATGAACATCGGGGAGTGGGGGGAAGGGGTAGGGAAGGGTAGGGGAAGACGGGGGAAGACAGAAAGGATGGCGGGACCACCGGAAGGGTAGAAAATATTGCTGCACAGAGTAGCAAATTAAGACCACTTTCATTTTGTAGCCAATATGTGCCAAAATTTCAGTACAAAATGCGTACATTACGCATTATTACGTGTTATTACACGTTATTGCACATTATTACACATTATTTTACATTATTCTACATTATTTTACATTATTTTACATTATTACACATTATTACGCGTTATTACCCATTATTACAGGCATTATTACGGCCAAGGTGAACAGACTATTACAGCAGTGAATACCCCCTCGCTCTGAGGGCACTTGCCCGTTTGGGACCTCTTGCTTCTTTGAAGACCCTTGTCTCTTCTGGACTCCGTGGTTCTTTTAGGACCCATGTTCCTTCTAGACTCTGTCTTCTGATGGCCGCTGTGTGACCGCTCTGCCCGGCTCTGCCTGCCGCCAGGTCCAGGGTCCGCGGCGTTGGCGGCGTCCGGGTTGGTCGCCGACAATGAGACGCCGCCGCGAGGAGGCCGCGCACCGCCCGCCCGCGCCGCCACCCGCGTCCACCTGACGAGCGGACCCCGACAAAAAGGTAAGCGGACGGTTAGTCGGCCCGACGGGCCCGACGCCGCGGATCAGGAGCAGCGCGCTTTTTTCTCGCTGATGAAATTTAAATGAAAGTGGAAGGCGTTGTCCGGACGCGCAGCCGCGGCCGCTCGCTCGGCTTCCGCGGTGCCCTGCTCCTGCTCCCTGCCGAGCGATTCAGAAGATCGGTTTCTCGCTCTGTCTCTGTCGCACTGGTGGGGCTCGCCGTAAGGGCGCGACAGAGACAGAGCGACGAAACGACTCTCCTGAATGGCTGTGCCACTGGCCGCCCCGCACGCCTTCGGGGCGGGTGGCCTATCCCGTGAGCCAGGCTGTCTTTGGCAGGTCGGGGAAAGGCAGGAATTCCACTACACTGGAGTCACTTTCCATTGGCCGATGAGTTGGCTGCCGTTGGCTGCCCTGCGCGCCGCGCGCCACGCCACGCCCTTCGCGCCAAAACTACGCGGCGTGTCTATCTGGAGCACCCCGCCACGGCAAAAAAATAAAGTAATAAAGTGCGGTGCGGGCGGCCGCCAACGCGTTGCCGCAACATTGCATTCTGGGGGTGCAACAGGCTGCAACGATAATTGCTGCAATAGCCAATGCGGGATTTGGGCAAGCCGGCAAGCTAAGACAGGAAAGAGGGGGCGTTCCGTTCGGGCTGGGCGAAAACAAGAGCACGCCATTGCGGTCCAAACAAGGAGTTTAAAGCAGAGTGCGTCCTGGAAAGCGTTGCCGTTCTATTTGATGCGAGGTCCTTGCCGCGGCTGGCTTTCGCCGTCGTGTGCCGCCAAGCCGAGCCGAGCCGAGCCGAGCCGAGCCGAGCCGAGCCGCCGGAAACAAAAGACTGCTCCAGGCGTGTCGCCGTGGTCGCGGCGGTCGCGGAAGAAGAGCGGAGAGCGGCGTGGCCGAGGCCGCGCTTGAGGAGGCCTGGCTGGCCGAGGCCCTGCTGCACTGCAGACTGAGAGTCCGAAAGTCGACGTCGTCGCTCTGTCTCTCTCGCACCTTTAAGGGATGCCCCATGAGTGCGAGAGAGACAGCGCGACGAAGACGACTCTCGGAATCAGCCTGCTGCAGACCGATTCCTGACGCGCCTCGTCTCTCTGTCGCTCTCTTAAATTGCCGGACGCCCCGCGAGTGAGAGGGCAGCGGGAGCGACGATAGGGCACTGACTGTTCCGAGGCCTGGTCGGGCATGGGCCCCTTGCGGCTGGGGCGAGCTGGGGCGTCAGGAACTCGCACCTCATTGCATTTACGACACCGAGACCGAGGTGCAGGCGATCGCAGGCGCAACGCCCCGACCGGGCGCAGCGTAGCGCAGCGGGCCGTGCAGGACTGCGGACTGCCGCGGTGGCCGATTGGCCGATGCCGATTGGACGATTATCGGTCCTTGGCTTCGGATCTAAATTCGCGGCCCGCGCGGCCTGGGCGGACTAAAGGCTGGGAGAGGCACTTGGCGAGGAAGTGGAACTGGTGGAACCGACGCCAATCCTCTCGTAACGGCATTACGAGCCCAGCGACACTCCCCCCTCCCCCTCTCCTTCTTGGTGGCGCGCGTCCAGCCGTGCTCACCGCGTTACGCCTGGAGCAGGCCGGTCTCCGCGGCCCGTGCTGCTTCAGGCTTGCAGGGCTTGCAGGCCGCCGTGCTGACGGCCTGGCGGCGTCTAGGGTGATCAGCGTGGCTGCGCAGCCAAAGTGTTGTTGTGGTCACGTGGTGTGGTCACAGGCACTTTCGCTGCGCGGAGCTGGCGGTGCCGAGCCGAGCGCCGAGCGCGGCCGAGAGCCGAGGAGGATTCCGAGCATAGCCGAGCCATGTAAACGAGCGAGGCGAGCATCGAGCAGTGGCGGCCGGCGGGCTGAAATGCTCTCGGCGCGCAGTGCAGTGCAGTGCACTGCATGCACCTGCTGACGGGGAGTATCGACACGACACGCTCCGGATGCACCCACCGCACCTGTTGGCCGCCTCACACGGACGCTCACACACACACACACACACACACGCGCGCGCGCGCGCGCGCGCGCACGCACACACAAACACACACACGCACGCACGCGGGAGAGATGACGCACAGTCGCACGCGCGCGCCCACGCCAGATGGGTATCGCGAGAATGAATGTTGAACGGTGTATCTTTGAACGGCGCGGCGAAAGGGCGGCAGCCTTATGGCGGAGCAGGCCTAGAGGTAGGCCAAGCGGGAAAGCGGTCCGGAAAAAATCTCTTGTCCGGTTGCATAGCGTTGCGCGTCGCCCCGCGCCCGGGAAAGCGGCAAGCCGGGGCAAGCGGCCGCTGTTTGGAGCGGAAGCCCGCGGAAGCCCCGCCAAGTTTGGCCAAAGTGCGTGACAGGCGGACCGTCAAACCGACGCGCCTGACTCGGCCGACCGACAGACGGCCAGGGGATTCACTGAAACGCTCATAAGCCATGCGGCTTTTATCTTTCATTCCTACGGCAGGATTCTTCTTACAATCAAATGGCAAGCTTTAAGGAAATGCCGTGTCTTGGGAACAGCAAAATTAGAGGAAGAGGAAGTATCGAGTCCAGCCCCCGGGAGCCCCGGGTGTCGTGCAGGCGTGCGGGTGTGCCCCAGTGCACACGCGGAAGGCACCCGAGACGTCGTCAGCCTCATGACTGTTTGTTTGTTTCCAGCAGGATGAAGGGGCGAGGCGGAGGGGTGGGGGGCGCCCCTCCCGGCGCCCCTCCCACCGGCATCCTCAAGCACGCCCCTCCCCCGCCCCCGCGCACGCACGCCCATGCCGCGCTGGTGCTGGCGCCGCTGGGGCCGCTGGGCGGCGGCTCGGCGGTCGTCGCGGCGCCGGGCGTCGCCGGGGTGTGCGTCTGCAGAGCGGCGTCGCCCAGTCGCTGCCCGGAGCACGGAGGATGCGGGCTGCACCACTCGCTGCCCGGCACGCCCGTGCCAGGCACGCCCGTGTGCGGGACGCCAGTGCCAGGCACGCCAGTGCTGTACCCGGCCATCATCTACTCCAGGCATCAGGTGGGTGCAGCGGTGTCGCCAAGCTGGTCTTTGAACCAGTTCGAGTTTGAACCTGGAGGACAGGGCGGGACAGGGTTACGCGACGCTTTAGTTGTTGCGTGAATCAACGGCCTCAACGGGCGATAGCCGGAGGTACTGCCTGCCTGCTGCCTACGCGCCAGGCGGCAGAGCGAGTAGAGGCTGTCTTGTCAAGCAGCACGCATCGCGCCGCTGCATTGCACACCTCAGTGATTGCGAGGTGCCGGTATAGGCTGGTCTCCTAAATCTTCGTGACTGCCTTGCCGTCTCCGCGACGCCGCCGTGCCGCCGTGCCCGTGGCCCGTACATGGCCGGTTGCTGCACCGGGCGCACGCAGCGCACGCGGCGCACGAAGCGCACGCCACGGATGTTGTGCCGCGGCGTGGCGTGGCGGTGCCGGGCGCGGCTCTGCGTCGGTTTGGATTTCGAAACATTTCCGCAGAGGGCTATTTCCTCCCCGCGCGAAACGCCTCCGCCATCGCGGGCCGCGGCGTGGGGAATGGAAGTGCCGGCTAAAAGCAGCGAGACTCACTGCCGACGCGTTCCATGTTCCAGATGCCCGCGACGCGCCCCGCGCAGCCCCCAGCGCCGCCTCCGCGACAGCTCACGCACCGTGAGACGTTCCTGGTCGGCACCGCTGGCGTCGGCGCGGGCCCCGGCGCCGCCCTCGTCCAGTCCACGACCGCCAGGACAGCCGGCCGCCAGTCCCGGGCCAGGGTGGCCCCGCCGCAGTCGGCCGCCGACAAGAAGAGCGCCTTTACGATCCTCGCGGACGGCAGCCTGCTGGAGACGCCGCTGCGCTCCTCCAGCCCCTTCCGCGGCCGCGGCTTCCGGCCCGACTCGCGGTACTCGCCCAGCCACTCGCCGTCCAGGTCGCCGTCGAGGTCCAGCCGCAGCGTGTCACCGCGCCGCCTCAGCCCCGCGCGCGCCGCCGGCTCCGTGAGCCAGTTGACGGCCGCCTTCGAGCAGAAGGCCGCGACGCCGCGACGCCCCTCGAGGCCCCGGGACGCCTCGCCCGCCAGAGGGCGGTTCGGGGCGCAAAGAGGCTTCCCCGCCAGAGGGGCCTCGCCGGGCCGGGGCGCCAGAAGCACCCCCACGTCCAGGACTGCGTCGCCCAGCAGAGGGGCATATTCAAGGAACGCCTCGCCCAGCAGAGGGGCGTACTCCAGGAACGCCTCGCCCAGCAGAGGGGCGTACTCTAGGAACGCCTCGCCCAGCAGGGGGGCGTACTCTAGAACCACTTCGCCCGGTAGAGGGGCGTACTCTAGAAACGCTTCACCCAGCAGAGGGGCTTACTCCAGAAACGCCTCGCCCAGCAGAGTAGCGTACTCCAGAAACGCCTCGCCAAGTAGAACACTCTACTCGAGGAACGCCTCGCCCAACAGGGGCGTGTATTCCCACAACGATTCGCCCAGCAGAGCGGTATACTCCAGAAACGCCTCGCCTGGAAGAGGGGCGTACTCGCACAGCAACTCCCCCATAAGAGGTACTTACTCCAGGAACGCCTCGCCAAGGAGACTGCCGCGCTCCAGGCCAGTGTCGCCCGGCAGGGAGCAGGACAGACCACTGCCCAGAAGGAGGGACCCTCGAGACTACTCACCCAGGAGGGTGACGTCGTTCTACGGGACGGCGTCTCCAGGGCGCACCGCGTACTCCCGCGACGTCTCGCCGCAGAGGCCGCTCGTGTACTCCACGCCGCAGTCCAGGACGGCTTCGCCCAGCAGGATCCCTTACTCGCGGAGAGACGTCGTGGACACGAGACCAGCGCACCGGGACATACGAGAGACTTCGCCCCCGCGGAGACGGTCGCCAGCAAAGAGAATGATGGAGTCCCCCGGGCGACGGGCTGTGCGGTCCAGGGAGCCGTCGCCCACCAGGAGGCCGATGGCGCCCGTGTACTACTCGCCGTCGCGGAGGCCGGTGGCCAGGCCCATGGCCAGGGACGCGTCCCCCGCGCGCAGGGCCGTTATGTCGCCCACCAGGATACCAGTGAGGACACGCGACCCGTCCCCGGAGCCGGCCAGGTTCATCCAGATGCCAGCGGCCCGATCGCGGACGCCATCGCCGTCCCGCGGCGTGCAGACGGACCCCAAGATCACGAAGACGCCCTCGCCGGACCAGCCCATCCCGGCGGACGAACCCGCCGACGCCGTGCTCAAGAGCCCCACGCGGTCCTCGCAGATCCCCGTGCCCATCTCCAGGGTCTCGTCCCCCGTCCGCAAGGACGAGACGATCGTCGAGATGGCTAGGTCTTCGCCCAAGCGCGCGCCGCCGTCCAGGACGCCCACCAAGTCGCCGCGGAGGGTGGCCAAGGCGCACGAGAAGGGCCGCGCCAAGGAGGACGCCACCTCGCCGCGCACGC
Source organism: Thrips palmi (assembly GCF_012932325.1). Lineage (NCBI taxonomy): Eukaryota > Metazoa > Arthropoda > Insecta > Thysanoptera > Thripidae > Thrips > Thrips palmi. Next base: position 10,218,017 of record NW_023144624.1, on the reverse strand, counting down.
CGGCCAGGGCGTCGCGCCGCACCGCCATCCTCAGCGCCGAGGTGGTCCCCGAGAAGGACGCCAAGGAGTACCTGTCGCCGTCCTGGACGGAGCCGAGCGTCAAGGAGCGGAATCGGCGTAACAGTGTAGCTCCCGCGGCCGCAGCTCGGAGGACGACCCCCGGCCGCGGGGTGGGGCCGCCGTCGCCGCGCGCCACCAAGGCCACCCCCAAGACCCCTCGCAAGGACCCCCCGGCCAACAACAAGGCGGCCGTCAAGAAGCCGGCCGGCACCAAGCCCCCCGAGAAGACCATGGCGAGGTCCACGTCCATCCGCAGCATCGCCGCCGCCAAGACGGCCGCGCCGGGCATGCGGCGCTCGGCGGGCTCCGGCAAGACCGACCCCTCTCACCCACACCCCAACCCCAGCCCCTCAACTGTGCCAATGTCCACCCTGCCCGAGACAACCAGGGCGAGTGGACACACCCCCACTGCCACTCCCAGGGCGTCGGACGAGTCGACGCCGTACGCCCCCGGACCGCCCCCCGACATCCCTCCCGACACGCCGCTCCCGCCCAAGTCTTCCACGAGGCCGGCCACACCGCCACGCGCCGCCACCCCGCCGGCCGCCTCGCCGCCAGCCGAGGACGGCAGCCCACCGGGCGGCATCCTGGCGTCCCTGGTGGGCGGCGTCGACGCCACCGAGCCCTCCAGCACGCTGGTGGCGTCCACCACGGCAGCGCCGCTCGAGATGGCGCAGCCGGACGTGGTCGTCGCCGACCTCGCCTCGTCCTCCAAGTCCTCCCAGGAGTCCATCCAGGTCCCCCCGGGGCTGGGCGACACCTCCGCTGCCGCCAAGCCTGACACTGCCAGGGCCACGAACGACTCTCCGACCAGCTCGAACGAGTCCGTGTCCACCGTCCGCCGGTCCAACGCCGCCACTGCCGCCACCACTGCCCCAGCCCCTGCCGGACCAAGCACGTCGTCTTCCATGAGCGCGGCCCCCGCCGCTACTGCCGCCAAGGCCGCCGCCGGCGCGGCCGCCAACACTGCCACGGCCACCGCCGCCAAGTCTGACGCGAAGGAGGCCCTCGACGCCGCGGCCTCCAGTGCCAACAAGGAGACCGCCGCCACGGCGTCGGCGTCCAAGGAAGACAGTAAAGAGTGAGTACCGCCGGCCGGGCACTGCCGCCAGGCACTGTGCCCCGCCCTCAACTACTTTGCCGTGATTCATCACCTGCCTTTACGGCAGAATTGATTTTTCAGACAGTCGAGTGAAAACTTGGCGCTGTTTGGGAAAGGTCAGCAACAAGCGTGTCACGAAGGCCGCGAAGGCCTGGCCGCCTGTGCCAATCTGGCGTAAGTGAAGCCGTCGCGGTTGAACAACCCTCAGAGTGGCTCGACCAATTCGCCCTTATTTTGTTGGTTGAGTGATGACCTCGGCGGGCGCGGGGTGCGGCTGCCTCCCTCCAGACCCCCCTGACCTCCCCCTGGTACTCCGCCAAGGCCCAGGGCCACGCGCCCCACCCCACCCCGCCCCGCCCCACCCCACCCACCCCCACCCCACCCGGCGCGGGGTAAGGCAGGGCGCCCCGCTCGCTGCGCTGGCCAGCGTGCCCTGATGGGGAAAACCCAATGAAGATTCAAACGGCTGTCCGGGGCGCGCTATTTTTACGTGCCGCTCCCAGTGTCGTCCTTCGTTCCTCCTCCCCCGTCATGTCCGCCCGCGCGGCCGCCCGATGCCCTGCCTGCCTTGCTTGCCCGCTGGACATGCAAAACACGGGAAATTGCCTTGGGCGTGGCCTCCTCTCCTCCTCGTGCTTCGCGGCCGTGGCGCCGAACGCCAGGAACGCGTGGAACGCCGGGTATGGGTGCATCCCATCATCCCATCCCATTTTAATTACGTTTCGGCCTCAGAGGCGCGCAGGCCGACCAATGGTCATGTTCAGCCATTGTATTAGGGGGCAAACTCAGGTGGGACTCCAGAGAGAAAGGTGGGCTTTAACGCCATCTCTTTACAATTTTTTTTGCCAATTGCAATTACCAATTTGGTAATTTTTTTCGAAAAAGCTGGTTTTAAAAAAAGAAAAATTTTAACTTTTATTTTTTACTAGATTTTTGTTACGTCATTTTACCAACGTTTGCCCTGTGTTAAGTTCCGGTACGGCCTCCTGCCTCCTCAACAGAGACATGCACATTAGCGTTCCGATCCCACGAAACAGACAGGACTGGTCACCCCGCAGGCAGCACTGTTGCGTATGCTTTGGCGTGCACCCGGTATTGGCCCCCTCAAACGGGGCCACTTTCGGCCGAGCGGCGCGAGGCAATGCGTGGCAGCGCGTGGCAGCGCGACGCCGTCCACCCCATTCGGCTGGCCGGTGCGGCGGTGCGGCGGTGCGGCCCACGAGGCGCACGTGGCCGTTGGCGGAGCGCGGAGCCGTCCTTGGGGTGCTGCCCGCGCCCCGCCCCGCCCCGCCCCGCCCCCGCTACCGTGACCAGCCTCACCGCGCCGCTCGCGCCGCAACCCCCGACGACCTAGTGCCGAGGCCCTCGCCGTCCGTGGCTCGGCTGCCTCGTGTGTTGGCTCGTTGGCCGCCGGAGTCCTGGCCGAGGCCCTGGGCAGTCCCAGGCAGCCGTATGCACTGGGCCGTCGTGGCCCGCTCGCACACGTCTGCTACCGCTGCAGTAATTTACTCGAAACACCCAAGGACTCCGCACGTCGCCGTCGTCATGCCAGACCAGGACGGCGACGACGGCGGCGGTCCTCGCTCCTCGCCGCGCGCGGCTCGCCAAATGGATTGCTTCCTGCCGAGCCGCCAGAGCCGCCCTGGCCTGCTCGATCCCTGACCTCACGAAGAAGCCCGTCTTTCCCTCCTGGATCCCCTCCCCCGTCCCCCTTTCCCCGCTCCCTTTGTAGTTGGCTCGATACATGCAAACACGCTGACCAGTATAACAGGCGTGGAATCGCCGCGGCGCGCCGCCAGGAGCCTCGGGCGGGGGGTAGCGCCGCCGGCCAGCTGGGACTGAGTACCACCTGGGCTGGGGTAGCGCCGCCGGGGGTAGCGCGCCGCACTAGTGCTCCGTGCGCCGCGCGGGGTAGCGCCGTGCCGGCGGGGCGGGCAGGACCAGGCGATACCCCGCGTTTTCGGGCGGTGGCGGCGGCCGGCAGGTGGCGCCAGGTGTCGTGTCCGGCGCAATCGGCAGGGGTGGGGGTATCGCGTTAAGCGGCTCGTTCACCTTACCGTGTGCCTGCCAGGCCTCCCCGTTGAACCGACCCCACTCCAAGCCACCCCTACCCGGCCGTCTTAATAGACCCCCATCTTGCACGGCGAGCGGGGAAAGCCGGCGGGGCTCGTAATCGCGATAAGGAGGGGGTCATAGTTTGGGCGGCCGCCTCGCTCGCCTCGCTCGCCACGCCACGGGCACCACCGCGGACACGCACTGCACGTTATCGGCGCGGCAGGACGCTTTGTTTGCAGTGTACCTTTATGGCCTTGGCGATTGGTACCGAGGGCAGGGCAAGGTCCGTGATTGGGGCGCCGGCCAGCCCCTGGAGTGCGTTCCGTGGACTCACTGGAAGGCCCCGCGCCGCGCCTGCACTGTGGGACTTGCCGCCGTCGGAGACTTGAATGCCGGGGGCGTCCCACCGGAAACGCAATTACGGCCTCGCTTTGCCTTCGCACTGTCACATTTCGCTGACAAGGAGTCAGCCCACTGCGAAAGGAACAATCGGCCTTACGGGTCGGCCTGCCCGGCCGCAGACTGGGGCATGTGTGACTGCCACTCGAACGTCGTGATTCCCGAAAGTGCATTGCAGTCGCTGTCCAAACCGTGCCGACAACACGGACAAACACGCAGACCCACAGTATCCCGCATTTGTTTTGCCTCGCTCAATTGCCCCCTCTGTTTCTCCCGGCCGACGCGCGGGTCTTCTGCGCCCCCCACCCCTTTTCCTTCCTGTGGAGCCCCCATTATGCGGTTCATATTGACCCTGCCGCCTGGAGGGGGTGGTCAAGACGGCCCCGGACGGGCCTCGCAAGGTCAAGCGCCGCCTTCCCCGGCCTTCCCCTTCCCCCTGGCCGCCCCTGGCCACCCCTAGCGCGCTCGCCGCCCCGAGGGGCCCGAGGGCTCGAGTGCCTGGCGTGCCTGGCGTCTGGCGTCGCGGCTCGAGTCCAGTCGAGTCCGTCCGGCCTCCCCGAAGACACCCTCGACGCCCCGGCCGCGCCAGCATGGGCGCCAGGCGCACCGCCAGAGGCCGGCCAGCGCACAGGGAATGACTCAGGTCAAGATATTCGACGGGTGAGTTCCGACGCCGACGACGAGGACGGCCAGACGTTGATTGCGTCGGCCTTGCGGTGAGCTAGCGAGGCCCTGGCCCTGTGGCGTCGCGTCAACCCTCGTACCCCGTGGTCGACGCCGCCCGCCGTCTGCTTGGAGTCCCACGGGAAGCTCGACTGGGACCCTGTGTGTCGCCCTGCAACAACCAATGACGTCGTCAGTTTCACCTATCGAGTCGTTTCTGTCGCACTTACCAAGGGGCTCCTATATTCTTAAATACCTGTTACTGGCCGTACGAAGAAATTGTACGTTTCAGAAAAGTATTTTGAGCATGCGTATTATAGGTAACAAAAATATTCTTTGGAATTAACGACGCATTACCTATTAAAAAGAGCAGAGTTTGTGCGAATAGCCCCCCCTCCCTTTTCCTTCGCGCGTGCGCTCAAAATATTCCATAGGGTGTTTACATACAATGTATGAGCCTTTTTCGGCCCCTCTCGTGCCCCGTTTTTCGATAACAACGACTATTTTTTTTATCGGTTTCTTCGCTGGCATTCCCGAGTCAGGTCGACGCCGAAGTGCTGCGGGGTTGCACCGAAACTCGGGGGTAATGCATCCCTCCCCGTTGCCGGGTTCAGGCTTCAAGGCCCAACGCCAGGCTGGGCGGCCTTGGGTGTGTTGTGTTGCCTCGCGCGGCCACACCCCGATGGACGAGATGCTGCGATAGCCGCGCGCTAGCTAACCTCAAGCCACCCTGCGACGCCAACAGGTTTTCCAGGAAAGCCACCCTGTTTGCATTAGATTCCACGCAGCAGAAGGACCGTGGTTCGCATCCCCCTCCCCTTTCGCTTTTTTCGCGTGCCTGGTCCCCGCGCCTCGACACGCCCACCCCTCGCGTCGCCTCGCCTACTTTTACTTACGAAATGGTAATTTGCCAATGCCGGCGGAATACATTAACCTCACGTCACGGGCGCACGAGAGCTGCCAACCTTTCCGCAAACGGCGCTCTCGGCGCTCTCGAAAGTTCGAGAGCCCGAGCAGCTGCAGGCTCACCAGGTGGCAGGACCATAGCGGTAATTAATAAGATTGCGACTGTTGCGGCAGTAAATTTAAAATCCATGAAATGACTTAATTGAACTTAAGTACTAGAGGTATGGTACTAGAGATAGGAACTAGAGGTATTTGTTTTGGAGTGGTTTCTTTCTCAAGATAATTATATTGGCAAAACGGGCTTCACGTAGATTTTCAATGGATTCCCCGATGCACGATTCTCTTTATTTTGTTTTCTTGTTAACCGAGTTGCTAGACCGCTGGCCGACCTTCAACCCGCGCTGCCCGGCGCTGCCCGGCCGCTGCACGTAAGGGCGAGGGCGCGCTGCACGGCCGAGTGCCTGCCACGCCACGCCACGGCACTCCACGCCGCGCTGCTGCTGGAGACGAAGGCCTTCGTGCGCCTTCGTTTGTTGTGCGTCCTCGCTCGGCGACTCTGCAAGTAGAGCGTGTAGGAATAGCCGCGCGGCCCCGCGGCCAAGCAAGCAATCATTTGGCGCCATTCAGAAGCCGGAACCGGTGCCTGGTTTTCGACGCGGTAGCTTCTCCTTGCGACGACGCTTGATGCTGACCCGACGCGAAAACCGCACTCGGTCGGCCACCCTTCGGCCCCTCCTCCCCTCGCCCGGTGACCAATCCTTTTCCCCGCCCATTCTGGTGACCTTTTCGAACGCGTCGCACTGCCGCCCGTCGGCGCCCCCCCCCCCCCTGTTTGCCCCGATTGCCTTGTTTGCCTTCCAATTTGTTAGCCCTGGTTATAGGCAGCGCTGCAGGTATACTCAGCCTTATTGGCAGCCGATACCATCTCAAGGCGCGGTCGCGGAATGGCTGGAATCGCGGGCCCTGCACTGCGAGAACCGTTTCCTGTGCGCCGCGCCGGCGCCTCAACAATGCAACCGCCCTGCTTCTCCCTCGCTCGCTCTCACGGGGCGTTCCGCAGGGGTGCGAGAGAGACGGAGCGGCAAGGCGCCGTTCGGAATCGGACTACTACAGTGGGCCGGCCGGGCCAGGGAGAAGCCCATTTGTCGCGGGGAGTGTGTTGTGGTGGTTGTTGTGCTTCGCGGTGCTGCCATCAGGCCAGCCTGGCCAGCCTGGCCAGCCCACTGATGTCGGTTTAATCTCCCCGACCTACCATTCATTCCTTGCTTCTTTCTCCTTTCTGCCGCCGTGACCCCTGGGGTGGGGGTGGGGGTGGGGGTGGGCAGCGGCCGCACGCGACACGGCCTGCAGGGCCTGCAGGGCCTGCAGGCTCGGCCGCAGCGCCTACACTGGGGGGTGGAGGCGCAGTTTGCTCGTCCCGACGTGCCGACGCCCCGACGCCCCGACCTACTGAACTACAAAACGCTTCGGATCCAGCGCCGCGCTGCCCAGCGTGGCCCAGCCCTACAGCCCCAGAGCGAGCACACGCGAAGATGCGCCTCAAATGGCCTAGTTCCTAGTGCACCCCACCCCCCAAGGGGCCGCCCTCCATCGCTGCAGCGCGCTGCACTTTGGAAGGCATCCCGACACAGTATGATAATCAGCATCGAATTTACGAGGCGGTCGGGGGCCCTACACTGCCCTGCACGCAGCGCGCTGGAATCCCCCCCCCACTTTCCCTCGCGGCGCCTCGCGGGGTGGGTGCCGGTGGCCGAGCGGCACCTCGCCGTGCCGCTTGAGGCTCATTAGCCCTGCACTGCAATGACCATGAAAAGCCACAGCGCCACTTAATTCTCGCGGGCCGGCGGGTTAATTTTAGCCCCGCTTAGAGCCTCACACAGAGCCAGGCAGGGAAACATGTTTTTTGCAGGAAAATAAGTAATGTGGACGCCTGTGATGCGGGACCTCGACTGGTGCTCGAACCCGCGACCACCGTTACGGACGGCAACGGCGCTGACACCTCGGCTAACCACTCGGCTCCTCGTTGTTCCAGGTCGGGCGGCGGGAAGCGGGGCGCGGGCGGGTGCCTGCGGTGGCTGCGTCGCGGGGGCCGCGGCGGCGGTAAGGCGTGGGCCAAGCCGCGGCCCCCCAAGGCGCCGCGCTCCATGAGGTCCCCCGCCACCCCCGGCCTGCTGCGGCGCCTCGCCTGCTGCGGCCCGTGCCGCCGCACCGCGCCGAGGGACTCCGCCGAGGCGCTCGCCGCCGGGTCGCCGTCCACCACCACCGCCGCCGCCGCCACCGCCACCAAGCCGCAGGGAGGGTGCGCGGGGTGTCTCAGCAAGCTGAGGGACTTCTGCGGCAGGACCAGGTCCGGCAACGGCGACAGGCACTGGCTTGAGTCCATCACCGTGCGCCTGCGCGCGCCCAGCTTGCCCATCAGCTTGACCACCAGCTTGCCTTTGACCCGATTGCACGGCTTCATCAGGTATTTTTTTTAAATTTGTTTGATTTTGTTTTGCGGTTTGCTGTTTTTTGGTGGAGGAACAGGTCGGTGACACGCAACATTCCTAATTTTAATTTTAAAAAAATGTCTTAGTTTTAGTTTTATTTTTCGCATATTTTTTTTTGTTTTGCATTACTTAATTACCGCTTTTTTCCTAGCAGCAGATGATTCTTTCGGCTCTTACCCGAAATGATAAATATAAAATTGTAAGGTACCAGCTATAATTCGGCTGTTCTGTTTCACCCCATTGCTTTCTTTGAACGTTATTTCAAACCGGTTTCGCCTCCTAGAGCATCTTGCAGCATCTTGCCCGTCGTGGCAGCGCGCCCCGCAGCTCCACGCGTTCGGCTACAGTCACAGCATGGCTAGAGAGGTGTGGCGTCTCGCTGCGTGAGGGCTCTGACTCTATGCTTCCCCGACAGGCGGAAAGATGCCGGCGTGGCCCCGAAGGCCGCCCCCAAGGCCGCGGCCCCGGCCGACGCGGTGCCGGCGCGCAACTGCTGCGCCAGGGGGTGGATGCGGTGCGGTGGGCTGGCGCGGGCCGCGTGCAGCGCGCTGCTCTGCCTCAACACGGCGTGCTGCCTGCGCTCGGCCTGCCGCCGGCCGGGAGGATGCTGCGCGCGCTGCTGCCCCCTGCCCACGGCCCCGGAGGCGGCGGGGGCGGGCGAGCGGCGCCGGTCCCAGGCACGCAGCCTGGCCCGCGGCAAGTCCATGACGGCCAGCAGCAAGGTAAGGGGTGTTTTATTGTGGCGGTTAGTCTGCTAACGCGCTGCTGCGATAAGCAAGTAAAGGACTAAAGAAAAAAATAATTTGCTGACTCGGTGTTTGAACCCGTGCCACACGCAGGAGCTGAGCAAGCTGGACGCCGCCCTGGTGGAACACAACGGCGTCATGCGGGGGGCCATCCCCGTGCTGCCGCTGCCCCTGGCCTGGATCTGCATGGTCTGCAACGTGTTCGTGCCGGGGCTAGGTGCGTCTCCACTGTAAACGAAATGGCAAACTGGACGTGGCGCCCCTGGCGAGACTCGAACCCGCGACCGTGTTTGTGTTGCAGGCACGCTGTCCATGGGGCTGTTCTGCCTGTGCGTGGGCAAGCCGCGCTTCAGCTCCAGCGACACGGCCAAGGCGCGCGTGGGGGCCTTCTGCCTCGACACGCTGGTGGCCGCGTCCCAGCTCTTCACCGTGCTGTTCTGCCTCGTCGGCTGGGGCTGGAGCATCTGGTGGGGCCTCATCGCTCTACGGCTAGCCAGTAAGTCCGATACCCCTCTCCTTCGCCTGCGGGGCCTGCACACATAGCGCCCCGTAGCGCCTGTTGGGTAGACCCTCCCGCCGCGCACGCGTGCCTTGCGGGACGGCCCACGATCGCAGGCGCCCTGAAGCGCCTGTTGGGTAGACCCTCCCGCCGCGCACGCGTGCCTTGCGGGACGGCCCACGATCGCAGGCGCCCTGAAGCGCCTGTTGGGTAGACCCTCCCGCCGCGCACGCGTGTCTTGCGGGACGGCCTACGACCGCATTGCCATTACCATTAGAGGCTAGACCACACATGATTGCAGGCGCCCTATGCTGCTCTATTTGCTAAATTTTCTCGTTTTGTGCGCCAATGAAGACGTTTCCTGACACCGAATACTGTGTTGCAGAGAAATACAAGCGCATCCAACTGGCCGAGCGTGCCGCGGCGACGCGTCCCGCCGCCATCGCCGTCCCTGCAGGCGGGGCCGGGGCGGCCGGGGCTGCCGGAGCGGCCGGGGCGGGGGTGGACGTGGAGAAGGGGCTGCGGGGCGCCGGGGGCGGCAAACCCCCATGAGGAAGGGTGGGGGCGGGGCCGGGGGCTGGCCCCCGCAGGCCCAGCAGGCCTCAGGCCCTCGTCAGCCCCGCCCCCGCTGCCCCCTCCACGTAGAGGGAGAGTGACAGGACTTGCATCCCCTCCACCATCGACTTAACGAGGAGCTCCAGTTCGCACGCATTGCCGGCGCCGCCTTGTCGCAGGCGTGGCCGAGGCGTAGCGTGGCGGCGATCCGCCGATCACCTCCTGCAGCATGCAGGGCCAGCGCCTCTCCCAGGCCCTGGCCTCAACCCCCACACCTACGACAAGGCTGAGACCAACGCTGCACCTACGGTCTGTTGCATGGGTCTGCCAGTCAAGTGCGGAATGGGAACTTAAACTGCAAAGGCAGTGGAGTCTTTAACGGATTACATTTTATCATCCCTCTTTCCCCAGAATGTGTGTTGGTTTGTGGAGCTTTGTTTGAAGTAACAAGAGAACCCATTGTAGAAAAATAATCCTTCAACAATACTTTTTTTCTAAAATATTTTCGATTGTTTTTGGTTTTAGTGCCCCAGTAATTGCCCCAGATTTCATCAACTGAACATTGGGGAACAATTTATTTTATTGTGGCCCTGACATATGTAGCAGATAATTTATTTTATATCCAAGCCGATTTTTGTAAGCCTTGCAGCTCTGTAAAAAGGTTGATAGTATTGGAACGGAAGCATTTCAGTATGATAAGCTGTAGATTTTGTATACTGCTTTATTCATTAAACATAGGAATGAACCAAATGTAGAATAGGTAGATCATGCTCCCTTTAAACACAAGTATTTATATTTTGTACTCATTTTGAATGCACAAATAAATGTACATAATTCTAAAGAGAAAATGAAACAAAGTGACTTTATCTGTTCACATACTACCGTTTATTACTACACAATTGGGAGGATTACATTAACTCATTATTTTTTCTCTGTTGCAACAACACAAGAAGTGATGAAGCACAAATCAAGTGTCTTTAGACAAATTCAGGTCTTCAATCTGGAGAGATGTCAAATAATAACAGAAACAGACAGAATTGGTCAAAGCAATAACAAAATACTTTGTCACGGGCCCTATAGACTTTAACCACTACAATGAGCAGAAAACACCATCCTTGAACCATCTTGTTACAAACAGATACCAAATTGATACCGAAAGATACCGAATACATAGCACCAGAAAAAATGAGTCAGATCTGCACCACAAATTATGAACATCAATACTGTAACACCAGATATTCAAAAAGCACATGCCTCTCTGTAAAACTCAACGGCTTTCGAATAGCTAACAGCGACTAGATACACTTGAATGTGCGGTTTTTTTCCATTTTGTTTTTGACAAAAAAAAAGTTATGACAATTATTTACAGGAATGACAGGGTGGTCTTTGGCTGACTTCGACGTTACGCAGTCCCAAGTCCCAGTAGCGGCACGATTGGCACTGCCAACTATACCAGCTGGACTGCATTACTTCGAAATAGACCATGGATCTGTGGATCACCCCGACAATTTTCATGGAGAATGTAGGATGCAGTCCGATGCAGTCTGAGTACACATGCCCTCTTTTGATAAAGATAAAAGTGCAAAACCGACACCAAAGAATGTCACTTTCTCGGTTACCATTGATAGTTAAATTGGTAGAGCTTCACAAAGCCAGTCAACCACGTAATCAACCTTTGGTCCAATACACTTCGCAATACATTATACCTAACCCTTTCAAAGTCTTCTTCATAAACCACAAGGTAAAAAGATTTGGCTACATCCTAAGAAGAATTTCCACACACAGATTAAAAATACTGATTTGTTTCCTTGTCACAGAGAAGATAGAGTGTGGTGTGGATACAAATTGCATCTCCAAGCAAGACCAGAAAAGACCATAAAATGCTACGTAAAATAAAAAAGAAAAGAAAAACAATAGGAAAAGTATTTTTATAAATTATTGTAAGTACGTTAAGACGATTAGTATCAATTTTTACTCTTTTATATTAATAAACATTACTAGACAACAATAACAATATGAAAATTTTAAATCTATCAGCCAAACTAGTTTTGATTGTAGTCCATGTATTACTTTACAGACCTATTTTTCATGCCAAAGGGGAAAGATCCAACCCAACCCAGTCACTAAAAAGAGCCTGCAGACAACTTCTTGAAATGTTTACATGTCTGTCGATATACAAGTTCAGTAGATATATAACTGAGATTGTCTGCATAAATAAGCAGTCTAATAAGTCAAGATTCACTAAAGATATAACTTGAGAAAATATTGTTTGCAGCACTGAGATTGCCAAATTAACACCTCTATTAACCCCATATCATTGAACATTACATACTCTAAGAAAGATGGGGCAGGAATCTCCAAGGTTGTTCTGCACCTAAGTAGGATGTTGTTCTTTGTTATTTTGACTGAAAAAATATTCTAATTATACTCTACGAGTTAAAGGAGGGAAAAAGCAATAATACAACATTGAGTGCCACGTCAGAACCAATGTTAGGAGTCTTTTATAAGAAAAACTAATACCTAACTGCAATATCACTTTTAAACATGAAAAATAAATATTGCTGGGTTCCTTAAAAATTAGTTTCTTGACAAAAAAACAGTATTGCGTTAATCTGTTAAGCACCCAGTGTGTAAGGCATCCCAATTTAGAATAATAAATGTAGTACCTACCATCAAAAGATATGCAAAACAGATTACCATTGCTATGAGAAATGGAAACATCCAGACAGCTTAAGATAAAAGCATAATAAATAACATTGTTTTGTATGAAAAGTTTTTTCTTTTTTTTCTTTTTGGAAGCAGACAGAAATTACATCCAAAGAAACACTTAAGCCTGGCATGGCAAAAGAGTGAGGGTATAGGTTTTGCTTTCACAGCATGTAATTCTTTTCCCCCATCACAGCCCACAAGGAAAAGGGAAAAGAAATTGATGATTAATTTTTGATATTATGTTATTGAACTCAAACAGAGGGACTTAGTCTTCAATTAGAGGACAGACAGCATGTTAAACCTCATGACAATAACCTTGTGTGACTGATGGAAACAGTCCTATAGCAATAGGATATTTACTACATCCAAAGAGAAGATTCTGGCAATTTCAGATCAACAATTTTCTCTAATTGCTTACACATTTTAAAAGAAGTCTAGCTACATGAGATTTTAAGGCTGAAAAAATGAACATCTTCCATGTATGAAAAAGAAATCAGATACCTATACCATCTTTATAAGCTAATGAGTCTAACTGCAATCATCACACTCAATCAATTGAGCTCTCATGAAGGTTGGACTATAACAAAATTAGACTGTCGGTATCCCTTCCAACAAAATTAGTGAATGGGCCAGATTGATATGAATAAAATTAAATATTGTAGAGCTCAATAAAATCACAGATATTCCATTGCATAACTGCTCAAAGGCAATGAAAAATTCATGGCTAAGGTCATAACAGCTAAGATTTTTACAGACATTCAAATAGAAATATATGGTCATTGCTGTTATGAACTTATCATGAAATACAAATAAAATCACCCACAGTTTACGAGACAAACAAAACAAAAGTTTTCAACACATCTGAGTGTAGAAATAAAATAAAATATAAACCTCCATGCCTTGTGCCCTACAATCACAGTTTACATAGGCATCACTTGGAGTCATGTGAAATTAAAAGAAAATGAACATGTCTTTATATACATTAATAGTAGAATGATGTAAATGAGTATGATACACAAATGACAATGAGATATAATTTGGTGTTTTGTTATTGGTGTTACTGCCAATATAAGGGCAATGAGAGGCATTTTTTTAAAAATAATCAATACTTCATAAGAGAGATTGGTTGAGATCCAGCCCAAATAAAAGTTGAAGTAGACCTCAACCTTTCATCAAGATAATTTTCATCACACAGCATTTATTGTTTGTTCCATGTAGTGTGACAAAGATTTTACTGCCCTAAGAATGAAGAAGCGGCGGACCTCAAACATGGTATGTTCTGAGATCGGTCGCTCCTCAAGCTGATCTCAACTTTCGGTATGTTTCATTGATTTATTTTCACAAAACTTCAATATTCGACAAAAGCGTTTGGCACGTATCGCCATAAAGTCTGAGTCATGACCTGATGCCACTTCACTATGAGTGCGTTTTAAGTTTGCTGAAGAATTTGATGATGATCCCTCACCTTCATCAATGGTTTCAACTTTCCCATTTTTATCATCAGTTGCACTGTTTTCACATTTAATTTCATGATTGCTTGAATTGGTGCCATCCACGCTAGTAGCTACTCCAGATGAACTTTCTGCTGAATTCATATTATCACTGTCACTTGGTATCAGCCGGCCAGCCTTAAGATCACTCAAGGTCAGGTCCCATTCTTGCATGTGACGCTTCATTTCTGCAATCACTGTATCTTGCTCTCGTAACTTTTGGGCTTGCTCTCTAAGGCGAGCACTTTGCCGTGAAAGCTGCACCCCATGTCTCTTTAACTGAAATTTTCAAAAAAATGATAAAATAGTTCAAAATTGATTGAAAAACAAAACAAAACAAATTTTGCATATTGTTTAATGACAAAAACATGCCAGTAACCCATAGTTTTAAGCAGTATATAAACTAACCTTCAGTTGTAAACGGCGTACAGTCTTCTTTAGTGTATCAACATTCTTTTTATTATGTTTAGACTGAGACTGCATCTTGGAGAAATCAGTAGCAAGTCTTGCTTTGTCCACACTCATGGATGATACCCGAGAGGGCATGAGGCTGAGATTTGAGGGACCTGCAACTTGAAAATTTTTATTAAATTTTATTACATAAGTGAAGGTGCATGTTATATGAAACTACTAAGAAGTGAGTGAACTAAAAAATTAAGTCAAACTAACTTGAAACTGAATGGCAGTTTCTATTTGGATTAGCAGACAAATGTAACTTGAGTCTTGGCACAACTTTCTCATCAAAATGCTCCATGGCCATAGAGGATATGTCACGGAGCTCTTGCAGAAGTTCATGTGCTCTTAATTGGGTGGTGCTTGTCATTACATGGCGCAGAACACGGAAAATCTCATCAATGACCTGATAAAATAAACATATTTTTTTAAAGTCACTGTATGTTATGAGAACAATCTCCTTAGAAAACAAAAGGGAGAAAAGTGCAAACCTTGCCAGGAATGAAGCAACACAGTTTTATGTCCACATAACGCATGAAAGTCATTGATAACATGGACAACCGTGTTTCTACAGCTGTTAAAATTTCACAGTGACGAAACATTGGATGCATCCTTCGCTCTGATTCCCTTCTTGGAAGCTGGGCCTTGACATTTTTCAAGCATGCCCCATGGTAACGTTCCACAGCAATAAAGCCCTTATTGAGTAGATTCTTGCATGTTTGGTCGAATTTACGGCATACCTAGGGGGAAGAAAGATGATAGGGAATCGTAAAATTAAAAGGAGTAAGCAAGCCAAAGTGTTATGACAGTCAAGACTGTATCTTGTGTCACATAAGTAGGCCAACCAGTGAATGGAACCAATTTAAGTCATTTTTTCCAAACACAAACCTAGAAAATTGATTGAATCTACTGAAAAAAAGGGCAACATAGAATACAACATTTCAATGTAAAATTTAAGTGAGTTTGACATTGTCAGGCCAAGATGATGTCTGTCAAACATAACTGGATCTTCACAAAGTGATACTTAAGATGAAAAAAAGGCAAAGAAGCTTTTACAAAAAAGCATGAAAAAACAGCACAAATAAATCTTAAAACAAGTTTTAAAGCTGTTTATCATCAAATTTAAGCAAATGTCAATAAAGACAATGGAGATGACAGATGAAGATAATGATAAAGGTCCTAACCTAATCATTGACATATGTATAACAAAAAATTATCAAAAAAACAAGCTTAAAATAAATACTTTTTCGCAACTTTAGTAGCAAGGTAAAGTAAAAGTAAAAGGATCTCACCAATCTTTGACGTGCAATGTCGTCGTAAGACATACAGCATAGAATTTTGTCCAGGATGCCATCGGGCAAATTTAGTAAATGCAACATGTTATCGTGACAAGACATTTCAGCGAATAGTTGGCATCGAAGAAAGCACTGCTTAAATAAAAAGGCACTCAACTCAGAGCGACATCCCTAACTAACACCAAAAATTACTCGATTGTAAACACAAAATGAAAGTATGCAACAGCGGTCTGCTCTGGGTTTCTGCTGGAACTCTCAGCTCTCAACCACAGAGATCAGTTTCAGCTTGAGGACTCGTCAAAGACACGAAAAACTCGTGCTACGTGTCTTAAGTTCAGTAAAAAATTAATTTCATTTGAATTTTGACTAAACTGATTGAAATACGATTCATTTAACATTTAAAGACGAAGAAAACAAAGATGAAATCGCTGCCTGACAGCCGCAAGTTTTGGGCAGTGTCTTCGTTGCGTGGATTCGACTGAAAGAAGACGGAAGGGTTCCATGCAAGCAGAGCGAGAGGCTTTTGGCATTCCTTATTTTCATTATTTTCCGGGTATTGGAATGACACGAAACGTGGGATGTCGAAACAGATGTTCTGTTTACGCCGTCAGCTGATGTATGAGACCCTGGCCGCACCACCAGACGCTGCCACTGCCACGCCCTTGTTGTTGTTCCCCAGCTCGTTGTTGTTGTTGTTTGCGAGCCTGCGTGTGCTGCGCTCTCCCGACGGCGTCGCTCGTCGCTCGTTCGTTTTCGTGTTCAGTGATCTTGGTTTTGTCGGTGCGGTTACATCGCGTGTCGAAATTTCGTGCGTGTCGTCAAAATGTCTTACAACGGGGATGCTGCGACCATGAAGAGGCAGCGGAGCGACTCAGAGGGCATGATGAGGGTAAGTTTTGGCCGCGGTGGGCCAGGTCGCCGCGCACGACGAGAATTGGGTGTTGTTGGGGTCCGCGGCGACGGGACGGGACGGGCAGGGACGGGGCGTAGGAGCGTTGTCGAGGCGCCGGCTGGGGCCTGGGGCGTCGTCGTCGTCGTCGTCGGCGTCCTGGGGTTAACTGCGTGTGCCCTCTGCTCGCCGTCGGCCGTCGAACGCGGATTTCGGCGACGACGACCTCCCTCGGACGGTGGCGGTTTGATCGGATCCGGCCGAAGCTCAACCCAAGAGGAGCCTCTGATACTGTGCTGCACCCCGCCGGCCCAGCGGCTCTGCGTGCTCAGACCAAGATTCCTGCTTCCCAAAACGCATTCTGAAGCCCCGGCGGCGCCGAAACTTTGCTGGAGGTCATTTTCCCCACCAGTGTGTGCTCTGTGGTCGACTTTGGCGTCGGCGACAGCCTTTGGCGCCGAGTGCGGAATTGTTTTGATGACACACATTAGCGTTTCCTCGGCGCGATTCGCCGCCGGCGCGTGTGCGGCTGTGCGAGAACGTGACAGTGATTGCGGCGCGGCTGGCGCAGGCTGGCGGCTCGTGGATTTTGAGTTTGAGCGAACAATCGCAGCCGGGCCGACCCGCCGAGCGCGCAGCAGCCAAGCCGCCTTGGACGGCCCTAACCTCACTGGCGCACCAGCGGGACGGTTCGGCGTCAAACGAAGTAGCCCAGCAGCGACTGTCGGCTTCTCTGCGCGTCAGCGCTCGCCGAACAGGGCCGAAGGTGTAGAAACGGTGGGAGTGGGCGTTTTTGGCCAAGTGGCACCACAGTGGCTGTGGACTGAAATTAATTTCCCGTAGATGTTGGGGTCACCTGTTACCATCAGACCTTGGATCTTAACCAGTGTTTTGGTCGTCTGTTCAATGTCTAAGTGTGAATTTATCCTTGAAAAGCCTACACATATTTTTACTCGATCGTCTATGCCATGAGCTTAGGTGTTCGAGCATTATTACAGTTTCTCAATCTGTCCATTTTTATCCTTACAGAATCATCGTGGTGGTGGTGGCGGTGACTTCTATGCTGGTGACGAGCCTGTCAGGAAGAGGTGAGCAAATTTATTTCATGTGTCACATTGGGATTGCCTGTTATTTAGTCGAGGTATAGTGGTTTTGATTGTTCCGAATGGGATACATGGGTGCATTTCTGTGGTGGTGAATCCTTTCTTGCCGCACTCTTTCCCTCTTGTACGAAATTCTCATGGTGCCCAATGGTCTGAGACCGTTCAATCTGCTCATAGGGCCACAACGCACAGGGTATATGGGACTCAGATTTGAATGGTCGAAACAGGAGCTGTGTTTTTTCTAACACACCGTGCAAGGACAGAAAGTAGATGATGCGTGAGAGAAGCCCATGGGGTTGTTCCCTCTCATTACCGACGCAGTCGCTCTGTCTCTGTCGCACCCATTAGGCGGCCGGGGGCGCGGCGCTCCGTCTCTGTTGCACTCATTAGACGGGTGGGGGGCGCGTTGCGTCGCGTTGCGTTTGCGTCGCGTCGCAGCGGCGACAGACGAGCAGAAAGGAGATAGTCTCAGGAGGGGCTCATCTCTGGCAACACGTGTCGGGACAAGCGAGCTCAGAGAAACAAAAAATGACGACACGGCAGGCAGGGGACGGGGAGGAATTGGGTCATCTTGATCTTACAAGACGGCGACACTGTGAAGAAATAAACAGCAATAGAAACAAGAAAGAGGCCACATTGGGAAAAAGTGAGGCGCTAAGAGAAATTAAACGAGGGTAACAAAAAAGTGGGGAAGGCCGTTCCGAGGCGGAAATTGAATC
This sequence comes from Thrips palmi, assembly GCF_012932325.1. Classification (NCBI taxonomy): domain Eukaryota; kingdom Metazoa; phylum Arthropoda; class Insecta; order Thysanoptera; family Thripidae; genus Thrips; species Thrips palmi. The sequence goes on along the minus strand of NW_023144624.1, from coordinate 10,199,885 downwards.
AAGTTTTCGGCACCACGGCGGGGGCTGCGGGGGCGGCGGGGGCTGCGGGGGCGGCGGGGGCTGCGGGGGCCTCCAACCTCTGGGGCCCAGGGGTCGTGCCGGAGGCCGGAGCGCTCCTTCGCCGTTCGCCCGAAATTCCCGAGTAAGATTTCGAGGAGAGATGTTAACCTCTTGGGGAAGGAAAATCCGGAAAGCTCATCTCGAGTTTGCGGGCGGTCGGGGCGGTCGGGCGGCCGGCCGGGACGGCGGAGGGGTGAATTGGGAAGGCGGTAGCTGGCGGGAGTCGATCCCAAGGGGTGCGCCTTCTGCCTGGGATGGGGTGCGCCGTGCGATGTGCGCTGCGCGCTCAGGTAAGACCGGAGAAGGAACGCGGTGGCGCGCTCACACACACCCACGTTGGTGCCCACTCGTGCGCGTCGCGCGTTCCCACGATCGCGGCGTAGACGCGGTGGCGGAAACTATTGCGACCGTTTTTCACACGTACTGCTTACATAGAGCGTTTGGAGCCCCGCCCCTCCCTCGGAGGGCCCCGCTAGCCGCCGCCCCGCGGCCTGCCCTGCCTGCCCCCGGGGGCCCCTTCCCCGAGTTGCCAGCGACGTGTAGTGCGACAGTAATGTGCCGACAACGGCGCGGCCGCGCGGCCGTGGCGTAGCACGGCGTAGCCGTGTAAGCGCGACGGGGATGAGCCGACGAGTGGGAGAGTGTGGGAAAAGCACGTCGCACAGTGGGCCAGAAGACCGGCGGAGGCGGCTGAAACTCTTGGCGCGTTTTGAGCTCCAGAGTCGCTAAACAGGACTCGAGCCTCGTTCGGGATGCAATCCATTGGTGGGGTCACACGCTCTGTTCGAGACCCATGTAGCGACTCTGGAGCTCAAAACGCGTCTGGGGTTTTGGCCCCTGGCACCGGTCTTCTGGCCCACTGTGCGACGAGGGCGGGGCGAAGCGCGCCAAAATTGAAAAGGGGCTGGATCGCGCGGATCGCGCACACGAGGTTCGGAATTTGGGCGATTGGGCCCGGCAGGGCCAAGCGGGGCCCAGCAGCCCCGAGCGCGGCGATAGCGTCGCTCTGTGATCAAGTGAGGGTGGAAGTGGAGAATCTTGTATCCGACGGGGCGAGCAAAATCGATGGACGTTTAATTTATGGAGTGCGGGCTTGGCCGGGCTTGCCTGGGCTTCTTCGGGCAGCCGCGGCAGCCTCGGCGACGGCCGCCATCCATCACACCGGCAAGTGGCGGCCTCGCGGCCTCGGCCTCCGCGAAGGCGAAAAGGAGAAAAGAGTCTTGATCGGCGGGCGTGTTTTGGAGACGGGCGTCTTTTGGACCGCGGCGCCGCGGTGATGACGCGACGCTTCCTTAGCAGTGCATCAGCCGACGCCGTGCGCCGCCTCGCCCGGCCTCGCCCATGAAAGAATGCATAAACCCTATCGGCTTAAGGGTGTGGTTCCCTTGGTTCCCTCGCCCCCCCGCGGCCGTGACGGGGTTGTTGGGGGAGGATTGGCTGGTGGAGGGGCGGCCACTATTTGGACGTGGAGACTGTCGCCGTCGTGGTGCTCCGCCGGGACGCTGCTGCACGATCACGACACGGGAATTTACTTATCTGGAGCGAAGGGAGAGGCCCCCCCCTCCAAGCACCTGACGGGCTGGAGGCTTACTGGCGATGGAATCAATCTTGCGCCACCATCGACGCCCTCCCCCCTCCCCCCCTCTCGGTTTCAACGTCTTTTCCATGATGTCAGCCCCTCTCTAAACATATCTGCTCTTGTCTAAACGGGTGTCACCCCGCCGCCCCCCGCGCCGCCCATGTATCTAAATATGTCGGCCCGGCCGGCCTGTAAATTATGAACACGTCAGCCGCCGCCGAACCTGAGCGAGGGCCGCCGAGCGGCGCCGCGGGGCTGAGGGGCTGACAGACACGGCGACGGACGAGCTGACGGAAGGACTGACGCGTTTGTGACGTTTGCGCTGCTCCGTGTAATATGTGGAAATTCGCTCCCTGGGGGACTTCTCTTCCCCGCGTGGCGTGGCGTGGCGTGGCACGTCGCACCTTTGGAGGGAGGAGGCTGGGGCGTCGTCGCTCTACCTTCCTGTCTGTCTGCCAAGCGAACCGTGTCGCGGGGCCCTAGTGGGGCCCTAGTGGGGCCCTGCTGGGGCCCTGCCGGGGCTTTCGAGTGGGTACCATTTTCCGACTACATGCACAAAAACTCGCAAAACCAGAAAACAAAAGGATGGGCAAAGTTTGTGTGGGTTGGATTTTTTTCTCCCCGTATTTTCTTGTAGGTTTGATAAATGTGTTTCGGTGCAAGAAGTGGCCGCGTCGCGTTACTCCTCCGCGCGCCAGAGACTCCGAATGCACACTGTCGGGTGGCTGGTGTTTGTTCGCTGGCGAATGGGTCGTGTCGTCCGCGGCGCGCGACGCACCAATGGCTGCATCGACGGGAGGAGCGGAAGTGCGGTCCGGAGGCTGCCTCGTCGCGCCGTCTCTCTCGCGCTCCTACGGGGCGCCCCGCGAGTGCGAGAGAGAGAGAGAGAGAGAGAGAGAGAGAGAGAGAGAGAGAGAGAGAGAGAGAGAGAGAGAGAGAGAGAGAGAGAGAGAGAGAGAGAGAGAGAGAGAGAAAGGCGCCGTTCGGACGAAGCCCGCTGTCGGGGCTCCACTAATCAGAGGGCCTCTCCGCGCTCCGCGCACGGGAAGTGAGCACCGTTCGTCGTGGGGCGTGGCCAGGCGTGGCCGGGCGTGGTCGGCACTCTCGGCTGCCTGGCGCCGCCGTGCGCGGAGCGTTTTTTCACGCGCGGGAGGGGGAGGACGTGCCATCGACGTGGGGGGCACGACGTTCGCGCGGAGTGGCTGTGATGGCAGTGTGGCAGCGCCACCGACCCGTCGGACAAGGGGGTTGGCAGCCACCGGCAACCACACCGGCCCGGACTCCGACTTGCGAAGCGAAAAGGTGGAAAAGCGGCTGGGAAAATTCGGGACGCTGTTTCAGGTTGGGCCTTCTTTCCGCTACGCGAAGAAAAATATGCAATGGTTACCTTGAAATAATGTGGGGAAATGTAATGGAGGCGTAGGAGAACTTTGGCTGAAGAAGTGGTTGGTTGGGTTGACCAGCCTGCGGCACAGTGGGCCTGGGCCAGGGCCAGGTGGAGGCGACCAAAATTTTAGACGCGTTTTGAGCTTCAGAGTCACTAAACAGGACTCGAACCGAACGTATGTGACCCCCCTCACCAATGGACTCCTCGTTCGGAGAGCAACCCTTTGGTGGGGTCCCACGTTCGGTTTGAGCCCCATTTAGCGACTCTGGAGCTGGACGCGTCTGGGATTTTGACCGCCTCGACCGGTCCTCTGGTCCACTGTGCGCGGTGCTGCGCCGCCAGAGAGGCTCCAGGGAGGCTGCGAGGCGGCGCCTCATTAGCCGCGGGAATCCGCAGGGCTTTGTGCGTCGGCCGCCCTTTTCGCCGCCCTTTAGTTCTCATCCCGGAGAGACATTTTAGAGGGACATTTTAGGGAGACACCCAGGTGCCGTCTGGCTGGCCCACTCTGGGATTCGCCGCCACCCACCCCCTCGTGTGTTTGCACAGCAGCAAGGCAGGGAGGGAGGAAAATTCGGACATGCCTTTGCAAAACATAAAGTGTGATGTTTCTGTCTTTTCCAGGCCATTCCGCCCTTCCAGAGGAGCGCCAGAGTCTCGGTGAGTTCAAGGCTCAGTGGGGAGAGAGAGGGAGAGGGAGAAAGAAGGAGAAAGAGAGTACTCGCGGTGTGCCTCGCGAGGCCGTCGGCGAAGTTGGTGGTTTCGATGAAGCGGGTTGACCGATGGGGACCCGTCGGTGGGAATTCGCGTCGACCGCGTCGACACACCCGTTGTGCTGGGGAAGGGGAGGGGGTCGCTCTCTAGTTCTTTGCGCGCGTTAAATATTGGGTACATCCTTGGAGTGCACCCAAAAATTTAATCAAGACGTTCCCTCACGACTGCACGTGTCTGTCTGCATGGGTGTGAGTGAGTGTGGTTGTGGGGCTTGAGATAAAGTTGGCGGGTGGGGGTGAAAGATGAGCTGCACTTTAGGCGTGCGTCGCGGTGCGTCGCGGCGCGTCCAATGGGCGCCGAGCGGAACGGACCCATTCCTCGGGGCGCTAACGCAAAGCTAACGCAAGCAATCGCGAGGTAGCGCAAGTGGCAACGCGCGGCGACACCAAGAATGCGCGCCGTTGTCGCCGGACGGCCGCCCCTTTGATCGGGGCTCGCTGAAGTTTATTTCGTCTTGGAGGCCGGGGAGTGTCCCCGGGGCGGGGCGGGGCGGGGCGGGGCCGCTCGATGCCTTATCGCCGGGCCGGTGACGGTGTCAAATGAATCCCTGACTGGGATGGATCGCTGGCCGGCCGGGCTGGGCCTGGCGGCCTGGCTGGGGCGAGCGTGTTGCTGTTGTGGGGATGCGCCGTTCCGTCGCGTTCCGTGCCGACCTGCAGACCTGGAGTTCCCAGTGTGGCCCCCGTCGGCGCCGCCCCTGTGCGTGGCAAGGTCGGCCCCGTCGGCCCCTCCCCGGTGACTGGGTGACCTGTGTCGGTCGTCGCCGTCATCGCCGTGTTCCCGCCCCCGGCCGGTGGCGGCCGGTGGCGGCCGGTGGCGGCGTCCCTCGCCTGATCAGGTGTCTCGTGTCTCAGCCAGTCAGTCGACGGCCTAGCGCGGGTTAGCGGCACCGGCGCTGACGCCGTGCTAGTCCGGCCCCCTCCCCCCGCCGCGCCCCGGGCCTGCCCCGCGCGGCCCGTAAAAATAACCGGGAAGGCTGTGACAGCACAATGGCAGGCTATGAAAATGCGTGCCGGCGGAGCCGTGGCGCGGCCCGCGCGCCGAACGGGGGCCCCGCGCCTCGGCCCGCGGTGCGAGCGCTGGCGGCGATGTCGCGGAATGTTAACGAGACGGGCACCCCGGTGTGACCTCCGTGGGGGCGGCGGTGCTGACGGCGCGTGGACCATGATTTGATGTGGGAACCCGGCTGGATGCAAAACAAGTCATTTGTCTGGCCGTGGAGCCTGTGCCTGGCGTGGCCTCGGCGTGGCCTCGGCGGGGGGCTCGCCCGCCTCCCCTCGTCCACATGCACCGCACGTCGGGCTGCCTACGGCGACTACGGCCGCCTGGCTGTCTCGTCACACCAACTCCACCTTGCCGCGCATCCTCCGCATCCGCCCCCTAGAGACCGGCTTCCTGCTAGTCTGCCTGCCAGAGCAAATAGAAGCCCGTCTCCGATGTGGGACAACTAGTGCTCAAAACTACCCCCGCGGCGGCGGCGGCGCGAGGGTGGTGGCGCAGGTCGCAGGGGTTGAAAATCGTCCCCTCTATTGATCCGGGGCGAAGGAAAACAAAACAACGGCTTTGGCCGGCGGCGGCCTCGGCGGGGATGTGCGCGCCTTCCTCGGGCCGGCGTCGTGGCCGCGGTGGCCCCGGTGGCCGCCACCTCGCGGACTGCGCTGGCGCGCTGGCGCCGGCCGGCTGGCCAATTGGCAGTGGAGCCCAATGAAGGCCAATTCCTCGGCCAGTGCCTTGCCCGCGGCCAGCACCGCCAGCCCCAACTGTTGCAATTGACTGTTTACAGTGAAAACAAGGGCGGCTTGACCTGGCGGTGCGGCGCGGGGCGCGGGGCGCCGCTGCTGGCGGTTCGGGTTTCCACCGCGGCGGCGATTGCCCCGGGGAGCGCCCCCTTTGTTTTTTGTTGGTGCCGTCCGTCGCTCAAACGACTGAAAGGGTGAAAGGGCTCGAAGGCGGGCCCAATGGAAGCGAGCAGAGTCCCGCCCCGCCTCGCCTCGCCCCGCACCGCCCCGCCCCGCCCCGCCCCGCGCCGTCCGGTTGCTGTCACCCGCTGATGGCGATCAATCACAATCGCTTTTCCGGACCGAGGGAATGCTTGTCGGCTCGTCGAACAGGGTCTGACTGGAAAACTGGTGATCAAGGCTCGACGTTTTTGTCGCTCGGCTGTCCCGAGTTTTGCCGCTTGACTCCGGACGTCTGAGCCTTTATCCACAGACCCTGGGTGTTCATTTCCTGGTCCCTTCTGTGATGCGCGGCGCCGCGGCGCGCTCTTGAGTCCTCGCGTGGAATTCCGCACCGCCCGGCACCGCCCCGAGAGGCATCAGCAGGACCAGACTCAAACTGCCGAGCAAGCTTAGCGAGCCTAGCAAGAGGGTTCAATGGAACGCTCGCGACCGCGGATGCCAGAAGCCTGATTTCGAATAACGCTTCGTCGCTCCGTCTCTCCCTCGCCCTGGAGGAACGCCCCATGAGTGCGAAAGAGACAGCGACAGAAGCACTATTCGGAAGCAGCCGATGCAGCGGCGGGCCCTGTCTAGCCTCATCTCAAGGGCTGGGCCCAAGGCGCCCAAGGGCCAGGGGGGTGGATTCCCGGGCGCTCCACTTGAGATATGTTCGGCCGTAAACAAATGATGTGCAAGCCGTGATGCGGTGTCGAATAAACCTTCGCAGGCCGTCAGGCCGTCAGGCCAGTGAGGCTCAGTTCGTTCGGACTTAGGCCAGACAGTGCCGGGACCGACCCGAATGCCTGGTTTTGATGGCGCTGATGTTGATTGAGCGGCGGGCCGGCCACTGGCTCGCCACTGGCTGGCCGGTGAGTGCACTGCGGGCCAAAGCCTCAAAGCCTCCTTGTCCCTCCGTCGCGTCCCCTAGGTGTGTTGGCAAGCGGCGACGGCGTGAGTCACCCAGTCACGGGTGCCGAACCGGCTTCCCTGTCCCTCTCGCACCGCTGAGGCCCGCCCCGTGAGTGCACGCGAGAAAGAGGGAGGGAGAGAGCGGCGAAAGCGCTGTTCGGAACAGACTCACCGGCCCGCGAGAGACTGGCGCGAGACTCGCTCTGCTCGGCTCGCGAGACGGAGGGGGCGAGGGCTTTCCGGCTAGATTTATAACCCATCGCGCTGCCTCTGAAGGATGGCATATGGCCTCCATCAATTCGGGCGTCGCGGCTGTCGGCGGCGCCTTCTCACAAAAATGACCCGGAAAGGAGACAACCTGTCCGCCTCGCCTCGCCTCTGCAGGCCCCCCCAGGCCGCCGTCTCGGTGTTTGTCTTTTTGCGCCCGCTTCGCGCGTAAGTGCGCCCCACAGTGCGGCTCTAGTGCGCTCGCGCTCGTACGCCGGGATGGCGCTCGGGTGCATCTCGGCGTCGTGGAGGCGGCCAAGTGTCGCTCCAAATGACGGCGGCGGAGGCCGCGCTCGTGGCGACGCTCGTGGCGACGCTCCGTGGCGCGACTCGCCAAGTGGAGCAGCCGGCCGGTCGGCCGGTCGGCCGGTTACACTTCGGTATCGCCATTTTGCTCACGTCGCCGAGATTTGGGCTGGGGCGGGGCGGGGCGGGGCGGGGCGGGGCGGGGCGGGGCGGCCAGTGGGGCGTGCCGCCGGCGCCACCCCCGGGCTTACGTACTTACTTAGGCCCCGGGACGTGCGGCGCCTCGCACCGCGTCGCGTCGCGCTACCTGGGAGAGGGTGTCCCCTTGTGATGCGTCACCCTTGTCCGCCGCCACCAGCGCCACCAGCGCGCCAGCAGCGTCTCTCTTATTTGCGGCGGTGCCAACGTCCGTCTGTCTGTCTGTCCGTCGGCCTGCCCGTCCGCTTGTCCGTGCGGCGCGGCGGCGTGGTGGCAGTGTGTGCGCCGCGACGCCGCCCCTTCTTATTTGTCAGCTGTCGCGGCTTCACCTGGTGCATGGCGGCGGGGCGGCGCGGCGTCGGCATGGCGGCCCGGCGGGCGCCGCCTCCTAACAATGAGTGGATTTTGAGGAGTCTTTGCGTGTCATTTCCAACCCCCCATCTGTCGCGCGCCGAGGCAGGCGACGAGCCTCGTGTGACGCCACCAACGGGGAAATTGGCCCGCGCGCCCTGACCCGCGCAAACCCTCACGCACGCACGCACGCACGCGCGTGGACAGGTAGAGAGCATCGCGAGGTGGTTGGGTTTTGCGGTGCTATTTTGAGTGACACGCCGCCTCGGGAACTGCGCGCGTGTGTGTTGCACGTGTGTCGAGTCACGTTGTAAATAGGCCCCTTATGCGCTTGCCACCACCACTGGCCGCCACGCTATATTCTGTCGGAAATTGTCGCCCCGTCCTCCTCTTTCTCTCTTTTTCTCACGCTGATGCTGATGGAAAAAAGGAGGGGGGTAAGGGGTGTAATTGCGAGGATTTGTGCGGCATGGTTACAAATTTGCGAGCGAGGCGCGAAAAAGAGCGCGTGTTTTTGTTTTTTGTAGTTAACGACGTCCGTCGGTCCGTCGGTCCGTCCGTCGCGCGTCGTGTTCGTTAGCGAGGGGCTGATTGGACGGACGGGTTGCGCTGCCGAACGACGCGGCGGAACGACGGCAGCAAGGCGGCCCGCTGCTCCATTATCAGTGCCAAAAACAACAACAACAAGAACTGGAAGGAGCGCGGGTATTTATTGCTCCCCGCGGCGTCTGCTGCTGCGTCTCGCGGCCTCGGGGATGGCCTGTTTTAATCGTGCGAGGGACGGAGAGAGGAGAGAGAGAGAGAGAGAGACAGGGGTGGGGCCGGCGGTGGGGCCCCGCTGGGGGCGTCCGTCCCCGGCCCGGCCACACATGGTTGCAATGGGGGCGGGGGCCTCCCCTGCTGCCGCGCCCCGCCGCGCCCCGCCGCGCCCCGCCGCGCCCCGCGCCGCCCCGGGCGGTACGTGTCCGCAGCTTGGGGCTGGACGTGCGGGCGGGACACGCCCGGGCTGCTCACGCGGCGGCGCGGTCGTGCCGCGTGCTGGCCGCGCTGGCCGTGCTGGCCGCCTTCTCCTGGAATCGAGTCGTCCGTTCCTTGTTCCTTCCCGTCTTGCGGGGGTAGGGTGGGGCCGAACGTGTTTCTGGCCGTGGCTGGCTGCTGGCGCTGCTGGGTCGGCTCTCGCTCCGAGTTCCATCCCTTCTTGGCACCAGCCGATGGCGATGGCGGCAGCCCCTCGGGCAGCCCCTCCCGCCAATGCGCCAATGACCGCGGACTGTTTTCCAGGATTCGTTTCAAGGGGTTGTTCTCCAGGCCCGCTTTCGGCGCCTTTTCCGGCCTGTCTTGCTAACGTGTGCTTTCCTTGTGTGTCCAGGTCGGGCAATGACCACGAGCGGCCCAACCACGTGCTGCTCTTCACCATCCTGAACCCGGTGTACCCCATCACCACGGTGAGTATCGTCGGCGTCCCCGCGGCCTCGCGGCTGCTGCGGCCGCTGCGGCCGCTGCGGACTGATTCCGAGAGTTTGTCGCTCTGTCTCTCTCGCACTCCTGGTGCGCTCCCTATAGGTGCGAGAGAGACTCTGCAGGGCTGCTGGTGCCGCTGCTTCTCTCCTTTACGACGTTTGCTTTGTGAAAGGGGGCGCCGCCTCAGCGCCCACCCGTTGCGGTGGCACGGCGTCGTATCGCCATCGCGTTTTTCCCCTGCCTCTTTTCCTGAGCAAAGTGGCGGAATTTGTTTGGCGCGCGGTGGCGTGGGCGGCGGGCTGCTGGCTGTGTACCGCGAGACGCTGCCGCCGCGGTGCGCCGTCGACTGAAGCGACGACCTTTGGCGCCCCGCCGTGCCACGCCGTGCCACGCCGTGCCCCAGCGCGCCAGCCGTCCTCTGGCGATGGCGCTTTCTGTGTGACTTTTCCAAAAGGCCGTCCCTCGCGCCCTGGCCGTCGTCGAAATGTCATTGCTTTTGATTCTGGCGCCATCGGCGACACCTGGTGCCCTGGCCGCCCTGGCCCACTGGGCACGCCGTCGTCGAGGGGGCTCCGCGCGTCGACGCGCCCCTCGGCGTCCGTCCCTGGTGGTTGGCCCGGCCCCGCTCGGCGCGTTCGGCCCAAGATGGGCCGCTCGATAAGCATGGAGGCGTGTGGTGGCGGCGGCATGGCGGCGGTGGAGAGGTTTGGGCCTTGATGCCATCTTCCTTCCCATCTGCCTTCTTGGTGGGCCGCTCGTTTTAGCCCGGCCGGGGCGGCGCGCTGCAGCGCCACCGTCCCCGCACGACATTATGCAGGCGCCTGGCCACAAGGGCCACCACTACGGCTGCAGGCGGCTGCAGGTCACGAGGCCCCTCTCTCTCTCTCGCACCCCCTGCGCAACGCCCCGTGAGTGCGAGGGAGACGGGACGGAGCGCTGTTCGGCCTGCAGGCACTCGGGCACCTGATCGGGCGGCAAACGGCGGAGTGGTGCTGGCCGTTGGCGCCGTTGGCCGTGTCTGTGGACCGTCACGGAGTGCGCGTTGTCGAGCTCTCTCTCTCTCTCTCTCTGCCCGGCCTGCTGTCGCTCGCTCGCTCGCTCCCTCTCCCGTTTATCGCGGATTTCGCAGGCGGAAAAGGCCGAGGAAAAAAGATGCTTGGAGTGCACCGCGTGCCGCCACCGTCGGTAGCACGCCCTTTAAGGGTGTGGCGCACTTACTGGCTGCCCCTATTTTGCCTCGTCCTTTTTTTCTTGTTTTCTTTTTCTTTTTTTTTGTTGGCGTTTACTGCTTGTTACTTGCTTCCATTAACGGGACGGGCTTGATGTGCTCTGCGCGACGCTCCTTGCAAATGGAGTGGCGAGAGGCAGCGGTGGTGGTGGGGTGAGTGTATCCAGTCGGAGTGCATCAAAGAAGCAACCCCATGGACCCCCGCCGCCCCGCCCCCTCCCCTTCCCCCCAGGGGGCGACTCGGGTCGGTATTGCGCCCCCGCTTGTGCCTATGTCTATCGGCTCGTGTCTGTGTGTGCGTGGCTGCGCCTGGCTGCGTCTGTGTGTGTCCGTCTGTCTGTGTGTGTGTGTGTGTGTGTGTGTGTGTGTGTTTACGCGGTGCTCGGTGTTAACAGTGAGCATGATGAAGCGGCGGCCCGGCCGGCCGTGCTGGGCCACTAGGTAAGCAATCGCGTCCGAAGCGCGAGGAGGGATTGGCGCCGCCGCTACCCTCTGAACCCCCTTTCATCTGGACGCTTGACTTTCCGTCTCCGTCCGTGTTTTTTATTTCAAATATTTTTCTTCTTCGAAAAAGATTTTGTTCGGCCCGCTGCGTTGGGCTCCCTCTTCCTCCCCTCCCGGTCGCCGCTCGGCTGGCTGGCTGGCTGTGGCGTAGCGGCGTCGTGGTGGCGCCTGCCCCAGCCTGCCCGCCCGGGGGCAGTGTACTGGTGTGCTGCCCGGCTCAAGTGCGCTTGAAATATTTTCTGTACATAAAGCAGCGGCAGGCAGGCTGCCTGGCCGGCCGGCTGCTTGCGGGGTGGCGGGCTGACCTTGATACGACGCGTTGCTCCCTTTCTCTCTGCGTGTCCGCCCGGCCGCCTCCCGCCATATTGCTGCTGTGGGGCTGCGGCGGGGCTTACGCGGCCACTCTGGCTTTGATGAGGGTCGTAGAGGCGAGGCGAGGAGGCTCTTGTTGCTGGGCCTCCTCGGGGCCTCTGGGTCTCGGTGACCGCGGCGGTGGCGCGCTGGACGACGCGGCGGCTGTTGTTTGCGCCCCGCCCCGCCCCTGCGCCTGGCCGCGGCCTGGCTGCGTGTCTGTAAACACCTTTGACGGTGTTCCCGGTAGTCGTGATGATGGTGGCCCGCGGCCCCGCGGGGTGCCGGTGGTGTTGCCGCGCGCCCGCTCTGGCCCGGGGCGTTCTGGGGTGCCGCGCGCCTGGCGAAGCAGTGTGGCGGCGAGGTGGAGAGGCGAGGTGTGGCGCACTCGGTGCGGTGTGGAGCCCTGGGCTTGTGCCGGGCTTTTGCACTTTGGAGAGGGTTGCCGCCGCTCTCCGCCCCGCCCCGCCCCGCCCCGCCCCGCCGCGCCCGGCCCCATTAGTCACGTTCGCCAGGTTGCCAACAAGTGCCAGCGGGTCTTCCTCGCCGCGCCCCGCAGCCCGCTTCGCGCTTCGCCCTCGGGGGTAATTGCTCGCGGGAAATGCGTGCATACGGGCCGCTCGCCACGCGCTCTCTCGCACACATGGGTGCGCTCTCTCGCACCTTCTGGTGTACCTCCGCGATGCAATGTGCGCCCCCCCCCCTCTCGCGCGCGCGAATGCAATTTTTGGGTCTCTCTTCTGCGTCTTGCGGCTTGTTGGATCGGTCCCCGGCGACCAACGTGACGTGCCAACCACTTTACCTGCCTGGGGGCGGGGCGGGGCGGGGCGGGGCGCTTGGCGGTTCGTCGCGCTGACGGAGTGGCCGATGTGTCGCGCCGTCTGGACCCGCACCTCATCTCACAGTCAGGTGCATTGGCATTGGCACCCTGTTCGGCCTCCTCTCTCTCCGTCCGTCTTCCTCTCCATGGCCCCTGCGAAGCAGCGAGTAGGCAACCCGTCACGCGGGGCTGGCCTCCACAACAATGTGGCCTGCCTGTCGGGCGCCTGTCCGTCCGTCCGTCCGTCTGTCTGTCGTGTTGCGCAAAAAGAAGGCGGCCTTGCAGAAGAAGCGAGATGCCCTCCGCACCATACGTCACTCCAACAGAGAGATTCCTTCCCTCTCCCTCTCACACACACTGGCTCGCGCACTCTCGGGGCATCGGAACCGGATATAAAGCCATCTAGCCACGTTGTTGCGCTGCGGATGCGAGACTCCGACAATGGAGGAGGCATGGGGGGCCGCGCCGGCTGGCTGTCCTGCAGACTGAGAGTCGGTTTGGTCGCTCCGTCTCTCTCGCACCCATACGGGACGCCCCACGAGTGCGAGAGAGACGGAGCGGCGGCGGGGCGCGGCGGGGATGATGAATCGCAATCAGAATGGCATCACGAGCACGTGGCGGCCCGGGCAATAATGCAGTCGGCGAATTGAGACGGGATAGGGGCGTGCTTGCCAGTGTGTGTGTGTGTGTGGATGGCAGCAGCGGGCCGATATTGGATCGTATACCGAGGCGGGGCGGAGGCGGGGCTTGGCCGGCCCGGCCGGGGGCGGTATCGTACACTATGTCCTAGAAAAAGGAGGGTGGGGGCGGCGGGGGCGGCCGCGGAGGTGTGGCCAGGGCCAGGCTAGGCCACCAGGCGTGGCCACCAGGCCCGTGCAACAAGCGGCGCTCTCTTTGTCGAGCAACAAGCACTGCAAGGGGTGCAACAAGCTTCTCCCTCCCTCCCTCTCCCTCGCTCCTGGCCTGCCTGGCCTGCCTGGCCGCGGTGGCGCGGTGCGCCGTCTTGGGCGGAGTCCAGCTCGGCCTAGCGTGGCGGCGGAGGGGAGGGGAGGGGAAGGGAGGGGGCCGGTATTGTTGCAGCCCGTCCGCCGTGAGGGGCAGGGCGCAGGGCGCAGGGCGCAGGGAGCAGGGCGGGGATTCCACGGGACTATTTCCGTGGGCTGCCTTGCGCCTTGCCTTGAGCTGCACTTTCTTTTCCCTTTTCCCGCCGCCCCGATTTTATTTTATTTTATCTTCTCGTTTTGTTTCGCTCCGCGCCCGCAAGATGGATGAGGCTGTTATGGGGTGGGGCGAACCGCCCGTCGGCGCGTCGGGTTGCCGCCGCAGTGTTATCATTGCGCGCTCTATCCGCTCCCTTCGGATTTAATTACCACCGAATCGATATCCAATCTGCAATATGTTGGTGGCAATGGCTGCCTGCCTGGCTGCCTGCTTGCCGCGGCCCTGCTACGCTTGCCGCGCGGTGCGGCCGCGCTGCCTGCACAGTGTGCCGCCCGCCCGGCCGACAGATTCCGAACAGTTACATTTCCACCGCGCTGTCTCTATCTCTCGCTCTCTCTCCAACTCATGGGGACTCTTGCAGGGTTGCGAGTGGGACAGAAAGACGACGCGGCACTGTTCGGAATAGGCCTGCTGGCGCGCCGCGCGCCTCGAGTCTTGAGAATGGCGGTCCCCCTGGTCCCCCTGCCCTCTCCCACCTTATCCTCCCCCTTCCACTGCCCTTCCCTGTCCCTCCCCCCTCCCACCCTTCCCACTCTTTCTCTCTCTATCGCTCTCGGTCCGCGTCTCCCTCGGCTCGCTCTGGTATGCAATCAGGCCAAAGTGGATTAGCCCTTAGGCAGCTCCCTTCGAGCTTATCGTTTGCAACGGTGTGTGTGTGGAGGGGGAGGGGGAGAAAGGAGGTTACGGTCGCTCCCAGGGTGTGGCTCTAAATCAAGAGGCTGCCCATGGAGTCGGGGTAGTAGTGTGTGACCCTTGCCGACCGAGACGCCATGGGCCCGCACCGCCACGCCACGCCCCACCCCGCCCCCTCGCATTTGTCAGATATGAGTTGTTCCCCCATCCCTCCGTTTCCTTACGGGTCTCCGCGCTCAATTCCGGGACCTCCTGAGTCCGCGAAATCCCACTTCTGCCCCTCGTCCCCTTTCCTCTCTGCCTTCTCGCTCTCTGTCTCTCTCTGTCTCTCTCCACGTCGGTAAGCTAACGAGAGCGGATGTGTGCAGGCCCGACCCGACGGCGCGGTGACGGTGCGGTGCAGCGTCATAGAAAAGTTTTTGGCTGAGGAGAGATGAACGAAAGAGCGGCGGTGGCTTTTTTTCCTCCACTCTCTGTGTGTGCACTGTGCTGACGGTCTGTTTTCCTCTGTGTGTTGCAGGAAGTGATCCACACGATCTGCTCGCCCAACGGCAACGTCCAACGAATCGTCATCTTCAAGAAGAATGGCGTCCAGGCCATGGTTGAATATCCTTTAGCGCAACAGTTGTGACCGGTTTTGCTGTGGGTTTTGAGTGACGTCACGGTGTGGATGTTTTGCTCTGCTCCTGGGTGTGTGGGTGTTGTACGGCGTTGGGAAGCGCTACGAGTGCATTGCGGGCGCCGAGCTAACCTAGCGCCCCGGGCTGTGGTGCACCAGAGTGGCTCCGAACCGTGTCCCGTCTGTCTCTCTCTTTCGCACCCTTTACGGGTCGCCCTATCGGGGCGGGGGACGAACAGAGAGGGAGAGAGACTGTCCGGAATGAGCCCGCAGGGTGGTGGAGGAGGGACGACTCGACCCGGTTAGCCACCGCCGGACTGCACCGTCGGGTTGCACAGTGGGCCAGAGGACCGGCGGAGGCGTCCAAAACTCTAGACGCGTTTTGAGCTCCAGAGTCGCTAAATGGGACTCGAACCGAACGTGTGACCCCACTAGTGGATTCCTCGTTTGGAGAGCAATCTATTGGTGGGGTCACACGTTCGGTTCGAGTCCTGTTTAGCGACTCTGGAGCTCGAAACGCGTCTAGAGTGTTGGCCGACCGCGCCGGTCTGCTGGCCCACTGTGTGTCGGGCCGGCCGACGCTGGACGCGGCCAGGGCGGCGCCGTCCGCTGAAAGTGCACCGCGTCATTGGCGTGGCCGTCAGGGCCGCCGGGGCCTTGATGGAGGGCGATGCCAATGGCGATGCCGCCGGCCACTCCGGACTCCAGCCAGTCGTTAATTACGTAGGGATGAAGCCCCGTCATGCGGGGCGTGCAAGGGCGCCGCCAGGGCACCGCTAGGGCCGCAATTGGCGAGCGGTGCGACAACTCGGTGACGTCAGCGCGCTCTCATTGGCGAGGGGGTAAACACTTCAAGAAATCGTGTACAGACTACTCGGTATTACGCTGTATTACGGGTGTTTTACACGTGTATTACGGCCCTAAAATGCCCAAATTTGGCACATTTGACCCGAAAATGGTATTACGATCACGTGTATTACGCGTAATACACGGTTTTTGTGTACAGGGTATTACGGGAGTGGTTACCCCCTCGCTCATTGGATGCTACAGCTGAGCGAGCGCTGTGATTGGTCGGTTCGGCCTGAGTTGTCGTGTGTCTCCCCTCGAGGCTGTCTCTAGAGCAACCGCTCGGAGGATCGTGCTGATAAAAGAGCGAAAAAAAATGTCCATTTCTTTCCTGGTCCGGACCAGCTGTAACAACACATGAGCCGTAGTCGTTGGCGAGCACCTTTTCGACCCGGAACTTGATGGTCTTTCCCCCTCGGCCGCCACACCACACTGTAGCGGCGCTATCTCCGCCACTAGCACTGCATCGCGCAATCTTCCGCCCGGCGTGCAATCTCGCACTGCAAGCGGCGGGCCGGGCAATGGGCTAGAAATAAAAGTTGGCTGGATTTGTGGAGAGCGGGACGGCGAACCCGCTGGCCGCCCCGCGGAAGGAAGTTGGCCGGTTGATGGACGTCCCCCCTGCGTGTGCGTAGTGTATATAAGTATCTACGTGTGAGTGTGTGTGTGTGGCGGCCGGGACGCGTCGCGCCGGATTTTCATCATCCTTTTCTGTGTGTGCCTTTTTTTCCCCCCTCCGGTACACCTCCTCTTGAAAACAAATGTGTCGCTTCTCACACCTTTGCGTGATAAAGAGCCGCGGGCGACCGGCGCCCTCCCTCTCTCTCGCCCTCCACCTCTCCCCGCCCCTCTCCGGTTTTCCATTGCCGCCCGTCTGTCCAGCGGGGTGTGAAGTATGGCGTGCGCGAGGGAGGGAGAGAGTGAGAGAGAGAGAAGCAGGGGAATAAATACTGGGGGAGTTTGCGGCATCCCGTGTGCGGTGCTTTGCAACGTGTGTGTGTGTGCGCGCGCTGGGGTGGGTCGAGGGGTTGTTGGGCCGGGTATGTCGTAGGGTTTCCGTCCTGTGGGGTACACACCGTGCCCTGCTCGTGCGCGGTCCTCGCGGGCGCACGACCCACAAAGCGCGCGGTGAAAAGCGATCGGCGGTTTTATTTTTCTATTTTCCCCCCCTTTTCCTTTTTGGCAAATAAATTTGCCATAAGTGGTGGCCGGTTTGGCGTCTCGGCTCCAATATATATATACGCGAGCGTGGGTTGCCTCGCTGCGCCGCTGCGCCGCCTCCACCCAATAGGGCCGATACAAAGGGAGGGCCTGGGGGCCGCCCGGGGGTGGGCACTCCGCCGCATTGCTTGTGGGGGCCGCGGAGCTGCGGAAGCCTGTGCCACCACGGCCACCACGGCCACCACGGCCCCGTCGGACACGTCGGCCACCACGGCCCCGTCGGACACGTCGGCCACCACGGCCCCGTCGGACACGTCGGCCACCACGGCCCCGTCGGACACGTCGGCCACCACGGCCCCGTCGGACACGTCGGCCACCACGGCCACCACGGCCACCACGGACACGTCGGACACCACGGGGAACACGGCGCCCGCCTGCGAGGTGCGCTAGTTTACAATGTCGGCGGCGCTGCCGCGCTGCCCGCTGCCGTCTGGGGCGGGACGGCGGGACGCGGGACGCGCGGTGCTGTTTTTAACCCGGCGGTGCGCGCGGCGCGGCGCGTGCCTTTGTAGGTGTGGCGCTGACGTCTGTGTACGCGTGCAGGGCCTTCACGGGCCCGCACGGTCAGCGCGCGGGGTTTTTGTTTGCCTGGCTCTTGTTTGGCCGGAGCGAGCGAGCGAGCGGGCGAGCGGGAGCGAGGGAGGGAGGGAGGGAGGGAGCACGCCAGACGTGGCCAGACGGCGTTGCGGCCGCGCCGGGCCGGCCTCGCTCTGTGCCGGGCCGCACACAGCAGTCAGTGCACTGTATCGAGTCCCCGGAGAGAGTGATTGTGCATCGGCAGCGTGAAATGGCTTTGCCGATCCCCGGGGGCTGATTCCGAGCGCCGTTTTCGTCGCTCCGTCTCTTTCGCGCCTGTGCCAGACTACGGGACGCCCCGTGAGTGCGGCAGAGAGGCGACGGGCCGGGCCAGTTTGTGGCTGCGCCAGACTGCGGACGCGCGCCGGTTGACGGGGCGATGGCAGTGGCGGCCCGCCGCGGCCCGGCCGTGGAAATTGGGGGCCACTCCTCGAGGATTTGGGTTTCTTTTCCGACGCGCCTCTCTGTCTCTCTCTCTCTTTCCCGGCCACTTTGCCGCACAATCTACCTCCCTTCCCCACCTTGTCACGCTCTTCACGTGTGTTGCCTCGCCCCTTCTCGCCTCGAGCAGCCCCGAGCGATCGCGGGGTGCATAAGCGATGCACGAGCGTCTTTGAATCTTCCTTTCGGCCTGAGCCTCGCGGGGGGTGGAATCCCGCTCCTCTCACCCTCCGACCGCGCGTGCAAGTACAATGGCTGTGCGAATGTCGGCTGGCGGGCCGCGGGGCGCGCGACGCCCCGGCCGTGTGCAGTGCGGTGCCGCGGCGGTGCTGCCCTCTGGCGGCAAGGTGGGGAAGCGCGGCCAGCAACGCCAGCAACGCCAGCAACGCGGCCAGCGGAATGGAATGGGGCATCTAAATTAAGTGCGAGCGTGCCATGCTTGCTCCGTGCCCCTTCCCCCTCCCCTGCCCCCGACACCACCCCGGGCCCTTCCCGGCGCGGCGTCTGCTAGCCGTCCCTTTCTGTAGGCCGAGCGCGCGCTTGACGGACCCATGACGGGTCTTGGTCGCCGGCCAGCTACGGCCACTCTGCCCCACGGCCCCACGGCCCTACGGCCCTGCGGCCCCGGGGGCCCCACGGCCGGCCCTTCCCCCGCGCGTTGGAAAGCGCAAAGCTTTGATCCGTTGTGGAGCCCTGCGCCCTGCCGCCCCTGTTCCTGTTTCTCGGGACGGAAAGTTGGGAGGGAATTTGTTGGCGGCTGGTCTTGTGAGGCCTCCTCCACGGGCCCTCCCCCGTGGGCCCCTCCCTGGGCCCTCTCCCCTGGGCCCTCTCCCCTGGGCCCTCTCCCCTGGGCCCTCTCCCCTGGGCCCTCTCCCCTGGGCCCTCCCCCCTGGGCCCTCTCCCCTGGGCCCTCTCCCCTGGGCCCTCTCCCCTGGGCCCTCTCCCCTGGGCCCTCTCCCCTGGGCCCTCTCCCCTGGGCCCTCTCCCCTGGGCCCTCTCCCCTGGGCCCTCTCCCCTGGGCCCTCTCCCGTGGGCCCTCTCCCCTGGGCCCTCTCCCGTGGGCCCTCTCCCCTGGGCCCTCTCCCGTGGGCCCTCCCCCGCGGGCCCTCCCCCGCGGGCCCTCCCCCGTGGGCCCTCCTCGAAGGAAACAGGAAAGGGCTGCAGACCTGATTGCACGTCACCCTTGAATAACGGATGACCCGACTCTGCGCCCTGCTCGCTGCAGGCAAGGCCGCGGTGCAACTCGGGGCAGCAGGCAGGCCGCCGGAGCGTCTCTCTCGCACCCGTCTGGGACGCCCACGAGTGCGAGAGAGAGGACCAGCGTGCAGGGCAGCCTTTAGGGCCTGCAGGCGCGGAGATAGTGCGCTGTTCGCCGGCGGCGGGCTACCTTCTGCAACCGGGGACCAACCAAGCGGGCAAGCTGGCGTTGTGCCCCCGGCCGCCCCGGCCCCGCGAGTGTCTGACGCCGTGTACGACGACGCGTGTATGTGCGTGCGCGCGCGCGCGCGTGTGTGTGTGTGTGTATGCGTGTGTACAAGTTAAACTTGCTCCAGCCCGCGCCTCGTCGTAGTGCAGTGCGTCTGACAGGGCGAGGGCGAACGCGGCGGAGGCGGGGGCGGTTGTTACCCTGTTACCCTCCTCCGGCCCGAGTTGAGAGGCTTGCCGAGCGTGGGTGCGCCGCGCGCCGTGCGTGTTTCCGCCGAAAAGTTGTGGTAATGATGTTATATCCGGCCCGGCGGGATTTGCGTGCGCGCACCCCTTTTGTTTAAATTAAATATGCGCGGCCGCGGCGGGGTGGTGTTGGTGGTGGTTGTTTTGGACAAACGCCGGCGATCGCCGCGCACGTGGTGCACGTGGGGCGAGGCAAGGACGGTAATTGAAGTCGCGTTGGCGCCGACGTCTAGTCGCACGTCGTTGCGTCGACGGCGACCTGGTGGGGGCCGACGCCGGGAATGCCACATAGGAAGGCAGCGCGTTTTGTAGAATGATGCAGCTTTGTTAGCGGCGCCTTGGGCACTGCCTTTGGTGCCGCCGGGACGACGCCGCCCTCGTCGTGGACGCGGACGCTGTGCGTCGCCTGCCGGGCGGTGCGCGCGGTGCGTCGACTTGGCACGGTCGCAGCGTCGTGAGTAATAGGTGACGTCACGTGGTCGGGGTGGCTAGGGTCAGGGAGGCCCCGCCGTCCCGCCCCGCCCCGCCCCGTCCCCGAGGCCCTGGCCGTGGCAGTGCGCCGCCTCGCCGCCTCGAGCGGCAGGCCATGAAAAATTCAGCCGCTCGATTCCTTGGGCCGAGATTGGATCGGGAGTTGGTCGATTCCGTGATTAGTTTTTGTTTTTTCATACTTCCGGGCTTTTGGGGCGCGGCGTGGCGCGGCGTGGCGCGGCGGGCGGGCTGGGTCCTGGGCAATGCAATATCCGGGGAAGGCCGAGGTGTCCGCGAGGCTCAGCGAGGCCCTCCGGCCGGCCGGGCCAAGGAGAGGGATTGCCCCGCGGTGGGGCGGCGGGGCGGCGGGGACCGCTGCACCGTTAAATTGGATGCGGACCGACTTTTGTCGCGCCGATGCCGTGCGATGCGTCGGTGAGTCGTGATTGGCTCTCTCTCTAGACTGAAAGTTCGTTTGCCACGCCCCATAGAAAGAGGACAAAAAGTGGTGGGCGCTATTTCGGCCCCCGTGCCCCGTGTGTGTGTGTTGAGGGGGAGGGGGAGGAAAAGCTGTCAGCAGCCAATCAGGCTTCGCGCTCATGGCGGCCATCGGGGTGCCTCGCTACACCGCACGGCGCGGTTTTGGCGACGGTCCGGCTGGGACCGCTCGCTGGGCCCCACTGCTGGGCCACTGCAGGTGCGTGCCAGCCAGTGTGTGCCGCACGGCGGGGTCGGGGCGAGTCGCGAGTTGGAGGGCGAGGCGTAATCGTGTTTGACTGGCCGTGTTTGTTGTTGCCGCATAATAAGATCAACCTCCCACCCCGGCCGGCTGGCTGGCTGGCTGGCTGCCTCGCAACCCCAATCTCCGAGTCGCTGTCTCGCTCGACGCGGCCCGAGTGCCGACGGACTGACGGACGGCAGGGGCGCGGCACACTGGTTGGTGGACTCGTTTGAGCGCGGGGGAGACTTTGCTGCGAATGCTGATCCTTTTCAGGTTAGGTTAGACTGGATTGGCTTTCTCACGCGCACGCCATCAGCATGTGCCGGCGGGGCAGGTTGTTCGGCGAGTCGTTGCTGTGGGAGCGAGGTCCTGGACTGTACCCTTGCTTGGACGCGAGTGGCTGTTTCGCGCGAGGTTCTCACCGCGCCTGTTCGGCAGGTGCGTCGAACCCCTGCTGCCGGCCCCGACTCGGTGGAGGCGGTACCGCGCGGTACGGACTCGGCCCCAACTCGCAAGCGGTGCGTGCGTCAACGTGTGCGCGTCGTTGCGTGCGCCGGCTGCTGGCGAAAGTTGTTGGGCGTCGGCGCCTCGCGGCTGTAGCGGTGGTCGTGTTGTGTTTTGCGTGTCGATGCTGGAGCAGGCCGTCTCGGCGAAGGGCCCCGAAGGGCCCCGAAGCGGCCCGAAGGGTCCCGAAGGGCTGGTCGGACCCAAGGCGGCGGCTTTACTGCCCGTTGAACCTCTGACCTTCTGGCCGAGCAGACGAGCACGGGTTGGGTTTGCCGCCCGAGGCGACCGCCCGGCGCAGCAGCGCGGTGCCCTCTCCGGCAAGGCACGACCAGGTCCGCAGTTCGGCCAACTTTATCGCTAACTAGATTTGAAGCTTGTCCCCTCCGTGGCGGCTCCATCTTTTCCCGAACTCTGCCCGCCCCCCGCCGCCTCACTCACTCAGCTCAAAACCCCCGTGAAAACGGGCAGAGGAAAAAGAAGAAAAAAGGGGAGGGGGTTGAATTTTGTTCAAAAGTTGGCTTGCCTGGCGACTCGTGCCTGTTGGTTTTCATTCCCTAGTTTAAATGTTTTGAGACGCTGAATTGAAGCGCTGCTCTGGAGCCTCTCTGGCTGGAGCCTCTCTGGCTGGAGCCTCTCTGGCTGGAGCCTCTCTGGCTGGAGCCTCTCTGGCTGGAGCCTCTCTGGCTGGAGCCTCTCTGGCTGGAGCCTCTCTGGCTGGAGCCTCTCTGGCTGGAGTCGTGGCGGGGGCGGGCGAGGCGAGAAAGGCGGATGATGCGTATTGTACATGTCCTCATGCATGATGCATTCAAATTTGTTTGATAGAGCCGAGGCCCGCAGACTCGCTCGCGCTGCCGCCTGGCGCTGCGCGCCTTGCGTCCCGGCAATGGAGAAGCGGAGAAGCAGGAGAGGAAAAGGAGGGAGAGGATGCTTAAAAAAAAGAGACAAAGACAAATAAAGCTGGCGAGCTAATTTGGCCAAGGCAAGTGGTTGCGGCCCTAAACGCTGTCTCTCTCCCCCTCTCCGGGCCACGTGGCCCCGACGCGGCCCCGACGTGGCCCCACTCAAGGTAGCCGAAGTGGCGCTTCATTTGTCTTGTTCGTTCCATTTCTCCAGGGATCTCTCCAGCGCCGTTCCGTTCGCTCTCCGGCAGCTGGCCCGCTCGCTTCCGCCCTCTCTCGGCGATCGTCAGAAACCCGTTCGTCATTGGGGGCCCTCCTCGGGGCCCTCCTCGGTAGGGTCCTCGGGCCCTTGTTCTGCTTGCCCGTGCTCTTTTGTCCCGTATATCGTGCCGCCGTGCCGCGAGGGGCTCCGCGCTACGCGGGGCTGTGCGTGCGTGCGCGCTTCCCCGCCGCCACCCGATCCAGATTGGACTGCCTCTCCCCCCCCCCCTCTCTCTCTCTCACCTTTCCCTTCCTGGCTGTTGGCGTGGCTGTTGACGCCGGGGAGTCCGCCTGCTAGTCTGTCTGTCTATCTGTCTAAGCGGCGGTCGTCACGTGACTATGCCAAGTATGCCGGCCGTCCCAGGCGGGACTCAACGTAGCAGGGAGCGTTTGGCCGTGCCGTCTGCCTCGCACCCCCGCGGCAGCGCGGCACGCCCCGCGAGTGCGAGAGAGACGGAGCGAGGGTTGGTCCGGGCTGCTGGAATGCGCCGTGCGCAGTCGCCCCTCGTTAGCGGCCCGGCCGTGCCTGGCCGTCATCGCCGTCAAGGTTTCTTTGGCCGGCGTGACGGCCTGGCGTGGGGTGGACGGGGACGCTGGCCGACGCTGGCCGACGCTGGCTGTCCCGGCCGCGTCCCGCGTTCCTTCCTCGGAAATGGAGTCGTCAGCGTTATTGTATTGTGCCGGGCTGCCGGGCGGTCGGGCTGGCGGTGCAGCCCTGATGGAAAGAAACACTCGGCTGGCTGTTTCCGCTCGACTCCCCCCCCCCCTTTCCCCTTCCCTGCACTGCCGGCCCGGTGAAGGGTGGCGGCAGCGCGGCGAGCCTCCAGCGGGGCGCCGTGGAGGTAGGCACTACGCGCGCTGGCGTGCGCGCCGACCCGTCGACTGCCTACCCGCCGGGCGCTCCTGCGCTCCGCGTCGCTCTGCGTGGAGCGGAGCGGGAGCGCGCGCCGCGCCGAGTGGCGGGGAGCAGGCAGCTTCTAGCCAGTCAAGTGGGGAGAGGCAACTTTTAATGAAGTCCAGGCGCAGCCAGGCGGCCCGTTCTCCAAACACACGGCGTGCAGGCCGTCAAGGCCTCGAGGACGCGCGGCGCACGGGCTGTGGAGCGCTCTACCGCTCTGCGGTGCACAGTGAGCCTGAGGACCGGCGCTGGCGGCCAAAACTCAAGACGCGTTTTGAGCTCGAGTCGCTTTGGAGGACTCGAATCGAGCTTGTGACCCCCCAGCGAGGGGGCAAAAACTCGCGCAATCATGTGTACACGGCCCCCGAAATCACACGCGAATCATTGACAATCACGCGAAATCAAGCAATCCGAAATCAACCAAAATCACTAAAATCGACCGAAATCAGGCAGAATCACACGAAACCAGGCAAAATCAGTCCGAAATCATTTCTTTCCGAACACAATCACACACAATCACGCTCGACATCACCCTGCTGCGTCGCAAAGGAAGGCAGAATCAGCCATGAAATCAATTAAAACCATGCGCAATCATTGCGTTTTCCGAATCATGTGTACACGAAAATCCCGAGTTTTTGCCCCCTCGCCCCCCAGCAACCGCAATGGATTCCTCGTTCGGCGAGCAATCCGTTGGTGGGGTCGCACCTTCAGTTCGAGTGCCATTTAGCAGATCTGGAACCCAAAACCCGTCCGGGATTTTTTGGATTTTGGCCCACTGCGCGGTGCGGAGTGTTTGTTTATCTGGTGGGAAAAGGGGCGCGTCGCGTCGCTCGGCGTCGCTTGGCGTGGGCCGAAGGGTCGCCGTCCGCCTCCTGGACATGACGAGCGTCGACCGCCAGGCGCGGAAGGGCTGGAAGGGCCGAGGCAGGTGGCGACCCTACCCTGCACCTGTCCTGTCGATGGCTGCGGATTGCCGGGGTCCGTCTGTCCTGTTTGTCTGTCGGTCTGTCCGCACTCCGGGGCACGTCCGCTCGCCCGTCCGCGCGTCTGGCTGGTCTGGCTGGGAGGGTTGGCGCCGTGCTCTGGTCGTCGGGACCCGCGTGGAATGTGCGCTGGAGCCTGGCTGGAGCCTGACTGGAGCTGCACGAGACGTCGTCTGGAAGCCTGTCCGCTGGCGTCCGTCCGCCAAGTCTGGCGTGGCCGACTGTGGCCGACTTTGCCGCCGTTTCTCCGGTTTCTCTCTCCGCCTCGGCCGTCCTTTCGGCCGCGGGTTTCCCGCGGGTTGCCCGCGGGGTAATCCAGCCAATGTTTTCGTAATGCCTTGCGGCGCGGCGGCGCGTATATACAGTGCCTACGCGCGTAACCATAATTCAGAATTAAGACGACGCCGTTGCTCGGTGGCGCCGCCGCGGTGGTGTGTGTGTGTGTATGTGCGTGTGATAGTGGGGGAGGGGGTGGGTGGACGTCGGAATCCGCCCGCACCTCGCGCGTTTCCACCTTTTTTTGCCGGGCGGGTGGCGCCGAGGCGGGTGCCGAGGCGGGCGAGGTCCCGCTGGGGGTCGATGGCGGGGCGGGGCGCGGCGCGCACGGAAAAAAAGAAATTCGCTGATTCAACGAGAAAATCGCTGATTCAGCGAATTTCGGCCTTCTAGATTTGAGACGAGGGGCAAATTCGCTGAAACAGCGAACTTTTGTTCGCCAAACAAATATTCGCTGGAATAGCAAACAAATATTGCTGGGATTGCGATTCATGAACGCTGGGCAGACATGGGATATTGGCTAGGAATGTGTTAGCGACTTCTGTTCGCTGAAATAGCGAACAGTCTTTGCCCTAGCAAAAAGCGTATCGCTGGCTCATCCAGCGTTAACATGCTTGCTGCTTGACGTTGGTCCAACCCAATGGATTTGCACCGTATGGTACCAGGTGACGCTCAGCTTGACAAATATTCAACCTCAGTAGGATTTGAACCCGTGATCTCCTCAATACGAGACGCACGCTTTGCCTCCAGACTACCATGTCATTCTCCTCGCATCAGCCAGAGGTTCGCACTTGTGTCCTGCGCCCACCTTTGGCATGGTGTTTGTTCGTTTAGCAAATAAATTCGCTCGTAGGTAGGCAAAATGTGATTGCTAAATTAGCCAACTGGAGTTCGCTAAACTAGCGTTCTAAATCCTTGTGTCAGCGTTTATTTTCGCCACTTCAGCGAACTTTAGTCTAGCAAACGCAGTTTCGCTGGAGTAGCGAAATAATTTTTTTCCGTGCGGCGTCGCGGCCGATTCAAGATTAGACGCTGTGCCGCGTCATCTGGCGTGTGCCGGCCATAAAAGTGCGGAGGCGTTCGCTGGAAGCAGAGGACGGCGGGGGTGGGTGCCCCACTGGGTGCCCCACTGGTTGGTGGCCGTGGGTGCTGGCAGGGGGTGGCAACAGCCTAGTGCGCGCGTGAAGCTATGCGCGCCGCTCGGGCCGGCAAGGAGCGGCGCTCGGGCCGGCAAGGAGCGGCCGGGCGGCTGGGCCGCGCGGCCGAACCAAATTAAACAGAACTTTGTCAAAACTGCATCGAACTGAGTAAACGAGGTCATTTTTAGATTCTACGCAAAATTTCCTATCCGTGAGTGACAATGGAATGGACTTTTGGATATGTAAAACAGTTCTAAAATCAATTTGAAAACCAAATTTACGGCACCAGACAGCCGACTTGAAGTTTCCCTTTCACTAAAAAAGCTATTTCCGTTCGTTTTAGGTCCATACATACAGCGAGCCGATTGTTGGCCACTATTTTCCGGGTTGCTTGGTACACTTGGAACGCCAATACGACTTCTGTAGCAGAAATGCCGATCCAAAAACTAATTTCCATTTTTGGTCCAAAATTGTATTTTGCAACTTTGGAGGTTAAAAGCACAGTTTGATATAGGTTTCTCAGCATTGTCAACCTCACTAAGCAACCCAGAATTCAATTCTCTATCGCCCTGCTGTGTTGGATTTGCAAAAGGAGGTCAAACTTCTAATTGAAACGAAAAGGCCCGAAGCGCTGCAAAACCGCCAAAACAGTTCAAGTATTTTGTGGAGCTTAATGTGTGAAAACTATTTCTCAGATTGTAAATCCAACCACACCACCTTGTAGGCCAGTCAATTCTACAGCTCCATTGTAAGTTTCATCGCAATCGGAGACCAAGAGTAAAGACAGCTATAATAATTGTAAATCCCATCAGTTTGGTTGATTGGTCGAACGGGCGCAAGTATGAGAAATCGCTGCGGCAGATTTTTGCAGCTAACTTTAAAATATATTCTGCCGCCTTCACTCTTGGTCTCCGATTGCGATGAAACTTACAATGGAGCTGTAGAATTGACTGGCCTACAAGGTGGTGTGGTTGGATTTACAATCTGAGAAATAGTTTTCACACATTAAGCTCCACAAAATACTTGAACTGTTTTGGCGGTTTTGCAGCGCTTCGGGCCTTTTCGTTTCAATTAGAAGTTTGACCTCCTTTTGCAAATCCAACACAGCAGGGCGATAGAGAATTGAATTCTGGGTTGCTTAGTGAGGTTGACAATGCTGAGAAACCTATATCAAACTGTGCTTTTAACCTCCAAAGTTGCAAAATACAATTTTGGACCAAAAATGGAAATTAGTTTTTGGATCGGCATTTCTGCTACAGAAGTCGTATTGGCGTTCCAAGTGTACCAAGCAACCCGGAAAATAGTGGCCAACAATCGGCTCGCTGTATGTATGGACCTAAAACGAACGGAAATAGCTTTTTTAGTGAAAGGGAAACTTCAAGTCGGCTGTCTGGTGCCGTAAATTTGGTTTTCAAATTGATTTTAGAACTGTTTTACATATCCAAAAGTCCATTCCATTGTCACTCACGGATAGGAAATTTTGCGTAGAATCTAAAAATGACCTCGTTTACTCAGTTCGATGCAGTTTTGACAAAGTTCTGTTTAATTTGGTTCGGCCGCGCGGCCCAGCCGCCCGGCCGCTCCTTGCCGGCCCGAGCGGCGCGCATAGCTTCACGCGCGCAATAGGCTGTTGCCACCCCCTGGTGCTGGCGGTGTGCAGTCACGCCGGGAGAAACCCGCGAAGACGCGATGACGTCACGGGGTTGTGCAGCCCCCGCCCCCGCCCCGCCCTGGTTATGACTATCCTATGCGGTGTCCCCGGTGTCCCCCCGCCTGCCGGCGTCCGTTATCAGCGGAGCAGTGCGTGGTGGTGGGGACGGGTGGGCGATTTCGGAGCCACATAGAGAGCGCTCCCCGGTTTGTGTCGTTGTTTGTTTTTCTCTTGCTGCTGTTGTTCCTTAACGCCATGCTCACGTTCGACAACGTGGACAACGCACAGCGCGCCAAGGATGCGCTACAAGGAGCAGACATATACTCCGGCTGCTGCACCCTCAAGATAGACTTCGCAAAGGTGAGTCCCTTTACTTCCTTTTTCGTTTGCCGGGTGTGGTCCCGGCTTGTGACGCGATTTTCTCGCGCGCAATGTGAGAGCAATATCGCTGCTGTTGGCGTCGCTTTTTCTTCTTTTTATGTGTGTGTGTCGGCGTGGCGCGGTTCGATGCCCGACCCGCGCGCTAACTCGCATAGATTCCCCTGCCCTCCCCCTCGCCGTCCCCCCCGGGCCCCGGGCCGTGCCGGCACTCCCCCGGGTGACAGGTGTGTGCTGCAAGTTTGTCGGTGGAGGCGACAGCGCGACAGCCCCGGGGTGCCGCGCCGCACCGCGCCGCACGCAGGGGATTCTGATCTCTATCGACACCGGACGGCCGGCAAGGCAGGGCAAGCCGTCGCCAGCGTCACTGGGTGTTTACGTTCACCTCCGCCCCGCGGCCCCTCCCCCCTAGAGGGCTGCCCCGGGCTGGCCGTCGTCGGCGTGGTGCGTGTGGGTGTGGCCGAGGCCGCCTTTGTGCTCCCTCCTGCTCGCGGAGGAGCTCCTCCTGTACGGGCCTTACCTTCTTCCCCGCCCGCTCCGCCTGGGTGCAGCCAAAGTGGCCGCCTTTTCGGAGTTCCCCTCTCTCGCTCCCCCGCCCCGCCCACCCCCTGATGAGGTCCCCGATCAAAGGATGTCATGACTGCCCCGGGTAGGCGGAGGAGGAAAGGGGGCGCCTTTTTCCTCGTGCGAAGTTGGCCGTGTGTGTGTGAGTGTGTGCAGGGATATGGGGAAAGGGAGGCTGCCGGGACCCGGCCGGCCGACCCGCCAAAGTCGAGTCGAGTGGCGGAGTCCGTGACGCCGGCATGCAGTGGGGTTGTCGTGGTCAGGGCGTGGCGGTTTTGTGTGTCCGAGTGTGTGTGTCCGAGTGTGTGTGTGTGTGTGAGTGTGTGTTGGTGTCGGCAATGGGCTCGGCCCCCTCCAACCACATTGCTTTCGGGCCGATGCCGAGGGGGGGGAGGCGGGGAGATCGCCCAGGAGGGAGCAAGTTCAATAATTGAATTAGGTGGCGGGGGGATGGCGACCCGTGAGGTGCCTGGGAACACCCCCCCCCCCCTCGGTCCTCGGCGTGTGGTTGCAGCGGGTGTGCCGCCGTGGCGTTGGCAGTCTCCTTGGCGATCGACTCCAGCGGCAGCCGGAGGGAGAGAGACAGAGACAGGCTGGCCGGGAACCACGCGGCGAGGAGCGTAGGCGACGTGGCCGCGCATTCCCGCCGTATGGCCCATATCGCACTACACTGTGCCAAAAAAAAAAGAACAAAAACGGAGCGGGTTGGCCTTAAATTGAAATTGGCGACTGGGTGCGTTTTCCATTCGTGCCTCTGAGGCGTATATGTACTAACTGCAGCGCGTGCGCGTGGTTTTGTTTCCCTAGTCTCCCTGCAGAGCGTACCGCCCCCATGTCCGGCATAATCAAGTGACCCCCGGGCGTGCACAGAAAAAACATAGGGCTCGTTTCTGCTTTTTTTCATCTCCCACCGCGAAAAAATGTTTTTCCATCAAGTTGGGAGTGTGTGTGTGCGCGCGTGCGTGCGGGTGTGTGCGTGCCGTTTTTCCGTTTTCTGTTTTTTAAAATGATTTTTTTTTCAATTGACGTGTAGGCCTGCTGACTGTCGCGCTCTTTCGGCCGAGAGTGCCATCGTTCGCCCTTCCGCTTCCACTGTCCGCGCAGTCTGACGCTGCGCCGCGCTTTTTCCTTTTTCCCTTTCCTTTTTTCTCCAGTCTCTACTTTATCCGTTTTTTTTTTACTTCTACTCTGGAGAGCAGCGGACGGTATCTGCATACGAAACAGCTGGCGCCTGACACGGCTCGGCTCGCGAGGGCTGGCTCGGCTCGCCTGTCTGCCAATTCCGGAGTTGACCAAGAAAGTCTGTGCTTATGCATGGCGCTGGCTGGCTGGCTGGAAGTCTGGCTGGAGGGCTGGCGGGCTGACTGGCTGGCTGGCTGACTGACTGGCTGACTGGCTGGCTGGCTGGAAGTCTGGCTGGCGGGCTGGCTGACTGGCTGGCTGGCTGGCTGACTGGCTGGCTGGCTGACTGGCTGGCTGGCTGGCTGGCTGGCTGGCTGGCTGGCTGGCTGGCTGGCTGGCTGGCTGGAAGTCTGGCTGGAGGGCTGGCGGGCTGGCTGGCTGGCTGACTGGCTGGCTGGCTGGCTGGCTGGCTGGCTGGCTGACTGGCTGGCTGGCTGGCTGACTGGCTGGCTGGCTGACTGGCCGGCCGGCGAGCCGGAGCTTGCTTGCACACCGTACCTCCTCGACTGTCGTCGCTCCGCTCCGGACAGGAAGGGAAAGCAATATTCCTTTTGCGGTGCTGGAGTCCACGACCACAGTGGCCGGGCCCTGGCCGTGGTGTTGGCGTAGGAGCGCACTCTGTGTAGGCGTGACGGAGACTAACCAAATTAGGCCCCTGTGAGGGCGTGCTGGCCGTGCTGAGTGTGGGGGGGAGTGACCCGGAAAGCGGGGTGGGCTGGATTCCGCGCAGTGCCGACGTCCGACTGCCTCTCTCGCACCGGTACGCAGCGCCCCGTGAGTGCGAGAGAGAGAGACGTCCTAATCGGAGTCAGGCTGCCGGGCGGCATTTGCTTTGCAAAAAGCATCTGGCTGCTGCATTGGGTGTTGGGAGGGACGGGACCACAGTGGGCCAGAAGACCGGTGGAGGCGGACAAAACTCTAGACGCGTTTTGAGCTCCAGAGTCGCTAAACAGGCCTCGAACCGAACGTGTGACCCCACCAATGGATTCCTCGTTCGGAGAGCAATCCATTGGTGGGGTCTTACGTTCGGTTCGAGTCCTATTTAGGGACTGGAGCTCAAAACGCGTCTAGAGTTTTGGCCGCCTCCACCGGTCTTCTGGCCCACTGTGGGGACGGCACAGCAGCGCCCGGGCCTCGGGATTAATTGGCAGTCCCGGGGGCACTTCCCCGCCGCCGAGTACGCCCTACGGGCCGGCCGGGCTGATTCTTGACGCGTCGGACGAACAGCGCTTTCGTCGCTCTCTCTCCCTCTCTTACGCGAGGCCCCCGTCATCTGGGTGCGGCGGAGAGTGAGAGAGACGGAGCGACCTGCCGGCTGGGCCTGTCCAGATACGTACAGTGGAGATCCAGCAGTAATGACCGGCCGCGGCCGGGCGACACGGCGACACGGCCGGGGCATGTCCAGCCCAGCCGACACACCGCAGCCTGGCCGTGTACTGAGTGTGTTTGTGTGTGTGTGAGTGTGATGTGTTCGGCCCCGGGGCACTGCTTTGGGGCCAGTACACACTAGGCACTGAATTTCGAGGGGGGGGGGACGCTACCCGGGACGACAAACCAAAGCCGACCCGACCTGGCCGTCATCGCCCGCGCCGTGGTCCTCTTCGCTCTCCTCTCCCACCCCCACCCTCTCTATCCCGCCCGCCTCGCCGTCCGCGCGGTGTGTGTGGCAGTAAATGCAGAATTCGCGTGCATCGGCACTCTGTTTTCTCGCCCGCCCTCTAATGCACTCTGGGCGTGTGTGTGTGTGCATGTGTGCGTGGCGATTGAAAATTATGGCGGGAAAAGGGTTGAGAGGGGGTTGGGGCTTGGGGCGAATCGGTGGGTCGGAATGGCGACAGTGAATGGTGCGATCGGCACTGTGTTGATCCTCATTGTATTTGCATGGCGTTAACATGTGTAGGGGCGTTGTCCGCGCGGCGCCCCCCAATGCGCGCGCGTGTGTGTGTGTTTGTGTGTGGGTGCTGCCGCTGCTAGTGTGTGTGTGCAAATTGCGACGGTGTGTGGCTGCGTAATACAGACACTACTGCGCGCTCCGTTTAGTTATTTTTTGCTTCTCCTTGTCCTGCGTGGCGGGGCGGGGCGTGTCGTGGCGGGGATCTCGATCCCATTCCGTGGGGTGAGTGGTGACCTCGGCGCCGTCGTCTTCCCCGCGCGTTTTCGCCGAGGGCTGCGTTTTGTCTGCGTCTCTGTCCCTCTCTTGCCTTTTGGGCAGACGGCGCGCCTGCCTGCCGGACGCCGTGCGGTGGGGCGTAACTGTAATATCCTCTGAATAATATGCCCCACTTGACACGGTGAGCGTCCGCCCGGCCCCCTGCCATCCCCCTGCCCCGCTCTCGCCGCCTGGGCGCCGGCCGCCGCCTCCCTCCGCTCTGGCCTAATATGAATTGTCCCACTGTGCGGGCAATGTCTCGAGACGGTAGTTGCCGAGCAAAACGGGGGGGGGGGGCGTTGCCGGCGCGCCGTCCCGAAGCACGCCCGAGTGGAAGGCGGTTCCGGCCGAGGGGGCTTGCATGAGAGGGAGGGAGGGAGAGAGTTAATTTGTCGGCTTGTCCGGCCGGTGCCGCGCTGGCGCCGTGTGACGCGCGTTATGAAGTTGCCGCGCGATTCTGCCTCCTTGTTTACGGCGGTCCCCGGCGCTCGCGCGCTCTCTCCCTCCCTCGCCGGCACCATCTCTCTCTCTCCTTCTCGCCGCCTTTTCTCTTTCCGTGCTTTATCGCTCGGGTTTTGTGTGCAGTGTAGTGTTAGATTCCCCCGGAGCGGAACCAACCAGAACCGGACTGTGCCGGCCGGGGCGGGGCCGCGGAGCCGCCGGGGTGGAGGAAGTGGGGTGGCGGCGCCGGGATTTGAACCCGCGTGAACCTGGAGGCGCAGAGGCCTGAGCGGCGGGAAAGCTCGGGTTTTCTTTCTGTGCGGCCCAGCGCTGCGTTGGTGCGGCCAAGGCCCTGCTGGCCTCGCCGACGCCCCCCTGTGTTAATCTGTTGCGAGTCAGGTTGTCGGCTGTGAGGAATGGCCCGTCGTGCGTTGCATGCTGCTTGCTGCGCGAGGTGTGGCAGGCGGCCCTCCGCCTGAAGCCCTGGAGGGAGGGCAGTCCGTCGGCGTGGCCGCGCGGCGGGGCGGTATCGCGGTGTATCGGCCGGGCCGGCCTGCACTGGCCGGCGGGGCGTCTTGGCGGCGGCGAGCGAGGCCGGCGAGGGTGCGCGCTGCCCCGGCGCTGCCCCGAAACTTTGGAGCGGTCGAATTTTACAACTTGGCCGCTCCGGCGCGCCCCGCTCGACTTTGCGGCCGGTAACGGCGGTAACGGTGCGCCGGGGGGCAGGGTAGGCGGCGGGTGGGGGTTTAAATTTAAGTTGGGCGTGCGGCGGTGGATTATACGGCGAGGAGTTTGCGCCTCGCGCCCCGCACGGCCTGGACGGCGTGGACACTGCATGCAAGCCGCCCGGCAAGTGCGCCGTGCCCGCCGTACGCCGCACGGCAAAAAGGGTTGGCCCCGCCCACTTTTTTTGCGGTGGCGTGCCATTTATGGATAGAAAATGGGAACGACCGCGAACCGTGGGCCGTCCCCGGGCCGTCCCGAACGGTTGCGAGAGAGACGGAGTCGGCCGGCCCTCTGACCACCGCGATGTTCTCGCTGCAATTTCCGCGTGCATGCTCTGTGGCCGGCCCGCCGCCCGCATTGATTTTCGATTGCGGTTTTGCCGGCGATTGGTCATTGGCCACGTCGACCCGTCTGCCCCCCCCCCCCCCCCCCCCCCCCCCCTCCCCGGCACCACGACCCCAATCAGGCACAATTAAGGTTTTTGTTCCGGCCGAGTGGCGGCCCGCCGGTGCATTGATCGCGGTTCATCGGGGAGGCTCCGCCTGGCACCGCCACCAGAGGGAGAGAGACAGGGGGGAGGGGGGGGGAGGCAAGATGGGTGGCGCGGCTAACGGTCGCCCGGCGAATCGACTGCAAAGTAGGGTCATCGGGATGAGGCTCGCAAGGCGGTCGTTGGCTTAAATTCCTAATACTTTCTGCCGGCCCTTCGGACTCCTCCCTCCCCCGCCCAGCCCTTCGGCCCTCCGCCCCTGCGTCCTCCAGTGGCGTGCCACGGCGTGCCGTCGCAAAGGGGATGGTGCAGTCATGCCGACGATGGTTTGGCGTGGTCACGAAGATTACGGTGGCGGA
Source organism: Thrips palmi (assembly GCF_012932325.1). NCBI lineage: Eukaryota > Metazoa > Arthropoda > Insecta > Thysanoptera > Thripidae > Thrips > Thrips palmi. Next base: position 10,166,490 of record NW_023144624.1, on the reverse strand, counting down.
GGACTTGTCGGCCTCTGGCCTCTCCCTCCCTTCGTCCGCGGTGGCGGCGTCTCCCCTCGTCATCGTGTTGTTCCCTTTGCGTGCCCTTCTTCGCCTCGTCCTCCGCCACCCCTTCCGTGCCTAAGCCGCCGTGCCCCGCCGTGCCCCCCTCGGGGCCTGAAGGGAGATTTCCGGTGGTCTGCTCGTTACCGGACATGCGTCCCGCGGGGCGGGGCGGGGTGCGGCGGGGCGGGGTGCGGTTTGCAGTAAGAAGATGGCGGCCGTGAACCAAGGGTGGGGCGGGGCGGGGCCCAACAATGCGACTGCACGCAGCAGTGTTGTCATTATCTGGACCTCGGCTTGTGCTGTGCAGAGGCGGAGTACAGGGCTCAAGGAGGGAACAACAACCACCGCCTTGTGTTCCGGCTCGGCCTGCCCGCCCCGCCCCGCTCGGCGCGGAGCTGGCACGACTCCCTCATGGCTTGATAAGGCCCCGTCGCCCCGCGCCGCCGCGCCCCGCCGAGGCTCTGCAGGTTTATTTTTAATTTTGGCCGCCGTGTTACTGAAGCTTATCTCTGGCTTCCTGCTGCGTGGCTGGCTGGCTGGCTGTCCGGCTGGGCGCGGAGGCTGCTGCATCGCGCGGCGGCCGGATGTGGCTTGGCGGCCCGGCGCGGCTTCGTTCTCTAGAAAAACAGTGGGAACAGGGTTGGGTTGTTGGGTTGGCGGTGGCGCCCAGTGGGCCAGAGGACCGGTGCCGGCGGTCAAAACTTCTGACGCGTTTTGAGCTCCAGAGTCGCTAAATGATACCCGAACCGAACGTGTGACCCCACCAATGGATTCCCCGTGCGGAGAGCAATCCATTGGTGGGGTCACACGTTCGATTCGAGTCCAAGTCAGCGACTCTGGAGCTCAAAACGCGTCTAGAATTTCGGCCGCCTCCACCGGTCTTCCGGCCCACTGTGCGGCGACCCGCAATCCTGTGCGGCGCTGCTGGTGCGGCGGTGCCCCGGTCCTGCTTGTCTATGCTAGACGAGAGGGCCACCCCCTCCCAAAGCGACCGCACGATCCGCTCACGCTCGCGGCATGCGGCATGACTGTGTGCTGATTGACTGGCGTGGCGGGCTGCACCGCCTGCAGTGCACTGCACCGTGCCGCCGCTCGGGTTTGCCGTGGCGTCGCTGTGCGTGGCGCGGACGGACTGCTGAAAGGCTGGATGGGCGGGTCGGGCCGGGCGCAGTGTTTTCGGGTTTTGTTACTGTCCGGACCCTTTTTCCTTTCTCTCTCTCTCTGGCCTCTTCCCTTGTTGGCACGAGGGATGATTGTTTCGGCCGGGGGTTGTGTGCGCTGCCGTTTGCTCCCGTGCCGCGCGTGCGGCCCGTGCGTCCCGTGGCCGGCCGGCCGGTTTACGGCGTAGGTGTTCCGCTGCTTTGTAGTTCGCGGGGTGTCTATATAATGCACGACGGCATAGTCCAGCGGCTCGAGTGGCATTGTCCGGAATATGATTACTGTGGGTCACGCAGCAGGTGCGCCCCAGTGGGCCCCCTCCCTCCAGTGCACCTCCCCGCGCCCCTCATGTTCCCACCCCACCCCATCCCCTGAGGGGCCCGCCCCGCCTGCCACGTTCATTGCCGCCCAAGTATCTGTAGGGCGGTGCGCTCCCGGGTCCATCCATATCACCATTCTCGTGCACGTGTGTGTGTGTGTGTGTGTGTGTGTGGGGCTGCCGCTCGTTGGTGTGGGTGTGCGGCGGGCAGCGTGCGTGCGCAGACTCCGTATCGGAAATCTGGTGAAAAACACGAGGAGCGTAAAGTCGCTTGTGTGTACCTCCACCTTCACACTCCCTCTCTCTTTCTCTCTCGCACGCGCGGGCGCTCGTATGCCCACATTGGGACCACACCACGCACATACACGCGCGCGCCCCGTTGTCAGGGAGAGACAAAGCGTCTGAGGAGGGTGGGGCGGGGCCGGGCAGGGCCGGTTCGGCGCTGGGAGGTAGCCCTAGGCCCCTCCCCCCCCTCTCTCTCTCTCTCTCTCTCTCTCCCTCTCTCTCTCTCTCTCTCTCGCGCGCGCCCTCCCTCTGGAACGACCCTCACTTCTGTGTGGCGATTGTTTTTCTCTTGTTCTCCTCGCCGTTGGCACGTTTTTAATGAAGTGGTCTCGCGCCATAAGTGTGTGTGTGTGTTTGTTGGAAAGGGGGGGGGGGGCGCTTGGCCCGCAGCAGTCGGCCGGTCCTCGCTGCCAATCACTCCGAGGACGCCGTCGCCGTCGGGAAGTGACTCTGCCGGTCGCTGCAGCTGTCTGCGATGCAGGCTGCCTTGGCTGCAGCCTTCCTTCGCTCCAGCCGCTCCAGCCTTCGCGTCCAATTGCATTTGGCGGGGCAACGGCGTCTTGTCGGTGCCGAATGCATCTCCAAGTCTGAGCGGCCGCGCCTGCCTGCCTGGCTGCCTGTTCTGGGGCGTCTCGGTGGCGTCCGTCGGGGAGGGGGGGGGGCGTGCTGGAAAATGTTAATGAGCCGTTTGGATTGGCGAAGCGGTGCGCCGGGTGGTTCGGGGTGGTGGTGGTGGTGGGGTCCAAGTTGGCGCCGACAGCGATTACGCGTGCTGCCTGGGGGGTGGGGGCGGCGGCCAGAAGTTAGGCGGACTCGGCTATGCATGCTAATGGTGGCGACTGGCTGGCCGCGCCGCCCCACGCCGCCCCCCGGCCGAACACATTGCGTGGGGCGAATGTGGGAAAGGTGACGTGTGCGTGGCGGGTTGGCTGGCGGGCTGGCTGCTCTGACTGGCCGGCTGGCCGGCCGCTCCCTCGAGGCGTCGGTGCTGGCCGATGCCGCCTTCTTGAACCACCTGTTCGAGCGGCGGGGCGTGGCGGGGCAGGGCGTGGCGGGGCGCGGCCCCTCTGGCCCTCGGACGTGACCCTGCTGTGCCGCGCTGCTGGGCTGTGTGGCGCGCCCTGTTTGTCTGCCGTCTTTTTGTTCTTCTTTTCCCCTTTCCTTCTTCTCCTTCTTCTCTCTGGTCCGGGACGCGCCATCTCGCTATTTGCCCTCCACTTGGCCGGGTCTGCCTGCACTCTGCCTGCCTGCCCGCCTGCCCGGCTGCCTGCCTGCCTGCCCGGCTGCCTGCCTGGCTGCCTGCCTGCCCGGCCTGGCTGCCTGCCTGCCTGTGTGCCTGTCTGCCTGTCTGCCTGCTCGTCCTCTCCGCCCTGATTGCCCCTTTGTCCATACTTGGGCATTTATCCGGGCGCCGAATTCCTGGGCCGGTCTAATGAAAGCGGCGCCAGGTGGGCCGTATTTCACGGTCGATGCCACCCCTACCTGTGTCGCGGCTCTTGTTGTTGTTGTTGTTGTTTGGCGTTCGTTTGTTTCCAACTTTTTAATCGTTCTCCCGCGCGGAAGCCATACAGTGCAGCCCCTGTCTGCGCGCTCTAAATAGTGAACGGCGCCACGCGGCGTTCGGCGCCGTGACAAAGGCGCGTGATGAGTTGTGTGCCCTCGCTCAGCGATTCGCGCGAAACAAACGGAACAAACAAGGACGCAAACGAACGTGTGCGCGCGCGTGAGCGTGTGTGTGTGTGTGTGTGTGTGTGTGTGTGTGTGTGTGTGTGTGTGTGTGTGTGTGGTGTGTGTGGTGTGTCGTGTGTGTGTGTGTTTGTGTGGTGGTGGGTGTGGGTGGGAGGTCGATGAGCGAGTGTCCCTGCCGGCACGGCGTTCCGTGTGTGTATGTGTGTGTGTGGGGGGGGGAGACGGGGTCGGAAAGACGCCCCGGAGGAAGGACCAGGTGCGGGCGACGCGTGTGTAGTTGATGGTGCAAGTTTTGACGAGCTTGAAAGAGAGAAGTCCCTTTTCTCTCTCTATATATATTTTTTCCCCTCCCTTTTCTTCCCGCCTGTCGTCTTTTCCGCGCCTCCTGGGAGCGTGGCGGCGTGGCGGGGCTGCAGGCTTATGAGGAGCTCGGGAGTCAAGTCGAGGGCGCGTGCGCCGTGGCCCCGCCGTGGCACAGTGGGCCAGAAGACCGGTGGAGGCGGCCAAAACTCTAGACGCGTTTTGAGCTCCACAGTCGCTAAATGGGTCTCGAACCGAACGTGTGACCCCACCAATGGATTCCTCGTTCGAAGAGCAATCCATTGATGGGGTCACACGTTCGGTTCGAGTCCCATTTAGCGACTCTGGAACTCAAAACGCGTCTAGAGTTTTGGCCGCCTCCACCGGCTTCTGGCCCACTGTGTGCCGTCCGCCCCGCTCGTTTTATGGAAGTTGTTTCCTGCGAATCTCGGCGCAGACCCCGGGCCGTGTCGTAGGACGGCCATGTTGATGATGATGGCTTTCTTGATCCGGGTGGCGATGGAATGGAAAAAGGGGGTGGGGGGTGCGAGTGCAGTGTGGGTCGCGCCGAAGTGGCTGTTGGGAAGGAACGCACGGTTCGACTCGAGGCCCGCGGGGCGGGGCGGGGCGGGGGTAGCGTGGTCCAGCACCGCCCCGGGGGGCCCCTGGGAGTTGCAGGAGGCTCTGACCGAGGAGGGAGTTGCCGCTCCTCGCACTGACGCCGCCCGCGCGCTGTGGACTGATTCCGAGAGTCGTTTCCGTCGCACTGTCTCGCTCGCACTCGAGGAACGTTCCCTGTAGGTGCGAGAGAGACGGAGCGACGGAATCAGTCTGGTCCGCTGTGCGTTGCGCCTCGTCTCTCTGCGCGCGTTGTACGTGTTGTCTCTCGGGGGCGTTTCGCCTCCGTGTTTTGTTTCCCTCGGAGTGGCGGTGCGGGGAGGAGGAGGCAGTTGTTGTAGTGTGCTGGCCGTGGCGGGGAGCCTGGCCCCGTAGTGTAACAGTGTCGTGGCAGTGAGATGCCGGCGCGATAAATAAATGTGGCCGTTTGAGATTTGTGGAGCTTTGTCGCTGCCGCCGTTGCGTGGCCCCGGCGGGGCTGGCCGGGGCTGGCGGCCCGGGTGGCGGGTCTGGCAGGGCTGGCAGTAAAGTGCGGGCGACAGCGTCGGGATTGGATGCGTCCGGGGGCTGTTAGTCATTCCCCGGGGACGAACGCGCTTTCTGAGGGGGGGGGGGTCAAGATCGGCTTGCAGCGGAAGGGGGTGGGGGTTGGATTTGACACCTGCGTCCGACCGCGCCGAACAAAAGTTGGTCACTCACAATCCGCTGCAGCCGCTCAATCCTCGCCTAAAATTCGAACATAATCTCTACCCCCCCCACCCCCGACACACACACACACGGACACATCATTTGTGGACGAAAACTGATTGATGTGATGTGTGGTTGTGTATCGGATTTTCCTTGTCGGATTACATATTATATCCGTGGCGGTGCGGCCTCGGTCCGCTGGGCCCAGCCAGCAGCAGCGCAGTGCTGTCGTGTGTGTGTGCGCGACAGATACCAGCCACACACACACACACACACACACACACACACAGACGCATTGATATTGTGCGCCCGGACGACCGACTGCCGCCGGCGGGTATATAATACGTCCGGTGTCCTTTTTGCTTTGGGCCCGGCACGTCCTCCGGAACGGAAGAACGCGAGCAAAACGAGAGATTGGAGACACAAATTTTTAACGACGACACTGTGTCGTACTGCGTTAACTGTGGCGCGCGCGTCGAGCCGCATTACCGCCGGGGGGCCGCGTGACGGGCCAACCGAGTTTTATTGCGGTTCCTTTAATAATTATTGGCGAATCCGCGTTCCCGGTGACGCCGAGCCAGCCCCGCCCCGTCCTCTGTCTGTCTGTTTGCCCCGCCCCCTCTTGTCGGGACGTGACATGTACAATCCATTTATTCAGCCCTTCTGCCGCCGCTACCTCTCTGCTTGCTGCCTCCCCCTCACCCCTTCGCCGCCCCGCCGCGTTGCCGATCGCCCTGATGATATTTATTTTATAAAGTGTTTTGTTGTGGCGCCCGGCTTTTGTTTCGGCGTGATTTTCATAGAACGCTGCGACTGGTTTTGCGGCGGTGGCGGCGGAAAGGGGGACGCACGGTGGGCCGGAAGACCGGTGGAGGCGGCCAAAACTCTAAACGCGTTTTGAGCTCCAGAGTCGCGAAACAGGACTCCAACCGAACATAAGGCCCCACCAATAGCTTGCTTTTCGAACGAGGTTCGGTTCGAGTCCCCATTTAGCGACTCTGGAGCTCAAAACGCGTCTCGAATTGTGCCCCCCTCCACCTGTCCTCCGTCCCACCGTGGAGCGGAGGGGCTGTCATTCAGGTGCACAGCGACTGGCAGTGTCTGTCGGGCTTTCCGGCTCCGAATCTCGGTTAAATCCGTCATTGTCCTCGCGGGCGGCAGGGAATTTAGAGCGCGGCTGTAACAGCAGTTGGAGAGGGGGGGAGGGGGGGTTCCTCCCTTTTTGTCTCGGGGTGGCTCGCGCGCGGAGTTCGTTAGTGGGAGGAGGAGGAGGAGGAGGCGGGGGAGCGAGTTTGGTTGGAGGCTCATTGCAAAGTCTCGGGCGCGCGGCTTGGAAACAACCGCCTCAATTGCACGGCCCGGCTCGGCGTGCGTGCGTGCTCGCGCGTGTTTCGTGCGTGTTTCGCACGCGGCGAGTCCGGAGAACTATTTGGGTCTCTCTGGACCGTCGCCGAGTCGGTCTGAACGATGTGGGCCGGCGCGCCGCGGCTGGCTGGCTCGAGTCTCGAGTGCTCGCTCGCTGGATTGCTGGCGGCCGCCGTTGCGTCGTCGTGTCGCGCCGTTTGAGACGCGCCAGCGGTCGGCCCGGCCACGCCCTTCTGGCCTCGAGAGCGACTGGCACACTCTAGCCTCCTCCCCCGCACTCGGCAGTGTCGGGCCGAGTCGGCCTCTGTCGCACTCGCTCCGGAAGGAGAGGTAGGGAGCGACGGGTCTGACGACTCGGGCGAGCAAGTCAGCCTGCCGTGGCGAGGGCGGGCCAGGCGGCGCGCAGGGCTGCGCGGCGGGCCTGCCTACCGCGCACGGCGCTTCGGGCCGCTGGAGCTGGACGCTGCCTGCCTGCCTGCCTGCCTGCCTGCCTGCCTGCCTGCCTGCCCTGCCGCCTGCCTGCCTGCCTGCCTGCCTGCCTGCCTGTGCCTGCCTGCCTGCCTGCCTGCCTGCCTGCCTGCCTGCCTGCCTGCCTGCCTGCCTGCCTGCCTGCCTGCCTGCCTGCCTGCCTGCCTGCCTGCCTGCCTGCCTGTGCTGCCTGCCTGCCTGCCTGCCTGCCTGCCTGCCTGCCTGCCTGCCTGCCTGCCTGTGTGCCTGCCTGCCTGTCCTGCCTGCCTGCCTGCCTGCCTGCCTGCCTGCCTGTGTGCCTGCCTGCCTGCCTGCCTGCCTGCCTGCCTGTGTGCCTGCCTGCCTGCCTGCCTGCCTGCCTGCCTGCCTGCCTGCCTGCCTGCCTGCCTGCCTGCCTGCCTGCCTGTGTGCCTGCCTGCCTGCCTGCCTGCCTGCCTGCCTGCCTGCCTGCCTGCCTGCCTGCCTGCCTGCCTGCCTGCCTGCCTGCCTGCCTGCCTGCCTGCCTGCCTGCCCGCCCGCCCGCCCGGCCCGGTGGCGCGTCGCTGTAGCAATGCGGCGGCCGCCCCGCTCCCCCTCGTGGTCGTGGTGGTGACGAGCATCGCCGTCTTGGAAAGCAATTTCCCGCTCGTTGTCGAGGCCCATTTGCGTGCTCCGCGGCGACATTTTCCGGCGCGCCACGGCGAGAGAAAAGGGAGAAAGGCAGAGAGGGGGAGGAGGGTGCCGATGACGGCGATCCGATTCGGAATCCCTTTATTATTGTGTGCTTTTCTTTTGCGCGGCATTGTCGTCGTCCCGAGGGGTCATCTGTGTGTGTCTGTGACGGCTGGCCGCGCCTGTCACGTTGCCCGTTGCCACACAAGGCACGTAGCGACGGACGGGCCGACACACACACGCGCACACACACACACACACACACACACACACACACACACATACACGGACGCACAGGCAGGCAGACGGAAATGAAAGGGTTGACAAGGAGCGGAAAGCTGGCAGTCGGCGCGGATCAAGGTCGCCACAGGGGCTTACCGGAAACGGCCCAGTCGTCGAATCCAGAAGGAGCGGAGAAATGTCGCGAAGGGAGGTTTGAAGGGAACGGCCCTTGCGGTTAGGCGTTGCCGGTGGTGGTGGGGGGCCCTCCCCTCCCTCCAGGTGCACTGTACGGCTCGTATCGACGGCCGGCTGATGGATGGGCTGTGGTGGGCAATTTGTTAGCGCGGGGCGTGCTGTATGATTGACATGTCCGCGGCTGGCGGGGCGGGGCGGTGCGCCGTGTGAGGGGCCGGCGTGACCCCCTTCGGGCCCTCGCCTCGGTGTGCCGCCCCGCTTCAACGCACAGTGCAGCCCGATTCCCAGCAGTCGGTTTGTCTCTCTCTCGCACTCGCAGGGCGTCCCCTGGTCTCGGAGGGGTGCGAGAGAGAGCGAGCGACGACCTTCTGCGCGCTGCCCTCTGGCGGCGCCAATCTGAATCAATCTGCGGCGTTGACGTGGCCGCTCGCCGCCACCGGTGAATGAATGAATGAATGAATGAATGACTGAATGGATGGATGGATGAATGAATGGACGGTGGGGTGGATTGATGGGGATTTGGTTTCCGAGGGAAGGCGACATGTTTGCGGTGCGGACGGCGCCTGTTGGCTGGCTGCCTGCTTGACTGGCTGCCTGCATGGCTGGCGGCCTGGCTGGAGGCGCACGTCGCCGGGCTCAAGGGCTTTGGCGTCCGTGCGTCGTCGTCGCCCTCTCTGTCTCTCTCGCCCCTTCCTGGCCGCTTGATGTCTCGGCCGGGCGAATTGCCTTGCCGCTGCCGGGATGGTGTGGCGTGGCGTGGCGAGGCCCCACTTGGCGTCGGGGGATGACGGCGCCATTTTGTCGCCGAGAGGCTGGCTGCTCGGTCTGGCTGCCGTAAGACGGCTGTGTAAATGGCGGAACGGCCGCCGCGCGTGCTGGCTGCTCGGGATGACTGCTCGGGCTGACTGCTCGGGCTGACTGCTCGGGCTGACTGCTCGGGCTGACTGCTCGGGCTGACTGCTCGGGCTGACTGCTCGGGCTGACTGCTCGGGCTGACTGCTCGGGCTGACTGCTCGGGCTGACTGCTCGGGCTGACTGCTCGGGCTGACTGCTCGGGCTGACTGCTCGGGCTGACTGCTCGGGCTGACTGCTCGGGCTGACTGCTCGGGCTGACTGCTCGGGCTGACTGCTCGGGCTGACTGCTCGGGCTGACTGTTCGGTCACGCCGACATGGTTCGACGAGGAGAGTGGGCGGGGGAACGCTCATCGCCGTTGCGTGAGTTTGTTTTCATGTTTTGTTCTGTCTGTTGTGTCGCAGGTGAGTTTTTTGGCGCGTCGCCTCCTCTGTAGCTGGCTGGCTGGTGGATGGATGGCAGTGGGGGCCCCACTGGGGGCTGGTCGTCCCGCCACCAGGTGAGTCGTGTCTGCAAGTTTGCCCGGCCTGCGCCGTGCGTGGCATGCTGGCATGCTGGCTGCCGGCCGCTTCTCACGGCCGATTAGACGCCTGCCTTGGCGGGGCGAGGCGAGGCGAGGCGGGGCGGGGCGGGGCGGCCCCGTCGCGGGGAGTCGCCCGAGTCGAAGTAATTTGCGTAAGCCGCGGCGTGTGTGCGCGCGCGCATGTTCTCTCTCGTGTTTCCTTCCAGGGCGGCCGCGGCGCCTGACGAGGGCTGCTTGCTTTTCTCGGTGCGTTCCATGTTGTCTGTCTCCCTCCCTCCCCATGAAAGATGACACGCCGCGGCGAACGGCAAGCGGCCGTTCCGACGGCGTCGCGGAGCAGCAGCGTCTCGACGGCGTGTTCGCGGTCGGTGGGCGCCAATGGAGTGCAATCGATTTTGACATTAGGTCGCCGCCTTTTGTCCGAGTGGGGCGGGAAAAATAAAAGGGCTAAGGGAGGGGGGAAGGTTTAGCCCCGCTGAGAGGCGCGCAGACGGACGCCTGTTCCGTCGCGTGTGGCGCTCACTGCGGCGCAAATGGGCCGACGCGCCACTGCAAGTGAGCCGCGGCCGGCGTGGGCGGCGTAGTGAGCGCGCACTCGAGCCGCGCGCGTCGGCGACGGCCACACTGTGTGTGGGGAACGCGTGGCCCGCTCACACCGTGGGGGATGACAGTAAATTCACGGCGTAATACTGTAGAGTTATACGGCACTGTAAGTGTGGGCCCCCCGTCTCTCCCCCTCCACGGGGTCGCTGGGGTGTCGATTCCCGGCCCCTCTCTCGGTCGTTTTGGCTGTCGCTTCGGCAGTTGTCGAAAGCGCTTCTCGTTGCTGTTAGACCTAATCCGCGCCGAGCCCTCGCGGCGGGCCCACGCGCCCCCCACGTGCCTCCGAGCGCTTATTAGGAATTTATACGGGTAATGCCACGGTTGGGAAAAAAAGAGGTGAAAGGCGAAATGTGGGAACTCTTGCTTCCATTTCGTTTAATTATTTTACTGAGATATATTTTTTTTTGCGGGGGAGGTTCGAGAGTGTGTCTATGTGTTTGAGTGTGTAGGTGTGTTTGCCTGTGTGTGTGTTTAATCCGTTGGGTGTGTCAACTTATTCCGTGCGATACCCAGATGTGTTGATATTGGCGTCCCGGAGTCTCATCCAGTTTTATTTCTTTATTATTTTTATTTTGTTTCCTTTTTTTTTGTTTGCTGTTGGCTTGTCGCAAAGGATGAAAAATGGTCGGGGTTCGCGCGCCGCCCGCCCCCCTCTCCCCGGAGTGTCCGTGCGGCTTATGGAGTCGTGTCGCTGCGGCGTTGCCGCCACCGGCTGCCCTTTTGGTCCCTTATTTTTGAAAAAAAAGATGGAGGGACGGGATATTATGATGATGCTTCGTCCCGTTGTGGCGGCTGCGGCGGGGCTCGGGGTCAAGTGGGGCGCGCGCGTGCCCCCGGGGGACAGTGGGCGAGCGGTGGGCGGCCAACTCTGCGCGTTTTGAGTCACGGCCATGGGTCTCGAACCGCGTTACCCCACCTGTTCCTCTTCGACATCCATTGTCGTCACACTTCTTCAGTTTCCATTTACGACTCTGAACCAAAACCCGTCTAGAGTTAGGCGCGCGCGGACCGATCCGTGCGTGTGGCGCCACTGCGGCGCAAATGGCCGACGCGCCACTGCAGTAGCGCGCCGTGTCGTGCGGCGTGCGTTGTGAGCGACTCGGCCGCGGCGTCGGCGACGGCCACACGTTGTGGGGAGCGTGGCAGCCCCTGGGGATGACAGTAAACACGCGCGCGGTTATACGGCACTGTCAAGTGTGGGCCCCGCCTCCCGCCTCCCGGGGCGCTGGGGTGTCGAGGCCCATCATTTGGTCGTATTTGGCTGGCTTCGCAGTTGTCGAAAGGTCTCGGCGAACCGCGGATGCGCGGGAGCGCCCCCCATGCCTCGGCGCTTTTGGAATTTATCGGGGCACGGGGAAAAAATGGTGCAGGCGAGCAAAGTGGGAAGCTCTTGCCCGGCGTTTCAATTATCCTCACGGTATTTTTTCGGGGGAGCAAGTTCTTGTGTTTGAGTCGTAGTGTTTTGCTGTGTGTGTTTTATCCGTGGGGTGCTGATTCGTGCGAACCGAGTGTTGATTTGCGTCCGGAGCCCCAGATTTCTTTATTATTTATTATTGTTTCCGCGTCGGCGTCGCAAAGATGAAAAATGTCGTCCGGCCCGTCTCCCCGAGTGTCCGGGCGGCAAGAGTCGTGCGCGCGCGTTGCGCACGGCTGCCCTTTTTATATTTGGATTCGCCTTGGCAGGGCTGGGCACGGCACGGCACGGCCTGGCCTGGCCGGGCACGCACTGATTGTGTTCTGATGGTTCGACCCGGTGTGGCGGCTGAGCGCGGCCGGGGCGGCGGCGGCGCTGGCTGTAGTGGTGGGCGGCCCCGGTGCGGTGGAGCCGTGTGGAGCGCTGTGGCCGTGCTGCGACCATCTGCCGCCGCCGTCAATATTTAGGTGTAATTGGCACTGGCCACGGTCGGGCCTGCAGAGCACTGACCGCGCTTTCTCTCTCTCTCTCTCTCTCTCTCTCTCTCTCTCTCTCTCTCTCTCTCTCTCTCTCTCTCTCTCTCTCTCTCTCTCTCTCTCTCTCTCTCTCTCTCTCTCTCTCTCTCTCTCACGCACACTGCTGCTAGAGTGCGCGAGGCTGTTTGTGTGTGTGCGCGTGGGCGAGCGAGCGAGAGAGAGATTGTGTGGTCATGCTGGAGTTGGCTATGGCTGCGCGGCGCCAAATGGGGCCGAACGACTTTTGAGAGCGGGCCCCGTGTGTGTGCGTGCGTGTGTGTGTGTTTGCGCTCGCGGTGCGGCCAGACGCGGCGACGCGGCCCGATGTGTGCGCGAGGCGGGCGAGGCGCGCGATGTGCAATTAGGTGCAGTGATGGAGGCAGTGCGGCGCGGCGCGGTCTGAAATAACGGCGCGGTCTTTGTGCGGCCCGCGCTGCCTCGCCGCCTCGCCCAATGGCCGCGTCGCAGCCAGTCAAAGGAGCGGCGTGAAGCGCGCAGCTGTCGTGGCGATGGCTGCACCGCGGTGGAATGCCTGCCTGCCTGGCTGCTCGTCTCTCTGTGATATTGCTGTCCGCCGCCGGGGAGTAAGTGGTGTTCACGTCGGCTGGCGGTGGAGCGGGGCGCACGCGTTGGTCGGAGCTGCGTGGCTGCTGCCGCCGGCGCGGTGGCGGTTGCACCCTCCGTCCCGTCCCCGTCGTCGAAGCGACGGCACTCCTTGGGAGCCTCCCGCACGCCCCTTCCTTCTTCGTGCTATCTTTGTGCCGCCTGGCGCGGGGCGGGGCGTGGCGGGGCGGGGTTGCGCCCCCGGCGAGGCCCCCGGACCCCTTTCCTTCCACCTTATCGGACTCCTAATGGTGTTATCAGCGCGGCGTCGCTGTGAGCAGCGCCGGCAGTGCCGCCAGGCGAGGCGAGGCGCGCAAGGCGGCGTCGGAGAGCTGCTGGAGCGCAGCGGGCCGCCTACCTGGAAGGGCTGTGATCCTGGCGCTGGCGCCGTGCGCCCCGCGTCTCGGGCGGCTGCACAGCACTCTGCTGCCTGGCGGGGCGCGGCGGGGCGGGGCGGGGCGGCGGTTCAACCAGTGGAGGCGGATCGGCAGCACAGGAGAAGCAGGCACCGGAGAGGTAATGCCCCTGGACGGGCCGAAAGGTGGCGGGTGTGGATTTCGCGACGGCCTCGTCGTCCTTGTCGGGGCAGAGGGAGAGGGATGCGGCGGTAATGACGCTGCCGATGACGGTCCCGGGGCCGCGCCGGCCGCGCCCACTTGAAGCGACAGGGGTTCGATTTCTCCGGCGAGGCGAAGCAGGGCGGCGTCGCGGTGGCCGTGTTCGCCCCCTCCCCTCCCCTCGCCCCGCGTCGTCGTCGTCTTGAGCGTGTTCTTCGCCGGCGTGCCTTTGGGCCGTGGGGCTGTGTGTAGGGCTGAGGCTCACACCTGCTGTCGCCGTCGTCGTCACACTCAGTGGCGTCGAGGAAAGAGGAAAGGGGGGGGGGCTCGCTTATTGTTTCCCAGTGTAATGAAAGGACCATGTCCCCCGGAAGGGACTTGGCGGGGGGAACGGGGGGGGGGGGGGGGGGGGGGGGTCGCAGGGGGAGGGATTACATGGCGTGCCGTGGGGCCTCGGCCCCGCCCCGCCCTCTCTGTGGTTGCGGCCAGTGGATGTGATTATTGGACGGCGATGATGTAACGCGGAGGGACTTTTGGAGGGGAGGGAGGAGAGTCCCCCGCCGCGGCGCTGGCACGCGTGTAGTGGCGGTTGGAGGGGGAGGGGGGGGGAGGGGAGTGCCGGCGTTAGGCGCCGTGGGAAAATGAGCAGCAATTGCTTGCTGCCGGGCCGAGGCAATTGAATAACTTGTCTTTATTGTTATTTATTTTTAATGCCCTGGAAAAGTTGAGTGGGGCGAGAGCGCGCTGCTATCTGGATTTCTGCTGGCGGGCGTCATTGTTTGGGGCGTGTCGGCGAGGGGCCCTGCCCGGCTCGGGGGCGTAATTTGGAGGAAAAGTTTGCTAATTTGGCTCGGGTCGGGCGGCCGAGGCAGCGTCGTGTACGCGCCGCTGCAAGTATCCAATGGCTCGGCACAATGAGGCCGGACTTGAGCAGGGACGCGAGGCAGACAGACAGACAGACGGCGAAACTGGAACAGGCGGACGGACGCACGGACGGGCAGGCGGGTTGTTGCGGTTCCGTTTGCATTGGCGAGTGGCAGCGAGCGGACGGGTGCGCTGTGCGCTGCACCCCACCACCCCGGTGGGGCCCCGCCTCGGCCCCGCCTGGGGCCTACCAGTGCGGCCCGGTGCCCGGTGCGCTTACATCACTACTTACCCCTCCTAATTTCGCCCTCCGCCCCCTGGTTCCGGCCTGGGCCGGGGAGGCAGGGCAGCGCGGGGCCGGGCCGCGCGGCGTTCGGCGTTTGTCTTGCTAATAGTCGGCCCGGTGGACATTAACGGGCACGGCCGGCACGGCAACATGCATTCATCCTGCCTCCGCCCGGCCCCGCCCGGCCCCGCGGGGGCAAGCCCCCTGCCCATCCTTCTATCTTTTTTTTCAGTCTCCTTTTTATTCGCCCCCCGCCCCCTCAAAAATGCGAGATAGGGGAAGGCCTTTTATCATTCTCCTTTCATTTGGGTTTTACCCTCTCATCTTGACGCCACACGTATTCTTTTTTTTCCGTGCCTTGCCCCCTACTCCCTTTTATTCATTTTACAAACCCACCACTTGGGTTGTCGTTTGCCACCTCCCATTCATTTGCTCACCTCTCTCTCTCTCGGCTCGCGCACACAGACACAAACACACACACAAGCGCGCGCACTCACACACACACACACACACACACACACTCTTGCAGTGGCGTATGTGCACCCGCACCGGATAGGTTGTCCCCTTTGGAAGATTCATTTGCGCTGCGAGATGAAAGCGCGCCCGAGGACGGAAGGGGGTGGGGTGGGGCCGGGCAGGTGAGGGGACGGGGCCGCTTGCGCGTAATTTGCTTTTTGCGATTCCCGACTCCCTTTATCGCCCAGCCCGACATACGCTGGCCTCGCTGGCCGGCCGGTGTATCCGTCTGGGGCGGTGGTTGGATTAGCCGCCCCGTGCTGCCCCGCCCCGTGCTGCCCCCGCCCTCCCCCTTCCCATCCATTCCTAAAGCTTCTTGCCCGAGAGAGCGGCCGGCCCTGTCGGCGCGTTGTTTGCCGGCCCTTGCCGCCTGAATCCCGAATCGCATTTGAGGGTTCGACTTGGTGCAGCCACCCCGCTGTCCCATCCTTCTCCCCTCCCCCTCTCCGCTCTCACTCCTACCTCGCGATGCCCGCTGGACCAAATGCACCCCTCGCACGGTGGCCCGGAAGACCGGCGGAGGCGGTCAAAATCCCGGACGCGTTTCGAGCTCCAGAATCGTTAAATGGGACTCTACCCGAACGTGTGACCCCAATCAATGGATTGTTCTCAGAACGAGGAATCCATTGGTGGGGTCGCACTTTCGGCTCGAGTCCTGTTTAGCGACTCTGGAGCTCGAAACGCGTCTAGAGATTTGGCCGCCTGGCTAATCCACTGCGCCACGGCGTTGCACGTGCCTCTACGGTTCTCGCGCCCGGTCGTGTTTGGCCTTTGGCCGGGCGGGCGAGTTTGGCTGGCTGGCTGGCTGGCTGGCTGGCTAGCTGGCTGGCTGGCTGGCGCGGCGGTGCGCGTCGTGCACACGGGCCAATAAGTCTGGAGCAGACGAGCGCCGGTTTATTCGCGGAATTAACGCGTTGGCTGCGAAACTGTGTTATCGTTCCGTGCTGAAATCACTCGTCTCTCAAAAAATTTGCTTCGGAGTGAGCGTCGAAAATGAACGCCTGTTCGAATAAACTTCGAAAGAGATTCTTCGAATGCCGTGCCGTCGGCAGCGGTCGTTCTCTAGATTACTTCATTTTCCCTGCAACTCGTATGTGGGTCTACTTCCTCGACTCGTGGATCGAAAACTTTTCTGTACGGCGGCGTGTGTGTGTGTGTGTGGGGGGGGGGGGGGGGGCTCGCTCGCTCGCTACCGTGTTTCCCGCGCGCAGTAGTTGCTCTGCGTCCTCCCTTTTCCCCCTTGCCCGGCCCCCCGCCCCGCCCCGCCCCGCCTCGCCCCGGGCCGGTCTGAGAAATGTCTTACAGCGCGCACTATTAGTGATCGGTCTCGGTAGTTGGAGGGGCGGCCGGTGCCAAGGGCGGTGCCGGTGCCGCTGACTGACGAGCGCCCCGTCGAACCGCTCCGCTTTGGCGGCGCCCAGAGGGAGCGCGGGGCCGAGCGGGGCCGAGCGGGGCCCTTCCTCTCTGGGAAAGGAAGGCGATTGTCGCTCGTTCTCTCTGTCCGTGACTCCGAGGAGGTGTATCGGAGACGGGACGGGAGGGGGGGGGGGGAGGGAGAGAGTGGCGTTTGAAGAGAGGGATTTAGCGGCGTATTGAGTGAATGGGGGAGTTCCGTGTTGTGACGGGCCAAGCGCGCTAGTGCCACCGCGCGCGGGTGCATCCCCGGCGACGTTTATTTATGTGGGCGGGAGAGAGGGGAAAAAAAAGAGGGAGAAAGAGAGACTGACTTTGGAAAGACGTGTGAACTTGTGGGTGAGATACGGCTTGGCAGTGTGTGACTGCTGGCGGCACGACGACGACGACGGCTGGGCGGCGAGGCTGTGTGTGTGTGTGTGTTTGTGTATGTATGTGTGTCACTTAACCGCTTGTAAATGTCTCAAGACGCGGTCGGGGGTCCGCGCCTTGCCGTGCCGCCTCCCCCTCCCTGCACTACTGTGTTGGCGTGTGCGGAATACGCCGCCTACAAAGGGACGTAGGCGTGTGTGTGCTCGTGTGTGTGTGTGTGTGTGTGTGGGGCCGGGCGGCGCTACGAATCGATTTGAGCGACAAGTTAATGTCGAGTTGTTTGGCCGCCTAGTCCTTCCTCCTCCTGGTCCCTCGGCAAGTCCCCGGCCGCCCCTGGCAGCCCCTGGCAGCGAGGTGCAGAGAGCGGCACGGTCGATGTGCAGGCGGGCCGAGGCGCCCAGGTTACTCCGCCAGAAAGGAAGGACCGCGTCGTGGGTGCCTGCAGGCTGCAGGCAGGGCCTCTGGAGGGCCGGCCGGGCAAGGCGAGGCAGGCAGCACGGAGCCCGTGCGCGCCGCCGTTAAGTTTTCATGGAAGTTGGATTGTTGTTGAGTTTGACTCGCCGCCGGCCAGGGCGCGCTGCCGT
This sequence comes from Thrips palmi, assembly GCF_012932325.1. Taxonomy (NCBI): domain Eukaryota; kingdom Metazoa; phylum Arthropoda; class Insecta; order Thysanoptera; family Thripidae; genus Thrips; species Thrips palmi. The sequence continues at coordinate 10,149,384 of NW_023144624.1, read as the reverse complement.
GCTGCCGCTGGGATTGGAGCGGGATGACGGCCCGCGTGGTGCTGCTGGCTGCCTGCTGGCTGCCTGCTGGCAGCGCGTCCGGAATTTTGACCGCCTTCACTGCTTTTCTGACCCTGTGTGTGTTGCGCGGCCCCTTCGTCGGCGTGGTGCCCTCCAGTCTCAGGACCCTCCAGGGCCCCCGAGGGAAGCCAGCGGGTCGACTAGCGCGCTCTGGACTTGCACACAGGCGCCGCAGGCCGCAGGGGCCGACGGTGACACACTGGGCAGTGAGGGATGCCTCTCCGTGCATTGTGGCAACCTGCGTGGAACGACGCCACGCCACGCCACGCCGCGCGTGTGTAGTGTAGTGTAGGCTGCAGGGCCGCAGGGCTGCGCTTAGCATTGTGGTTGATCTGGCGTGACCGCGGGGCCCTGTGAGCCAGAGCCAGCCCTGTGGGCCCTGTGGGCAGGCCGGCCCGTCGGCGCGTGTGCTCGTGTGCGCGTCCCCCTCCGCTGTGAGGGTTATTGTTCTCGGGCTGTGACCGTGGCGCGGTGCGTCTCTCTATACTCCTATTTTTACCGGCCTCTGCCACCGGCGGCGCCGCTTGCCGACACCACAATGCTGCGTGCCCTGTGAGCGCGGCGACGCTGCGCGGATGGAACGAGATTGGGATCTACGCGCCCGTGGATTGTCCGCGGCCGGCACGGTCCGCCGAGGAAGAGGCACGGCGGCGGCGCGACACCGCGGCACCGTCCAGGGCGGCGCCCCACGGCCCCACGCCCGCCTTGTCGCCGAGGCCATCTCTCTTCGCTGTGGGGGCGGGCGGACAGACAGGCGGACGGACGGGCGGCGCCTGCAGCAGCCCGCCTCGGGGGTTGGCACCGTGCAGGCCGTGCAGGGTGTGTCACGCTGGACTGGTGTCGCTGCGGCGCGCCTCGCCCCCGGGACTGCCGCCGGGCCGGGACGCCGGGACGGGGTGGATTGCTACATTGTTGCCCCCCTGGCTCGCGCTGGGCGGGGCCTAGCGGGGCCTGGCGGGGCCTAGCAGGGCCTAGCAGGGCCTAGCAGGGCCTAGCGGGGCCTAGCGGGGCCTAGCGGGGCCTAGCTCGGCGGGGGCCCCTGCGCACGTCACCGTGTTGACGAGGGGGAAGGGGCGCGCGCTGCAGCGGCGGGCTTTGCAGTGCGGGTCGGTTGCCGTGCGAACAAGTCCTTGGCGTCGTTGCACGCCGAGTGTGTCGTCCTTCCCCCTCTCCCCCCCTCCTCTCTCCCCCTCCTCTCTCTGTCTCTGTCGCTTTCCTGGAGTGGTGGCGCGTTTACGAGCCGTTGTCGGACGGAGGCATTCTCGCGTGGCGTGCCGTGCCGTGCCGTGCCGCTCGGGCTTTACACCGAAAACGAGTCTAGCGGTTTAAAAATTGACCGTGTCGTGCCGAGAGAGCCGCCGTGTGTGTGTGTGTGTGTGCTGGTGAATATGATAAGCTCGGAAATGAAGGCCGCCTGAAAGAGTGGCTCTTCCGCTGGAAACGCGAAGTGGGAGCGTGAAATGCGCTCGGACGGCACTCGCCCGGCGGCAAGGTGGCGGCGCTGGAGGCCCCCTTCTGGGTAGGCAGCCGGCGCTGGCGCGACGCGCGGGTGTCCGCCGCGCTGCCTACCTCGCAGGCGTCCATTACCATTACCATTAAGGGCTAGACCACACATGATCGTATGCCATTTCGGGCCCGACACCCGCCGCCCGCCCCGCCAGTTGACTTGTGCCTCCAGCCGTCCGCCTGGAGAGCCTCGAGTGGCGGAGGTCATTCGGCATGCCCTGCAGAGCCCGCAGGGCCTCGGCCGCCCTTGGCCGCGGCACCGTAAAGGGCTCGTTTGTAGCCGAGGCCGTCCGGGGCCCGCGCCGGCCGAATGCAGCGTAAAGGGACTTAATGGCGCTGGCCAGGGCTTTATTTCTTTTCCGTCTTTCCTCGGTCCGTTTCTCCCGGAGGTGAGTTGCCGCGCGGCATTAAAAGAATTCCCCCTCCCCTCCCTCCCCCCTCGTCGTCGTGAATGGCCGTCGACCGTTTGCGGGCGCCGTTCCGAGAGTTGGCGAGAGGGGCGGTGGCAACCCGGACAAGTGCGTGCCGCTGGTCCTGCGAGCCCTGCCGCCTCCCGCCCGCCTGGCCGTGTCATTTTGCGGCCGGGTCCGGCTGGAGGATGCCGTACGGTGCTTTCTTGGTCGCTCTGTCTCTGTCGCACTCGCGGGGCGTCCCGGCCCGTCCCGGAGACGGAGCGACGAGGGCACTGTGGGGAATGAAGCTGCCGCCGGCTCTCCGCTCGCTGAGTTGGCGTTCGTCCGTCAGGGGCTCGGCTCGGCCGGGCTCGGCCGTCCGCTGGCTTGGCTCGGATTATGGAAATCCTCCTGGGTGTGCAGGCTTCTGTTCGCTGCGTGCACGCCTCCGTCCCGACTCCGGACGTTCCGCGCCGGTCTAATTTTTTCCCCCTTCTCTCTTTTTTTTACCTTTTGTTATAAATTTTTTTTTTTTTGAAATGGGAATTTCTCGTTTTTGTGCGGGGGCTGCTTGGAATTCATCCCGAGTCGGGTGGTTGGTCGGGGCTGGCGAAGGTGGACGTCTTAAGTGGGCGCGTCGCCGCGTCGCCCGGCCGGCGCTGTGGTTGCAGGGAGCCTGGTCCCCCGGGAGGCGCTGCCCCGGGGACGGACTGCCCGACCGCCGGCCGGCCCGCCGCGTTGAGGGGCTTCTTCTTTTCGGGCCGCCCTCGCCGAGTCCTGGCGGCCGAGGCCCGGGCCGGTCTGGCTGGCTAGAGGATTAAAAGGGGTTATCGCGGTTGCCTCCGTCCGGCCAGGCCGGAGGGCCAGGCGGGCTGCCTTCTTGCCGCCCGACCGCGTTGCATTGCATTCCCCTAACTTTTTCCATCCTTGTCCTCTTTAAGGGGCAGGTAGGAGGGAGGCCTTTTTTTTCTTCTTAATTTAATTTCTTTTTTTTTCTTTCTTGCCGTGCTCCACTTGAATTCGCCATTCAGGAAGAAAATGTGGATTGTGAGGAAAAGGTCTGCGGACAGGGTGGGGGTAGGGGGAGGGGTATTGATCGGTGGTTTAAGTGATGGGCGGTAGTCTTGGGTGGGCAGGGCGCGGCGCGGCACGGAGAGGGGCTTGACTCTTTCGCCGCCCGGCCCGGCCCGGCCCGCCCGCTTGGCCCGGTGCTCGGGGAGGCGGCCCGCCCTCGAGAGGAGAGTCACCGTCGTCGTTGCGATCGGGAAAAAATGGCGGCGGCTGCGGCGGACCGGCGGCTCTGGCGGCGTGTTTTTGGCGGTGTGATGCGGGCGATTTGTACCGCGGGCCGTACAGCGTGTTGTACACGGCGGAGGACGCGGACAGATTTACGGCGCGGCTGTCTCTGTCGCTCTGGGGGTGGGGGGTGGGGGGGATCAGTCATGCCTGTGTATGCCAGATAGATGCGCGCGGCCACTCGGGCCAGCCGCCGGCGGGGTTGAGCGGGGCGCGGCGGGGCGGGGCCACAAAGGCGTGGTGGCGGCGGTGGATGAAGGGCTGCCCCGCCCCGCCCCGCTGTATACGTATCGCACCGGCCACGCCGCCGCCCCGCGGCACCACCTCATCCTCTCCACCTGTGTGTGCGTGTGTGTGGTCGCCGCGCCGCTCGAGTGGCGTCGCCGCCCAGCCCCGCACCGCCCCCGCCCCGCCGCGTGGACCTCTGAGTGACTGACCCGCGCAACGGCGGCCGACGCCGTGGTCCTGGCGGCAGTGCGGTGGCGGCGCGGTCGCGCCCCGTCGTCCTCTACTCGCTGATACGGCGGCCGTTGTTCGCCCCGTTGTCTGCCAGGAAATGAGGATTTATAGGGGTGCCGACGGGGCGGGTGGAGGCCCGGGGCCGTCGGGGCCGCTGCCCCCTCGGCCGTACTCGCGCGCTCCGCACACCTGCCGGGGGGTGGCCCGCTCTCGCGCTCCCCGCCCGGCTCCCGAAGGAACAAGTGTCAAAGGGGAAAAAAGGCGAAACGGGAAAGGCGGGCGGCTAACGAGGCCGTCTCGTTTCCTAATTTGAAGTAATGATTCGGCGGAGCAACTAGCCGTGGGGCGCGGCGGCGCGGCCTCTAGCGGTGTCGCTGGCGTTTGACGCGCGAGCCCGAGGGGGGGGGGAGAAGAATGGCCAGGGGGCGCTGGGATGGCCGGCTGGCTGCTGGCCTGGTGGTGCGCGAGGCGCGAGGCGGCCGGTGCACCTGCTTTTGCGTCCGCTTATAGCGGTGGTGATTCATCGGGGTGCATTCCGTGCACGAGTTACGTAACGCCGCGCGCAATTAACGCCCCGCGCCGTCACGACCGTCGTGACGACCAACGTGACGACCGTCGTGACGACTCTCGTGACGACCGCATAAATTGGCACGCATGGGCGGCGCACTGTGGGTCAGAATCGGAAAAACCTTTGCAATATGACGATTCGTCAAGTTCTGAATTGTGGAAAAATAGATCGTAGGTGTGAAAGAGGAATGTCAACGCTGCTAAAAGGCGGAAAAACTTCGTCTCTATCCCCCACCTGGTCGCCAGGCTCGACGTTTTTGTCGCCACCGTTTGGAAGCAGGCGCGCGACCCAGCGCGGAGCGGAGAAAATGTACCTTCTTTCAGCGTCGTTCTAACGGGACGCTACTTCGTTTGAAGATTGTACAAGCACGGTTTCCCGTAGTTTGAGACCTCGTCTTTCCATTGGTACCAAAATTTTTCAGGTAGCGTTTATAGTTTTGCCGCTAGAGCCAAAACCAAGTGACCATGCACATTTGTCCATTTTTTTACACATTTCTCTTACAAAACAGGCTGCCAAACTTTGCCAACCTCTTGCAACCTCCTGATTCTTATCGCGATGTGAAGCTTAAAGTGTCCTCTTTCGAATGCAGCAAGCGGAATTTGCGCCAATTTGCGCCGAGAGGCCCAAAAGGCGCGATATTCGTAAACATTTAGTGTGATGCGTGCTATGCGTCCGTTCGTCTGTTCGTTCGTTTTGGGACTTCCCGTGGTCCGATCTGCACCAAATTTGGTATGCAGCCTCCTTGGGTGACCCTTAGAGCCGCCCCGTGGCAGCGAATCCGATCCGAGCCCCGGGGTTGGTGCAGCAGGTGCATCATGGTCTACATAGGGTCGAAGAGGATTTACGCCCGATTTAGGCACAGTATGCAGCGAGAATGGCATGTAGGGGTATTTTTGGAATCGGGGCGACCAGAAAAAGCCAACGGTGCTAGTTTCGAGCAAATCGGAGAGGTTTGGACCCGGGTTCAAATCCCGGTGGGGGGACCATTTTTTTAAAATCAATCTTTGCATTCTTTAATATGTTTTTGGGGTTGCTAATGACGAAAATAACATTCATTTAGACCCAGACCCAGGTTCAAAACCCGTAACAGTTAAACATAGGCGTAATTCGAAAATTTTTAAATGTACGGGACAAGCTAAAGTTGCCGATGTGTATCGCCACTTTTCATGCTGTTCTGCTACGCCAATGAGTCAAGGGTACGCCACTGACTCAAAATAACGCCAGAAATGGTTTCAGCGCACCTGGAAACACTTCGGCAAGTAAACAATCGGAAAGATTTCTGAAAATTTGTGTTTCATGGCTACGCCACTGGGTCTAGGGTACGCCACTGACTCAAATTGACGCCAGAAATGGATTCAGCGCACCTCAAAACCCCCCTCACAGAAATTTCACATCGATAACTCAAATCGTTTCCATGGTAGACATTTTGCAAAGGTTTTTCTGATTCTGACCCATAGTGCGGCGGCGGGCGGCGACGTACGGTCCCGGTGATTTGGCGGCACGGCCTCCCGCCGCCTGCCGCTCGCGCCAAGCTGACTCCGAGGTCGCTCCGTCTCTCTCGCGCCCTGGGCCCGCCGTACGGGTGCGAGAGAGAGAGAGAGAGAGACGACGGCGACGTGCAGAGTCGGTCAAGCTATGCCGCCGGGCTGCAGCTGGGTGGATCGCTTTCTGCAGCAAGGGCGTTCGGCTGGGAGTGGGAGTGAAGGCGGCAGGGGCGCGGGCGGGAAGGGGGACGGGTGGGGAATTTAAATATTGGCGCGCTGTATCTGGTGCCGCGGCGCGTCCCTGCTTGAGTTTATGATAAGACGTGCCCCCGGGGCCCTCGCCTCTCTCTACGACGCCCCCTCATAAGCTCCGGGGGCTGGGCTGGGCCGGGTCGCTCCGGGCGGCCCGGCACGTCGACCCTCTTTTCCGGGGCTGTTTGCTGTTTGTCTGAGACGCGCGCGTAAAGTTTGGCGGGGGGAATCGGAGGCGAGAATCGGTGCACCGGTGCTGCGTGCTGCTTCCCCCATTCGCTGCGCTTCGAGTTACCCCCGTCGTCCCGAGTCGCAGCGAACGCCGCCGTGTTTGAGTTTTTGTTTTTGTTGGCGGCCCGTCGTCCCTTCGCCGAACGGAGTCCCGGTCGCTGCGCTGCGCTGTCGGTCCGAGGAGTGCAGCGGCGTGGCCGTGCCTCGGTGCCCCAGGCCTCGGCCTCGGCTCGCTCTGGGGGTAATTAGCTAGTCTTTGTATCGGCCGCGGTCTTTGTCTTGTCGCCCCAGTTGACGATCGTCTCTCTTCCTCCGTTGGTGTGCCCGGCTGCCTGGCCGAGATCAAAGCCCCGGCCTAATTGCCTGCCTTTAGTTTTCGCCGGCCTCGCCAATGCCTCGCCGGCCTGGCCCTTCCGAGGTGGGGCGCAATTATCGCAGTGGCGAGGCCTGGCCGGCCTCGCCCAAGAACTACTATCGCCCTGCAGTTGGCCTCGCCGCTGGCTCGGCTTCCCGGATTGCCAATCTGGAGCCCAGCACCACGGCCTCCTGCTCCACGGCCTCCACCACCACAGCGCAGTGCTGCGCCGGGCTACTTTTCACGTCAAACTCCCGTTTTGGTCGTGTTTTCCCCTTTTTGGGGGAACGTGACTGTAAATGCTGTTACAGTGACGCGAGGGGGTTGTGGCGCCGAGGCGCGCCGAGGGCGGGGCCTTCCCTCCGGGACTGGTGGCCAGAGGGGGAGGGGGGGGGGGCATGGGATGAGAGGGAGCGGAAAAAAAATAAAAGTTGCGGCAGTGGAACATTGGGGGTGGGGGATCAAATTCCGGAAAGATCCGGTCTGCGGGTCCGAGACGCGTTCTCCGCTATGGCGCGACGTGTGGACTCGGCGCTGGCATTGTGAGTGCGTGCGTGTGTGTGTGAGAGAGTGTGTGAGTGTGCGTGAGTCCCGGCCTGCAGGAGGGTGGCTGCGTGCCAGGTGTGGGTCCCGGGCAGCGCGGCGACGTCTGCAGGCGGGGGGCTGGGCCGTCCGAGCTAGGTGCCGTGGTTTGTCTCTGTCTCTCTCGCACCCGCCACGGGGTGCCCCCCGCGAGCGAGAGGGAGAGAGAAGGGAACCTGCCGCTCGGAATCGGCCCGTTGGCCGAGGGGCGTGAATTGGGGAGACGGCCGCGACGGGCAGGAGGCCGTCGTCGGCGCGGCGCGTTCGGTGCGGCCGCCGTGCCGCCGTGCTGTGACTTTGTCGTGTCGCCGTGGCGTGCGCGCCGCCGCGACGCCCGCCTGACATGCCGGTGACGCCGACGACGCGATTATGACGAGACCCGCCCCGTCTTTGTGGTCTGTCTGTCTGTCTGTCTGTCTGTCTGTACGTCTGTCTGCCTGCCTGGCGGGCTGTCTGTCTGTCCGCCTGTCTGTCTGCCTGTCTGCCTGCCTGGCGGGCTGTCCGCCTGTCTGTCTGTCTGTCTGTTTCGCCGAGGTGGATGGAAGTTCTGAGATGGCTCTGGCCTGCCGTGCCTGGCCGTACCGCGGACGGCGCCGCGGGTTGTGGTCTCTGTGCGGTAATGGGCGCCGGTGGTTGATTTCTCAGGGGTGGTCCGTGTCCGGCCGGCTTTGCCTGCGTGGTTTGGACGGGCCGCCGCGCGGCACTGTCGTCGCTGCCGCTGCTGCCGCAAGGCGGTGGACGGGCGGCCGAGAGGGTCTGGCCAGGCCACTGTTAATTGGGACTGCCTGCTCTATTCTGAGAGCGGCGTCGCATTGTCATGGGCTTGGTGCCTGGCGGGGCCTGGCGGGGCCTGGCGGGGCCGCGGGGCCTTCCTGGCGGCTCGGTGCACCGGCGCTGCGCACTCGACGCGCCCCGTCGCCTTTCATTACTTTCATTCGTCGCATCAAAGTTTTGAAAGGTGGTCTGGCTGGGCGCCATTGTGGTAGTTCTCGCCCCCCTCTCTCCGCCGCGGCGCCCGCGGGGCCCGGCGTCCCGGCGGCACTAGGCTGTTCGACGACCGCGACGCACTCAGGGCGCCCGACGCGACGGGCCGCTCTAAAGTGAATGTGTGAATGTGAACCTGAATCGGGATTTGAATGCGAGGCCGGCGTGTTTTGCTTTCCCGGCCAAACGCCGCGGAGAGTGGATGGCGCCCGTTTTTCATTGGGAGCGAGAGGGGGGGGGGGGCGAGTGTGTGAGAGAGACGGCCGCAGCGCGTCTTCATTCTCGTCTTTGTTTCTCCCTTCTCTCTCCCTCGCGCTTTTCGCGCGTGTATGCTCGCGTCCCTTCGATCGAGTCTGCGTTGCTCTCTCTCCCTCCCTCTTTTTTATTTGATCGTCGTTCTCAGTCGCCGTCGCTAATTTAAGTAGAGTGGGGCGTTGAACTCTGCTTGGCGGGGCCGCGGCTTGAAGGCGGCGGGGCGCGGCGGGGCCGGCCGCTCCGCGGAAGGAATGTGTCACCTGCCGACAGTGTGTGAGTCGGTGTCGCTCCAGCGGCGCTCCAGTGCACGAGCGGCTGGAGCTGGAACTGAACCGCCTGCAGGAAATAAAACGACCAAGTTCCGGCCTTGTGATGTGGCGCCTGGGAGTGGAAAAGTTTCTCCCTTTTTTTTTTCGGGGATCCCTCTCGCCGCCGCTAGCTCGCGCTAGCTTTGCTGATGGTAGTGCCATTTCGATAAATCGCTGCGATGGAGCGAGAGGATGTCTTGTCCGGAGTTTCACCTGTCCGCCCGAGTTTCTTGCCGCGGTGAGGCTGCGCGGCAATGCCGCGTCGGAATTGCCCGGGGCGGAGCGGAGCGCGGCAAATTGGATGTCGTTCCGAAACGCCGATGTTGTCAGCCAGTCGATCCGTTGATCGAACGCCGCAGCGCGGAGTCGACGCACGATGTGTGCCGACTGTAGCGGAACAGGCGCTGCTTCCTCATTCAGTCTCTCTTTGTTTAATTTCATGATTTTGTCCAACTAGTATTTATTTTTGGGGTGGCGGGGCGGGGCGGGCCGCGGCGGGCGACTGGAACGGGTTGGGCGCGCTGACGTACTTGTCGACCCGCTGCAGGCTGTCTGCGCGTCACGGCCCGGCGGTGTGACGGGCCGTGCCGGGCCGTGCGTGCCGCCTCGCCCAAATTGACTGCCGTGACGGCCTGGGACGCGACGCGGTGCGACGCGCGCGTGTGCGGTCTGCAATCTGAATCCGAATGTGTTGTTGTTGGCGGCCGTGCGGTCGGTGCAATCCGAACCCGAATGTGTCGGCGCGGCTGTTAAACTGGGAGCGCGGGGGGCTGCTGCTGTCGTTTGCCGGATGTGTGGGGGAAGGGGTTGGAGGGGCTCGGAAAATGCAATCGGTTTCCGAAGCAACTTCCAGCCTGGACGTGTGATGGCCGTGGGCCGGCGCGGCGCGGCTCTGTGAGGCCGCCGCAGGCCGCGTGGCCGCGTGGCCGTGTCAGCACCAATACTTGTTTTGTCCGAGTGTGTGTGCGCTGCAGCGCTGCACTTCGAGTTCCAGGTGACGAGGGGCACTGCAAAGTGGCCGACCTGCAACTCGTGCGACTGGCCGCGACTCTGTTTGCCTTGTCCCTGAGTGTCCCCCCCGCCGGCCCCGCCGGCCCGGTGGTGAAGAGCTGTCCTGATTCATATGGACGTGTACGTTTGTGTGCCGGTCTGTCTGTCTGTCCCCCCTCCTTTCGGATTATTGGATTCTCGCGAGGAGTGATCGTAAATTTGTCATCCGGGCGCGCTGTTCGCTCGGGATTGCGCGTGAGTGTGTGTATATGTGTCCGTGTGTGTGTGTGCACTGGGATTGCTTTCCCCAGTGCCGTGCGAAGCTCTGTCGCGCTGCCGCGCTGGAGCCATAGAAAGATGAAATAAGGAGCCACTTGTCACGACGCCACCACCACAACGCGAATCTGAATCTGAATGAGTCGCACACCTGACATAGCACTCCACCAACGACTCGCGCCGGCAGGGGGCGCCACAGTGTGAATAACATCCCACAACACGCTCGGGCTGCACGGCCTGCACGCCCGAAACCACCACACTTGTCGAATGGGTTCGAGTGGGGGGCGGTGTGTGTTTTTCTTTCATGTCTGGACTGCTGGCCGGCTTGTGCGTCGCCCGGAGGGGAGGGGGGGGCGGTTTTGTTCATCTCATGGCGACTTGCTGCCGGGTCGATGTGTGACTGGGGGTGCGAGAGAGAGGGAGGGAGAGGAGAGGGCGCGAAATGGCGCGGCTGGCGTCTCCAGCTGCCGAGGGAAGCATCGACGAGGCGAGGGGAGGGGGGTTAGCGCCCAGTGGAGGCCACTCGGCTCGGATGTGGACTACAGTGCAGGTTGCCCATCTATCACTAAGAGCTGCACGCCCACCCCCTCGGGGGCCACGACTCCGCGCGCAACACGGCCGCCACCTGTGGCCAGGGGCCGCTGGGGGCAGGGGTTGAAGCGAGCCCTTCGTTTGGAAACGGACGCGGTCATCGGTCGAGAGGCGAGGGGCGATTTGGCTCCCCCTTTTTTTGCCGGCCCTCCTCGCAGAGGGATGGCGGAGCCTGCGAGGGTGGAGGGTGTCATGGCAGTGGAGTAGTAGTGGCACTGCGCTGGCAGTTTAAAGCGACATGGCCTGAGTAAATAAGCCCCTCCACTGGGGGATGCCAGGGGCCCGGGGCGCAGCACAGCACAGCGCACTATAGTGCCGCCGGAAGCTCGCGCCGTTGTGTATAGCTCATTTGCGTCGGCGATTGCCTCCGAGTTAGTGGCCTTTTGATGTGAGCTCGCGTGAGCCGGTGTGCGTTCGTGCGTGAGAGAGTGAGTGAGTGAGTGTGTGGGTGAAAGGGCGGTAGAACGAGACAGAGGTCGATTGGCGTCCGCACTGCCTCATGCGTGTAGCAATTTGTCTACTGTTACATTGTTGATTGTTTTCGGCGCCCAGTTAGCTAGGCAACTCGCCATACAGTGCCACTCCACAGACATTGACACTGCCAACACGTTCATGGCCACTTTTCTCTTTTGCAGCCCACCAAGCTGAACGTGTACAAAAATGACAGTGAGAGTTGGGACTACACAGCACCGCCAATGGGTGAGTCACAGAGCATCAAGGTTTTTTAACAGAAACATGGAACGCTTTACTCTGCCAGATGAAAACTTGTCTTTGGAATGGAGAACCCATAATGGACTTTATCCCTGTCCGCATATACTGCAAAACAAGAACAATAACAAGAACTCGCTTCCTAGCTGGAGCTTTCTCTATAAACAAAGTCTCTATGTTCATATAAGACCTCAAATTCACAAAGAAAGAGTTCACAGTTTAAAATATAACGCCAAATAGAGAATTCACAGAAACCGCTGGCATCACCATCTCTGAAACCTTGTTCACTTAAATAGTTTCCTTGGCTAGTCAGTCTAGAGATTCAATGAATTGATGCAGTCCGTATGCAGACGGGATGTTTTTGTCTGGTAATTGTGTATGCGAGTGTTCGTGCTTCTGTAAGTATACGTAGGACCCGCACAGCGGTCACTTAGTGGTTTGGAGGTTTTGGGTAGTTTGTAGTGAGGGTGTCGTAGCTCTTGTAGTGTGCCCTCGAGTGTCGGTCGCCGTCGAAGATCCCTCCAAGATTTGTTTCTCTTCATTCCCGCAGCAATCTTGTTTGCAATAGTGGTCGAAGAGGGAAGTCCAAACTGGATTCTTCGATGGGCGCGTGATAGCGGCCGCTTGGGTCCCTCTTTGCCGCCAAGTTTGATTAGTTTGTCGGGTCGCTTTCGGCTCAATCAACATTTGCTGCCTGCCGGGCTGGCGGAATCTCATTGGCGGCCCTGAAATAGCTGCGAGGGGGTCGCGCGTCGCTAGGACGGGACAACGGATGCAGCAGGTGTCCTGCTTGGTCCTTGGGCTCACGAGGCTAGAGGCAAGGAAGGCGGGGCCCTGGCGGGGCCTTGGCACTCGAGGGGCGGACTCGAGTTGGACTCCATTACGGCGGGGTTTGAGTCGGCGCCGGGGATTCGCGGGGATGAGGGATGCTCTCTGGAAAGTGGACCGAAGCACCTGCTTTGTAATGCGGGGGAAAATAATGGCCCCGTCGGATTGCTTTGACTGTTCGACGAGAGCCTGTTATTTGCGTTCGTATTGCGGGGGAGCGGTCTCTTTGAATGGAGTGGGCGGGCGGCGGAGGAGTGGAAGCGGTTGTGCAAGCTGGGGGGGGTTTTGGCCTGCCGGGATTTCTTTGCCATCCCTCCCTGCCCCGCGGGCGGAAACCGTTGGGTCGGGTTTAGGCGAGGGGGTAAACACTTCAAGAAATCGTGTACAGACTACTCGGTATTACGCTGTATTACGGGTGTATTACACGTGTATTACGGCCCTAAAATGCCCAAATTTGGCACATTTGACCCAAAAATGGTATTACGATCACGTGTATTACGCGTAATACACGGTTTTTGTGTACAGGGTATTACGGGAGTGGTTACCCCCTCGGGTTTAGGGTTGCCACCACCACCACCAGCCCGTAGGCCGACACGGTAACCCTATAGCGCGGGCTCCCCCCAATCCACCTTGGTTCCGGTACATTTGGCGTGAGTGGCGACCTTATTTCACGGACCTGGCCGCCCGGCTGGTGCGGGGCTGGTGCGGGGCGCCGAGGCCGATCCGTGATGAATCGTGGCCGTCGACTCTGGTTAGCCGACTGACTCGGCGGCCGTCGCGACCGCCTTGCCCGCGGTCGGAGGGCGCAGGGCGACGCCGTGGAGTGGAGTCGCGCTGCCCCCTGCCCCCCGGCCTGGCCCTCGAGCCCCGGGTAGTCCCTGGTAGTCCCGGGCTGTGAGGCTGCTCCGCCAAAGTGCTGCGACAGGTGGCGGCAGCGCGGATATCGCGCCGATTGCAGGCGCGGCCGGTAACCCTCCTCCTTCCCCTTCCCCCGGGTCCGAAAACTTTGATAATTAATTCCGATGAGTAATTGGTGTTTGAAAAGCTCGCGCGTCGCCGGAAAGCGGCAGGCAGGCAGTGGTACTATCGCGTCGTCGGCGTCGTCCTCTCCGGCGGGAGGACCGCGGACGCCGCATCGCGCACAGCTTTGCGAAGAAACGCCGCGGCCGCCGCGGCTTTTTCGGTTTCCGTCTCTCTCCCTCCCCCTCTCTGGCCGGCGCGCCGCCGCCGCCTTTGCGCGTTGTGCCCTGAGATATGCGATGGGCCGATGGCGAGGCGCGCAACGTGTTTATACTTAAATGTCGGTCGCACGGTCGGTCGCGCGCCTCGCCTCGCACTCGCGGCAATAAAATGCGGCGGCGTCCGAAACGCCCTGCTCGCCGCGCCGGCCCGGCCTCGGGGGACGCGTGTGAAACGGCGCCTCGCCGCGCCGGCCAAATGGGACGTTAATGTGCGCGGCCCGAACGCGAAATGAGAAATTTACGCGGCGCTATTACAAGCGCGGCCAGTGTGTTTAGATAGGGGCCGCTAATGAGTCATGGAGGCGGCCGGGGCTGTTTCTCTCTCTCTCTCTCTCTCTCTCTCTCTCTCTCTCTCTCTCTCTCTCTCTCTCTCTCTCTCTCTCTCTCTCTCTCTCTCTATCCTCTCTCTCTCTCTCTCTCTCTCTCTCTCTCTCTCTCTCTCTCTCTCTCTCTCTGTCGCACGCCCTGCGGGCCGGCTCTCGAGTGCGACGGAGAGAGAGAAGGCGGTGCGTCGCAAGCGCGCGCCGTTCGGGATCTGGGGGCGGGGCGGGGCGATAAGAAGGGGTGCGACTGTGTGAAGCGGGCCCGGGTCGGCCCGGCCGCGCTGTGCGCTGTGCGGCGCTGTGCGCCCCGTCTGTGTGCGCGTGCCAAGACGGGGAGGATGCAGGAAGCAAGATTTGGCGGGGGGACGGGGATGGTATCGCTTTAGCAGTGGCGCGGAGGCGCCGCCCCGCCGGGGTAATTGTGCGGCGTTGAAGTGTGTAATGATTCGGCCGAATTACCCTGCGGCCGGGGGGCCGCGCACATTCCGCGCCGTCTCTTTCTCTCTCTCGCACTCTTGGGGCGGCCTGCGCGAGTGCGAGAGAGACGGAGTGCGGGGCCCGCCGCCGCCACACGGCGCGGGACACACACACACCCCGCTGTGGAGCGGTGAGATTATTTTCCTCATTTTCTTTCGATTTTATGATTTTTTTTCTTCTTTTTGCTCCGTCCAATTGCGCTCGCTTCGCCGGGTTTGTCATTATATATATTTTTTTCTTAGTCCGGTTTATTTTTGGTGCGCGTCTTTTCATTTGGGCAGCAGCGGGCGGGCCGCCTTTGTCAGGTGGGCGACGCGATGCAGAGCGCGGCGGCGCGGCACCACTCGGTGATGAAATGCACGGCGCCTCAATCTCGCTGCTGCTCGTCGTGTTCGTCGTCGTCGAGGCTGGATGAGCGGGCCGACACGTGTAAGGGGTCGCGGTGCTCCCCGGGGGCCGTGCCGCCCCGCCGTCCTGGCGCCTCGCAGCGCGACAGGCCGAGCCGGCCCTTCCGTCGTCGGCCTGTCTCTGTCGCGCCCGAACGTTTGCCCCTCGAGTGCGAGAAAGACGAACTTTCCGCTCGTCGGATGAGAGTGCAGACGAGCGTGGTCTTTGGGCGCGTCGACGGCGGCGTTCGTCGCGATCCTGGCCGCCTGGCTTTCGTCGCACGGTGGGCCAGAAGACCGGCACAGGCGGCCAAAACTCTGGACGCGTTTTGAGCTCCTGACTCGCTGAAACAGGACTCGAACCAGTCATGTGACCGCGCCAATGAATGGATTCCTCGTGCGGAGAGCAATCCATTGGTGGGGTCACACGTTCGGTTCGAGTTCCATTTAGCGACTGGGAGCTCAAAACGCATCCGGGATTTTGGCCGGCTCCACCGGTCTTCTGGCGCACTGTGCGCCGGCCGGGCAGTCGAGTCGCTGGAGCGAGCGTCATGGATTGGTTTATGGGGGGCTCTCGCCCCACGAGGGGGGAGGGGGACGAGTTCGGTTCGCACCGAACTTTTCTTTGGCGATCCCTCGAGGGAATCCGGCCGTCCGGACCGGCCGTTCGGGGAGTGGCCGCGCCGTCCCCGTCCGGGGAGGGCTGGGGTGGTGGGGACGGGGGCGACAGGGGCACCCGTCTGTCCACTCGGTCATTTGTTTAGTAACGATCTCTGAGCGTGGCCAGGCCAGGCCCGGCCCTGGCGTGGCCCGACGTGGCAACGGGGCGGTCTCCTCCCCGGGGTCCTTTGCTACTGCACCGCCCGGTCGCTCTCTCTCATTCTCTTTTTGCTGCCTTTTTGCGCGCAGCAACTCTCCTGCCACGTTCGTGTCGTGTTTATTTAATTAGCAAATGTATCCATCTCGTTGTTTTTCATGCCGCGCCCCGTTCGGCCTGACTTATGGCCGGGCCCCGGCCGTGCGTCTCGCTTCGGGCCGCCGTGCCGCGCCGTGCCGCGCTGGAGATGGTGGCCACCCCCACCCCTCACCCCTTTGATTAATGCCGGGCTCGTGTCGTCTGCTAACGCGTCGTCTGCTTGGCGCCGCACGGCCGCCGCAACACGTCGTGTTGTGGGTCTCGGTGTCGATGGCGGCGCGGCGGCGTGCGGGATTTGCAAATTGCAGACGTGTTTGGCGGCCTGGTCTTGCGGTCGGGGGGTGGGGGCGGGGCTTGGCGGCGACAGTGGCGCTGCTGGTGCCTCCTCTGCCCGTCCCGCGCGGCCGGCGGCCACCGCGAGGCCGTATACACGGGGTTGCTTCTTGCTCCTTTGTTGCCCCCTGCCCCGCCCTGCCGCCTCCGTGCAGTAATTGCATTTTAAATATGTAGCAGAGGCAGCTGGCCAAGGTGAGGCGCTGCTTGGCGCTGCCTGGCGCCTTGGCGTTGGCGCGCTCTTTGATTCGTTGCGGGGCGCCGGGAACTGGGGCGCCTCGCCTTTCGCAGGTCGGTCGAGGTCGCCGTCGAGGTGGTGGTCGGTCCTGGTGCCGTCGCCGCCGCCGCCGTGGACGCCCGTCTTCCGGCCGATATTCGTCGGAATAACTAATGACGTCCCGGATGGCCCCCGGCCCGCGCCGCCCCCTCGGCCCGGATGCAGGATTAGCCCGGCCGGGGATTGGGCTGGGCGGGGGCCTCGACCGCCTCGACGGGGTCCCGGCCGGCCTGTCCGTCCGTCGCCAGCGCGCCCGCGCGCCGGCTCTAGAGATCTCCAGGGCCTCGGTACCTTTTAGCCTTCATTAAGGAAGAATGCGGCGAATTTGGCGTTGCTGCCGGCCTGGGCCGCGCCGGGGCCGTGCCGGTAATAGAGGCATCCGCGGGGCCGGGCCGTCGCCCCTGAAGGTGATGAATGACGGCGTCCTGGAGTCGCTCCGCGCGCCGCTGGGCCGCGCACTGATTCCACAGACTCGTTTTGGTCGCCGTCTCTCTCGCACTCGTGGGGCGTCCCGTGTCGGTGCGAGAGAGACGGAGCCGCGAGGACGACTCTCGGAATGCGGCCGGGAGGCGCGGGGCGTCGCGGAATTGGTTTTTGGATTAATTAAGAGCCCGGCTTTATTTCTTGGGGGGGGGGGGGGGGGCGAGCGCGTTGCAGATCTGGATGGCGGGTGGGGGTGGATTAGCGTAAAGGCCAGTTGACTTATATTGCTTATGTCCAATGCGTTTGTTTTGTAGTGCGTAGTGTGGCCGCCTCTTCATGGCGTCTGTGGAGCGTTCCGACGGCCCGACGTGGATTCTTGCATCTTTCTCTTCCCTGCGAGACTGAACTGCGTCCTCCCTCACTCCAGTGGCCCTGCTGGCTGGCTGGCTGGTCCTGCCACTTGGCATGCGCCCTTTCTGTCCCCCCCCCCCTTTCCCCCGGGCCGGGGACGGATGTATTGCACGAGATTGGAAAGGGATGCGTTGCCTGGCGTTGCCTGGCGGTGCCTCGGGTTGCATGGAGATTTGCGAGATAAGGGCGTCTCTTTCTTTTTTCCTTATTTCCCTTTTTCTGGTTTTTTATTACGTGGAGTGGAGAGCAGCGCATCATTTAGTCAACCCACCTTCTTGTCCCTCTACATCCCTCCCTCTCTTTCTCCTTCTCTCTCTCTCTCTCTCTCTCTCTCTCTCTCTCTCTCTCTCTCTCTCTCTCTCTCTCTCTCTCTCTCTCTCTCTCGCTCCCGCGACGTCGTCCTCTGTGTCTATAGTGCGCAGGTTTGAGTCGGCCTTGACAGGTGTATCGCGTATACCGCCTGTTTGTGCTGTATTTCTTTCTTTCCCTCTCTCTCTCTCTCTCTCTCTCTCTCGGTCGCTTATTCTTTCTTTACATTCGTGCGCAGGGCTTCCTTGAGAGGAGCGGTTTCTGTTTGCACAGGCTAGCCGTTTGAGTGGGGGCAATATCGCCGCGAGGGCGCTTCCATAAATGACGACGGTATCATGAAAACGCCAGTGTACCGTGCGGCGAACCTTCGCACGCGGGTGCCTGTTTGTAGACTCGGGGCGTGGAGGAGCGTTGTACTCGTGGCGTCAGCGCCTCACGCTCCCCGACCAGAGAAATGAGCGTTTGTTGCAGTGGTCTCCCTCCCCCACTCACTCGACCAGGTATTTACCTGTGTCGACTCGGGCCATCGACGTCCAAAATGAGTCGCGAAGCTGACGAGATGTTGAGGAAATGGGGTTTGGCGGTCTTCCAGGCCCGCGAGCCGCGAGGTGGTCGCTGTCGTCCCACTTTCGTCCCCCTCCCCCCCCCCTTTCCACCTTGGCGCCTTCCTTTGCGAGCGGTGGCCACCGCGCTCGGCTTCGGCTGCAGACGTTTCGCCGTCGAGTATTTTGCCGTCGTGTTCGCCGCGTTGGACAAGGCGCGGCGTCTTCTAGCTGCAGCTGCCCGGGTTTGGGCGGACGGACGGACGGACAGACAGACAGACAGACGGATACTCTCGTCGAGTCGAGGGGACGCCTCGGCAGCCCCTCTGCCGCCCCTTCGCGCTGCCGCCGTGCCGCGGTGCTTGTGGTGCGTCAAGGAGGGAGCCCCTTGAGGTAGGCAACACTTTGCGCTCCATGCACCGGTGCCGGCGCGGTGCCTACCTCGCAGGCGCTCGCCTCCAGCCTCCAGTCACTCCAGGCGACGCCGCGCTGCCACCCCTCCCCCTCCCCCTCTCGTGGAGCGCGGCACGGCACGGCGTGGATGTTCTGGCCGTCGTGTCGCCGCTTCGCTGTCTCGCTCGGTCTCGCTGGCGTTTATTCCTTTGGTTTTCGTAATCCGGCCCGACGGCTTCCTTGTCCGTCAACAGCCCCCCCGCCTGCTGCTGAATTGGAACCGCGCTCTGTCGCTCCCTCTCTCTCTCTTTCGCCCCGTGGGTGCGAGAGAGACAGCGACTCGCAACAAGTCTTGCCGGTCGGTCTGCTAGTGCGGGAGGCACCGGAAGGCACTGTGGCTGGGGGTTGGTTCCTGGCGATGAATATGCAGCGCTGCAGCGCGTCGGCAGCGCCGGCGTGACTAGCCATAAGCAGCGCGCCGCCCCGCCGGCCACCCCGCGCGTTTTATTTTTTTATTTTTTTCGTTTTTGTTGTTGTCTTGCGCCTGTCTCCCTCTTCTTCCTCTTGCTCCTCCTCTTCTTCCTCTTGCTCCTCTTCCTCTTCCTCTTCCTCTTGCTCCTCCTCTTCCCTTTTTCTCCTTCCTCTTCCTTTTTCTTTCTTCCCCTTTTCCTCTTCCTCTTGCTCTCTTTCCCCTTCCTTCCCTTCCCCTTCCCCTTTCTTTCCTCTTCTTCCTCTTCTTTCTCTTCTTTCTCTTCTTCTTTCTCCTCTTCTTCCCCTTCTTCTTCCTCGTGTTGCGTCCTCTGCCGCACTTCTGTTGGCGCGGCCGGCGGCTGGGCGCGGCGGGGCGGGGCGGCGGAATGCGGATGACGACGAAGTGGGTGACGGAACGGAATTGCGATTGTCCGTTTGACCACTGTGTGGCACTCTGTGGCGGGCCGCCCTGCCGCGGGACGTATTTTTGGGGTCGCTGCGGCGTGCCACGCCGTGCCGTGCCCCGGCCACCCACGCCCCGCCGATTCGGAATCTGCTGTCGTCGCTCGCATTTTGATCGCTGTCCTCCGCCTGCCTCCCGTCATTCCTCACTTTCGATTGTTCTTTTGTGGGTTTTTATTTATCGCTCGGAAATTGTTTTCTCTCCGCCGTCATCGCGTAGGTCGGGCCGTGCCGCCGTGCCCTGGGGGCGGCGTTGGTTTGCCTCGCCCTTCCGCGGCCCGGATGGCCCGAATCCTAGTCATCGCTGTCGGTTGCGGCTGGCTTGCTGCTGCTGCGACCGCGTCTCTCCACCTGTAATTGCAACCGAGTCAATGTTTGCCGAGCTGGTGGTCCCCCTTATTTTTATTTCTTTTTTACTTCCCCTCCGCCGTGCGCCAATCATTGTGTTGTCGCGCGGGGAGTGGCGGCGGGCGTGCTTTTGTGGGCGGGACTCTGACTGACTGTGTCTCTCTCCTCTCTGTTGCAGGCAAGCAGGAGTCGGGGTCGGGCCGATCGCAGCCGCTGCTAGCCGCGCCGAGATATGGCGCGGGCCCACAGCCCTACGGAGAGTCACGTGAGTTCTTTTCCTCGGGAATCATTTATCTTAATTTTTTAATATAGCATCTTTTAATCCTTCGGTCCGGCCGGCGGAAGTTGATTTGGTTCCGGCCGTGGCCCTGGCGGTCCTGCTGGCCCTGGTGAGAGTGGCGGGGGGCGGGTCGTCTTCATTAAGCGGGTCTTTTTGAAATTGTGATGAGGGCTGCGCGCTGTGAGTTTGGCGGCCGATGGCCGGCGGGCCGGCGCCACTGATTGCAGCCGATTGTGCCCGCGCGGCCCGGTCCGGCCCGGTCCCACTACACAGTGTAGTGGTCGGCCTCGCGCCGCGCGTTGCACTTCGTTTCCCCGTCCCTTTGTTTTCCTTGGTTCGGCCCCACGCTTTCCGCTGCGCCTGCACACTGATTATTATTCCGAGAGTCGCTCCGTCTCTCTGGCACCTTTGCGCCTCGCCCGTGTGGGTGCGAGAGAGACGGAGCGACGGAAACGGCCCTCGGAATCGGCTAGTCTACTGCCGCACTGCCGCGCGATGAGACTCAAACTTGAGCCGCTTATCCTTTGTCGGGGCGCGGCTCGGCGCGGCTCGGCGGGGCTCGGCGGGGCGCGGCCTTTATCTGCTCATTGCAGACCGAGTTTGCCCCCTTTGTCTTGCCGATTGTCAATTGGAGGGATGGAAAAAGGGAAGGGGGGGGAGTTTGCCAGTGTTTCCGATTGGGAAGTAAGTACAGCCAGCCTTTGCCGCCGCGCTGCTCTCGGGCCCGACTTTCTTTACCTTTTGTTTTATGTATTTTTAATTCCCGGTTTTTTCTTGTTTTTTTTTACGACTGGGTTGGTCTGCTTTGCGCGAGGTCGTCCATGCGACTTGCAGTGTGCGTTGTTGCCGCTGTTGCGGCGAATTATGTCACTGTAGGTAGACTGTCCGCCCAGCGAGTGTCTTCCGCCTCCCTCCTGGCGCCTCGTAGGGGTGCGAGAGAGACAGCCCGTCGGAGCCGCCAGCGTTGAGGGTCTCCTCGGGGGGGACGAGAGAGACAAACCAAGCCGCCAGCGTGGAGGGCCTCCTCGGGGTTGCTCGCGTGGTTTTGACGAGCTCCTGTCGAGGAGTTTGCCGGGGATTTGGGCCGACCGGGTAGCGCGGGTGGAGGCGGGGCGGGGGCGCGTTTGAACGGCTGGGGGCTGTGTGAACGCAACCAGCCGTGAGTGCGTGCGGCCCTGCCGCGCCCCGCCCCGCCCCGCCCCGCCCGGCCCGGGCTGCGTCGTATGGCTTCGCCAGTTTCGCCAGCTCCGCCTTCGCTGATGTGGGCAACTGGGTCACTTTGGGCGGGCGGGCTTCTGGAAGCGCGGCGCCGCGCGGCGCGGAGCAGAGATTGCTCATTAGACCGGCCCCTTCAGTCGTTTCCCCGGTGTCCGTTTCGTTTGTCCAAAATAAGAAAGAAATTGCCCTCTTGTTTGAGCAAAACTTTTTGAAAGGCAGTCTTCGTGGACGTCGCCTCCTCCTCGCCTTTGTGATATTGCATTAAGGGGCCAGCGAAAGATGATTTCTCTTTTTTTCTCTCTCTCTCTCCCTTGGCCTCACCTTCACCTGCGCTATTTCTGCCCGGTGCCGTGCCGGCCGAGCCGGCCGTGGCGTCGGCCCGTCGGGGCGGCGCACCATTGTCTCACTGAGGCTGCCTGCTCTCCCCTCTCTCCGCCCTTAGCGCCCCCTGCTGGCGCCCGCGTCTTTTGTCTAGCTAGGGCACCGCGTCACCTGTCCGATCGCCCGCCTGCCCCCGCCTGCCCCCCGCAGCACCGGCGGCGCCCTCGAGAGGAACGGTCGTGTTGTAACAATTTTTAAAAGGAAAAGAAAATGAGAAAGGAAGAAGGGGGGGCGAAAAAGTGCGCCGGAGGAGAAATTTATGGCGCGTGGATATGCCGTTGTGGGTTTCGGTGGCCACGGGGTTGTTTGTGGGCGGGGCGAGGTGGGGGCTTCGGGGCCGGCCGGGGTCGTTATGCGGCGCGCACTACTTCTACGGCTTGGAAATAGCAGGCGGGGTGAGCGGGGGGAGGGGCGTTTTGATGTCTCGGGAACGCCCCCTCGCCCTCTGGCCCGCGCTGTGCTGCTGTGCTGTGTCGCGGGACCGCGGAGCGGAGCGAGCGACCTGCCGGCCGACCTGCCGCCGACCCCGACCGGGGAAGCACCTGAATGGCGCCTTGCCTTGGCGTCCCCCCTTGCCCGTTTTGAGGCAGCCGGCCGGGCGCGCTGCCGCCCACTCCGCCACTCGCCACGCGCTGTCAAGTGGAGGCGCTCGCTGGCGCCTCGGCCTCGGCCCGCGTGTGGGTGCGGCGCGGCGCGGGGATCGTCGGGATAATTAGTCAAGGCGCGGGCCCATCCATCGTGGCGGCCCCGCCCCGCCCCGCCCGGCCGGTGATGAATCGTGAAGCGGGAAAGGCAAACTCGTTAAACGCGGTGTCGCGGCGCACGCGGGAACGCGAGGCCGCTCGGGCCGCTCGGGCGACGCGGCGACGGACGCGATGAAAAGAGGACGATTGACTGGGGGCGGGGTGGGTCGCTAACTGTGACGGATGCGTGCGTGTGTTTCTTTCCCCTTCTGCAAATTGTGTTTGTTTGCTTGTCATTTTTGCGTTTGTTTGTCTATGGTTTTTTTCACACCGGTGCTCTCTCTGTGTGGCAGGTGGTTCTGGCGGTGGCGGCGGCGGCGGTGGCGGCGCCCCCGCCAACAACATGAGGGGCGGCGCCGGCCCCTTCAACCAGGGCGGCGGTGGCGGCGGCGGCGGCATGGCTGACCGCTTTGACGACGGCGGCTTCCAGAACGGCCCGGGTCACATGGGCGGCGGCGGCGGTGGCGGCGGAGGCTTCGGCGGAGACCCGTACGGGGACAGATTCCCCCCCAACATGGACAGGTAAATTGGTCTCTCTAGTCGGCTCGTTGGTGTCGTTGGGATCGGGTTTAGTGTGCACATTTTCCCTCCCCTCCCTTACCTTAGACCTTGCACAGTCCCAATGCACCCATTAGAGAAAAAGCTGAATCATTTTAGATATTTTTTTAATTATTATTTTCTTTACTTTTGCTAAATGTTAGTGTTGCTCTTTTTAATTGGCTTGCCTGATGTTGTCTTCCCCTGTTGTCGCTTCAACAGGTGGTTACTTAATTGGGCTTTGTAACTGTGGAATCATCAGTTTAACGCTGTCTTTGCTTCTGGGTTGGTGCTTATTAAATCCTTCCTTTCTTGGATCTAACTGGACTATTTTCCTGATATGGGCTATTTAATATGTCATGATACCTTTCCTTTATCCTCCTTTCTTTGTCACTTGTGAACAGCTATAACAGTTGATCATGGGTTATTAGAACTTTGCAGAATTCTAACATATCTTTTACTTTGCATTTTTCCTAAGCCAAGTTCAATTTTTTTTCCCCCTTCATTCATAAAAATCTAACTGTCTGTGTATGCTTTTGTTTTGTATGCTTGTTCAGTTTGTGTGCTTGTTACCAATGCTACGCTTTTTCTTTCTTTTTTTTAACTATTCAAGGAATGAAAAGCCACGTTTTCCAACTGATGGTGGTTCGCGCAGGTTTGGCGGTCGAGATTCCCTCTACCCCGCACGGGGCCCTGGTGGTCCAGGAGGAAACACCATGGCCGGGGGACTCATGCCCCCATCGTCTTCCCCACAACACTCATCAGTCCTCATGGCCTACAACCTGCCCATGACCAAAATAAACTGCGACAAACTCTTTAATCTTCTTTGTCTCTATGGAAATGTATCAAAAGTAAGTACTAAAAATTTTTAGCTATTTTTTCTGTTATAATTGTTGTTATTTTCGGACTGGTAAAATAATCGAATAATAATCTTGCTCAGGTGAAATTCCTTAAGACAAAGGAAGGATGTGCCATGGTCATGATGGGGGATGCCTTAGCAGTTGAGCGCACCATCACTAACCTAAATGGCACTCCACTTAAAGAAGGAGGAAAATTAGAGTTGGGCTACTCAAAGCAGGCCTTCTTAGCAGATGTACCAAACCCTTACAATCTGCAAGATAACAGCCCATCTTTCAAAGACTTCTCAGGATCCAAAAACAACAGATTCATGAATCCTGCAATGGCCAGCAAAAATCGCATTCAGACTCCATCTAGAGTAAGTACAATATCTGTCTGTCTGTAAATTAAAAGTGAAGGTAGATATTTATCTATCTTTATATGTTGCTTGTAGATTCTTCATTTCTTCAATACTCCTCCAAATGCAACAGAAGACCAATTCTTCCAAGTGTTTGAGGACTGCGGTGTAACTCGACCCAAAAGCATCAAAATCTTCCAAGGAAAATGTAAGTTGTCAAGGAAGTCCACTCTGCTTTTAGATATTTTTTTAAATGTGCCTGTACATGTACTCATCCATGTTATTCTATTTTATTTGCATTAGCTGAGAGGAGCTCTGCAGGACTCTTGGAATTTGACGACATTAAAGATGCTGTTGACGTTTTAATGAACTGCAACCACCACCCAATTGACAACCCTGGTAAGGATGAAAGTGAGAATTCCTTTTTACCTCTTTTGCTTTTATTCTTTATTGAAATTTAATATAAGATGAACATTATGAGAGAGTGATTGAGGCCAAAATGTCATGCGGTGCTGTTTGCATAACTATGTTTCAGGCGGCAAGTTCCCCTACAATATGAAGTTGTGCTTCTCATCGGCGCGGTCCATGCGTGAGCCCAGAGAAAGAGACGG
Organism: Thrips palmi; assembly: GCF_012932325.1. Taxonomy (NCBI): domain Eukaryota; kingdom Metazoa; phylum Arthropoda; class Insecta; order Thysanoptera; family Thripidae; genus Thrips; species Thrips palmi. The sequence continues at coordinate 10,124,982 of NW_023144624.1, read as the reverse complement.
CCGGGATGGGCGGGACGGCCGGGACGGGCGAGATGGGCGCGACGGCAAGGATGACGACTAGTCAGCAAGCCCACTAGCATTAAAGTAAGCAGGAAACAGACTCGCTCGCTAACTAATTTATCTCACTTTGATGATCGGACTGGGAAATGAATTTGCATTAGCTTGCTCTTTGTTGGGGGACCAAAAGAGGGGGGAAATGAGGAAGGAATTGATGTATGTTGTGCAGCACTCGAGAACATTTTAGGTACTAGTGATGATAGAGAGAGTGAGTGTGTGTGTGCGTGTGTGTGTGCGTGTGCGCGTGCGAGAGCCAGTTGAATGGAATGGGAGTGTGTGAAAGTTTGAGTGCAGGCAAAGTAGATGGGATTGAGCAGGTTTTGGCCAGTGAATAAATTTTCAAGTGTGTTTAGCTGTTTGACTTCATTATGTGCATTTTGGAAAGCTGATTGTTCTAATTTATTTAATGACAAGTTTTGTAAGTGTGGTAGACTAGATTAGTTCTACCATGCCTGGTCTCTAGGTTGTGAGAAGTTAGGTGTCCAATCTTCATTTTATACTGACAAAAGCCAAGGAGGACTCCTTACTTGTTCTGTTTCTCATTTAAACTTTTGATAATTCAATTATCTTTTTGTGTTAGTTGTTTTCTTTTTCTGTAGTCATGGCCAAGCCAATAATTTAATTATTATTGCACAAATATCTCATCATGTAAGTCCAATTCCTCCAGGAACTTTTTCTTTTCTTTTTTTTTAATTTTTATTGACACAAGTCATATTTTGTGGTAGGTATCATTATCACTTCATACTCCTTTTTTTTAATTTTTTAAAAAAATTATTACTTGTTTTGTCTCTGGAGAAATTTTTAACCTTTAAGTTATTTAGACAAAGTGCCTGTGGCACATGTGTAGTTTTATCTTTGATCATATTTAGTGCTGTGTGCTGTGTATGTGAAGCCTTGAGGCAAGCCCTGATTTGTTTTGGATTCCATTACTGTGCTAGTTGTTAGTTTCTTTTTCCCATTATTATTTGCGCCCATTCATTGCTCTTGAGCAGCCTGCAAAATTATTGCAGTCGTTTCTTAGGGTATTAAATACTATCTGCATCGTAAGTGCACAAAGTGATACTGTACATTTTCCATCGACTTTGACTTGTCATGTGATGAGGGAAAGTTGAACATGAATGGTAAGGAATGCTAATAAGCCTTAAATCATGATCTTAGATAATGAAAGAATGACTGTGACAAGAACACCCTACCATTTGCTCTAATGCCTTCCACTTATTGTCCCACTAAGTTATATACCCAAAACATAATTTAATCTTCTATATCATTGTTGAAAAGATGATGATCATTTATTTTTCATAAAGTAATTCAGAATGAAAGTCGCTAATTATTAACTGGAAGCACTATGTTTCGAGCAATGGTTGTTCGAATCGGAAATTGATCCAATCTCTTGTCAATTAATGATTGGCCCACATGCGGACAAGGCTGTCCTATAGGCATATTTCTTTAAAAATTAAGTTTTGTAACATATCGAGTATGTGCTTGTATGTCGAAATGATATCTATGAATACTATGTCCAATAGTATTGGTATTTGTTAAACTTTTGGCTCTCAGCATTCTGGTGCTGGTGTTGTCAATTGTATGAATAAGCAGTTAGAAGCCAGCCAGCAGCGTGGTGTTATGGGTTCCATGTCACTGGACCAAAGTAGCATGCTGCCTGCTGCCTTGTTAAAGAAAAAAAATGTCAATTCGAACGGGCCAAATTAGTAGGTTAAGTCTCGGGGAAACATCCCGACCCATACACCTCTTCTGTACCTGAATGGTGTGTACGAACTGTCTGAACCAACCTTCCATTGTAACCAGGGCAAGTTGCTCCATACTTGAAATATGTCCAAAAAAATAAATGCTATTATTAAAGATCTAATTTCAATGTGTATAACCCTGTCCTAGCAAACATGGACATTAAAAGTAACAACAGCACACTATTGGTCATTTAGCAACATGTTGTTTGTTTTAACACTTACCTGGATTACTTATTGTTTTAATACTGATAAATCTTACCCTGGCATTACACTAATACTGTGTGCAACATACAGGCAGGACAGTTCCAACACCTTTATTTAGTAACTTAAGAACCTAGGCATGTGCCTTGATATGCAATAACATTATTTGCCACTGTCATCGCTTTCTTATTGTTTTCATGTTTTAGACAGTCCACTTACAGCAGTGTTTATCTTGCCAAGGTCACTTCAGCTTTAAAACTTTGAGTGATTTCAGGCTGATTATCAATAATTGAAAAATGTGGATAGGTTTTTTACCAGCTGAAGTGTTCTTAGCAAGACATTTGATGATGAATTCTCATCACTCATTTCATGTTGTAACAAATTAACAAAGTACAGACAGGGACACAAGTTTTCCTTGCATTGATCATGTACAAGCGACACACACAACAAATTATATTTAACTTAAGTAACAGTGGAAAACTTTTGAATCTGACTGTACTCTCAAGTAATGCTTAATGTTTTTAAACGCAAACATTCTATGTGCAAATTAGGTGCTTCTCTGAAGGGAACCAAATAGTTGGCTACTAGTTTTTGACTATCCTTATGAACTTTCTTCCCTTCTTTTTCATGATTAGATAGCCATTACAGTACAACTGTGAGGTTCCCTTCCCACTGATTTGGATGTGCAACTCTGAAGGTCGTGTCTTAACATCTCGCCTCTTGTCTGGGTTTTTACAGATAGAAGGAACACACCATGCCCATTCACAAGAAGCACATGGACACAACATGGCCCTGTGGAAGGGACAGGACACTTGCTATCCAACACATGACTACCACAGGCGCCACAACCACCATCATAACCCTAACAACTGCTCTTGTGGTAAACATGGATTTCAACAATTCCAAATGGGTCAGCTTACTGACAGCTTTAGGGAGCACTTTATTGTTAAGCTTAAAGTACATAAATTCTTTAATTGTACACAAAGTGTAAAGATTCTTATATTATTTTTAAAAGTATATTTTCCACAATATTTTTTTTTGTTTTGTAAGCCACAGGTTTTATTATGTAGATGTGGTGCACAAGCTAGGGATGACCTGCCACATATTAATGAAAACATTATTACCTGTGTAAAACCATCTTTTCATTTTTCTCGTCTCTTTTTTTCAGCAGGCTGAGTTAGTTTTATGAATCATCTTAGGTAGTATGTTACTCACAAACAATGCCAATCTCTACACTAGCGTAGGTTTAGCACTGATCTTCAAATCAAACCTGTGCTTTGTTTACTCCAACATTACACTTGTTAAGATGCAATAAGATTGTGTGTGCATATGAGAATGCCTCATGTGAGGTACCACAATCTAGAACATAATCTATCTCAAGCCTACTGATATAGATTTTAAAATATTTCCTCTGTGTGTTTTTGAAGCTGCCACTGAATTAATTTTGTTAGTAGTCCATTGACACAGTTCTGAAAATTGAAGACTGACACAATGTCACAACACAGAATTAAGTGCAAGCATTTTTAACTGTAAATGTATAATGCATGCCCCATATTAATCAAAGAGTAAGAAATCAATATTGAAACAAAATTAATTTTAAGAAAATTTTAGTATTTTTCATTGCAGGTCTCTTAAGCTTTTTTGTTTAGTTAGAATATTGAATTCTGATTCAAGTATTTTCTAGACATGTCGAACCACATCTAAAAAGTTCAGTAATAGGGAAAATTATGGATACTGCAAATTTAACACTAACATTGCAAAGCAAAGATCCTAAACAAAATGTTTAACTTTTTCTTCCAGGTGTGATACATATAAGCACACACAATCAATGCTGTGAATGGACATAGTATGTTTAGGTGTGAAGAAGTTCAATAACCTTTATAACATTGAGTGTTGCATCTGCATTTACTCTGACTATTACAGCACTGCATAACATTTTCATAGTGCATTCCATGTCCCTATTACTAAAACTAACATAACGCTTGTGACTCTGATGACACACGCCTCTCCATAATTTCGTGGTCAGCATAATGAAAAAATTAATTTGAAGTGGGAAACTATGCCTTAAATTTATGGTCTAGTAAGGGAGTAGTGTTAGTTATGAAAATGCTTTTGACACTCCACAATATGAAGTAGGAGATACTGCTTTTGTGTATTTTAGTAGCATATTTTGTCAAATCAAATATTTGTCGTTTCTTGAGTGGAGTAGTCCATGGGGAACACTTATTTTCATTGTGTATAAAGATTTGTTTTGACTCGTGGGGCATATTAATTGCTTTGATTCTCATATCATTAAATGTGCTAATGAATGTTTAGACCTGTTGAGTAGAGACAACTAGGACCCTGTATGATGACTGCCTCTCTAAACAAGTGGCAGTGAAAAGTCAATTATTGGATTATATGAACATCTTGTGTACGTTCACATCAGATGTAATTTACAGGTAACGAGTAGTGTGGTGTTTGGTTAGCAACTACTACAAAAGGTAAATAAATAAATAAAACATTTTAAGGATATGTATTTTTGTGTTTCTTTAACTCCTTAAAAAAATATTATTCCAACAAAAGATACATTCAAAACTGATACCTTTAAGACAAAGTAAACCCAAAACTGAAACAAAACATGATTCCAGAAAAAGTTTCGATGGAGAGTGTGATAGTTTAAGACTCTGCCCATTCAATCCATTCTTGTACTCTTACACGCTTGTGTTGCCCTATCAACTGGTACTAATGCTCAGGAGCTGCCTAAAATTTGGTACATGTCTTAAATTTTTTTATTTCATTTGATTGCATCATCAGTTACAAGATGCAAAAGGCCGGCATCGGCTCAAAAGAGTGCAAGAATAGCCATCTCTCTTGCACCTAAAACTCCTTCCCCCACCACAATTAGTTTTCTCCCACTTTCAGTGGCAGAGCGGGCAAAGAGGAGTGGGGGGAAGGGGGGGCTGTGGTCGCGGCCAATCCAGCCAGACACTTACGCGTGACCTTGAGAGAGGCAAGCGGCGTGGGTCTCGTGGTCCCAACCAGCACAGCTGAAGCACAGACCCAGACCGGACTGGTCTACGCTTTCGTTGTTGTTGACAACTGCCACCAGTACCCGGCCCGGCGCCGAGGTTGGACGTTGGACGTTTGCACGTTTCTGACGCAGCTCCCGCCCAGTTGTTGTGCCCTTTCCCGCTGCAGTGATAGAAAGTCTGTGACAGTGTCTCTAAAGATAGCGACCGGCCAGCTTGCCGGCTCCTACATTATATAACTTCAATTACAAGACTGGACGCGGCGGCACTCGACAGACGTACCTCATAAACGCAGCACCATGGCGACGACACCGGAGAGGACGCTGGTGAGTGTTGCCCGCTCGCCCTGCTATCTTGCCGTCACGTACGCCCAGAGCAGCCCAGAGATTGGCTTGGCGTCGCGCTTCTCTGGTTTCATGATAGGGAACTTCCAAACTCTTTGGGGGAATGGGCGTGTGACGTCACGCGTGACCTGGGTTCGTTGACCTACCAAATCAGTACGTAGGTTTGGAGGATTTTAGCAGATGACGCCCCTCCACACACTGGAAGGACATGCGACACTTTACGCCGGATTGAGGGTTAGAGTCAGTGTGCTTTAACTCTCCTTTGTACCTCGTGACCGTTGAAGGTGCAATGAAAGGAAGTGGGGAGGCTGCATAGAGTCAGCCCGCCTTCTGCCGAGCGAATCAGTAGATCGATTTCTCGCTCTGTCTCTCTCGCACCCGTAGAAACAGCCGCGTGAGTGCGACAGAGACATAGTGGCGAAACGATTCTTTTGAATTGCTCGGACGATGACGAGGCGCCACGGGCAGTCGGCTCGGCACTGACGCGCTCATTAGTTGGGCTTGACTTGCCCGGGGCCATTCCAGCGGGCTGCGGGCGGGTGTCCGCCTGGAAGCTAGGCCACCCAATCGGCGGGTGGTGTGGCCCGAGGTGTTTCACAGTACCTGCTTTCTGCCGCAGTGGCGGTGGCTCTGCCTCATCGCGGTGGTGCTGTGTCTCGGTGCACCCGGCGCCACGCCGCGCGGCGCCGAGGCCGCCCGCATCCTGGTGGTCATCTCCATGCCCGCGCCCAGCCACCTCATCGTGTTCACGGGGCTGTCGAGGGCGCTGGCGGAGCGCGGCCACGAGATCACGTTCGTCACACCCACCGAGAAGGACAACAAGCTGCTGCCCACCAAGAACCACGTCATCGTCTCGGTGCAGGACGCCGAGGTCGAGGCCTACAAGAGTAAGCAGACCCACGTGAGGGTCACGACGATGATGCAGAGTACTGACCATTTTCCTCGAAAAACTAAGTTTGATATTGGTCACTTGCAGAAAAAAGCGTGATCAAGTTCCTGACCAACAAGAACAACTTCTTCGTGGACTTTTTCGGTTTTATAAGCTGGGGGCCTCAGCTGCTTAGGGCGACCCTGAAGCACCCAGCGTTCAAGGCCGAGATCAACAAGCCGGGACAGAAGTTCGACGTCGTCATCACCGAGGCCTTCTTCCTGCAGGAGGCCATGGTGGCCTTGGGACACAAGTTCAACGCCCCCGTCGTGGCGCTAAATCCATTCGGACTGTCTCCGATGGTCAACGAAATCATGGGCAACCCCATGAACCCGTCCTGGCAGCCCAACGCCTTCCTGGGCTTCACGGACGACATGGACTTCAAGGAGAGGCTGCTCAACACTCTGTAAGCAAGCGCGACGCATGTACCTTTTCTCACAGTGCATCCAATAATGGCCCGAATCCTTCCAGGTCGTCCACGTTCATGCGCACCCTCTACCTGATGTACCAGCTGCCCCTCCAGCAGGAGGTGGTGACGGAGTTCTTCCCTGACGCGCCTCCCCTCACGGACTTGCTGTACGACAAGCTGGCCCTCACCTTGATCAACAACCACTTCTCGCTGTCGTCGCCGGTCCCTATGGTGCCGGGCGTCGTGGAGATCGGCGGCATGCACATCCCGGACAAGGCCAGGCCCCTGCCCAAGGTGGGTTCCGGTGCACGACGGCCACCTCGCCCGCTCGCCAGCTCGGCGGGGTGCTGGTGCGGCTGATGCGCGCACGGCGCTGACCGAGGCCCGCTGCTTGTGTGGTTGCAGGACCTGCAGACCTACATGGACGAGGCCAAGGAGGGCGTGGTGTACTTCAGCATGGGCTCCAACCTCATCATGGAGTACGTGCCCGCGGAGAAGACGACGGCCATCTTCAACGCGCTGGGCGCCCTCAAGCAGCGCGTCCTCATGAAATGGGACGGCCCCGCGCCCGCCAACGCGTCCGCCAACATCCGCATCGTCAAGTGGGCGCCGCAGGCCGACATCCTGGGTGAGCTCAAAGACAGCCACAGCACTCACAGCACGGTGGGCCGGAAGACCGGTGCGGGCGGTTTAAGTCCCGGACGCGTTTCGAGCTCCAGAGTCGCTAAATAGGACTCGAAGCGAACCTTTGACCCCACCAATGGATCGCTCTCCGAACGCGGAATCCATTGGTGGGGTCACACGCTCGATTCAAGTCCTGTTTAGTGACTTTGGAGACTGTGGAGCTCAGAACGCGTCAGCCCGACGACCGGCGGTAGGCAGCCCGCCGCGCGCAGCAGCGGTATGTTGCCTACCCTGGGGTTCGCAGGCGCTCTGGTCTTGCCACGGAATCGGACTTTGGCATTTGACTTGACATTTTGCTCCCGCAGCTCACCCAAACCTGCGCCTGTTCGTGACCCACGGCGGCCTGCTCAGCACACAAGAGTCCGTGTACAACTCGGTGCCTCTGGTGGGCATTCCCACCTTCGCCGACCAGGAGTTCAACATGAAGAGCGCCTTCAACAAGGGCTTCTGCGAGTACGTCAGCTACACGGACTTGTCGGAGGAGAAACTCGGCGCAGCGATTGCCAAAGTCCTCGCTAGTCCCAGGTAAGCAAGCAGGCCCATCCTCATCAGCATGGCGTGTCATTTTTATTTGGGCGGAGTGGTGACGTGCTTGTTGCTGCAGTTACAGGGAAGCGGCGGCGCGCCTGTCGCGGCTGTTCCGCTCCAAGCCCATGAGGCCCGCCGACCTGGCCGTGTTTTGGGTGGAGCACGTGATCCAACACGGCGGCAAGCACCTCCGCTCGGCGTCCGTGCGCCTCAAGCTGTACCAGGTGCTGCTGCTGGACGTGCTGGCCGTGGTGCTGGCCCCCCTGGTGCTGCTGGCTCTGCTGCTGCGCGCCCTGTGCCGGTGCTGCTGCGGCCGCAAGGCCGCCGTCGTGGACAAGGAGGACAAGAAGCTGCGCAGCAAGAAGAACAAGTGATCGACGCGCTGTGCTCGTCAACTCTGAGTGTTTGTGTGTGTGTGTGTGTGTGTGTGCGTGCGTGTGCGAGAGTAGAGCGAAATCGATGCGTGTTCCTAGTTGTTAAAATAAATATTTCCGCCACTTTGAGAAGAGACATTGAACGGGTCGAAACTTTGTATACGATTACTCAAGAATGAAAAGTGTAAGTCTTGAACCAATAATTCTAGCTACAACTTGTTCCACAAAGTTATTCATGTTCCATGTTAGTGTATTTTACAAGTACAAACTCACTTTTATAATTTTTTTACATTGACTGATATTGCCGTACCCGGAAAGAGGAGAAATAATCAAAGGAGTCGGGTACAAAACAGTATTTTTTAACTGCAGGAGATTTTCGTGTTCACGAGGCTCCTTTTTTTTGTTAATAAAAGATCGTAAAGGTGACTTTGGCTTATTTTATGTTACCTCCCTAACTATAATTAAGAGGATTTCGGTGAGTGAAGACAGCGAGTGTGCCTGTACCAGGATCGGAAAACAATTCCACGCGACGTGATTAGAGAGGCGAATCGAGCTGTGCACTGATTCCGAGAGTCGTTATCGTCGCTCTGTCTCTCTTGCACCTATAGGGAAGTCCCCGTACGTGCAAGAGAGCGACGTGTACTGGGTGCCTGTCGCTATCGCAGCGTTATACAGCCACAATCGCGGTGGTGCGCGGTGCGGTGGCCGTTGGCTGCAGTGGGAGAGCGGACCCCTGACAACTCCGGGGACAACGCCGGCAAGTGTCGCACGCTTGCCCCTTTATCTTGCCCTCACATATGCCCGGGATTTGGCGGCAAGCTACTGAAATCGAGTGGATCTGCGATAAAGCCCGTCTCTTCTGTCGAACGCTTGAAACCCGGCATCAAACCAAAAAGCTGTAGACGGCGCCAGCTGTCTAGGCCTCCCTAGAGTCCTATAGCCATGAGTGAGAATGGAGATGAAATCAATGCGTGTTCTTAGTTGTTAAAATATATATTTACGCCACTTTGTAGTCTAGGACGCTGGCTTGTACGCCGGCAAGAAGTCACTACAGAGTCAAAATTAAGAGACATTGAACGGGGAAAACAGTATACACCATTACATTAAGAATCAAAAATGTAAACACTGAATGGAAGGGAAGCTTTTTAACATATTCACTGCAGTCTGACCTTGGATCAGGCCACGGATCTGTCCTCCAGTAAAAATGTTAACACTAAGTAGCATTATTTTAAAGGTATGAGGAATGTAGAGTAATTATGTGAAAAAAAAAAGAAACAAAAAGAAAAAACAATATAAAAACAGAATGCTTCAACCAATAGCTATAACTGATTCCACAAAATTAATCATTTGCTCTTATCAGAGTGTTTTACTAGCCCACTTCTCCTTCTTCATACTTTTTACAAAGTCTGGTACTGCCGTACACGAAAGAGGAGTGATTAATCCTAGGGGTCAAGCACAAAACACCTGCTAGAGAATTTCTTATACACGAGCTGATCCCTATTTCGTCAATTAAAGATAGGAACAGAAGATTTCTGACAATATAATTTTACCCTGTGAATCATCATGGAATCAAATTTCTGTTTTACAGAACTAAATAATCTGCCATCTTGCAAAAGCAGGATCATTATAAAATCAATTTCATGATATGTGTTTACATTCTTAGATAATTAGATAAACGCCTTTTGCAATTGTGGGGCTTATGTCATTTATAGCTGGCTGTTTGACTAGAGTATATTTGTTCAACAGGCCAGAGCTATGGTACATTTTCTGACGCACACCTTGATAATACGTTGGCTAGCTAAAGTGACCATTGAATCAGCTTATTACAAGATGTAAGGAATATGCACATACCAACATGCAAACCGATTTTTTTTTTCGACAATCACATGTAGTTACCATAAGTAATCACTTAACACATAACCAGCAAAGTGCAGTGATACACCTGGTGTGCAGTGTACAGCTTTGATTTCAAACTGCAACTGCATGACCGAAACACACTAATATTCTTATCGCTTGAACATTTATGGCATTCATCAAATTGTTTGAGCAAAATATAGAAATGCACAAGAAAAACAACAACACAAGTAAAAAAACACAAACAGTAACTTAACATTAAAATCACTTGGCCTTAGCCAAAAGCTTGCTGATGAACAGTACAAGCAGTTCAATTGGCTTTCTTGATGGTGAGTTTTACACAAAAATTTGTTTTTAAAACCCTCAAAATCTTCAAAAATAATTTGTATCTGGTCCATAAATACTTTTCCTTTTCACCTAAATGGTACTTTCAGTTCAAAACATTGTAAGAGCTAGAGAAGGAAATAATTACAAATGTCAAAAGATTCATTTAAGCACAAAATACTTTCGCCAGTAGGAAAATTTCTTTCTTTTCTTTGTTCACTTAGTGACAAAATATTACATTATCTTTCTATGGTCCACACCACAAACAGACCTGCATAACTCTACCTTAAATACCCATAAATGAATTGTGATTTAAAGGCAAACTGTTGAAAATTTTGCTATGAACGTCCGTATTTGAGAAGGTTTCCATTGCTGCACCATCTAATACACATCAACTCATCTTAAGTAGAAGTGGAATAATTTCAGTCATCAAGAGCCCAGAGTGAATGTAAGATCACAATGGACTCAAGCCCAGTCTCAGAAATTTGTGTCATAATCTGAACGTCTTCGAGAGTAGCCTGAGTGGCTTGAACCATTGTTGCCGTAATATGCATTGTAATAATAGCCGTTCCACTCGGACCGCCAACTGTCATACAGATTGGACATAGAGTTCTCTTGAATGGAACCAGATGAGCGCTGAAAAAACAAAAAAATTATCAGTAAATAAATTTTAAAATAAAATTTAGGCATTAAAATTTTAGTTGAAAATAAATAATAAAAAGGTTGCCTACCTTCTTTGGTGGTTTATCATATGGTCTATCGTTCCATACATCCTCCATATTGTATAAATCGTCGGCTCCGTAATTTTCTAATCCACCCATATGATTTTTATTCAACTCATTCAGCATATCTTCGGTAAGAGGAGTAGGTTGCTTCTTTGAGTTTTTATGACGGTTAACAAGCTATTGAAAATAAGAACAATGTGATGTACAAAATGAGCAATGTTTGTAAAACAATGAATCTATGAAAAGTGTAAATAAAACAATATTTTAAAACATTTTTTTGGTCATGAATACTTACCACTGTCACTCCAAAGATGATAACAAAGAGAAGGGAAGCTAAACCAATCACAATTCCTGCGATTGCCCATTGGGGCAAGAAAACATCCTCATCCGAGTAGCCAACCGTTGGAATGTTCAGTGGAGGCACAACTGGGGAACCAAGAGATCATAGGTTAAATGAAACAGCAAAAATTAAAAACTATCATATGCAGAAAGTGACTCGCAAAAGTCCCAGCACATTTTTGCCATATTCTATCTTTCATCCGAAAATATGAATCAAATGAAATAACATTTTCTGAAACAAACCGTAAAAGTCTGTGTAGGTGGGATCCAAAATAAAGTTGCCCAGCTTCCACATGGCCGCCTTCCTGTCCACGGCGGCTGCGGCTATGACGTCCCCGTTGTCGCCCCAGCCGTCGCTGCCCTCACCGCCCTCACTGTCGTCCGCGAGGGACAAGTTGCTGTTGTTGACGGGGGGCAGCTGGGTCTGCAGCTGGGTCTGCAGCGCCTCGTGGAAGAGCTGCTTTATTTCACGCGTGTCGATTTCCTGCGCTATATCCGTCAGCTCTACGACGTAGTCCACAACAATGCTTCCCTCGCTGAAAAAACGACATAAAAACATGTTATCTCAGGGCTGAGAACAGAGGGATGGTACTCAGGTTTTAAGTATAAGACGCGAGCAACATACCTGAAAGATTCAATTCGGATCTTTTTATACCAGCGGCTGAGTTCATCCGAGCTACTGTAGACCGCATCAAGCTGCAAACATTGAAAATGCTGTCAGTAAGGCAAAGGGGAAAGAGTCAAGAAAACAAAACTTGCAGCCCACGTGACTACAATAGATCGGACATGCTGCAGCAGCCTGCAGCCCTGCAGCTTGCCCCACCACGCCGTGCCACGCGCCACGCCCCTCGCCCTCACCTCGTCGTACACCTCGTTAGCCAGGTTCTGCCACTCCTGGGTGTTGTGGTCCAGCAGCTCGGGCACCCACTTGGCGCCGCCCACCAACTTGATGGAGGCCGCCAGGTCGCACGTGTCCACGCACACACCGGGCGTGGTGGGCCGCGGCGTGGTGGTGGTGGTGGTTGTCGTGGTGGTCGTGGTGGTAGTGGTGGTCGACGTGGTGGCGTTGGCGGCCAACTGTCTCGCCCTCTCCAGAAGGACTTCCGGCGACACTGGGGTGGTTGACGGGGTGGGCCAGCCGGTGAACACAGTGGTCGCTCTGGAATCAGAAAGGCAAGTCGGTGACGGTGGCGGCCGAAGCAACGCACCAGGGTGACGGGGGCAAGCGCTTTGATAACTCACCTCGTCGGCGCCCCCTTCCGGATGGTTGGCGTGGCCGGCGTGACGATTGGCCTCGGCGACGTGGCCTTGACCAGGGGCTTGCGAGTGCCAGTGCCAGGTCGGCTGGGGAAGACCAGCTTCGGCGCCGAGGACGGCGTCGCATCGGGTGCCGTCGACGAGGAGCTGGACGACGACTCGGTGCCGGCGGACGCGTTGAAGCCCGGAGGGAGCAGGCTGGCGACGTCGGCCACGTGCACCTTGCCGATGAGGGACTCCAAGGCCGAGGACGGCGACGACGTCCTCTCCGTGGAGCTTGGCGCCGCGGTGCTCAGCTTGAAGCCCGGCGGCAGGAAGGCGCTGATGTCCACCTCCTGGAACAAGGTGAGGGTCACGGTTCAAAAAACGCCACAGTAAAACAAAATGTTTGCGAAATTCAAGGCCAGCGATCTTACCTTGGTGATGCTGAGCTTCTTCTCCGTCGTTTCCTGCCGCGGGGCCTCGGTGGAGGCGGCCGTGGACGGTTTGTAGCCCTTGGGCAGCAGAGCTGAAGGGTCCTCGAACTTGACTTTGCTGAGAATGGCTTCCAGGGCCGAGGACTTCTTGGGCGCGGCCGTGGAGGACGACGCAGAGGGGGTGGAAGGCTCCGTCGGCGAGGCTGGCTCAGGGCTGGCTGGCGGCTTGTACCCCTTGGGAAGCAGCGAAGTCGGATCGTCGAATTTGATTTTGCTGAGCAGGCCCTCCAGCCCGCTGGTCTTCGGCGCCGGCTTAGCCGTGCTGGAAGGGGCGGGGCCGGGAGTGGTGGTGGTGGTGATGGCGGCGGTCGAGGCGGGGATGGTGCTGGGGGCCTCGCTGGTGGTGGCCGGCGGCTTGTAACCCTTCGGCAGCAGCGCGGACACATCCTCGAACTTGATTTTGCTGAGCAGCGACTCGAGGCTCTTGGAGCGCTGCGTGGGGGCGGCAGCCGTGCTGGTGCTCACCTCGCCGGCCAGGACCGGAGGCGGCGTCTGCACTGTCTCCGTGTCGTTGGTCAGCTTGTAGCCCGGCGGCAGCAGGTCCTCGAAGCGGAACGGTTTGCCTGTCGTCGTCGTCGTCCTGGGCTTGGCGTTTCGCGGCTTGAACCCAGCCGGCAGCAGCCCGGGCGTCAGGTCGTCGAACTTGATCGAGTCGAAGAGCGACGCCAGGTTCTTGCTGGGCTTGGGGGTGGTGGACGCCACGTGGTTGCCGTACGGCTTGAGGGTGCTGCTGAGGGCGGGGTGCGGCCGCGTCGTCGTGGTGCGCCGGTTCGACGGATTGAACTTCTTGATGACGACGGGCACGGTGGGCGGCTTGGGCGGCAGCGTGGTCGTGGGGGCCTCCGTCGTCGTGGTCGTGGTGGAAGTCGTGGTGGAAGTCGTGGTGGTCGTCGTGCTGGTCGAGGTGGATGTGGTGCTGGTGGGCGGCATCACGTCGGGCAGAACGTCGACGGCGATCTTGGAGTCGCGGAAGCTGCCGGAGAGGAAACCGCTCGACAGCTCGGACTGCACGCGGTCCAGCTTGTCGATGATGCTCTCGGTGGAGATGGCCTTGGGCGTGGCGGCCTGCGCGCCGGGCTCGGGGCTGCTCGCCGGCGGTGGGGTGGCGGAGGCCGTGGATGTGGGGGTGCTGGCGGTGCTGGCGGCCGCCGTGGTGGTCTCGTCCTGCTGCTGCAGCGACTGCAGCGGGTGCTCGTCCTGGGTGACGGCGCTGTGCGGGATGAACCGCGCGCCGGACACGCTGCGGCTCGTCTGCACGGACGCCACAATGACCCAGCTCTCCGTGGCGTTGGCCTGCTCGGCCGTCGGGGCCACCCTGGTGGCCTTGACGTCATCGGCGGCGCTGCTGGCGGGTGGGGCGCCGATCTGCACCTGGCTGGCCTCCCTGCCGTCGTCCCGGTGGTTAGGCGGCAGCGTGGTCGGCGCCTCGTGGGTGACGCTCTTGGTGGTCACCACCGACACCACCATCTCATCCTTGGCGACATCCTGGCCCCTCTTCATGGACACGCTCGAGTGCACCGTAACGCCGCCTGCTTTGTCGTCGCGCACGGGGCCGTCGGCGTCGATGGACGCGCTGTCCACGAAGCCCTTGAAGTCCTGGCCGTGCGCGTGCTGCGGCCGCATGGCCACCACGTCGTACTTCTCCACGTGGTGGTCCGCGCGCGCCGTGTGGTCCTCGGCCACGGCAGTGCTGGGCGTGGACCTGAAGGACGTGGACTCGACGTAGGGGTGCCCCGCGCCATCGTCCACGTCGTCCGCACCCTCTTCTTCCTCCTCCTCGTAATCGAACTCCTCGTCCTCCTCGTGAGGTTGAGGAGTGGTGGACGATCTGAAGGAGCTGAAGCTGGGCCCGGGGTGGTGCGCGCGGATGCCCGAAGAGGACACAGCGGGCGCGCGGCTGTGCTCAGCAGTGGCGGCGGTGGGGCGGCGAGTGGCGGGTGGCGGCGGCGGCGGCCTCGTGATGCGGGGCCGCACGGTCGGCTTGCGTGCTGGCACCGGTGATGGCGAAGGCGAAGGCACGCTCAGGTCTTCGTACTCCTCCTCTTCCTCCTCCAAGAAAGGCTCCGGCGTCGAGGGCCGCGGTGCCGGAGTGATCCGGCCGCGGATGCGCGCGGGCGGCGCGGTCGGCGCGGGCCTCGGGGTCGCATCTGCCTCTTCCGCGGACGAGGGGCGGCGGGCGGGTTGTGCGGGCGACGCAGCGGGTGGCTGCCCCCCGCGGATGACGGGCTGCGGCCGGGCGGTGGGCTTGCGCCGCAGCAGCGCCTGGATGCGGCGGTCGTTCCCCCGGTTCGGCGCGCGGTACGTGGTGGGCTGCGGCGCCGGCGTGGTGGTCGTGGTGGGCACGGTGGCCGGCGGCGTGGCGGGCGTCACGGGGCGCAGTGCGGACGGCCGGGGCCTCGCCGTCGTCGGGTACTCCACCTCGAGGTGCTGGTCGGGGACGGCAGGGGAGAAGTCCTCGGCGCCGTCCTGTGGGAAGGCGACCGGCTGCCTCCACCGCTGTTGCTGCTGCACGTCAAGGCCCTGCTGCTGGCGCTCGGAGGTGGCGAAGTCGGAGGTCGCCCTCAGGTCGTCCCTGGGGAAGTTGAGCAGCGTGGGCGGCAGCGTGGGCGAGCTGAAGCCCACCTGGTCCAGGAAACGCTGCGGGCCCGTGGCGCCAAGCCCCGTCGTCTCCGCCAGGGGCGTCGGTCGGCGGCCCCGCAGCGCGCCCAGCGTGCCGGCGGGCGGCCGAATGGTGGTGGGCGTGAAGGGCTGCACGAAGGACGTGGGCCCGCTGGGCTGGCCGCCGGACTGGCTGGGCTGCAGCCGCGACTGCACGGGCGTCACCTGGGGGCGCGGCGCGGCGGGGGCCGACGGCGGCGCCGCCGACTGGAAGGCGAAGGGGCTGAACTGCTGCGGCGCCGTGGCGGGGAACTGCTGCTGGAACTGCTGGAACTGGGGCACCCGCTGGAAGGGGCTCAGCTCGGATTGCTGCTGCTGCTGTGGCTGCTGTTGGCGCAGGCCCTGCGACTGCCCGATCTGCAACAAGGGCAACCAGGCGGTCAGCGCGAGGCTGCGAGGCTCGCCGATGTGCCTGGGGTGTGCCGCCAGAACGTCATGACGTACCTGCTGCTGCTGCGACTGGATGAAGTCGCCATGGTAGTCGGGCGCCGCGGAGCGGAAGGGCGAGAAGGGCTGCTGTGGAGGCTGCGGCGGCGGCGGCGGTTGCTGGTGGAAGAAGCCTGCCTGGAACTGCTGGTCGTCCGCCGTCTGCTGGAACGGGATGAACCGCGGCTGTGGCTGTGGCTGCAGCGGCGTCTCCGGGAAGAAAAACCTCCCGCCTGCGGGCAGACGGAAAAAAGAAAACAATTAGGCTGATGGCAGAGCGTGACGCGGCCCGCTGCGATCGAACCCGATCGAACCCAGTCCGAGAGCACTCGCGGCAGGTCTGGGCGACGCAACAACCAACTCACTGTGCGGTCCGATTTATCAGGCCGCACTTATTGGAAACTTGGTCCAACTCGGAGATGCCGTGGCACTGCACTGCACTGTGCACGTACCCCGCTCGCCGCACCACGCCACGCCTTGCACGGCGCGGCGGCGCGGCAGCCCCGGGAGGGTAGGCAACCGCATCAGCAGCCCTAGCCTGGCCTCCAGGCGGCGGTCTGTGAGGCCACTTTCGACTCTCTGTCTCTCTCGCGCCCATGGGACGTTGCGCACAGGTGCGAGAGAGAGGGGAGGAGAGAGCGACGAGGCGGCGCGCGGAGTGAGCCCGAAGCCCCCCCCAATGCCCGAGGCGGCCCGAGGCGGCAGCCCATCACCGCGGTCACACTTCAGCCTAACTACTGCAACAACTTGCGCGGAATTCCCCAAATTTGTTGGCGCTGCCTCGCTTTTACTCCCCCGCCTCTAATCTCGTCGCTCTTATCAATGTGGCCTCGCTGGCTGCCGCGCTCTGCCGCTCTGCCGCCCCCTCCCCTCGGCAGTGGAGCGCGCGGGGCTGGAAGCTGGGAGCCAGCGCTTCCCTCGTTTTTACCCCCGATAGCGTTTTGTGCCAAACCCAGGCGAAGCGCGAAGCCAGGCAAAGCCCGATCCAGTACATCCGTTTGGCCCGCCCTCGGCCCGCCCGGCCCGGCCGCTGTCTCCATCCATCCTACTTACGGCCTCTCGATGGGCAGCGCTCCAGTTCGATAGCTCGATAGCACTCGATAGGGACAAGCATGCCTAATCTATCAAGGCACCACCACGTCCCGCCGGTCCGCCTCACGGCGGCGCCCTCTGGCTCCTCTGGCACGGCGCCCTCGGCAGCGCTGGCGCCTTCTAGCGCCCTCGCGCGGCGTCGAGCGGAACCAGGGGGAACCAGCGGAACCGAAGTTGCCGGCTTTTGTTGTGTAAGCGTCCGACTGCGCGAAATGATAGCAGTGTGGCGTTCGGGTGGTTCGGGGCGCTGCCTGCCCGCCTCGGGTGGTGCCGAAGTGTGTGCCGTGGGGGGGGGGGGTGGGGTAGGGAGAGAGCCACCCGCCGGCTCACCAGCCGTGCGGCAAAAGTTAGCTGTTCCTCTGAAACCAACCGGAAGCAAACTTGGAGCCTTTCGCCAAAGCGCCGGGCTTGGCCCTGGCTTGGCCCTGGCTTGCCCTGCCCGCCCCCACTACGGGCGCCTCACTCGGCGCTCCCCAGCCACTTGGAGCACTACACGGATCCCAAAGCTGTTGTTGGTTTGGGGAACAAGTACGGAGCACGGGGCCAGCACGGGGAGTCGACGGCGTGCTCTTTCGATAAGCCTCCGCATTCCGAAATCTGGCATAGTAGTCGGCGAAGCGCGGCGAAGCCCCCGTCTTTGCACGACGCGATCGAGTTTCGTTGAGGTGGGGGGATACCTTTTTTTCCGGACCGACCACCGATCGATGGCGGCAGGGCCAGGGCGAGCCCGGGCTAGCCGCGGGTCGTCCGGAACCGGAACTCTGGGGTGCATTCGGTCTGTTAATTGCAGGCTCTTTCAATTAGCGTAATGGAGCGAGCGTGGCACACAACAGTTGTCCGGCCCCAAATTTAAATTTACACAAACTGGACTGCACAAACAACAACAACAACAACAACAACAACAACAAAAAAGACAAGGGGTGGCGGGCGACGCGACCGTTAGTCGCGCTTGCTCTTCTTTTCCGGGGGCGCTGAAAGACGGCGTGTTTTTGTTTCTGCTGCTGTTGATGCCATTCCAATAGGCTGCTGAGCCGAAGTGAAGCCCTTTGACAGCGGGAACTCGAGTCAAGCGCAGAAACACGATTATATCACAAGTTTGGGGACGCTTGCCAGGTAAACAAGGCCGACGCTACACTGTGCTCGATTCGCGCTTCGCGCTCCAGGCCTCGCCTCGCCCCGCCCCGCCCCGCCCCCCCCCGGGCGTACGACTGCTTTTATTTAGTCTGCTGCATCTCAGGTTACGGCCCAGCCGCCACCCACCCCGTGCCGCCACGCCCCGCCCCACGCCGGGATCAAGTTAGTCAAACCCGGGGGACCAGCGGCGCGCGGAGACGCGGCGACGCGGCGACGCGGCGGGTTTTTTCAGCCGGCTGGAGGCTGCAGCAGGCCCACCACCTAAAGGCTGCCTCTCGAAGGGGGACGTCAAAAGGGAAGGCCGTCAAAAGACGGGCAAATGAAAGACAAAAAGCAGCCGAATGAAAGCCAAATAGCAGCCGAAGAGCAGGCGAACGGCAGCCCAAAAGAAAAGGGAATTTTTGGACACGACGCAGTTTGTATTCAGGGTTGTTGTCTTATCTCTCGCAATGGTTTTATCGAAAAAACGAAGTTACCGTACGATCTTTGTTACAAAGGGCCCGGGGCGATCATTTGACCTACCTAAGTAGACCGACAAAAAGTAGACCGACCTATTTTTTGACCGACCTGAATAAAAAATTGAATAAAAAAATTTAATAAAAAAATTTGCATTTTTGACCGACCTAGACTTGACCGACCGAATAAAAAAATTTAATAAAAAAATTGAATAAAAATATTTTCATTTTTTACCGACCTAGATTTGACCGACCTGAATAAAAAAATTGAATAAAAAAATTGAATAAAAAAATTCGCGTTTTTGACCGAGTAGTCTTTATCAGGTATAAGGTCCCATCAGGGATAATTCATCAAGCATAATTTTCATCAGATATAAAAGCATAAATAATTTTGTTGATTTACACGAAATCTCCTCAGGTATAATTCTAACAGATAAACGATAATATACAAAAAATGCAAGCGTAGCATAAGATATAATTCTCTTCACATATAATTCCTCAGGGATAATGTCATCAAAATAACCCCAAATATAATTCCCATCAGGCATAATACACAAATTTTTCCAGCTGCAGTATGGATCCTTATTGACAGTACATTTTCCGTCCGTCCTGAGAAAACCCTCTGGTAGGCAGCTGTTGGTCTTTCACCCCCTCCCGAAACATTTTGAGCACACTGTTTGAAGCTGCAAGCCTTCAATACCAATACTTGTACTTCACTTGTTATTCTATGTTAGTGTCGCGATTTACAGTTGCCTACATAGTGAAAAACAACAAGTGTCAGTTCTGATTTCTTTTCTTCTTCCCAAACCCCTGGTATGTCTCCCTCCTTGGCCAAGGTTCCACTATTGCTTTGCTTTTGAATGCACCCCCCTGGCAAGGTGTCACTTTTCCCCACAGTATATCGCTCCTCAGAGCTGAATTAATGAAAAATATAAAAAAAATTTAAAAAATAAAATTTATCCCTGATGGGAATTATACTTCATGCAAATTATCCCTGATGAAACTAAAAGTAAATCTATTATACCTGTTGAAAAATTATGGTGTTGCCAATTATCCTAAAGAACATTATACCTGATGGGATTATATCTGACGGGACCTTATACCTGTTGAATTTCCCCCCTTTTTGACCGCCCTAGACTTGACCGACATTATAAAAGAATTGAATAAAAAAATTCAATAAAAATATTGCCCGACCCAGACTTGACCTCCCTAATAAAAAAATTGAAAAAAAGAATTCAATAAAAATATTCGCATTATTGACCGACTTGGTGCCAGGAGGTGGGCCACATTGGCCGGGACTGTCCGGCACGCCGAGACCGCCGCGACGAAAAAGGGCCGCCGAGGCGACGACCACCGCGACAATCGCCGTAACGGCCACCGTGACGATCGTCGGGGAGATGTCAGAAACCCCAAGGGGAACGAACCCCCGGTACCGCCGCGACCGCCGCTAGGGGCGCGGCGCGGCGCGGACCTACCCCGGCGACTCCGTCATCGCCCCGCTGCACGCCGACCCCTCGTCGCTTGCGCCGCCGTGCACCCTGGAGACGGTCCCCCGTCATCGACGTCCTCATCAACGACACGCCCTGCCCCACGGTGGTCGAAACTGGCGCCGTCATCACGCTCGTTCTGCGCGGCCTCCTCCCGGCCGGGGGCCCCCCCCCGCCGAAGGCTAACATGCGGATTCGCGGCGTTTCCGGAAGAAGTGACGGACGCCTTTGGCCCCCGACGAGCGACGTTCCGGGGATCAAGACAATTCGGGACGCCCTGGAGCACAGCGAGGACCGGCCTCGACGGCGGCCCCGACGGCGGCCTCGACGGCGGCCTCGACGGCGGCCTCGACGGCGACCTCGACGGTGGCCTCGACGGCGGCCTCGACGGCGGCCTCGACGGCGGCCTCGACGGCGGCCTCGACGGGCTCGACGGAGGCAACGGCGTCAAGTGCGCCAAAACCCCCCCCGCTCTCTAGGAATTCTTTAATTCAAGTCGGTCACTAATGCGAATATTTTATTGAATTCTTTTATTCAAGGTTTTTTTTTAGGTAGGTCAAGTCTGGGTCGGTCAATATTTTTATTTAATTTTTTATTCAAATTTTTTTATAAGTCGGTCAAGTCTAGGTCGGTCAAAAATGCGAATATTTTTATTCAATTTTTTTATTTAGGTCGGTCAAGTCTAGGTCGGTCAAAAACGCGAAAATTTTTTTTCAATTTTTTTTTCAATTTTTTTTTTCAGGTCGGTCAAGTCTAGGTCGGTCAAAAATGCGAATATTTTTATTCAATTTTTTTTTCAATTTTTTATTCAGGTCGGTCAAAAAATAGGTCGGGCTACTTTTGTCGGTTACTTTAGGTAGGTCAAATGATAAGCCCCCCAAAGGGTTTTAAAAGGGCGTTTAAAACAAAAACTATGGACCTTGATCGAGAAAAATGGAATAACTACAGGAGATACCCGTTTTTTGGAGGAAGAAGGAAGATGCGTGCTGCATGGTTCAAACAGTGGCGCCAGAAGAAGACACGTAACTGTTTTCGAACGGACAGGCAGATACGTTTTAACGCACCAGGGAGACCTCAACGCACGGAAAAAAACAAAAGAACGGCAGCCCCCCCAAAAAAACTTGTTTTGTTTCACGAAGTGTGTGCCGCGGAGGGTGGGGGAGGGAGAGAGCCACCCGCCGGCTCACCAGCCGTGCGGCAAAAGTTAGCTGTTCCTCTGAAACCAACCGGAAGCTAAACTTGGAGCCTTTCGCCAAAGCGCCGGGCTTGGCCCTGGCTTGGCCCTGGCTTGCCCTGCCCGCCCTCACTCCGGGCGCCTCACTCGGCGCTCCCCAGCCACTTGGAGCACTACACGGATCCAACGCTGTTGTTGTGTTGGGCAACAAGTACGGGAGCACGGGGCCAGCACGGGGAGTCGACGGCGTGCTCTTTCGATAAGCCCTCCGCCTTCCGAAATCTGGCATAGTCGGCAAGCGCGGCGAAGCCCGCTGTCTTTGCACGACGCGATCGAGTTTCGTTGAGGTGCGGGATACCTTTTTTGCCGGACCGACCACCGATCGATGGCGGCAGGGCCAGGGCCAGCACAGGGCTAGCCGCGGGTCGTCCGGAACCGGAACTCTGGGGTGCATTCGGTCTGTTAATTGCAGGCTCTTTCAATTAGCGTAATGGAGCGAGCGTGGCACACAACAGTTGTCCGGCCCAATTAATTCACACAAGCTGGACTGCACAAACAACAACAACAACAACAACAACAACAATAACAACAACAACGACAAGGGGTGGCGGGCGACCGAGGGGTCGGCAACTTCCCTTGGCCGTGTACGAGGGAGTATACGTATATTACCAGTAATATAGGTAATATATGTGTAATATATGTGTAATATAAAGTAATACAAAGTAATATATAGTAATATAGGGGTATTATAGAGGCGAAATTGTGGTAATATGCAAGTAATATATGGTAATATACAGGTAATATACGGGTAATATAGCCACCGCGTACGAAGTAATATATGAGTTGCCGACCCCTCGCGGGCGACGCGACCGTTAGTCGCGCTTGCTCTTCTTCATCGCGGCGGCTGAAAGACGGCGATGTTGTTGTTGTTGCTGTTGATGCCATTCCAATAGGCCGCTGAGCCGAAGTGAAGCCCTTTGACAGCGGGAACTCGAGTCAAGCGCAGAAACACGATTATATCACAAGTTGGCGACGCTTGCCAGGTAAACAAGGCCGACGCTACACTGTGCTCGAATCGCGCTTCGCGCTCCAAGCCTCGCCCCGCCTCGCCCCGCCCCGCCCCGCCCGACGTACGACTGCTTTCATCTAGTCTGCTGCATCTCAGGTTACGGCCCAGCCGCCACCCACCCCGCGCCGCCACGCCCCGCCCCACGCCGGGATCAAGTTAGTCAAACCGGCGGACCAGCGGCGCGCGGAGACGCGGCGACGCGGCGGGTTTGTTCAGCCGGCTGGAGGCTGCAGCAGGCCCACCTAATGGCTGCCTCTCGAAGGGCACGTCAAAAGGGAAGGCCGTCAAATGACGGGCAAATGAAAGACAAATAGCAGCCGAATGAAAGCCAAATAGCAGCCGAAGAGCAGGCGAACGGCAGCCAAATGAAAGGCAATTTTTGGACACGACGCAGTTTGTATTCAGGGTTGTTGTCTTTATCTCTCGCAATGGATTCTTATCGAAAAAAATCGAAACGTCCCGTACGATCTTTGTTACAAGGTTCTAAAAGGGCGTTTAAAAACAAAAGCTATGGACCTTATCGAGAAAAATGGAATAAGTACAGGAGATACCCCTTTTTTTGGAGGAAGAAGGAAGATGCGTGCTGCATGGTTCAAACAGTGGCGCCAGAAAAAGACACGTAACTGTTTTCAAACGGACAGGCAGATACGTTTGAACAAACCAGGGAGACCTCAACGCACGGGAACAACAGAAGAACGTGCAGCTCCCAGAAACACTTGTTTTGTTTCACGTTCAGAGTAGAGGCGTTTGATTTCTACTCTGCTTGCGGCCCGAGGAGGGGACCAAAGCGGGATGGAGACACAACCCTGCAGGGCTGCCAACCGAGACTCTCTGCCGATAACTAGCGTGTCAGTCGGCGCGGCCGCGGGGCCCCGCCACCGCAAGGACTGACACATTTCTGTGTGGTCACACTTACCCTTTTTCTCGCGGTCTGCGGCCGCCCCTCCCCTCCCCCTCCCCGCTGCCCGCGGGCTGCTGCTTTCTAACTTGCCGCGTCTAATCACGCTGCGGTTCAGAATGCCGAGGACAGCGCCGCCCACGCGTTTCGACGAGAATCTTGTTACCAACCCCAAACAGCAAAAAAAAAAAAAAATTGACTCGAGAAAAAGAGCAGAGCGGCCCAAGTTCATTCCCGTCTCGTTCTGCAAACGCCTTCGGTGCTCCCGGCGCTACTCTTTCCCCGGGGAACCCGCCCGCCCTCGCGCCAGCCCCGCGCACCACGAGTGTGAATGTAGGCGTCGTGGCGCGCGCGCGCGCGCACACACACACACACACGCACACACACACACACACACACACACACACACACACACACACACACGGTCGAAATTTGGCGACGGTGCGCGTGCGTTCTGCGCTATTGCAGCGAAACCCGCTGGGATCGCGCGTAGCTGCGCGTAGCTACGCCCAGGGCCCCGATGTGGCGCTGGGCCGGGCCGACCCCGCGGCGCGCCAAGACTCCGTGAGAACATAAGCTTTGGCGGCGCGTGAGTGTGACTGTGAGGGGCCCCGAGGCGCCCCCGGCACGTAGGCAGCCCGCGCCGCGCAACCCCCGGCCACGCCGCGCCACGCCACGCCCCGCCGCGCCGCGCCATGCCGGGGCGTGCAAATTATCAAAAGCCCAACAACGACTGAGCGTGGCGCTCGGCGGCACGCGGCGGCATGCACACAGTGTGCTTTGAGGCCCGTATGGTCGGTTCATGAGCAGCTGGCAAACTTTTGGCGCGCGGAGGAAACCCGGGCGTCGCAGCCGCCGTCGTCGTCGGGGGGTGGGGGTGTCGTAATGGGACAAACAGCCCGCCTCACGCGGGTCGGGTCGGGTCGGGTCGCATTGGGGCGCGGCGCGCGCGGAGCGGAGACACAACAACGGCCAGCTCATTCCAAACAGCGCCTCGTCGCTCTGTCTCTCTCGCACCCCTACGGAACGCCCCACGAGTGCGAGAGAGACAGAGACACGAAATCAGCCAGGCAAGGCAGCCACAGGTGCGTTTGTCACAAACAACTACTTTGGATCAGTCGCGGTGGCGCCGCCGCCACATCCATCCCCGGGGCCACAATGGGCGGGCGGCCGCGGCGGGCCCGTCGCTCTATCTCTCTCGCACTCGTGGGGCGTCCCGCAGCCCCGCAGCCCCGCAGCGGTGCGAGAGTGACAGAGAGCGGCTCGGAATGAGCCCGCGGCGTGCTCAGCCACGTGACTCAGGCGGGGCGTGGCGGGGCGGGGCGTGGCGGGGCGGGGCGTGGCGGGGCGGGCGCCACCCACGGACTCGAAGAGCTCGCAGAACGCGAGGGATGCCTGTGTAATGGCGTGCTTGCGAAATGAGCAATGTGAGCGATGGCAGTGGGGAAGCCTGGTCCACAGTCCACCCCGCCGTTGTCTTTCTGCCGTTCGTCCACCACACTGTCCGAAGAGCCGGCCACGACCTGCCAGTGGCTTTTCCTTTTCTTCCTTTTTTTAGGGTGTTTGCGATGGGCGCCTGGGAACGGTCCAGCCCGTCACTCGGGGCCGCGCCCCGAAAAAGTCCGGGCGTGGCCCGAAGCTAGCTACGCCTAGCCGGGCCTAGCTTACGCCGCCGGGCCTTGCTACGCCGCCGGGCCTTGCTACGCCGCCGGGCCTAGCTACGCCGCCGGGCCTAGCTACGCCGCCGGGCCTTGCTACGCCGCCGGGCCTAGCTACGCCACCGGGCCTTGCTACGCCGCCGGGCCTTGCTACGCCGCCGGGCCTAGCTACGCCACCGGGCCTTGCTACGCCGCCGGGCCTTGCTACGCCGCCGGGCCTAGCTACGCCGCCGGGCCTAGCTACGCCGCCGGGCCTAGCTACGCCGCCGCCTCGCCCAAACTGTCCGCGCGGCGCGCGGCGCAAAGGGATTTCTTGTTGCAAACTCCAAAAGTGGAAGCGGCGAAAGTGCTTTAAGTGGATGTTGGCTGGTCCCTTGGCCGCCTCGCCTCAAAGAGATTGGGGAAGGGAGAGGAAGGGCAGGCCAAAGGCTTGCAGCGCGCATCAACTCGCCATTGTTGCCGGCCCGGCTTTGCCTGCAGAGGAAGTGCAGCTCGCACATGCATGCATCAATGCCGCATGCCCAGATAGGTAAAGCAAGAAAGACGAAAAAGAGAGAAGACCACACGCAGAGCGACGCAGAGCGACGCAGAGCGACGCAGAGCGGGCGCGGGTTCGATTCCGCTCCAGGTCACATTGCGCGATGCGATGTCGGTTTTCCTCTTTGTTTTGCATTCATTGCGCTGCATGCGCTGCATCGTGCCTGCACAACACGGCCGTGAAAAAGGACGACGTCTCGGCAGTCTCGGGGAGGGGAGCTTAGCGCGGCTGCAGGCGATGCGCCCGCTGGTCCAACACGCGCCCAAAATCCGAGAGTAACTCCGCAACGGCCATTGTTCTCTTTAAACCGCGCTACAGCGAAACGCGTCGGGGACTTGACCAGCGTAAAAACATCGGGACTGACTTTTCCGGTGGATCTGGCGCAGCGCATCTGACTCGCCAAGCAGGTGCCTCGGTTGTGCGTCACGCTTGTCATGCGAGTTCGGGAGCATCGGCCTCGGTGGTCAACATGCGACCGAAAATTCAACCCGGCAGTGTAGACTGTGGCTGAAGCGAGGACGCTCCGCGACGAGCCGCGGCCGCGAACGGGCCAGAGATTGCTCTTCCAAATTATGTGTCGCGGCGGCCCCGCCCCGCCCCGCCCCGCTGCGGCCGCCTGCCCGCGTCGACTCCATTCCATTACTCAACTTTCCAACTTTTTTTTGCCTCGCGCCGACGATGGCCGACGACTGGAAGTAAAGTCCTAGAGGTGAGCGGAAACGCGGCACCGCGCGCCCCACGGCGTGCCCCATGGCGTGCCCCATGGCGTGCCTCGTGCCGCGTCCGCCAAAGACGCCGACTTTAAAGTCACCAACTTGACGCGGGCGCGCGGCCGGTCGGGGCGGAGCCGGGAGGAGGGGTTGGCGGGCACTGGAGCCAAGGGATGGCCTGGGGAGCGGGCCGGGGCCGGGCGGGGTCACTCATTTAATTTCAGCGATGTTCTTCTCTAAAACAGCGCCCTAGCCCTTGGCGCTGCTCGCGCTGCTCTTCTTGGACGGCGACAGGACAGACTTCCCCGTCCGACCGAGTGACGCGTGGCGCGAACACCGCGCGGCCTGACGCTCCCGCCCACTGCGTCTACATCCGCTCCTCCTGGAAGAGAGGAGCCTTCTTCTCGTTCTCCACCTGCCCTGAGTTCCCCGCCCGCGAGCTGCTGAGCTGCCGCCACTTTACAGGCGCTCCTCCTGCTGCCCTCCAGGGAGTTTGTTTGCAGACGGCAAAGGCCTGCGCCGGCCTGCGCCCACTACAACGAGGTTTCCCTAATCTAATTTTACTTTATAACTTGGCTGGAAGGAGCGCGGCGTATACCTGCACGTCGGCGGTATAAGTGTGTGTGTGTGTGTGTGTGTGTGTGTGTGGAGGGGGAGGGGGCTGTGCGGTGCTCGCGCGCATCAGTGCGAGTAAGGCCCTTTTTGCACGCTCATCACGCAATAACCTAACTCCTCCTGGCCGCCATCGCTTCAATCAACCTCCCCCGGCCATCACGGCCATCACGGGGCAGCGGGTATTATTATAATAACGCAAACAAGAGAGCGGGGCTCGGCGGTGAGGCGCCAAGGCGGCAAGGCGAGGGGAGAGAATGGCTGTGGGACGCGCTAATACTCCCCGGAGCCCCCGTGGCGGCCCTCGCGGGCCCGGACCCGCGGCCCTGGCCCGCAGCCCCGCAGCCCCGCAGCCCCGCAGCAACGCCACATCGACAGGCAGCAGCCAGCACAGTTCAGCACAGCGGCAAAGCCAAAGGCGGGCGAAGGCGGAGGCGGCCAAAGGCATACACTGCAAACCGAGGCGAGGAACGTCGCTACGCCGCGCCTGTCTGGCACGCGGGGTAGCGACGACCGGTAACGGCTGCTCGCTTTGATGTCGGCGGCCAAGGACTCGCAAACAGACGCTGGAAAACAGCGCGCCCCGCGCCGACAGGCCGACAGGCTTCCCAGCCAAACGGCGTGGCCGTTGACGGCGGTCGCCCTCGGGGTTGCCCACTGCCAAGCCCACTGCCGACGACATCGGCACCAAGGCGTCAAGACTGGTGGCACGCGGGAACACAATTCGCGGCACTATGTAAAGCCCGCAGAATAGCCCCCCCCCCCAGCGGGCATAGGCGATGAACAGGGCGCCGCAGGAGGCGGAGGGAGGAGGGGAGAGGGCGAAACTGACACAAGGTCCGAGGACCCGTAATCGAATATGTGTCTCCCGGAGAGGAATTTGATTATGGAGCTCAGAAACAAAGGCCGGCATTCCCGTTCCCCCTTCTCCCCTTCCCTCTCCTTCACCGCCCGCCCCGCCGCCGAGCTACCTCCTTCCTTTATACATGCCCCTTCCCCTCCCCGCCCCCACTCCCTCCCCTTCCAAACATGTACCGAATAACTTTCTCGGCTCGCTCACCATTTTGTACAACGCACGCGCGCGCTCTCACACACACACACACACACACACACACACACACACACACTACCTCACTTTACATAGTCACACACGCATACACATCACACACACACACACACACACACACACACACACACCGACTTCTGAATTAATTCGAGCGTCAAAAAGTGGCTCAGTGGATTCGCACCCCAGGGAGACGCAGACACGAGCACGGCGAGAGACAGGCGGGGAGGGGAGGCGCGCGGAGCGGACGCCTGCCGACTCGAGGATAGGCAGACCCGCGGCGCAGCGGTGCCGGCGCCCGCGTCGCGCGGCCTACCTCGCAGGCGCCCGGCCGCGGAACTCGCCGAGGCGGCAGCAGGCAGCGCGCTGTCTCTCTCGCACCCCCGCGGGGCGGCCCGTGAGCGCGAGAGAGGCAGAAGGCGCTGTTCGGAATCAGTGGCACTGGCAATAATACCGCGCCGCCGCCGCCGCCTTCCAGACACTTTTCACTCCGATCGAGAGGCGGCGGCACTGCGAGACTGCGAGACGGTGACTTTCCCATTACCGGGGACTGGGACACTGCGACGACTGGGGCACTGGGACCGCGGCCCCGCCTCCAGCCTCGCAGCCACTCCGCGCACCACGCTGCTACACTCGAAGGCGGCGACGACAGCGACGACGGCGACCACGACGGTTCGTCCTTCGGCCCAGCGCTTTGCAGCCCGGTTACAGCCCCGCCAGGCCGTCGGCCTGCAGTCGGAGCGTTTTCGTTTTACTGCTCCGTTCCGCTCCGTTCGCTGCTTCTGCTGGCGATGCCGCCACCTCGGCAGGCAGGTGCCTTTTCACGCCATTCCCCTGCAAATCGACGTGTGGGCTTGCGCAGCGACGGGGCCGCGGAGCCGCGCCAACGGCAGCCAACGGCAGCCCCGCACCTGGGAGACACGCTGGCGAAGAGTGCCGTAAAGCTGGTGGCGCGGAGCGGCGGGGCGGAGCGGGGCGGGGCGCCTCAAGGCCGGCCACGCCGCCAGCAATGCAGGTCACCGTCGCCGTCGTCGCGAAGCCGGGCTGGCTGCCGGCGCTGGCTGCCGACGGGACGGCCGCGATCACACTCACGCCGAGCCGCCGTGCCGCCGCAGCGTCATTCCGAGCGCCGCTCTGTCTCCGTCGCTCTCGCAACGCCGCGCGCGACGCGAGTGGCTCTGTGTTGCCGTTTTGCCACGCGCCGTTCAGGAACACGCTCTCAATAAGAGTGTCTCGGAGCGGCCCCTCCCCTCCCCTCCCCTCCCCTCCCCTCCCATCCAGGTTTCGAGGGGCATGTCGCATTCCAGGCGGGCGAGCTCGCAGGTACACCGCACTCTCCGCACGCACACGCACACGCGCACACACGGACGCACACACGCGCCGCTGCCCCCGCGGGCGTGAGGCGCGTGAGGCGCGAGCGCGACAGCGAAAGAGGCGGCGTGAAAGACGCGGCGGCAGGGGCGGTCCCGGGAGGCAGAGGACGCAAGGGGAGGGGGGGGGAGGCAGATGCGGCCGCTCCCACGCCCACAGCGAGCTGTTTGCCGCATCGGCACTGTCATGGTGGTGTACATCATCGGGTTGGACACCGTCGCGCCGGGCGGGCGGACGGACGGACAGGCAGACGGACAGGCAGACGGACAGGCAGGCAGACAGGCGCCCTCTGCGGGGGATCCTCGAGAGAGGGTTGGTCGCGCGGCGCGGCGGCGGGCCTCTCTTCTTGGAAGGCACTCGTTGTCCTTCGCCCTAATCGTCATCTCGTGTGTCGCGCGGCGCGCACTACACTGGCGGGACGGGGGGCCTTTCTCCGGCGAGGCGAGGCGAGGCGCCACGGCACGTGACGCGTGACGCGCCGATCGGAACTATCGGGACGAGGATCCGGCACTGGCGCGCACTGCCGGTCCCGGCGCCGCGGCACTGACAGCGCAGCGGGGCAACAATGCGGCGGAACAATGGTCAAGGCGAGCGCCTGTCTGTCTGTCTGCCTGCCTGTCCGTCTGCCTGTCCGTCCGTCCGCTCGTCCGCCCGAGGAGCAGTACGTGTACGTACAGGCAGGTACAGCCCATACCACACCGTACGCCGCGGCCCGCCACGGCCCGCCACGCTCACAATGGCGTGGAAAAGATGCAAGGCGCTTGTCCGGCCGGCCGGATCACTACGGACAATGACGAAGGCACGGCGGACGGACGGACCGACGGACAGACAGACAGACAGACAAATCGCTTATTCACTTTCACTGCACCTGCCGCCGGGAAAGACACATGCAATATACACAGTGCAGAGCAGAACAGCATCGAGAGGAAATGGTCGTGGTCTTTTTTGCCCACTCCCTTTTTAGCCCTTTTAGGTTGGCATGTCGTTTCGGGCTTATATTTCTCGTTATAAACGTATGCAAACAAAATGGTGCAGGAGGGGCCGTGGTAATCCGAGGTGCACATTCCCTGCCTCCTTTGGGGGGAGGGGGGAGGGCTTCTTTGCCTATGGCCCTCCGGACCCTTTAAAGGGCGACCCCCTCCCCCCCCCCTCCCCGACTCATCCACTTTGCGAGATTTGGCAAGGGGCTGGAGCGTTCCGGCCTGCCGTCTCCCTGCATCTCCCCGCGTCACTAACCTCTCATCGCACACAGGCAAAAAAAGGGGGGAAGAAAAATAAGAAAAAAAATAATTGGACGCACTGGCAGGCAGGCAGCCAAGCAGGCAGCCAAGCAGGCAGCCAAGCAGGCAGCCAGCCTTGAGAGAGCCGGCAGCCAAGCCGCCAGGCAGCCCTGCGCAGCCCTGCGGTGAAAGGGAGAACGCGCCCTTCGGTGCCGCCACTGCCTTCGGCCGTCAGTGCCTTCGGCTGCTTCGGCTGCTCCGACCCTTTGTAGTTCCTTATCGCCTCCACGCAGATCGCTCCGACCGACATCGCGGATGGGACTGGATGGGACCACTGCCCGCAAAAAAAGGCATAAAACCCATCGCATCGGGGAAAATTATTATTGCCGTTATTGTCCAGAGCAAATATTTTTATTTAATACGGCAGCGGAGCAGAGAGGCCCCGCGGCACTGGGGCTGGCTGGCAGGCTGCGGCGCAACATTTTATAGAGAACGCTTTATCATCAATCTTACGCGGTGAAATATCATCAAGACATTTCTCTCTTCTGCAGCCCCCTCTGCTCCCCGTGAGGGGTGGGTTGGGTGAGTCACAGACAAGAGCTCCCCCACTCACACATACGCTCCCTCGGTCTCTCACGCACTCTCACACACGCTCCACCACTCCCATCCCTTCCCCTCCAGGACGTCGACGGGTACTTCCAATCCCCTTAATGAAAGCCAAGGCGGCCAGAGCTTAGTGGCCTCCTCGGGGCCACCGCGCCTTGCCTTTGCTTTGCCTTGCTTCGCCCTGCCGCGCCTCGCCTCGCCGTGTTTCAGGCCTGGGGGCTTTCTTCTTTCGCCCGTGCTTTCCGTTTGAATTTTCGCGCGCCATTCCCGTTGTTGCCGGAGGTGAAACACACAGCTGCATTCCGCTGCGTTGGTCTGACGGTGGTGTTTCGGTGTTTCGGCGAGTGAGTTCAGTTCAGGCCCCGTGGGGGTGCGGGGTAGGGGTGGAAGCGGGGGTGGCCCCGTCGCAAAAACTTTCTCAAAGCGGACGACCGCGAGGGCGGGGGAGGGGTCGCCTTAGAGGGGAGGTTTGGCGAAAGAGGGAGAGAGAAGGAGAAAGTGAGGGAGAGAGAGGGAGAGAGAGAGAGAGAGAGAGAGAGAGAGAGAGAGAGAGAGAAAGAGAGAGAGAGAGAGAGAGAGAGGGAGAGAGGGAGAGGCTGGTGTGAGGAGATTTGATGTACACATTACGCAAATTTTATGAATGGGTTTCTCTTAGCTATCACGATAAGAACTTTATGATTCAGAGTGGCGCGCGGCATGCCGGCACACCGTGAGTCGGTGGCTCAATTGTTTACGACGTCGTCAACGACGCGTGCTTTCCGTACCCATCCCATCCGCGCGCCTGCCTGGCCGCCCGCCTCGGGTTCGACTCCCGGCGGCGGCAGCGGAAGCGTTCAGCAGCAGCCGCCTGCCTCGGCCTCCCTCGTAACGTCAGTTTCGTGCGCAATTTGATGATGGGGGATATAATCGCAGCACGCTTGCAAAATGAGCGCAAGTTTTGCTGCTACTTCCTTAGTATCGCGCAGTAAAATAAAGGCGGACTCATCTAAAAAATTAAGCGCTGGTGCTGATTTTTTTTGTCGGTAAGCTCAAATATTTTTCTTTAGCACTGCTGAAAGAATTCGCCGTAGTCATCACAATCTTAAGGCATCAATGCTCCGATCGAAGCTATATGCTTCTTTAGTTTGCAGGCTCTAAGCCGAGGTGCGTCGTTGAAACGGTTCGCTGCGAACTGAGCCGCGGGGTAGGCCACGGGATTCCGCATGTACTTCCACTTGCATCTTAGAGGAGGGGCAAACGGCAAACTCGGCGCGAGTTACTCGGCGCGGCTCGTATCGCAGTTTCTAATTATCAGTGCAGTGCTCTGCTCGCTCTGCCTCCTGGCGCGTGCGCCGTGCCGCCGTGCCGCCGTCCACCGCCAACTCCGGAAAACACGTCACCGCCAGCGACGGAACGGAAGTGGAGGGAAATTCGCTCCGCAAGCGAAAAACAAACACAAAAGTACGAAACATGAGACGAGTCGACGAATAAACTAGTGCCTGGTGAACGTCAAGCGAATTGGACGAATACTGCAAATCAAAGTACTATGATGCCGCTTTGCACATCGATAGTTGGGGCCAAAATAAAGGTTTTGACCCGCAGAGGCATTTGATCCGTCCCTTAGGAAAAAAGTTATAACGGTTTGAAATTAACATGGCGCCTTACGGGGATTCCGGGTAGGCAACCCGCCGCACACATCGGCAGTTTTCGCGCTGTCCAGGTTTAATTTCGATCAAAAAAGGCATTTAGAATTGGAATTTCCGAACCAAACTTCTAGCGTCGCTTAGGGAGGGTCCATAGAGCACGCTCACGTTGATAAACCGACAATATCAATCTTGAAATGGAAGTTATAAGCTCTCAAAGTCAAAATTTCCGGAAATTTAACACAGTGGCGTTCAAAACCTTATAACTCAAGATTCAGCCACCCAAAACCTTGCCTCTTCGGGTCAATCTGTCAAGTGGAGTATCAGGAACAATCTCCTGGTTGCCGATTTTCGCTAGGACCTCTAGATCTCGATTTTTGGTCGATTTTGTGCTGAGCGAGCATGGCCCGGAGCGGCGCGGGCTGGTCCGGCCGGCGCGGCGACAGCGCGATGAGCACTTTTCGGAGACTCATTGCGAGGAGCAGGAGTGCCGGTGACTCTTGCACGCTCTGGATTTTAATCTAGGTCACTCTTACTACCGATCATGAAATTTGGGGCCACGTGGGGAACGGGGACCGTCCCTAAATGAAGGCCCGAAAAGGGCGGATCGGACGGCCAGGCAAACCGGCGTGCGGGCCGGCGCCGGCCGTTGTAGCGCGATGCGCACTTTTCGGAGACTTATTGCGAGGAGCAGGAGTGTCCATAGTACGACGCGCAGGAAACGGGGCTGCACTGGAGGTTGTATCCAAAAGATTTTCCTGACAAATTCAATAATTATTAATAAAGTTAGCACGAGAAGAAAATGATAAGGACACCTTCAGAAAGAAACTTCATACACTGCCGTCCTCCTGTCACTATCCCCCCCCCCTCTCTTCTAACTTCCAGATTTGGTAAGTAGTGGTAAGTGCGACATTGCATTTTAGTGTCGCACGACACTCGTGCTCCTCGCAATAAGTCTCCGAAAAGTGCGCATCGCGCTCCAACGGCCGGCGCGCCGGTTCGTCGTCCGATCCCCCGTTTTCGGGCCTTCATTTAGGGACGGTCCCCGTGCCCTGCGTGGCCCCATATTTGATGATCGGTAGTAAGAGTGACCTTGTTTAAAAGCCAGAGCGTGCAAGTGTCGCCGACACTCCTGCTCCTCACAATAAGTCTCCGAAAAGTGCGCATCGCGCTACAACGGCCGGCGCCGGCCCGCACGCCGGTTTGCCTGGCCGTCCGATCCGCCCTTTTCGGGACTTCATTTAGGGACGGTCCCCGTGCCCCACGTGGCCCCAAATTTCATGATCGGTAGTAAGAGTGACCTAGATTAAAATCCAGAGCGTGCAAGAGTCACCGGCACTCCTGCTCCTCGCAATGAGTCTCCGAAAAGTGCTCATCGCGCTGTCGCCGCGCCGGCCGGACCAGCCCGCGCCGCTCCGGGCCATGCTCGCTCAGCACAAAATCGACCAAAAATCGAGATCTAGAGGTCCTAGCGAAAATCGGCAACCAGGAGATTGTTCCTGATACTCCACTTGACAGATTGACCCGAAGAGGCAAGGTTTTGGGTGGCTGAATCTTGAGTTATAAGGTTTTGAACGCCTCTGTGTTAAATTTCCGGAAATTTTGACTTTGAGAGCTTATAACTTCCATTTCAAGATTGATATTGTCGGTTTATCAACGTGAGCGTGCTCTATGGACCCTCCCTAAGCGACGCTAGAAGTTTGGTTCGGAAATTCCAATTCTAAATGCCTTTTTTGATCGAAATTAAACCTGGACAGCGCGAAAACTGCCGATGTGTGCGGCGGGTTGCCTACCCGGAATCCCCGTAAGGCGCCATGTTAATTTCAAACCGTTATAACTTTTTTCCTAAGGGACGGATCAAATGCCTCTGCGGGTCAAAACCTTTATTTTGGCCCCAACTATCGATGTGCAAAGCGGCATCATAGTA
Organism: Thrips palmi; assembly: GCF_012932325.1. NCBI lineage: Eukaryota > Metazoa > Arthropoda > Insecta > Thysanoptera > Thripidae > Thrips > Thrips palmi. The sequence goes on along the minus strand of NW_023144624.1, from coordinate 10,090,009 downwards.
CTTTGATTTGCAGTATCCTGTGACGTTCACCAGGCACTAAACTGGTCGGCTACGGCCGAGGCTACGCTACGCGCTGTGCGGCGAAGGCGGACGCACGGTGTGCTGGGCCTTCAAACTCCAAAACACTGGGGCCTGCGAGCCTCTGGATGCGAAAACTTCAAAGTCGGAACCGGAGCGAATATTTCGCGAGGCACTTCGCGGGATCTTTGCGAGCCTCCTCGTGGACAGCTTGGCGATGCTTCGAGGAGTGCTTCGAGGCTGCTGTCAAGGCTGGAGGGGTGCTTCGAGAGCCGCTTCGAGGGTTGCTTCGAGAGCCGCTTCGAGGGCTGCTACCAGGCTTGCGTAGCTGGGTTTCGGTCGAAAGTTTGTTTGAGGGATCTTACTTGCCACGCATGTCGCGTCGTAGCACGTCCTCGCTCCCCGCCTGCTCCCGGGCTAATCATATTCAGCCTCGTCTATGGCGGGCCGCGGCGCGCGGCGGTGTGTTTTCCGGGCGTAACTAGTTCCACACCGCCACTGCCGGCGCTGCCGCCGCTGCCGCCACACCCGCCGCCACCGCCCCGCGCCTAAAGGGCGGCCAAAATGGCGCCTAAAAGGGCTGGAGGGGCTGCCGGCCCCGTAAGGGTGCTTGTTAACCAGCATTCATCGCGCGCAAACTTTGTTCGGCCAACAAGGCGGTGACGAGGCCCCCGTGCCCACTCGCCTCCGTTCCGAACACTTCTCCGTCCCCCTTGCACTACCGGGGCGACCCGCGTGGGCGCGAGAGGGACAGCGCATGTTCGGATTCAGTCTGCCTGCACGGCCCCAGGCATCACAACGCGCACTCATCAAAAGTTGCCTCCGCCCACCGATGGCCCACGTGGAGCAATGGGGCGCCCCGTACGCACCGCACGCCCACACGGCCTGCCTGTGGGCCACCCCGCACAGTGGGCCGGTGGAGGCGGACAAAACTCTAGACGCGTTTGGAGCTCCAGTGTCGCTAAACAGCCTCAAAACAAACGTGTGACCCCACCAATGGACTCCTCGTTCGGAGAGCAATTAATTGGTGGGGTCACACGCTCGGTTCGAGTCCCATTTGAGACTCTGGAGCTCGAAACGCAACTAGAATTCTGGCCGCCTCCACCGGTCTTCTGGCCCACTGTGCCCCGCCACCCAGCCATCGCCAATGGAATCGGAATGGATTCGGAACGGCAACTCGGGGTGGTTTTGTTTCGCCGGGCCGTTGCTGGTTCCAATCACTCCCACCTCCCTTTCCCTTCGCATTGGCACACCTCTCGCCTCGCCTCGCTTATTCGCAAATGAGTCCGCGCTTTCGGCACTTCCCCCCCCTTTTAGCATGAAATTGTGCGATGTGGTGTCGACCTGCAGTGCTCATCCCGAACAGTGCTTTCGTTGCTCTGTCTCTCTCGCTCTGGCGATGCGTGCCGTACAGGGGTGCGATGGAGACAAATAACCGTCGGCGGCTACCTGGTGGTTGACCTGGCGGCATACTCGAGGACAAAAGGGTCGGGGGTCCAGCCAGAGGTTCGGGGTCCAGGGGCCAGGGGCCCAGAGGTCCAGGGGCCCAGAGGTCCAGGGGCCCAGAGGTCCAAGGGGTCTAGCGGGCGGCCGCCCCGCGTGGCGATGTGGTGCCTCCCGCCGGATGGGAGATGCTTCCTCGAGATGGAAGCAGGGGCGCCCCTCCAGCCTGGCCCGCTCCCTCAAGGCCGACCCCGCCCCGCCCCACCCCGCCCCGCCCCGCCCCGCTGGCACGCCGCAACCTCACCCTTTCATCTTCTCTTTTTGCACCAGAAGCGCCACGTCGCGTGTTCGAATACCACCAGCCCCAGAAAGCTTTTTTCTCGTGCCTCTGAGGGAGGGAGCGCGGTGGCCGCTCAGTCGGGTCGAAGTGATTTACGGGCGACCCCGCCCCGGCCACCCCGCCCCGCCCCGCCCAACACCGCCCCGCCCGCGCACGTCAAAACCACGTCGTCCTGCTTTGTGAATGCATTCCGAATTTGTGTGCCCTGCTGTAATGCATACCCCCCGCTGCCCCCACTCTGTCCCAATAGACTTGAAGGAGTTTGTTGCCAGGATCTCGCCGGGTGGGGCGGGGCGGGGCGGGGCGGGGCGGGGCGGCGCTTGCCCTCGCAGACCGCAATGCGCAGGAAAAAGGGAAGGACAGAGGTGACAAAAGGGCGGCTTTCAAGTTAGCTTCCCTTTCAGCAAAGCGGAGACGCAACCCCTCCAGTTCGAACGTCTTTCCCTGTCTGTCTGTCTGTCTGTCTGTCTGTCTGTCTGTCTGTCTGTCTGTCTGTCTGTCTGTCTGTCTGCCTGTCTTTCTGTGCCTGCCCTCTGCTCGCGGCGCCACGGGCAAAGCGGCGACGCGAAACTCACTGAGCCACCACTGCTGCACTCAAAGGCCCCGCGCCGCGCCACCAGTTGCGTGCGGCGGACGGACGGGCACGGGTCGCACGGACAGACAGACAGACCGACCGAGCGACGGACAGACAGACGGCCGCAAGGTGTCAGCAGCGTAAAGGTCGAGTGGCCCTGCGACCGCCAGCGACGCACCGCCTCGAGGCCCTCGAGGGCCATCCAGCCCTTTGCACCCTCTCTCCCCGTCCGCTGGAGCCTCCAGCCTGGAGGCGACGCGGCGCGGCGGCGGAGCGACGACTGTACTCGCTGCCTGCCTGCCTCAGTGTCGAGTGGATGTCGGTGGGTGTGGTGCAATGCTAGAGCCATTGTCGCGAGCCGTGTCGGCCCTTCAACGGCGTCGCACCGCGTCGCGCGCACACGGCGGGGTGCTTGCTGCTTGGTGCGTGCTCCGAGGGGAAAGGGACCCCCGCAGTTCGGGTGACGACGCCACGCCGCCACGCCACCCCATCCCCTTCCGTCCCCCGGGAGCGCCGTTGGAGCTGCCAGCCTCCCCGAGCACCTCCCCGTCAGCGCGGCCGTCCGGCCTGGCCTGGTCCCAAACGGCACACGCCCACGCCGCACATCGCTGGGGAAAACCATGAGTGGCATTACCATGGAGCCAGCCAGCCAGCCAGAAGCCAGCCAGCCAGCCAGCCAGCCAGCCAGCCCAGCCAGCCAGCCAGCCAGAAGCCAGCCAGCCAGCCAGCCAGCCAGCCAGCCAGCCAGCCAGCCAGCCAGCCAGCCAGCCCAGCCAGCCAGCCAGCCAGAAGCCAGCCAGCCAGCCAGCCAGCCAGCCAGCCAGCCAGCCAGCCAGCCAGCCAGCCAGCCAGCCAGCCAGCCAGCCAACCAGCAGGACGCGGCCGACGTGGAGCCGGAAGCCGAAAGGGAGCCGTCACACACAAAACCAGCGAGGGAACTTATGGGGCGGCCTGCGGGGGGCGGCCGCGCGTTTTGCAGTGTGTGCCCGCCATCCCGCCGTGTGTGAGAGGGAGAGGGAGTGTGTGCTGAGCGTGAGTGCACGACAGTGTGTGAGTGAGAGAGCGCGCCCCTCGGCCCCTCGGCACTGCACCCCGTAAATCAGCGCAGCCAGGCTGAGCCGAGCCCAGCCAGGCCCAGGTAGCAGCAGCGTGGCGACCCCGCGTGCGTCGCCATGGCGTCGCGCTGCCGCTGCGGCGAGCGAGGGAGTAAAGGGGAAAGGAGAGGGGTCGTCGGAGGTGAGGAGGCCAGGCGGCCAACTTTCGGGGCGCCGCTCCCTCCGCAGCCCCCGGTCCCTCCCCCGCAAAATGACATTATTACTATTCCTGGGGCGCCAAGGCGATATAGTGTAGCGTCCGCATAGATTTACACCCCCACCCCACCCCGCCGCTGTTATCTCTGCTGGCCGCCAAGATGGATGCCCGCGTCGTCCTCGCTCGGTGGCCCTGCTGGCCCTGCTGGCTTGCTGGCCCTGCTGGCCCGCGGCCAGGACGCCGACATGATTTGGTGCGTCTCTAAACGCGGCGAAAGAAGACGCCGCGTAATTGAGTCCGGCCAGTCCGGCCCGGTCTAGCCTCTCCGTCTCTCTCGCACCCTCTGGCCGTGCCCGGCCGCGCCGTGAGTGCGAGAGAGACGGAGCGGCGACGGCACTGCTCGGGATCGGCCGCCATTTCTCATCCCCCGATGTGCACAACGCGCGCGGGGCGGCCTCGCGTTTTCGTTGTCGTTTATTTACTTTTTGTTTTTGTTTCTTTTAGTTTCATTTTTTTTCCAGAGCAGAGTGAATTCGTCTGGCGGGCGGCAGCGAGGGGGCGGTGGGGTCGCGGCGCCCAGGGCGAAAAGAATCTGATATTTTGACGGTTGATTTATAGTGCGGGATGAGCTTTGAGAGGGGAGTTATTTCCGGGTCAATGATGTTTGCGGAATGTCGAAACGCATTTAAATCCGTTCTTGGTAATTGATTCATTTTGACAACTCTGCGTCTGTCACTTCGACTAGGTTGGACGCGGTGGCCCCGCCCTAGGTGCGGCGGGGGAAGCGCGGTGGGCGAGGCGCCGGACCCACTCCAGCCTGCCAATGTTTCCGGTTGCCATGGTGATAAATTGTAGCCGTTGGGATTAATTGAGCGAGCCTGCATCCGAAAGTGAGTGCGGGCACACAGACGGACAGACGGGCGGGCGGGCGGACGGACGGGCTCCAACTTGGGGATAGAGACGGGCCGAGCGGCAAATAATTAGACTGCTGTTGCGATAGGTAAACGGGGCCGTAATTGGAATCTAATTGCTGGAACGACGCTCACACGCGCAGAACCCGGAGAAACGGGCGCCGCCGCGAGACCAAGCAGCCGAACAGCGACGCCAAGCCCTATAGGGGTCTTGGAGTGCTCCGAGTCGCACCACCAAAATAGCCTAAAAAGTTGCTGCTAAATTTTTTGCGCGCGTGCGTGCGCGCGCCGATTCGGCCTCCGGGCACAGGGCGTGTCCCTCGCACTGTTCAAACACGCATTTTCCTGTTGGGCTGTTTGTGCCGCTGGCATGGGCTGGCATGGTTCCCGCGGCGCGTGTCTGACACTGTGTTTGAACCCCCGACCCCGCGCCGGCCGCGCCGCCCTGGTGCCTTGGTGGCCGGCCCGCGGACTGGTGGCGGACTAGTGGCGGCCGGGCCGGGCCCCCTCCAGCATCACTCCAGGAAGGAAGGAGGGCTGGACACGCGTCCCCGCCCCGCCCCGCCCCGCCCCGCCCCGCCATGACAAATGACCGGCACGCCCGGCCGCAACCCCGGCGCCCCGCCCCGACCCTTAGCAACACGGCGACAACGCCACCGCCGCAGCCGCGCCATCGCTCAGCCGCCATCACGCCTTAAGGCGCTTAGCGCGGCGTGGCGGGGCGGGGCGGGGCGGGGCGGGGCGTGGCGTGGCGGCTGTCAGCCCGCGCGTTAATATGCGACTTACGGGCTACATCCCCGCGGCGTCCCCGTCATAACAAGCGGTGGCGCACTCATTTTTTCGTTTTATTAGTTTTGCGCACATTTATTCTTTTGGCGGGCGTTTTACCACGCGCCCTACAGCCAATCTTGTTTCCTTCTCGACATCCGCCCCGTGCCCTAGCGGCCTTGCACCGCCACTGACAATGACTCCCCCAGCGGTCCGGCGGCGCTGTCGGGCACTGTACTTTCACTCGACAAATCCCATTCATCAGAATGGCGCTCCGGACCGCCGAGGCGCCGGGGCCTCGCCGAGCACCTAAGAGCCGTCACCGTCCCCGTCGTCGTCATCGTCATCCTCGCCGTCATGCAGCCCGTCACCGCCAAGAACGACGCCGACCACGGCAGAGTTTGTTCGGCCCTCTGCACTTCGTGGATCAGCGACTGGCACCGAACGATACCTGGAACAGACAGAGAGGACGCGCCGTTAGAAAAATATCGGAGGCTGTGTCTACGAAAAGACCGGAGCACTTCTCCGAAAAGTTTGTTAAAAATAGACAAATGTTCAGACGAAAACTAACATATCGAGCCCAGTCCAGGCGCGCACGCGTACGGGCCACGACGAACAAAAGCAGGCTCCGCGGCGCCGCGGCCGGTACGGCAGCTTCTACACTCCAACCTGACCCGTTCGTACTTTCTCCGAATTGACAGGTGCGGTGGCCTGGCCCGATAGAGAGCAGGAGAGCGAGCGGACACAACACCGATAGAATAAGAAAGGAGAGGGGTGGGGTGGGGGGTGTCACCAGTTGTGGACCTAACGCAGGTCGGATCACGGCGGTGGGGATTCGGAGCCCCGAGCCCCCCGGGGGACGGTCTGGCCCTGGCGGCCTGGTGCGGTGGTCGTCTTAAGGGCCGCGGAGCACGGCGGCGTGGCGTGGCAGCGTCTAGCCCCAACGCCCAAACGGCTCGGCCTGCGGGCCTGCGGGTCCAGCGCGCCCAGCGAGCCCAGCGGCGACCGTAACTGCCAAGGTGTGGTCGGCAACAGGCCGGGCGGGCTGGACCAACCTTGAACGCGAGCAAGGTGAACCCGGCTCCAGGCCACGACACGGCAAACCACGGCGGCGGCGCTGCGCGGACCCCGACCGCGTGGGTGTGGTCGTGTCTCAGCCGCCAGCCCCGCCAGCCCGGCAGCCAGCGCCACCGCCAGCCAAGGCCGGGGCCACGCTCCGCACAGGGCGAAATAATTCCAATCAAGACGGTTCGGGCTAAACCCCGGCGCGCCCCGCGGCTGCGCTCCAGCACGGCTCCAGCCACAATAATTGAATGTGCCAAAACGACGCGCGGGACAACGGGCGGGGCGCCTCGGCGGCGGCGGCGGTTCGGCGGCCGCCAGGCGTAAGCCCCCCGGGGGCGCCGTCCTGCGCCCTGCGCGCTGGGCCGAGCCGCCAAAGGAGCCTCGAGGAGGGGCTGGCGGAGGAGCAAGTGGGGCTTACACTATCAGCCTCCGTCTCGCCGTCCCGCGCACCAATTTAAATCGCCCAAACCAAACCGCGCCGCCGCCAGCAGGGCCATTGCGGAACCGCCCCGCCAACACCGCTCTGTCTCTCTCGCCCCTTTACGGGGCGCCCCGCGAGTGCGAGAGAGACGCGGCAATGACCCTGTTCGCCCTGCGCCGCTGCACTCGGAGACAGGGTATCTCGGCCAATAATCACAAAGGCCGTGATGCAAAGGCAGCCGTGCTGCTGCGGTGGTGGGCAGTGCGGCGGCAGTGCCGCAATCGGCCGCCAGGCGGCGCTGCGACGAGGCGGCGCCAGGCTTGGCGCGCTTTTTATTTATCCCATCCATCAGCCGCGTGCTTTCCTTGCGGATTCGCCTCCGCGCGCCGCTCTGTCTCGCTCGCACTCACGGCGCGTGCCGCTGCGGTGCGAGAGAGAGCGACGGAGCGCGGTTCAATCGGCCGGCCGGTCAACTTCATCACGCCGTTCTTATTTTGGCGAGCGCGGCCACAAAGGTGGGCGGGTGGACGGACGGACGGACCGAGTGACGGACGGACAGGCGGACAGACCGATTCAGGCGGGGCGTCAAACGAACAGGCCGACACGCGTCCCGGCAAATAGACGCGGCAAAGAGGCGGACAGACAGACAGACGGTGGAGCAATATCACAGCACGCCATCTCGACCGCGTGCACGGCACCACGGCAGTGCGGCCAGTCAAGTTCCTTGCTTAGTTAGCGAGTTAGTTACGGCGAGTCGGTAAGTTCGGACTAGGCTGGGCGAGGCTGGGCGAGGCTCTCCGTGAGGCTCGGCCAGGCAAGGCAGCGGGGCCTGGCGCCGGCTTTCAACGACAAAAAATACCCAGAGAGCATCCGCGACTTGGCAGCGACCTCTGCTGCACGTAGAGGCCGCCTGCCTGTCCGTTGAGGTGAGAGGGGGAGGGGGAAGGGAGGGGAAGTCCCATCTTAAGGAATATTGTTATAGATTTGTCGGTTCGGGGCACACGGAACGGTATGGGGACAGGGTAGAAATGTCGTTTGCTACGGTCCCCCACCTGATTGGCTCGTGCGAGAGAGAGAGAGAGAGAGAGAGCGTGACACACACACACACACACACACACACTCACCACAAACACACACGGCCGTGCACGCAAGGGGATAAAGAAAGGTCTCCGACGGTGTGGCCGGCATGGCGCAGGCTGGCGTTGGACGCGGTGGTCGTCTCCTTTAGCCACGCCGCCGCGGCCACGCCACCGCTTTCGTCGCCCCGTCTCTCTCGCACTCACGGGCGTCCCGCGAGGGTGCGAGGGAGACGGGGCGACGCCGGCTGGGGACGCAATGCGGTAATCGCGCCCGATCGCGGCGGGGCTCCGCCGTGGTCCGCCAGTGCACCACCGCGGTCACACACTTCCTCGGTTGCGCAACGGGGAGCGCCTCGCCACGCCGCGGCGACGCGAAGCGACAAAGGAAACTCTCGCTTCGTTTTCGAGAATTGGACGACGGCGAGAGTTCGATAATAACAGATAACAAAGACAACATTCGCCGCGGGTGCTCGCGTAATCATCGGGGCTCTGTTGCGTGGGTGGACGCCGCAGCCCCGCGGCGCAGCGCAGCGCCCCAAAGCCGCGGCGGCAGAGCGAAGGATTCAAGGATTACATTCGGACAGCCGCACCTGCCCGCTGCCAGCGCGCCAGTCCACCACACTGCAGCAGGGCGCTGCTGGAAACGCTCCCACTACGCCTCCGAGCTGTTATCGCTTCCGTCAGTTTTATATTTCAATGCAGGAACTTTTTGTTACGTCCCAAAAATAAAAACGCCGAGCCGGCCTTTCGCGCAAACTGCCGGCTATCATGTCATGTCCTGGTCGCGAAATTGCAGCGTTTTATGGATACGTCCCTATATAACTGCAGGGCAGGCTGTAATGAGACCGAACGAAACAAAATGAACACTCTCGTCGCTGCTCGCTCCACGGCCCACACCAGCCATCGGCAAAGCAAGCAAAAGGGGCAGCCGGGAAAATAAAAATAATAAAAATCAGCGGCGGGAGTTTAACCCGCGCCTGCCCACGCCCCACTGCATCGCGTGGCCGGGTCGCCGAACCCGACCCAAGCCGGGCCGCCGTGCGTCGCGATGAGACTCGAGCAAGCCGTGCGGCCGCTAAGTATGCACGCAAGGGTCGCAGCGTCGCACCCCGCGGGGCCCCGGGGCAGACAGCCCGGCCCTGAGAGGCATCAAGATCAAGAACAGGGCTTCGCGCTTCGCGATTTGCACACGGCGATCCAGCGACTCGCAGTGGACCGGCCGCCCCTGGCAGCGAGCAAGGCCGGCCCCCGCCTGCATTCCTTGCTGCCTGCCCGCCTGCCCGGCCGGCCGGCCGGCTGCATGGAAGCTGCGTTGCGTTGGTTTCGGTGCCGTTCACCTTGGTGACGCGTGGGCGTGGTGCGCCTGCAGTCGCCTGCAGAGGCTTGCCGCGCTGCCTGCCTGGCTGCCTGGCTGCCCGCCTGGCTGCCCGGTCAGTCACCTGCGTCGCGCGCTTAAGGCAGGACTACTACCGCACCACGACAAAAAATAAGCATCGTGATAGTGGAGACGCAGCACAGTGGGCCAGAAGACCGGTGGAGGCGGCCAAAACTCTAGACGCGCTTTGGGCTGCAGAGTCGCTAAATGGGACTCGAACCGAACGTGTGACCCCACCAATGGATTATCTATTGGTGGGGTCACACGTTCGGTTCGAGGCCTGTTTAGTGACTCTGGAGCTCAAAACGCGTCTAGAGTTTTGGCCGCCTCCACCGGTCTTCTGGCCCACCGTGCGCAGATGGTTGGGCAGCCTTCCGACGCTGCAGAGTGTGCGCGCCGAGCCCGGCGGGCAGCCTCACCGCGACACTGCACTGCATGCCTGGCCCGCCTGGCGTCAACCCTTGAGCGGCACCGCCCCACGCCGACCCGCCCCGACGCCCGGCACTGCTCTGCTGTCTCTGTAATTGCCGTCGCTTCGTTAGGCCCTTCTGAGTCCTCGCGAGTCTTACTTTGTGCCAGCCTGCACTTACCACACCAAGCGGCACCAGCCCCGCCAGCCGGCCACAGCGAAAAAAAAAGACCAGCAAAAAGTTGACTTTATTTACATTTTTTTGAAACGGGGTGCGGGATGCGACGTGGCTTTGGCCCGCTTCCTGTGGGGCGATTCACGGAGCGCCCTGCCGCAGTGGCTCGGGAAGTGCGGCCGGTGGATAGGGAGAGAGCGGAGGGCGCTTGTCGCGAGGGCTGCGAGAATGTGTCCCATATCCAGCCCAAGTGCCGGGCGGGGGGCGGGGCGGGGCGGGGCGGGGCGGGGCGGGCGGGCGGGGCGGAGGGGCTTGCAGTGGGGCGCAGCGTGGCTCAACGTGTCCCGGCCAACGTCGCGGACGTGCCGCGGACGCGGAAATACCCTCCGCGATCGGTCTTTGAGCTCCTCCCTCGCGTCTGCGGGGTCCGCTGCTGCGCAGTGCGCGCACGTGGCTACACGGCTTCGAGCACCGGTCTCACGACTCGAAGGTCGGCGGTTCGAATCCTCCACAATTTGTCTCAATTTCATTTTCAGACAAGGGCAGAGCTAGGCTTGTCAGGACGAGAAAAAGGGCCCTGCATGCGTCCAGGGCCGAGGGGCCGAGGCGGCCAAGGGCATCAAGGGCGGGGCCATGGCGGGGCGGACAGCAGCGCGCTAATGGGATGATTGATGTGATTTTCCCGGCCGGTGGTCCTCCCTTCCGGACCCCGTCCGCTAAGCGCCTGTCCGTCGCGGTAATTAGTGGGGGGCGGGGGGGGGGGGCAGCGCGGAAGAGTGGCATCGGGATCTGCATGGAGCAGCGGGATCAGCACGGGTGTAGAAGCAGGGCGTGTTCGTTCCGCGGGCACCGGCCCTGCAGGGCTGTAGGGCTTGCTGCCGACTAAACTCCTCGACGGGAGGGAAAGCCCTTTGACGCTGGGCGTCGCTGGGGCGTCCTGGAGAGCCCTGGAGAGCCCTCATCGCCGGGCAGGAACAATAAAGGAGCGTGACGCGCTAACGTCTGCAACAACAGCACGGCCAGCACAGTCCTGCAGTGGAGTGCCGCTGGAGGGCGTTGCGGTCGCGGCGGGGCGGGGCGGGGCGGGGCGGGGCCGCCCGTTCCAGCGGATGGGGAAACCTCCGAGTGGAGTCCAGGCAGGACCTGGACTTGGACCAGCAGCAGCACACCAGCACCCCACTCGGTTCGTGACACTCGTGACCGCACGGACGAGCGCGGCGAGTACGCGGACGCGGAGGCGGAGGTCGGAGCGCACTAGCAGTGCACTAGCAGTGCACTAGCAGTGCAGGCAGTCCAACTCAAAACACCGCGCACGCAAAACCGCGACGCGTCGGCCGGTCGAGCCAGCCAATGGCTCAGCCAATGGCTCAGCCAAGGCCATGCCGACATGTCGATCGTGACCTTTCTCTCGGCGTCTCGCACTGGCTGGCTGGCTGGCTGGATGGCTGGCTGGCTGGCTGGCTGGCTGGCTGGCTGCGCCGCCAGGGGCACTCGCTTAGCATTCCTTTCCGGTACGGGCGTGGCCGCGGCGGCCGCGGCGTGGCCGAGTCGACCGAGTCGGCGGCGCTGATCTCCAAGGGCGTCATCCTGCAGGTCGGACCGCGCTTTGTCTCTCTCTCGCTCGCACTCCCGACGCGGGGTTTCGCGAGAGAAAGAGAGAGATGGTTGGATACCGGCCTCTGGCAGGGCCACGCCCAGGCCGCGAGCTTTTTCTGCGCTGGCCGCCACGCCGGTGCGCCGCAGCGCTGCCGCCGACAGCGCACGATGGAGATGGAATGTCCAGCCTGCCCTCCGCGGCGGCGACCCCTCGCGGTGCGGAGCGGTGCGCGCAGTGGGCCAGACGAGGGGTCGTCAACTTGCATATTACTTCGTACACAGGCTGTATATTACTTGTATATTATTCTTATATTACCGCTAAAAGTCCAGAAATATTACCAAATAGACTACTTGGAGCATACGTAGCATGAAAAATCGGCCCTAAAAACGGTAATATAGGACGTATATCACCATATATTACTGTATTACTTCGTAAACGCGCGATGTGAGTTGACGAACCCTCAGGGCCAGAAGACCGGTGGAGGCGGCCGAAAATCTCGACGCGTTTCGAGCTCCGGAATCGCTAAATGGGGCTCGAACCGGACGTGTGACCCCACTAATGGATGGCTCTCCGAACGAGGAGTCCATTGGTGGGGTCACACGTTCGATTCGAGTCCCATTTAGCGACCTCACAGCTCAAAACGCGTCCGGGACTTTGTCCGCCGCCTCCACCGGTCGTCTGGCCCACTGTAGCACGGAGGGGGAGGGGGTGGGGCGCTCTCACCTGAAATACAAGAAGGGCCGCGGAAAGACAAACAACGCGGCCCTGCTGGTCCTGCTGCTGCTGCTGATGAAGGGCAGTCATAAATCATGAGACGCGAAAGAAACGGACCGAGTAATGCGGCGCGGGCCGCTCCATTTTTTTCTTGTTTTGTGTTACCTCGGGGACAATCTAGCTTTAGGCCCTCTTTTTGTAAATGCGGAACCATGTTCTCGGGAAGCCTTGTTGATCCGCGACTAACCCAGGACTAACCCTGCAGCATGGTGCGGGGCGGACCGGCAGACTCACCCCGCCTGCGGCCTGCGCGGCCTGCGCCTGCGGCCTGGGACCACTCCACTCTGCTCCGCGAGGCCGCGCTCCGCTGCCCCACAAAAGAACAACAAGGGAGAGGGCGGCGCTCACCTGGAAAAGACAGAAATGAGACTGGAATTAGTGGAGAGTACCCCAGCGGGCCGAGCCAAGCCGAGCCACCCCAGAGGGCACTCCGGCCGGCCGGGGCTCGCGCCTTGCCGCCTTGTGCCTTGTTGGCGAACAGGGCACTCGTCATGTAGTCGGGCCCGGCCCCGCCTCAGGCCCTCTGCCGGCCCACAGTGGGCCAGAAGACCGGTGGAGGCGGACAAAACTCTAGACGCGTTTTGAGCTCCAGAGTCGCTAAGCAGGCCTCGAACCGAGCGTGTGACCCCACCAATGGATTCCTCGTTCGGAGAGCAGCGCCACACCGGGGCAGCGCCGCCCGGTGTCCTGGCCCACTGTGTGGCGCTGGTCTCCGAACGAGTGGCGCCACACACGCTCGGTTCGAGGCCCATTTAGCGACTCTGGAGCTCAAAACGCGTCTAGAGTTTTGTTCGCCTCCACCGGCCTTCTGGCCCACTGTGCGGCCGCAGTCAGGGCAGTGTAGCGCCCTGCCCAGCCTCTCTCTCTGACCGTCGCAAAGTGCCGGGGCGGGGGGCAGACCGCGCGCTCGCCGGCCGGGCCGGCCAGGGCGGCCACCCTTGACTTGAAGAGCGGGGGGATGAAAGAGTACAGCGAGGCAGGGAGCGGAGAGAGGAAAAAGAGGAGTTGAAGGGGACAGACAGGGAGACAGAGGACAGAGAGGACACGCAGAGGAGACAAGTCGAAGAGGTCGGAGAGGAAACAGGGAGGACATGCAGAGACTCGTGCACAGAGAAGTCGAAGAGAACAGAGAGGAGGGGGCCTAGAATCACAAGTCAGCCTTTACTGCCGCACCCTAAGCGCCCCGCCCCGCCCCGCCAGGCCGGTTGGGGGCCTTCGGGCCATTTCAAACTGGGCCATAAAGGCGGCATGGCGCATGGGCCACCGCGCAGGGCGCGCGACGCGCACGGCGTCACCGGGGCGGCTCGGCCAAGACAAGCAGGTTAAAGGTGAGAAGAGAAGGGTACACAGGGCGGCGGGGCGCGATAAGCGCTCGGATCAACACTTCGGGGCGAGCCGAGCCGAGCCGAGCCGAGCCGAGCAAGGCGCCTGCGAGGTAGGCAGCCGAACGCGCCGCGCGCACGGGCGTCGCCGGGTAGCCTACCTCGCAGGCGAGCACGCATTACCATTACCACTACGGGCTAGACCGCACGCACGCAGCGGGGCCGGGGGACGCTGCCGCACGCTGCCGCTGACGACGACGGGGTGCTGGTGCTGTCCCGTCGGGTGGGCTCAGGTCAGCAGGTGGGGAGCAATAAGGCCGTCAATAAGGGCCAGCAGGGCGGTGCGGGGCGGGGCGCTCAGGTATGCCGGCGTCGTGCTCAACGGCCGCCTGGCTTAGTTCGGGGAGCCGGTCGCCCTAGCCTCGGACCGCCCCGGACGGCCCGCTAAACACCTTGCAGCATCGCGACCAGCGCCACACAGTGGGCCAGGACACCGGGCGCCAGCGGCCAAAACTCTAGACGCGTTTTGAACTCCACGGTCGCTAAACAGGACTCGAAACGAGCGTGTGACCCCACCAATGGACTCCTCGTTTGGAGAGCAATCTAATGGTGGGGTCACACGTTCGGTTGGAGTCCCATTTAGCGGCTCGACAGCTCAAAACGCGTCCGGGATTTTGGCCGCCTCCACCGGTCTTCTGGCCCACTGTACGCATAAGGCCGTTCGATGTGGGTGCTCGCAGCAGTTCCAGCGGTTCCAGCGGCAGGGTCCAGCAAATGGCCGGGCCACACACGGGGCGCTGATTGCGGCGGGCTTAATGCGCGAATCAGTGCAGTGCAGGCAGTGCAGGTGCAGGCCGGCGCCGTTGTTGCGCTGTTGCGGTGTAGGGGCACACGTGCAGCCTGGTGCAGCGCAGCGCGCCGCGAACCGAGTGCACCAGAGGGAGCGCGGACAAAAGGCGTGTGGCCGGTTGTCTCATATCCAGCGAGGCGGCGATGCAGCGGTGCAGCGACCCGGTCGGCTTAGTGCGGGGCGGGGTGGGGCGGGGGCGGGGCAGCAGGCGCGCCATTTGAAATTCAAAGCCACCACGCAACGCGCAGCGACCGAACGCACACAGGCCGAATAATAGTGGCCGAAAATTCGACATTCAAAGCCTCGGCCCGCCCCGCCCCGCCGCACCACGAGCCGTCAGGCCGCCGGGTGAAAAATAAATCAGCGTGGCCCGCTGAAATAACAAAGAGGCCCTCAGAGCGTTCCCGAACAGTCGCATGCCAGCTGGAGCTCTGCCGCCAGACGACCGCGGGAGTGGTCCGCAGCCGCGTGCGCTAGAGCACCGGTTTGCGGAAAGCTGGAGCCAAGGTTCAACACCAACCCTCCGCCATTCAATTTTCCTCCTTTATTTATTCAAGCAACACACTGTCCAGTAAGCCGTCAGTAAGTGAGGCTGTCGCGTGCACGCGACGGACAGCGCGGGCAACCCGCTCAAAAATAAAAATAAAAGGGACTTTGTTTGGCACCGCCGAGTGGGTCGTTCTCTCGCGGCAAGCGCAGCGCGCGGCGCGCAGCCCTCGCGGCACCAAGTTTGGCTTGCTGTCCTTTATAATGGACTTTGGCGGCGATAATGCGTCGCAACTTGGCGCGTCACGGCGGCCGCGGCCCGGCTGCAGGCTGGCTCCGGACGGAGCCCCATCGCGCTGTCTCCCTCGCACTCGCAGCGCGTCCCGAGGGGCCCGCGGGGCTCGTGGGGGTGCGAGAGAGACAGAGCAGGACACGCCCCTCCAATCGGCTCGGCCGGCCATTTCTTTGGCCTCGGCGCCTCGGCCAGGCACGCCTTATCAGCTCGGCGTCGACACCCGGAAGGGCACCAGCACTTCCAACGACGGGAAACTACTCCGCGGCGCACAGTGGGCCAGAGCACCGGTGGAAGCGGCCGAAACTCCAGATCTAGAGTCGCTAAATGGGACTCGAGCCGAACGCGTGACCCCACCAATGGATTCCTCGTTCGGAGAACTAACCGCGTCCGAAGCCACACGCGTAACGGGAATGGCTGGCGCGGCAGCCCGCGGTCCGCGAGGACGAGGACGACGAGGAAGACGAGGGCGACGAGGACACGTCACTTTCACTCGGAAAGGCCCCGCACGCTTCCTTCCCGCCGCCGAGAAGTTCGTGCGCAAAGTAAGGGCGGCTCATCTTTGTCCAGGACCGTCCAGGACGTCGGCGCCACGACCGGCGGCGTGAGCGGCGACGAGGCAACGCGGACCCGTCACGCCGTCGGCGAGGTCACCGCGGGGAGGAGACCGAGTGGCCGGTGCCGGTAGTCGAACCCGCGGCACCAGGCCCCCGTTCCACGCGAACAACCAATGAACCCCCGCGAACGAACGATGACTGGGGTACGAAAGTGCCCAGTCGATGTAAAAGGACCACGTCGCTCCGATTGGAGGACAGGCCGGCGCGACTTCCATTTACATCGGACGGAAGCCAGTCGGGGAGGTGCTCCTCGAGGTGCTCGGAGAAAGGGCCCATTTTGCCGCCAAGGATGCGCGTGGCGGGGCGTGGCGGGGCGGGGCGTGCTCGCCCGGAATGGAGTGCGGCGTGCGCGCCGAATTGCAGGAAACGTTTTTTTTTTGCCTGCGGCTTTGCTCCCATCTGAACAGCGCTGAACAGCTCTGTCCCTCTCGCACTCCGTGCAGCTCCGTGCGGGTGCGAGAGAGGCAGAGCGACGGAGCACTGCTGGGAGTCGGCCCGCTGCCGGCGCTGCCTCGTGGCACGACTGAATAATTAGCCTGGGCGCGGAGGGCTCGCGGAAGGGATGCGTCCGGTCGACCGGCCCTCCGCGAAGCCAAGCCCTCCAAGGACGCCGCTGGAGGCAGTGGAGGCAGTGGAGGCCCTGGAGATCGCCCTCCTATCCATCACGCTGCTTTCACGGCCCTTTTTACCCTTTTTTACGGCGGCCGTCGTCATGGCGACGCGGTTTAACGCTTTTGGCGCCAAAACTTGTTGCGGCGGCGGAGACGGCCGAGACGAGACGGTCGAGACGCCGAGCGACAATCGGGCGGCGCGATTCCCAGTCCTTCGGGGCCCTTTTCAGCCCTTCGGTCGCTTTCGGCCCTTTTGGTTCGGAGTGTACTTGAGCCCTCCGTCATAAAAGGGCCGTTCTAGGGCCGAGCCAATATTTGGCGCCGCGTTGACGGGCCGGGCGGGACGATGCGGGACGAGGCAGCCTTGGAGAGACGGACGGGCGCGCTCGGCTTTGCTTGTCTGTCGGTCTCTGTCTGTCCGCCTGCTGTCCGTCTGCCGGCCCGTCTGTGACGGCCTGTCTCATTGCTTTTGAAAGCATCGGATGCTGTCAATCCGATACGGTATGGATTCACGCTGAATGAGGGGAATTGGGTGAAAGAGGCGCGTACAGTCACGCAGCGTCGCGGCCGTCTGTTCCGCCAGGCGGCGCGCGACGCGGCTTTTCATCAGCAGCCACGTTGTTTCCAGTGTATTTGCGGGACAGGCCGCGTTCGTTGGTCACTCCAACTCCACTTACTTCCTATCGACGTTCCTCATTCTACTTTTGTGGAACCGGCCGCGGCGGGCGTCGCTAGAGCCCGAGAACCCAGTTTCTAGGAAGCACCTGGTCGAGGACGACGCGCGGGCTGGTCTAGTGAGTGTACCCTTGAAGCATGTCCCGCTCTATCACGTCCGCGGCGGCCTAAATACCGTGGCCTCCGCGCAGTGCCTCCACGTTATTGTAACAACAACAACAACAACAACAACAACAACAACAACAACAACAAGAAAGGTAAGACATCTCAAACTTGTTATACATCTTTTAGCTGCCGGGAAAAGAAGCTGAGATGAGAGCAAAAGTGTTAATTTGTTATGATGTTTTTGTAAAACGCTTTCCCAGGGTGCTCACTCGGCGCGACGCCTTCCGCATGCTGCTCTGCACACCACGGCGGCACGGCACCGCTTCGGTGACAAACAACAACAACAAAGACAAACTTTCCCCACACGTGACGCGCTAATCCGGAGCTAAGCCGGCCTAATTGCCGCTTTAATCCAATAGGCGGGCTCACATCTTCATTACATTTCACCTCCAGCGTCGTCGTCGTCGTCATCGTCGTCGTGTCCGAGAAAAGAAGAACCGAGAGGCGCGGGCTGTAAAAGCAAAAGCCCGGTGGGAGGCTGGCCGAGCGCTCACTTTCCGCGGGCAGAGCAAGACGTAGAGGCAACGCCGGGCAACGCGCAGCAGGGATCGGGGGGAAGAAGGGACTGAGATGAACGCCACCATCTTCTTACTTTCATTTTCACTTTGAATGAGTGGATGCAGCGGGATCGGCCGTCGGGGCAGGGCAGTGCTACACAACAGCAGCCCCAAGTCAGCGGAGTCGCTTTCAAAGGCGGAAAAGATGCCGTCGGCCAGAGCGGGAAACGTGCGAAAACGCCGAAGGGAGGAGCAACCGTGGGGCATAACAGAGAAAACATCCAAAAGGGTCGGGACGTCGTCGGGGACGGATTGGCGACGACACGCAGGCGGAGTGGGGCGGGGCGGGCGTGCAAGGCGCGATGGCGCGGCCGGGAAATGGAGGCGAATGCGGACGCGATCAGGACGCGTTGTTGTGACGGGTATCGTGAGCACGCTGTACGTCAGGCCCGACAGTGATGGATAAGACAGGGACCTCATCCCCTCTCTCTCCCTCCCTCTGGACCGCCCCGCCCCGCCTGGCCCCGCCCCTGCTTGGCATGCGGGGTCTCGTCCCGGCCCGGACCGTCCCCGGCCCGTCCGCGATAACTTACACATCGGCCGCTTCATGAGCGTCACGACGTCACCCACACCTGGGACCAGGCGCGGGCGGTAGAGCCATGGTGGAGCCCCACCCCAGCCCAGCCGCCAGCCCCCCTGTCCCCGAGCCTCGCTAACCGCACGTGTCCGAACTGAGCCCGAAGCCGCAGACCGAGCCTCCGAGGCCAATAGGACCGGGGCGTAAGTAGGAGATGTCGACACGGCACGGTGGGGCGGGGCGGCCACCTGGCGCAGGGCAGGGGGTCCGCCGCTAAGCCCGGTGGCGCCGGCCGGAACGCCCATGCAGAGAGGGCTTTGGGTGCGGGCCGGTGTGGGCCTGGTGTGGGCCTGGGTGTGGGCCTGGCGTGGGCCTGGTGTGGGCCTGGCGTGGGCCTGGCGTGGGCCTGGGTGTGGGCCTGGTGTGGGCCTGGCGTGGGCCTGGCGTGGGCCTGGTGTGGGCCTGGCGTGGGCCTGGCGTGGGCCTGGTGTGGGCCTGGCGTGGGCCTGGTGTGGGCCTGGCGTGGGCCTGGTGTGGGCCTGGCGTGGGCCTGGCGTGGGCCTGGTGTGGGCCTGGCGTGGGCCTGGTGTGGGCCTGGTGTGGGCCTGGCGTGGGCCTGGTGTGGGCCTGGCGTGGGCCTGGCGTGGGCCTGGTGTGGGCCTGGTGTGGCCCTGCTGTGGGCCTGGTGTGGGCCCGGTGTGGGCGGCCGCGCTGCGCGGCCGGACCGCCGGCTTACAGCCCCATTCGCCGCGCGGGGGATTCGGGGGCTTTTAAACTTTATGTCGGGCTGGAAAACAAAACTGTCTTTCCTGGCGCTGCCATGCCGTACCGCCCCGGAGATGCGCGCGCATAAACAGGAAACGGGAAACTGAGAAAAAACGGTACTGTAGGTGGTATTGTGCTAAATTAAATGACGAGACCAGTTTGGTTGATGATGTAGATGACTCGGAATATATATTTCAGATCAGAAGGAGTACAGCGCGAATGGTGTTCGGGTCTCTTGATGGGATACAGTACCAAAGGGATGAGCTTGATGAGCGGCTTGGAGTGCTTCGGTTCGATGTCCGTGGACGATGGCCAGGGCGTGAAGTTGAAGACCGAAGTGCAGTGATGGCGAGCGGTGTGGCGCGGAGCGAGAGCGTAGGGAATGACCGCGAGCTGGGCTCGAACCAAGAAAATCGATAGCGATGGCTGTGCGCGGGAGTCGAGCTTTGAAGCGCCGGACTGTTGCGCGTAGCGGCTATGTCCGCTAAGGAGACCGGGACTAAGGCTGGGCTGCAAGCCAGAGGCTAAGTCCGGTAAGGGCGCGGCACACGGCTAGGCGAGAGCCGTGAGGGTGCGCGCTGTAGGGCTGCTGCTGCTGGACTGAGTGTCGGAGCAGAGCGTCACCCGTATATATCAGAAATGCAAGAAGAAAGGAAAGAAGAAAGTGGCCACGCCCTAAGGCGGGGCCAAGGGTGACCGTGCCTCCTTAGGATTGGCGAAGGCGGGGCTAAGGGTGACCGTGCCTCCTTAGGATTGGCGAACCGATGGATGTGTAGATGACGAGCCGGCGCCACGGAGTCGCGGCTCCGCGGGCAGGCCTGGACACGCGCGGTCCAGTAGGGGAGAAAAGTCGTAAAATGAGCTGCCTGACAGATCACGAGATTGGATTGCCGAAACAAGGGCAAGGGGACGCGAGGGCGCCTAGCATCTTGGCGTTGAGGTTATTACGGCTAAGTGGTGGCACGGGCGATCCGTGCGGCCACATCACCCCCCTGCGAAGTCGATTCATCCAGGGATGAATCGGTCAGGAAAGCGAACCCGGCGACCGGAGCGGGTCGTCGGTGGTGCGACGGCAGCAGGTGGCGCCGTCGGTGTGCGCGTGCACG
Source organism: Thrips palmi (assembly GCF_012932325.1). Classification (NCBI taxonomy): domain Eukaryota; kingdom Metazoa; phylum Arthropoda; class Insecta; order Thysanoptera; family Thripidae; genus Thrips; species Thrips palmi. The sequence continues at coordinate 10,069,846 of NW_023144624.1, read as the reverse complement.
GACGCGGCGCGGGCTGTGCCGTTGGAGTGCGAGTGCGTGGACTCGGCTGTGTGAGCTGGGGGCGCTGCGATGGTGCAGCGTCCACGGGTCCGGCGGGTTGCCGCACCGGCACGGCGTCGTGCGGGGGCGAAGGGTCGTCCGGAGTGTCGTCCTGGGCGATGAGGTAGGCCGGCTTAACTCGGTCGATTGAGACCGTGTTAGGCTTGCCTTTGATGTCCAGCACGATGCTCTTGCCGTCGTCGCTCCGGGAAATGATGCGGTAGGGACCGGTGTACGGTGCCTCGAGGGAGCGACGCACCTTGTCAACGCGAAGCAGGACATGTGTGGCTTGCGCCAAGTCTCTGTAGACAAAAGAACTAGGATTAGCATGTCGAGAAGCAGGTACAGGACGTAACCTTTGGAAGTGTTGCTGCAGTTTTGCAGCGAACTCCGACTTCTCCACGTTGATGTCTGGAGGGGCAGCGATGAGTTCTCCAGGTAGACGCAGTTTCTCACCAAACACAAGTTCGGCTGTTGTAGCTTGAATGTCTTCCTTGAAAGCGTTGCGGATGCCAAGGAGGACGAGTGGTAGAGCGTCTGTCCAGTGCATGTTGTCGTGCGCCATGATCGCAGCTTTGAGTTGGCGATGCATTCTTTCTACTTGACCGTTGGCGGCTGGGTGATAACTTGTCGTGTGATTCATTTCGATTCCGAAACGTTCTGCTAAGTTGTGGAACAGGAAGGAACGGAATTGGGAACCACGGTCAACCGTAATCCGTTCTGGAACGCCAAATCGGGCTATCCAGCACCTCAGGAAGGCGGTCGCGACTGTGTCAGCCGTGACGTCCTGAATGGGGCAGACTTCGGGCCAGCGTGTCCACCTGTCTACGCAGGTGAGGCAGTACTTGAAACCTTTGCTTACCGGTAATGGTCCGATAAGGTCAATGTGGATGTGAGAAAAACGTGCCGTGGGCAGTGAAAAGGTACCCAAGGGCGCGGTCACGTGACGCGAAACCTTGGAACGTTGGCAGTGGATGCAAGTGCGTGCCCAATTGCGCACGTCCTTGTTGATGGATGGCCAAACAAAGCGTTCGGTCACCATTTTGACGGTAGTCCTGATGCCAGGGTGACTAAGGTTGTGGAGCTGGTCGAAAATGTCTCGACGCAGTGATGCTGGGACGAAGGGGCGCGGACGGCTTGTGGACATGTCACATTTCAAAATTATGCATGTACCTGGTACCGTGTAACTTTCCAGTTTGAGAGGCGAGTCCGCTGGTAAGCTGCGTAGCTCAGCGTCATCGTCTTGCGCTTCAGCCAGGGCCTTGTGGTCGACTGATTTCAGCGAAACGAGATTGATGCGAGAGAGTGCGTCAGCGACAACGTTGTCCGCTCCGCTGACGTGGCGTACATCGGTAGTGTACTGCGAAACGTACGTTAGTTGGTTACGCTGTATTGGCGGTAATTTGTCCCTTTTTTGAGTGAACAAAAATATTAGCGGTTTGTGATCTGTGTAGATAGTAAAGGGTTGTCCTTCCAATGCGTGGCGGAAGTGAAAAACACCTTCGTAAATGGCCAATAATTCCCTGTGAAAAGGAGGCCACTCAGAATGTCTCTGAGAAAGCTTCTTGGAGAAGAAAGCAAGGGGCTGCCATGAACCGTTGACAAACTGTTGCAAAACAGCTCCTGCAGATTTGAGAGAGACGTCTGTGAACAACGCCAGTGGGGCTCCAGTTTTGGGGTACGTAAGCAATGTAGCTTTCGCTAGGTGATCCTTGCAAGCGGTGAATGCGGCTCGCAGGGCTGGAGTCCAAGGGACCGGAGTAGATCCTTTGACTTTGGGTCCAGAAAGAATTTCGTGCAGAGGCGCTTGTAGTTCAGCGGCCTGGGGCAAAAATCTTCTGTAAAAATTAATCATGCCAAGAAATCGGCGTAAATCCTTTATGGAAGTAGGAAGAGGATAATTTCGAAGTGCTTCGACACGGTGAGTCGGTGGAGATATCCCAGCAGCAGAAATCCTATATCCAAGGAAATCCAATTCTGTTGCTTCGAAAATGCACTTTGACGGGTTGATTACTACACCGTATTTTGACAACCGTTGCAGTAAAATTTCCAGATGAGTCTTGTGCTCTTCCGGGGTTTTGGAGAAGATGAGAATGTCATCAATGTAACAGTAGCAAAAGCTTAGACCTCGAGTGACTTCGTCCATAAATCGTTGAAAGGTTTGGGCCGCGTTGCGCAAACCGAAGGGCATGAACGGAAATTCGAAGAGTCCAAAAGGAGTAGCTACTGCAGTTTTGCAAATATCCTCAGGGTGAACGGGAATTTGTTGATAGGCTTTAACCAAATCAATGAGGCTAAAAACTTTGCATTCCGCAATGTTGTGGGCGAAATCTTGAATGTGCTTGACAGGGTAGCAGTCTGGAATCGTACGCGTGTTGAGCGCACGGTAGTCACCGCAAGGGCGCCATCCAGAACCACTTTTCTTTTGCACGATGTGCAAGGCGGAGGACCAAGGGCTGTCGGAGGGGCGAGCTGTGCCGTCCTGGAGCATGGCGTCGTACTCCGCCTTCGCCGTAGCGAGGCGTTCGCCTACGAGTCGGCGGGGCCGGCAGGACACTGGTGGGCCGGGAAGCGTTTTTATGAAGTGCACCGTGTTGTGCACGACTTCCCGTGGCTTGCCTGGGGGCCTTGTAATTTCTGGGAATTTAGAGAGAAGTTCGGCGTAGGGCAGAGAATCACTCACTGCTTTAACGCTTAACTGGGCGACGGTGCTTGTGTTGCATGAAACGAAAAGGCTCGTTTTTCCGTCTATAAGTCGTTTTAATTTGCAATCGGGAAGCAAGTGATAGTAAGCCAGGAAATCGTTTCCAATGATGGGCATGCTTACATCGGCAATGATGAATGACCAGGAAAATGACCGCCGTAAGCCAAAGTTGAGCGCAAGCTTCACAAGACCGTACGTCTTAATGACGCTTCCGTTGGCAGCACTAAGTTCGTGTGCTGTGAGTTGGTGGCGACGACCAGTGAGGAGTCGGCGCGGAAAACAGCATAGATCGGATCCAGTATCAATAAGAAATCCATGGCCTGTTGTTTTCTCGTAGGCCACTAAGCGGCTCCTGGTGGGTAGGCAACCTGTCGCCGCGTTTACTGGCTGCCGTGAGCGTTTCCCTTTTGAAAGGAGCACGGGCTCGCGCACTTTTGGGCTTTGGCAGCATACTTTTCGTGATACCAGCAAAATGGCGATTCGCGTTTAGGAGGGGTCCACGCAGGCGTGCGGGAGCGAGGTCGGGAACGCGATCGATTGTCGCGCTTGTCGCGTGACGTCATGGATGCAATCTGTGCCTTCAATTTTGATAGCTCTTTGGTGAGCGAAGCCACGTCGTCTGACTTATTTGAAACGGCGAGAATAGCTGGCACTGAAGGCGGTGCGACCTCGACTATGCGGTCGGCCAGTGTTGCGAGCGCTTCCAGGTCGAGAGCAGTCTGCGAAGTAAGGATTGCGGACGCAGAGCTAGGCAGGCGCTGCAGCCAAATCTGTTTCAGCAGTGAATCGCTGACGGCTGTGGAGTTGCCTGCCAAAGATCGCAGGTAGCGAAGAAATTGAGACGGCTTACGGTCTCCCATTTCCTCGTCCTTAATTAATTGTTGAACGCGTTTTTCCTCGGACAGAGAAAGGCGACTTATTAGCGTTTCCTTCAACTTTGTATAAGTTTTGTTGGCTTCGGGACCGGTGAGGATGTCCTCAACCTCAGCTGCGATACGCGTGTCGAGCTGGGCGACGACGTACGAATATTTCGTCTTTTCAACAGTGATCCGGTTAACGTCGAATTGGGCTTCCGCCTGTGAGAACCACACGGATGGTTTGTCGGACCAGAAAGAAGGGAGTTTGGTACTCACCCGAAAAACGTGTCCGAGAAGCTCTGCCTTCTCAGCTTCCAGTTCGTCGATTCTCGCCTGAAGGTCGGCAGCTTCTTGTGCCATAATTAGAAAATTTTGTTTTGAAAATTTTTTGAAAAGAGCTTAGAGAGAGAAAGTTATACAAAGCAAAACGTAATTATGCCGCGAAGGATACCGGCTACTCAGTCCACCGGGCCTGTACAATAAATCGGGCAACTAGTGAAAAGCTCTGAGAATTTTTGAAAAATTGTCTAACACAATACGACGCTACTGGAGTCAACAAATCTCGCTGAACACCAATAAATCACGTCGGGGTCACCAATGTAGGTGGTATTGTGCTAAATTAAATGACGAGACCAGTTTGGTTGATGATGAAGATGACTCAGAATATATATTTCGGATCAGAAGGAGTACAGCGTGAATGGTGTTCGGGTCTCTTGATGGGATACAGTACCAAAGGGATGAGCTTGATGAGCGGCTTGGAGTGCTTCGGTTCGATGTCCGTGGACGATGGCCAGGGCGTGAAGTTGAAGACCGAAGTGCAGTGATGGCGAGCGGTGTGGCGCGGAGCGAGAGCGTAGGGAATGACCGCGAGCTGGGCTCGAACCAAGAAAATCGATAGCGATGGCTGTGCGCGGGAGTCGAGCTTTGAAGCGCCGGACTGTTGCGCGTAGCGGCTATGTCCGCTAAGGAGACCGGGACTAAGGCTGGGCTGCAAGCCAGAGGCTAAGTCCGGTAAGGGCGCGGCACACGGCTAGGCGAGAGCCGTGAGGGTGCGCGCTGTAGGGCTGCTGCTGCTGGACTGAGTGTCGGAGCAGAGCGTCACCCGTATATATAAGAAATGCAAGAAGAAAGGAAAGAAGAAAGTGGCCACGCCCTAAGGCGGGGCCAAGGGTGACCGTGCCTCCTTAGGATTGGCGAAGGCGGGGCTAAGGGTGACCGTGCCTCCTTAGGATTGGCGAACCGATGGATGTGTAGATGACGAGCCGGCGCCACGGAGTCGCGGCTCCGCGGGCAGGCCTGGACACGCGCGGTCCAGTAGGGGAGAAAAGTCGTAAAATGAGCTGCCTGACAGATCACGAGATTGGATTGCCGAAACAAGGGCAAGGGGACGCGAGGGCGCCTAGCATCTTGGCGTTGAGGTTATTACGGCTAAGTGGTGGCACGGGCGATCCGTGCGGCCACAGTACAGTGCGCGGGAAAGGGTAGGAAAATGGGACGAAACTGAGAGAGTGTGGATGAAGGGCCGGAAAAGCTGGGAAACGGAGGGAGGGAAATGGCAAAACACGGGGAGGGCAGGACAAGGGGAAAGCGGAACTAGCGCACCTTGGTAGACAAGAAAGACCGGATGAAAGATTCCAGCCGTCGACAAGCGAGAGCGAGAGGGCAGCCTTGTTGACGGACAACAAGAGTGATCTCATGTCGGTGACCTTGCTCCGCGGCTCAAACTCTCCAGCATTGCGGAGGAGAGAGAGAGAGAGGTTTAATCTGTCATTCCTGGTCCAGGGCCACGGGAGGCCGCACGATGCGGTGCACTGCCTCGGAGGCCCGTAGGAGGCCGGCCGCACCACAGACACGCACTCGCTGGCGTCCAATAATCGCATTTGGCGCGCCGAGCTTGCACCAAGAGAGCTCTGATGAGGCAAACAAGCCTAATTGAACAGGCTTTTTAAACCGGCAGCCAATCAGCGCGCAATTCATAACAACGTTGAAACAAGGCAATTTTTGTTTCGCGCGCCGATGTAAAGACGCCACGTTGTATGTCGCCATAAGCTTGGTAAATATTATTATGTTCATAATTCTGTCAGCCTGGCAGCAAAAACTCCACGTGGATAAAGCAGTTTTCGCCGCTTTTTTACGGTCCAAAGTGGACTACTTTCTAAAACAAACCCTCGACACGCCCATTTCAAATCCCCCCATCCCCCCTCCTCCGTCGCTTGACCCACCGTCCCGTCCTGTCCCCGTTAAATTGAGAGGGTGGTCGCTGCCAGCAGTTGGCACTGGCCTGAATTAGATGGCACGATTGCCCGCTGCCCAGCACCAGTGTGTGTGAGTGTGTGTGCGTGTCTGTGTGTCTGTGTGCACGCTAGAGCACGTGTGTGTGTCCTCAGTGTGCAATAGTATGGGTGGGGAAAGGTGCCAAAAATAAATGAGAGGAAATTGCGTTGGTCAGCGGCTCCCCATGAAAAAGGGGGGGACAGGGGAGGCGGCGGTTGCAGGGCAATCCTGGAATCGCTCTGCCTTGCCGTGGTTTCAATCCAGCCACGCGAGCAGCCGGCCACAAGTTGGTGCTAGCGGCGTCAAGGGGCCAGGCTCAGGGGTGTTTGATCAGCTCAAAAATACTGGTTTAAGGTTGGAGGTTGACGCTAGGGACGGAGGGAGAGAGGGGAGGGGAGGGAGGGAGGGAGAGAGAGGGAGGGAGAGAGAGAGAGAGAGAGAGACAGACAGACAGACAGACAGAGAGACAGAGAGAGAGAGAGAGGGGGGGGTGCTGTTCGGAATGCGTGCCACGGTACAGTGGCCGCCACTTTACCGCGGCGAGGCCGGGCGAGGCCGGGCGAGGCTGGGCAAGGCCGGCCGGCCAGCGAGGGCCGGCAAGGGGAAATGGCGCCCGATACGATCCGATTGCCCCCCACCGCCCTTAACCCGCACCCCTACCCTTTATCACCCAACCCCTTCCTCTCTGTCGGACACACAAACGCACGCACGCACGCGCTCACACGCACGCGCGCACACACACGCGCGCGCGGACTATACGCATACGCCTAGTCGTAATAGAGAGAATGAGTGTTTCTGTCTGATGGCCGAGGGGGTGGGGGTGGGGGATAGTGCGCGTGATAGGGGGCGCAGTATGCGAAAAAAAAACAGTACGGTGACGAAAATATTTCTGCGAATCACCCAGACTGATTTGGAAATGCTCCTTTCGTGGTTCTCTGTCGCGCACTCGTAGGGCGTCTCGAGGGTCGCGCCGCGTGCGAGGGAGACAGAGCGACGGCAGGTGGAGATGGCGATGAGCCCCGGGGCGGCGCGCGTCCGGCCGTCCGGCCCGGCGGCCCCCGTTATCAGTGCGTTAGCGCTTCCGGCCCTGCGGTCCGTGCGGTCCGTGCGGTCATGGCCATCGGCGCCATCGGCCAATGACAACCGTCCTCCCTGCAGCCCCGCAGGCAACGTAAGTAGTCTCGTCGCTCTGTCTCTCTCGCACTCGTGGGGCACCCCGGAGGGATGTGAGAGAGAGAGGCGGGGCAGCAACACTGTCCGGAATCAGCCTGCAGCAGGCCCAGCAGGCCGAGCAGGCCGCAATCTGGCAGTGTGCGGCGCTCCCAGCGGGCCGGCACACTGATTCCGAGCGGGGGGCTCTCCCTCTCGCACTCGTGGGGCGCGAGGGAGACACACCAACGGCTCCTGTAGTCAGCCTGGAGCGTGACGGAGACGGAGAGAGGCGAGCCAGGCGGGCACGCAGGGGAGGCAGTCAGCAGCAGCCAGCGGCAGCCAGCCGGTGGGGCGGGCAGGTCGCCAGGGACAATGTAGTACAGAGAAACAATCAGAGCCCCGCATTTACACGGCACACAACGCGCGCCGACCGACGCGGTCGCGGTGGCGCAGTCGGTTACGAGACCGGTAACTAGCCGCAGCCCCGCCCTCCCTCGGCGGGGAGCGGGTTCGACTCCCCGCGGACCCGCCCCACCCACGGACGCGCGACTCACTCGGTCGGTTTCATTAAAAATTAAAAACGAACAAGAGTCTTCCTAATTGCGAGGGCGGAGCGAGCCGGGGGCTGAGCTGACGGGGTGGGGCTGGGGCCGAGGGGTGAATCACTCGGCGTTCTGGTGTACGGGTGAGTACACCTTGCTTTACTCATAAATTTCACAATTTTAAACGTTTTAGGGCTTCATTTAGCGTTTTTAACGGCAGTCGACGTTTAATCAGTCGAAAAACTAAAGAATTTCACCTTTTAAAAACTTGTGAGTACACTGAGTACGGGCAAGTTTGTACACATGAGTACACTAGTGATTCACCCCTCGGCTGGGGCGCCGTTCGGGCCGTACAGTGTAGCCGTGGCCGTGCTGCTGCAGCCTGCAGCCAGTCGGACACAGGCAGACGTGTCACCTGCAATCACCTGCAGCATCGGCTGCGGCCTGCCGGGCCTGCCGGGCCTCGGGCCGGCCAGCCCAGCGGCCGAGCCAGCGGCCCACAGCCGCCCGCTGCGGAGAGGCCCCGATCGACACAGCCATCAGGTCGGCAGGGCAGGTCGGGCAGCACAACAGAGACAGAAAAAAGAAAAAAAGAAAAAAAAAAGAAGGCAGCGAAAGACGGAGTGTGGCGTCGTACTGACAAGAGAATAATGGACATGGCCGACCTCAGGGCGACGCTGAGTGCTGTGGGCCGCCAGGGCCGCCAGGGCCGCCAGGGCCTTCAGGGCCTCCAGGACCGCCAGGGCGACGGGCCGGCCGTGCGTGTCGGGGCGCGCACCCCCGCACCCCCGCACGCACGCACGCTCACACGCACACTCACAGCCGCCAAAATAAAGACACAGAATGAGTAATGAAAGGCGGGCAATGCGGACACGCCGGACCGTGGCCTCGGCCACAGATTGGCTGGCTGGCTGGCTGGCAGGGGTGTGTTTGGGAAAGCGGCGCCAGGGGGTGGGGGCCGAGTCAGCTCACTTCAGCGCATAATGATAGAGTTGGCGTAAAGATGTCAAGGGTGCGCGCACCCGGCGCCGGCAACGAGAGAGAGAGATGAGACGGCCTGGAAAAGGGATGGAATTTATCCGCGCGCGTCGTATTCAAATTTTGGCGCGTTTTCTTTTCAGCACCCCGTATCCGTGGGGGGATGCCGCCGGCACAGTGGGGCTTGGGGCCCTACTTACAGTGCAGGGTCAGCGCGTTTTACCATTTCAATCTTTTCGGTCTTGTTCCTTTTTCCGCATTTTTTTTAAACGTCTGGCGCGCGGCCATCGGGCATCGTACTTACGCCCGCGGAGAGGGCGGCGGCGTGGCGCGGCGTGGCGCGGCGCCGGCCCTTTGCCAGTCTCGAGAAAATTCGATTCAGTTATTCGCTTCCCAAAGCTCCTCCCGTAATGGCTGGGGAGTGCGAGTCCGGGCAAACGGAACCGGAACGGACAAGGTGGAAGGCCGGGCTGGTGGAACACGGTGGAACACGGTGGAACACGGTGGAACGCCCCACAAGACGTCGGCGGGGTTCTCCGGTTCTCCTCCTCTACGAGCAGAGAGCAGGAAGCAGCAGGACTCGCGGAATTTCCAGACAACTGTCAGTTAACGTGGGGCCGAGGATTTTCCACCCTGGCGGTCCCTTTCCAGCCTTTTCCTGGAGCAGCTTCGCGCGCAGCGAGAATTAGGAGCAAAGTGCCCCGTGGGGCCGCAGGGCCGCGCATAGCACGCTCTGTCTCTCTCGCACCGCCACGGCACGGCCCAGTGCGAGGGAGAAGACGCGACGGCAGCACGGTGCGGGATGAGCGAGGCCCAGGCACGCACGCGGAGGAGAAACACTTCGGCAGTTGTTCCCGGCCGGTCGAACCCCGACCTCAATCAGACCGTAATCAAAGCTACCGTCCTGAAGACTTGCTGCAAACAGGCCTCCACTCCGAGTGCCGCCCCGTCACTCTTTCCCGTTCGGTTTCACTGGGTTCGCCTCGGGGCGCTGATGGGCGAAACGCAGAGCACGACGTCACATCCCGCTTCGTTGTCAGCCCCTCAGCGCCCTCAGCCCAGCGGAGGCCCAACACAAAGGCAAGAACACACTTTGACCAATTCGGCTCATCAAAAACGAAAGAGAAAATCCTGCATGAAAGAGGGAGGGGCAAAAGCTTCCAAGCCCAATCACAAGGATATTTTTCTCCCCCGCTTTTTTTTGGACAACAATACAGACAGCTCGCGGCTACGCAGCAGCCCCGGCCTCTCTGTGCAGCAAACGGAATTTTATATTAACCTTGAGCGTGTCATCCCCGGCGCTTTGGCCGTCAGAGAGGCTTTGTGATGCTGCTTGCCGCGGAATGCTCCCAATAATATTTCCCGCCACCCATTCCGAGGCAGAGCCTGGCAGGCAGGCAGGCAGCAAGCCAACAGCACAAAAGGGAGGGCATCAAACCTCGACACACTTTCGGGGGGGAATTCCAGCCAGCGCCTCCACTTCATCCCCGGGGAGTCTAATTGCTGCGAGAGGCATGGCTGCAGACACCCCAGACACCCCCACAGACATGCAGACAGTCCGATACCCCCAGGTGCAGCCCCAACGCCGACATGACGCCCGCAAAGCACGGGCCGACAGACGCGCTGACAGGCCGTTGATGGAGCACCGATAGAGCCCGGAGGCCGCCACCCGCCACTGCTGCTTCCACGCGAATTAATTCCTGCGGGGGATGAGAAATTCGACCGCTGCGGACATCCCTGAACGGCGACCCTCGTCTTGACATGAAAAAGCAGCAGTGCTGTCCACAATGCAAAACACACCCCTCCATCCTCCGGGATCTGCCCCCCTCCCCCCTTTCTGCTTTTCATCGGTGTTATCATTACCCGCAGGACTTGCCTGCTCGTTCATCAACCGGGCGCCGCGCCGCTCCACCTGACACCGCCGCCATGGCGCGCCGCCGCCCGAGCTGACGCACCGCCCTCGATATTAATTGACGAAAACGACCCTCCCCTTTCGGCTCGCTTATTCAGCGCGATGCACGAAAAAGGGAGAGAGACTGGCTGGAACCTTCCCGCTCCGTTAAACGAGCGAATGAATGAAAACAATGGTATGCCATGACGCGCATGGCGCCGCACGGCGCGCGCGCTCCTCAGTGACTCAACAATGGATTGCGTGTGAGAATCTGGACAGTTATCTCGGGCCTCCAGGCACCTGGAGTCGAGCCTGGAGTCGAGGCCCCAGCCGGCCCCCCGGCCAGTGTGGGCACGGGAACAATATGGGTCTTCAAGGACGCGAGGCCGACGGGCGGAGAAGTGCATCAAATGGAGGCGCTGCAGTGGGTCAGAAGACCGGTGGAGGCGGTAAAAAGTGCGGACGCGTTTTGCGCTGCAGAGTCGCTAAGTGGGACTCGAACCGAGCGTGTGACCCCACCAATGGATTGCTCATCGAACGAGGAATCCATTCGTGGGGTCACACGCTCGGTTCGAGTCCAGTTTAGCGACTGTGGAGTTCAAAACGCGTCTAGAGATTTGGCCGCCGGCGCCGCTCTTCTGGCCCACTGTGGGACGGGTGGACAAGTGCATCGAATGGAGGCGCTGCTCGACCCGCTGCCCCAGTCGGACGCCCCTCGGAATGCCCTTCCGAACACCCTCCGGGATTCCACCGAGGCTGAGACTGGCGGAGGACCGCGCCGCGACGTGACATCCTGACCCGCTTGAAAAGAAATAAAAGTCGTAGAAAAGAAAGGGCACAAAGGTCATCGCGGCCTCAGTGGCAATTGCCTGCCACAGTGCCGCAGACCGCCAAGGAGAGTGTGACGCATTTCACAACGCACACCACTGCACACACACTACACACACAGACGCACGCGAAGAACACACCACGGCCCGCCCGCGACGACCCCCTGCCACCCGCCAACCTCAAACGAGCGGCAATTTTGCCAATCTGCGGGTCGACGGCAAAGACCGGCAAAGAAACTCCCCCTCTCCGTTCCCTTACAGGGGCGACCTCCTTGGCGGCGTGGGAACCGTTCCCACAGTCTGGACCGCGGCGGCGGCGGTCGGCGCGGCCGGTAGAGTGCGCCACTAGCGCCGCCGCCCCGCCGTGCACCTGCTCCTGCTCCTCCAGGCCGTCGACTTGAGGACCGCATCGGCGGGCACATGCTTCGCCTTGCTTCGCCGCCTTCCCACGCGGCTTTGTGTCGGACGAGACCGTTTGATTAAAAACACGGCGCCGGCGGGCACGCCGCGAAGCGAAGCCGAGCGAAGCGCCGCCAAATTCTCACCGCCGACGCCGTCCTCGTCGTCGTCTTCGTCCTCCTCCACGTCGTCCTCCTCCTCCATGTCGTCGTCGTCCTCCTCCTCCTCCTCCTCCTCCTCCTCCTCCTCCTCCTCCTCCTCCTCCTCCTCCTCCTCCTCCTCCTCCTCCTCCTCCTCCTCCTCCTCGTAGTCCACCTCCACGTCGTCCTCCTCCTCCACGTCGTCCTCCTCCTCCACGTCGTCCCCCTTCTCCCCGACATCCTCCTCCTCCTCCTCCTCCTCGTAGTCCTCCTCCAAGCCGTCCTCCTTCTCGACGCCGTCGTCGTCCTCCTCGTCGTCGCCGAGCTCTCGAGAATGATTGAACGCCGAGATGCATTCATTTTGAGCGACACTGCTCCCACTCCAAGGCGGCCCCTTCAAAGAATTAAGGAAAGCAGACCTCCAATTCCACGGTGCGGGGCGCAGCCAGCGCAGCCAGTGCAGCAGCACAGACGGTCGGGCGCCGTTCGCATTGCAGCGTTCGCCGCCACCGCGCGGAAAATGGGAAATACGGAAAATACCTGACGTTTTTCTTTCTCTTTCATTTTTTTGCTGTGCGTCCTGGAGGATGCGCCGCGGCCCGCCAGCCAGTAGGTCCGCAGCGAGGAGAAGAGGCCCTTGATTTGATTTCCCCGCCATTGTTGCCGGCCAGATCCTCGGAGATTCGCAATTAAATCTCCAAACAAAAGGCGGAGGCGGCGCGCGTTCGATTTAAAAGCCGCGACGAGGGTCTCGTCGATTCCCTCCCCGCCGGTGTGCGGGGCAAGGCGGGGGCCCTCAGGCTTCTCCCTTGTCGGGCTTATTAGTCGGAGGCCAACATCGCCAGCGTCTCGACTATCTCGGCGTTCTGGGGCATTGTATCATTTTCCGGATGCTGCGACGCGACGCCGCCCCGGGGCCCTGTCTGCCCTGTCCGCCCTGTCGGCCCCGACGGGGTCCATTCCATTGGGGCGGCCTGCTTGTCCGCCGGGGCGTCCCTTTGTCTCAATAAGTCTGCGACGACCGGCCGCGCACGACAGACAGACACCCCCGGTGTGCCGGGGGCACACTCGGATGCGACCCCGGCCACCACGCCCCGCCCGCACACACGTCGCAGGAAAACTCGTCCCCGAGCGTGTTCCCGGGAAAGAGCGGCGCCGCGAGCGATTTGTGAAGCACGCAGCGCTGCGGGCTGACTGAACAGCCCCTCTCGCACCGCAACGAGACCCCCCACGAGTGCGAGCGAGACGAGACACCGAGCGACGAAGGCGCGTTCGGGAGCGGCCCGCCGCGCTAAATGGGAAGACGAGTTGCGAGGCGGTCTTCTCTTTCTACAACGCAGAGCGGCGCGCGGCGGGTTCCTGGAAGTTGGCGACACTGTAGAGTGCGAATCTGCGAATCGGCGCGCATCTCTCCTCTCCCTTCCCCCCGTCATCACGCCGTGACGCAAAGCGCGCAACGCGGCGCGACCTATTGGCACACCCCTAGCTCCCCTCCGGCCGGTGCACGCCGAGTGCTTCAGGCGAGTCTCCGGCCGTCAAGCCCTCGGCGCCTTCAGCCGCCTGGCCGCCTTCAGGCGCAGCCGCTGCCATGTTCACTTTCTGGGAATACGATTTGGCCGGCGGGGGAGGCGGGGGAGCAGGGAAGTCCGTCCAAGTCATAACCTGCCCCGGCCAGAGGAAAGGACGCAAAGTCCGAGGACCGCGGGGCACGGCGGGGCACTGCCAATCGGTCCACCACGCGGACTTCGGTCCCGGGGGAGAGGAGGGGGAGGGGCACAAAAAAACGGGCACAATTCGGTATTCCGGGCGAGCGGAGAGGCTGTGCAAACGGTGTGCGGTGGCCGCCGCGGCCGCGCGACACTTTTCGCTCACACTGGCAGAGCGCGGCGGGGGGCGGCGCGGGGAGTTAGGCCTTGCGGGGCGGCCGACGCCGAGTCTCGCTGTATTGCTGTTTGTGTTTCATTTCGCATCGCACACACATAAATCGGGGCGCTCGTAATTGGGGGAAGAAAGGTAGAAGCCACGGGCAGAGTAACAGCAAAAAAAAAACAACAAACAAACGAGAAAAAAAAAACAAACACCAAGAGGGCAAAACAACACTCGTTCTAATTGGTGTGGACAGCCTAGTCGCGTGCTCGTTTGAACTAAATTCTAAATAATAAGCCAACGCTAAATAATGGCGTGACAACCCCGCCTTCCGTTTCCTTTTGCAAAAAAAGCAATAAATATGACCGGGGAGATTCGAACCAAGGCCCTTGATTGCTTCGGAAGGCGCGTATAGGTGTTTCATATCGCCGCAAGCGCACTCACGCTCATGAATGCCGACGCCGTGCCGCGCCGTGCGCACCGGCAGAGAGCTTCCGTAGTCGTGCGCACTGGAGCAAAGGTCCACGATACCAAGGTCGCCGGTTCGATACAGCGGTAGGCCTCTATTATTATCTGCTGCTTTTTTTTCACTTGAGGGTCAGCGGCTGAAGCCGCTTCCATATCCAATAAGTCGAAGATACTGTCAGCAGGTAATACATTTTTCTAAAGACTGTGAATGAAGCAGTCACAAGGAACTCGCAACCAAAACACGTATCATCTGCTTCCTATACCGTCCTTGGACGGCACATTTTTTTTTTCAGCAGATGATACCTTCACTTTTCTTTTCAAAGCAGGTGATGCGTCGTGGTTTCCAATGTCTCGTTAAAAAGTCGGCCGGTCCGCACGGCTGCCTCTTCCCTCACAAAGGCGTCTGCTCCACCGTGCCGCCATCAGGCACCCGAGTCGCGTCCACCTCGGCGTCGAACCGGGGGCTACCCCCCCTCAGGCCGGCCCTGGACCCGCCACTGAACGTCCATCTTGGCGGATCTCGGCGCCCCTCAGCCCCACAAGCACAGGGCGACGGCGTCTCAACCCCGCGGTGTTCTTGTGGATCTTGTGCCGCCAGTCTGTCCCCGCCGGGCGTGCCGTCGCCCCGCGAGGCGCGCGAGGTCCGCGGCGACGTTCTGCCTTTCCGGCGCTGTTTTTCCAGGGAATGGGTTTAACAACTCCAGTGTTGGACCACTAAATGTTTACGAAACCCCTCGGCGTCGCGCCCGGCCCGGCCCGGCCCGCCCGTCCACCGGCAGTGTTTGGCCGGGCCCGCCTGCTCCCCGGGGAAGGGGCGGACGGGGTGGACGGGGTGGACGGGGCGGACGCCGGCCCTGACCCCACTTCAGCGGCCTGCCCGCACCAAACGTTCACAAACTCGGCCACTCCTGGAAGAGTGTGATTGTACCGCTCTGGAGCACGGCGCGGCACGGCACGGCAGACTCGCCTTCCAAATCGGGAGCCCTGACTTTTACTTTGGGACGCGCTCTCCGTGGCGGCGGGGCGGGGCGGGGCGGGGCGGCGGGCAAGAGGCCTTCCTTTCCTTTCCCGCAGGCCCCGCAGGCCCCGCAGGCCGCTTGCCGCGAGGCTTCGCCTGGCTTTGCCGCCCTTGTAGGGCACGCAGTGCTAAGTGATTACCTTTCGCAGAGGCTCGCTGATCCAATGCCCCATTAACCTCAACACGGAGTGGAGTGGAGCAACAACGCACGGACGGCGCCATTCCCGACGACAACTACACGGCTCTACCATTATTCATTTACTTTCGGGAGCTCACTCTCATTGATTCAAGTTTCGAATTAAAATTCTCCCGAGGAGGAACCGCGTGCAACAACGGACGCACTCAGCCGCGCATCTCGACCAAACTCCTCGTCTCGCAACAAAGCTGTTTTGTGAGCGCGGAGCAAACTCGTCCCGCTATGAAGGTCCTGACTAATACAGAACGGCTCGATTGCGTCCCAGAAAGCCCCTCTCTCTTACTCTCTCTCGCTGCGAGCCAGGCTCAGGCGGTCTCGCTCTCGCCGCCTCCAAATGGGCGTCTCTGATTGGCCCGGCCCGCGGTGCCACATTGTCTCTCGCCGCACTTTTAACTTTCATTCATTCATTCATTCATTCATATCGATGCAACGGTGGCGGTGAAACTCGGCCGCTCAAAGCAAGGGCCTCGCAGGGCGGGCACGCTGCTTCCGTTTGTTTAGGCCGGAGTTCCACGGGGAATAGCTACCAGCACCGTGACACAGTGGGCCAGAAGACCGGTGGAGGCGGCCGAAATTCTGAACGCGTATTGAGCTCCAGAGTCGCTAAATAGGTCTCGAACGGTACGTGTAACCCCATCAATGGATTCCTCGTTCGGAGAGCAATCCATTGGTGGGGTCACACGATTGGTTCGAGTCTCATTTAGCGACTCTGGAGCTCAAAGCGCGTGGAGATTTTCTGCCGCCTCCACCGGTCTTCCGGCCCACTGTGCGTGCGTAGCCCGCCCCGCAGTGCAGCCAGATTTGATTTTGATTCCGTTCCGGCCGGCCCGGGTTGGCCTGAATTAAGACGCTCCCCTCCTCCCCCCTCCCTGTCCTCGGCTGGTGATTGATTCCCCCCGGCACGACGAATTTAAGGCGCCGAAAAGTAAACGCCTCTGCGGCTAGCGGCCCGGGAGGCGTCCCCGCGTCTCCGAGCTGAAAAAGATTGAGATCGGAGTCGCGGACGGACGAACCGAAGGCACGCCGCCTCGCTGCACCTGTGGACGACGGTGCGTCCTTCCGTCGCCATTCATTGGCGAGAAAGTCAACAACACATTGAGCGCCGCGGACTTTCTACACTATGCGCCCGTCGAAATCACCCTCTCTCTCTTCTCCTCTCTCTCTCTCTCTTTCTCTTTCTCTCTCTCTCTCTCTCTCTCTCTCTCTCTTTCTCTTTCTCTTCTCTCTCTCTCTCTCTCTCTCTCCCTCTCCCTCTCCCTCTCCCTCTCCCTCTCCCTCTCCCTCTCCCTCTCTCTCCTCTCTCTCTCTCTCTCTCTCTCTCTCTCTCTCTCTCTTCAATGTAATCCTTTTCCTGATGGCCGGCAACGCGCGGCGCACGCACGCCCCGTCGCCAGTAAAAACGCGCAAAGAAAAGACTTTCAGACCGAGTGGCGATTATGGGAGCGAAGTGCGTCGAGGGAAAAAGTGGCAACTAAAGCAGCAGCAGCAGCGGACTTGTGTGTCAAAGCCGGGCAAGGGCTCCGCAGATCTCCAGCCTCGTGCCGAGCGAGAGCTGGGGAACAGAAGGTAGCAAAAAAAGGACACAGTGCATTCCTTTTGAAGCCTGCCTTTTGAGACTCGGCTTTTTGTTTGACCAGCGACTCATAAAGTGTCCCGGCCGGCCGAGCCCCTTGTTTGCCTCTCATTTCCTCGGCTCTCTCGTTATTTCGCTCAAATTTGGCGCCGTAAGTTGTTTGCGCGCGCCGATCGAAAAGTCGAAATGAAAAACACGGAGCCACAGCAAGCGAGACGGCGACGGTGGAGGGACTCTCCGCCCTCACAGCGGGCTGAGAGAGAGACGGAGGGGAGGAACCACGGTCAGAGAGAGAGAGGGAGAGAGAGAGAGAGAGAGAGAGAGCGCAGGGGGGGGGAGAAGAGACAGATGGACTCGGATGGACTTGCCGCTGCCGCTCAATCCTTGAGGGAGACGAGTCCACGCGAATCTGCAGGCCGCGGGCTGGCAGTAGGCTACTACCCCATTAATATGCCACTAATACGCGGAAAACCGCGAGAACAAACAAAAAAAGTGCGTAATTAGGAAATTAGCGCGCAGCGCGCAGTGCCGACCGAAATGAGTTAATTTCCTCACAACGTCCGCTGAGTCAAGTTCCGGGTGCGCCCCGCCCCGCCCCGCCTTCCCCGGCCCGTCGCGCACGCCAAAGGCCACGCCACGCAGGGACTGTCGCGCCGCCGCGTCGCCTCGACCCGAGACTCTCGAACCGCGACTCTCGAACCGCGACTCTCGATACTCGTCGCGTCGCGCTTCCTTCCTGCCATTGTTCGAAGCCATCAGCGGCCATCTCCTTGACGAGGAAAAGTTTTGGGCCCTTATAACGACGGAAGGCCCTATGCCAGCACTGCGGCGAGGCCAGGCAATGCCGGCCAACAAAGGCTTTTATCCTCTTTCTCCGGGAATGGCGCGACGCGGTACGGCGCGGCACGGCACGGCACTGCCCATGCGACACGCGTCAATTCATTCGGTGACCTAAACAACGCGCTGTCGTTATTTGAATTTCTGCGTCGCGTGACCGTTTATTTTGGCCAAAGTGCGAGCATGGAGCATGGAGCACGGGCCAAACCGCGCGCCACCTGGAATCCTGGAATGGAAATACCGCAGGCGAAAAAAAAAATAAAAGGTGCGACCTAGAATGTTATTGCGCAGATTCCGCGCGGTCGGGTACGTGAGAGTGCGTGTGTGTGTGCGTGTGTGCGTGTGCGCGCGTGTGAGTGCGATTCGAACCTGGATCTCTCACGTGCGGCGTCGTCTCGTATGCATGGAGACTCGTGGGTGTTGCGGTGTTGTGTGACAGGGAAGGCGATGCGATTTGGTCCGGGTTGTTACTAGTCCGCCTCGCGGTGCCTCGCGGGGGTTTGCGGGAGACGTGACGGCGTGCTCCTCGCCGGGACGTGGCCGCCGCGGCCGCCGTGGCACGCCGCCAAGCCCCGCCAGCCAGGAGCCCCGCCCCTCCACCCCCGCCCCACCAGGGCCCCGCCAGCAACATTGTTGTCAATTTCCGAAGGCAATTCGTCGCTCGCTGTACCGGGAACAGCGGTAGCAGCCCGGATGGAAAAAAGACGAGAGCGACTCGGCCGCCTCCTCTGCAAACCACTGCACTGCCAATGGCCCATTACGGCCGGCCATGTTGGGCGCGGCCCGGACGACCGTCCGGACGACCGGCGGGGAGGTCCGCGGGGCACGCAGCACGTGGCGCGACGTGGCACGTAGTGCACCGAGCAAGCAGCCCCGCCGCCGACGCGGAGCGGTGAGGTGCCCGCGAAGCGCACAGTGGGCCAGAAGACCGGCGCAGGTGGGCAAAACTTCGGGCGCGTTTGAAGCTCCAGAGTCGCTGAATAGGACTCGAACTGAACGTGTGACCCCACCAATGGATTCCTCATTCGGAGAGCGATCCATTGGTGGGGTCACACGTTCAGTTCGAGTCGTGTTTGGCGAGAGATCGAAACAGGTTCGGGGTTTTTGCCGCCTCCACCGGTCTTCTGGCGCACTGTGCAGGGGACTCTCGGAAGCAGCCTCCGCGCCGACGAGGCCCCCGTCAAACAAACAAAACGTCCGGCCGGCGGATTCGTCGTCGCAACTTTGGCGGCAAAATGGAGCGCGGCGGCGACGGGGCGGTGTTCGGTGTTCGGTGGCGCGGACCCCGAGGCCATTCCGGGCAATCCCGGGCCGCCCCCCGCTGGCCGCCTGGCCGCCTGGCCGCCCGCCGCGCCGTCGGCAGCCCGTCGGCAGCCGTCGGCAGCCCGTCGGCAGCCCGTCGGCAGCCCGTCGGCAGCCCGTCGGCAGCCCGTCGGCAGCCCGTCGGCAGCCCGTCGGCAGCCCGTCGGCTGCGGGGACACGTAATTAACTTTTGCCTTCTGCAGGCGACTTGTGCCTTCTGCGCGGCTCGCGGCGCAAAGCCCGGCCAAGCCGCTAGCAGTGTAGCCGCCCTGGCCGCCCTGGCCGCGGGGCGTCGACGCGGTCGCCGTCAGGGCTAACGAGTGACCCCTTCCCCTCGCCCGCCCCGCCACCCCTCGCCAATCCAATCCGTGATCAAAACCCCCCCGGGCCCGCCGGCCCGACCCTCATCCCTAACGAATGGCCGGTCCGAGCCTCTGAGAGTCCGCGACGGCGGCGAGCCCTCCGCCTGCCGCCCGCTTCACGCCGAGTGTTTCAAACCGGCGCCTTCTTCACTCGCTCACACACACACAGGCACGGCCGACAGGAAAAAAGTGAAAATAAACGACCCGGGCGCAAAAAAAAGCTACGAAATTGGACGAAAGGATGGGGAAAAGGTTGCACGGCGAAATTGGAGTGAAATGGAGAGTAAAATGTGATTTCTCTCGGCACGGGCAAATAGGCCCGGAATCAAACGGCGCCACCCCTGCGGGGCGTGGCGGGGCGTGGTGGGGCGGGGCGGGGCGGGGCGGGGGTGGTGGTCCGCGACGCGCAAAATGGGGCGAAAAATGGACACTGCGGGGTGCTGCGATAATGCCCGCCTCTTTTCACAAAATACAGCAAGGGTTGATTAGAAGACGCTGAGGGAGAAGGGAAAAAGGGGGGAGGGAGGAAACAGAGAACCTCCACTAAAGGACTAAAGGGCTAATCTGTCTCTCGCAGGGCTTGTTTCCCAGTTTGTTCGCTCTCTCTTTCTTTCCTTTTTACAGCTTCCCCTTCACAGCCCGTTTTTAGCCGCACGGCGAAATATAGAGCAAGTTGCGAGCAGCGGTCGTCCAGAGAAAACGACAAGAAGAGGGAGCAGCTGTGCGCGAGTGCGTGCGCCAGTGCTACCTGCGGTACCCTGCCGCCGATCTCTCGTCCCTGGCCGCAAGGGCGGGGCGAAGACGGAGCACGAGAACACGACGTTACCTGGAACAGAGAGAGAAGGAAGGTGTTGGTAAATTGCATTTCGCAGCCCACTCGAAAATCAAACAGGGCGGGTCGGTCTGTGCCGCGGGCTGCATGGCCCGGCGGGGGCGGCAACTTATCAGGCGAGCACACATGGCCGCCTGCCTGTCATCCAACCCATCCAGCGCGGCCGACAAGGCGGGCCGGCAGGGGACGCTCCTGGGGACGCTCCTGGCGGGCGAAGACAAACAAGCCAAAGTGCCCCACCGTCGGCCGCGTCCCGGGGGAAGCTTTCCCCGGAGGAGGTATGGATACCGGCCTGTCACTGGCCAGCACTCCACCGCCAGCGCCACGGCCACGACCACGGCGACGACGCTCCGACCAGCATAGTGACAGCCAGCACGCCAGAGACAGCCTGCGAGGTAGGCAACCCGTGGGCAGCGGTGCGCTCTGGGGAGCAGGGTTGCCTACACTGGGAACCGCAGGCGTTCGGACCGAGCAGGACCAGGGAGCGACAGAGAAACACAACTTTAACGCGATGACACCTGTCATTCACACACTGAGCCAGGTAGCCAGGCATTCAGCCCCCGACTGCTGCGGGAGTGTGGGACAGTGTGGGGGGCACATAGACGACATAGACTCGGAGCCCGCGCGCAACAGCCATGACCGTTGCCGGGGCAACCGGTGAATGGTCTCCCCAGCCTCGCCCGCCAGTCCACCGGCCCCGCGCCCCGCCCTGGGACCACACTAGTCCCAGCCACGAGACCGAAGTGCATTCATCAACTATGAACAACTTGGGCAACTCAAACGGAGGCGTCGCGTCGCGCCAGGCGGTTTCCTCCCCCCCCCCCTCCCCAAACCCACGACGTCGCCACGCGTCGCAAAACACCGCGGCGAGCGAATTCAACTTTCTGGAATCACGTCGCAATTCGTCGCCACGCCACGCCACACAGTGGGCCGGAGGCGGTCGAAACTCTCGACGCGCTTTGAGCTCCAGAGTCGCTAAATGGGACTCGAACCGAACGTGTGACCCCGCCAATAGATTGCTTTCCTTACGAGTAATCCATTGGTGGGGTCACACGTTCAGTTCGAGTCCAATTTATCGACTCTGGAGCTCAAAACGCGTCCGGGACTTTGGCCGCCTCTACCAGCCTTCTGGCCCACTGTGCCACGCCGCGCCAGTCCCAAATGAGGACCGGCAAGTCGCGTGCATTTGAGGCAGGCGCCAAATCTCGGCGAGCGAGAGAGCGCATCAGCACCACCGCCTCCAAGCCGTGGTTGTGGGGGACGAAGAGGCACACTGGGGCCTCGCCCCTCGTAAAAAACTTTTATTAACATTTAATAAATTTTGATAAATTCTTAATTAATTTTTTATTAGGGGCTGTGTTTTAATTAATTTTATCACGGGTGCTTATTGACTTTAATTAATTTTAACAAGTACCGTTTATAAAAGGTTTTAAATGTTGATTAAAACTTGTTAACAAAGAGGGTTTAATAAACATTTATTAGCTTTTATTATCATTTTTAATAAAGACTTTATGTAGTTAATGTTAAGTGTGATTTCGCCAAAGGTTTCTTTGAAAAGTCCGGTGACAAACAAGAGTGTCGAGTCATATTCGTCGTTAAATCCTCTCTCGAGTAAGTAGGTGTTGCCATATGTTAAGGAACTTGGTGTTATCCCCTGCAAGATTTAATTAAGTTTAATAAAAGTCTGTCCGCCGCTAGATGGCGCTGAGGTCTACTTTAGTCCCTTAGCTCGCGGTGTTGACTCACATCGCCACATGCACTAGTCGCGCAGGCTATTCACACTCCTCCATCGCGCTCAAGGAAGTGTGATGTGATTTTTAGACTTGCCTCTGACACACAAGTGTTGGAGAGTTGGGCGGCCATGGAGAATGCCGTCTCACGCTCAAATAGCAGATCTCAACACTGACTGACTTACTGGTATGCATCATTTTCATTAACGTGGGTAGGGATGTAATTAAATCATATGTGTTTTAATTAAACTACAGCTTAATAAAGCTCTAATTAGCGCTTATAAATTTAATTAAATATAATTAAAACTTATTATTCACATATTAAAAATAATTAAATTTCATTTCAGCCTGACCTATTAATTAGTCTATTCGTGTTCATAGATAGCTCTATTCTTGGGGGATGGCTCAGTAAATACACGCACACCTGATCCAAATTATTTCCCCATTAATTGCATAAATTATGATTAATTGTGAATTACGTAAAATTATTACAAATTATTGGTAATTATTCCAAAAAAATTAAAATAATGAAAATAAAATTGAAATTGTCCGGAAGGACGATCATGCTCCGGAGCGACGCCCGAGCAGCGGCAAGCTTATGTTGATTTGGGTTGTGTCGAGCAGGACGATCACCGACGTGGATTTCAAGTCATCGACACGAGGCTAATCACCTGGTATGACAAATTAAGTGCTGCTCTGAAATCCACGGTATGAGAATTTACGCAACCGCAACGTCTGTCGTCTCACTCTAAAAAATAATATAGGATTTTGTAACGATCTTGATACAAAATTCTGTAACACGTCAGTCGGATACAAAAATTTGTATCCTTGATCCTAAATTCTGTATCACGTCAAGAATGTTACGAATTTACGAATCAGTGTTTCAAAATTCTAAATCTGATACAAAATTCTGTACTTTTCGACTTCACCGCTACAAACACCACGAACCATCACTATCTATTTAGAAAATTGACAAGCATCCAATATTTCCATAACGGTGCATTACACATTCAAACGAACGTGACAGTACATGGGTGTCACATTCGTTTGGATGTGACACGACATGTCTACTTGGGTACCATGTGTCACATACGTTTTAATGTGACAGTTTGACAGCTTATTGCATGTTACACCCGAAGTAATGTGACAAAGCGGTGCAGTGTGTCACATTCGTTTGAATAATGATTTTCACCGTTTGTCACGCTCAAACTATCATCGCCGTTTTCACGTGAAAACAAACGTGACGTCACATTCCTTGGCTACCAGTGCCGTTATGGAAATATTGAATGCTTATCAATTTTCCAAAGAGGAAGTGATGGTTTGTGGTGTTTGTAGCGGCGAAGTCCGCTAGCAGACGACAGATGTGGTTGCGTAAATTCTCAAATCGACTAACGTAGCCTCAACCGTGGATTTCAGAGCAGCACTTAATTTGTCATACCAGGCCATTAGCCTCGTGTAAATGAGTTGAATAAATCCACGTCTGTGATCATCCAGCTTGACACAACCCAAAGCCACCTAAGCTTGCCGCAGCTCGGGCGTCGCTACGGAGCATGATCGTCCTTCCGGACAATTTTATTTTCATTATTTTAATTTTTTTGGAATAATTACCAATAATTTGTAATAATTTTACATAATTCACAATTAATCATAATTTATTCAATTAATGGGGAAATAATTTGGATCAGTTGTGCGTGTATTTACTGAGGCCATCTCTATTCTTGGCCACTAACAAGATTTAATTAGCATTTAACAAAATTTAATTAAAGTCAACTCTAATAAAAAATTAATTAATTACAAATTAATTATTTATTAAATTTAATATGTGCCTTTTTGCCAGGGGCCCTGCCGCCACTCACCCCGAGGCCCAGATTAACACATGGAGCATAGGCTACAGGCACGCCACCGTCGTGGGTCGACAGGCAGGCAGCCCGTCAGGCAGCCCGTCAGGCAGCCAGTCAGGCAGCCAGGCAGGCAGCCCGTCAGGCAGCCAGTCAGGCAGCCAGTCAGGCAGCCAGTCAGGCAGCCAGGCAGGCAGCCAGTCAGGCAGCCAGGCAGGCAGCCCGTCAGGCAGCCAGTCAGGCAGCCAGTCAGGCAGCCAGTCAGGCAGCCAGGCAGGCAGCCAGGCAGGCAGCCAGTCAGGCAGCCAGGCAGGCAGCCAGGCAGGCAGCCAGTCAGGCAGCCAGGCAGGCAGCCAGGCAGGCAGCCAGGCAGGCAGCCAGTCAGGCAGCCAGGCAGGCAGCCAGGCCGCACCCACACCCTACACGCTGTCCAAATTGCTAGCGACTCTCGATGCCACGCTCGAAAGACTATTGACTCTAATCTGGCAAACAAGGTCCCTGCCAGGCCTTGCCCCCGCCCCCTTCCCCCACCCCGCGCCGTGATCCCGCCGCGGCGGCCGGCGCCCTCGGCCGCCCTAGACAGCGAGACGGTTTCGGCTCGGCGGCATTTTCAGTTAATCCAGAATCAATTTGGCGATGGCGGCAAGGCAGACGCAGCCAGGCAGACGGCCAGACAGACAGACAGACAGCGCGCGGCGGCGGGGGCGCCCTGCTTGAGGAAGCCGAGGGGGCGGCGGGCCGCCGCGTGGCGCTGGCAGTGGCAGCAGCAAGGCACCCCGGCCGAGAAAAGTGATTAAATTGAAAATTAAGGCGCGAGGCGCGCAAGGCTCGGCGCAAGGCGCCCGGCCTGCCCAATCAATTTAATAAACTTGCAGAGCGGTGCCGCTGCGCCGCGCCGAGTAATCCACTGGCAGTGCACTGGCGTCGCCATGAGCGAGTGGCCATTTGAGGATAACAAGCGTGCGCTTCGCACGGGACGCCGCGCGGCCAAAGCGCGCGCGCGAGAGAGAGAGAGAGAGAGAGACGGACAGAAAGTTGCGGGCTTCATTCAAGCAGTGCGACAGAGCGGGCGAGTGCCGCCCCCGGACTAATTCATCACGGAGCCGCTCTTCCAGACAGGTGTCCTCGCAGGTGTCACTGAGGGGCGCTAATGACTGCACACGCTCACACACTCACACACACACACACACACACAAGCACGCACATTCGCGCGCACCTGCCCACATGGGCGCGGCGGTGGCGCGGCCCACACACACGAACACAAGCGCACTCTAACCGCGGCCCGCACTCCGCGCTGATGACGACTGAATTTTTCATAGCAGACGATTTCGTTTGCAGAGAAGCGTTTTGCAGAGGCCGCCGTGCCCGAGCACACCCCGCGCGGCGCTATCCAAGGCGCGAGGTGTTTTCCTCGCTCCTGTCCACTGTACCGCGGCACCGCGACACCGAGTCATTGTGGGCGGGCGGCAGCGCGGCCCGAAAGAGAGCGAGAGAGACGGGGATAAGAAAAAAAAAATCGAAAATAGATATAGGAAAAAGCGAGGGTCAGGCAAATAGAAAGCTGACTACGTTTCGCCGGGCGGCACCCCCTCGGCGTCGGCCGTGCCAGGCGGCCGTGCTGGTCGACCGGTCGGGCGCGAAATAAACTGATCCAATGACCAAAACGTGCGTCCCGTCGCGGCCTGTTGGTTTTCCGCTTTGCACGCTTCGTTCTCGTTTCCTTCCCTCATTCGTCGAACATTTTTCGAGATTTTTCTCCCCCTCCGCGCGTCGAGGCGGGCGGGGGCACGGCCGCGGCGCTAACGCCTGCTGACACATGCTGGCGCTCACCACGGTGCCAATAAGAGGAGAAATGAACCCAAATCCTTTTCATACGCGTGAAAGAAGAAAAATGACAGATCCGGAAAAACCTCGCTGACGTGACGACGCACGGCAGGCCCGTCTCTCTCTCTCTCTCTCTCTCTCTCTCTCTCTCTCTCTCTCTCTCTCACACACACACACACACACACACACACGCACACCGACGACAGGTTAGAATGAAAGCGTCTTGCTGCGAAGAGTTCCGCGGTTTGGAGCGCGGAGTGTCGGAGTGTCGGGCTCGCAGGGTGGCACCTCGCCTTCTTCATGTCCTGCAGGACGTCTCCCGTCTCGGCGGTCGTGGCGCGCAAGTGCGGCCGTAAAGGCGAAAACGGGCGCATGCGGTATTTGAACCCCGGCCTTGTTATACGGCCGCCATCAAACTTTCAGCTTGCACTTCCCCCTGGGCGCGCGCGCCGCAGCGCCGCGACAGCCTCCGCGACGCACCGTGCCGTCCTTCGTCGTGAACGTCGTGCCTCCGGGACGAACGTCGAGGAGGAAGAGAACGCAAAACGGCGGCGACGCCTTATTGGTGCTCGTTTTGGCTCGTTCTGGCCGAGCGCACTGCTGCCTGTATTGCCTACACTGCCTGTCGTCCGAATCAATGCCGTGATATATAATCGCCCCGCTGTGCGGGTAGTCGTGACAATGTCCGCGCACGGCGCGTCTATGTGAGTGTGTGTGTTGGTGCGTTTGTGAGTGCGTTTGTGTGAGTGAATGTGAGCGTGTGTTGGTGCGCCTGTGTGTGTGCGTGTGAGTGCGAATGAGCATGCCCGCGGCGCTGCATGCGCTGCGTGCGTGCATTGGACCGTTCCTCTCGCTGGTGTTAAAAACGAGGAGAAAGGGGTGGCGGCGGATGGCTGTGGGATGGCGGAATGCAGGCCTGGGGGCGGCCTGGCCCCGCGCGGGGCCGCACTAAACAACCACTGGGGTGCCGAATGCTTTTACGGCCATTGTCAAGGGGGGCTGACTCTCCCGAACCGTGTACGAAGTATTATATATTATAGGTATTATAGAGTATTATAGGTATTATTCCGAACATTTTATTTAGATAATTGTGTCGTTTTAAGTGGTTTTCCGTGTACCAAAGGTTTCCGAAATACGCAAGTTAGTTGAAAACAAGGATTCCGGCTTGCGCTCCTGAGCCTCAAAATACTACCGCGCATCTTTAAGAGCCTCAGCACCTTGTCATCAGCCTTAGCGCCATTTTCTTACTCTAACGATCCGTCTAAAAATCGCTGAACGCCTGTTCACCACAATTTTACAAAACTTTCTCATTTTGAACCCGAAACTGCACTAAATGTGCGGCATTTTTTGGTATTATGGATTATAGTATTATAGGTATTATACAAGTATTATAGGTCTGTGTACGAAGTATTATAGGAGTCAGCCCCCCTTGTGTGTACCGCTGTGTGTACCGCAACCCCCAGCCCACACGCTGGAAGCCCTTTGCACTAAACGATAAAAAGAGAGGAACAGGAATATGCTTCCCCAAAGGCGGTCTTGTGGATAGGCAACTGCCGGATCCACACGGATGGCGTGTCTCCATGCCTTGACTTTCCACTTGATTGCGAAAAATGTTTCTAGTAGGCGCGCGACATTTTGGTCGGGATTGGGTAAGTGGGCAGGCACCCTTCATACAGTCCCGGCCAGGGACGTCCCTCGCCCCGCCCCGCCCAGCAGGGCTGCCAAAAGCAAGGCCGCGAGTCTTTTAGCATGCGTGGCATGGACTTGTGCACACACACGGGGGACAGGAGGGAGAGGAGGAGGGGACAGGCAGCCAGACCACAGCACAGGAATGAGCTGGCGGAGTACTCTGTTAGAATTATTGCCGGCGAGATTTGATTTAGGAGTGCTCGTTGTGTACACTGTGTACACTGTACACAGGGCCGCCGCCACCGCCGCATTGTCCCAGGGAAGCTAGACTTGCACTTGCCTGCCTCTCATTTAGTCAGAGAGAATTACGCTCACTTCTCCCTTTGTTCAGTCTGTTTGTTGCCGCTTTTCTTGCTTTTGTGTTTTTGCTTTCCGCCCTGCGTACCTGCAGCAAGGACTGCCGTTCGAAGGCCACCTTTCTGCACAAAACCATGACACCGCGGCTTCAGAAAGCTTGGCACAGAAGACGGGCCAGAAGACCGGTGGAGGCGGTCAAAACTCCAGACGTGTTTTAAGCCTTAGAGTCGCTAAACAGGACTCAAACCGAACATGTGACCCCGCCAATGGATTGCTTTCCGAACGAGGAATCCATTGGTGGGGCCACACGTTCGATTCCAGTTCCATGAGTTCAAAACGCGTCTAGAGTTTAGGCCGCCTGCGCCGGTCTTCAGGTCCACTATGCTTGGCCTCGAGGGCTCTCGGAAAACACACGTCATTTCTGGCGGCGTAATTGATTTTATGCATGCTGCTCCATGTGTGCACACATCCCCGTTTACAGAGCAGAGCGGCGAGATTTCTGGTCAACATGATTCAGGGACTGCCGGCGGGGACCCTTCAGACCAGCCAGCCAGCTCGGGCGGGCTCGGGTCAGCAGAGCAGGACACTGCTGCTCGCTCACTCACACAGAGTCCGGAAAGTGAAACCGAAGGACTGCAAGCTCTGCATGCACTGCAAAGCGGCTCGGCTCGTGAGCCGCCACAAACCGTGTCACCTACATCCGGGCAGCGCTGGGCAGTGGCAGCCCTGCGGGCCAGCCGGCCCGGGGAAGAAGACTAGTCTAGGTATACCAAACACAAACCGCTTCCAGAAGCAATTCCGTCGCGACGCCCCCGTCCTGTTTGTCTCCTGGCCAAGAAGTCTCGGACAACACGCTGCCCAGTGCCCAGTGCACTGCAGCGGCCGCAGCCCGCGGCCCGCGGTCGGCCACCAACCTCCAAAACCGCGGTAGGCGACTTGACTGTCCCACTTTCCTAAAACTAAGGGGAGGGACGAGGAGCGGACGCACGGTGGCCATCTCGCTCTCTTCCTCGAGAGAAACGTACAACGTCCAAACGGCCGCCACACATTTTGCTCTGTTTCCGCCGGTGTGTTGCCACGTGGCGGCAGTGTGGCGGCAGCCCTCCGCAACCCCCGCGACTCCGCCGCGCCCTTTCGCGGAATGCCGCTACACTGCCAGCGCACCGGCACACTGGCGGGCCGGGCGATTCGATGCGCGCCAGATTGGCCAATTTGGCGCGTCGAAACGTCGAATCGTCGAAACGCGGCGTCGCATCAAGTCGCGGGGGCCTCGGCTCCTGCACTGTCGCCGAGCCGCCGAGCGCGCCGCTGGAAAGTCCTTCATCACATCAATGCCGGTCATCACCGCCAGCGAGTGCGGGCAGGAGAGAAAATGGCACGACGCTGTGTCTCTCTCGGACTCGTGGGGCGTGCCGGCGTGCCGCCCCGTGGCGCGCATCGCACTTCGGAATCAAGCTGCTGGCCTGGATGGGCTGGTGGATGGATCGGCGAGGCCACCGAGTACCGCGTCGCTGTCGGTCGGCAGAGTGAGCGATTCCGGCACGCTCTGTCTCTCTCGCACCCCTGCGGCACCTTCCAAGAGAGCGAGAGAGACGAGAGCGACGAAAGCAGGTTCGGTTCGCTCAGCCGAGGACGCGCCATTTTCCATTTTCCTCGCACAGTATACTCTTTCCCGCGGTACTTTCTTCATCGACCGCCTTGACCTGTCTCAAGTGCTAATAACCCTGAGAGCCAACAACAACATCTCCTACCCCCTCGATAGACGAGAAAGATTATGAAGATGATGAAGAAGAGCGAGACAAATTGCTTACACTGCCGTTGCGCCCCCACCTCTCTCCTCTCCTGCCATCAGCATACATTACATTACGCACGCAGAAGCGCCTCATCAGGACGATGCCTGGGCGATGCCTGGGCATGCCTGTATTCGCGTCCTCCTCCCTCCCTCCCTGCCTCCATCCCTCCCTCCACTCCCCTCCCGCCTCTCCTCGCCTCTCTCTCTCACCTCACCTCTGTGCGCTAATTAAGCCAACACGTGTGCTTTCTACGTCCGCGGGCCGATGACACTCGCAGCGCCGAGCACGCCCTGCACGCCTCGTCCAACGACGCCGTCCCGAAGTGGCGGCGGCGCGGCGGCGCGGCAGAGCTAAAACGAAAACTTGATCCCATTCCGGGCTTCGTTTGGCGGTAACCCTGCTGGGGTTCCGAGGGTCGTCTTCGTCGCTCTGTCTCCCTCACACCTGTAACGGACGCCCCGTGAGTGCGAGAGAGGCAGAGCGACGAAATCAGTCGGCAGTGGGCACCACATCCAGGTCCTCGAAGTGCAGGAAGAGAGGGTCCGCGTTGCACAACCACTGCACAACCCGGCCAGGCCGCGAGCGATTCCGACGACTCGTTTCGTCTCTCTCTCGCACCCGAACGGGACGCCGCATGAGTGCGAGGGAGACAGAGCGTCCTTCCGGAACCAGCCTACGACCCCTGGCTGCCCTGCGCGGCCCGACCGATTTCCCATACGGGCGTAAGTTTCGCATGGCTTGGCGCTTGGCGCGGCCTGGGCGAGCAGGCACGCCAGGCAAGGCAGGCTGAGCTAAGCCGCGGCGCGGGAAGTTGCGCGGCAACGCTTACGGTATTGAACTAGTTGGCAGCGTAATGGCATCCCACTATTAGAGCGTCTTGGAATAAGAGCGGGAGCCGCCCTGCCGGTCGGGGCCGGTCGGTGCCAGTCGGTGCCGGCCGAGCGAGGGAGAGAGAGAGGGAGAGAGAGAGAGAGAAAAGAGAGAGAGAGGGAGAGAGAGAGAGAGAGAGAGAGAGAGAGAGAGAGAGAGAGAGAGAGAGAGAGAGAGAGAGAGAGAACGTGCGGCCATTAGGCCGGCGCGTGCAATGCGTGCCATCGCGATTCCAGGATACAAATTTCGCGGTGGGCCTAAGGCCCGGCACCCATGGCACAGTGAGCCAGAAGACCGATGCAGGCGGCCAAAACTCCAGAAGCGTTTTGAGCTCCAGAGTCGTTAACTGGGACTCGACGCGAACGTGTGACCCCACCAATGGGTTCCTCGTTCGGAGAGCAATCCATTGGTGGGGTCACGCGTTCAGTTCGAATCCTGTTTAGCGACTCTGGTGCACAAAACGCGTCTGGAGTTTTGGCCGCCTCCGCCGGTCTCCCAACCCACTGTGCACTACGCAGTTTCCCCTTCTCTCTCTCCCTGCAGGGCCGCAGGGCCGCAGGGTCGACTACAATGGCCGGAGAGCCTCGGAGAGTCGGAGGCACTCATCTCGGCGTCATTATCTGCTTACCGACTATTATGTGGTACACATGACTCGAAAAGTGAAAGGCACTGCGCCGAGCCGTGCCGAGCCGTGACGAGCAGCGCCAGCCGCGCGGCGTGACGAAGTGTCAAGGATACGAGCGTCGCCCCAGTCACCGCCTCGCCGTCGCCGCCACCGCCTCGACGACGTCAAAGGGAGTACGGCCAGAAAAAGGCCGCGTCCAGCGGGCTGCGGTCGTGACTTCCCTCGCTGTCTTCGTCGCTCTCGTGCCGCGCGCCGTAGGGGTGCAAGAGAGACGGGGCGACGAAGCAACCACTTTTGGAGACGCTCGGCTGCCGCGTCCCGCCGCGTCAGGCGCACAAAGCGTGCTATTTCCAGAGCGTCTCTAAAAGGGCTCGACTCGCGTCGCCCCTACTCGCGCACCGCGTGCACTGCTGGGCAGCGAGGTGTGCGAGTCGCCACCGCATAATGGCGCGAGGCCCGCGTGCCCGCGGGTCAGGGCTGCACGGCTGCATCCAGGCCGCGGACCAGGCGACCGCCCAGCAGCTGCAGGCGACGCGACGTAAGCAAGGCTGGCAGCGACAATCACACTACTGTGCCGATTCGGCGGCAGCGGGTCTCCAACCCACGCACAGTGGGCCAGAAGACCGGCGGAGGCGGCCAAAACTCCAGACGCGTTTTGAGCTCCAGAGTCACAGAATCTGACTCGCACCGGATTGCTCTCCGAACGAGGAGTTTTCACGCAGTTTTCCAGTTTTCAAAACACTGGAACTAAAACAGCGTGGTTGGGAAAGCCGGGGTCCAGACGGCAAGAAAACGCAACGCCGGGCCGCCGCGGCCCGCCCCACACAAGGGGAAACTACTTTGAATTTTGGTGTACATGGCCGTGAATTTCATGAATTTTTTGAAATTTTTGCATTTTTGTTGAATTTTTATGAATTTTGACAAATTTTAATGAATTTTTGTGAATTTTCAAGATTTCTTTTTGAATTTTGATGAAATTTTTGAACTTGGCTGCAGTTTTTGAATTTCATGAATTTAGATGAATTTTTATGAATTTCTCTGTTTTCTAATGGAATTTTGATGAATTTCAATGAATTTTTGGGCCTTTGATCGCCCAGGCCATCTAGGACAGTGGTTCTCAACCTTAGGGTCGCGACACCAAGCGGGGTCGCGAAATTTTTTTAAGGGGTCGCGGCGATGCTGGGGTCGTGTTTTAGGCCGATTTTAAGCAGCCACTGCGTCTGATCCGAGGCGGGCATTTTGCTCCCTCGACGGGCAATTGGTCTTTGGACCTTCCTTTAGCATGCCTTTGTTACGGAGTGCAATTATCAGTCTTAGTTTGGAAGCAGTATTGTCTCAAAGTTGGCCAAAACGCTCAGAAATGTCTATGAAAAATCGTGTTTTGGGCCGATTTTAAGCAGCCACTGCGTCTGATCCGAGGCGGGCATTTTGTTCCCTCGACGGGCAATTGGTCTTTGGACCTTCCTTTAGCATGCCTTTGTTACGGAGTGCAATTATCAGTCTTAGTTTGGGAGCAGTATTGTCTCAAAGTTGGCCAAAACGCTCAGAAATGTCTATGAAAAATCGTGTTTTGGGCCGATTTTAAGCAGCCACTGCGTCTGATCCGAGGCGGGCATTTTGCTCCCTCGACGGGCAATTGGTCTTTGGACCTTCCTTTAGCATGCCTTTGTTACGGAGTGCGATTGTCAGTCTTGGTTTGGGAGCAGTATTGTCTCAAAGTCGATCAAAACGGTCGCAAGTGTCTTTGAAAAATCGTTGTGACTATTTTGGTCAACTTTGAGACAATACTGCTCCCAAACTAAGACTGATAATCGCACTCCGTAACAAAGGCATGCTAAAGGAAGGTCCAAAGACCAACTGCCCGTTGAGGGAGCAAAATGCCCGCCTCGGATCAAACGCAGTGGCTGCTTAAAATCGGCCCAAAACACGATTTTTCATAGACATTTCTGAGCGTTTCGGCCAACTTTGAGACAATACTGCTCCCAAACTAAGACTGATAATTGCACTCCGTAACAAAGGCATGCTAAAGGAAGGTCCAAAGACCAACTGCCCGTTGAGGGAGCAAAATGCCCGCCTCGGATCAGACGCAGTGGCTGCTTAAAATCGGCCCAAAACACGATTTTTCAAAGACACTGTTGACCGTTTCGGCCAACTTTGAGACAATACTGCTCCCAAACTAAGACTGATAATCGCACTCCGTAACAGAGGCATGCTAAAGGAAGGTCTAAAGACCAACTGCCCGTTGAGGGAGCAAAATGCCCGCCTTGGATCAGACGCAGTGGCTGCTTAAAATCGGCCCAAAACACGATTTTTCATAGACATTTCTGATCGTTTCGGCCAACTTTGAGACAATACTGCTCCCAAACTAAGACTGATAATTGCACTCCGTAACAAAGGCATGCTAAAGGAAGGTCCAAAGACCAACTGCCCGTTGAGGGAGCAAAATGCCCGCCTCGGATCAGACGCAGTGGCTGCTTAAAATCAGCCCAAAACACGATTTTTCAAAGACACTGTTGACCGTTTCGGCCAACTTTGAGACAATACTGCTCCCAAACTAAGACTGATAATCGCACTCCGTAACAGAGGCATGCTAAAGGAAGGTCCAAAGACCAACTGCCCGTTGAGGGAGCAAAATGCCCGCCTCGGATCAGACGCAGTGGCTGCTTAAAATCGGCCCAAAACACGATTTTTCATAGACATTTCTGAGCGTTTTGGCCAACTTTGAGACAATACTGCTCCCAAACTAAGACTGATAATTGCACTCCGTAACAAAGGCATGCTAAAGGAAGGTCCAAAGACCAACTGCCCGTTGAGGGAGCAAAATGCCCGCCTCGGATCAGACGCAGTGGCTGCTTAAAATCAGCCCAAAACACGATTTTTCAAAGACACTGTTGACCGTTTCGGCCAACTTTGAGACAATACTGCTCCCAAACTAAGACTGATAATCGCACTCCGTAACAGAGGCATGCTAAAGGAAGGTCTAAAGACCAACTGCCCGTTGAGGGAGCAAAATGCCCGCCTTGGATCAGACGCAGTGGCTGCTTAAAATCGGCCCAAAACACGATTTTTCATAGACATTTCTGAGCGTTTCGGCCAACTTTGAGACAATACTGCTCCCAAACTAAGACTGATAATTGCACTCCGTAACAAAGGCATGCTAAAGGAAGGTCCAAAGACCAATTGCCCGTCGAGGGAGCAAATGCAATGAATTTTATGAATTTCAGTGAATTTTTAAAAATTTTGATGAATTTCAAAGAATTTTGGTGAATTTTTTAATTTTATGAATTTCACTGAATTTTTTGAATTTTGTTGAATATTTTTTGAATTTGCATTAGGTGTACACATTTTTTCGAAGTAGTTTCCCCTTGGCCCCACACGGATGGCACGCCGTGACACGGTTTGCTTCAGCAGGCTATGATTCCGAGAGTCGCTTTCGTCGCTCTGTCTCGCTCGCACCTGGAAGGGACGACCCACGAGTGCGAGAGAGACAGACTCTCGGGATCAGTCTGCAGGGGGCCGCGCACTGTCGCGCCACAAGTGACACGCATTTTTCCGCGCGGCACTGCTGGAGCGCAGGAATGCCACTGGAGTCCGGCGAGGCTGGCGGCTGGAGCGGCTGGAGCACGGAGTCCAGCAAGTCCAGCAACTAGTCGGCAAGTGGAGTGGGTCGCGCGACGCGGCCGAAAATTAGACCGACTGCACGGAACCGCCGGCAAGGCACGGTAGGGACGAGCAGGCACCGCGTCGACCAAGTACCGAGCCCGAGTGCGCACGTCCCCGTCGGCCCGTCGGCCCGGCCGTCCGCCGCGCGGCCCGTTCGGCACCGTGTCCGGTTGACGCTGCGGCGAGCCCTGCATCCTAATCGCAGTGAAACGTCTTGGCGCCCCCTTGGGCGGGCGGGCCTGGCGCAGCCTGGCGCCACTGTGGGGCGTGGCGGGGCGGGGCGGCCAGGACACGCGCCCCGCGCACACAGCAGCAGCGCTCAGACACTGTCGCGAAGACGGGCGCGCCTTGCAAAAACCAGTTCGAAAAGCCTTTAACGCTCCTTGTATGCAAGTGCGGGGAGAGAGCGGGCCGTGAGTCCGAACGAACAAAGAGAGCGGTTTGAATATGGAGCGGCCCGCCCGCACCGTCACCATGCCGTCGTCCCCGCGGCAGCGCCAGCAGCGCCAGCACAGAGCGTGCCCCGAGGACGACGACGACCAC
Source organism: Thrips palmi (assembly GCF_012932325.1). Classification (NCBI taxonomy): domain Eukaryota; kingdom Metazoa; phylum Arthropoda; class Insecta; order Thysanoptera; family Thripidae; genus Thrips; species Thrips palmi. Next base: position 10,034,717 of record NW_023144624.1, on the reverse strand, counting down.
GTCGACGACGACGATCGCGGCGACGAGGAAGACGGGTAGTCGGGGCGATAATTACCTGGCCGTCGTCGGCCGGCGTCGGCCTCGGCGGTGCACTACTTGAGCTTTTGTTTGGCCGAGGCCGCGAACCCGACGACGGCGACGGCGCCGCGGCGAGGCTCTGGCAGGGCGATGATTACTTCTTTTGTCAGGCGGGGCGGGGCGGGGCGGCCTTCTAATTAAACCGCGAGGCGATCCGACACCCTGCTCACCGTCCGCCAGTGCCTCATCGTCTTCCTGCGTGTCGAAATTAGAGCGGGCGCGCCTTGCCCTGCTTTGCCTTCCAGGAAAATAAAAAACCTCAGAGGGGCCTTGGATTCGGCATGCCGGGCGGTGTGTCCCCGCAGTGCCCCGCAGTGCCCCGCAGTGGAGGGCTCAGGCCGGTGCACTCCGGCCGCATGACTGATCCCTGGACGCTGCGGCAGTGCCAGGCTGCCAGGCAGGGCTGCCGCCGACCCCGCAGCGCGACAGGCTGACGAGACGAGAGGGTCCCCGACGGTCCCCGAGGCCGAGGGCAGGCGAGGGCAGCCGAGGGGCGGAAGGGACGAGCAAGGCGCATGTAGCAGCCCTTTCATGTGGCATGGCCGGGCATGGCCACGGCCCACAAGGGCATTAAAGTTTGATAGTGGTGATCAGGGTGCTAAACCTCACGTACAGCCGGCTCAACAACCCCCCGCCTGCCCGGCCCACCCACCCCCGGCATGCCTTTTGAAGTTGGCCGCGCCGTGTGCGGTTTGTGTGCGGCAGTGTGCGTGCGCCGGCCCGGCTAAAGGGATCGCCGACGGGGAGGTCCGGGTCCGGGGTCGAGCGGTCCGGGCCGTGGGCCGTGGGCCGTGGGTGTGGGGGTGGGAGGCTGGGGGCGACCGGCTGGCTCCGTTCGTTTCGATTTGTGTCCGCGACACTGGGGTACATAGACACACCGACGAGACCGCCACCGGGCGACTCACCGCCACTGCGCACAGCACTGCCCTGCAGACTGCAGCGCCCCTTTACCTGCAACACGAGGCCGCCGAGGCATAAGAGAGAGAACGAGAGAGAGAGCACTTTCGGTAGAGAGGGCAGCGGCGTGCATCGGGCGCTCGCTCTGCACGTCAAGGCATGGAGGACGACGAGGAGTAGCAGGAGCAGGACAGGAGCAGCCGCGAGCAGCACGGGGGAAGGAGGATTCGAGTTTAGATCCTCTACTTTGTAGCGGCGCAGCGGCGGTGGCTAATGAAATGGCTTACGTAAACGGTAGCGGCCGTCGCTGGCCGTCTCCCTGCCCGCGCTGCCACACTGCGCCCCGGCCTTTAGGACGTCGCCGCCTTTAGGACGTCGTTAACAAGGTCGCCCGGAAGGGACACACTGCGCCATCACTCGCCGATGCAAGCACACTGCCGTTCTCTCCCTCGCACTCGTTGCGGGCACCGTAGGGGGCGCGAGAGAGACAGAGCGGTGAGCGGGTGGTTCGGAACGAGCCTGGTGACGAGTCACCGGGCACTCCACCGTCGGGCCGGACACGAGTCCGCGTCTGACCAGGGTTTCCCGGTTTCCTCGGTTTCCACACCACCGACGCGGTTCCGTCCGGCTCTGGCTCCCCCGCGGCCGAACTTGCGGCTCCGGGAGGGAGAGCCCCAGTCCCTGAGCATGAATAATCACAGAGTCCCTCCGCAGCGCGGCGCTCGGCCGGGCGCGCGGTACCCGAGGCGGTGCCCTGGGTACTCCGAGCACCCCGAGTACCCGAGCAGACCGACACGGCCCTCGCTTTGCTGGCTGCCACTTGCTGCCACTGCACTGCAAACCAAGCCGCAAACAGCGAGGGGGCGTCGGCGTCCCGAGGGGCATCGTCCTGGGGCAGCGCAGCGCAGCGCCGACGACAAGTTACTCCAATTGTTGGCAAATCTCTGCGCCTAGCACACAGTAGTGCTAATGGTGCTCCGTGCCGCCGGCGGACTTGAGGCCTGCCTCGGCGCCTCTCAAAGGCGCTGCACTCGTTGAAGGCGGGGCGGCGAGGCGGCCGAGGGAAGGCGCTTGGAAGCCCTGGAAGTCCCAGCGGCCCTATGCGGCCCGGCCAGACTTTTCTCCGGCCCTTTTCGGCGCCCCATTGTCGACGAGCCTTTATTGCTGCTTGTTAATTACGCGCGGTAAATGGGGCCGATAACGCGGGGCGGGGTGGGGCGGGGCGGGGGGGGGCGTGGCGGGCAGGCCGAGTGGTGCGTCGCGACGCCGGCAAGAAAAACACCAACCCGCGCTGTCTCAGCGTCAGTCAGTACCCGCGTCAGTCAGTCCGGGGCGGCGGGCCGGCAAATTAGCCAATCACAGCCTCGCATTAATTAGCATTCGATTACGATGATATTCGGGGCGGCGACGCGACGTCGGCAGCGCCGCCTCTCGCCGGTCAGCTCCACGACCACGGCCTGCTGCACCTCGCGGCGGTCAGCTCCACGACCACGGCCTGCTGCACCTCGCGGCGGTCAGCTCCACGACCACGGCCTGCTGCACCTCGCGGCGGTCAGCTCCACGACCACGGCCTGCTGCACCTCGCGGCGGTCAGCTCCACGACCACGGCCTGCTGCACCTCGCGGCGGTCAGCTCCACGACCACGGCCTGCTGCACCTCGCGGCGGTCAGCTCCACGACCACGGCCTGCTGCACCTCGCGGCGGTCAGCTCCACGACCACGGCCTGCTGCACCTCGCGGCGGTCAGCTCCACGGAGCACGGCCTGCTGCACCTCGCGGCGGTCAGCTCCACGGAGCACGGCCTCCTCCACCTCCCGATAACAGGTTCCCGAATTATCGCACTGAGGCTGCAGGCCGTTGCGCAAGCCGCCGGCCGCGCTGACGCGCTGACTGGGCGCGCAGGTTCCTCGCCGGCGAGAGTAACACCGAAAAAAGAAAAGAAAAACAACATGATTCTCTTCACAATCATTTTCCTCGCTTTTTCTTTCTCTCTCTTTCTTCCTTTCGCACAGCTCGCGGCGGCGAGTAAATAGAGGTCCTCCAATGCTGACGTCACGAAGCTCACTGAGTGGCAAAACCGCGCGAGAATTCGAATGCGGAGACGGCGGTGGGTCAGGATTTATTCGGGTATGCGAACACGTAGGTGGCTGACTGAGTTTCAAGACTCATTATCACGACTCAAAATATATTCCCTGTAACCAAAGTCTGCGATTTATGCGTCCATCTCTTAAGACATTGTCAAACACCGGCCCCGGCGCCGACTCCAGATTCAAACTCGCGCGCTCCCTGCCACTCAGTGAGGAAAGTGAGGATGGCCCGGTATCGCCTCTATGTTTTAAATCCGACGACAACTCTTCTACCACTGTTCGTAGAATTCCTCTTAAGGAATTTTGAACATCAAACAACGCTCTTTAAATGAATTTCCAGCGAAATAGCGAAAATTAAAGTGGGAGTGGTTTTTGGACGAGGAAGGCGGTGTGAGTGTCACGTGACCAATGGAGGATCTCTATACTGCACGCCGCGATCTTCGGTCCGCGGTCTTCGCCAAGCGCAATAATGTGGTTCCCCGTAACGCCACCGCGTCGCGCCGCGCACCGAGACCAACGGGCCAAAGGACAATGGCCGGCCCCTGGACCCGAGATAGCCGCAAAGGTAGACAAAAAAAAACACACCTTTCCCCCTGAAAGTTGGAAAAATTGGCGAATTCTCCTCCCCCTCCGGCCGGCCCTGGATCCGCCACTGCGAAGGGCCGGGACAGGGCCCTTGGCACCGCACTGCATGCTCGGCGTGGCGCGGCGTGGCGCAAGGCGGATAATGCCGATTGGCGCAATGTTTTGTTCCCACGCAAGGACCGAGCCTCTCCGGCCGGCCACGCCGGTCCGCCAAATTGAGTGCGATAGCCCTCGCCGAAAACTAGGTCAATCTTATCACGAGCCCCACCGAAGTAATCAAGTGTAAATCTGCTTCTCCTTTTTTTGCAATAACCTATTATAGTGTACGGAGCGCGTTTCAACACGACGAACCTTTGCGGCGTGACCGCGCCTGGCCGGGGCTGAAGGGCTCCCTGCTCCCTTCGTTCGTATAGTGTTGTGCCAGGGCTGTGCCAGGGCACCTGTTCGACCTGCTCGACGCTCGGCTTGGAGAAAGTCCACCGAACGCGTCCTTACCTACAGTGTGTACAGGGTCAACCCGAAGGTCAGGGAATGGAATTTTGTCGAGCGGCCGTATAAACACTATGCATGCCCGCAAGGCGAGTGGGTGCGTGAGTGAGTGAGTGAGTGAGTGAGTGAGTGAGTGAGTGAGTGAGTGAGTGAGTGAGTGAGTGAGTGAGTGAGTGAGTGAGTGAGTGAGTGAGTGAGCGAGCGAGCACGCCAGACTCTCCTGCTCGATCTCTTTTCCTACCGCACACGCACGCTCAGGCTCACACGTCTCGCACTCACTCCGCTATGCATACGTGCGTATCAAAAACACATAAACACAGACACATACACCAACACAGATGGATGAACCAAAAACAGACAGAGAGCTGCGTTAAAGGGCTTCCGGTTGCGTCACAAGGACGCCTCCCTAACGAGCCCTTGAAGGCTTGCCTCGACGCGCTGCGCCCCGGAAGCGACCGGTTTGTGCTTCCCCGCCGCCTGAGATGCGGCGATGCGGCGATGCGGCGATGCGGTGGCGGCAGTGTGGTGGCGGTGAAAGCAAAAGTGGTCAAGTTGGGCCGAATAATACCGGCGGCGCATGCGCAGGCATGCATCAGGCGAGGCGCGTCTACAACCAACGAGCGAGAACGACCGAGGCTTTTAGCACGTCTTCGGCCGGGATAAGAAAGAAACCGAGCCCGCGAGCGGAGAGCGTGGTAAAAGCCCGAACGCGTTTGACATTTTATTTATCTCAGCCTTATCTTTCGCGCGGTGTTACAGCGCGGCTGTAAAGCCGTGTAAAACGCGCCACTCGTCCACAGAGTAGCGTCCGCCGTAGCGTCCACTCCACTTCGCGGTGTGCCTGAGGTTGGTCCGCACCGCCACGCCGCCAGGCCCCCGCCCCCTCGGCCTCCACCGCGGCCTGGCCGGCCTGGCCGGCGCGCACCACGACATTCGTGCACATTGGCGGCGGGCGGGGCGGGGCGGGGCGGGGCGGAGGGAAGTCCGGGCGGAGCGGCCGGCAAGGAATGCCTGCCTAGCAAGCGGCAGCAGCAAGCGGCCGCAAGCAGCCGAGGCGCGCCGAGCCGAACGCAGCCGAAGACGGCCGAACGGAGCCGAACGGGGAGCCGAACGGGGAGCCGTGTGGAGCCGAGCCGAGCACGACCGAATACCGGCTGGAGAGAAAGTGTTACATCAGCGCGGTAGAATGCATCACCGAACATCACAAGCCAAACCCCAACGCCTCGGCCGCCTCGACCGCGGCGGGAACTGCGCCGTCAAGCCGTTTTATTGGTGGTGCGGTGTGATTTAATGTGGACGTCGGACAAACGGAACCTCAAAGCCACTCAAAGCACTGCGGACTGCGGTGAGCGGAAGGCGTTATCCGGGCGTTTCCGGGCCGGCCGCGGGTTCGACTACCGCCAGCCGCGGGATCGACTACCGCCGGCCGCGGGTTCGACTTCCACCGGCCGCGGGTTCGACTACCGCCAGCCGCGCGGGTTCGACTATCGCCTGCCGCGGGTTCGACTACCGCTTGCCGCGGGTTCGACTACCGCCAGCCGCGGGTTCGACTACCGCCTGCCGCGGGTTCGACTACCGCCAGCCGCGGGTTCGACTACCGCCGGGCGCGGGTTCGACTACCGCCGACGCACGCGCTTTTCCTTTCCTTTCCTATTTAGCGGCGACTGACTGCCTGACTGCCCTACAAGGGGCGCCATGCCACTCGGCGCGGCAGACCTTGAAGCCCAGCTGTCGGTAAAGCGAGTAGAGGCCGCGCCGTGCCGAGCCGTGCCGCGCCGCGCCGGTCTGCGGCATTGCTGGAGCAATGCTGGGGCCGGAGAACGAAAGTGGTTGGTGGGTGCGGTGCTGTGACGCCCACATTGCGCTCCGCGCTGGAATCACGACTCCAGCCAGACCGACAACGCCTCCCCGGCTCCAGCGCCTCGCGGCCCAACCGCTCAGCCTCACGCATTCGCGGCGCCGCGGTTCGCCTCGCCTCACCACACGGCCGGAATGTATCAATCACAACGCAATCATGCATCAGTCGCATAGTCAAGCTTTCAGATCCGAAAAAAAAACATGTAGGACCAAAAATAAATTTAAAAAAAAATCTTCTGGAGCCGCTGGAGTTGAAGGGACGCGAACCAGAGCATTGGTCGCGGGGCATGCTGCAACTCGCCACTCATTACGAGGACGTGCGATGCGAGGGCGTGGTTCGCAGCGTTCGCAGCTCTTCGGTCCGCACTTACTCCCCAAATTGCAGGCCGGGCCGGGCCCACACTGCCATCACTCTGCCAGTACACTGGCATCACACAGCCTGGCGCACCGCACAACGCGGCGTTCGCACGGCCCAGCCGGCCCGGCACTTCCAGCGTCCACCATTTTACGTGTGTGTGTGCGTGTACGTCCGCGTGACGTAAGGAGCATTAGTAAGTGGGTTACGGTCAGGGCGAACCAAAGGCAAGGGGGAGTCGGGTCTACGGCGTCTTTGTGCACAGTACCGCGAAAAACGAACCGCTAAACTTTTTTAATGTTTTTCCCTTTGTCTCTCTTTCTCTCTGGAATATTACAAGAGCTGTTTTCTTTGGCGCGGCGGCACGACTGTCGCGCTCCTTCTCCTAATCGTGGCGCGGCGACGTCCCCGCCAGACAGTTTAGCTCCACTTCCGGGCCGCAGAGTCGTCGCTCTGTCTCTCTCGCACTCACCGGGCGTGCCGCGTGGGTGCGAGAGAGACAGAGCGACGACCCGCTGTATCACCGACCCCATCACGATGTCCGCGCCGGTCCGCGCGCTTGCTCTTCTTCTCCTCCTTTTTAGCAGATGATACGTTCACGTATCAGCGTGCTTGTACTCTCGTGCAGAGAGTACCGAGTTTCCGGCTAGCCAAGCAGCAGTTGCAGGCCGAGCGCCTCGCTGGCAAGGCAGCGGCTGGCTGGCCTGCCTAGAAGAATATGAGCGGAGGGCCCGCAGCGTGCCGCGCCGTGCCGTCGCGCCGCGCGCCGCTCATGGAATCGGGGCGCCTGCGGGGGCTCGGGTTGCGCGCGCGGCGTATAACCTCGGGCGTATAAACCCAGCTATCTAGTACTCATGAAGTGCCGCCCTCACGTTGCGCGGTGCCGCTCCCCTTCCTCTCGTCACGAGACGCTGCTACGCATCGCGCAGCTGCCCCCCGCGCCTCTTCCTCTGCCGAGACGCCACGTCCCGCCGCGCCCCGCCACACCCCGCAACTGTCCACACACACACACACACACCCACTTGAACCTTGAGTGCGTAGAACGCATAGTGCAGCGCCCCCTCGAACCCCTGCCCCTCTCGAGAAGCGGCGCGCCCGCAGTCGGCTGTGTGCACCACTCTTGCTTATCTATCTTGAGGTCGGGTTCGGGTGGCGCGCCGGCCGGCCGGCCCCGCTTGGAGATGTGGCTGACACGCCGCGTGCCGCAAGGCGCCTTGGCCTAGTACCGAACACAACTTTTACGGGTATTGAGTATTTATGTGATTAGCCACCAAATTGTGCATCCTCGCGTTGAAACAACGAAAATGATACCCAACACAAGTGGTATCGGATATGAGTGTCCCACCGTCATTGCGAACATGTTTAACACAAAACAATGGCACGTTAGGATATTCAAAAGTTATACTAAAATTGACATTTTCATGAATAACCATGTGTAAGAAATTTGCCAAAAAAAGAGTTCCGAGTGTTTACTCTTTGAAAGAAATTGACAAAATGTCACATTCATACATTTCAATAAACATTCTCTTAAGTATCATCTGCTTTCACGTTAGCGTTAGCGTTAACGTTTTTTTTCTCGGCCCCACTTTTCCGGATCGTGCAGCATCCTCTATTTGTTTCACTTTCACCCTCCCCCCAAAAATAGCGAAATAATAGCGGCGCCGTGACCGAGACTGAATTATCCTCTCCGTGTTTTTCCTCGTTGCCATTTTCGCAACTTGACTTTACGTACCGAGGAGTGACTACCCCATTTAAGACCCTTTTTTTTCTCTTTCTTGCCCCGGCGGCGGCGCTGCAATGTTGTGTATGTCGGCGTCCAGAAGGAGGGCACGGGAAGAAAAGAACGAGTGTCTGGTCACAAGTCGTGGCGAAGCGCGAAGCAGTGGCACAGCGCTGCACCGCGCGGCAACGTGACGAAAACCCCGGACGGCTCGGCTCGGCTCGGCTCGGCTCGAATGCCGCACGGCACAAGGCGAGCTGGCGGCGCTGGCGGGGCTGGCAGGGCTGGCAGCGACACCGGAGGGGGGCACTGAATAGCGGACTGAGGCCCCGCGCCGCCGCGCCGCCACGCCGCGGTGCCAGCGGGGCCACTGCTGCGGAGCGCCCTTGTCGCCAGAAACGCTGCGCTCGTTTTGACTCAACGCATTTAAGTGCACTAGCACCACCGAACGCGCCGTCCAGGGGACTCCAGGGCACTCCAGGGGACTTCAGGAGACTCCAGAGACCTTCAAAGACATCCAGTCACTGTTAAAAAAAATCTGAAAATTCAGACCACTTTTGTCAGACTTGGTGGTCCGAATCTATTTTTCAGACTTGTTTCAGACTGCTTGTCTGAAAATTTTGCCTTCCGGTATGAAAATTGCGACCTGATGGTCTCAGAACCTGAATTCAGACCAGCGCAGTCTGAAAATTTAGATGGTTAAGTCTGAAAATTCAGACCAACCCAAGATTTCGTTTGTCCGCTAGATGGCGCGCATGTTGTGGAACATACCTACTTCTGTTTAAAAGGCTTCTAATGTGAAAATATATTAGTTGAAAAGTTCCAAATTGACAGGACTTAATCGGCCATATGAGAACCGTTCTCTGCTGCAAGATTTATCTTCGTGATATGGGTGGAAGTTGAACAATCCACATTCTAATTTACCTCTCGCGGGTGGCTCCGTGTCGCCATTTCCTTGGGTGCCACAGGCCGGCCTCTCGAGAGTCAGGGAGAAGGACAGAGGACCTTCACCCTCATCACAATTTTTACTCATTGTTGTCCTCTCTGGAGGTTCACACACAGCTGAGATTCTTTCTATGAGATATTGAACATGTCACGAACCTTAAAGTTCACAATCTTCGTACAGGACTGAATTTTCAGACCACCAAACTCCTAAACGTAAGACTCTCGAGTTCTGAATTTTCAGACCATCTAAATGGTCTGAATTTTCAGACCTCAATTCTGTTAATAACTTCTTACCAATTTTGTCTGAATTTTCAGACTTTTTTTTTAACAGTGGTGAAAACCACTAGTGAAATCCAGAGAACTCCAGTGAACTCAAGAGAACTCCAGAGAACACAAGAAAACTCCCGAGAGCTCCAGAGGGCCATCCAGCACGTATCCATCACAGACCGGGCCCCCATCTTGATGCCTTTGTGGGGCGGGCCGAGCTCAAAACATGCCGTTCACCACTTCATCGAGTACATGTTACTTTTTTCCAGACCCAGACAGCTGTATGATGGGGCGTTTCCACAGCCAGGAATTAAGTTTAACAGACCAACTGCCCGCCGGGCGGCCGGCCAGCGGGACAGTCAGCCGGCCAGTCAGCCAGCCAGACAGACAGGCAGGCAGACAGCCAGACGGACAGACGGACTGGCTGCCGGGCAAGAAACCGGACCTAACAAAAACAGCGACCGGCCTGCCGGCCCGCCGGCCCACCGGACCGGTGCCACGCCATGACCGGTGCCGGCCGGCCGAGGGGCTCAGCCGGGCCCACGGCGTGACGTGGCCCTGACGTCATGCAATCGAAAGTGTTCCTTTTGTTTTTGTTTTCGTTCGGCAACCGGCTCCACTTTTGCACTCGGGCCTTTTCACAAGATTATTCGCCGCCGAACGCGGGGCATGGTTCGTCGTTCGGTCCGGCCGAGGGCGGTGGGCGTTCTGGAAGCGTCGAGACAACGCCTCGGGTTAGTGGTCGGCCCCATGCAGGCGGAGACGATTATCCCCCGAATCGGAGTCCGTCCCCCGGACGACCACTTGCCACTTCTCTCGACCGCTGTGCCGCAGTCGTTGCCGTTGCGGTGGATGGCCGCGCCATACCGAGCAGTGGGCCCGTGGGAAGCCGCTGCTAAATAATCCGCAACACGAGATGTAGATCTGTCGCCGCGCCGCAGCCACCTCTCCTCCTTCTCCTTGTTTTAGTTTTCGTTTTTGTCTCGTTTCCCGCTTTGCTTCGCTTTGCTTGCGGCTGCTTGCGGCCGCCGCGGTCCCCGTCAGCAGCCCCGCGGAAACAAAGCGCTCCCGGGTCTGGCCGGGTCTGGCCGGGCCACACCGCCGCGCGTGACCAACGAGCAGCCCTCTCGGTGACGCTGGCGACGCCGGCCTCCGTGACTCGGCCGCCCCGTCACCGAGGCTCCGAGTCACCACTCCGCGGCCGCCCCTCGGGCCGCCCCGCCTCGTCATCGCGGCATCGCCAAGTCCATCATCATCTTCGCGCTGCTCCGCGGCTCCGCGCTCACGCCGAAAATGCCAAGGCCGCCGCGGGTCCGGCTCGGCGATCCCAGCGGTCGCAGCAGCCCAGTCCCACGCCCAGCGGCTGGCTGGCTGGCTGGCTGGCTGGCTGGCTGGCTGCTGGCTGGCTGGCTGGCTGGCTGGCTGGCTGGCTGGCTGCCTGGCTGTCTGTCTGTCTGTCTGGCTGGCTGGCTGGCTGTCTGGCTGTCTGGCTGGCTGCCTGGCTGCCTGGCTGGCTGTGCTGGCTGGCTGGCTGGCTGGCTGGCTGGCTGGCTGGCTGGCTGGCTGGCTGGCTGGCTGGCTGCCTGCCTGCCGGCTGGTCGACGAGGGCGGCTGCAGCTGCCCAGCCGGCGACTGCCGGTGGCCCCGCGCGTCGAAGTCTCCGATACGCGCGCTGGGCGAGGCGGAGCGGAGCCCCTGCCGGGTAGGCAACCAGTGCGCACGGGTGTCGCCAGCGCCGGCGGCTGCCTACCCAGCACGGCGCTCCGACCGCACGCCGGGCGTCCGTTCGCACCAGTTTCGGGGTTTCAGAGTATTTGTCTTCGCGTTAAAAACGTGTCGATCGTTGGCGCGGTTGGTTGCGTTGCCGTCGTCCGACTCTCGTTCCGCGGGTTCGATTCCCGACGCGGGCACTCTCACCCGCTCATTTTTTTCTGTGACGCACGGAAACAAAAAGAGGGATCTAATTGTTTCGCCCTCGGGTGCTCGATGGCCCGTGACGCGCGGGGCTGGCGGGGCCGACGGTGTGACTGCTCGCAGCGGGTGCACTTCGCATTTCGAGCGCACCGGCGCGCCGCCACTCAGAACGACCTCCAAATCGAACGTCTCTTTCTCTCTCTCTCTCTCTTTCTCTCTCGCCCTCATTAAGCGAGGCGTAATCTAATATGAAGGCCCGTTGCGCCACATGCAGCGGCCTGCAGCGCGACTGCAATGCGAAACACGAACAGTGCGCACGCGCACGCCGCACCGCACCGCACCGGCCGAGCCGCGACTTGGCGCGACTTGCAGTGGAATGGCGCGGAGCAAGCGCGGAGCAGAATGGAACGCCCGGGGCGGTGATAGCGAACGCATCCAGCCAGAATGGCCAGGCCTTCACTTTTAAATAGCATCCGAAACTTCAACAATAACATCAAAAAAAGACGTCAAAAAAAATTGGCACTAAAAAATAATATGAAATATGTTTTGTGCGAACCGAGCGTGTGACCCCACCAATGGATTCCTCATTAGGAGAGCAATCCATTGGTGGGGTCACACGTTTAATTCGAGTGCTACTTAGCGACTCTGGAGCTCAAAACGCGTCCGGGATTTTGACCCCGCCTGCACTAAGGTCATATGGAAGAAAGGCCTCGCCTATCTTCTGGCCCACTGTGCAGCGCCACCAACACGCCACCGCCACCCCGTGCCGCGCGAGCGGGACGAAAGCAAAAGGACAACCTTCCCGTTGTCAGGGAGTGCGTGGAGTGGAAGACATAACGGTGGAAAATGGCCGGCAATTTCTCAGCCCGAAACAAGTCTGACGGTTCGCAAAGCTCCTCCACTTTTCTGGGCTCCGCCATCATCTCGAAACTTCCCCCACGCCGCGCCGCGCCACGCCACCCCCCTGGAGTCCCTTGAAAGCCGGGCCATTGAATAGGCATCACTCACTGCTGCAAGCCTCTCGATCTCGGAGAAAGGGAGGGGGAGAGACGGAGTGCAAGAGAGAGGGGGAATGAGGGAAACAGGGAAAGAAAGACGAGAGGCGAGGCGAGGCTCACCTGTTTAATTGGCGCCATTTTCACATATTAGCACGCAAATGCGGAGCGAAACCGCACCCACCACAATGCGCGTCTGTCTGTCTGTCTGTCCGTCTGTCTGTCTGTCTGTCCGTCTGTCGGTCTGTCTGTCTGTCTGTCTGTCTGTCCGTGCGTCCGTCCGCCCGCCCGCGCGTCGGCGCCCCCTTCGCGGCCTGCTCCTATTTTGCCCCAAAGAAACACGCGGCGACGCAGCTTACTCCTTTTTCCTCTCGTCGCCCCGCTTCGCGCTTCGCCTTCATCATTTCCCTTTCAAAGCCAAGAAAAACCTTCCCTGCCGCCAGCAGCCGGGCGATAATCGATACGCCTTGCTCGGCTTGCGCGCACCGGGACGCGACCTCACGCCCTCCGACAAACAGGTGCGAGGTGCTAAGGGGCGAGCGGCTGCTAAACAGTTCGTTTGAAAAACGCAGGGAAAAGTAAGAAAAGAAGTCTTGACACGGTGGCAGGTGGTATCAGAGCTCGGCTGCTTGACGAGGTACATTCCAACCGGAGTCCTGCCAGCACTCGTTCTGTCTCACTCGCACCCTTACGAGACACCGCCCCATGAGAGTGAGAGAGACAGAGTCCGCTCGCCTCGGCTGGGCTGCAGCATACCGCCCGGCACGGCAGGTCGTGCCCCTTCACTCCCAGAGTGGCCGTGCGTTCGCTCCGTCTCTCTCGCACCTACAGGACGCCCCGTGGGCGCGAGAGAGACGGAGCGACGGCGCTCACTCTCGGGTTCAGGCTGCCAGCGCGGCCCCTCCGCGTAATGGCTAACGAACCCTTCGGCCGGACCGACGACGGCGGGCCGCGGCGACGGCAGCGCGGCCAGTGCGGGTGGCGTGGCGGACCCAGGCGGCGTGGCGCAACCAGGACCTCGTCAGTCGGCAGGGCTTGGTGGGGTTCGGCGAGGCTCGGCGAGGCTTGGTGACAGCCACTCATTTCCAAACGACGGCCGCTGAATCAGAGCGAGTCAGCCACATCCGATTGCACGTGCGGCTTGCGGCCGCGCGGCCGGACTGCAGGACCGACTGGGCGAGCGGGGCGGGGCGGGGCGGGGCGGGGCGGGGCGGGGCGTCCTTCGCGAAGGCCACTTCCAGTGCGGTGGGCGGGTGACGAGGAAGCCGCGGGCTGGGCGGGCTGGGCCTTGGCCGGCGCAGCCTCGAGGCGTCCTTCGCGCTCTGCATGGCGCCCAACGGCCACTTCCAGGACCAGGGCGACGAGGAAGCCGCGGGCTGGGCGGGCGAGGCGGGCGCAGGCCATGGCGCACCAAACCGTAATAGTGTAGGTGAAAGGCGTCGTTGGGAAACAATGGCGCCTCTCCGGCCGGCGGCGGTGTCGACATTTAAAGCTCCCAATCGACATCGCCGTGGTCAGCGCCGCGCTGGTGGACGACATCGCGGACGACATCGCGGACGACATTATGGATGCGCTATCGCCGCTGCAGCGCCGCGGCCGTGCCCGCCAACCCCACCGCCGCCATGGCTCGGCGCCGCGGATGACCTATTCTGCAACCGCGCGGCGGCGTCTCGCACCGCGACCATAGAGCACTAGATGCCCTGGAGGCCCTGGAGGCCCTGGGGGGAGTAGGAGAGGTCGAGTGCGTCGCGGGGCCGCCATGGGGCCGCCATGGGGCCGCCATGGGGCCGGGCATGAGGCGCGCCGCGGGGCCTGCATGTCGCGGTGCATTGCGCGGGTCTCTAGACTCCACAGCCCGCCGGCTTTCTCTTGCAAAATGGAACAGGTGCGCGCCAAACAGCAGAGCCGAGCCGAGCCAGCCGAGCCGAGCGAGTGATAGTCTTTGGCAGTGGATCACGCCGCCCCGCCGCCCCGCTACGCCGCCAGCCTTGCCCCGGGCTCCAGCATCGCGGCTGCAGCATCGCTACTCGACTCCAGCCCACTGCGCTGACTCCATCCCGTGCGGACCGCCGCACAGTGGGCCAGAAGACCGCTGGAGGCGGCCGAAATCTCGGACGCGTTTTGAGCTGCAGAGTCGCTTACACTCTAAATGTCTTACAATGAAATTTGCCCTATGTTATTCGTATGTTACAGTGAATTCGGCGCAAGCATAATACGAAGCAATATTCCTTCGTAATACGAATCTTTTTAGCTTTTTCATTGTAAGATACAAAGAAAAACCTTCGTAATACGAAGAAAAACCACCTTCGTATTATGCTTGCGCCATTTCCTTCGTATTATGGGAAATTTCTTCGTAAGACATTTAGAGTGTAGTGGGAACGTATGATCCCACCAATGGATTACTCTCCGAACGAGGATTTCATTGGTGGGGTCACACGCTCGGTTCGAGTCCTGTTTAGCGACTCTGGAGCTCAAAACGCATCTGGAGTTTTGGCCGCCGGTGCCGGACTCCTGGTCCACTGTGCGCGAGGGGGGACCCACTAGGCACATTCGTTGTACATCCTGAGACCCAACTCCCGAAAAACTCACTCACATTCAAGACACATTCCACACATTCTCATAGAATCAACGCAATCAGCCACAATCCACCACACTCTTACACATTCGCTAACATTCCCTAACATTCTCACACAATCGCTGTACATTCTCTGACATTCTCATACATTCAGTCACATTCTGGACACATTCTTAACACATTCTCTGCACATTCCTTACACATTCTCAATGACAGTCCCCTAAAAATATTTATTTTAGTCTAATAACTTCGATTTAGGTTTACGTTCCTTTCAGCTCTAGCAGTACTTCCCTCCCTCCAGTGCGGTAGTGCGGTAGTTCGTGTCCGTCCCGAATCCGAACGGAGCCGCTGGCCCGTGCTCGCGTCGGGATCGTCCCTGGAAGCGCGCGAAACTCTGTCGAAGTCGAGTCAGCCAAGCCCCAGCCTAGTCCCAGCCCCGGGTCGAGGACAGGATATAGTTTACTGGTTATAGATATAAGGTTTGTCACTTGAAAGTGTTAATTTACATTGCCCTTTGCTTAAGTTCAGTTTTCTTTTCATTCAAATTTGAATCCTTTCATAACGTAAACCAGAGCACGACTAGAGTCGTTTAAAACTACCTCCCCCCCCCAAAAAAAAAACCGTTTGGAACTGGCAGTTTGAGATAATGCTTATTAAACTGTGCGTCACTTGAACATTAGCCGCTCTGCGTGTTTGTGACTAAATCTGGCCGTCCTCCGCAGTTTCTCAGGGGGGCCAGCCACCCTGGATGAGCACGACTAAGGAATGAAAGGAGTCGTCCAAAATCTGGCAACCTCATGCGACAAAGCAAGATTTATAGAAGCAAAGAAACACCACTATGATGAACGGTTGACTACCTCAGGCGTGAAATTGGTTGCCTACCTTCACGGCGCTATGTAGAGACGTCGGCCGCACGCCCATTCAGCACACAATCTTCACACATTCTCACACATTCTCGCACTTTTTCTTACATTCTCACACATTCTCATACAATCTCTAACATTCCTGACACATTCTGTCACATTCTCACTACAATCTGTAACATTCACACACATTCTAGACAATCTTTACAATCAGTACATTCCATTACAATCTTTACATTCTCACACATTCAACACATTCTACACATTCTACACTCAGTTGTACACTTTTTGGGGCAGTGGGTCCCCCCTCGACTGTGCGCCACCTTACCGTGTGTCTCCCAACCGGACCCGCTGCCGCTACCGGACACTGGACTCACCTGCAACAAATCAGAACACAAAACTTAGACCAAATTCACAAAAGCAGTGCGGAGATCTTGAACATTTTGTCCAGCTTCACGCTGTCCTTTGCCAGCTGTATTTCAAGCCGCGGCAGTGGCAAACTGGCCGTGCCTTGCTGCCAGCTTCGCATGCCTGGCCAGCCTGCCTGGGTGAGTGCATAAGGTGGGTGTGCATGTCGTGGGTGGGTGGGGCATGCTGCGGCTTGCTGCGTGCGGCCAGTGTTGAGCGGCCAGGTCCGCGCGCTCATGGGAGTCGAGCTCACTGCACAACATCGCTCACACACACAGACACACACACGAACACAAACGCACGCACACCACCTCGCACACACACAAAGGCGCTCACACCGGCGTTCGCGTGCAGCGCCATTTCCTCCGAACTCGCGGAAGATTGCCCGCAACATGTTGCGTAAGGCGCGCCTGTGGCCTATCCCGGCCCGCGGGGCGCGTCCCGGCCTATCCCGACGCCACAAGTGCCATGCGTTCGGTGCCCCTCCCTCCCCGCCCCCGACCCGCCGCCAGAGGGCCAGGAATGCTTGCAGACGTCGCCAGCCTCACCTGGCCATATTGGATACAGCCAAGTTTGCCAATTATCCCACACAGAGGGTACTACGGGCTAGGCCTGGGCGGCAGTGGTGCCCCGCCCTGGAGGCCCTGGACGTCCTGGACGTCCTGGAGTGGTCCTGGAGCGGTCCTGGAGCGGTCCTGGAGTGGTCCTGGAGGCACGGTGACGTCCCGCCCTATCCAGGGACCTCCTCGCCCGGCCGGACCGGGAATCGGGGCATCGGGCATCGCCATGGGACAGGCAGGCCCAGCCCACCAATACCGCCGTCGGCAACACCGCCACAATCACCCCCCCCCCCTACCCTACCCCTTTCATTCCCCCTCACGGAGGCCGAACTCTTGGGCCACACGGGAAATAGGCCCGACGCGTCGGCCCGCACTGCGACAGAGAGAGAGAGAGAGAGAGAGAGAGAGAGAGAGAGCGGTGCGGGACAGAGAGAGAGAACGTCATTTGAATAATCACGGCGTCACAGGCTGCCAAAAGGAAGAACCGGCAGAAACCATGAATAACAACTTATTGATCGACATTTTTCGTTCGGTTGTCAGAAATAGAGAAAAGAGTGGAGGCTCGGCGATGAGCAGAGGGGGGGAGGAGCACGGCGATCAAATTAACCTGAGGGGTGGGAGGGCGGGGGGCCTCGGGTTCGAATCCCGCCAGGGGCAAAGGCAGACGAAGCGAACAGCGATGCACGCACACACGCACACGCGTTGCCGTAATCCCGTAATCGCACAGACGGGCATAGAGGCGACGTCGCCGTCAATTTATGTTTACTGAGACACTAACGTCGCGCGCGCGCGCGCGCACACACACACACACACACACACACAGGCCTGCAGGCACTCATACACACGGACACTTCATCGAGAGGGGCCTCTTTCGGCAACGGGCGATAATTCGTTACGCAACGCACACACACCAACTTACTCACTCACTCTCACACACACACACACACACTAACTTACTCACTCACACACACACATTCTCGCACTCGGCACGCACCCTCGCGGGAGTAATGACCGACTGCACACACACAGACACACGCACACGCGCAGAGGAAAGCTCTCCTCCAAATCCCTGGCATGCATCTATTCATAAGGCACCTCCAATTACGCGGAGCATGAAGGATGAAGGAGGCCGAGGGGCTTCCCCGTGTCGCATGAAAATAATAAAGTGACTGGGAGGGGCTCGGGCGGCTCGGGCTCGGGCCTCGGCCAAGACAAAAAGATGGAAGCGGATTTAACGAACAGGGAGGATTAACCCGCGGACGGAGGGGGAGAAAAGGAGAAAAGGAGAGAAGGAGAGAGAAAGCAAAGTGCTGTCCTTTTCTGCACCGCTTCCTCTGGAGTCTGGCTGGTTGGTTCCATCATCACACGAAAACACATATGCATGAATGACGCTCTTGCTCACACACGCCCCAGCCCTGGTCTTGGAGACAGTGGCGTCGGAAGTGGGGTGACGAGGGGGCTCAGAGCCCCCCCCATCGCCAGCCAGGGGGGGCTGACCCCCCCCCCCCCCATTTTTTGGCCCGAGCGGGCGATAGCCATATTTAATTTTTGCGCGTAACGCTATTGGACGCACCTGGAGGCGACTTGACGTGTCGCAGCAACCACGCCACGAACATATGGACATTTCAAAGCATGCTCCTTGCTTTCATCTTGTAGTTAAAAGTAAACAAACGTCGTTGGCTTGAAGCTCGCTTCGCTCGCACTTTGAAGTAGCTTTTCAAAGTGACTTTATTTCTATGCAATAACATGTCGTTCACAGTCCATGAATATTTACCATGTCAAAAACATTGAAAATCTAAAGAGAAAACAACCGCAAATTTTACATTAAATTTCTTAGACGAATATTCATAGTGCATACCTGTGCAGGAGTACCTTTGGATTAAAATAGGCACGCACAATTGTTTTCTTTAAGCAAAATTTGACCTGTTGTAAGTATCACGTAAAATGAGGGGGGAGGGGGGTCGCGCTTAAGGATTTTTTAAAATATTTGAGCCCCCCCCCCCAGCGAGAGGGACTTCCGACGCCACTGCTTGGAGACACACGGGGAGCCGGGGTCGGATGGTCGCTGGTGGTGGTGTGCTGGTGGTGCGGTGGTGGTGGTAGTGCTGGTGGTGCGGTGGTGGTGGAGCTCCCCGGGCGATCTAACGCGAACCGCGAGCGGCGCGGACCGACCCCATGCATTCTGATGGCGGTTGCCGGAGATTGCTTTTCATTCCTACATCGAATGGCAATACATTGCGACACCCCCGCCTCCCCGCAGCCCAGCCCCTGGCCCCGCCCCGCCATTTCATCAAATTCCGCGGTTATTCCCGGGCATTCCCCAAATCCCGGCCCCGACCGCGGCCTCTGCCCGCCATTAGCGGGCACACTGCTAAAAAAGAAAAGTTACAGTGCTACGGTTTAAAAAGCCCGCGCACCCACGCGTCCCCGACACGTTGCCCTTTTCGTTTTCTTAACGGTGTGGTGCCAAGAAGCCTTCCAGGCCTTCCAGTGTGCGGCCGCGCAGCCTCACATGTCAGCAGGCGGGATTCCCTAACCCCCTTCCCCTTTCCCCTTTCCCCCGGGCCCGGGCCCAGCGGTGTGGCGGTGCAAAAATTCAACCCGAGGGGGTGTATGCAAATCCCCACAGATTAACATACGAGAGTGGGGGTGAGGCGCCACGGATTCTCAAGCACCCCCTCCCCCTCTTTTTTCCCTCTTTCTACTGCACCAGTCTCGAGGGGCCGCCCCATGGCCGCCCCCGTCCGGCGCGGTGGTGGTGTGGCCGCGCACAATTAGCTGACGTCCTCGGTCTGCGGCAGGCCGTTGGGGCAGGCCAGGGCCTTGGCCAGGGCCGTCGGTGCTCCCCGCGCGAGGGGCTGCACCATAGGACCCCAAAAAAATGGTTTCTGAATTTATTTACTTTTTGGAGAAAAAAATCTTGATACAAGAAATTTTTTCTTAACACGAGAAAAAAAAAGTTTGGCCAAAGAACATTTTTCCTTAAAAACGACAAAAAAAACGAGAAAAGTTAACTTAACGCCCTTTGTACACAACCCTCGGACGTAGTGCCACAGCCACAGCCTTGCAGTCGCTTGCAGTGCACCGACTGGACCGCTCGGACTTATCTTTGTCTTTCGAGGCGCGGAGGGGCGGACGAGGCGGTCCCTGGTCGGCCTGCCGGCAACTGGATCATTAAGCACTCCCAAATCGGAACCCGCTCTGGTCCCCGCGCGCAGCGCCCTGCCCGCCCTGCCCGCCCTGCGCCCCGAGAACCCAGAAGGACGCGTCCCCCTCCAGGACGGTCCGGGACTCTCCGGCGACAAGAAGATAATTACTCCGATTCCAGGAGGACGCGGGCCCCTCTTCACCAGCGCGGCCGGCGCGGCCAGCCCCCTCGGGGGCTTTCTGCACCCCCTCGCGCCCCCTCGCGGCCCCTTGCGGCCCCTTGCGGCCCCCGGGTCATCATTTCTCATTACGTTGCCGCAACAAAACGGCCGACTATTCACAGGCCCGCGGGGGGAGAAAAAATGTCTCAACGAGAGTCCCGAAATGGCAATAACACGCGGCGGGGAAGGGAGGGGGAGGGTCCACCCACCCACCCCCGCAGCCGTACCCCAGACGGCCTACCCCGCTCCCTGGCAGTCCCTGGTTCGATCCCATGGCCTGCCGTTTTGCCACAGGACTAGTGTTCTAAAGGGGAGGAATATTCCCGGGAATTAAGGGAATTCCCGGGAACGTTCCCGGGCACAATCAGACTCAAAAAATGGGAAATTCCCGGGAATTTTTAAAACATGGCTAAAATAAGCTAGTTTTTGCACAAAAAATGTATAAAGTGCAAGGTATCAAGTAATAATTATGAATCACTTGAGTGTATTTGCATTTTTCTTTCAGAAGAGAACAAAACAAAAAGTTTCGTAATATAAAATACAAGGTAGGTTTACGCCAGACCGCGTCTTGTCGTAACAGGCTTCGCGATGTCTCGCGGTCTGTTCCTCCAATCCGCGCCTGGCGTACCTACCTTGGCCTGCGGCGCTAGCCTGCCTTCGGCAGGCAATGCTTGCCCATCATCAGTTACTTCTGAATTGTTGCATGCTGGGGGGCTCCGCCCCCAGACCCCCTTCACTCTTTATAGAGTTACTTCATCTACAAATTACACGACCTTGACCTTTGTAACTTTTCAACTTGTCAGGTTAGGAGGCTCCGCCCCCAGACCCCCCTTTCATCAAGACAGGAGAAATCTACCTGCAGAAAACTCGATTTTCGCCATTTTTTAGGTGTTTTTCGGCTATAAAAACTGAACCAGTTGAGCTAGGAAAGTGAAATTTCGCGTGTGCCGAGCCAAGAACATACCCAATAAGGCTGCAAAATCTCAGCCAGATCGGCCGAGCCGTTCAGGAGGAGTAGTGTACACACACACACACACAGACAGACAGACAGAAAAAGTTTTTCAACCCCACTGGAGTAACAGGCTTCGCTATCGCTCAGCCAATAAAAAAATTCCTATTAAAAAGTTTAACTTTCATAAAATGTGATGGTTTCATATGAAGCAATGTTCCCGGCCAAGTGGGAATATTCCCGGGAATTCCCGGGAAGTCTCGGGAATATTCCCCTGAATGATTGTTCCCGGGAATTTTCGAACACTACACAGGACAGACTGCACCCAAAAAAATGACTTCTTGGATCAAGAAAAATTTAACTTTTCTTAGTTTTTGCAAGAAAATTTTCCTTAATCCAATTTTTTTTTCTTGAATAAAGAATTTTTTTTGTGTCAAAATTATTATTTTTCTTACAAAAACCAAGAAAATCGAAAATCAAGAAACCAGTTTTTTGGGTGTGCTGCCCTGATAGAGGCTACTCGTCTTCAGCAAATGCAGCCTTTCGCTGCTGTCCACAAGAGCTTCGGTTTCGGTTGCACTGTGATCGCCGCGCCCGCTGCGTCCGCGCGCCCAGCGTTCGGCGCGTCGGCATCGACGTTCGGCCGAGTCGGCAGAATCGGACAAGCTGGCAAAATAAATAATAGGCGGCGGTGCCCGGCGATGCGCGGCGCGCGATGGGGCAGGGGCGCCAGGGGTGGAACGCCACTGGCGGGGCACAGCACTATTATTCTCACGGCTCTGGAGTCTGTGGAGTCCGTGGAGTCCGTGGAGTCTGTGGAGTGTGGAGTCCATGAAGCCGAGGAGCCCGTGGAGTCTGTGGAGTTGGTGGAGCCCGTGGAGTCGGCGGCTCCAAAGACAAGGGTCGCTGCGGGGGCGGCAAGGGGTGGCAGGGGCGTGCTTGCCGGAAACACGGTATAAATAAGGAATGATCCGCTGTGCCGTGCCGTGCCGCGCCGCGCCGTGTCGGCATGGAGCAGCGACATGAGGAGCCTCAGCATCAGCCGGAAGGCCGCGAGGGGTGGAAAGACAAGTAGCTAAGCGGCCCATTCGCCAACATCCCCCCCCCTCCCCGGCGGCCCCCGCGCGCGCCAAAACAAAAACAACAAAATAATGATGGAGAACATCCGGGCGGAGAGCATCGCGGCCGGGGGGGGGGGGGGGGGGGGAGGCGTGCGCCAAGTCAGCCAGAAGTGACGAATAAAACTCGCCTCCGAGGGCGGCAGGAAATGAGACTCTGGGCCCGCACGGCGCACACGACACGGCCCGCAGTGGGCCAGCACACAGGCGCCGGCGGCCAAAACTCCAGACGCGTTTTGACCTCAAGAGTCGCTAAACAGGACCCGAACCGAGCGTGTGACCCCACCAATGGATGCCTCGTTCGAAGAGCAATCCATTGGTGGGGTCACACGCTCGGTTCGGGCCCCATTTAGCGACTCTGGAGCTCGAAACGCGTCCGGGACATTGACCGCCTCCACCGGTCTTCTGGCCCACCGTGCGGCCGAGGCCGAGGCTGGCTAGGCCCTGCTGGGCGCTAGGCGCCTGGGCCCACACTGCACCGACACGCACTTGGCCGAGTGGGACTGCATGGGTCGCTCCAGCTCCCAGATCGTTCCCGCTGCGACCGGCAGACCAGCGCGGGTTGCTTCCGAACACAGTAGTCTCTCTCGCACCTACGGAGCGTCCCGCCAGGGTGCGAGAGAGACAGCGGCCAAGCACCGTTCGGAACACGGGGAGTGCAATCCCGGCCCGGCCGCTGTATTCATCGAAAACTCGTTCCGCGCGCCGGGCGGGCTGAGCGGGCTTCGCTGGGCTTCGCTCGCTGGGCTTCCCTGGGCTTCCCTGGGCTTCCCTGGGCTTCCCTGGGCTGCCCTGGGCTGTGCTGCGTGGCGGCCTGCTCGGTCGGCCCGGTCGGACGAACACCTCTGGACGAGGCGAAACTGTTCCGTCAAACAAACTCGAGTGAAATTCGGAAAACTCATCACTCCGCGCTCGCTCTCCCCCCGCGGCGCGCGGCTTGGATTTAAAAGCGGGGGTTGGTTGGCCGCCGCGCCGCCGGTGCTCCGGAGGGACCGACGCAAAGCACCGGAAGGGGAGAAAAGTTGCCCCGCTCAGCCCCGCCATTAACCCTGGGAACGATGCTGTTTTAAACCGAGTAAGTTTGCCATTCGCTCCGCCGCTCTTCCGTCTTCATCTTGCGCGCATGGCGGCGAGGCGGGCGGGGCAGGGCGGCGGCGCAAAGTGGGGCAGAGGACAGGCGCCGGCGGCCACAACTCTGGACGCGTTTTGAGCTCCAGAGTCGCTAAATGAGACCCGAACCGCACGTGTGACCCAACCAATAGATTGCTCTCCGAGCGGGGATCCATTGGTGGGGGTCACACGGTCGGTTCGACTCTCGTTTAGTGACTCTACAGCTGAAAACGCGTCTAGAGTTTTGACCGCCGCCACCGGTCTTCTCATCCACTGTGAGGCATGGCAGCGAGGCGGGCGGGGGCGGCCCCAAATACTGCCAGTGATGGTCACGGCCAAACTTGCTTCCCACGCCAGGGCGGCGCCAAGCCCACGGCCCCACGGCCAAGCCAGGCACCCCATGCAAACGATTCCGATTAATAATTCAGGCCCCCCGACCAGGCGCGGATCCAGCATGATGGTGAGTGGGAGTTGTGAAAATGTTCCCCAAGCCAAGAGCAGAGAAACGCGGATCCACACATGAATCTTAATGTGGTTTGCTGCCGAATACAGTGGCAATAACTAGTCGTGTGCCTTGGGAAAGTTGGCTTCACTGCGAAAGAAAACAAGGTTAATCGAATTTTTGTTCTTAAAGTGTGGTTAATTTTTGAAACTGTGTTACGACCGGTTAGTTAAAAAAAAGTACCCGGTCCGACAAAACTAAAACCACAAGTGTTTCGATCTTTTTGCAGGAACTTTGTTTTTGTCGTGGAGGAATCCGCGGCATCTCAAGTCCAGTGGATAGGCGGGCGCACAGCCATCGCCCCAGAGCCCCGCGCGCGGCGCAGCAGTGAACGCGGACCGTCGTTCGAATCCCGGCGTCCCTATCCATTTTTCAACAGGCGGTCCGGTCCGCCCGTTGGCTGCAGCTGCGTGTCGCCGCGTCGCCGCCACTGCAAGCAGCTCGCGCACCTCCCCCGGCCCCCCTTCGGCCCGCCGCGTCCTCGCTCGCAATTAACCGCGGAGTGAAAACCGATCCGGCCGGCCGCGGCCCCTAGTCTGCTCCGGTCACGCGGAAGGGGTGGCTAATTAAGTCGTGGGGCCGCTAACGCTACCGCGCCGCACCGCGCCGCACCGCACGGAGAGGCAAGGCGAGGGCCACCGCCATCGGTTTCCCACCGACTTCCAAAGTTGAGCAGACGGCCCTCCCTCCTCGCCGCCTCTCCGCGTTCCAAGAGACGTAGCGCGGCGTGGCGGCGTGGCGTTCAGCCCCAATTTTTTCCGCCATCGCAATTTGGCGGACCACCTGTGTCGTCAATGCGGTGGGCGTGGGCGGTCGGTTTTCCTTCGAGATTGGCATTTCGTCCAGGTCGTCGTCGTCGTCCTGGTGGTCCCGGTGCAGCAGCACCCTCGTCACGCGCGCGGTGAGCGGCACCGCGCCTCGCACAGCCAATGCGCTGCCATCCCGGCTCGGCGGGTCGGCACCGTCCGGCCATCCAGCGCCGCGCGCCAGGGTCATCAGCCCACGGGGCGGGGCGGGGCGGCTTCTGCTTGCACCGCTTGCTTACACAGCGGGGGCCCCACAGCGTTCCACAACAAAGTTTCGAGTGAAGCGCGGCGGCGGGGTGGGGCGCGGCTCGGGCGCGGCGCGTCGAAGGGCACTGCTGCGGCACTGCGAGGTACCAGGGAGTCCCGCCTATCACACCCCCGGCAGTAGTACCGTTCAAACAGCGCCGCTCCTAGCCGCGTTCCCTTGTCGCCCCTCTCATTTCTCAGTGGGCCAGAAGACCAGTGGGGGCGGTCAAAATCACGGACGCGTTTTGAGCTACAGAGTCGCTGAATGGGACTCGAACCGAACGTATGACCCCACCAATAGACTGCTCTCCGAACAAGGAATCCATTGATGGGGTCACACGCTCGGTTCGAGTCCTGTTCAGCGACTCTGGAGCTCAAAACGCGTCTAGAGTTTTGGCCGCCTCCACCGGTCTTCTGGCCCACCGTGCCGCGTTGTGGACACCGGAAGTCGCTGGGGCGGCGGAACGCCTCGCCACGACTCCACTCCAGGGCAGTTCCGGCCTCGCTCTCCATATCACCAGGGCGACTATGCGGCCGAGCGGAACGACGTGCGGGGGAAGGGGGCTCAGACCAACAGTGCGGGGAACTCCAACCAGTTAGGGCGCTTTTGCTTCGCCGGGCCGCCTCTGCGCCGCGCTGCTTGCGCTGCTCACGTGCCGCAGGCGCGTCGCGGGGCGGAAAGGGGGGGGGATTTTAAAGGCAAACTTTGTCAAGGCGGTGCTTCCTCGCCTCGCCTCGCCAGGCCGCCTCTCACCTGCGCCACCTTAACTCAATCCAACAGTCGCGGTGCCAGCGGGCACCCCTGGATGGCACAGCCTCCCCCCCCCTCTCGCGGGGACAGTAAATAACTGCGACGACCGGGCCTCCCGCGGCACACAATCTCTGCGCGAATTCGATCATCTTTCTATCGCGTCCCCCAAAGAGCAAGGAGAGAAAAAATGACAAAGAGAGAAACAAGCAGGGAGGAAGGAAGTGGTGGAGGCGGCGGCGGCAGCCTGGTGTGATTCCGAGTTCCATCTTGGCAGCTGCTGCCGAGGGACCCCTCTCGCCAGCCGGCGGGGCCCAGCCATGGTCCAGCCATGGTCCAGCGCAGCCCGAGAGGGAGCCAGGGGGTAGTCTCCACATTCATCCACGCCGGCCTGCCAGTCTCGGCCAACCCGGACCGCACCGCAGCAGCATGAGGTACGCCGTGGGTGCGGCGCTCCCGAAACAAGCCCCCGGCCTGCCCGGCCGTGGAACCGGCGGCAGGGCGGCAGGGCGGCAGGGCGGCCGGGGTGGCACCCCGGACCGCCACCGCCACCTCCAGTACGACGCCCGCGTTGTTAATTTTAGCCGCGGAGTATCGATCACCAGCGGCCGGACCAAAGGCTGGGCCAAAGACTGGGCCAAAGGCTGGGCCAAAGGCTGGGCCAAAGGCTGGGCCAAAGGCTGGGCCAAAGGCTGGGCCAAAGGCTGGGCCAAAGGCTGGGCCAAAGGCTGGGCCAAAGGCTGGGCCAAAGGCTGGACCAAAGGCTGGGCCAAAGGCTGGGCCAAAGGCTGGGCCAAAGGCTGGGCCAAAGGCTGGGCCAAAGGCTGGGCCAAAGGCTGGGCCAAAGGCTGGGCCAAAGGCTCGGCCAAAGGGTGCGCGTTGAGATTGCCTCCGCCCCCAAGAAGCACGTAACTGCGGCATTCCATTCCAGGTGGCGCGGTGGCGGCGGCCCCGAGCTGATTGGGATGGGATGCCCTAGTTGTTGTTGCCTTGCCTCGCCTCGCCTTTGCCGGGGGGTTGCTGCCGCTGCCTTGGCCGCTCCTCCGCCCTTGCGGTTTCAAAATGCCGTTCGTCGGGCGGGCCTGGCGGGCCTGGCGGGCCGAGCTGCCGGCGGTGGTGGTGGCCGCCGGGCTGGCCGAAGAGGAAGGCGCCCCGCCAGCCCCGCCAGCCCCGCCAGCCCCGCCAGCCCCGCCAGCCCCGCCAGGCCCGCCAGCCCCGCCAGCCCCGCCAGCCCCGCCAGCCCCGCCAGCCCCGCCAGCCCCGCCAGCCCCGCCAGCTCCGCCAGCCCGCCAGCCCCGCCAGCCCCGCCAGGCCCGCCAGCACCGCCAGCCCCGCCAGCCCCGCCAGCCCCGCCGCCCCGCCAGCCCCGCCAGCCCCGCCAGCCCCGCCAGCCCCGCCAGCCCGCCAGCCCCGCCAGCCCCGCCAGCCCCGCCAGCCCCGCCAGCCCCGCCAGCCCCGCCAGCCCCGCCAGCCCCGCCAGCCCCGCCAGCCCCGCCAGCCCTCGGTCGGACACTGGCATTCACTCTCCGGATAATGAGATGGCAGCATCGCAGGACGGACCATCCCTTGTCTGCTGCTCGCCCTGCAGGGCATGCCCACCCTGGCCGCCCGGCTCGCTCTTCGGCTGTTGGTACTCGACCAGATTCCGCGTATCGTGTTCTCCGGACTTTATCTCGGCAACAACAACGACGACAGCAACAACAAAAGACGCGCACACAACAAAATTCCTCTCCTCTCGCGCCGCCGATCCGCCGGGCCGGGCCTGCACTGCCCGAGATACGGCGCGCGCAATATGAAAATAATATGAGGCGACGCGCGGGCGGCGGCGCGGCGGCGGGGGGAGTTGAACCCGCGGGCCCAGATTAGTATTTAGAAGGCGCAGCGGGTCGGGGCGCCCCGCCCGTGCCGCCCCGCCTGCTGTGAGCGGCTGTGAGGGATGCGGGGCTAAGTGAATAAGGGAGTCAGGGGGGAGGAGGGGGCATTGTGATAAGGTGAGGGTGGGGAGCAGCCCGTGTTTTCAGGTCATCGACCACGGAGTAATGACTCAGTGAACACGGCGAAAACGTCAACTCAAGCCCATAGCAACCAGATGTTTAATTTTTTTTTGGCAAAAAAAACAGCTGTTCTATATTTTCTACTTCTTTGTAGGCGCCACAACTAATTAAAATCACCCAAACTTTTTTTAGCACAACTAGTAATCGTCCAAACTTTATTTTCGCGGAGAATAGTGAAAAGGAAAAGGCGGTAGCTTATCCCCCGCAAAGCACGGTATGTTCCAATATAAATGCCACATAACTATCCACCCTTGCGGCGGGCGCCTTTTGTCTCCACACACAGACACATGCACACACACGCACACACACACGCGCGCACACACACACGTGGACGCTACAGCAAATCCACGCCCCGCACGAACACACATAACCGCACGCACACACACACACTCACGGGCAACACTTCTACGCATCCCATCCACAAACACTCGACGGGGCGTCAGGACACACCGACACACCGCAAAACGGAGGCCTCGCACACATAGCGGCGCTCGCGGGGGGGAAGAAAAAGAAAATATTGCAACGAAAATATGCGACCTTGTATTTTCCCGGCGGCTTTGGCTTTGCTGCCTTTTCACGAGCCTTCCTCCTTATTTACGCGCGCTCCCTCGCCCCCCCCCCCTTTCCCCTCCCCGGGGCGTGCCGGGGGACGACAGGGTCCCTGGGGACGTCGCACTGCGCACGAGGCGCCGGGGAGCCCCTCCAGGATGCCCTCCGGGACGCCCCTCCAGGACGCCGACACAGATACACATCTCGTTCGATTCCGCATCACTTGTCGCTCGCCCAGAAACAAAGCAGAAAACACGACGGTCCGACGCGAGGGGAACACAGCGCGCACGGCCACACGCACACACGCGCGCGCACACGCACACACACACACACGCGCGCGCGCACACACACGCACACACACACACACACACACACACGGGCGGACACCTTAACACCGACACGGACACGCGCGAGAAGCACCGCCATTCCACGTGGACGCGACGCACAGCAACGGCCCACGCAAAAAGGAGAGCGTTCAATTATTCGCACTGCGGCACTCGCCGATACCGCCGTTCGAACGGCGTTTACGCGCCAATAAACGAACAGTGTAGCGCCGGGCGAGAGCTCGCCTGCCAAATAGTGTGGGGCCATTCCACCCCTCGCTAGCAGTGCTAGCGCCACACGTGTAAGATAAATAATCCATTCTCGTCCACGACCACAGAGACGCTTCGTTTCCCCCTCGTGCGTGTGTGTGCGTGTGTGTGCGTTGGTGGGTGTGTGTGCTCGCGTCCGTGCGCCCTCCTTCCCTTAACCTCCCTGTGTACGCAAAGCCGTCGCCGTGTGCCCGGCTGTGCCGCTGTGTGCTCAGGGTTTCGCGTCTTCGTTTCTGCCTCATCGTTCGCCCTTCCCATCCCTTATAGATGTCCTGCTCCGTCCCCTTATCTTTCCGCTCTGTTACCCCGCTCGCTTCGCCGCCACGGCTCCGCCTCTCCCTCGTCCACCCCGTCGTCTCCGCCGAGTCTCCGCGGAGCCGCCAAGTCCCAAACAAACGCCCCGCGGCCTTCTTCGCTATTGCCTACGTCCGCGCGAGCGCCTGCCAGAGGCCGGGTAGGCAACCCTTCTGCAGCGGTGTGCTGCGTGGCGACGTGGTTGCCTACCTCGCAGGCGTCCGCGCGAACGCCTGCCAGAGGCCGGGTAGGCAACCCTTCTGCAGCGGTGTGCTGCGTGGCGACGTGGTTGCCTATCTCGCAGGCGTCCGCGCGAGCGCCTGCCAGAGGCCGGGTAGGCAACCCTGCTGCAGCGGTGCGCTGCGTGGCGGCGTGGTAGCCTACCTCGTACCATTACCATTAAGGGCTAGACCACACATGATCGTATGCCATTTCGGGCCCGACACATGCTCGCCTGCACTGCAAAACGAGACAAGGTCGTCCTTACTAGGGTGACACGTTATGCCGGCGGAGAAGAACCTCAATCGGCTACATGCTCCCACTCGCAGTATGACCAGTCAGAGAGGAGGTATACATCCCCGGGAGGGAGTGCAGGCCTCCACCCCAGAACAGTCGCTTTGAGCACAACCGCTACCTCGTAGGCGTCCGCACGAACGCCTGCCGGAGGCCGAGTAGGCAACCCTGCTGCAGCGGTGTGCTGCGTGGCGGCGTGAAGGCGCCCCGCCACTTTCGATTGGCTCCCATTCCCTCTCGCTTTCGTGCCCACGGGGCGTGGCCGACTGGCCGGTTGGGCGGCCAGCCCGACGCGGAGGCTCCGTGACGGCGGCTGGAGGCGCTGGCGGCGCTGCAGGCTCCAGCTGGAGGCGTCTCCTGCGGGCATGACGAGGCTCTCCAGAGGATGTCCCTTCCGCCGCCCGCCGCCGCCCCGCGCGGAGGAGGCCGCCAAGGTGATGACCGCCACCGCTGCCGCCGAGCGTTTTTCAAAGCGGCGCCCGGCGAGGCCCCCAAGTGTGCCGCCGTGGTGTCGCCGAGGACAAGGGCGGGGCGGGGCGGGGCCACACCGACTGGACTGACGCCCAGCCCGGAACCAGGAATGCTTCCCGTCTCGGAAAAAGTAGTTAAAAATGACACACCGCTCCGCTGGTCGGTTGGACCAGTCGGGCGGGATTCTGTGCCGACACCGGATTGGCCACCGGGCGCCACGCGCCGACCCAGGAACAGAGGCCCCGTGTCTCTCTCGCACTCGTTGAGGTGCCCCGTAGGGATCGCGACGAACCGCACTGCATTTTGCCCCTGCTAAGCAAACCCGCGTGGCGTCTTGGCAGTGGAGACACTCAGCCCGGCCGCACACCGCCGCCCAGCCTGCCCAGCCCACACACCGAGAAAACGAAAAGCAAGAGTAAAACTGCGGCGCTTCTTGTAACCTTTGGGCGGAGGAAACGGACAGAAAGTGTTGGAGGAATAAAACGAGGCATGTCGCCGAACACAAGGCTGTGCGCCGTGCCGGCAGCGACCACATTGAATGGTGAGGCATCATTAGTGTTTGGAACACCGCGCCTCGCCTCGCCGCGACCACGCCCGAGGTGGGCAGACTGCGTCCGTGAGGCCACTGCGCCTACAGGAAACCCTGCGGCCTTCTAGCTGCTGCGCGACCGCGGTGCCGCCTGCCTGGCTGCCTGCCTGGCCGCCTGCCTGGCCGCACGGATGCTGCGCGGAAAATGTTGCAATCCTGCTGGATATCCCCGCCAGCCTGCCTGGCCTGCCTTCTGCCTGCTGCATGCATGCGCCAGCGAGGAGGGCGAGGAGGATCGCCGAGGACCACGGGACGCCGGAACCAGGGAGGCGCTCCTCAAAAGGAACCGGAAAAACGCGCCATCGCACGACGGGCGCGTTAAAAGAACCAATACATCTCGTGCGACGACGGCGACCTTTTTGCGACTCCCGGGTTCACACTTCACTTCACTTCCAGGGGCAGTGCATTTTCCCGATGCCGTGATGTAACCCTTGTTACCGGCGAGCGAGCGAGCCGAGCCATTCCCACAAAGCGGCCGTCTCTCTCGCCCGATCTCGTGGCTGCTGCATTTAAACTTGCGGTAATGAGCCGACAAAGAGAGGGACAGAGAGAGAGAGAAGTCCCTACAAATAAGACGGCCGGCAATGCGAGGAATTGGAAAAGGAACAGCAAGCCCTCCGTAACGCCGTCTGCCTGCCGGAGTCTGCCTGCCAGGCCCGCCAACCCGCCATTCCGTTCCATTCAAACGAACGCTGAAAAGGTGCAAGCGTTCCCTCCAAAACCACTCGGCCTTGCGCGTGTTCCTTTTTTTTCACCTCATCTCTCTCTCCCTCTCTCTCTCTCTCTCTCTCTCTCTCTCTCAGCAGTGAGTCCATCAGGAGACACGGGGGTGGAAAGGGTGCGAGCAAGGGAGCAGACTACAAGAAGCCAGCGGGCTGCGAGGGGGCTGGGCGTCCGGGCCCGGGCGAGCCTCGCCGCCTCGCTGCACGCTACAAAGTACAAAGCAACCCCCAGGAACGCTGCCGCGATGCTGCGCTGCTGTCCACCAGTTGACTCCCACGGTCCGGCCCGCGGCAGGGGCCCAGAGTCCGCCCCAGACTGATTCCGAGAGTCGCTTTCGTCGCTCCGTCTCTCTCTCGCACCTACATGGGATGACCCGCAGCCCACCTCTACCTCCACCGTGCCACCGCAAAGCAACCGCCAAAGTAGAACACCACAACGCGCCCGCTGCTGGACTTACCCCTTATACCCAAGCCACACACACACAAGCACACAATCGACCCCCCCCCCCACACACACACACATGCACGCAGCGGGGGGTGCCCGCGCTTGACTTTCCACACACGCAGAAAGGGGAATGTTTTTGTCGTGATGGCGAAGACGTGAGCTGGGACACGGAGGGGTGTCGGCTTGAAATGACTGGCTCGGTATCGCCACCGAATCGAGAGCTCGAACCGCGCGCGGCGAGCGGAGGAAGGGAGGGAGAGGGAGAAGGGGGGGGGGGCGCAAGGGGAGGGGGTGGCGAAACAAAACGCGCCCCGGAATATGACGGGCCGTGATTGGGGAATCGAGTTCCCCTACACAATGCGCGCACACACACGCACACAGACACAGGGGCAGGGCTCACAGAGGCACCCCGATGGGGCAGCCAGAGAAAGGTAAACGGGTGGTCAGCCGCGGCCCGTGAACCTTGTGCGCGCTTGGCCCCGGAAATAATAAAAAAAGAGGGAGGAAGTTGGAAAAAGAGGTAAAAGGGCCCGTTACACACACAGACTCCCCCTCCCCCCTTACACACACACAATCAAACAGAAGTCAGTCGTTTGGAGGCAAACTTGCTGGCGGCCTGTTCCAGAGTCAGAGTTGCCGTTCTTGCATGGAGTGGGGCAGGCCATATTTTCCCGACCAAATATAGACAGAAAAATTAGGCAAGCGTGTCACGCTTCGTAACACCACCCCCACCGACACGCCCTGCGAAAAAAAAAAACACAAAAAAACCACCTCCGCTAGCGGTTTGCTGTTTGCGGTGGGGGCTGGGGCAAAGAACGCGTCTCCAATAACCCAGCAAGCCGGCACCTGGGGCCGCCCGGCCGGCCCGGCCCGGGTTCGAATCTCGCCCGCCCGCACCCCTTCATTTTGATTCGGCCGCATTCCTCAGAGGACACCCGCTGCGGCGCGCTGCGGGTCAGCCCCGCCAGCCCGCCAGCGTCCTCGCCCCTCCTCCCCCAGGTCCTCTTATCAGTCAATGAAAGCCAGGATGTGGGCAGACGAGAGGAGAGCGGCGCCGCCGCGAGATGGAGCGAGATGGCAGGAAGCAAGACCAGGCAGGTGGAATTCCGCCATTCCCCACTTTGGGACAGCCCGACCCGCGGCCCGGCCGGGGAAAGCGGCGGCCGCTCTTCGATTTGCAGTCATGTCTCCGCGGACGGGACGAGCGCGGCACGCGGCACGCCACTGTGCGGTAATGCGCGCGCACTGCAACCCTTCGGCCGGCCCGGCCCGCTCGTCCCGACGGAACTTCTGCTCTCATTTTCATTTTGTGCACGCGAGCCGGCCGGGCCGCCGGCGGCCACTTCGCGCTCGCTCGCTCCGCAGCTAGGCAGGGCGAGGGCCTCGCCGGCCGGGCCTCGCCACGCTGGGCTGCACCGCCTTGTGTTCCACGCGGAGAATTATGCGAAAACGAAAGTGGGCTCGAAGCATAGCCGAATTGAATACCTCCCCCCTCCCTTTTCTCTCTCTCCTCTCCTCGTCGTCGTGAAATTAAAATATCAGCTCCTGCATGCACGGCCGGAGTCTGGCCCTGCGCGGTGGGCGGCACTTTGCACGCGGAATATGCAGCGTCCGCACGGCCGCGGCGGCCCGAACATGGAGCGCTACATTTCACTAACAGTCACGTGGGCGGACTGGAGGGGGGCGGGGGGACATGGTCCGTAATTGAGGCATAAAGACGCTCCGCCGGGCCAAAGTCATTAGGCACGCTGCCATTCGCACACACACACGCACACACACGCGCACACACGCACGACATTCGTACCGCTTTCCCCCTTTTCCATAGGGTTCTGGCCGTTCTGGCGCTCACGGCGCAATGAGCGGCGCGGTGGTGTGCGTGTGTGTGTGCGTGTGTGCGTGTGCGTGTGGCGGGCCGGAGTCTGAATGCGGCCGAGAGCGGCGAAGACGCGGCAGCGCCGGGCAGCCGCCGGGGCAGCGCGCATCATGTGGAGAACGTGGAGAACCCTTCCCGCCTCGAGGGCTAGCGCGGCCGTCGCTCTGTCTCTCTCGCACCTACACAGGACGTCCCATGAGTGCGAGAGAGATAGAACGACGACCGCCCTGCTGGGGCCGCAGCAAGGGCCGAAGGGCTCGCCGTCAAACGCCGCCAACAATGCGGAGGCAGCGCAGGGCAGTACTGTAAGCTAACGTCTGTCAGTTCGGGGCTGGGCCGCTTCGGCCGTTCGGACGCGGCGCCGACCCGCCGACACTGCTGCTGGAGGCTAGCAGGCTCATTCCGACCAGTTCGCGCCATCTCCCTCTCCCTCTGCCGTCTGATTCCGAGCACTGCTTTCGTCGCTCTGTCTCTCTCGCACTCATGGGGCGGTCCGTTGGGGTGCGAGAGAGGCAGAGCGACGAAGCAGTGTTCGGAATCAGACGGCAGACACCGCTACAAGCCGCCTCCATGCGCCGTGCGAGAGAGACAGAGCGACGAGAGCACTGTTCGGCAACAGCCAGAAGTGGACAGCATGCAGCGGGCAGCGGCCGTGCTGGGGTTCGATCCTCGTTGGCGACGACGTCGCCGTGCTACGTCGACCGGCCCGTGGGACGGGATGGGCTTAGCGGTTTCCGGGCCACTGCATGCACGCGGACCGCGCGGCGCGGTCAAAGTGACGCCGCTTTCAGCCCCACCCCGTGTTTGTTGTTGTCCTTGTTGTTTGTCACCAGGGGCTTTGCTGCTGCCACCAGTGGTCCGGCAAGGCTTAACGAGATGTCGCCACGGCCGGCCACGCACAGTGGGCCAGAAGACCAGTGGAGGCGGCCAAAACTCTAGACGCGTTTTGAGCTCCAGAGTCGCTAAATGGAACTCGAACCGAGCGTGTGACCCCGCCAATGGATTCCTTGTTCGGAGAGCAATCCATCAGTGGGGTCACACGTTCGGTTCGAGTTCCATTTAGCGACTCTGGAGCTCAAGGCGCGCCTATAGTTTTGGCCGCGTCCACGGGTCTCCTGGCCCACTGTGCCACGGCCCGGTCGGTCGGCTTGGAGGCTTGGCGTCCGGGGCGTGCGCGAATCGCGCGTCGTGTGAGCCTCCTGCCTGCGTCACTAATGTACCCGCAACGCGCAACGCGCAACGCCCGCAACACGGCGGCCAAGGCAGCGCCGAGGCGTGGCAGCGCCGCAGCAACGCAGCAACGCCCCGCCGTGCCGCACCGCGGTGTTGTGGTCTCTTGCATCAGCGGCGAGGCGATTGCCGGGTCGCACGGCGAACCTCGAACCACTCGAACCTCCCCGCGGACCGGGCGGCGGACATGGGTACTCGGATGACAGGGCGACGGCTATCCAGGCCCGGCTCCACAGCCCCCAGCGGGCTGACTCCGAGCGAGGCGTCCGTCGGTCTGTCTCTCTCGCACCCACCCTGTGCGCCCCGTGAGTGCGAGAAAGAGAGACACCCCCTCTCGGACCATAATCGCGCTCGAGCCGCAAAAGGCCCACAGGTGCGTGGTTCATTTTTACGCGACCCCGCGGCGCAGCTCGGCGCTCGCAGCATGAGCCTTTACACTGTAGCCTGGCCGGCCCGGCTGCCCAGCACACAGCACTGCGCAGCACGCGCCGGGATGATTAGCAATTTGCTTTCAAATTTTTGACGAGGCGACTTGGCGGTCGGGGCGCCGCGGGGCGGCCCGGTCCTTTGTGCCATTGCGTCTGACAATGTCGCCGCCCCGCCCCGCCCGCCTTGAAATTTAAATCAAGAGCACACAGCAGCCACCCCGGCCGGGCCGGGCCGGGCCCACTCCCGCCCCGACCGCCGACCAGCCCCTACAGTGTGCCGGCCGCACGGCGACACGGCGCCCGGCCACTCACCTTGTTGGCAGGAGGTTAATCCAATACACAGCGACAGCAGCGACAGCACCAGGCACGTCGGCGGCCTCATCTCGCCGCGGCACTTCAACACTGGGCACACACACTGCACTGCACTAGGAGGACCACAGCGGGGGAGGACGGCGTGCCCGCAGCCAGGGCGGCGATTTCATGCTGGTGCCGCCTCCAGCGCCTGCAGCACTTCGAGCACCGACAGGCTGCCGACAGGCCGACGGGTAATCCACAGGTAATGCCGGTCACGTTAATCCACTGGACGGCGGTGTCGCGGTAACGCTAACAGGTGTCGCTGGCGGGCCTGGCGGGCCTGGCGGCGCGGGCCGGCCGCGGTTCGCGTCAAGCACGGCGTTGGCGGCGGCGTCTGTGCGGGCGGCGGGGCGGCGAGGCGACGCGCGGCACCGGTCTGGCCTCTCGGAGCGCTCGCGCGGTACTGAAGGGAAGGCAGGAGGGAAGGCGAGGCGAAGCGAGAGGCGGGAGGGAGGCAGGGCGCTACGCGGCGCGCTACGCCCAGGCATGCTTGGGCCAGCCAGCGGGCGGCGCGGGGCGGCGCGGGGCGGCGGGCTGCAGCCGGACCGCGTGCGAGTGGGGGAGGGAAGACCGCGCGGTCGGCCGCCACACCAGCCAGACTCGCTCCGTCCCCGTCCCGCACGTTGCGCAAGCGATCGGAATGACAGAGACAGAGACGGCGGGGTGTAAAACGCCTCGCCCGACTCGCCGACCTGGCCCGGCACGGCCGGCACGCACTTCGCACTCATCCCTTCACCGCTGTCGCCGCCAGAGAGAAGTTCCTGCTCGCATCCAGTTGGGGCGCGCATACGTTACGGTGGAGTGGTGCACCACGAGGAGGAGGAAACTCAAAATCGGGACTCGGTTGCGCAAGGCCGGCCTCCTGTGGGAATGTGGCTCCAGATCGAGAAGTGGAGAAGTGGCTCAAAACTCGGAGTGCCCTCCGCTTCCGAGAAGGAGGTGAGCAGCAGCAGATGGTGCACGAGTCTCGCGTGTTGGAGCGACACCCTGACAGCAGTGGGGCACGCCCGGCACGCCGCGACAACACCAAGCAGCGCTCATTCACGATTTCACAGGGACGATTTTAGCGGCCTTGCTCGGCACTAACGTCTCCCTTCCAGCGACCCAATCAGTCTTCGAGCGCCGAAAACAAGCAACTGCAGCAGACTGAATCCGAGAGTCGTTTTCATCGCTCTGTCTCTCTCGCACTCATAGGCGCTCGCATAGATGCGAGAGAGACAGAGCGGCGAAAACGACTCTCGGAATCAGTGTAGACGTTCTGCACAGCAGCGTCGAGCAAGAAAGCGGAGTCACACGGAAATGAGTCGAAAACGCAAAGCGCCAAACTCCATAACACGGTCACAGGCGTCTCTACGCCAGCCACTCCTCGCGGACGAAAACTCTGTTCCTCCAGGAAGTTTTTAAAACCGCGTTGCCGCGATGATTCCGTAACCCACGAGTGCACACCGCCTGCACCGCGCACACCGAGGCGCACACGGATAACGAGGGAGAGGCCGCATAACCGATCCGCTGAGCCGCAGTCAAACCCAAGCCGACGTCTCGAAGGCATGCAGCACGATGTGTTGCTCGCTGCACTTAACGACTCGTCTGCGGCACACTGGGAAGGGGGCAGCTGGGGCAGCGAGCGAGAGGTGCCGGCCATGCAGGCCGAGCCCCGGCACTCTGTGGCCGCTAGTGGCGCACTGGTGGCGGCGCCGTCGCGAGCCTCCGAACCCTCTTCCGGTCACGTGATTTGAACTTCGCGCCGTCGCTGCGAGCACATCTCGCATGCACCGTGCGTAGCGCGCAGCAAGCATTGCCCGGCGCCGAGGGGGCTGTGGGTCACGGAAGGGACTGGAACGGACCGACGGACCGCTAGCAGTGGCGGCACCACATCGCCCCACTGCCACGCCAGTGCACTCCATTGCACTGCATAGAGGAAAACACGCTCACAATCACTGCGCACAAGTTGGTTCAATTTGAACGTTGCCTCTTAAGGGCTTAGATTCTATTTAACTGATTAAAAAGTACACAGCTGTGCAATTTAGTGTTCAATTCTTGGACTGGAACCTCGATAGGAAGGGCTTCTTCGGGATGAACTTGGCTTTGGATGTAGAGGACGCCGCACCGTGCGCTGTGGGCTGTGAGGCCGGCCAAGACATCCCCATGTCCTCCTGGAACTCCACCAGCAGGCTATCGGGCTGGCAAGGCTGGGCAGCAGGCTGACTTCTCGTTTGAAATGGCGAGTCTCCAGCCAAGCCGGGGGCGGCTGCTCTTTCAGCAATGACTCTTGTCGGAAAAGCTTTCCCTTGTGAAACTCCAGGCTGGACTCCAGTGGGGCGAAGCACGCCCTGAGTGACTCCAGCCTGGACTCCAGCGGGGCGAAGCACGCCCTGTGCTCCAGCCTGGACTCCAGCGGGGCGAAGCACGCCCTGGGCTCCATCCTGGACTCCAGTGGGGCGAAGCACGCCCTGAATGACTCCAGCCTGGACTCCAGTGGGGTGAAGCACGCCCTGAGTGACTCCAGCCTGGACTCCAGCGGGGCGAAGCACGCCCTGGGCTCCAGCCTGGACTCCAGTAGGGCGAAGCACGCCCTGGGCTCCAGCCTGGACTCCAGCGGGGCGAAGCACACCCTGGGCTCCAGCCTGGACTCCAGTAGGGCGAAGCACGCCCTGAGTGGCTCCAGTGGGGCGAAGCACGCCCTGAGTGACTCCAGCCTGGACGCCAGTGGGACGAATCGCACCCTGAGTGGCTCCAGCCTGGACTCCAGTGGGGCGAAGCACGCCTTGAGTGACTCCAGCCTGGACTCCAGTGGGGCGAAGCACGCCTTGAGTGACTCCAGCCTGGACTCCAGCGGGGCGAAGCACGCCTTGAGTGACTCCAGCCTGGACTCCAGCGGGGCGAAGCACGCCTTGAGTGACTCCAGCCTGGACTCCAGTGGGGCGAAGCACGCCTTGAGTGACTCCAGCCTGGACTCCAGCGGGGCGAAGCACGCCTTGAGTGACTCCAGCCTGGACTCCAGCGGGGCGAAGCACGCCCTGAGTGGCTCCAGCCTGGAGTCCAGTGGGGCGGAAAACGTGCTGCGGAGTTGCAGGCAGGGTGACGGTGGGACGAACGACGCCCAGAAGCCACTCAGTCTGGACTCCGGGGGGCCGAGGCCTGCTCAGAAATACTCCCCTCTGTATTCCAGGAGGACGATGCTGAGCTGCACCAGCCTGAGCCACGGCGGGCTGCAGAGCGACGTACGGCGTCAAAGCCTGGACTCCTGTGGGATGAAGTGCGCCCGGGAATACTCCAGTCTGGGCTCCAGCGGGTCGACGGAGGGTCTGAGACGGTTCCGCCTGCACTGCAACTGCTTCGATGTCGTCTTCATCCCATGGTGCTTCGGTGCGAGTGGTGTCCGGAATCCATTCACCGGGATCTTCTGAAGTGAAAACTAAATAAGAAAGGAACAGAGGGACAGCTCATCAGTCCAATTAAGTAAGTCGCGTCTTTTATTGTGATTAAAATTACGCATTAATAATGGAATTTTACTGACCGAGTACATCTTCTGAAATCTGCTCTGCTTCTGTTAGTTCCTTCTCCAGATTGGCTATCTTCTTCGCAACCTCATCAAGTGCCGCGTCCTCATAACTGCGACTCTCTCGAATACTGTAAATGGAATGGAAAACAATGTGGTAAACCTTACTTCCACAATGCACAAACATTCAGGAAAGCAGACTGACCCGGCGAAGGTTTTGCCCTCAACAGGCTCCTTCGAAAGACGAACTTGATCGTCATGGAGCTCAACGACCTTCTGCAACGCTTCCACTTCCTCCCTTGCGAGCTCCGCCTCACCTATACACGTAAAGTGAAGTTTCATTCATTCATTCGTTCGTTCCGTTGTCCATTCATTCATGTTGACTGACACCGTCTAGGCCTCTTACGTTGCAAACCCGCGTCGTCGCTGATGGTGGGGACGTCAGCCTCGGTCAACGTCTGCTGCTCCTTGCGGCCGAAACGCCGCGGCCGCGGCGGGGCCGAGACCTTGGCCGAGACAACCTGCAGCCCATCCACAACGGCTGCCGCCACCTCTCGATACGACAGCCGAGCTCGGTGAACCTCGGCTGCTAAAGAATCCTAGAGAAAGCAATCGTCCAATTCAAGTTGAATGGCACTGCTTGAGACTGGGTGCATAAAAAAACACTCTTAATTTTGCATTACCAGTTTCCGTTGCCTGTCAGTAACGGGCACTTGCTGCTCCTTGCCGACCGCAGCCCACGCATCCACCTCCAACTTCATGAGCTCCACTTCAATTTCCTGGCGTCGTCGAATCAACAAGCTCTCGAAACTGTCCATTGCTTGGTACGAGTTTACCTTCACACACGCCACAAACAATGAGGTTCGGTAGTCAGATACGTTTCGTGAGATGCAACCCACACTCACGGCGCACCGCGCGACACTTCAAACCGGGCGGGAAAAAACATTGCCCCGTTACCCCACGAAATTTCCCACCATGGCCAGTTATTTATTCTGCAATTATATTGAATTCGCTGTCTAAAATGGATCTTCATGGGAAGAAGAAACATTACGGCATTCGTTTGTACTACAGGTATTTGTTGACACTGAGTTTTCTCCCTTTAAACTGAGTTTCGGAAGCACCGATTCCCGCAGGTAACTTTCATGATGTGTGGCTAACCTGAAAAGGGATCTTCCTTTTTCGAGTTTCTTTCGAAAATTTGCAAAGATTATGAGCTGGTCTTGCATTCAATTAAAATCTGCAGCTCCGAATGGTATCTAGTGACGCGCGAAAGTATCCTACTCGCCTCTAGTAGGGAATAAAATTCGAAAAATTTGAATTTGATGCGTTCACTGCCTTAGTCTTCGGAGCAGAACGGTTCCGTGGCTTGAGAGGCATGTCGGCCATATTGCTGTTGGTGTCTGATGTTGGCCAAGCGATCCACTACGGGCTCGTAGGAATTAGACGAATTGTGATTGTGTCATTACTTTAGCAGGGAGGGTAGGAAAGGGAAGGGTTGGCCTGGGGTTTATGTAGGATAATGAGTGGTGCGCGGTGCTCGCCGTCTGGAGAGACCGACTGCAAACCAAACATGGGTGATGTTCTCGGCAAAGAGCACGAAGAGCCCGAAGATAGAGAGGACCAACTTTCTGATCCTTTCAGCGAAAATATGGAACGGGAAGAGGCGGAAGGGGCTGAAGCAGAGGATGAAACTTCTTCGAGTGATACTAAAGATTCTCCCGGGCCCAAATTAGGTCCCGGAGAGGAGGAAGAGGTTCGTCTGCTTTGTTTTCTGACTCCATCCTCCCCTGCTCCAGGGCTACACTCTCTGCATTTGTTTGTTTTTATTTGTAAATCTGACAGTACATGTCGGAATGAGTCCAATTTTGCCTTTAGGGTTAGCTCTCTTCCTGTACCTTCGTCCTGGAGAATGCTAAAATCATTGTTCTTTCTGCAAACGAACTGTCAGTGATGGTGTTTATTTTTGTGGACCTCAGTATGCATATTTAATTTGTTCATCTGTAGATTAATTTTATTACAATTCCATTAAGTTTTTAAATTTTTAACCATCCACGTCCCTTTCTCTTTAACCACTATCAACTGTATAAGCTTTATGTATTTCTTCTTAGACTAAAATTTGATACATATCTGTACATGAATTTGTCTCTGATCTATTGTTTTTGCTCATGTATTAAACTCTTTGTTTCAGATCCAATTGGTGAATGAAGTCAGTGACATATTGACCATTGGTGAAGGAGTGGATCATAAGCAACTGAATCAAGCCAAAGAAAAAACACAGGTTGATAGTGCAGAGGAGAATCCTAACAGTATCAGCAGAACACCTTCCGAATTACCAGAAGTAGAAACCGCTCTCATTACCAAGACACTTTTAGATTCTAATGCATATACATGCCCTGTGCCTTCATCCAATAGTGAAGGAAGTAACAGTGTGGAAGAGTCAGATGTAGACCTTGAAATTGTGGTTGATGGGTACTATGAAGATGGTTATGAGGACGATGATGAAGAGGATGATGAGGATGACGACGAAGATGATGATGAAGAAGGGGGTGTGGAAGCTGATGATGAAGATGATTTCGCTGAAAGTGAAGTTGTGGATGAAACTCCTGAATTGGCAGAAACCATTGGTGGAGAAGATGTGAACAAGCTACCCTCTACGTACCCGTCTTCTGATAGCTCTGATGATACTAGACAGACTATCAGAAAGAAAAC
This sequence comes from Thrips palmi, assembly GCF_012932325.1. Taxonomy (NCBI): domain Eukaryota; kingdom Metazoa; phylum Arthropoda; class Insecta; order Thysanoptera; family Thripidae; genus Thrips; species Thrips palmi. The sequence goes on along the minus strand of NW_023144624.1, from coordinate 9,992,953 downwards.
CGCACCTAATGGAAGATTATGTGATAGTATGAGGCGTAGAAAATTAAATAAAGTTAAGGAATGTATGCAACCAAGGTCAAACATTCCTCATCAGTTAGATCAAACAGCACTGCTCTCTGAGGCCATGACTAACTTAAAATTGGACAGTGGAAGACTTCAAAACTTCTGTGATGCCAACACAGTTAATAGCAACTCTGAGAGAATTGCAGAAAGTAAAATGTACCTTAATGACACTGAAAAAGTGCAAATGTCAGAAGACCATGATGATGCAAGAGTGGAAGCTGAATCTGAGAGCCCTCAGAGCCCGCCAAATTTGAAACGAATTGTTAAAAGTGATGGGGCAGTATCCACTGAGGAGGAGAATTCATCTCTTAATGAGGAAGACATTAAGGAATTGATGCGACAAGAAGCCTTACAACGTAGAAGAGAAACATGCACATGTGAAGCATGTGAATCAAAAAGGTGTGTGTTTTGGTACTTAAATTTTAGCTGTCGTTTTCCTTTTGTTTTTTAAATCTGTGCTCACATAGTTGGTACCAATTTTAACCTTTTAGGCTACAACTCAATGAGCAGCGTAAACTCCAGGGAGCATGGATGGAGCTGCGCCACTTTGTTCGAGAAGTGTATCATATTATTTTGGAAACACCTCGGGATGATGTGATGCCAATAGTTGATTCCTCCCAAGATGAACATATGAAAGCTATTGCAAAAAGGTATCTACTTGACATGGCCCTTGATATTTATCTTTGCCCTGTACAGTTTTCTCTATCCTCTTTCTTTAATTTTTCCAGGCTAACCAAATCCGATCCACATCAACTCTATCATAGGCTGCAATCACAAGTTCATGAGGTAGCCAGTGCTGTCAAAACACGGCTTAAAGAAATCTCAGAAGACCACCATCAAGACACCCTAGTTGCTGCTCAGTTCTTTGATGGTAAAATAAAACAAAATTTCTTTGTCAGAAAAAATGATTAAGTTTTTGCTTAATTTTATTTTTAAAAAATGTTTTGTAGGTCTTTTCTATTGCTATGACAAAGTATCATCTGCTGCCAAGAGGATAGCTCCTATACTAGAAGATTTAGAAGCAAGGCATTTATCTCGGTTCAATCTGACATGGGAACTACTTAACAAAGCTGTGTATTACCAAGTTGTGTACAACGATACTGTCATTGCCAACAAATTGCCTGAAATGATCGGTATGGTTAGTGACAAGGTATGTGTCAACTACCACAACTCTCTGCAATTTTAAAAGTATATTAGGTCTACTAAAGTTACTAATATTTGACATATTTTTAGAGTCCAGAAGTGCAGGACATGATGCGGTTCTACATGGCTTTTGATGATGAAATGAGTATTATACAGGCAATGTGGCGAGAGTCATATGAACTCTTACAAAAATACAAGTAGGTTGCTGAAATTAATTTTTATTATTTTACAGTACTTTTCTTCCCCTTTGTTTACATTATCCCCTTTCTTTAGCAACCAGCAGGCCAAAATCAGGGCAAAGCAGCAAATGTTGCTGCGAGATTGGGAAATGTTTAAAGCTCAGCGTAAACGAGTGCAACGTTCACTTGATGAAGGGTAAGTTCAAATTTCTTAAATTATGAATAATTTAGAATCTGGTCATATTTTTCATCTGAAATGTCTAATTTTTCTCTCTTGTCCAGAATTGAACTAGATCGCAATAGCCTAGCAGCTGAAAATGGATCAGAAGAAGATGGAGCGGAGGTCTTAGTTTGTCCTTCATGTAATCGTGTTCAATCTTGTCCTTGTGATGAGTGCTGTCTATCTCACCTATTTGTTTGCCGTGCGCACAATCCTGGTATTCCTGCTGATTATAGGTAAGTTTTTCGGTTCTACCTGGTGTGACTCACTCGAGTTACATGTTGTGTGTGTGTTTTATATATCAGTACCGTTTACAGCCCTACTCTTGATGGCCCGAGGATGGCTGGAGATGGAGCTGGAGATGGACCAACCCTAGAACATATCCAGAGAAGTGCTGCAGATCAGAAATGTTCCTGCCATATTTGCAGTGCTCCTCAAAATGGCTCAGAGGTGAAACAGACTTGCAATTTAATGACATGTCTCTAATCTATCTATTTTTTTCACTGCTCTCAATTTTGCTTTGCATTACTGCCACAGGTTGGTGGTGCACCTTGCGCTGCGGATGCTTGTGTAACCATGAAGAACGTCCTCTCAATCCTAACCATGATCCTGTGCACCACTTTACCAACACAATAGCAGGCAGTAAGTTTTTGTTGTACCTTCCTCTTGATGCTCTTGATGAAGCATTCAAGAGTTATTGGCAACTTATGGATTTAAATGTGATTTTAAAAAAAATATAATCATTGATTTTTTTAAATTTTTTCTTTTGTGTGTTTTTTGAATAGATGGTGATGGGATTACTGGCCATTCTCATTCGCACCATGTCAAATCATCGCTCAAGTCTCTAGGGACCAAACATGCAAAACACTGCCTAAACCTTGGATGTCCAAACTTGGGAAAAGAGCAAGCCAATGTACAACTAGGAGAGACAAAATGCACAATTCAGATTAAGAGGTCTAATAACAGTCATCAACGGGTGAATGGAGTCAAGAGAAATGATTTGGGGCCTGTAGACAGTGCAGCAGTCGCTGATGCCAAAGTCCCTCAAGTGTCGTTTAATGTGCATGCGAAAGAAGGACAGCCCCAACCCCAGCCCCGTGCCCACTTTACTGCGGGCCCAGGCGTCAATATACCAGACACTGACATGTACCCAGGTCCCCCAGCTGACTTTGCCTTGCCCCCTTCAGAATTTGCCGGAAAGGTAATATAATTTTAAGCCAATTTTAAAATTTAGTTATTAATATTAGTAACTTTGGATTTTTATCAAGCAAAGAAAGTTACTTTCTACCTTGGACTTAGAACATTAGTACTCTTTGAACAGGATTTGCAGTGCTTCCTACTTGTATCTTTGATGTTATTTTACTTTTTAGGTCACATCTACAAATACAAATCAAGAACCAATATTTTTACTGACCAAGGCTGGAGCATCACCACCTGCTAACATTCCTTCCCTTCAAGGAATGTCTACTCCCACCGAAGAACCGTCTGTGAAGAGAATCTGTAAGTACTTTACCTTAATTTTCACTTCTGTGTCTTGTTGTTTTTGAATCCTTATTTTCGTCTCATTCTTATCATCTTGTATTTACAGCATCATCTGTCCCATCCTCACCTCCCACTACACCTCCATCTGGCAAAAATCCTCTTACTCGAGCAACCATTCAAGGTGAGTTTTGACAAAGATACCATTTAACAACTGAGGTACTGTTGTCTTGGTAAGGTGGCCTGACCTATTGGTCTGTCTTAGGAATGCTGGAAGAAGCTCTGGAGCGGAAGAAGGCTGAAATAGCTCGCGCTGCCCAAGAGTCTTCGGCAGCAGCCACCCCCGCGTCGCCGACACCGTCACCGTCGCCGTCGCTCACGCCTTCCGTGTCATCGTCGGAGTCGCCGGTCCACGCTCCAACACCGCCCGCGGCCTTGAGCACGGCCCCGGTCCGGCCCCCGGCACCGATCCCGACCTCGTCCCCGGCCCGGCCCTGGCTCCAGCCTTGGCCTCGGCTCCGGTGCCAGCCGCAGTCCAGGCCGCGGCCACAAGCACGGTCCCGGCCGCGGTCCCCGCCACGGCCCCAGCGCCGACGGCTGCTGAAACGGCCCCAGCCACGGCCTCGAACCCCAAGCCCAAACTGGGCCACACGTGCACCTCGGCCAAGCACAAGCAGCACACGCACTCGCCCAGCCACAGAGACCCCAAGAACTGCGACTGCTGCTTCTGCGAGATGTTTGGCCACGGGGCGGTGAGTTCGCTTGCTCATTAATTCCGCGGAGTTTGGCGCTTCGCTGTGCCTTGTTGAGACCTCGACTAATCTGTGATTTTGATTGGCATGACCCAGCCCCCCGCCGCGCCGACCAGCCACCGATTCCACGAGAACCGGCAGCGCCTCCGCTCCAAGCTCAACAAGAGCCGCGCCAGCAAGCAGCAGGCCGCGGTGGCGGCCAAGAACGCGCAGGCCAGGCAGGCGCAGGCGGGCCAGGCAGCTGCTGCGGGCAAGACGGCGCCTGCTGCTGCTGCAGCTGCACCTGTCCAGACTACGGCAGCTGCAGTGGCGATGCGGCCACAGGTCCCGATCCCAGCAGCAGCCGCGGGTGGCGCGCGGACGGTCACCGGGTCCGTGGCCCTCCCGGCCGTGGCGGCCACCAAGGCGGCCACCAAGGCCCCAGCCGGCGCCGTCAAGGTGGTGACCGGCCCTCCCCGGCCCACCACGGTTGGCGCACCTGCAGCTGCAGTCGCACCCGGCAGCAAGGCGGGCGCCACCGTGGTCGTCAGGGCGGCCGCCCCCATGCCCGCCGGAGTGGCTGCAACTGCTGGGGCCGCCAAGATGGGCGCGACGGGGCCGGTGGTGGCGACGCGCGTGGCTGGCGCGGGCGTCAAGGTGGTTCCTCAAGGTGCACCCCAAGCAGTGCCCCACGCTGCCCAACCGCTGACCGGGGCCGCCGCCGCCCGGGCGCTTGCGTACAGTATGGCGGCGGGGTCGTCCCAGACGGCATGTAAGTCGACTTGCTCAGAGCCCGAGTCCTGCCCGCCGTACCTGGTGGGCCTGCACCGTCCTGTCCCCGTCAAGCCCGACCTGAAGCACACGGGCCCCGAGGCCGAGGCCGCCGAGGCGGAAGGTGCGAGGGTCGCCAGGGCAGTGGCAGTGGCCGTGGCCATGAGAGGTGCTCAATCCAATTTTGCCTCGGCGTTGAATGCTCCCGTTAATATTGCTACATTTGCACCACCTGCAGCGGGCTCAAGTCAGACAGCGTTTACCGGCACCGTCGAGAAGAGGCAGACTGTGATCGCGGCCGCTGCGAGCAGCGCGCAGGCCGTCCAGGCGGAGGGCTCGGAGGCCAAGGGGGTGCGGCCCTCACACGTGGCCGCAGCCAAGTTGGCGGAGGCGGGCACCGTTCGCACCAACACGCAGCCTCAGCCTCGGCCGCTCAAGCTGATGCCCAGAGTGATATCACGGCCCGACCACTCGCCGGACACGCTTCCGCCAATGTATCCGATGCCGTACCCGCAGCCGTCCACCAGCGTCAAAGTGACAGTTACCAGTAGCAACCAAAAAGCAGCGGCCAGTGCTGCGCCCAAAGGTTGGACCATAGTCTAGACATGTTGCTTTCTCGTTGCACATTTGTTTTTGAGTCAGCTCCTGAAATGTGTGCTCCTGGAAGCACTTTTTCCATTGTTTCATTTATATTTTATGTTCCAGGGATGGCGTCACAGCCTGCCCAAGTTCCCCAACCAGCTCAGGGTGCTGCTTGTCAGAGGAAAGTGGCAACCCCAGTCCCCGCCCCACCCAAGGAGGAGCCTGTTAAGATAGAAGATACTAGGCCAATCGATGAATTGTTGGACTTTATTGAAGGTAGCCCAAATCCTGAACCAAAGATTGTAGACTCTAAAAAAGCAGCCAAAAGGGAAAGACAGAAGCAGAAAAAGGTTAGTGTTAACTGAATATTACAAAGTGAATTTGAAGATTTTTTTCATTCTAAGGTGGACCTTATTCATTCATAACTTTTTTTCATTGAAGCTTGAACAGCTGAAGAGAGAAGAAGCAGCCAAGGCTCAGACCCCTGATGTTACCATCACAATGCTCAAGGACTCTGATCCAAGAGGGAAGGGTAAAAAGGGATCCACTAAAAGTGTGTATACTGTACTTATTATGATTTGAAGCCTCATTGAGTCCATTCTTTATTTTATTAACACTTTGTAACAATTTTTAGGAACAGAAGAAGTTGTATCAACTATTCCTAGCGCCACTGCTCAAAGTATACGGGATCGTATCAAAAGTCAAGTTGGTGAAGTTGCCAAAAAGATGGGTAGTTCAGATCAGCCTCAGATGGTTACAATTAGGCGTGTAATGGAACCCAACAGTAGTGAACCCACTGTTACAATTACCCTGAAAGGTGCTACCCCTGACAAAGATAAAGTCTTATTTACCTTAGTGAATGGTCAGAATGAAGTGGGTAAGTTGCTCAGACCCATCAATCATTTTTGGCTCCTACTTAGAAATTTTTTTGAAACAAAGTTTTATAAAATCAATTTTTTTTTTAAATTTTTAACTTTGTGAAGTGTTTTACTAACCCCTTCTCTTTCTTTTTCAGTCTGTCATGATCAAGCCACATCAGCGCCTAAAACTAAAAAGCAAAGAAAGATGGAGAGGCGCCTTCTTCGTCAACAACAGCAGCAGCAAATACAAGTGGAAGAGGGCTTAGACAATGAAGAGGAGGAAGAAGAAGAGGAAGAAATAGATTTGTCCAGTCTCACCAAAACTCAAAGAAAGAAGCTTCGTAGATTGCAGCGGAAGCAGGAAGAAGAACAGTTAGCTGAAGAACAGCGTCTGAGAGAAGAGGAAGAAGAAAGACTGCGTCTAGAAGAAGAAAAACGAAGGCTAGAGGAAGAAGAGAGACTCAGGAATAAGAAATCTAATGCAAAGAAGGGTAAAAAAACAGAACAACCTAAACCCACAAATAAAGTCAGTAAAGGTACTCCTGAGCCCGACTCAGATGACGAGTTTCTCATTCCAGTTCAAATGACCAAAAAAGAACGGAAGAAGGCTCGCAAGGAACAACAGCTATTGGAGGATGAGCTTAGGCGACAGAGACAGAAGGAAGAAGAAGAAAGAGAGAAGCAGAGGCAGCAAGAGTTAAAGGAACAAAAAAAGAAACAGAAAGAACAACAAAAACTAAAATCACAACAGCAGAAGCAAGAGAAGGCCCAGCAACAGCAGAAAGGAAAGGAGAAACAAAAACAGGCACAGCAACAAAAACAGCCTCAGGTACCCAACCAGCAACAACAGCAACAAAAGCAAAAACAAAAGCAAGCATCTGTGAAGCAGCCACAGCAGCAACAACAAAAGGGGTCTTCAAAACAAGGTGGAAGAATCACAACCAGTATCATTCCAAATCCTCTCACTCTTGGATCTTATATGCCACCAGTTGGAAGCTTAGAATGGACCACACAGGCCTTGGCTGCATCAAGACCGAATGTTACCATTCAGCCAGCGGCCGCGGCTGCTTCGCCGTCACTGGGAGGCTTAGAGCAACGTTTTTCCACCACACTTACCCTAAATGGGAAGCCTATTTTGCCTCCACCAAGGCAGACCACTCCGGAGCCATCTCAAGACTTTAGCCTTGAAAACCTTAAACTTCCGCCTGGAATTACCATTACCAAAGTAGATCCTAGCCAAGTTGCTCAAAGGAAACCTCCTATTTCCAAGCCTCAAGTTACCAAAACTGTGGTTCTTAATCCCACTCCAACTACTATTATAGCAGCTCCTCTTTCTGGAAACAGACCTCCTAGCAATTATAATTCTGGTTCAGGCCAGGATCCCAATTCAAATGTGATAGTCGTAGACACCGGCAAACTGAAACAGGACATAGCCAAGAGAGAAGAAGAACCAGAGCAGGTTGTGTCCAGGAAGAAAAAGAATAATAAAAACAAGAAGGCTGCAGAAGCTCAATCAAGACTGCAGGGGCCACCTTCAAACGGTTCCCCCTATCTTTATGGTATGAATTCTGTGAGCATTACACCTGCTGGGCAACCTGCAGCTGCTGCTACTAACCCTCAAGCTGCCATCATTAAAGTGAATGGGAACATGGTGACCATTCGCAACCCAGCCATCCACCCTACACCACAGAGGTATGTTTACAACAGCTTTTGGTTACTTGCTCCTACTTGCAGGCTGCTTATCTTATTTTCTGCTGTGCAGGTATTCTGGGCCAGATGAAGTAGCTGGGCGTAAACCCACCCCTAGTAATCCTCCTCCGAGCTTGCACCAAAATCGTAATAAAGAAAACAACACATTACCACCCCGATTCGCAAATGCCAAGCTTGCTCAACAGGTAAGCACTGTTTTACTTTACATTCGTGCTAACTGTAGCTCTAAACATTTGCTTGCGCTGTGATGAACACGGAAATAACCCATGATGTTCTTTCAGACAAATGGAATGAATGGCTATGTGCCTGAGTGCAGCAATGTTCCTAAACATCGCCCTGCTCCTCAAACATTTGAAGTTCCTAAATCACATAAGCTTCATTATGAGACACCTCCTCGTCACATGGAGGCTCCTCCCCGTCATTATGAAGCTCCTCAATCATCTCATTTAGATGGAGCCTCCCTCCGCTACTTTGATTCCTCTTCTCATCATTTTGATGCTGCTCCTCGTCAGCACTTTGATCACCAAGCACGACACTTGGACCCCGCTCCTCGTGCTTTTGATCACAATGCGCGGCACTTTGAGCCGCCAACTCACAATTTCGAACATCCTGGTCACCTTTTCAATCCGCCACCCCAACAGCCTATGCCATTCAGTATGCATGACAAGCATACCAAACATGTAACACCTCAAAACTATGCTGCTGCCATTGAGGGGAATAAATATAAGCTAAAGAGTGCCTACAACAATGATGACTGGCAACTTTTAGGTAAGTGTAAATGCCAGATAAAATTTACACAGTATGCTAAAAATGTAATGCCAATGTTCCAGTTTTTTTTTTTTTATTTGATTTTGTTGAAACTTGTGAAACTATTTAGATGTGTGTGACTTGCAGTCATCCCCGCCCCTGCTCCTGCCCCTTCCTATCCTGCCCATAGTGGATCTCAAACCTTCCTTAAAAGTACAAGGGTAAATGTAGTGATGCTTCTTATAAAGTGCCTCTTTTTACTTTGGAGTTCAAAATATCAAACCCTCATGAAGTCAACACAAAAATCTCTTGAATTTTAGATTCGAGGCACATATTAGTCCTAATGAAGCCAGTATCTTTTCGTTCCCCAAGATTGTTTTGGAGAGAGACGGAAATTTAAGATATTAGTTATTCATTTTAAAAATCCTTTTGTGTTTTCTTGCTTTGCAGATAACGTGTTTGCACCCAAGGATATAGACTTGGAAGATGGTGATATAGATGATGATGAGCGGGAGCTAGAAGCTTTCAAGCGTTTTTGTCTTCAGTCCGTGCCTCCAAAACGGAAGGAGAAAGTTCATCTCAATATTGAAGACATAGTCTTGAAGAAAAAGTCATCTGTTGTGAGCTGTTCCTGAATGTTTTGTTTTAGATGCCATAAGAATTCATACTTTACTGCCATTTTCAACCCTCTGCAACTCCGATCTGAAAAAAACATTTTTTGTTTTGACATTAGGTTTATTTTCAACAGTATTTTGTAAATAAATCTTTTAGTGAAGCGTGATACCTGATGCTTGTTGCCACATGTACTTTAATTTAGCAATTGTCCATTTCAATGTCTATTGTCATGTCAAACATGCAAACCATCGTGTGTTACAGTAAATATGTTACGGTGAAGGAAGAAGTTGCGCGATTGTCAAAAGTAAAGCTAAAATATGTTTTTTGACGGGCCACACGCACAACGCTCACAGGAAGGATGGCCATGGAGCCTTCTTGCCTCCTTGACTTCCTGGTCGGCCTCCAACCTGTCTACAACACACCAAACACACTGGTGTGAGGACGGTAGCCTATTTTTGCCCCTGAGCCGCTCGCGCCATCTCTGGCCTGTGTAGGTATCATACTCGTCGACAACATTCTTTGGCTGTAACAAATACAACCAATGTGTCAAATAGAGAATATTATCTTTCTCTGTTCTTCTAAAACAACTTGTGTGCATTCATGAATGTATGTGTTTTAAATGTCTTTCTGCTTTAAAATTTGAACCCAGTGTGTCAATGTAGAATTACAATTTATTATGTTTGTGACTTAATTGTTTTCATCCATATTTTATTGCCTTGATTAGGTATTTATCTAATTATTGTCTGGGAGGCTCCAAGTAGTGGGAGTCTTTCAATGACTTTCACTTGATATTCTACAAAATGCTCTTCAGCTATTTATCAACTCTGTGAATGTTTGTAGCTGTTTATGTCCAAGTCTTTTTCTATTAAATTTCATTTGTTACTATATTTGCATGACCATAAGTGCCAATTTCTTTATGTCCCTATGTGAATGTCCCTGCCTCATCTTAACTTGGTAGCTGGTGATAAAGGTCAAAGAACTGACTGTGTTGTAAACTGCTGCAACTTTTCGTTAGTAGATTTTTCCCATCTCTGAAGAAGTTTGAATTATTTCGTGGAATTTTGTGTGATATCTTTGTAAATGATACTGCGAAATATAGTCACGGAAAGCCAACAAAAAGCGTTCCAAATCCAAGTTTTTTTTTTTAAATTAGAGTGACAGCAGCATTTCTTTACCAGCATGATATGTGTTTCATTTTCATTTGTTGTCTAAGCTCATTGCTGCTCACTGATATGTAGTTCAGCTAGGTATTGTTAAATTTATGTGAATTAAATTAAAGAAATACCTACGGTATGGTGTGTGTTTATACGTATTGTACAATTTAAATACTGTTTTGACGTAACTTAATGACTCCCATCAGTTTAAGAAACGTTGTTTGAATTATTTGATTTTTTTTCAATGACCATTGTGAATCATGAAAATTATTGTGTCATATGACAGGTAGTCTCCCTTGTGAAGTTTTGTAAAAGAAGCATTTGCGCTTTCTCTCTCTCTCTGTCTTGTGTATTTAGTTAATTTAAAACTTGTAAATATTGAACTTGAGGGATGTACGTTGACTGTGGTGTTGTAAATTACTGCTAGATTGTAGCTAAAATGAATGAATTAATTGAAGAAAACATAGTTTCACAGCATTTATTTCAATTTCCCAGGCCTCTCTCTGAGAAAACAATCCTTTGTAGACTACATGGTGTTGAACATAACATTGAACATGGTACTTTAACTAACAATACAAGTGGAGATATGGCTTATACCTATAAATTCCGCTCGGAGTCAAACTACACTACACTATTTTATTTGTTGAAACAAACAGTCACTTCCCTAACTTCCCTGCCTGCCCCTGTCCATGGGCGCTGACTCTGAGAGGGATCGTAACTGAGCGTCCGAGCTGAGCCGAGCCGTGCCGAGCCGCTTCACCCTCCCTCCCCTTTCTTCTTGGCAGCCCAGCGCATTCTCCGCGGCCCTCCCGGCCGCCCCGCTCTCCGTCGCTCCCATTGATAGGGTGCCGCGCGCGAGGGAGAGGGAGACGACAGCGCAGGTTTGTTCCCAACGCGGCCCCGGCAACGGAACGGGGAACGGAGCGGAGCGAGCGGAGCTGCTCTCGGCTCGGCTCAGCCCGGCTCGGCACCGCTGTCGGCTTTTGCTTTTGCTTTGCGTGCCCAGTTGCCGCCAGTTGGCGTCGCGAGTAGGACGCGTGTTCATGACGATCCGTTGGCCGAGGGAGCGTGTGTGAAACCCAGGGGCAGGGGCAAGGGTGTAAGAGGACTTTTCGAGTTGATTTACCCTCTTAGCGTCGTAGCAGTCTCTCGTAGAACTAGTGCCATGCATCAGTAGACGGACCTCTTGTAGTCCTGGTTTTCGTTTGCCGATTCAGCTTCCTTTTTTCCACATTGTTGGCTGGAGCCCCGCTCCGTTCACGGCCGTGTATATGTGTTGTTTATGTGCTTGCCTGGTCTCGCAGAAGTTGCGCTGGCTGTGTTGTGTGTTGACGGTGGCCATTGTGCTGTGTCTGGCGGCCCTGTCACTGTTCGCCGCGTGCAGCCTGGGGCTGCTCAAGCCCCAAACTAAGTGGTGCTGCGCGTTCACCACCAAGGATGTAACTTGTCTCGGCGACCCGCTGTACACCTGGCAGGGCGACTCGGACTCGGACTCCGCAGTCGCGCGGCTGGGGCACTTCTAGAACGCTGAAGCACGCTGAAGCAGGACAGGTAACCCAGTTCAAGCCGTCCGCGGCCAGGCGAGACGAGACCGACCTCAAGCGAGCTGCAAGAGCGGAGGAGTGACTCAGTGACTCGACTCAATGGGGTGCCGGCCTCTCCGCCACTCCGGCCAGTGAGCCCGTAGTCCTGCATGATGGTGCATGACACACTGCTTCACTTGCACCGCCGCATGTTCTCGAACTGCGTCGTCTGCTAGACGAACCAGGGGCAGCCTGGGCGGGGTGTCTCGGAAAAAAGGTTGGGGGGGGGGCTGAGGTTGTTGGGGCAGCAATACCCCCCCTTCCCCTCGCGCGCCTCGCGGGTGATCCTGTTTCGCGCGGCGTTGCACGCCAGCAGCAGCCCGAGGCTGCCCGTGGCTCGAGGGTGCCTGAGGGTTATCGAGCATCAGCTGATAATCCACCATCATCCCGCTTTCCAAAAAACAAAGTGTGGCTGTCTGGCCAACGGGGGGCGCCAAGCGCCCAGGGCTAAGGGCCAGTAGTTCGGCAGTCTAGCAGGCGCGCGCGGTCGGTCCTGTCAAAACGAAACGTCCGTTGAGAGTCTTCTTCGCGTGCATCAATCTCTCTTGTCTGATTGGTTTTGTGGGCTTTGTTGGTGCAGGGCAGTGGTGCAGCCGTCATGGGCACTGGTGACGCCTGGTGACGCAGTGACCGCGACGTCTTGACCCTCACCCTCACCACCGTGCCATGCCTGGCTTGGTCATCTTCCGGCGGCGATGGAGCGTCGGCAGCGACGACCTGGTGGTCCCCGCGGCCATCCTGTGCGTCGTGCACCTGGCATGGTGAGTACTTCCTCGGCAGGCTGTCGTCGTGCTTCCGGACGAGGTGACGCCCTGGTGCCGCCCCAGCGGCGTATTAGGCACCGGGTCAGAGGGTCAGCTGACCCCCCAGTTTTTGGAGCTGCCCCGGGCTAATCCCCTGCGAGGTAGGCAACATGCAATACACCGACGCCCCAACTTTTTTGACGTTCATACGCGCCTGTGCCGCCCCTGCCTGGGCACTTCCCCGGAGAGGGGCGTGTTCGCTCGACCGCCGAGCCGTTTCCTATTTTGAGCTTAAATTGACATCGGTTCTCAAGAGTGGGTACCTAAAGAGGAGAAAAATTGGGTCCAGGTTGTATCGGATGGTATGGCTCAGCTGGGATTTGTGGGTCTTGGAGGGCTTATTGACTGGGACTCGTGTGCACGTCGAGAACGCATTGCTTCTGCCGGAGCGTGGGGGCGGCCGCGCGGCCACAGCGCGGCCGGGTCACGACGCCTTGCTCGCTGACTCGGCGTCGGGGCGTCTCGTCTCGTCTCGTTCCGAGAGGCGATAACGCCGGCTGCCTCGCGTGTGTGATTCATCGTGATTGGAGCCTAACGATGCTGTGTCGGCAACATTGCGAGAAGCGGTACCATGTGCGACGCCCATGCCCCGGCGGCTCCGGGACTTATCGCTCGGAACAGGCGGAATGGTGTCCTGCTACCCGCTGCCCTGTACCACCCCGCCCCCGCCCGCACTGCTCCCGAAGTCCGCCTCGCTAGCGCCCCATGGGCAGTAAGCCGTAGCTTCAGCCGCACGTTCGTACAGTGCGGCAGCGTGCACCCTGCCGCTCCCTCCCCCTGGAGACTTCTGGAGACTGGGGTCTGCCGCGGCCTGCCCGAGGCCGGCCGATCTGCAACCGTAAGTTACGATGCCAGAATTTGGTAGCGAATGATGGTCGATTCGAATCTGATGGCTGCTATCTTGGGCCGCGAGGCCGCCGCCGTCGGGCCTCCAGGGACCTCTCCGCTCCGCTCCCGGCCGAGGCGGGCCGAGGGGAGTGGGCTTTTGAGGCTTTCGAGGAGCACTCCGGGATGCAGGCAATCCAACCCCGACCCGCGCCACCGCGTCAGCTGTGCCGCAACGCGGAGTTTACGCCCACGGGCCGCGGAGCAGGGCCAGGCAGGGCCAGGCAGGGCCAGGCAGGGCCAGGCAGGGCGCCGCCGGGGCCTTCTATCGGCGCGGTAGGCGCGGCAAGGTGCGGCAGGCCGTGGTGCCGGTGGGGCAGGTGCACCTGCTGCAGAGCGTCGTCCGGCGCTGCCGCGACGCTCGCCGTTTCGTCCGTATGACCGTCCTCGCCGGCTCGGTGCCGCGGCGCCGCGGTGCTTCGGCGGGAACGGCCGTCTGGCTGGTCGTCTTGGAGGCCGTCTCGCTGGCCGTCCCGGCGGCCATCACACTGCGTCACTGGCCCTCTGGAGCGCGACGGCCTCGACGACGTGGCGAGCGCCTCGGTCGTGCGCCTTATCAGGCCGGGCCGTGACGGGGCGGCCCACGGCGGCCCAGGGCCCAGGGCCCAGGACGACCACTACACTGGCAAGATAGCGAGAGGAGGAAAAGGAAGGGCCAGGCCGGCCGCGCGACGCTCGCGGTGGAAATTGATCTGTCTTCCGGGGGCGCCTCGAGGGAGGTGCGGAGCCGGAGTCGAGTGATTTCCGAGTCAGGATGGCGGCCGGCCTGCCTGCAGTTGACGCTGCCCGCTACCGCAGCACTCTCCAACAGCCCGTTCTATTGACAGTGGACGCGGCTACGCGGTGACGCGGTCAGACACGCGCGGCCGAGGGAAGTCTGTCGTGGCCCGCATGCTGTGTGGACAGAACACTGTTGCCGGCGCGGCTAGCGGCGAGGCGTGGCACAGCAGGCCGCGAGGTTCATCTCGTCTGATGACACGTCGATTTCCTGCGCGAAACAGGTTCGCGAACGGGCGGGGCACCTCCAGCGCCTCCTGGCCGGTGGGAGGCACTCGGACGCGCGCCCCGCCGTATCCACGCACGCGCCACACCGGAAGGTCGCTCAAGTGCCCTGGTCAAGTACGACGCCTGCCGGGCTGCCGGGGCGAGTTGCTCGTCAAGCCCCCCGTGCTGCCGATGGCGCCGGCCAGGCACGTCGAAAGTCTGAAAGGCTCTTCGACAATCGGAGAGCGAGGGGGCGGTTAATTTAGAATGTGAGCGCGTTGAAGCCTCGCCAGGAATGCGGGAAGGGGGGTCGCTGTAGTCGCTCTCTGCACAATGCGAGGCGAAGCACCAAGCAGTGCCGACTAGACCGGCCGAGGCGAGGCCCCGGCCCAGGCAGAGCCCTCGACCGGTATTCGCGCCGTCTGGCCAGGTCTGGCCCTCTGGTCCGCGGCCCTGATTGGCTGCAGCTTCCAGCTTCCGCCGGAAACAAACCGCGCCCCATTTCCGGTCGCTTCTCTGCCGGACGCGTGAGGTGCGCGCCTTTTTTTGGTTTTTGAAATCCATTTCCACCCCGATTGGATTTGGCGCCCCGCTCCACCTCCACGGGACCGCGGGGTCGTCGACGTCTGCCGGTTCTCCGCGCGGTGGCCGGCCGAACCGGATCCGATGCCCCTCCCTTCCCCTTCCCAGCAGAGGGCCGATTCCGAACAGCTTTTCGTCCTCGTCTGCCTCGCTGTCTGTGCGAGAGAGGCAGAACGGGCACGCCGATATGCGGAATCAGCCGCCTGCCCCCGCGGGGCCGCCACCGCCACCGCGACCTCGTGACGGCCTGACGGCCCAGTGAGTGACTGACTGACGCATTGAAAGCCGGGCAGGATCAGTAGCCTGTCAGGATGACGGGGGGCGGGGGGCTCGGACCGAGTTTCGGGCCGAGGCTCGGACGCGGGGCGGATTGGTGCGCTCGGACGGCTTGGAAGGGCCGCCCGGGGCGACGCCGGCCACGCCGGCAACGCGCACTCCTCCGCCATGAATGAAAATAGCCGGTCGGCTGGCAAACACTCGGCCGCCGTGCACGCCATGCCGCGCTGGTTAGAGTTCCTCCACACTCCGTGTGGTTATTATCACTGAGTGGTCTGGTGGCTGGGTCGCCGTCCTGGACCGCCTCGCCGGCGACGTGCCGGACGGCGGGGGCGATGCGGCGGCGAGGCGCTGGTCTGCTGGCCTGCTCCGCGGGGTTGTTGTGGCGTTCCAGCTCCAGGACGTGCCAGCCGTGCCGATGGGGACGCCGCAATCGCATTCCGAGGCGCCTGTCCGGGTCTGGCCGCGCCTGGCCGCCTTGGCGTCGTCGGCGTTGTTCGGTTTGGCAGGGCCATGCGGCAGGGCCATGGCAGGGCCGCCGCCTCGCCGGTCTAATATTTGTCGCCGGCATGGCGTTGTGTGCATGACGTGCTAAGGGTCTGTGACCTACGGTCCTTAACCGAAGGGTGGCTGGCGCGGAGTGCGGTGAGGCGAGGTGACCGCTTCCTTGCCGCGCCCCGCCCTCCCCTCCCCCTCCCCTTATCGATTGGGTGGCGCCGCGCCCTCCCGCCCCGCCCCGCCCCGCCGAGTCCTTGCCAGGCATTGCCAGGCATTGCCTCGCCGGGCTTGCCGCCTGCCTCGCTTGCAACCCCCTTGGCTGGCGTTGCCCCGGCATTGCCATTCCAGCCGGGCATCGGGCTGTCGTCTGCTGGCTGCCGAAATGACCGGCATTAATCCAATCTGCCGTGGCCTGGCTGCCCTGCCGTGGCTGCCCCAGCCAGACTGGCCGACCGGCGTGTCTGCGGCCGTCCGCTCCACTGGTGCGCCGGCCGGGTTAGTTTGGACTGGGTGGGCTGGCAGGCATCCCTGGGCCTGAGGCGTGGCGCCTACACCGCCGCACCGGAACTGCCGGGGCTGACGGGCTCCGGCAGTTCCGGTCTCGACGTGGACGGTCCGTCCATCCACCCCCGCAGGCCCCACTGCCCCGACGTGTGGCCGCCGCCGACGCTGCTGCTGGCACTGCTGGCCCGCCTGATTAAAAGGCTAATCGCGTGGCTCGGGTCGGGTCGTTGGGTCGGGTCGGTCCGACATGGCGCCGTCTCGTCCTCTCCTCCGTGCCGTGCCCTGCCGCGCCGTGCCCTGGCGGCAAGAGGAGCTGCGCTTTAACTTTGAGGGCGACGAGTGTCAGGGTGTGCGAGGGCCGCCCTGGCCGAGGGCGGCCGAGGGCTGCCCCATGGACGACGACCCGACCCGACTCTACCCCCGCGGCGTGGCGGCGTCGCGGCGTGGACCACTAGACTCCCCCCGCTGGAGCCCCCCGGCGGCGCGCTGGGCCCGGCTGGGCCGCGTGGGGTGGGGGGAGCGGTCTATTCGCTAGTCTTTTCGGGGGTCCCGGGCAGGACCGGCAGCCTCCCTGTGACCTTTGCCCCCCGACTCCCCAACCCCACCGCGCTGCTCCGCGGGGAGGGTGCATGTCGTTGCCGCAGGGGCGCCCCGCCCCCGCCTCTGCTAATTCGGACCACTCGCTGGCGTGTCGGTGTCGAAGTGCCACCTGCGTTCGAATTGGAGTTCCAGTGGCGTGGCGCCGTGGGCGGGGCCCCGAAATAGGGCGCGTGGGCGAGGCGGCGGGGCGGCGTCGGGGGCGGCGCGGCCGGACACCGCGGGGCGCGGGGCTCTTTGTCCCCCCTCCCCCTTTTGCCCGCCGCACGATTCATCACCGTTCGAACAACGTGTGCGCGAAATGGTGTTCCGCTCGCTTTGGCTGACGCAGCGCGGCAGCGCGCGGCAACGGTCGCCCGATGTGACAGCGCGGCCCTGCGGCTGCGTAATTTGTCATGCCGCGCTCTTAATTATTTAGCCGGACGGCACTGGGGCCTGACCCCGTTTCCGCGCCCTGCCCTGCGCGGCCTGCGCCCCCACCTGTCGTGGCGCGCGGCATGCCGTGCCTGCGGCGCCCTGCATCTTGCATGCGCGCACGCACGCTTCCCCGCCGCTGCCGCCGGCCCGGCCGGTACTCGAACCCGCTGCCTTGGGGTTGCCGGCGACAGCTGGACTGACGGACCGGGCTGGGGATTGACCCTGTGGCCCCGTTGGCCGCGTTCGCCGCTCCCCCGTCGCCCCTCGCCAATGCGGCAACCGCCCGTCCCGCGTCCCACCCCGTGGACCGCGCCGAAATCCGCAAGCCGGAGCACTACACGTGAAATATGGACACGGCCCTGCAGGGCCGGCGCGGGCCGGCGTGCCTGCGCCCTCCACGCGAGTCGTAAATCATATCGGAAACGGGCAGGAAGCAGGCGGTGCGGCGGGAGGTGCCCTAATTGTGTCTGCAGGTGTGTCCGTGCCCCGCGGCCCCGCGCCCCGCGAGGGTGGCGTTGACTCCGCTGACGCGCTGACGGCCTGCCGGCTGGCCTAGAGGCTGGCGCGCCGCCGGCCGGACGGACAGGTTGTATTGATTTGACGGCGCCGCTTCGCCGGGAAAGGGAAAAGGGAGCCTAGGTTTTTGGGCCATCGTCCCGCGTTCGCGTTGCGTTGCGGCGCGGCCAGCCGCCCTCTGACCTCTGGGTCGCCGTGTTCCAACCGGGGCGCGCGCATACACTTTACACACTCATTACAGCGACGTGATTGTCACATTCGTTTGAATGAGAATCGTGTCTCGCTCGCTCGTTTCGAACACTTTGTCACATTCGTTTCGACGAGGGTCGAGGCCGATCGAGGCTTCGTTAGGCGCTCGGGTAGTCGATTCTCGTTCAAACGAATGAGACAGAACGAAAGTTCCATTAACGGTTTTTCGGTATCTCGTAGACGTTCACTGAGAAAACCTTCCAAACTAATTTGGGCCTTACAAAGAAACGTAGTTTGCACAACAAAGTATTTTGAGCATTTTGGCAAAGAAAATACTTCGTGATTTACGAACTATTTCTTCGTATAACAAAGTATTTTAGTTTGTTATATGTATGCTCAAAATACTTCGTAAGGTTTTAAGAGTATTGACGTTTTTGGCGGTTGACTGTTGGCAGTGGCGGTGCTCTGCTGCCGACGTGTTTCCGCAGTTGACAGCGGATACGGCCTCTCCGTGACTCTGTTCCGGTCAGAGAGGCGGCAGCGGGAAGGGGGAAGGGCGTGCTGCCGCGTGCTGGGGCGAGGTCAATATTGACCCCGGCCGGCACGCTGCAGACCGATTCCGAGAGTCGCTTTCGTCGCTCTGTCTCTCTCGCACTCGTGGGGCGGCCCGTTTAGGTGCGAGAGAGACGGGGCGACGAGAACGGCTCTCGGAATCCGTCTGCTGTAGGGCTCTGGAGTCGGTGCGCCGAGTGCAGCCTGCAGTGGCGGTGGAGGTCCGAGGAAGGCAAAGCTGGGGGGCAAAGGCACACAGGAGGATCCCCCGGAGGGTCTTTGCGTTGAGGCGCGCCCTGCCGGCCCTGCCCCGACGCGGCGGCTTGGCGGATACGCCGCTCGCCTCACTCGGCCGACAGCGTGACCCCCACCGTGATGGCCCTCGGGGTCGCGTGTCGCGGGTAGGCCAGGCCAGGCCCCGCCACGTGAATTTCTCATGACGTTTGCCTCTGTTTAACGCGGAGGCCGGAAGTGGAGGGAGAGGGGGTGATTGGGCGTGTGCTGGCCTGCTTGCTCTGCCCGCTGTGTGCGGCTGTGCCGGGCTGTGCGCTGTGCGCACACACGCCCTCCGCTCTGCACTGCATCCGCTGGCCGCTCGCGCCTCGCGCCGCGCCGCGCTACCACCACTTGGCTCGGATCGGGCCGCCAGAGCAGCTCTGCCCCTCCCCCTTCGGCTCCCTTCGGCCCCCTTCCAGGCTGTCGCTTCATCTTTCTATTAGGGTCAGTCTGGCCATAATAAAATGATTGTGCGGCGTGCGAGAATGAAATGGCGCGTCGGGATGCCGACTGCACGACTGCGCGTCCGGCGTGGGACTTTCCGCGCAGAAACATTCCTCGTTCGACGACGTGGCCGACGTGGACGACCCGTGGGAGGTTGAGGGAAATGGGATCGGCCGGGCCGCAGGGCTGATTCCGAGAGTCGTTTTCGTCGCTCTGTCTCTCTCGCGCTCTCACGGTGTCCCGCATGGGTGCGAGAGAGAGAGCGACGAAAACGACTCTCGGAATCAGTCTACTGGCGGGCCCGCGCGTCCTCGTGGTTATCGGCGAGGTGCAAAGTGGCAGTGGCACGCGGTCCGCTTCCCAACAGTGCTTTTGTCGCTCTGTCTCTCTCGCACTCGTAGGGGAGGTGTCCGTGGCGGTGCGGGAGGGAGAGAGAGAGTGACGAGGCGCCGTTCGGAAGCAGACCACTGGGCCAGTTCCGGGACGACTATGCAGCACACGGCGGAATGCGGGGGCGGTCGGTGCGCGGCCTTGCGTGTAGCGCCCCCTCCCCCCCCCCCCTCCCCTTCCACCGCCACCACGATGGCACGATGGAGGTGCCAATGACGGCCCTCGTGTCGAGTGTCGCTGCCTTGGCGCTTTCGCGCTTAGTGCGCTGGAATGCGGCGCGGTCGCGTGCGGCAGTGTCGTGGTGCGGTGTGCGACGCTGAGGCTTTTTCCCTTTTTGTCTCGCGCTTCTTTTTTTATTCGCCCCGTTTTTCCCCTGCCATTTTTTCGTCAAGGTCGTGCGACTTCCCGCCGCCCCGCCGCGCCGCGCCTCGGGCTGCACCGACGGCCTTGCAGTCCAGTCGGTGTGTCTGAGCGCCGCTCGCAGCGCCTGCAGCTTTACGTACCGGACGACGCGGAGCTGGACAGGTGCCCGGCGAGCAAGCGGACGCGTGATAAGACAAGACCGGTTCCTTTCCGTCGGAGGTGGCGCTGCGCTGCGCTGAGTGCGCGTTGCGAGTGTGACCCCGACCGACTGCGCTGCGTTTCAGCCCGCGCAGCGCAGTCCAACCGTGGGAACGGCCGGGCCCTGGGCCGCGTCGCGTCGCCGCGGTCACCGCCGACGCCGTGCTGACGACCGCCCCGCTCCAATTGGGCGCCGGCGGCATGTCTGGCTGCCGGAATGACGTCACGTGATTGTGCGTGATGCGCGTACGGCGGCAATGGGCGGCGAGCGGACCGACCGGCGCAGCCTGCGTCACTGGACTGGACGACGGCTCGGCGTCCACGGCGACCTTGACTGTTACCTCAACGCGGACCCCCGCGACCTCCATGATGGCCTCTACGGCCTCCGCCGTGATGACCTCCACCACGACGACCAGTGCGGCTCGAGTGTAGTCCCTCCCGCACTCTCCGCGCTACATGTGCTTTCCCCGGGCTGACCGCAGAGACGCGGCGACTCGGGGCGGGCCGCCCCGCCGTGTCGACCTTGGCGGGGCGTGTCGCTGCCTCTTCGGCGCGCTGCAGCGGGGCCGGGGGCTCAGCTTAGAGAGAGGTAGGGGATTGCGGGGCGGGGCGGCCTGGAGCGAGACGCGGCGGGAAAAAACAAGCGAGCGAGCAGGGCGAGCAGGGGATTGGGGCGCGGCGTGCTTTGCATGCCCCGGGTCGACGGGCCACCGCCCCGCCCTGCCCCGCCCGCGCGCCCCGCCCCCGGCGTGGTTAGCGAGAGGATCATCTGCTTGTGCGCGCGCACGCGTGTGGCTGGGCCGGGCCGGGCGGGCTAGGCGGGCCGCGCCGTCAAAGCGGCAAATCGGCCGGAAGGGGAATGGGCCTCCAGGCAGGCAGGGGATTGCCCCCCCCCCCTCCTCTCCCCGGCCTTTTCTTCCCGCGAGGTGTGGCCCACTTAAATTCTGCCGCTGTAATTCCTCGCGGGATAGAGGTTCCTTGTGACCGGCTGGCGGGGCTGGCGGGGCTGGCGGCGGTGGAGTGACTCGTGACCTTTGCAGAGATCCCCCGGTGGCGCTCTTCGCGCCCCGCCGTGCCGCAGAAACAGAGCGTCTGCGGGAGTCGTCGCCGCCTCGCCGCCCCCGCGGTGTTTCTTCTTCTTCCCCTGTCCAGTGACGTACTCGAGCGGCCCAAACAAGACGGCGATCAGCCCGGGGCGGGGGCGGCGCGGGGCGGCTGGGGGCGGCGCGGGCCATTTCCCGCAACTTTTGCCGCCTCCCCCGTGGCCGCGGGGCCGTGACGCCGCGAGGCGACAGACGGCGGCCGACGACTGTCCCGTCCTTCCTTTTTCTGCCCCCGGTGTTTGGAGGGCGGTGGGAATTGTCGAATGCTTTTTTTTCCTCCCTTTCTTTTCCCCTGTTGGGTCTGGGAGCACGTGATTTATCCCCCGCGGGCCAATTGAGAGCGAGACAGACGGAGAGACGAGTGTGTCCGTGGAGAGCGCCGGCCCGCCCGGCACGGTCCGCCTCGGAACTGGCTGTTAGAACTGACCTACATTGTGCCTCCCTCCGTGCGTGCTGCGTGCGCGGGCCGCGCCACTGTCACGGCGCATCTGCATTATACAGACTTGCGGCTCGGCACGGCACGGCGTGGGTGGCGTGCACGTCGGCGTCGAGCCACTCACGGCGGCCTGGCCGTGTTTTTGCTCGGCGCGCCTCTCGCCTTGCCGATGGTCGCCGTCTTCCACCCCCTTTCCTGTCATGTTCCACGGCGCGCTGCGGTTGGCTTCTCTCCGCCTCTCTCTCTCCCTGGCGGTTGCCGGCCCGACCGCCGCAACCGCGGCGCCGCTTCGTTGCCTGTCATCCCTTCTAAAAGTTGCGCCTCCGCGGTGGTGCCGCGGGCCGGGGTGGGGCGGCCGTCTTCTTTCTGCGAGCGCGGCGCGGCGACCGGAACGCCAGGGAAGGGAAGGAGTGAGAGAGAGCGCCAGAGCGGGGGGTGGTTTAAATGTAGAGTGCCATGAAAAAGAGATTTGCGCCTGGCCGCGGGATGGCGCCGCTGCGCTGCGAGTGAGAAGTGAGGCGCGCTTGATGTCGCGCCGGGAGAGGCTGCCTCGGTGCCTTGATGCCTCCGTGCCTTGATGGCCGCGCCACCGCCCGGAGCGCCCCGCCCCGCCCCGGCCCCCGAGCTCGGTGTGACTGACAGCGCCCGACTGATTTGTTTCCGAGGCCCAGATTGCCTCCAAGACCCCGGCCGGCGACGCCATGCCAGCGCCACGCCACGCCTCGCCCTTCCTGGCTCCTTGTCCCACCCCGCCTCACGCACTCTCGTGTTGCCCGATGCGACTCAATATCCGGGGGCGGCCCGGAGCCCGGAGGCCGCTAGAGCGAGCCAGAGCTGAGGCGGCGGCGGCGGCAGGGCGCTTTGGTGGCCGCCCGATTTGCGGCAAAGTTTTGGTTGTTGCCTTCTGCGCCGCGAGTATTCATCTTGGAGAGCACTTGTGTGAAAGGTGCCATGCGAGAGGCTAGGAGGTGCCGAACCGAACGGAGACCCGAAGCAGAAGGCAAGCCGAAGGCCCCGACTCGGCCCGAAGCCAAAGCCGAAGGTGCCATATGAAATTCAATTATTCTGATCATGCAACTAAAGTCACTAAGTCACTCATATTGCTTGGGGAAAAGAAGAAAGGATGTCCACAAACTCAAAACTAATTTTGGAAAAAATATTTTAAAAATATACGATGGGGAAAAATTGCCATAAGTCAACAAAAATGGTGACATTTACTGGCCTAATATTTCTTTTTTTGTTCCAAAATGTGAACAAGTGCATCATTTTCGCTTCTTAATTCTGTTGACAACTATCTAAGAAACTTCGGAAGAAAAAGAGAGATAAATTATCAGGTCGAAGACTAGACCTGACCATAACTGTTGCGCGGAATCTCTTAAACTAATCGATGAGAGATTACGACAACTGGAAGCTTACAACTTTCTTCAAATTTTGTTTGTGCATGTTAGATGTTCTACAATACATTAGTCATACTCGCAACTTCTTTAGTACAGGATTCAATGGACAACTAATACGAATTGTTTTTTATTTTGTGTTAATAGCTGTTTTTTTCCCACACCTCACCTTGAGCTATCATTTCATTTTAGCGTTAAGCTAAAATGTCTCTTGCGACTGACTTTTTGACCTCAAGGTCTGGTCCGAAGAATTTTAAGTCTCTGCGTCTCTGCAAACTTTCGGCACTTGCATTGACGGAGTCTTGTTTTAGCAAGTTTGAGAAAAAAATTGGTTCGACTAATTTAAAAAAGCTAAACAAAAATATTCTGTTCTATCTTTTAATTTTTATCCAAATATTTAAAAAGGTTTGGAAAATAAGTTGAGTAATACAGTTCACATAATTCACTTGATGCAAGAGTTGTTTGTTGTTTTCTTTTTCCAACATATTGTCAAATTGTTAAAAAAAACACTTATGCGGCCCTTACATTTTATAAAATGCCCATGGTAACATTGTTTTTACCTCTAGAGTTAAAGAAATACATAAAATGAGCAAACACCACGACTTCGGGTTCGGTCAGTCGTTTCGGCCAGTTCGGGTCCTCCCGCGCTCGCTCGGGTTACGCTCGGGTCCCGAACCATCTAGCCTCGCGCAGTGCCTTTCACACAAGTGCTCTCCAAGATAAATACTCGCTTCTGCGCCGCCGCCAGTGCGCGCTGCTTTCGGGCCTCTCGTCTCGGGTCCGGGCTGAGGGATGAGGAGGCCGTCGGCCGGACCGATTACGTCATCCGCCTTCGGGTTGCGTCGGGTTGGCATCGGGGCGGTTTGGCGCTGCAGCAGTTAAGGCGGCAGCAAGGCGCAGGCTAGGCCGGCCCGTCAAACACGCGCGCATCCGGGTTGCATACCTGCCGGGCGCTCCGCTCGTGCCCGCTGCGGCCCGGCCCGAGGCGGCGCGATCGAGCGCGATGCGGGCGCCTCGTCTTGCTTGAAGCGCCCGCGGCGCGGCAATGCGAGCACATGGGCGCCATCGGCCATCGTCCGTGGTGCTGCCGCGCTGCTTGGCTTATCGTCGCCCGGCAGTCGGCCTTTCCCTCGATGGCGCGCCATGGCGCCAGCCCCGCAACCCCTTCCGCCAGCCGCCTTCCGCCCCATTGTGCCTCTACGTGTCCGTGCGTGCTTGCGGGGGCTGATGCGCTGCCGCCCATTGCGGCGTGTCGGTGTGGGTGGCTGTGTCTGTGTGTGTGTGCGAGGCAGGGCCGGGCAGGGCTGTGTAGGGCGGACCGACCCTGCATTCCACTGTTTTGCTGCCGGGACGCGGCCACCGCTACTGCGGCCACCGCAGCCCCGTGCTGATTTTGTAAACTGCCCCTGGCACGTAAACACGACGCCTGTCTGGTCCTCGCCCCGCCCCGCCTCATGGCCGATAAGCCGACTTCGGTGCCCCGCGGCCGGGCGGCCCGTCGGGCCCCCGATCCTCGGCGTGGTGATGGAGTGGTCGGAGGGCTGTCCGCGGACGCTACACGCGACGGCCACATCTTGTTGAGCTGGGCGATGCACGGGGCGATGCAGGACGCGGGGAGAGGGTTTCGCTGGAAGGGGACGGCGTGGCTGCAAGGGCGACCTCGGCGTCGACCTCGGCGTCGGCCTCGGCGTCGGCGAGGCCGGACGGACGGAGCCGCCCCGCCATTTGCGGCGCGCGTGACTCGGACCCGGCGCACGCACGCGCGGCACGCCTGCACGTCCCGCTCGGGCACGCCATGCACGCCGCGCACGCCATGAGGGGCGTCATTTGGCGGCCGCGGGGGGCTGGCGCCTCGGCGCCTCGCTGCACTGCGCGCCGCCACGCCGCCCCGCCCCGCGCCAAGTATTCAAATTAACGAAAGTTAGAGTCGGTTTACGGCCCCGCAGCCCCGCACGCGTCGGCCCGTGGAGGCCGGCCCGAGGGTGGCCGAGGGTGGCGGGGCACAGTGGGTCAGAAGACCGGTGGAGGCGGCCAAAACTCTAGACGCGTTTTTAGCTCCAGAGTCGCTAAACAGGACTCGAACCGAACGTGCGACCCCACCAATGGATTCCTCTTTCGGAGAGCTATCCATTGGTGGGGTCACACGTTCGGTTCGGGTCCCATTTAGCGACTCTGGAGCTCAAAACGCGTCTAGAGTTTTGGCCGCCTCCACCGGCTTCTGGCCGCGCTTCTGGCCCACTGTGCGGGGTGGGTGTGGACGTGGACGGGCGCGTGATTCTGGCCTTGGCGGGTTGCGGGGTTGCGGGACGCGGCCCGGGCGCCGCAGGTGTGAGGCGGCGGTGGCGGCGCAGGCTGGGGTGGGCAGCCCACCCTCGGACCCTACGGGCCCTATGGGTCCTCGGCTTGGCCCAGCCGGCGAGCCGGCGCGGAATGCTGCTCGTATTGGCGTTGCCGCGCTGCTGGCGCTGCCGCGTTCCCGGCCTGTAGGTCGGGTCGGCTTCGCCGCTTCGGGGTTCGGTATGAATGTTGCATGCCGCGCGATGCGGTGTCGGCGCTGTGGCGGCGAGGGCGCAGTGCCAACAGCCAGCAATCGGAGCACGCGGGCCGCCGCGCCCGGCCCGCCCGATAATAGGTTTTTAGCCGATGATGTCGAACACCCGCCAGCTTTTTGGAATGCTTTCGGAAGGAAAATGCTCTTTGCAGAAAAAATGATGAGCTG
Source organism: Thrips palmi (assembly GCF_012932325.1). Lineage (NCBI taxonomy): Eukaryota > Metazoa > Arthropoda > Insecta > Thysanoptera > Thripidae > Thrips > Thrips palmi. The sequence goes on along the minus strand of NW_023144624.1, from coordinate 9,966,990 downwards.
AAAATATTGGACCCAAGAAGGAAGTGCCTCTGGCCAGACTTGGCAGGAAATGCATTTTTGTTGCGCTGGTGCGCGTGCGCGACGAGGCTCGGGCCTGTGAGTCTAGTCCCCGCGCTGCTGCTGCTGCTGCTACTGGGCCACGCTGCGTTTTGGTCGTCGAATCGAATCGGGCCGCCCCGCCCCGCCCGAGCGAGCCCCCCTGTTCCGTCCGCCCCGTTGGGCGCGGCGAGGCGAGGCGCGGCGCAATCTCGTTTTGCAAAACGGCGGGCTGCGGCTCAGCGGGCAAAGGTATTGTTTGGAATCGGTTTGCGTGCGTGGATGCCGTGGTGCGGGCGGGCCCACTGGAACTGCTGGAGCGTGTCGAGGCCCTTGACGGGGTCCTTGTTGGGGCGCGGCGCGACGCGGCGCGCAGTGTGTTGCATGAATTTTGGAAGGCCTGGCGCTGCTGCGCACGACGGCCTGCTCGACTTGGCACGGCCCGCGCCCTGGCTCGGCTGGCTCGGCCATGGCTGCCATGGTTTGGCGCTTGTTGTTGGCGCTGGAATATTCTGCCCCCTCCCTTTCCTCCCTTCTCCCTCATTCTGTTTAATCCGTTCCGTCTGGGGCCCTCTTTACATGGTGCTTCGTTGCTGGACTGCGAAAAGCGCTTCAGGTTTTCAGGGCGCTGCGGCGCGCGGCGGCCCGGCGCGTAAGTGTCTCTCTAGGAGGCCCTTTTGGATTCGCAAAGGGCTAGCTAAACCTCCGACGCGTTCTCTTTATCTTTCTCTTTCTCTCTGCCTCTTTCTCCCCTTTCTTCGGACAGTGCAGCACATCATCCTGCCTGGAGCGTGGCGCTCACGTCCGGGGCCGCCGTGGCGCGCCGTAGCGGGAGGGAGGAAACCGGAGGAAACAGCGTGTCGGAATGTGCACACTGCAAAAAAGCAAAAAACAAAAACAAGGGAACAAACGGACGGAGGGTGGATCAGTCGGGGGTTGTCGCACCGCAGCAGTGTTGCGGCTTTCGCCTATCTTGCCCGCTTATTACGGTCTGAAGCAAAAGAAGCGGAAAGCGGCAGTGGCCGCGGTGATGCGGCTGGCTGGCTGGCTGGCTGCGCTGGCATTATTATGGCGGGCACACAAAGCTTGCGAATGTGAGTCATGTCGTCCGCCGCGTATTTAGCACCCTGGCCGCGCGCTCACACACACACACACACACACACACAGTGACATACCGGCCAGCAGCGGCACCGCAGCGCGCAGCTGTCCAAACCGAAGCGGAAACACACCCACTCACGCACACACACACACACACATGCGGGCGGCGGTGGCGGCAGCACAACCGCAAATGTGAGCGCTGGCTGCGCTGTGTGCTGACGGAGTCCTGCCCGGACCGCCACGCCTGACGCTTGGCGGCTTGGCGGTGGGCTTTGCAGGCAAAGGAAGACGGGGCTCGCGGCGAGGGCTGATCCGCCGCCAGGGCCGCCTGGCCCCGTGGCCCCGTGACACAGATGAGCCCCAACCCGGCGCAACCCTGTTTGGCGGCCCAGGGCGCGGATGGCGGGGCTGGCGCGGCCCTCCCCGACGGGGGCCTCCCGGCCTCCCCGCAGCGAGGGTCGTGGATGGAGCCCCTCTGGGTCCGCCCGCGTCTTCCGCGCGGAGGGTGGCGCGGGGCGGCGCGTAGGGCGGCGCCGAGCCACCGAGGCAGAGCCCCGCTGCACCGGCGGTGGCAGGGTAGCGCAAGACCTATTGCATTCTTTATGGGGGTCGTCGGGAGATAAAGGGTGCCACTGCTTCGCGTCTGTCCGTCTGTCTGTCGGCGGCTTCCTTGCAGCCCTGTCTGTGCGTCTCCGCGTCTCAGCGTCGCTGCAGCTGGGGTTGGCTTGGTTGGGGTGGTGTAGGTGGCCGGCGCACCCTGCGCACGGACGGCGCCGTGGCGGATTAGGACGGGCTTGGGGTCGTGGAGGGTGTCTCGGCCGTGGCCCGGCCCTCTAGCCCCGCCACCCCTCGCAGGGCCGCATTGCTGTACTCTGTACCGTTTTGCAGCAGCCAGTGGGCCAACCTCCCTTAACAAACACTCCGCCCCCACCCCGCAGCCACCCCTAAGCCACGCGCCACCCCGCCGCACGCCGTGGTGCCTCGACTCTCTCTCTCTCTTTTTACGGGCCGAGCAGCGCCACCCCCGCAGGCTCCGCAGGCTCAGCAGCCTGGACCCTGTTGCCACGTTGTCAAAAATAACTCCAGCGGGCGGCTGGCGGCCGATTCCGCGCGGGGCTTCGTCGCGCTGCCTCTCTCGCACCCCCGCGCGACGCGGCGCGACGCCCCATCGGTGCGAGAGAGACGGGCTGGACGAGCGCGCTGGCGTGGGCGGCCGGGGCGGCGCCACTATTCCGGCCAGCCTCGTGTATTGATACCATTCGGCCGCCTTCGCTCTCGAGGCGAGGCGCCCTTCGAGCTTGCCTGCTGGGTCTTCCTGCCCACGGCGCCACGGCGGGGCTGTCACGTCGCGGCCTCCCGGCCGACACGCGTGCGTCGTGCCGCGTCGAGTCGCGTCGTGCCGCGCCACTGGCGTGCGTTGAAACGATCCCCCGGGGCTCGGCGGCGTGCTCCGGGAGGGTGGTGCTGGCGGCGCGGCGCGCGGCGGCCGCTGTTATTTATGGCTGTGCTCAAGTGCATCTCGTATAAGAAGACGCTAGCCGGGCCCCGCGGTGCCCCGCGGTGGCGTTGGGCGTTACGTCTGGCCTGACTCGGCGGCGCTAACGCGGTGCCGCCCGTCGTCGCCTTGACGCGGACGGGACGCGGACGGGACGCCCCACCCGATACACTACGTCGCCTTGCCCAGCCCTGCCCTGCCCCGGGGAAACTTTTGACTCGCTGCGGTGTGGCCGCAAAGCTGCCGCAAAGTTTCTCTGCTGTTGCTCGCCTTCGCCCTCCCCCTCCCCCCGGCCCCCGCATGGCGTTTGGGGCCTCGGCGGCGCCAGGAGTCCTCCAGCAGTCCTGCCTCTCCTCCCTCGTAGTGGAGTGACCGATGGCCGGTGCGCGGCGGCGGCTGGCTTTGCTCGAATGACATTCCTCTGGAGGCCGGCTGTAGAATGGGCCCGGGGCTCAGTGCAGCCCGGCATCGTCCGACATGAGAAGGGATGAGTCCTCTGGCCTGGATCTGGATGAGATGAGACCCCTTTCTGCACTGGCTTCACTGGACTGGGACTCACTAAGCCTCTCAAGTAAATGCTGTATTTTTACCAAGTATTCTGAGCTAAGAAATGCCACGTATAATTATTCTTCATTTTTAAACCATTTTTAAAGTTTGTAGCTTGCGCGTGTGCTCCGAACACTTGGTGGGGTTTTGGCCAAGGTTTTGGCAGTGCTCATACGAGCGCCGACTTGGAGGGGGCGAGTCGAGCCTCTTGATGGGATGAGCCTCCTCGCACAGGCCAGCCTCTGCTCTGCGAGACTCTCTGCGGGATGGGTCGGGGCGAGGCAGGGCGCGGCGATACCCCTGATTGCTGGACGCTCACTGCCTTGCTCGACGCGTCAAGTCGGGGTCGATACGGCAAATGGCGGTCCTCAAGCAAATGGCATCTCGGCGCCCTCCCCTGCCGTCCCCTCCCCATTCATCCGATTCATTGAGGAGAAGTGCTGGCGTGCTGCTGGCGGGGACGTGAGCACTGCTGGCGCTGCTGGCCGAGTGGCGCGCTCTTTGCCCGTCCGCTCACGTGGCGGGGCGGGGCGGGCCGGGCCGGGCCGGTCGCAAGGTGGAAAGCATTGTGCGGGCCGGTCTGGATAGGATGGGGCCTATCCGAATGAATGGCCGTGGCAAGTCGGCAAGTCCCCAGTCGGTTAGTCGGCTCGGGACCTTTCTTTTTATCCCCGCCGAGGGGCGAGTCCGGATCCGTGACTGCACGGCGAGGAGGCGACGGTCGTTTGACGCGCTCGGAACCTATCGGGCTGACGTCGCTGCGGGGGCTGCGGGGCGCCACGCGGCCACGCGCCACTCCAAGAGTGGTGTTGCGAGGTTGCGCGGCCCCTCGCTCGCTGCGTCCACTTTCCTTCCCCTCGTAAAGTGCCCTACCTGTGATTGGTTGCCGGATGGACTCGGATTGGACCATTTCTCTTAATTCCGGCTGCAGCGGCGCGGGGGTGGCGGTGGCGTGGGTGCGGCGGCATGTGTCGGTATCCCCACGGTCGGGGCGGGGATCGGGGAGGCGCCAGGACGCGGTCGAGCGGCGCCCTGCCTGCGTGCTCGCGGCTCGCGCTCCTGTAGTGTAGGGCTCCGCGGCCGCCCGCCACGGCCATCCATTACGTGCGGCCGAATGCTTAGGGAACGCCAAAGAGGGATTTTGAAGGTGTTCTTTATTGCCGTGTGGGGGCTGGGCTGCAGGCTGGGCTGGGGGATGCTCGCACGCGGACGTGTGCCGTGCCCCTCCCCCTTTTGCCTCCCGGCTGCGCCACTGCGCCGCGCTGCGCCCGGCTGGGGCGGCGACTGTTCTCCGCCCCGCGAACCCCTCTTAATTTTCGGAATAACTTTAATGTCGCGCTCTGCCCCGGCTCCGGGTCCCTTTCCCGCTTTCCCGGCGGTTGCCGCTCTGCTCGCTGCTCGCGCTCCTTCCCCGACCCCGGCGGGCCGTTTTGTCTTTTCGTTGCATTCAAGGTAAATGAATTTTATGATTTCAACTTGGCGCTCCCAAGTTTGGAGCCGCGGAAAGCCAGGTGAGGGGTTTGGGGCGCCGACCGCACCGACGCCCTGCCCAGCCCAGCGCAGCTCAGCCCGTTCCAGCGAAACTTGGGCCTTCTAACGCGCGGGGTGGATTCCAAGTGGATGCATGGGGTTGCCCACGGGGAAGTGGTGCTGGCCCACTGGCCCTTTCTAGCCGGCGCTCCAGCACTGGCTTGTCCAGGGCGGGGGGTGGCGGGCGGAAGTAGGCGAGAGCAGGAAATGGCGTCTAGGCCCCGAGGACTGAGGAGGGCTGGGCTGGGCTGGGGGTTGGGGTGTAAAGAGTGTGCCAAGGAAATAGCCGCCGCCCCCTCCCGCACGATTGTGTGTTGTGGACTGTATTGGAAGACGCGCGTCCCGGAATGGCTGTGCAACTGGGTCTGACATATCAGTGCCTCCCCACCCCCTTTCGCCCCCGGCCTCGCCAGGCCTCGCACACCTGCCTGCTAGACGCTGCCAGGCGTGTTGTTGGCCGGGCTGCCACGCTGCTACCGAGACGTGGGCAAACTGCCGCCTCTTCCCCCCTTTTTTCCTGCGGGAGAGAGACCCTACGAGCGTCTCCCGACCTTGGTTCGAATACTGGCTCCCCCTTCTTGTTTTGTAAAGGCGGTGGTTGTTTTGTTGCAGGCTGGGGGCGCTGGTAGCCTTGTTGACCACGACAGACATGGACCACGAGTCGGTGTGGTGCTCGCGACAGCTGTGGCGACACTTGGTGGGCTACCTCTGCATCCTGGGCGTGACGGTGGTGCTGGAGGCCATGATGGCCTTCACGGCCATGCGCGGCGGCATCCTGGAGGTGGAACGCCGGTCCGGCATCAAATACCAGCTCTACTGCAGGCTCGGTGCGTGTCTCTCTTTTCAGCTTCAACTTTGTTTTTGAAGATGTGCAGTTCGACTGACTGTCCCATTTCTTTTGCAGGTGTTTTGGTATTTGAGCTGGTTTGGCTGATTCTGGGCTCCGTGTGGCTCGGCTTTCATTACTACGACTGCCCAGTGGGCCTCCCTAAAAATGTCATGATGGGTATGTTGTTGCCTTGGTGCACCTTCCTTGCGAATTTGTTTACTTGAAGTGACCCGTGTGATTGGCAGGCATGGTGATGAGCAACTGGATTGTGTTCCTGATCGTGGTGCTGACTGTCTGGTGCTCCTACGACGCGGCGGGCCGCTCGTGGGTCAAGATGAAGAAGTACCAGCGCTCGATGCGCGAGGCGGAAAGTCGCTTCCAGTACAAGAGGTCGGGCTCCAGGAACCGCAACTGGCGGCAAAGGTCAGTAGCACAAATTGTGCTTTGGGCCATTCCACTGTTGTTTTCATGACGACCATTCATGGAATTTTAATTTTTGTGTCTAAAATGTCCTTTCCTTCATCTGCCTGATTACAGAAAAGTCATGAGAGCGTATCAAGAGAGCTGGAATTCTCGATGCAGACTTTTGTTTTGCTGCATTCAGGGCAGCGATAGAAACAGAGTAAGATTTTTAGCGAAAGTATCCTTTAAATTTGGTGAGCCACTGTTGTAAGATATTAAATTTTTCTTCTTCCAGAATTCATTTACAGAAATTGCAAGGCTTCTTTCTGATTTTTTTCGGGACCTTGATGTTGTTCCTTCTGATGTAGTAGCTGGCCTGGTGCTCTTAAGAAAGTTTCAAAAAATTGAGCGCGAGTCCATTGTGTCTCAGGTATTATAGTTTGCTGCTATATAAATCAATACTTCTGTACCATTACCTTAATTTGGTGCTCTAACATTATCATAATTTAGTCTCCTAACATTCTATTTTGTTTTTCATTTTTTCAGCGAAAGAATGAAACATACGAGTTTCTTTCTGGAGTAGCAGTAACATCACAAACGAGGTTTTTTGCTTTGCATGATCCTCAACATTATCAGCATTTCCAAGATGTTATCCGTTATATGAATTTTGCTCTTGGTGCCTATGGGTGGCCAATGTATTTAATGACACATTCTGGTTGCGGATTGTGTCATATTTGTTCAAAGTTAAGGTGGGTGCTGCAAACTGGATTGATTGATTGATTGATTGATTGATTGATTGATTGATTGATTGATTGTAACCCTTGGTTTATTGTATTAAACAATAATTTCATGTCCACTTTGTTATTTGCAGCTGTTGTCTTTGCATTCCGTGTATGAGGCAAAAAGATACTGCTATAATAGTAGAAGACAACTGCTGTCGATGTAACTACGCTGCATTGCAAAGAATGGTTGAAGATGGAGATGTAGATGTTGTGTATGCAACATACCATGTTGATGTCGGAGAGACCCCATTCTTTGTTTCTGTAGACTATGGGCGCCAGAAAGTTGTTATAAGTATTCGCGGCACTTTATCCATGAAGGTGAGTGAGATATTGTGTCCTGAACTGTAGGTCATTCAATTTTAAGTAGATTGTGCTGAATTATTGTTATCCCAACTTATTTTTCTGTTAAGGATGTCATAACTGATCTTAATGCCGAGTCAGAGACTCTCCCCCTGGATCCACCAAGAGAGGACTGGAGTGGTCACAAGGTAATATGACCCAATATAAATATAAATGTTCTGTCAAGCCTTTCTGATTCATTGTTGCTGTTCTTTCCCTTTGTAGGGTATGGTGCATGCAGCTGTTTACATCCGAGAAAAATTAGAAAGTGAAAATGTGCTTGTCCGCGCTTTCAATCACTGTGCAGAGAGAGGCACTCAAGACTTCGGTCTTGTGCTGGTTGGACATTCCTTGGGAGCAGGAGCTGCTGCAATACTTGCAATTATGATGAGGCAGCAATATCCCGATCTCCAATGTTTTGCCTATTCCCCACCTGGAGGTTTGCTTAGGTAAAACATTAAACTACTCAATGGTTATGATTTATTGATGATGGTTGATTGCAGAGGTTCTTTTAATCTGATTGCAGCCTGCCAGCAGTGGAGTATTCCAAACAATTTATTACATCTGTTGTGGTTGGTAAAGACGTTGTGCCCAGAATAGGATTACATCAGATGGAATCTCTTCGTGCTGATCTCATAAATGCTATTAAGCGCAGCAAAGACCCAAAGGTGCATTACTGTATTCAAATTTTTCTTTGTCTCTTCTTGTTTTCCCCATTCTTACTTTTGTTTTGTTTTGTTTCAGTGGAAAACCATAATGTGCAATGTGTGTTGTTGCGGTTGTGCACCCATGCCTACATCAGCAGTTGAACTGAGTGCTGATGACTCAAATATTGTTGAGTACCAGAAGGAAAAAGACATAGCAAGAGAAGTGGCTTACCATCCAAACGATTCCAGCATAGCTCTCACTGTTCACCAACCTCTATATCCACCAGGCCGCATCATTCATGTAGTGAGACATCACCCAAAGAAAGGAGAGTAAGTAAATCATTGTTTCACCACTGTTACCTCGATTTGTTATTTATTTTTGGCACAAGCCTATTTTATTGAATGTTTAAAAAAATTAATGCAATACTGAAGATTTTTTTACTTTGTTTGATCTAACCACATTGTCACCTGGTTCTTTCGGCTGTCACTGCAAATGCAACCATATTGAGCATGCAACTTCAGGATGATGCATAATAATTTAGAGTTATATCTGGAGTATGGAGGACAGCTTTGGCAAGAGCACCAGCTTAGGTTTCATTGGGTTTTTAAATCATGATTCACTTTGCACTTAAACACGAGTTGTCTATTCATCTATTTTATTTTCTGGGTATTGCTCGTTGCTCTTCTGAATAGACTTAACGAAAATTAATATTTATTTTTAACTAATGGCACCTTGCACCTTTACCTGAGGGAATTGTCACTAGATGTAGGTCATAAATTTTACGATTCTCAGCAATAATATTCAAAAATTTGTGTGAAAAGAGGAAATCCAATTTGAAAACTTTGTTTGTCCAAAATCATTTCTTTTTGGTTTATTATCTTATGTCCTGTTACACGCATGTAAAACCACAAATAAGAGGTATAATTAATTCCTAAAAACTTCTCAAATTGAACTTTTTTTTTCCTTTATAGGAATAAGTATGAGAAAAAAAAGTGGAGGTATGTAAAAGTACTTCAAACGAATGATCAGAGTATGCAGTTTTAAGTTGAAATGTAAAGTTGCTCTGATGTGTGTGATGTCTTCATTACCTAGGAGTCAAAAGTACTTGTATTTTTATCTTGTCAACTTTAGTCCGAGACTTAAAATGTATCCACTAACATTATAAGAGAATTTGAACATACTGTCTCTCTAGACCCAATACCTCACTATAAAATCTCCAGCCATCATTATCATAAAACATTAACAGATTTCCTTTATTAACTATAATCTGTCTCACTTGGAGCGAAACATAAGAATGCCAGGTACTTTTCTGACTCCTTTAGATGCTAAATACCGGTAGTCAACAATTATTTACCAATTTTTCCAATAACCGTGATGTCTTCTCCTGCTGTGCCTCTTCTATCATAAATATTGGGCCCTTTTCTTCAGTTCCCCCGTCCTCAACCAACCATAGTGTGTCCATCTGTCACCTGCTTATTATCTATCTAGCCTAGTTACATGAAAAATTGATATTAGTCAGTGCAGTGTTTCTTGTTGTTCAAACTGCATGGTGAAAGTAGCTGCTGGAATTTGGTTTAATGTAGGTTCCTCTCTGCATCACTCTCTTGTTCCTGTATTTTTTGTATTTTTCTAAAAGATTTTCTTTCTGTTGTTGATGTTACATGATAGATACAAAAGTGACCCAGGGGTGTGATGATTACTATGTAGGACTGCATGTTAGACAAATTGTTTCGTCCAAAAACAGAGACTCAGTAATCTTAAAGAAGATGACTGAAATTGAACATCTTGTAGATTGTTAATTGTTGTTTTTCTGTAATCACACTATACCCTGGTGAATATATTCCCTCGTAACATCTGCTTATGCCTCTCTCTTTCTTCTTGCAGGCAAGTCCTAGGCAAACGTGAGCCTGTATACCAAGCTTTGTGGGCCAACAATACAGATTTTGATGAAGTATTAATAAGTCCCGTCATGATTCAAGACCACATGCCTGATACCGTATTAAATGCCCTTAAAAAGGTGAGTTTTCATTATTCTGCCCTTGTTATGTTAAGAGTAATTCAATTAAACTTCGAAATTTCAAATGAGAGGCCCTATCTGAACGAGATGTGCATGAAGCTTTGAAACTCCAGAAGAGAGCTTTACTCAAGTAGTCTTATCCACCTAATATTGCCTACTTCCAATGTTTTGTCAAAAGCATCCTTGGGGGAAGTTACGTTCTCCCTTGTTTCTCTCTCTCTCTGTCTGGCAATCTTATCTTACATTTTGTCACTGCACATTTGTGATATTGCATGTACCACACTTACACAAACTTACTAGCTTTTCCATTTTTAACAATGACTCACAATTTTGGATAAATGATGCTTAGCTTTCTTTTAAGATACATGAAAGACTAAAAACTTAACTCCCCCTTTTTCTTCAGTTTGTGTGCACTTGGATATAAAATTCTTTTCCAGAGATTCCTCACATGCAACATTGACTTGTATCCTTACTTTTAAACCTCAAGTCCACCAAAAGTTTCTGCGAGTGGACGGTGGCAACATTCCAAATTAAATTCTCCATACTATTCTCCATACAACTGCACTTCTTTTTAAATTCCTTTTTTCATTTCCTATTCTTAATCTATTTGTGGGTGGTTTACATGCCTCATTTCCTTTTTTAAAAAAAAACTTTATTTCAATCTTTCTGATTTTTTTTTTTCTTTTTGTTACCAGGTGAGTATGTGTAGATTTTCTTTTTTGTAAACCTTCAAATTAAGTGAATGGTAGACAAGACATGCGTCTAGATTGCTGAGTAGGCAGGCATGCCATAGGAATGCATGATTCTTTTAAATAGATAATATTTTTTGTTCTTGAAGAAAGTTTTCACTTCATCCCGTTTTTCTACAAGCTGAAAATTTTATGTATGAATTATAGTTTTTTATTCTGTTTTTTTTTCCTAGCGGTGAGGAAACTATGTGAAGAATTCATTTGCTTAAGGACGTAAGGGTGGCGGTCCATTTCGAGAAGGCTTTTCCGAATAAGCGTTGGCCCCGTCAGGCGTCGCCAGACTGCAGCCAGGTCAGGCAGAGCCACGCAGACACTAGCACAAAAGCTTTTATTGCCCCCCGACCGGGGAGGGGCAACGGCACCTCGCCTCCGGAGCTGGGCTCCGATGAACAGCCGAGCAGTTTTGCTTGTCCCGCCAATCGGCTGGAATTTTTCTAAGTCCGTGTTCATAGTAAAATGGCAATTTTTGACAACGCTACCAAAATGGTTGTCACGAAACGGTTCACATTTCAGTGTAGGTGTGAAATGCAGTTTGTCCTGCTTCGTCAAAATGATCGCTCGAATTCAAATTTTGCATGAATAGATCCAGAATTTTGTCCCGCGTGCATTGGTCATCGTTGCAAACATGTCAAGCGACGCGTTAGAAATTTGACTCTCTGAACTAGGCCAGGTAGTCGCCCCCTGTCTATTGTGTCGAGGGCCTCATTCACTGCCGGCGGCTCGTCGCACCGAAGCGAGGATGGTGACAGGAGGATTTATTGCCCCTCAACCCCAAACAGAAATTTTTTGAACGGCCCGTTTTTCAGCGTCTAATCGGACAGAAATGGTCTCCTCGCAAAATCGCGGTTCCAATGATACTTTGAAAAATAGTCCTGCGACAATTTTGACCGAAGCTTCGACCTTCCGTTTTGCAAAAGTTGGAGATGGCTCCGCACTGGCTGCAGTCCGGTCCCAGACGACGCGCGGCGGCAAGGGTCTGGGGCTCGCATTGTTCCCCGGCGAGGGCCTCACCCGGCTACCTGCAGCGGGGGCTGCTTCGGAAACAACTCGGCGCGAGAAAGACAAGACATCGCTTGTCTCTCTCTTCTGTTGAAGGACCTGCAAAACTAGCCGCCTTTCGGAAAAACCTCCTGGATAAACCGTTTGTTCTAGCGACACGGAACTTTTTGCAATCAATTGAGGAAGGTCCTGGCTGTGTGGTAAAGGTTTTTCAACCTCCTCACTCTTGCACTTTTGTCGCTGCGCACTTTGGAAAAATGGCCTTTTTCAAGGCGTTCCAGGAGCTTTCCCTTGAACCCGATCGCCGTGAAAATTCTTCGCAACATACCTACAACCTTCATTAACCTGGGTGCAAAATTTTATTGAGCTTCTTCCATTGGTTCTCCCGGGATACTTTTCCGAAAAGGGCTAAAAACGCTAAATTTTCGAACTTGTAAGCATCGCCACGCTTTAACTATGCGTCGCAGGGAAAAACCGCTCGGCAGGATTAGAGAACACACCCAGCACTATCAAATGCCAAAAAATTTTTTTTGCCACCCGTACGCCCTTAAATTTGATTTCACTTGTTCCGGTGTATCAGGCCTTTCTTCATTTTACTTTTGTTTCTTAGATACTTTATTTACTGTTCGTCTCTCCCAGGTTATGACTTCTCATGAGAAGCAAATGAAAGCTACAAATCCCCACCACCGCCAAAATAGTGTTCAAAGCAACAAAAGTTCTTATGTGCCACATTGCAATGATACCAGGTAAAACCAGTGCCATTGGTCTTGAGCAAGCCATGTGCATTTAGTTTCTTCTAGAGTGTTCGTTTTATCTGCCACTTCATCAATTTGGGAATTAAGCTTACAAGGCATTTGTTATCGCCCAACATCCATTGGTGAATGAATTTATTGAAGCTACTGTAGATGCGTTTTTCCCAGCATGCTTCCTAATTATCTGGGAGTAGACATGCTGCTGATCCTGCTATCTGCCATTCCTTTCTGCAACTTGGATTGGTTAATTTTCATCATTAAGGACAAGATGTTTTGGTTTTAGAAGAATTCATAATATTTGTGTAAATATTCACTTATGTATGAGTAGAAGTTCTGGATCAGTTTATGGCGTAGGGTGAAGGAGTGCTTGAGTTGAGTTAGCAACCTGTGCCCACTTTTCCTTTCATTTCAAGCTGTTCCCTATTTGAGCCCCTCATCAAAGTTTTTGCACAACTTCCTCAACAATTTTTATGTATTTATATGTATTTATGGTGTTTGGTGTGTTTTTCATCTTTATGTTACATGTCCAGTCCATTATCCTTTTGAGGAGAAGCGTTCCAATTAATTAATTTGTGTTTGAATACAGGTTTATTTTAATATTCCAGACATTGCTCATGTTCTGATTTGTTTCTAAGGGTGTCTGTATTTTGTGTCCCTGTTCACTACAAATCCTCACTTTATAAACCTCTGCTGTACTGGTTCTTATTCTTGTATTTGTCTCATTGTTAGTAGGCACCTCTTCTTTACTTAACTGTATTGCAGGAATTGTGATCAGTGATCTATTAAAACAGCAAGAGCTTTAAGCATGTTATTTTTTTTATTTTATTTTTGTTCTAGGGATGTGGGGTTTTAGACCGCTGTAGTTCTGCATTCATCAATTTCATGTCATTACTAATTGTTGCATGCTTATTCTGGGTCGGACAGACCTCCTTGAAACCGTAATGCATCAATAACCATGGTACTGTAGGTTCATTAGTGAGTCCTTGGGCACCCCGTTTTATTTGTTGATTTTGCTAAATTTTTTCTTTTTTTGTTGTTGTTGTGTGAGCTATTATTTTTGTACAATAGCATTGTGTGTGTTTGTTTTTTTTTTTGCTAGGTACTTGAAGTCTACCTTACGTGTAATTCGAATGAAAATCCCCTCTCAACCCCTGACGACCTTACCACCGACTCATCAATTGGTGCAGTTGGTGACACGGCCATAGATCATTTGTTATCCGCTGGCCCAAGTGGGAACACTGCCTAGTTATGACCCTTTCTTAGAATTTACCTATTTGGTAAGTAAAGTAAAATAACACCCTTCAAAATATTGAGTAAACTTTACCAACATCCACATTGTTCTGAAAGTCTGCTTAAAATATCCAAGTATTTGTGGGTGCTTTACTCAGTGCATTTACAAGAGAATTCCAATACTTAGTGCAAAACCTCACTCCCATGTCAGTCGATGCCACAGTTTAGCAGCCTGCTTCAGTAGCATTTTGTAGTGTGACTTAGATGTGTAGTGAGTGACTAACCACTAGTGGTACTTCTCATCATGTTCATACTGTATCTGCAGTATTAATTTTATTTTCTTTATTTTGTGCAATTGTATTGCTTTTGTGCATTTCAAAAAGCACTTATTATTATTTTTCTGCCACCCACAAAATTTAACTAGACTTATTATCTTGTATGCATCTTCAAATCATTGATTGTTATGTTGGACCACGTTTTTGCTTTTCAAAAAAGGAAATATTTTAAATACCTTAACAATTTTATCGTAATTATATCAGTTAACACCCCAAACCACTGCACTATGAAGAGAGAATCTGTCCTAATCTATAGTGTTATTGTCTTTTCTTGATATTGACTGTGTGTTTGTATCTTCCAGGTTATAACATCTGTTGGTCCCGCCAAGCCTCAACGAACAGTTTCAACAATTACCACATCCCCCACTTCTGGGATTGGAACACTTTTGGATTCTGAACGTTGCCATCTCCTTACTGCAGGCAGCACTAATCTTGGTTCCCCCAAGGCTCCAACTCCTCCACACCGCCTACTATTGGAAACAAGTTTCACATCATTGCAAAGCCCTTGTACTGAGGTTCGCCATGTTACTGGCAGTATCAACTCATCGAATGGCAGCCAAGCAAGATTAACGTCCTCCTCTACGGGAGGTTTCAAGTGGTCAGCTGGACCTCCTGTCCAGACTCCACCTGCTGCGCTCAGTGGCATCCCATGGGAGTATTCATCATCTGTGGAAGGTAGACTAACCAGTCGTCCTTCAAGCAGTGGGCATGGAACTGGGAGCCAAAAGAAAATAGATTTAATTCATGACGACTGGTTTGGGCTAGCTCCATTAGCCACCCCAGAAAGTTTATCTGAAGTTTCCAGTATAAGCTCTCGCACAAGCAGTGTTCACATTGATCGTAATAAGGAATACTTCTCTATTTGTGGTCGAGCTAAACTTGGAGCAAGTGGTAATCAGGATGTGGTCCTAGTTCAAGGACCTGGAGAAAGCCCTGCCTTTCCTGTCCTCCTTCACTCTAGCCCTCGCACACCCCGAGTGTTGCGTAGGACTCCCAAAATTAATGGAAATCTGTCTACTGCTGCAGAAGATGCGAGCAGCAATCTGAAGTTTGCTATGACAAATATAAATCTTGCCTCTATAGCTGTGCGTAGGAATTTGCCTGTTCCTCTAGAAGACTCAAATACACTCACAAATTCTTCGGAAGATGAAGATGTTAGTTTGGAATCATTTTCTGGCAATAGACCTTTAAATCGTCCTAGTGATGTAGATTTACCTCTTAGAAGACCATCACCACTCTCAAGGGTTGTTGACCAGGGTAGTTTAGATTGCTCTGAAGTAGACTGCCAGCCTCTTTCCCCTTGTCAGGAACAAGTTACACCTAATGAGAATGTCCCCATAAACTGCCAAGAACAATTAGCTGCTGAACGAACAAATAGCATTAATTTAGGAAGTCATAAGGGGCCTATTTGTCAAATGTCAGCCGACTCTGGAAACTACCAATGTGGCACTGAAAGTCTGGCTACTAGTGAATGCTCTGGTGATTCACTTTGTGGACCTTGGAGTACTCATCGGCAGACGTGTTCAGAGGGTATTAGTTCTATATCACCTCCAGCTAGTGCTAGCGGTGCTAGAAGTATTGTGCCTGATGCTCTTCCACTTTTAAAAAATATAGGAGTAACTGGTACTGGGGACAATGAGTCAGTTTCTTCCTTTCTTCCTTGTCAAAATTCATATCCTTCTACCCCAGTCAACAAACGGGAAAGTAGTGTTTAGATCTTTTCTGTATAGTAATTCTAGCTGGCTCCAATCCTATGTCCTAAATCAATAGTTTGTTGATAAAAAATAGCATTTCACTTACAAGATGTCTGAAACTAAACCTGCTTCATACATAAACTTGTGACAATAAAGATGCTTCCTACTATTATTTTCCTCCAAAATTTAAATTGTTAACTCCATTAGAAGGCAGCTAGAAGCAGAGCAAATCAAATAAAATGAATGTCTAAAGAAAAAAATGAATGGGATCAAGACTGTTATAATCAAAAGCTGTTACAAATTATTGTTTGTAATTTTAAAGTGAGAAAAGATGTGGTACTTCCTATAAATTTAGGTAGGTTTCCAGCTTAGTTTAAGTATTGTAGCTAAGGTATTTAAGAGATGCCAAATTACAAACTGTGTTTAAAGCTATTGAGCAAAGGGGCTGATACTGTGTTCATACTGGTAGTGTTGTCACCCTGTTAATTGCTGATGCTGAGTAAATTCTGCCTCTAAGCATCACAGGTTTAATGTAAATGTTCCAATTATTAGTCTATTATTTCTGTGCTGAAGCGACTCGAAGATTGGAATCTGTCCAGAGGTATATAAGTAAAAGTACGTATATTCTGATTGTCCATGTATTTCTCAGGTGCTTTTGAGACCAAGTTTTCCAACGAGCCACTTAACTTAGACTGACACAATTTTTCGAGGTCATTATGCCATGAGATTTAAGAGCTGCCTTCAATGTTGAACCTCATGGAGACCAATAGTTTCTAGTATTTTCATTCATACTTATGCTGTTATTTTGTAGTTACTTTTTAGCTCACTGACTAGCAATATTAAACTCTATCCCATCTAAATGCAATTAATGTAGTCATAAATTTTTAAAAATTCAAAACTGAATTATTTTTCTTGTTTTCATTAACTTTTGTTAGGATGGTGTCTTGTGCTGGTACTAATAATGTGCCACAGAGTTTACCTTTTTTTTATTTTTGTAAAAGTAAAATGTATTACTAGAGAAATTAAGAATATAACATAACTTCAGTAAGGTTGGTGATGTGGAACACACATTGGATTAACTGTGTAATGAGTGCATGAGTAGTAGTCCTCTTACTAATGTTAGAACGGAACATTTGGAGTGCACACAACTTGAGCTTTGGATTTCCTTACTAAGATTCATCGCAATCTTTCTCTCTCGTAATGTTTAGTGATTGTTTGAACTTGCTCGCCTATCAGGCAAACCTACAGCTTGGATACTTACCCATCAAGTAGGGTGTTATCAAGTCACTTCTTGCTTTTATTTGCGTTTTTATAATTCTCTTCATACTGCACCTTTCGGCTCCCAGCCATTGGTCTTGCCCTCAATTTCCTATTAGGTGTTAAGTTTTAACTGATGGCTCTACTCAGGGATGACTTTGGCTTTGTTCTTGTTTGCCTGTAGTCTGTTAGAAGTAGTGTTTCCATCAGTGGCTATCTTGTGACACAATTGACATTCCCTTGTTGTTCCAGCAAGGTGTTTGCCTTAATTGGATGGTGTACTTGTAATGATCGGTGTATGCATGTGATTTTTGTGAGGTGTAGCTATGTTGAACTTCACATTTGTATCTTATCTTTGTTAGGGCTAATATTGTGTCTACTGTAAAGTAGGCCGATTTTCTGTGATTCCTTAGTAAGCTAAGTAGGTAAACGCTCATGCTTTGCTATAATGTGAAAGTGTTCTACAAGTAGGATCAAAACCAGCCTTAAATTTTGTAAATTTTTTTTATCAGTAATTTTTAGATATTTTCGTCTTGTTATCAGGGCATATCTTTGGAAATAAATCTTGTTTGTATCTATGTTGAAGTAATAGAACTTAACTAACCGATTGTTAAATCTTATCCAAATTGTGGTTTGGTTTAATTTTAACTGGTTGTATGCTTTGTATTGTTGTCAAAGAGTCCAATTTTGTACTTGTGACAATACTTTCACATCGCTCAAAGCTAAAGCATGATTGTTAGATCCATGCAATGAGCTATTTGGATGACCCATTATTGGCATGCACTATGAATTGGACAATTTTGCTCTGTTATTTTGTGTGCTTTGGTAAGGTCTTCAAAATACTAAAGGGTATTTTATGTTTGTGATAATAGAGTCCAGTTTATATAGTGCCAGTCAATAATGTTCTTTGAGATCTCATGTATTGAAATATATAAAGCAAAGTTTATCATTTACATTGGCTATCCATTTGTTTTCTCCCTTACTTACCATTCTAAGCAAGTACAAAAATTGCTATGTTAGTTAGTTTGAAGTAATTAATTTATTGTGTAAGAATGATCCTAGAACAAAAATTTCAACTAGGACATTACAAAGCACATGATATGGTGTGCTGAAATGCACATTAAATTCTATAAAAACTGCTTCAGATGATAATGCTAGGCCAAAACCTCCATTGTTTTAAAACCCAGAAAAATTAAAACTGACACAAAAAAAAACTCTGCTCAGGCCAAGACATGAGATACAAGGTTCAATGATCAAATCCTCAAAAGAAGTATTTTACAGTGATACCTAAGTGGTCCAATGAAACTAAGTAAATCAGTCAAATTAAAGTTAACGATAACAATCTAATACAAACATCTCAGTCTTCACACAACATCTCAAGCACATCTCATCTGCAGTTACAAATGTTACAAAACAAACTACAGAACTAGTAGAAATAGTGAAAACTTTTTTAAAAAAGCAACCAAAACAAACATGATAACACTCTTTTTGACTGCAGGTAAAAATTGCCTGATAATTTTACAAAGTAAAACCCAAGTTTCCTCTACACTAGTGCAGAACTTACATCTACTCTCTAAGTTTGTGAGAAATCTTGAAGAAAAATTTCTGCTTCCTATTAGTATAATTCTGAAAGAGTTCTCTGAAGTTGCAGATCACATGTTCGACATTCAAACTTTTATATCTAATTAGAAAAATACAATGATACACCTTCTCTCTGATTATGGGAGAGATTCTTATGTGTAGTATACGTCACCATCTACATTTGAATGAAACACTAACACTAAAGAAGTCTCATGCTAAACAGACCAGGACACCTAGTTTCTGAGTTCACTATAACTCCAGTGATAATCATTCTCGTACAAGTGTATATGCCTACCGTCAGTCTAAAACATTTCACGCTGCCCACAGCAAGCATTTGTATCATTCTCCCTCTCCTCCCACTAAACCATCATGCTGATGTGAAACCCCATTTTCTACTGGTTAAAATGATGTTGGATGTCAAAAATTTGAAGAACGAGTGCAATAATCACAGCATTTCTCTGATTTACCCTTTGTTATTATAGGCTGATTTATTAGCACTTTTTAAACCTATTTAATGAGAAAATCGCGCTAACTAGTCGATATATAATGGAAAGAAAGTGAGGATTATTAGTTAGAGCCAGTGAAATTATGTAATAAATCACAATTTTCGATTGAATTTTACGATTCACAAACAGTGTGCTCTCGACTAGGTTTCGAAACTATGCGAAACTCGACAGAAACCCGCTTGGCTTCAATTCATATTACCAAAAAAGCATTTTTAAAAATTTGCTCTCGATTTGATTTTTGGGAAAGACTAGCACCGAGAGTGATTGATGCGGATGCCTCGTGCTCATCGCCGGCCGGCCAGGCTAGCCAGGCCCGCGCGGGCTGGCGACGCCTTGGGCGACGCAGGCACCATGGCGCGGGCAGCATGGCGGCGGGCAGCACGCGGGCGCGGAGCTCCGTGACGAGCTGCTGGGAGACCGGCTCCGTCGGGGACTCGGAGTCTGAGCAGCGAGCCGCCGTCCCGGTGGTCCCGGTCGCGGGGGCCGTCAGGGTCAGCTTGTTGACTTTGTTGGCCAGCTGGGCGTCGTGCGAGTCGTACGGCACGTACGGCACCTGCAGGTGTTCCTGCGCAAGGGAAAGGGGCGGACAGGTGGATTAGCAGAGGCGCTTTCCGCGGGCCACGCTAGAGGCCCACAGGGGCGGGTAGGCAGGCCCGCACGACGCGCCGGTCGTCCGGGTGCCTGCCCGGTACTTGACAGGCGCTCGGCCTGCCTTTGACTGGCTATCGCTGACCTGGTTGCCGTTCTCCACGTCCTCGTTGTCGTTGGCCATGCCCGTCGTGTCGGTGGAGTCGGCGGGGTCGGCCTCCTCGTCCTCCAGGCTCGAGTACGACGCCGTGGTGCCGTCCGTGTCGCCGTACTCCACCGACGAGTTGTCGTTGTGCTCCTGGCCGCGCCGCGGCTCCAGCCCGTCATCCTCGTCGTCCCCGTCGTCCTCGTCCTCGCTGAGGTCGCTGCTGGAGTCCTCGTCGTCGGAGCCGCTGCCCGTGAGACTGCCGCTGCCGCCGCTGCTGCTGTCGTCCTCGCTGTCAGTCCTCGCCTCGTCAATCGTGCCTGGAACAAGTGTCCAGTGTGGCGGCACCGCGCGGTACGGTTCGACAGATCGCCCCCCTGGAGCGCCCCTCCAGTGCCCTGCCGGCCCTGCCGGCCCTGCCAGCCCCACTAGGCACTAGGCCGTAGCCTCGAGTCGAGTACCGCTCGATAACTGCTCCAAATCCTGCAGGATGGTCCCACGGCGGCGCTCCGCGTTGCTCTCTGGGTATGAGGCCTCCTCCTCCTCCTCCTCCCCTCCCCCACCCCCTCCGCCCTTTCCGCCTCGTCGCGCCGTTGCCGCCGTTGTGCAGCATTCCTCGATTTCTCTTTGCCACGCCGCCACGCCGCGGAGAAGGTCAAATGGCATTTGCTCGAAATTAGGTTACGAACCGTGCTCGTTGGAACAGGCCATCCGCACGGCTGCACCCCGCCGCCTTCCTCTCTCTCTCTTTCTACCAATAGCGCTCACTGATTACTACTCACTCTGCACCAGCTTCTCGACGATCAGCGGGTAGAACTCCCGGGCCGTCCTGTTGTTGGGCTCGTACTGCAGGACTGCAACAAAGAGTGCTGTGAGCCGTGAGCCGCGCCGTGCCACCGTTGCATAGTGCCCCTCTCTGTGTCTCTGTCTCCGTCTCTTTCGGGAGCGCGAAGGATTGTGCCGGGTCTCCTGCAGGCCTTTGGTCTTGATTGCCTTCAAGGAGAGGAGTGTCTACAGCGCGACGGTGCAAGAGGCGCGCCGGAACTCTGCCTCCATTTGCAGTCGAAAGGGACGACCGAAACACGGAAAGCGACTCTGGCCCCGCGACGCTTGTTTGAAGCCTTCGCGCTTTGTTCTCCACTGCCGGGCTGCTCCGTATCCACCCCCAAGACCGAACACCGAAGACCGCCTTTAGGCGAAACGTGAAACCGAGGCCGAAAGCGTGGGCCGCTCTTACTGGCAGCCTCGCCGAGCTCGAGCTCGCGGGTCAGGTACGACCCCGCCACGTGACGAGACGAGACGGTGGTGGCCCGCTGAGGGGCCGAACCTGGCCGAAGCGCTTCGCGTGACGAACTGCCGTGAGATGCTGAAGGCTGCAGTACGTGCCGCGGCGGGCTGGCGGGGCTTTGCAACACGGTATGCACTCCACAAGTGGGCCAGGCAGCCCCCAGCTGCATAACAGGTGCCACACTGATGTTTGCCATTTGGTTCCCGCACGCGGTGCACCGACCGACGCCTGGAAGACTCACTACCCGCGGGGCCCGCCCCCGCCGCCCTTGGTTCAAATGCCGCAGGGCTGCGGTTCGCCTCCCCCCTCGCACCGCCTCGCGCGCTGCGAGATCTACCGGGTCCTCCCATAAATCTCTCTCCTTGGCCGGGCGTGGCGGTGCCAGGCGCAGCGGCGTCTTAAGCAGGCCCTGCCGCGGCCGCGGTCGTGGCGTATCACTTTCGGCGCTCTTTCTCTCTCGCACTCATGGGGCGTCCCGTATGGGTGCGAGAGAGACGGAGCGACAAAACGCTTGTCCGAAATGGCGCTGGTGGCGGCCGCGCGTGGCCGAGACCGTGCTGCGTTTCGCGGCCCTGCTTCTCTGGGCGAATCTCTGCGCACACTCGCGGCCAGCACACCGTATTTCCCTGGGGGAACTGCGTGGCTGCCACCGCCTGCCACTCAGGACTCGAGGTCAGGCAGGGTCAACAACGAGGCGCTGCCGTGCAGCCTGCGTGCAGTGGCGTGCGCAGAAATTTTGAAAGGGGGGGGTCGGGCCATGCTTTTTGCCTACTTACATGGGGAAAGTACCGCAATTTGCCTACCTTCCAGGCGGCTGTCTAGTGGCCAAAGGGGGGGGGTCATGACACCCCCCCCCCCCCTGCGCACGCCACTGCCTGCGTGGACCAGCCACGCCAGCACTGACAGCGCGGCTTTGGAGGGACTGGCCCCATCCTCCATTTGCATTGATTGCCCGGGCCATGCATGCCATGCATGCGGAGGCCGCCACTCTCCCAGCGCCCCGCCAACCGCTGTCGAATCAGCGAATCAGCGCGACGGGCTGTCGGGCAGACACTGCAAAATGAAACGGCCCCGCCACAAAGCGGCCGAGCCAGACAGAGCCAGAGGGAGAGACTGGAGG
Source organism: Thrips palmi (assembly GCF_012932325.1). NCBI lineage: Eukaryota > Metazoa > Arthropoda > Insecta > Thysanoptera > Thripidae > Thrips > Thrips palmi. The sequence goes on along the minus strand of NW_023144624.1, from coordinate 9,945,024 downwards.
TGCAGGAAGGGCTGCCCGCCGTTTGCCCTGGAGTCCAGCCAGAGCCACCCGTCGATCCATCCGCCGTCGGCCAGTCCAGCCAGTCGGACTCCAGACTCCAGCCGGACGGCCGGGCGGCCGGGCCGGCGTTGGCTGGTGGCCGAGGTGGCGCTGCCTCGCTGCCTCGCTGCCCGTATGGCGGGCATTTGGCGCAGTTAATGGGGTTATCCGCTGTCGCTCCCCCCGGCTTTCGTTCCATTACTCCAGGCCCAGAGTCCCCGGACGGCCCCGGCCCGCAGGCCCCGGGGCATCGCAGCGCCATAAATAGATTCAAGCGGAGAAATATGCGCCGATGTGCCATTGCCATGTGCCATGTGGGTTGCGGCTCGGCCGGGCCGGGCCGGGGTCAGGAAGTCTCGCATGGAACTGGGGCATCCCGCGTCGTCCCGCCCCACCGCCCGCTGCTTCCGCTACTTCCGCCCTGGGAGGGAGACACAGCTGGGGCCGCGCAGTGCCGCGCGGGGCCTGGGCTCCGGGCTCCGGGCTTGAAGCGCCGTGCGGGTAGGCAACCGCCGTCGAGCAGCACACCCACGGCCTGCGGGTGCCTACCCGCACGGCGCTTTGGCCACGCCACGCCACGCCACGCCCACAGACTGTTGCATGTAAAGCTGGCGATATTGGCCCGGGCCGGCCGTTTGAAAGGCGACGCACGTCCCCAGGGCTGGCCGGGCGCTGCGGGGCGAGGCAGGGGACAGCAGCCCCCGCCCCCGCCCCCGCCCCGCCACGTCGCCAATCAGGGACACTTTTCCGCCCTGTGGCCGCGCGCCCCGCCCTGCACCGCCACGCCGAGGGGACACTTACTCAGCTTGCAGTACTTGAGCGCCGTCGGGTAGTCCTTCCCCATGATGGCCGACAGGAACTGAAACAGGAAGGAAAGGAGATTAAGGAGGTCGCACTGCGAAATTCTGGCTGAAAGTGGGGCGGCGGCTCGGACTTGAGGAGCTTCGCTGTCTCTGGCTGGCTGAAAGGGGGAGGGGGAGGGGGCGGCGTGATGGGCAGCGAGTGGAGGCGACAACGGCTTTGCTGGCCTCGCCGGCCTTGCTGGCCTCGCCGAGACGCAGCCGTAAAAATGGTGAAAGGAAGAAAGGGAGGGAGGAGCGAAGATGCGAGACGTGATCGAGATGCGGATGCGAGCCAGCAACTGCAGTTCGAGCGAAGCAGCGAAGCTCACTCACGTACGGCCCAACAAGAAGAAACGGCAGCTCCCCGTCTCAACTTACCTCCGCGAGGAACTCGGTGGGCGCAGAGATGGACTCGTCGGCGTCCGTGTAGTCGCTGACCTCCTCCTCCTCCACGGCCGGCGCCCCCGCCCCCAGGGGCCCCGCGGCGTGCATGGGGCTGCCGCTGGGGCCGCTGGGGCTGCCGGGGTGTCCGAGGGGCGAGGCCGGCGCCGCGGCGGCGTTCTTGTGCAGCACGGCCTTCATGGCGGGGCGGCGGAGCAGGGCTTCCAGCAGCTAGCCCACCCTGTCGGCACAAAAACGCGCAGGTTAGGCCCCGCCGCGCTGCTCTCCACGTGCCGCCATGGCGACGGGGTGGGCGTGCACCGCGTGCACGTGGGCCTACACGTGCTGGCTGCGGGGCGGGGGTGGGACGGGCGGCACCGCGCGGGGGTGGGCCGTGGTGGCGTTGCCGTGGAGACGGCGAGCACTGCGAGGCCAGCTGTTGGAAGGTGCAACTGCCTCCCAGGGGGTATTCTTCCTCTCTGCCTACGCCATTCATGCCATTCATATCATCACAAAGTTAGCCAGTTGGCCCTCTGGCCCGCTCGGCGTGCGTGCCGTGCCTCCCCGTCGACGCCGCGTCGACGCCGAGGACAAGGACGGCACTTTGCTAATTCGGAATGGTGGCATGCATGACGTGCCCGACGACGGCCCGCAACAGGTGCAGATGGATAGAAAAGGCGAAAAGTACGGGCCGGGCGGATGGCGTGTCGTGACGACAGCCCATTTCTTCCAGGCAAACGATGGAAGCGTTGCCGGAGAGCGCATCAAGACTAGACGGCATGGCGACCCCGACGAGGTCGAGCCCTTGGAGCCCTCAGCCTTATCGCTTCAATGTCATCTGGCCTGGCCTTGCTTGCCATCCTGGTCGCGAAGCGCTTCGCCGCGAAGCCTGAGCGCCTCGCCTCGCCTCGCCCGGCCTCCTCTATCCAATAATGCTAATACGAGCAGCGAGAGACGGGCGAGCGAGCACCGCGCGCCCGCACCCCACGAGCCGAAGAGCGGGGCCCTGGGCCCGGGCTCGTTGTACCCGTTTTTGCGCGGGCGCCCCGTCCCGCCCCGCCGCGGGCCAGCGGACTGCGGTAGCTGCCGTGCAGCCAACCGGACAGCCCAGCGGCCCAGCGTGGCCCAGCGCTGCGGCAGGGATAGGGTTGGTAGCCGCGTGCAGCCTCTAGCACATAACGCGGGCACTCAGCGATGTCCTGGAATATTCCAGTGCGAGAACGTTGCTGCAAAAGACCGCGGCGGCCGCGTGCTTCACCCTTCACCCCTCAGCACTGCTGCAGTGGAGGCGCGGGGAGGTGCGGCGCCTTGCGCGGCGCGCTGGTGCATTCCTTGGTGACATTTCGGCGGAATGAGGCGAAGCGGCGAGCGCGACAGCGCGAACGCCCAACTTTCTGATGAGCGCCCATTGCGACGCCGCGACGCCGCGACGCCCAAGAAGGAAGTTGTCGGGTCAGCCGTGGCGGGACATGGTGGGACATGGTGGCGCGCTGCAGTCTCATTAAGCGGCGCCGTCACGGCCAGACAGCGAAGCGCCGGCCTTCCAAAACAAAACGAGAACGAAGCAAAAAGCGCTTTCTGCTGGAGATGGAAATTGTTTCCGCTGGCCACTGCGGTTCGCGCCCCGGCCCGCGGCAGGCCCCCATGAGGGACCGGCGCGGCCGGGGCGCTGTTTCAAGGTCACCTCGCCTCGCGGCCTCGCCACTCCACTGGCCGACTGTCTCTGTCTAGTCAGCCAGGTGCGTGCGCTGGCGACTGCCCGTGATGGCGAGTGACGCCGGGAAAAGCCCCAAACGACCCCCAAAATTATGGGGCAGCGGCGAAGCGGCGACCTCCATGAAAAAGCGCTCTCCGCTTTCCACCAACGGAACCGCGAGAAACAATTTTTTTGGCGGGACTCGCGCTGTGTCCGGAGGGAACGCGCGGCGCGGCAATGTCAGTGAAAAAGGAGGGCGGAAAAAAAAGAACGAGTTAGTGTACCGTTTGCCGTTGTTTGAGTTTCGCCCGGTGCGGGACAAAGCATACAAGGGAACCATGTCAGGACACTGGGAGAGGAGGGAGGGGGCTGCTGCACCGTGTGCCCGGGGGGCGTATGCAAACTCCGGCGCTGTGATGAATTCATAGTGCCGGAGTTTGCGCTGTGCCCTGCCTACCCAGCTGCCACCACAGCCACACCTCGACAGGGCCTCCGCGTGCCTACCTTCCTATGCATTGCGTCCCCCGCACAGGGAGAGGCAGTCTGTTCGAAATGGTTGGGCGTGTACGACCTCATAGGGCCCCTCGCCAGCCCACCCTACAGGGGGATGAGGGAAAGAGGGAAGTGGTTATAACAAAGGGACTGCCTGCGCGCGTTACTTTTCATACCGGAAGGGCTTGGTGGGTGATTACTTTGTCCGCGCCCCCTAGTCCCGCCCCCTGCGTGGCGCCCCCGCCGTTCCAGGGGTCGCCGCGGCGTGCATTCGAATTCAAAAGGCAGGGAGAAGCCTCTCGCGTGCGGATTGGTGGGGGCAGCCAATCAGCGTTTCCATTTCCCGTCGTTCCCCGACACTGTGCGTGTGTGCGATGTACGCAAAGGGCGTTGCGGGCCGTCCCCTCCCCTGGACGGCGCCTCGGGGGCCGCGGGGGCAATCAGGGGGCAACACGCCGCGGTCGTCGACCTCCCCCTCGGCTTGCTGCTTGGCTAGACGGGCTGGAGGCTAGACGCCCCCTGTGCTGCGTGCTGCCCCGTGCTGCCAGCCCTCTATAACGATCTGCCACGCGCACGCTTGCCTGCCCGCCGCTATTCATAATGGAGCGCTGCGCCGCTCCACCAAGTGCGCCGTCCAGGTGAGGCCGGCCGGCCCGCCCCATGGAATGCCACCCCGCGGCTGGTTGCGAACAGTCTCTGCCTCTCTCGCACCCCTTCGGGCGACGGGGCGCGCCGCGAGTGCGAGAGAGAGCAGAGCGACGGGAGCGCTGCCAGCAGAAAAAGGGCGCCCTGGAGGGCGGCGGCCTCGGAACGGAAGGTCCTTCGTTGAATCGTCGCTTCCACAGGGGGAGGCGTGGCGGGGGCGTAGCCAAACAAAGCCATCAGCCCCAGGGACGGCGCCGACGGCGGCCGGGCGAGAGGGCAAGCCCTGCCAAGCCCGGCACGAAAACACTGCCGGTGTTGGTTGCCTTCCTCGTCACAACGGGCGCGGGCGCGACCCTCAGCCAGCAAGGCTGCGAGTCACCTTGTCAGGTTTACTTCTTTCTTGGCTGGAGGCTGTACCTTCACCACAACGACGTTCAGGCCGTGCAGGCGCGGGCGCGACCCTCAGCCAGCAAGGCTGCGAGTCACCTTGTCAGGTTTACTTCTTTCTTGGCTGGAGGCTGTACCTTCACCACAACGACGTTCAGGCCGTGCAGGCGCGGCCGCGCGCCCGAAGCGTATCGACCAAACGTCCCAGTGATCCGAGCCTCCGGGCCCGCCGACGTCATCCGTCATCCGGCACGCATTTCAGAAGCACTGCGGACTGTTGTCGCTCTCTGTCCCTCTCGGACCTATATGGGACGCCCCACAGTGCGAGAGAGACAGAGGACGTGCCTGCCGAGCCAGATGGGTTGCCTGACTGCGAGGATGCCCGAGGCTTTGGAACTGGAAGTACGATGGGGTGCCTGCCTGTCGGGCGCTCGGCACACCACTCGTGGGCAGGCTCAGAGCCTCACTGGAAGAAAGGCCTCCTGCCTACTCCTGTCCCATGCCTCTCGCTCTCGTTCGGCCAGGGCAGTGCCCGTCCAGCCTGGGGCGACAAACTCGCCCATCCCCTGCAAAGTTTCTGCCGATTGAAAGTATTGAAAACTCGGCTACGAATAAAGAAGTTTCTTGAAGCCCCGCTTGCTTCGCACACTTTGCCGAAAAGTGTGGAATGGTTCTATCCGGCGGGTGTGCCCCACGAGGCGTGAGGCAGGGGAGGATGGACGTCACCCGCTTCTGTACCTCGGTCACATACTAGTATCGGCCGTGGCGCGGGGGCCGGGGCCATAGGCCGGGGCAAACCACGAGTACACGCGTGCTGCAGCGTCACGCCGCAACTCTGTGTCTATCCGTCCTCCCCTTCCTGAACACTGCACTAGCAGTGGCGTGTATTCATGTGGCCGGCCGACGCGCCCCTATGCCTCTACGCAGACTACTATTTGACCGCTGCCGCATACGTATTGTAGCCCGGCCTCGCAGTGCAGGCCCCGCAGGACTCATCCATTTCCGCCTTTCACTCAGCCTGGCGGCGTGCTGGCGGCCCTCAGGTCGCCGATCATAACAACCCCGGCCGGCTGCGGCACTTGTTCGGGCCCTGCGGTGCGGCCGTGCACTCCTAAAGGGCTCTGGGGCCCCGAAGGGCCCCAAAGGGACGGCGAAGGGCTTACATCACGGCGTCCTTGTGGTCCTTCCGGCTCCGCCGTGGCCCTCTACGCCGGCCGAGATGCAGGCTGTGCAGGCTGTGCTGGTCAAGGTGAAGGCTGCGGGGTCGCAGCTGCAGGCGTGCCGGGGGTCTCGGGGGCGCCGCGGAGGCCAAAGCTGGCCTTTATCAGCTGTTCTTGTTATCGTCGGCGGAGGGCGCGGGTCGCGGGCTGGGCGGAGACCAGGCGCCAGGCAGCAGCGCACCGTGCACCGTGCAGGACCGAGGTGTACGCCGCACTGCTCTGCCTGCGCCCCGCCCCACCCCGCCACCGTTCGAAAACAGCCCCTTGTTTGGGAGGGCGTCCTTGTCTGGCTGGGCGTCGAGGCGCGCGTGCGACGGAGACGAGCGGCGTGGAGCCTAGTGGAGCCTCCCCCAAGTGACCCCCCTTCGACGGGGACGCCACCTGGCGGGGGGTGCGGCAAGCAGCTGGGGCAACTCGCGCGCCGCTGCGCCGACGCCACCGCCATCTATCGTGGGGTGGAGGACGTAGCGTAGTGGGCCAGAGCCAGAGGACCGGCGGCGCCGGCGGCCTTAATGACCCCACTAATGGATTACTCTCCGAACGAGGAATCTACTGTTGGGGTCACACGTTCGGTTTGAGTCCCATTTAGCGACTCTGGAGCTCAAAAGCGTCTGGAATTTTGGCCGCCTCCACCGGTCTTCTGGCCCAGTGTGCGTCGCGCTGCCGAGGCGGCTCCATTTGTGGTGGCCGGCTTCGGATCTGACTGTACCGTCATTTGCCGGATGATCCAAAGGACGTGGATCCTGGCCGTGGGTCCGTGGGTCGTTCCCCGCTGCCCCGCCCAAGGGAAATTTTGCCACGCTGTCTCACGTGATGGGCGAAAGCCCATTTTAACAGTGTCCTCCCTGGAGGTGTGCGCAGACACCGGAGCCCTTTCCCTTTCTTCCAAAGAATTGTCCGGATTAGTCCGCGATTAGTCCGGGACAACCGGACGGCCTTTTCCTTGCGCGGGCAAGGCCCTTATAAGGGCAAGGCCGATGGGGAAACCAAAGACGACTTTCGCCAAAAATCCAGACCCCAAAGAATGCACACCAAAACGGCGGCCCTCGCGTGGATCGCAGCGCCCACCGCGCACATGGTAAACATGGTGTGCGCCAACACGTGTCCCCCCGCGTGCCCCGGCCTAGCCCCGGCCCCCCTCATTTTTCAGCTCGGCGTCGGGACGCCCCCTTGCGAGTGCGACAGAGACGGCACCACCGTCGCGACACCGGCGACGGCGCGCGGCGTCTCGGGACGGTCGCATTTATTTTTGACTGCGAACAAACGTTCACTGCGGTGCTGTACGCCGCGACGCCGCGGGGAGGGCGAGCATGACCCCTTGGCCGAGGCGAGCGCAGCACTCTCAAACAGCCGCGGCGTCGAAGTGGCCGTGAACACCGCCTTTGCCGGTTTCGGTCTTTCGATGCACCGCGTGATGAAATCGCAGCGAAAGCGACGATGTAGCGACACAGCGGGATTGTTTTGAGGTTTTAGGATTTACGACTAGGTCCTGGCAGCCCATCGCGGCGCACCGCGGCGCATTGCGCATGCGCGGGCCGGCCTCGCGGTCCTCGCGGTCCTCGCGGTCCTCGCGGTGCCTCGCGGGCTGCGTGCGAGGCGCGAGCGCGGCCGGGGGTGGCGCTGGCGGCGTTTGCCAAGCCGCCACCCTCGCGTCGAGCCACCCCTCTCGGACGCGGCCCCCGCGCCGTCGCAGTGCGCGCAGTGCCAGCCACCGCCAGGGCAGCCAGGGCCTTGGCCAGGCCGCCCAAGCCCGTGCTCAACTGAACAATGCTTTCGGCCCTGCCAACCTCGCCAAGCCTTTCGCCCTGTAACGCTGCCACCGCAAAGCACCGCGCCGTCGCTGCTAGTGCTATTATAGCAAGGTTGTTCCTTTGACAGCAACACACCGGAAAGCCGCGGGAAGGCAAGGCATGCCCTGCACGGGCCCATGAAGCATGAGGGCATGAGGTTGTTGGGTCGTCGAGGTTGGGGCGACGAAAGACACAACCAACAGCAGCAAGACGAGGGTGGCGTCCAACCTGTCACTGCCTTTCACCTGCCACTAAAAGCCGATCCGTTTTGCCCGTTTATGCTGCCGCCGTTACCGGCCGCTCGTAAACTCGAAACGCGGGACGGCGCCGCGCCCGTCACGGCGGCCGCGGCCTCCGCCTGCCTCCGCCCTCGCGACAATGCCGCAGGTGCCGGCCGCGCCACCGCGCAGTGCAGCAGCACCGCATTCGAACGCGGCGCGGGCGGCGCACGCGCAATCGAGGGGCCTATTCCTGGTCGCTGAATGGCTGTCCCGGCTGTCCCGATTCCGACAACTACCCCTCGTCGCGGTCGCGAAAAACGGAACCCCGCGGATCCGCCACGGCGGGCATTTTACGGGGAAATGAAGACGACGGGTGCATGGGGCGCGGCGAGATGCAGCCTCTCGACATCTCTATGGCCGGCAAAGAAGGCCTTGCTGGCCGTGGCGACGTCGGCTAGGGGCGCCGCCAGCTCCACCGGCGTCGGCAGCGCCGCGCAGCGCCGCCCGGGGGGCGTTCGGGGGGCGGCTGCCCGCGGCGCGGCGTCCTCGTTGCGCTGGTCGCGGCGCCGTGCGCTGGAGCGGGACGCCGAGCCCCCCGGGCGGCGCCTTCGAACGCAGCCCGGCGCCGTGCGACGCTTTGCTCGCTTTGCGCATGCGACGCCCCAGCCCCAGCCGCCCCAGCCCTCGGCCCTCGGCGTCGGTCTCTTTCAGCCAGGCCTCAGCCAGGAGGTGAGTGCGCTTGCAGCGAGCTTCAAGAAATCCGTTCGCCACCCGGTCCAACCTCGCCATCGGCCCGCAGGTACCGTTCCAGGCCGATCCGCGGCCCGTAGGCAATCTGTGGTGGTGATATTTGCGGCCGTTTTCGCCAAACGACCATCGTTTTACGACTTTTCGCTCGTCGGCGAGTCAGGGCGCTCGCGGTCCGGCCGGGCCGGGCGTGACGGCGAGGCCTATGCCACGTTCGAGCCGCGAGCCCAGCGCTCTGGATTCCTCGAGTCCCGTAGGCCGAGTCACAGGCCCCCGTTCCAGGAACCGCGGAGACCTAGTGCGAAATAGTAATCCGGGCGATGGGGATACCCTGGGTCTCTGGCCTGGGCCTGACGTGTCGGGGCCAGCGGCCGCCTGCCGCGTGGCGCTGCAGGCCGGGCGGGCAGGCCGGTTAGGCCGACTCCCTGGTACCGTTCGAAGGCGTTCAACGGGTGCTTGACCCGCTGGAGGCCCGGTTTGCGGTGTGGTGCACTCTTCGTTTTGACGGTGTTGTCCGCGTTGAGGCCGGTTGGCCGAGCAGGCCGAGCAGGGCGAACAGGGCCACCCCCCGCACGGGCGCACGGCCTGGTCCAATGGCCGCCCGGATCAATGCGGCGGTGGAGGGCCTCAGGCCGCTCGGGCCGCGGCCCCCTTCCGCCCTTAGGGTAGTGTAGTGCCGCCCTTGTGCGAGCTTAGGGTGGGTCGTTGCGCGGGGCAGGCTGTCCGGGACAGCGCGGCCTTGGTCCGGCCCGGCCTGAGGCCCGGCCACGGGGCCCAGCCGTCCCAGCCTACGACGCCGGTGACCTTGAGCGTTGTTCCGCGGCGTTTTGTTGGACCGGCCTATACTCCGCGGGGATACGCGACGCTCCGCAACGCTCCGCGGTCGCTGCTCCAGCACCTGCCTCCCTCGCGTCTCGCGGGGCCCCGCGGATGCTAGGAATTGAGGTTAGCGGCCCCTCGATCGCGCTGTCTTTGTCTGCCCCGTGGGCACGCCGCGGCTGGCACGCGCGCTGCGGGGGAGCGAGAGAGACGGCGAGAGTCAGGGCTCGCGGCCAACCCCCCGGCTACCCCCGGCCCGGCGCCCCGCCCGCAGTCCCACAACCCCCCGTGACCGCCGCGACGCCGCGGCGTGACGTGGCGCTCCGTGACGCGGCACGTCAGTGACGTCACGCCACGTGGCGGCGTCTCTGCATCACGGCACTGTTCGAATGTGAAATACCCGTGACTTCGTTCTTCGGGCTCAACTTCTGGTGCTTTCCTGTCCGCCAACGAGCTACGACGAGGCCAGACGCGAACCGGCCCTTTCGTGCAGTCCGACGGGACGGAAGGTTTCTCCCTAATTTCTGCCACCAATTTTAGAGCAGTAAAACAATAGTAAAGCTCGGATTTTCTTCGGTAATAACCGATATAAAGTCCGCAGAGGGGCAACTCGGTGCTCGTGAACTTCTTTATGGCCTGGGTCGTCCTGCTCCTTTGGCTCGCGGCCACGGCGGCCACCCGCGCTGCCATCATGGAGACAAGCCTTAGGCTGTGGGCTGCGTTCTAGAAGCCCCAGTCTCCCTCGCGCTCCGCGTGTCTTCCTGCACGTGGGCTAGAGACGAAATCTATTTCCGAACGCGTCGCTAGTCGCCGCACTGGCCGGCGCGGCGCCGGCTGCCCCAGCGCCGGGTCGCTGACCCAGACTCCCGGGCGGGTAGGCAACCCTTCGTACACCGCTGTCAGTTGGGTGGCGCTCCGCCACGCTCCGCCGGTTCCGTGGCATTCCCTTCGCGCGGAAACGTCCTTGAACGCAGACCTGGAATAACACTGTTTCTTTTTCTTCCCTCAGATATCTCGCCCGGTTGTTCAACGTCTTTGACCAACCTCCACCATGGGTAAGGAGAAGGTTCACATTAACATCGTCGTCATCGGCCATGTCGACTCCGGCAAGTCCACCACCACCGGGCACTTGATCTACAAGTGCGGTGGTATCGACAAGCGTACCATCGAGAAGTTCGAGAAGGAGGCTCAGGAGATGGGCAAGGGCTCCTTCAAGTACGCCTGGGTGCTGGACAAGCTCAAGGCCGAGCGTGAACGTGGTATCACCATCGACATTGCTCTGTGGAAGTTCGAGACCGCCAAGTATTACGTCACCATCATTGATGCCCCTGGGCACAGGGATTTCATCAAGAACATGATCACCGGTACATCCCAGGTAAGCGCCTTCCCTCTGTCCGACCCAATCGGATTGGAAGCTGGAGCTGGACAGCGAGTCCCTGAGTCGGTTGTCTCTGCCTCGCGGCCTCGCGCTGCTTGCCCGGCTTGCCCCTTGTTCATTGGTCTCTGCTTGCCCCTGCCAGGCCGACTGCGCCGTGCTCATTGTGGCTGCCGGTACCGGAGAATTCGAGGCGGGCATCTCGAAGAACGGACAGACGCGTGAGCACGCCCTGCTCGCCTTCACCTTGGGTGTGAAGCAGCTCATTGTGGGTGTCAACAAAATGGACTCAACTGAGCCACCCTTCAGTGAGGTGAGTACACTGCAAAGTCTTGCTTTCTTCTTTTGAAATTATCGCAGTGTATAATAACAAAATTTAATAATTTTCCAGCCTCGCTTTGAGGAAATTAAGAAGGAAGTGTCATCATACATTAAGAAGATTGGTTACAACCCTGCTGCTGTTGCCTTTGTACCCATTTCTGGCTGGCACGGAGACAACATGCTGGAGCCATCCGAGAAGATGCCCTGGTTCAAGGGGTGGGCTGTTGAGCGCAAGGAAGGCAAAGCTGAGGGAAAATGTCTGATTGAGGCTTTAGATGCTATCCTGCCTCCTAGCCGACCCACTGACAAGCCCCTTCGACTGCCCCTTCAGGTACGCTTGACATTTTATTTTCTGAAAGTTTATGATAAAATTAAAAATATTCTTAGTCATTAATTTGTTTGTTTTTTTTCAGGATGTGTACAAGATTGGTGGCATTGGTACTGTGCCCGTTGGACGAGTGGAAACTGGTGTTTTGAAACCAGGCACAGTTGTCACTTTTGCTCCAGCCAACATCACCACTGAAGTCAAATCAGTTGAGATGCATCACGAGGCTCTCACTGAGGCTGTTCCCGGTGACAATGTGGGATTCAACATCAAGAACGTGTCAGTCAAGGAGCTTCGTCGTGGCTATGTTGCGGGCGACTCCAAAAATGCCCCACCAAGAGGAGCCGCTGACTTCACTGCCCAGGTCATTGTCCTGAACCATCCTGGGCAGATCTCCAACGGCTATACCCCTGTGCTGGACTGCCACACTGCTCACATTGCCTGTAAATTTGCTGAGATTAAGGAGAAGTGTGACCGCCGTACTGGTAAGTAGAATAAATATTTTAAAAATTAACTAATGCCACATGTGAAAAATAGGCAGACCACACTTCTTATTTGCTTCTTATTTTCCATACAGGCAAAACCACTGAGGAAAATCCTAAGGCAATCAAATCTGGAGATGCTGCTATTATTGTACTCATCCCATCCAAACCCATGTGTGTTGAATCCTTCCAAGAATTCCCTCCACTTGGACGCTTTGCTGTACGAGACATGCGGCAAACTGTTGCTGTCGGTGTGATCAAGGTAAAACAAGATTTTTTTCATAATAATTCTCATTGAACTTTGAAGATTTATTTTACACAAGTCTTAATGTATCACACTGAAGATAAATCATTTTTAACATTATATCTTTTTTCCCCATTTTTTTTTCAGCAAGTGACATTTAAGGAGGCTACTTCTGGTAAGGTCACAAAGGCTGCAGAGAAGGCACAGAAGAAGAAATAACTAGGTGTGATAGGCTACAAGGCCTGTGAAATGGGTCCAGGGGGTGAGAGTGCTGCGCGGGTACAAATTTGGACTTCTGAAAAGACTCTGAGAGTGGTGTCAGAGTACACAGCACATATTACACAGCAACACGGCTTGAGTTTCTGTCACCTGCGCAGCATAGGTAAGGGGTTGTTACGGCATTGTTTTCATCGGAAAGAACTACGCCGGAAAAACTTCACAGTTCTTTAGCTCGGATGTCTTGAAATTGTTTCCATCTTTAAAAAAGATTAATTTGTTCTTTATGTCTCCTCTGTACGGGGAGTGGAAAGATTGTGTTTCAACGTTTCTAGATTGTGGTAGGGTAAAAATGGTAATTTGCACATGAGAGATATGACTTTCTTATCATAAGAGGGAAATATTTCTTTTTTTGGAATTACAATCGTATTGTATTGCAATGTATTACAAATGATGTATTGTAATTCACAAAATTCGTGGCAGATGACTAATTTACCATTTATCCTTGTTTTCATACCACTTTTACCCAAGTAGTTCACATTACAGTAGAGATGTGCTGAATAATCTTTTTGTAAAATATTTATTATTTTAGTTTGTTTCATATAATGATAGTTTTTTAATTATGTTAATGTTTCAAATTGTGGTGAGTTGATGATTTGTAACAAATCATGTAGGTTGAGATGCCGTGTTGCTCCAGTGCAAGGAAGTAGTTGGAACATGCCAAGTGTCATTATATTGAATCATACCCTCATGAACCGCCACCTGGCACTTTTTTCTTTTTTTGTTACCATACAATTCCATTAAACCAGAATTGATGAAAAAAAAATGTTATTGTTCTCTTTGTTGCCTTTGCTTCCTCTTAAATTTTTTTTTTCTTTCTAAAACCGTTATTTACACTGGCATGTTGTTTCTCAGTAGAATGTGGTGAAAATGATAAATGATGACGGCCCATGACTACTTCTTCTTTTTCTTTCAATTGTGACCATTAGACAACAATCTTTGTGTTTCTGTTTGGCTGAATCAGAGTTAATCGAACTTGCTTCACGAATCTATTTTGCCTAGCCTCATGCACGATGTAGAAAAATACAAAGTGCAAATTCAAATTACTTGCGTTAGTGTGCGTGATGAGGCGCGAAGCGTACTACAACGCTAAGCTCTGCTAACTTCCTGTCGGAATAACGTTGACGAAATTCATTGAAGACAACTCATAAGCTGCATTGATATTCATTCAATTGATTAAAACTAAAATTAGATTAAACTGTATTCAAAAAGAATCTATACTCCATTTAAAAATAATATCAATCTTTGATAAATGATGTTGCGACCAGTGCAGTCTTACCCCTTCAGCCAATTTTTTCACATCCGTCTGACAACCTAACGAAAATTGACTATCCGACCATGATTGGTATCGGTGAATAGAAAATCCTCGGAAAGTAAGTACATTTTTCATTTAAAGTATTCTTCTTGAGTGTGTAGATTGTATTGATTGGTTATTTATCATAACATTAGCTACGGCTCCAGTCAGTTTTCCAGCTATTCAAGGTTTGGTTGTTGGCAGTTTTGGAAACAGCGCTCAACAGGCGAGTTTTGGAACTACGGCCGCTCACGTGACCTTCATAAGAGAGGGGGCAGGACCCAGGCTCACCGCATTCGTCCGTCGCTTCATCCACTTCGTCGTGTGAGCTGACTTGTAGTAGTTCTCCGTGTCGGGAGCTACCAATTTAAACTCAAAAGGTGAGTTTCTTCGCCATGCGTGCCCCGAGTTTAGTGTGGAAACATCAGTGCAAGTGTTCATGAGACTCGTGTGCATCGCCAGGAGCCAGGATTTGTTAATATTCTTGTTAAATCTCAAGTTTTACAACTTAAACTCAGTGCCGCTTGAGGACGTCCACGTGGCAGTGGCTGGACATGCTGCTTTTGCTCCAAGTTCTTCTTTGATGTTGGAGTTTTTGATTATTCTGAGTTTTTATGTAGACAATGAGTCCAAGTGTCCACTTTTGAATTTAATTTGGCTGATTTGCCTGATGCGGCATGCCGTTGCCGCGTGGTGCAACCTGGCCGGCCTCGCCATCTTGTGATAGCATCGCTTTCTACCCGCTCGCGAGTCGAGCGTTTGTTTCTTTTATTAGAATATTTTTAAGTGTCCGCCAATTTATTTTCATTTCTGGTCTACTGGTGTTGCACAAGTGTCGGTGTAGTGAGTCATTCTTAGGCTAAAGTGCCGGGCGGTCTTTTCACATTTTGAGTGTCTAGGGTTATTTGTTGTGCCGTTCTTAATTTTCCGAGTGTGCCTGGAGTGCTCTTTTTATCCGGGGCTAGTGATTGACTTTGCGGGCTTCGTATTGTTTGCGTAAATTAATTTCGAGTGTACCATGTGGCACTGACCGTTAACTGGCACCGGACGAGGTCGCCATATTGGATCCTGGGAGTGGCGGGGCGGCCCGGCTTGGGCTTTGGGTTCCACTTGCCAGTTCGCTGTTAGATGTGACTTTCATTACCTTAATGTTTTTCTGTTCGCGTTTTTAATTTCGGTAAATTTTATTTCCCTCCGCGCTCTGTTAGTACCTGCTAGTTGAAAGCGACCAATGTCGTGTCGCTGGCCGGACACATGGCGTCTAACCTGGCGGCTTTGGTCGCGTCGTCTCGCGCTGCCCTTTGCGTTGGTGGCATTCTTTCGGTGCCGTCGCTCTCGGCGACTAGTGGGGTGCTGGCATTGCGTTTGCAGTGCCTTTTTCTCGCGTTGCTAGGTGCCGGCCGGCGTGCTTTGCCGGCATGGCTGCCAAGGTCAACTTGTAGGGGCTCGCGATGGGTTAGAATCGGGTCGCCCGGCCAGCTAGCTTGTTGCTGACTTGTCAAATTTTTGGGTTGCCACAGTCCAGCTTCATTTCAGTCTTGCATAGCTGTTAATGTCGTTATAACTGTGGGAGAGAGAAATCTGAGCGAGCTTTTTTTTGCAGCTGTTAATTGGCTGTTAAATTTAGCTTTAGAGACACTTAAATTATTATTTGGGCCATTCTCACAGCACTAGCTTCTAGGCAACAGTTGCTGTCGTTCTAGTCGTTCCCTAGCTGTAATATTAAAAAATGCATCGCTATAACTGGAGCTCGCTTTGGTCTCCCGTCATTGTAATGCATTGACACTCATTGCATTGTTATTTTGTCTTGTATTTATGCCACAGTCTTTGCCACTTATCAACCCGTATGGTTGATCGGTCCTTCCCATGACTGTGATATCAAGAGATGTTATACTAGTTGGGGACTCACTATTGAACTCCGATCATGATTGGCATCGACAGTCTAGATTTTTCTGTTTTGTATTAACTAGCTTTTCTTTCACCTTGCTCAGCATGCTGTTGCTGGCTTGTCATATTATTTTTCTTTGTTGGCGGGTCAAACCAGAGCAAGTTCTTTCGCGGTTGTCAAATTTACTTCGATGCTTCAATATATATGACTATTCTTACAGCACAAGCTTCTGGGCAACAGTTGTTGTTGTTCTAGTCGTTCCCTAGCTGTAAAATTAAATGATTTAACGCTATAACTGGACTCCACTTTGGTATCCAGTCACGAAATTATTTCTACAGTCATGCTTTCCTTCACTCAGTTATTGCTGTTGTTTTTATCATTGGTCTTCCTAAGACTAGTGTTCCAGCAATCTGTTCTAGCTTAAGCTCGCGTTTTTGCTCTTTCTCCTGCCTTTCTAACTGTTGTTTTGGTTTTTCTGTTGCAGTTCATCAGCAAACTTAATCGCTCACAATGGGTAAGGAGAAGGTTCACATTAACATCGTCGTCATCGGCCATGTCGACTCCGGCAAGTCCACCACCACCGGACACTTGATCTACAAGTGCGGTGGTATCGACAAGCGTACCATCGAGAAGTTCGAGAAGGAAGCTCAGGAGATGGGCAAGGGCTCCTTCAAGTACGCCTGGGTGCTGGACAAGCTCAAGGCCGAGCGTGAACGTGGTATCACCATCGACATTGCTCTGTGGAAGTTCGAGACCGCCAAGTATTACGTCACCATCATTGATGCCCCTGGCCACAGGGATTTCATCAAGAACATGATCACTGGTACTTCTCAGGTAAGTTTCGTTAATTGTGTTTCAAGTAATTATTTTCACCTGATGTTTCTTTTGTTTCTTAGTTTTTTCATTTCCTTTGCTTTAATGTTGCTTTTGTTTGCCAACAGGCTGACTGCGCTGTCCTGATCGTTGCTGCCGGTACTGGTGAATTCGAAGCCGGTATCTCCAAGAACGGCCAGACCCGCGAGCACGCTCTGCTTGCCTTCACCCTTGGTGTCAAGCAGCTGATCGTTGGTGTGAACAAGATGGACTCCACCGAGCCCCCCTTCAGCGAAGCTCGTTTCGAGGAAATCAAGAAGGAAGTCTCCTCCTACATCAAGAAGATCGGTTACAACCCCGCTGCTGTCGCCTTCGTGCCCATCTCCGGCTGGCACGGCGACAACATGTTGGAGCCCTCTGCCAAGATGGGCTGGTACAAGGGATGGGCTGTCGAGCGCAAGGAAGGCAAGGCTGACGGCAAGTGCCTGATTGAGGCTCTTGACGCCATCCTCCCCCCCAGCCGCCCCACAGACAAGGCCCTGCGTCTGCCCCTGCAGGACGTGTACAAGATTGGTGGTATTGGAACCGTCCCCGTCGGCCGTGTGGAGACTGGTCTCCTGAAGCCCGGTATGGTTGTCACCTTCGCCCCCGCCAACATCACCACTGAAGTCAAGTCTGTGGAGATGCACCACGAAGCCCTCGTCGAGGCTGTTCCCGGCGACAACGTCGGCTTCAACATCAAGAACGTCTCCGTCAAGGAACTTCGTCGTGGTTACGTCGCTGGTGACTCCAAGGCCAACCCCCCCAAGGGAGCTGCTGACTTCACCGCCCAGGTCATCGTGCTGAACCACCCTGGTCAGATCTCCAACGGCTACACCCCTGTGCTGGATTGCCACACCGCCCACATTGCCTGCAAGTTCTCCGAGATCAAGGAGAAGTGCGACCGTCGTACCGGTAAGCATCTATCTTTTCACGTGCTTGAGATTCTAGATTTGAAATGATGATACTCGCATGGCCATGCACCAATATGAATTTTATTGAATTGACCCCCTTATTCATCTGATGTCTTTGGTTTGACTTTTCGCAGTGTATTCTTGTATTTGCTGTTTCTTGACCACCCATCTTCTGTTACAGGCAAAACCACCGAGGAGAACCCTAAGGCCATCAAGTCTGGTGATGCTGCCATCGTCATCCTGGTGCCCTCCAAGCCCATGTGTGTCGAGTCCTTCCAGGAGTTCCCTCCCCTTGGTCGCTTCGCCGTCCGTGACATGAGACAGACCGTCGCTGTCGGTGTTATCAAGGTGAGTTTCTGTCTTAATCCAGAATTGGGAGTCATACGCCTCCCACTTGCTAGCTTACTTCAGTTTGTTGTACACCTGTTTGCCAGTGATCATACTTAAATGAGCCTTCTTATCTTTTCAGAGCGTGAACTTCAAGGATCCTTCCTCCGGCAAGGTCACCAAGGCTGCTGAGAAGGCCCAGAAGAAGAAATAACTAGGCGTGTTGGATGCAATCAAGTTCTGTGGACTGGCAACATCTCGGCACATCCAGTCCGTCACCTCTAAGCTGCCGCATACACACTTATTGTGGAAACGCCCTGTCAAAGGGGTCCTGAAACATTGTTTCCATCGTAAAGAGTTAAGGAGGAAAGCCTGGTGGTAGTTAACTTTGTGTTTATATTATCATGGAGATTATGTGATAGCCAAATTTTTTTTATTTTTTCAATGTTTTCACTTTGAGTGGTACTATTTATTAGGTGGTGTTGTAAGGTGAATGGGAGATTTTTTGATATGACAGACTCAAAGTTGCAACTTCAGGTATTCAAAATTTAGACTAGTTGACTTCCTAGGCTATATACCTTACCCATGTATGTATGAAGTCATGTGCGACTGGAGTTCATCCTTTGCCAATAAATGCTGATGACAACAAAATTTGATTTTTCTGGTACTTAATCCCTTTCTGCAATGCACACACATGAAAAATTGAGACTTCCAATGCCTTGGTGCATTTTGTCCGGCAAGCTGTTCAGCTTAACACTACTACATTAGAACTGAAGTTGGTTCTCACTGTACACATGAATTCACTGTCAATTTCTGTTCTTTGACTCTGCGTGACACAATGAGAAAGGTTCTTGCGCTGATACTAAGCCCTGGTAGTCTGCAGGATAAAGTGAATGTTCTCAGAGTCAAGACGAGTCTCGTGTCGAATTTCAAGATGCATTATTCATACGAATTAGAGTTATTTGAAAGAACATATCCTATACTAGGATTCAGGATGGAAGGCGGCTCGGCAATCTTTGTCGCCTTGCTACGCCTCCCCAGCTACCGCAACAACATTTCTGACCTGGCCCGTCCTGGACCCTTCGACACGGGCCCCCGGACCCCGCCCCTTTGTGCGGGTGGAGCGCGACCCTCGCAGTCGGGACAAAAGGCAGAGGAATAATAATGGCCTTTTAACTGCTGCACCAAATCGAAACTTAAATTTTGAACTCAAATTAAAACTAATGCTTGTTGTAAAACGTTAATAACATTTTATGGAGGGTTGTGCAAACGGCATGTCGCTACGACAATTTTGACGGATTTTAGGGAAAGACCATCCAAAACTTAAATTGACTTAAAATAATGACACAACCTTCAACTTTTTTTCAAATCAAGTCGGTTTTTTCTCGTGAGTCCAAATAAACGCTCAGTTTGTAGAAATTTTTAAAATTTCTGAGACTTTTGAACGGTCATTATAAATGCAAAGAGACAAAAGGCGGGGACTCTGGACCCACACCACCCTCGCCCGGACTTCGGGCCAGAGTCAGGTAGCCGGCCGTCATCTACCACCGCACCACCAGGCGAGGGGGAGTAGAGGCCCGAGGTGGGCTCTAAATGCAGGGCCGCTTTGTGGGCTTATTTTCAGCCTTGTTAAGCTCTAGAGAGGCAAAAACTTGGGCTTGGATTAAAGCTAGAGGCTTGAACTATGCCCATGTGGATTTATTTTAAAACATTAGGGTAGAAAATATTTGCACTCTCCTTACAAAGTCGTCACAACACCTTTCTGACCATGGTCGGTGATTCGAAGTCACCGCCTGCTAACGGCTTAAAGAAGTCCGACTTTGTAAGGAGAATGCAAATAATTTCTACCCTAATGTTTTAAAATAAATGCACGTGGTCACAGTTCAAGCCTCTAGCTTTAATCCAAGCCCAAACTTTTGCCCCTCTAGAGCTTAACAAGGCTGCAAATGAGCCCACAAAGCGGCCCTGCAGATAGCGCCCGACGCGGATCTTCGCCAGACACTGCAGTCGACCCCCGCCGCTGCTTCCTTTTTTGTCATTTTAAGGTTTAAAACCGGCTAATCCGTGATAAAAGGGGTTCGATTTACTCAAAAATGTCTTACTGAGTGCGCCTCAATATATATGTTTGCTTACATATCCTTTAATTCTGAGTATTTTCGTTTCTCCGAATTCCTACCGACCATGGTCAGAACGCCAGGCCCAGCGTCCGTTCCCGAGCCGAAGGCATTTATAATTCTCCTGGCACCACCGCCAGCCGCCTTCCATCCTGAATCCTAACGAGGGGGTGCCAAAGCATGAGAGTAGGACCTTTTCCATGGCCAAAGGCTCCTTACCTCTCCTCCCCCCTCGCGCCTGTCGCGTCGCGCCCCCGGATTCTTGTTCTTCTTTTATGCTGTCGATCAAGAACCACCAAGTGGCAGTGGGCTGTGGGATCAGAGCAGAAGGAAGAAGCATGGACGCCTAACCTGTATTTCGATGGGGCAGTTTTTAATTTTCTTGAAATAGGGTTGATCATTTGGTTAGTATCTACATGTTCATTTTCATTATATCCATACTATTTACTTTTCCTAACTTATATGACTTTCAACTCAAGGGGTTATGAGACAAAATCGGGAATTTGGCAATGGGACTAATTGATAAAGAAGATCATTCTTTTCTGTTTTTATTCTCATTCTTTGTCTTTTAACACATTGTACAGTTAATTTTCATTTGTTCTGTCTCTATATTTGTGTTTTAAATATTTCCTTTGCTTGAAACATCATTGTGTTCTGGTTTGTTATCTTATAAGAGAGTTATGTCACTTGGTAGATTCATTTCATTCTTACCAAGGTTTCACTTGTGTGTCATCTACTTTTGATGGTAAAATTCAATCTGTGTGCCTTTTTTTTTTTCAGGAGTGGTCTTGTTCCTCATGATCCAACAGCAGACTAAATTATGCCTTGGTACCATGAAAATGGTACCATGGCCAGCTCTATTACGCGGTGTCTCCAAAGCTCTGAGGCCATCATTTATGAATGGCCAGGTTTCAATATTACCCTACAGCTGCACATCAACTCTGGCACAAATCCAAACTCCACCAGCCAATGAAACTGAAAAGAATAATGACTCTCTTAAAGTCCAAACCAGTGCGGCAGATACTACTGCTCCTGCAGAACATTTGAAAGAAGTTGCTGTCATAATGAAGGTGAAGGAAGTGGCCTCAGCTTTAGAACTTTGTGCCAACTTTAACTCACATCAGCGTTTTGAAGTAAGAAGCCATTCAATTTTAGTGTGACGAATTTTTTTTCCTTGGTGTAAGCTCTTATTTTAGTGTTTTGGTTCCATTTCTCTAGGCTTTGAGGAATTTTGTTGCGATAAAAACCCGCCCTTTACCTTTAATTCAGAGTATTACTGAGGGTTTAATAACATCAGCTGATGAACTCGATATGAAGCAGCTTAGTGATCTACTTTTCCTCATGGGAAAACTCAACTACATGAATGAGGTGAGATATTATTTTTAATCATTCATTCATTCGTTATAATGGATGTCTATTGAATTCTGTTTTTCTCTTCAAGGACATTCTCTCAAAAACTTGTGAAGCTATCAAAACAAAACTAGACAAAACTAAAACTGCCGCTGTAGTGGGTTCATCTATCGCAAGTCTAAGATATTTTAAATGGAAAGATCCAGGTAATGTTTAAGTGTCCTGTTCATAGTGTCAAAGGATAGTTAAATTACACATGTGTTTGAAGAATTCCCTATCTTTCTTTTCCATTTGTAGAACTTTTGGACCAGTTCAGTATCTGGATTGAGAGAAACTTTGAGAAGTTCTCCAACCCATCATCATTTATACTGACCTTAGCTTTGCAGAACCATTCCCCTCCTAACCTGGAGGAGTTATTAAAGGTTTGTTGAAAATAGTATGTTATTATAAAATTAAAACACCTTGCCTTTCTTAATTAAAAATGTTTTTATAAACATTGCAGCTCACATGGAGTGAATGGATTGAAATGAGGAGATGTTCTCCAGTAGATACAGTCAACTTTGTTTGGGCTGTCCAAGCGTTGAACTCCCAGTTTGAAAATGAAAAGATGAGACAGATTATAAATCTATTTCTTGAGAACAGATTTTTGAGAACGCTTGATTCAAGTAAGTAATACCTGTTAAATGAAATAAAATCTAGTTCTCTCAACATTTTTAATCACTGCTCAAACTTTCCCTTGAAGGACCTCAATCACTTCCTGTTTGGCGTAAATTGTGCAACTTGCATGCTGTTGCCAAGTCCACATCAGGTTTGACTGGTAAGTGATGGCACTGGTAGGACATAAAAAAATGTCTTGTTCTTCATGAAGTCATTCAGACTTCTCTCGACAAGTTTCTTGACAACTCAATCACCGTCAAACTTCTAAATTTGCTAATTTAAAAAATAACTTTTTATTGGAAATCTTTATGTTCTATGTGAGTGCTATAAGTTGCCTGAATATTATTTGATTTTGATCTGTCCTCTCATTCTTCTTTTCTTTCTGTAGATACTTTTGCAATCCCAGATGATATAAAAACTCTGATGTCCGCTAAAAGCCAGCATAAAGACCAACTAGTGTCGGAAGTTCTGCAACTTCTTTTTAGTGACTTGGATAGTAATCTATATACCAGAGATGTACCCTCAGGAATGGGCTTTCCTATAGGTAAGAACTAACAGACTAGTACTGTGATTAATTGAAGTCACTCTTTCCTGTGAAGCACCGTAAATGCCCCATCTCCTTTAAAATGCCCAAGAGACTTGGGCCAAATGTCTGCAAATGTGCTGTCAACAGCACATTTGAATTGCAGTGCAGACACCAAGAATGCACTTTGACTTGTATACCATTGGCAGTCATTTGGTGTTGGTTTTGGTGCTGCTCAAGGGCGAATTTGTGTCAACCTCTAGCCGGCCTAAAATAGTATGTTTTAAATTAATTTTATGGTTACTTTCTGCAGATATATTGTTTTGTTTGGATGACAAGATGAAAGCAACCCAATTGCATCTATCAGCTGGGTCAAAGTAGGTTTGAGCAACATATCTGAAAATCATTGAGTTGGATTCTTTTTTAAAACATATGCTTCTTTTATGTTGAAGGATTGCTGTGATGATTCATTCGTACCATGAATGCTGTCAACCCACCAAGGAACCAAGTGGAGTAAGATCATTTGAAATGAGGCTTCTGCAAGAAGAATTCAAAGTTATTTCTGTTCCTTACCACATTTTAGGTGGAGGATATGCACAAGTGCATGAGTATTTTGATTCTGTTCTAAACAAACTAGTTAAAAGTTAGTTAAATACTTTTCTATCATTTCCTGAATTGTGTAAAAGTAATGATGTGTACAGTGCTTTGTTTTCTTACAATTTATGAATTCTCATAGCTTGATGAATAGAATCAAACCGCCACATTTCAGCCAAATCGACCCTGATGAATGTATGTTGACTGTTCATGTTTGGGACTGATGTTATCAGCTTGTTACATAATAAACTATGAGACCCAATGTGTTATGTTACTTTTGTTTTCCACCTGTCATTTATGGGGAAAAGGGTCAATGTTTACATCAACCCTTGATTACAATCAATTTGAAAGTTACTGAGCAATATACAACAAATTAATTTATTTTCCAAAATATATACAAGTCACATTTCACTTAAAAATGAGTCCAACATTCAGAGAGAAAAAAGAATTGTCCAGACTTACTTTTTCTTAGAAGCCTGTTTCTTAAGGACAGTTTTCTTTACATCTTTCTTACTGGTCACTACCTTTGTTACACTCGGTTTCGTAACTACCTTCTTCACAACTTTTTTCACAATAGGTTTCTTCACAGAATTTTTCTCAGCAGTTACCTTTTCTACCTTCCCCTTAATTTTGCCACTTGCTTTTAACTCTTGAACAACTGCCTTCACACCTTTGAGACTCTTGGCAGTTTTCTCAGACATGGGTCCCTTGCTGGCGATAGATTTCTTCTTAAGAGTGGAAACTGGATTTGATTGTGTCTGCTCCGTTGGTTTGCTGGATTTTGCTTTGAGTGTAGGTGAGGATGTTCGAACACGCTTAGAAGGGGGTAAGGAATTGGTCTCTAAGAGACGTTTGCTTGTGTCACAATTAACCTGCCGATTTAGGTTTAATTAAAACAATGCTAAAGATCCAATGAGAGAAACACAAAATGAAATTAGAAGCATACCTGAAAGAGACAATCCACTCCTTGTGCCTTTAGCTTTTCCTGAAGTTCAAGCAAGTGATTCTTGCCTTTGTCAATTCGAACTTTGGCCGCTTGGGGAGTTAATGGCTTGTTCTGCTGAGCAACCGCCTCACGTCGCCTCCTTACACCAATGCAAGTCTCTGGGGAATATCCAATAGAGTGCAAGAACATCTTGGGATTCTGCTTTTCTGGAGGTATGAATACAGCTACAAGAGAAGCAAGACACGTTACAGTGCTTTAGAAAAAATTGAAATTGTGATGCACAAGGCCATTAATCAGGAAATTTGGCACCACTGACCTTTCAGTACACGATTTCCAAACAAGTAATTGTTCATTGTCTCAGCCACAACTTCGGCAACTTCTTTGAATCGAAACTCAATAAATGCATACCCTTTACTACTTCCAGTCTAGAAAAATAAAATATATGAAATAAAATTGCAATAAAATAGCAACAGAAACAACACTGAAACAAATATTACTACCTTGTTGCTACGGACCAGCCGTATTCTCGTAATGTGACCAAACTGTTTAAAGAAGCTTTTCATTTCTTCTTCGTAAAACCCATGAGGAATGTGGGCAAGGTATACAACACCTCGGTCAGGATGTATTCTGAGATTTGAACTTCTCTTTTTCAGGGCAATATCTTTAAAAAGTTTGGGTTCATTAATTTCGTCTGAGATTGTTTCTGTCGAGTTAATACCACCAGCCTGAAAAAAGAAAAGACATAATATTTATTAAAAACTTGGGTGAGAATAAAACCCCATAAACATGTGACATAGAGGTTACCAGGCCAGAGCAAAACAAAATCGTCAAAATGTGACATCAAGGTGGGCATGTTTAAAAGGTTCAAAAGTTTTGAACTGCCATAAATACTATACACAAAAAATGTTGTTAGGTGTTAGCAATAAAATTTAGAAATAAGTAAACAACAACATACGCCGACAAGCTTCTTCGTGTTCTTCGCGGCATGTTTGAGAGCTGTGGAAGCATTTTTCTTGTACTGTTGTTTGCTATCCATTTCACCAGATATCCTCTTCGGTTTGGAAAAGTTGCAATACTACACAAATTCCATGGGAGAATGACAATCTAAAGATCTAAACACTCGGCCGTTCACCACGAGGTACGGGGCGGACGGACGGGGACGGACGACACGGAGCAGAATGCTGCGGACGACGAAGACTCTAAAAAATGTCACGTTTCGGGCAGAGAAGAAGTAGAGGACAGGAGAACTAGAAATGCCTTCGGCTCGGGAACGGACGCTGGGTCTGGCGTTCTGACCATGGTCGGTAGTAGTTTGAAGAAACGAAAATACTCAGAATTAAATGATATGTAAGCAAAAATATATATTGAGGCGGACTCAGTAAGACATTTTTGAGTAAACCGAACACCTTTTATCCTGGATTAGACGGTTTTAAACGTGGAAATGACAAAAAGGGAAGAAGCGGCGGGGGTCGACGGCAGTGTCTGGCGAAGATCCGCGGCGGGCCCCAACTGCAGGGCCACATAGTATACCATTTTTTATCTTTGTTAAGCTCTAAAGGGTAAAAAGTGGGGGCTTTTATTAAAGCTAGAGGCATATACTATCAAATGGAAAGGTTATTGGAAAACATCAGGGCAGGAAATATTTGCATTCTCCTTACAAAGTTGGACGTCCTCAGGCCGTTAGCAGGCGGTGACGTCGACTAACCGACCATGGTCAGAAAGGGTATCTGACGACTTTGCAAGGAGAATGCAAATATTTCCTGCCCTGATGTTTTCCGATAACCTATCCATTTGATAGTATATGCCTCTAGCTTTAATAAAAGCCCCCAGTTTTTACCCTTTAGGGCTGGACAAAGATTAAATTTGGTAAAGAGTTCGGCCCTGCAGATAGTGCCCGCCACGAGCCTCCACTCCCCACTCGCCTGTAGAGGAGAACTGCCCGGAAGCAAGCGGTCTGGCCAACTTGTAGTGTACGCGATTCGAAAGGATGCGTTGAGTCACCAACAGTTGTAGTTAATGAAATTTTTTTTTAAAGATTTTATTGATAAAATACGGCTTGCTTCTTGAAAACAAGTTCCTTTCATGGTGTCATATCCGTCGTTTACGAGGTGGTTTGACGTACACAGTTGGCAACATAAATGTTGGGCAGCAGACTAGCAGACGACCGTTTCCACTAAACAAAACAAATCAGAAGACGCTCCTCTATTCGACTCTTTATGTAAGTTTTATCCTGTCATAACAGAAATGTCAAAATCTGTGCTTTGAAGCAGTTGCAGTTTACACTGGGGTTAAGGTTCCCTCATATATCGTTGCTAAATTTCGAAAATCTGGGGCGTATCTTGCGTTTCTGTTTGATTCTAGGTTACCATACAGTAATGTTTCTGATGTTTTTATTTCTAGTCATAGGGAAGGTTCAGCCCTTTGTCAAGCGAATTGTGTACCAGAGCACCAACATGAATCGAATCTTTGGAAGAGGAAAGCCAACGGAACCACCACCAAGCATCACCGATTGCATTGCTGGGGTAAGCCCTGTGTTGTTCATATTTTATTTTGTTATTGAATTTCTCCCAACAGCATCATTTTTGTAATATTATATTATTTTTAATTGTTCTATTTTGTGAAAGGTGGACGGTCGTGCAGACTCTATTGACAAGAAAGTTCAACGTCTTGAGCAAGAGCTTGTAAAGTACAAGGATCAAATGAAGAAAATGAGAGACGGGCCTGCGAAGAATGCTGTCAAACAAAAGGCCCTGCGTGTATTAAAACAAAAAAAAATGTAAACTGCATAATGGGTTTCCAATTTTTCAATGTATTGTCTTTCTGAATCTATTAAGTTTTCCTCTAAAATGTTTGTAATTTTCCTGTTGAATCCCAGGTATGAATCTCAGTCAGATAATTTAAGGCAGCAAGCTTTTAACATGGAACAGGCTAACTATGCAACCCAAACTTTGAAGGATACTCATTCAACAGTCATTGCTATGAAAGCAGGAGTGAAGCAAATGCAAAAAGAGTTCAAGAAAATCAATATAAGTGAAATAGATGTAAGTTTAAAATGTTCAATCAGAATGGCACCATCCACAGAAGTATGGTGACATCTTATTTATAAATTTTGTTTGGCCCATAGGATCTTCAAGATGATATGGCAGATATGCTTGAAATGTCAGAAGAAGTTCAAGAAGCATTGGGAAGATCATATGGCACTCCTGACATTGATGAATCTGAATTGGAGGCTGAGCTTGAGGCACTTGGTGATGAAATTGCCTTGGATGATGATACTTCGTACTTAGATGACGCTGTGAAAGCTCCAACTGCCCCTGACCGTGAACCAGGTGCAGACAGTGTGGATGTAACAAATAAGGTGAGTCATGTTATCACTTTTTAAATATAAATAAATAAATTTGATATTTTATTCTTGTTTGAGGAGACTGACTGTTAATTTTCTTCAAATTAATTCAGGATGGTGTGCTGGTTGATGAATTTGGGTTACCAAAGATTCCACAATCTCTAAAGAGTTAAAATAAAAGAACAAAAACTCAACTCATGTATCTGTGCATATTTTCAAAGTACCATATTTGAAACATCAAAATAAATTTACAGGTTGTCCTAAAATTTCCTCTCAAGTCCATATTTTAACAAATTCTTTCATGCCGCTTTCTGGGGCTGCCTTCCTGATCGAGCACAAATGCTTATGTGACTTGAGTAAATTACCAGATGTTTCTTGCCTCTATTGTACAACATAATATATTGCTTGAGCACCATTATGTTTGTTTCACTGCAGGTTTTTCTGTGGTTGTCAGGAAAAATATTTTGAATCATTTCAAATCAAGTGAACTTATATTTATTTGCTCATCATTGTTACAAATTATGTGTTGAGTGCTACTCTGTGATTATTTAAGTCTCTTTCTTACGTATGTAATTTTACACTCCTTTTAAGCCAACTGAACGATTGATTAAAAGTTGCTTGTGTGTCCAGGGAGGCTCACTCTCTCTCAGACACTACTTGGAATGGAATAAATAAATCTGGCTTCCCCAGCAAAAATTGTTTTTGAAGTCATTATTCATGTGTGGTGAGCGGGCTTGGAATTGAGAGGCACACGTTTAGCTCAGGTGTTCATTGGTCAGAAGCCAAGACAGAACTGACAAGTGGTAGTGACAGGACGGACTGACTGACTAGTACAGGTGGTGCCCTCTAGCGGCGATAACTGGGAACTTCCCCAAACAATTCACACCTGTATTAGATACCATTGAACCGCGGCAGAGCTTGCTGCCCCTGAACTCTGAACTGCTTGCTGGAGAGGCACCTCGACCTACTTCATCGTCCACACGTGTGATACGGGATGTGAGGAGCCATGCCAGACATTGTGGTTGGGTCAAATGACCAGAGGGAAGTTCCAGTCCAAGTCAGCAAGTTGGATTTTCCACAACTGCGTTACTGCGTGCGTGACGTGTGAGCGACACCAAACCAGCCGCAGGCCCGGGGCGGGAGCTGCAGCGCTGCAGCCTGCCGCGGAGGCTTCCCCTAGTTCCCCACCGTCGCCGATGATGACTCAATCAGTGGCGTGTGCAGAAAGTTTGAAAAGAGTGGGGGTGCCATGCCTTTTGCCTACTTTCAGGCGGAATAATGCCCAATTTGCTTACTATCCAGACAGCTGACTAGGGCCGAACACACACCCCCACCCCACCCTAAAAAAGGGAGGCCATGCCCCCCCCCCCCAAAAAAAAAGGACCAACCACGTTTGTCCACTTTTACTTCCCTATTCCTCATGCATAGGAAGAATTTAAGAAGAGCGAAAGGGTGGAATCCGTTACGTGGTTAAGAAGGGTGCTCTCTCTCGGGAAAGTGCCACACTTTTAGCAACGGAGATGAGATGGGAGTATTGACCAAAGCAGCCCCGGCTATACCCCGCGCGGGGGCCGGACCCGCGCGGCCCCAACGTTGCACCTCCGGGGGGTGATCCCGCGCCTCAAGTGGTTTCTATAGAAATAGGGTGGCATTCACACCCACATCGGCTGGAGGGGGCGGAGCGGAGATTGCACGAGAACCCATCGGCGTGATTATCAAGACACGATCATCCACGGCCCAAACCCAATTAGCAGGCGCGCCTGCCGTTTTAGGGGGCCTTCAACGAAACAGCCACCTCCCTCAAAGTCGTCCGAGGTCAACAAACCGTTCGGAACAAAGCCGAATCCGGAAACGCAGCACGGGCCTGCGGTGCATGCACTGCACTCCATGCACTTCCGGACTTGGCTCCGTTCCGGACGGTTTGTTGACCTCTGGGCACCTCTGGGCGGCTACTCGGAACTGCAGCTGCTCGGCGCGGAGGGTGCGGGGGTCCGGCGGGGCCTTGCGGGTCCGCAACCCGGCGCGGGCCACGGGGGCCACAGCCACAGCCGCCTCGCTCGCGCACAGCCCCAGCCCCTTATAAGAGAGCGGCCGGCCGGCAACCGGAGGCAGTCCGGCTAGTCTAGTCCCGCACCGCCTCCGCTCACCGGGCACCGCGCACCATGGCCGTCAAAGTGCAGCGCCTCGTCGTGCTGCTGTCGCTGGCGTGGGCCGGCGCGTCGGCGGCAAAGGCCAAAACAACGGCACTCCGTGAGTACGGCCATCTCGGCCTCCTCGGCCACCAGCAGCGCGAGGCCAGCAGCCGGCTGATTCCGAACACTGCTTTCGTCGCTCTGTCTCTCTCGCACTTATGGGACGTCCCATATAGGTGCGAGAGAGGCAGCGTCGAAAGCAGTGCTCGGAATCAGGCGGCTGCAGCGCGAGGCGAGCAGCGCCAATCTCGGCATAATTACCTGGGGTGCCTCCCCCGCTGGCCCGCGCTGGCCCGCGCTGGCCCGCGCCCACGGGGACAGGGGATGGGGGCGAGGCCTGGCGATGCTGAGCTGCCGCACTGCCAACACGACTAACTGCATTACTGCGGGCAATCGGGTTGGCGCTCCAGCAAGCTGCAACTGCTGCAACCGCCACATGGAGCCACTAGCCGAAAACATGCTCGCACTAAGTGCCTTTCGGATCGCGGTGCTGCCGCGCTGATTGCGGAGTGGAGGCTGCCTCTCTCGCTTGTATGGCTTTCTGGCTTTCTCCGAACCACCCCCGGCTGAAAGGCAGCTCTTCCCCGCCCCTTGGCCGCCCCTTCGCCGCCCCCGGGCCCGGTGCGTTGCCGCGTCGACGCGGCGCCTCGCCGTCTCGCCTCCCCCTGGCCCTGGCGTGCCCCGGCGCTGGCCGGGCTGGGCTGGCTGGCAGCCGCTCAGCCCCCTATGCTTACCGCTCCCTCCTTCCCGCCCGCGGGCCCGCGGTGCCACAACGAATTGATTGTTGGGGACAGGAGGGTTGAGCCGTCGAGCCGGGCCCGCCGCCCCCGCCCCGCCCCGCCTCGCCCCGCCCCGCCTCGCCCCGCCTCGCCCCGCCTCGCCCCGCCCCACCCCGCCCGGGCTGGCTGGCTTGGCTGTCTGTTCGGCTGGCTGGACCGCGCGGCGTGGCGCGGCTGAAGCGTCCTTTTAATTCGCAAAGTCTGATTACTCGGCCCGCCGGCGCGGCGCAGCAGCCCGGCGCCTGAGGAGCCCCTTGAGTCCGTCACTGACACGGCGGGGCCCCTCCCCGGAGCGGCCAGCCTGGCCGATCAGTCTGGCCAGCCTGGCGCCCAGGGCCAGGACGCCCCATCCCCATCGCCAGAGATGATCTAACAATCGCTGTCTACTTACAGGGGCCGCGTTTGCGTTCTACTAGTTCTTGCCCAAGGTTTTAGCGCGACAGGGTGGAAAAGGAGGAGTGCGGAGGGATCTGTTTCTCGCTCTAACCGCGGACCCGCTCCCGCGTTCTGTCTGTCTGTCTCCCTGCCTCCCTCCTTGCATGACATCATTAGAGGAGAGAACTGAGATGCGCTGACCGCATTCCCATTCCACTCCAAGATCCACGTCTCTCGTGACGGCGTCTTCGGCATGGCGGCGAACGGCGTCGTCACAAAAGAAGTCGAAGTGGATGTACGCTCCGGATGTTGTTGATGCTGGCAGACTGATATGAGTGTTTTCGTTTTCTCTCTGCAGCGGCATCCTTCCCGCAGTGCAGCATCAAGGACCCGAACATCAATGCGTGCCTGCGCCAGGCCGTGCAGATCGTCATCCCGGAGCTCGTTAAAGGTGAGTCCAAACTGTGGGCACCGCGGACCGGAATCTTCTTCTTCCTCCCCCTTTCCTCTCTGAGGAGCGCGGCGACTCACAGTGGGCCAGAAGCCGGTGGAGGCGGCCAAAACTCTAGACGCGTTTTGAGCTCCAGAGTCGAACCGAACCGAACGTGTGACCCCACCAATCAATTCCTCGTTCGAAGAGTAATCCATTGGTGGGGTCACACGATCGGTTCGAGTCCCATTTAGCGACTCTGGAGCTCAAAACGCGTCTAGAGTTTTGGCCGCCTCCACCGGCTTCTGGCCCACTGTGCGAGTGCCTGTCTTCATTCTCCCCGCCCTGCTGCAGGCGTGCCCAGTCTCGGCGTCTACTCGATCGACCCCCTGGACATCGTGGAGGCCAACATCGGCGCCACGGAGGGCCCCGTCGCGCTGAGTCTCGACTTCAAGCAGCTCAAGATCGGCGGGCTGCGCACGACGCGGATGCTGTCCCTGAGGTGACTGACGCTCGGACCCTGTGAAAATGACTCCTTGCCGGAACCGTAAAAAAGGAACCCCCGCTCTGTGTCCACAGCTTCGACCCCAAGACGTACCGCATCGCCATGCGCGCCAAGGTGGAGGCCCCCCTGCGCCTGGACGGCAACTACAAGATCGCCGGCAAGGTGCTCGTGCTGCCCATCCAGGGCGAAGGCCTCTGCAGCCTGCGACTGGGTACGGAAGATGGGTTCGCCCGAAGTCCGCTTGGTTCGGTTTGTCTCGTGGGCGACTCGCTAACGCCGTCCCTTTTCCAGATGACGTCACGGCCGACATCAACCTCGCCATGCACGAGGAGAGCAGGGGCGGCGTCAAGTACCTCGCGGTGGACAAGCTGTCCTTGTCCTTCGACACCAGCAGGCTGCACATGAAGTTCGAGAACCTGTTCAACGGCAACAAGGAGCTCGGTAAGCACAACCCCCAGGTCCCCGCGGACTCAGCGAGCGCACGCCACCCCTGACGAGTCTCTCCCTTGCAGGCGACAACATGAATCGCTTCCTCAACGAAAACTGGCCCGAGATTCTGAAGGAGCTCAAGCCGTCCATCGACGACACGTTCGGCGCCGCGTTCCAGGCCATCGCCAACCGCATCTTCCACAAGGTGCCGCTCGACAAGGTGTTCCTGCCTTAGGAACCACTCCACCCGGAAAGGGATAGGGGACGCCAGCTGCATGCCGTGGAGAGACCCAGTCAGGCTGCACTTTTGCACCCTGATTGTCGTGGCTCTCCAACCAGTCGAGCATCAGCTGTTGACTTTGAATTTGTAAGCCCAGTGCATTTAAGTGTTAAAGTTGAGAACGATTAGACTTAAAGTTACTCTTGTATTGTTTTTTATGTGATTTGAATAAAACTGTGAACGAATAAATTCACTGGTTTTTTTTAACCTGTGGCTGCATGGTGTACACACATAGTGTTTGGCGCTAACACGTTTGGGGCACGGCCGCGCAGGCCCACCCGGTACTCGGTGCCCGAGGCAGAGCCGCGAGAAAGAGGGGGGAAGTCCAGTTCAAGCGGTCAACTTAGCTGGCGTGAGGGTCACCGGGTGGCTAGCCACGGTCACGGCCGGGTGAAGCGACCACCACCACGCCAAGAACGCCACCACCTGTCGGTGGACGACATTCGATACTTCTTCCGCACTCTGACGAAGTCTGATGTGTTGTTCGGAACGGGACAAATCCGATGACCCCGCCGCGCAGCTCTTTTCACTGAATCCGCTTGGCATGACACACACACTCTCTCTCCTCTCTCTCCTTTCTCTCCTCTCTCTCTCATCTCTCTCCTCTCCCTCTCTCTCTCTCTCTCTCTCTCTCTCTCTCTCTCTCTCTCTCTCTCTCTCTCTCTCTCGCTCTCTCTCCTCCCTCTCCTCTCTCTCTTCTCTCTCTCCTTGCCCCCCTCTCTCAATTAGTCTCCCTCTCTCTTGGCTCGTCTGGCCTAGATCACGCGCGCATCGCGAGTTCCTGAAACAGCGCAGCACGCATTCAGATCCACGTCATCCCGATGTCTGCCATTGGTCGACCAGAGCGCAGGCCGCGCTGGCACTCCCCGTGATTGGCTGGCTCATCCCTGCCTGCTGCCATGCTGCCGCCGGGGCCACGGCGGGCAAAGGCGGGCAAGCCACAGAGCCGGAGGCACAGTCAGCGGCACGGCCAAAGGCAGCCAAATGCTCGCTTCAAACCGACTCATTTTCACGAGGCAGCAGACAGATGAATGTTTGCGGGGAACGCAAGCTCGCCTCTTCAAACAAACAGGGCGAGGGGAGGGGAGGGCGTCATGGGCCGCCCGGTGGTTTGTACGGTGGCCAACGACTGCGGTCTGCGCAGTGCCATATTGCCGCCCCCTTCTGAACCGCCTGGAGCCGACTCGCAGTGCATCTGCTTTTCAAAGTCCTCACAAGTCACGAGGCCGCCGTCGAGGCATCACTCATGTGTTCTGTCTGCACCACAAGGCCCTGGTCGACGATAGGCTCTGAGTGCAGACGAAGCCCCATTTCAGTGCCGGGGATGAGGGGGGGGGGAGTTTCGTTGTTTCAGGTCAAATCAATTTTCCCAAAGAACTTTGTGGACGCGTGTTGGTGTGGCGTTGCGTGGCTGCCGTCCGGGGGGTCCGGGCCTCGCTCCGGGCCCCGGCCAACAACACATCTCCGCTCCCCACCTCAGCTCGACCTGGCGGGCCTGGCGGCTGGTGGGACGACAGCCGAAGGCAGCCGACGGGTTCCGAAGCCCCCGGACCCCTCGCCGGGCCGGGCCGGGCCGGGCCCGGGCTAGCTAGGGGTGGCTGCTGCCTGCCGATGGCTCACGCTTGCGCACCGCCTCTCGCCGCCCCGCCCGGGCCACCGCGCCCGCCGCGCCCGGCCAAGAGCGAGAGCGGAGGTCGCGATTGGTCGGCAAGCAGCCCGGGCCGGCCGGCCGTCGCCCCGGAAACGAGCTGCGCCGAAGCGCGCGCTTTTCAAACGCTTTCCTCGGGCTATATCGACCGGCCGGGGCCAACCCGCCAGCCCGCCAGCCCGCTTGTCAGCTGGGGGGTGCTCGGGGGGCTCCCTGACGGGCTGGAGTCACGACGAAGAGAAGAGAGGCGCGACGGTCCTCTTTCGGACGCTGTCTGGTCCCGGCAGCCCCGATAGCCCGGCAGCCCCGACAGCCCCTGCCCCTCCGCACGGCGTCGCTCCGCACTCCGCCCCCGGAGACCCCGGAGGCCCCACAGCCGTGAGCTGAGTCCCTCGCGGCGCCACGCAGCCCGGCGCAACCTCCATGCCACTCCGTGCTGCACCGTGTCCCCGCTCACGAGTGGATCGTGCTCCTAGTGCTCCTCTCCGCAGCGCAGGGCGTCGGGGCGCTGAGGCGGCCGCCCCGCGTAGCGCGCTACCAGACCAGCTGACTGCCCGGGTGAGTACCACCGGGCGCGCCCGGCCCCGACCCGGCCGCAACGTGCAACGTCAGCGAGCTGTTGCTGTAGGACGGGGACGGCAGGGATGAGCGGGGAACGGCAAGCACGGCGGCGCCATGGCGGCGCGGTGGAGTAACACGTTGCCCATTAGGACCAACAGGCTTGCCAACAGGCCAGCCCAGGCCAATCGGTCAACGCGGAGGGCGTGTGGGCTCGCGGCTCGCTCCAGTGTTTTCTAGACTTATTCTGTAGCTCCGTCTCTTTCGCGCCTCTGCGGAACGCCCCAGGATAGCGAGAGCGACGGGTGTGTCGGATCGCCGCGTGAAGGCCCTGCCAAACCTCCCATGATGCGCCAGCGTCGAAACGGTTCCCGCCCCCTTCCACCCCCCCCTCCCCCTCCTCCTGCCCACAAGGCACCCTCTCGATTCTCAAGAGCCCAGCCTAGACATTGCCTACCTAGTTGCGCAACATTGCCCTCCGTGCGTCGCTGTCCCCTCCCTCGCCTCGAACGCCTGCCGGGTAGGCAACCATTCGGGTGGCGCGCGTCCCTGAGCTCGCGCGGCCTACCTCGCAGGCGCTCCGAGCTGGGGGTGGCAAAGTGGTACCGCTGACCCAGCCTGGCCGGTGCCGGGCTGTTGTGAGCCCAGCTCCCCTGTACGATAAACGTGTTTTCGAACGTTCTTTGGTGGCAGATCAGTCTCGCTTGCACTCAGTCCCTCGTAAATTAAGTTTCCTTTCGATAGAGTACAAAAGAAACTTATTAGTGCCATACCCGACGAAAATTTTTACCATAGTGAGTTGCCGCAGTTGGCCGCGTCGCCGTGGCTCATCGACGTTTTGATTTGGTAAAAATTCTCGTTGGTTTTGGCACAAATAAAGTATCTTTTGAGCTCTGTCGAAAGAAAACTTACTCGACGAGGGAACTGAGCGCAAGCGAAACATATTTGCAACTAAAGAACGTTCGAAAACAGCGTTTATCGTACAGGTGAGCTGGGCTCACAACGGCCGGGCACCGGCTGGGGTGGTGGTGGGGGGCCGGGGCCGGTCTTTCCAACGGCACGGAGCGCTCAACGCGCGTTGCCACCCACTGGCGCGCCTCGGCTCGAGCGCCTGCCGGGTAGGCAACCACTCGGGTGGCGCGCGTCCCTGTGCTCGTGCGGCCTACCTCGCAGGCGCTCCGAGCCGCCGGGACCGACAGGACGCCTGCTTGCGCTAGCTCCGTCCGCGGCAGAGCGCCGCGGGCCAGAAGACCGGTGGAGGCGGTCAAAACTCTAGACGCGTTTTGAGCTCCAGAGTCGCTAAACAGGACTCAAATCGAACGTGTGACCCCCGATGGATTCCTCGTTCAGAGAATTATCGATTGGTGGTGGTGTGTGTGTGTGGGGGGGGGGAGGGTGTCATAGGTTCGGTTCGAGTCCCATTTAGCGACTCTGGAGCTCAAAACCCGTCCGCTATTTTGACAGCCCTCACAGGTCTTCCGGGTCACTTGTGCGGCAGGGTCTGGGTTCTCGCTCGATCTCGCTACCTAGAAGGCCAGAGAGCACAATGCGAAGGCACAGTGCCTGGCGGTGTGTAGATTGCGAGGGAAGCCCCCCGCCCAGGAGACAATGCCTGCCGAGCCCGGCCGTGCCGAATGGGGCCGAGACAAGGGTATCAGACGGTCGACGCAATGCCGAGCTGACAATAACGCAAGGCTTCCCGCCGATTGAGATATTCTATTTTGAGATCCTGCCAGGGAGCTCGCCTCCCCGGGCCCTCCCCCCGACCCCGATCCTTCTGGGCTGCAGCCCGGCGAGGCCGGCGGGGCCGGCGGGGCCCAGCCCCACTCCCGCCCGATGCACCGCCTGCGCCCCGCGCCACGCTTCCCCCTCCCGTCATCCCCGTATTCCCACGCAGCAGCGAGCAGCAGCGTCCCCTCTTTTACCCGCGCGCGGCGGCGTGGGGGATCCTTGTCGTCGTCATGGCAACGCAAGCATCGATATTAGCCGGAGTGGTCCACCGTGAGGTCCGGCGGCAGCGTGGTATTCCTGCGCTCCCGGACGGGGTACGCGGTTGCTAGGGGGTTGCCGTGCGCGGCAGCACGGCGCGCTGGCGAACGCGGTCGCGCCGTCGAGTGCCTCTGCCTCGCTGCACGCACTCTGATTCCGAGAGTCGCTTACGTCGCTCTGTCTCTCCGCGCACTAAAAGAGCTTCTTGAATAGGTGCGAGAGAGACAGAGCGACGAAAAGGACTCTGGGAATCAGTCTGCGGGCTCGGGCTGGGCTGACTGGCGAGGTTCATGTCGGCATGTGAGCCGAGCGCTTCAGCGCAGTTTGCTGCAACGCCGCGTCGCCGCGTCGCCGCGTCGCCGCGGTACACTTCCAGCACTCCTGGAGGTGGATCGACTCCCCGGCGCTCCAGGCGGGCGTTTCGAGACGGCCGCTGGAGAGGGCGAGGCTGTGCCATTGTGTCGCGAGCCGCGAGGCGAGGTCGGTGTGGCGCACAAGTTCCATCTGT
Source organism: Thrips palmi (assembly GCF_012932325.1). NCBI lineage: Eukaryota > Metazoa > Arthropoda > Insecta > Thysanoptera > Thripidae > Thrips > Thrips palmi. The sequence continues at coordinate 9,908,227 of NW_023144624.1, read as the reverse complement.
TGGGCGGGTTGCCTAGGCACCGTGGGCGTGGACGCGGGGACGCGCGGACACGAGCCGGCCGCCTTACCTCCATCATAATCCGGTTCGGTCCACGCGTTTCTATTCGCTCCGCGCCCAGCCCGCGGCCCCGCGGCCCCGCAGCCGCACGCCGCGAGGAGGGGCCCGGGGCTCTAGGCTCGAGGTCGCCAAGAATCTGTGGCGGTCCGCGGACCAGGGAATCATCCCTCGCCGTCTCCATCAAGGGGCGCTCCTTGTGTCTGCCAGGGGGACCGAGGAACCAACCCACTGATTAGTGTTAAGGCCCGGAGGTCGTGGCCGCCCTGGCCCGCCAGCCCAAGCTCTCTGCCTCAAGAATGTAATTTCCACGGCGTGAAAGAGGGGAGGAGAGCCGGCCTCGGCACGGCACGGCACGGCGCGGCCATGGTCTGCGAATCGGGGGTCTCGATAATGTGATTATGAGGGAAAAGGCGATGGCTTCGGGCCCTTCTCATCGGGCTTGGCCTTGGACGCTTCAATGATGCGGCGCGTCGGCCCGTTGGCGGGGCCGCGGCCCAAAAGGTAAATCGGGGTGAGCACGGGCAAGTGGTATGTCGGCGGCGACCCTGGGGCGGGCTCCCGCGACAACTCCGAGCACGCCGCTGTGATAATCTGTCAAATACGCAAAGAAGTAAGGTAGAAGGGGGTGAAGCAAGCCGCCCCGAGCCCGAGGAGCATGACGGGGCGGGGTGTCTCTCTCTCCCTCTCTCCTCTCCCTTGTGCGTCCCCGGCCGGGCGGTCAGATGAAGGTGCGTCACGCGCCGCTTCCTGCTTCAGTGTTTGGCTGCCACTTGAACGAGACCTGAACTGTTGTGTCTGGAAGAATAATGAAGTCTGCGCCCGAACAAACAAACTTGTCCCGTAGTCGCTGTCTCCCAGACAGCGGGGCGGCGCGGGCAGTGGAGGGGGGTGGGGGGTGAGGTGGCGGCGCGGGGAGTTCAGTCCGATTCCGAACAGTGCTTTCATCGCTGTCACTCGCCAACTCGTGAGGCGTTCAGTCGAGGGTGCGAGAGAGACAGAGCGACGAAAGCATTGTTCGGATTCCGCCTGCGGCCAACTTTGCCGCGCGACAGTCCGTCCGGAAAGGCAAGGGGGGGGGGGGGAGCGCTTCCTCTGGAAGAGAGTGCTGGAACCTTGGTGCGTGTTGTGATTTTCTCCGCGACTGATTGGTTCCAGAATGCTGCCGCCTTCATCTGGCTGGGTACACACTTGGATTGATCTCCGACCCGCGCGGCGAGAGCACGATGCCGAGAGGAAAGAACAGGCGCGTTTCTGAGAATCCCCTCCAGTCTGACTGAGACCATAGCGGCCGACCAGTGTTGTCGTGGTTCCGGCAGTGAACGGAAAAATTGTAGTCTTACTTTAAAGACTGACATTACTGACTTTTGATGAAGCTCTTTGCTCTGTTTGCAGGATGGACAGCGGCGTCAGTGGGCGCGACGAGGATCTGCGAGAGGACGGCCAGCAGGACCTGCAGGACCAGCAGGACGAGGCCCTGCTCCTCTACGCGGGACCGCCGCAGCCCTTCCACGCCTGCCCGTGCCCGTGCCACCTGGACCTCGTCTACCACGACCAGGGCGGGGTGCTGCGGGTGCTAGACGATTCCGTGGCCGCTCAGGAGCTGGGAGCCGGGGGCCCCGCAGTCCGAGCCGCAGTCCGAGCCGCAGCCCTGGACGAAGAGCAGGCCGAGGACGAGCTCGTCGGCTACATCGACCGCAACAACAACGACGTCTTCCTGGAGGAGGACTTCCTCCCAGCGGAGCTGCCCGATCCCCAACGCCAGAACCAGCAAGCACACCTAGACGCACCCGAAGTGCTGTCCGAACAGGCCGAGGCCGAGGCAGGACGCCCAGAGCCGCAGGGCCTCGACTTGAACGGGGGCGAGGGGGGCAGCTGCGAGCAGGGCGCTGGCGAAGACGCGAACCGCTGGGCTGCTTAAGCCGCACCATGGTGAGTGGCGCCAGCCACGAGTCCCTGGAGGTGGTGGCGATGGACGTTGAGCCCGCCGTCGGGGGCGAGGCCGAGGCGGCCTTTCCGAACCTGGATGACCCCATGATGGGCATGATGGGCGAAGCTGCAGGTGGCGCGGGAGGCCAGGGTGAGATGGCCGGCCAGGGTGGGGTGGACGGCCAGGGTGGGATGGACGGCCAAGGTGGGATTGACGGCCAGGGTGGGATGGCCGGTCAGGGTGGGATGGCCGGTCAGGGTGGGATGGCCGGTCAGGGTGGGATGGCCGGTCAGGGTGGGATGGCCGGTCAGGGTGGGATGGCCGGTCAGGGTGGGATGGCCGGTCAGGGTGGGATGGCCGGTCAGGGTGGGATGGCCGGTCAGGGTGGGATGGCCGGTCAGGGTGGGATGGCCGGTCAGGGTGGGATGGCCGGTCAGGGTGGGATGGCCGGTCAGGGTGGGATGGCCGGCCAAGACGTCCCCGTGCAGGCTGAAGACGTCGAGGAGGGGGGCGCCCCTGACAACGCAGGGGACGCCCCTGTAGTGGCGCTGTACCGCTATGAAGAGCAAGTGCTTCTGGACGACCTCCCCGCCAGGGCCGCCATGGAGGAGGTCCTCGGGGGGCACTTTTACCGCGAACTCGACACCAAGTTTGAGAACGAGGCGGCCGATAGAGCCGAGGCGGCCAAGGTCTCGGACGGCACCCTCTCCAGCGACGAGGACACCATGCCCGCCTCGGAGTCGCCCAAGTCTCTGGAGTGCCAGGGCGTCGTGCCGGCCGCCGTCGGCGACAGGATGCGCCGCCCCAAGGTGCGTTGTTGTTGGCTTTATGGACTGTTCCGCCGTTAGTGTAGGAGTGCTTGTTGTATGCTCTCTCCCTTGACGCCATGCGTCGCCGTGCGTGTTCCCGAGTCCATAACGTCAGCAACAACGCTAGGTGCGGGGCTTGTTCGACGACCTGGGCAGCGCGCCGTGGGAGTGGGTGGCCGCGGCCAGCCGCCCTCTCAGGCAGCGCGACCTGGACAACCCCGTGATCGAGGCCATCGTCACCCGCTGCCGCTACCTGCACCACACGCTCGGGCAGGCGGGAGAGCCCTCCTCCCCTTCCTCATCGCCCTTGTCCCGCTCCTTGGAGAACGACTACACCGTCGCCGAGATCTGGGGCATGCTGCACCGGTACGTCAGACCGCCAGACAGCAGCATGCCGAACAGCGATGGAAAACTTTATCTCCGACTCTAATCTAACCATTTTCTTTCACCAGACTCCTCGGCGAAATTGGACCTTCCTTCAGCTTGAATGACCCTAGGCATCGGGACGTGAGGACCCTGTTCACCCGGAATGAAATCCAAGATGACCTCTTGTGGCTGCAGTAGGTGCACCATGTCAACTTGTCGAACTTGTCACAAAAATAGGTATACTTTTGTTTCAGTCAGTCTAATGGTTGCGTTTGACTGTGGCAGGGAAATGTACCACAAGAATGGCATCAGCCACCGGGCGCAGGGCCAGCTCTGCGAGACGTGAGTCTTTCCGTTTCTGTGTCCACTGCCCCGTGCCGTGGCGGCCGTGGCCCACTCCATGGCTCTGCCCTCTTCCTCTGCACGCAGGTTTGGGCGGCAGTTCGACGGCTCGGAGATGGTGTCCCTCTTCGACCTGTGCGACTGGTTAAACTTCATGCAGCTGGACCTGACGGAGGCAGGTGGCGGTGGACGGTGGCTGTCAGTGTCCCTGAAGAAGCACGCCGCCGTGTCCATCTCCGAGCTGCGCCAGCACCTCGGCGCCAACCTTGACGCGCCCGACGACTCGGACGAGGTGACCAGCGCCCTGTGCGACGTGCCCCTGCACCAGACTCTCAGCAACTACTTCTGGATGTTGTGGGGCCTGCGGCACGCACTCGACGTGTCCGACCCATGGAATAAGGAGTATCAGGTGGCGCTTCAGTTCCTTCAGTTCCCCCAGCGTGCCGTTCATCTTTGGCTCTGTTGTGGACGGCGTTGTTGACACGTCTGTTTGCCATGTTGTTAGGACTATGCGTTGTTGCGGAAGCGCATGCTCAACTCCAGCCGGTGCGTGGCGCAAGACAACATCTTGGGCAGCTCCACGCAAGCCGCCAACTATCTCGGCGTCAGCGTCCTGACCGTCCAGACCGTCCACACCATCGAGACGGACGATGATGAGGACACAGCGGACAGCCCATAACAGCGGCTGCCGGTCTGCGACGGCGACCGCGCAGGCCGAGCAGACCCTCCAGCCTCCCGGGGCCACGGTGACGCCCCACCGACCGCGCCGATCCCGCCGCTGCAGTCGTTCTCAGCGATCACCGGGTCAGCCAGCGAAGGGCAGAACAACCTTGAGAACAAATATGGCCCGGAGTCCAATCGGCGACGCTCCAGCTCCAGCAGCTCCGCGGGCAGCCCGGACCAAGGCCTGGCCCCGCCGTCGGTGGAGAGGGTCTTCCTGCGCCCGAGCTTCCACGACAATCTACGCCTCCGGTTGAGGCAGGTGGACGAGGAGCGAGGCATCCCCCCGGACGGCTCCGGGCACTCTGGCCCCAGAGGCGTGCTTCGCTACCCGCAGGGGCCGCTGCATGAGCGCCCCCAGTGGGTGCTGCGGGCCCTCAACGGCCGCTTGGTGCACGACGTCGAGGCCGGCGTCGGGACCAGCGTCGAAGCCGGCGTCCAAACCAGCGTCGAAGCCGGCGTCCAAACCAGCGTCGAGGCCGGCGTTGGGACCAGCCTCGAGGCCGGCGTCGAGACCAACTTCGAGACCAGTGTTGAGGCCAGCGTCGATGCCAGCACCTTGCAGCCCAGGACGCCGTGCTTCCTCCAGCCTGCCATGGTGGAACGCCTCCGAAACGCCCACACCCCCGTGGCCACTCGCGCCTCCTGCATCCAAGCCACGATCAACGCCACGGCCTTCACCACGGCCTCCACCACGGCCTCCACCACGACCTCCACAACGGCCTCCACAACGGCCTCCACCACAGCCGCTCGCGCCTCCAGCGAGGCCGCCGTCAGGATCCCCGTCATTTTGCCCACCGCATGGCGATCCCCCAACGACTGGCCTGGGGTCCAAGCTTGTGACCTGGTGCATCGTGCGCTGGACGAGGAGGACACCTTCGAGGCCTTCGCGAGCCACTTCCAGCTGCTGTTGCTGGGCAGTGACTTGCCCGCCATGCAGGAGCTGCTGGTGGCGTCCCTGGCCGTCATGCGCATGGTGGCGCCGGAGTCGCGGCAGTACGAGAAGGTGCTGGCCTTCTTGCGGAATCGCTGCATGGAGCTGGTGGGGGAGCTGATGCTGGCCGTGCACGAAAATCGAATGTCCTTGCAGGACTTCGAGAGGACCTACACGCGGGTGCTGTCGATATTTGACGAGACGGCACGGAGGGAGCTCGAGGCCCTGGCAGATGAGCTTCAGGACACCAATTTACGCGAACTCTTTGAAAATGCTAATTAATGAATTTATCATTCATGCCGTCACGTGGCTACCGTAGTGATTTGCGAATTTTTATCGCAGGGTTAGGAGGTTGGCATTCTTATTTTCTTATTAATACCGATTATTTTGATAAATGTTTTTCTGTTATTCATTGTGTAATGCTTCAAATCATAAGTGCTGGTACCGTGACTCTTATACGTCTCGTTTTGTTTGTGTTCTAAGTTTTCCTATTTAAGTTTTATACTATGTGTGTGTGCCTTCTTGGTTGTGAGCTCAACGAAAAAAAAATTGCCGTTGGTCACTTTTGTGAATAATGAATGTTTTTTTTACTGTTATCAATAAATATGCTTTTAATTTGTGATAAACAGTGATAAATGTTTTGATGTTAGTTGTGTAATTTGTTGTAAGTTTAAAAATTTTTCTTTAATGTGATATGTTTGTAATGGTACTTTAAAGTTTATGTCGCACAGACAAATATTTATCATTGTGTAAGGAGACTGTAAAGTGTTGTGTTTGCAGGTGTGCCTGCACTCCTAGAATCAGCTACATATCTTAATTAGCCCCTTGCGACTGGTATGCGTTCGGCGACAGCCATGTCAGTTGTGTGTCTTTCTTTCCTTCCTCTCTCTCTCTTTCGGTTCGTACGCCTTTTGTCCGAACAACACCGCCTATCTTCAAATTGTTATTAAATTACTCAGCTGCAACTTATGCTCAAACATTCTATTTGTACCTTGTGGGACTATTTTTAAGACTGTCCTCGACCAGAACCGTCTTCTTGTGTGTGTTTTATCCCCCTTCGTTGCCATTGCGAAGAACGTGACATGTTAAATTAGTTAGTGTGAAGAGTAATTATGTATCCTTAAATGTTATATATATATATATCTGCCCTGTTTTCAAGGCAGGAAGAATGAAAATGCTCAGCATGTAATCCTGTGAAACCCCTTCCTCTCAAGTTGTAATTAACTGATTCTTAATTGTTTATTAATTAACTGTTGCATGTTTATGTGTTCGTTTAAAAGTTAAGTTATTTTAATTTCGTTTTCAAGACGAATGGAAAATCCGTTCGCTTGTGCTTGGTATACAGGGAACATAAGTTGGTAGATCTTTAAGTATATATTGATTATGCCGTATTATGATTAACGTATATGTGTGAATTTCTAACTACGTAATGTACTAGACCAACTGTAGGTCACCTCTTGCCTCTTTCCCATCCTTCCCACGCAGGCATGATGTACTCTTTAGCCCCCGTCCTCTCCCCTCCTCTCGGCTCATTATGGGAGGTGGCCTTACACCAGCCCCCTTGTCTCGCACTCTCTTCCTGGCGTGAGGGGAGTTTCTACCCCCATACCTCCCGGATCCCAGAATTGGGGCATTCCCTCTCATCGTTTTGTGCCATGCCTGAGGTGCGAAGTTGTACATATCTATGTTGTACCTGTCTTTTTCCTGTGAATGTTGTTGTTTCTGTTTTTTGATGTTTGATTGTATATCCATGGACGTAAATACAAGGGGTTACCCACTCTGGTAATCGTGTGTGCACTTCGTCCGGTAATCATTGGTAATCCACACACCAAAACTGGCTAGATTCGCCGTTTTTATCGGATTTTGGGATTTTTCTTATGAAATAAGGCCAAAATGCTCTTAGCTGGCCAAAATTATGGAGTTTTTTGAGTTTGTAGGTAATTACTGGTAATCAGTAATCCTGTGTACACTCCTGAGCTGAGTGGTCAACCCCTTGCGTAAATACACAAAATAATAACGATGGAAGGCCTTTTTGCAAGCTTTATTCGTCGTCGTCCTGGGGCCGCTCCCGCTCCTCCCACACCTTGTCCCGGCGCTCGCGGCGCTGGAAGTCGTGTGCGTTGCGGTGCGCGTGCGAGGCCAGGGTGTGCCTCTCCAGGCCCAGCTTGTTGGAGTAGGCCATGCGGCACGGGCACAGGAAGCTCAGGTGGGTGGCCACGTGCTCCACGAAGGTGTCCTGCAGGCGGAACTCCGCGCCGCACTCACCGCACTCGAAGTTCTCGCCGGGCGGCGTCGGCTGCTTCCACATGCCGACCTGCGGGAACAAACGGGCACACGTCAGAGGTCTGTGTCAATCGGTGTCGCTGGAGGGCCTGCACTGTAAAAAATTCCGTACTTTTGTACGGAAATGGTACAGAAAAATATAGTACGGGGGTACGGAGAAAAGTACGGAACGTTCCGTACTTGCTCCATATGAACCCATGTAAATGGGTACGGAAAAAGAGTGCGGAACGAAGGCATTAAAATTATGCCCTTAAAGGGCGTAAACGATTTACGCCCTTAAATGGCATAATTCGTTAATGCCTTTGGGAAGGGCATTAAAATTTTGCTTGAAATTCCTATACCATTTACGCCCTTCCCAAGGGCATAAACGATTTATGCCCTTGAGAAGGGCGTAAAAGAGTATTTATGCCCTAAAGGGCATAATTTTTATGCCTTTGTTTTACCAGTGTAGTTGGCAAGTACGGACGGTCCAGGAAAACTATTGACCAGACATGTTCCGTACCTTTTCCGTACTTTTTTCTCACAGTGTGCTGTGGACTGATTTCGCACAGGGCGGCCGTCGGTCTGTCTCTCTCGCCCCCTGATGGGGCGCCCCATGAGTGCGAGAGAGACAGACCGACGAGAGCGGTGCTTGCTCGGGCTGCTGCAGCCTGCTGGCCAGCATGCTGGCCTACCTTCCTGCGCAGGTGGTACCACAGGTGTCTGTCGACGCTGCTCTGGCACAGGAACGAGCGGTCGCACTCCTCGCAGTAGTACGGCCGGACGTTGGGCTTCCCCAGGAAGTCGTTGGAGGGCTCGGGGAAGGCCGACTTGATCTTGCGGGCTATCTGCTCGCCTGGAACAGGAGCAGGGTTTACAGTGGGCCGGCCCGAGAGGCGCGATCGGCTCATGACACGCACACTCACCAGGCTTGGCGGGCTCGAGCGGAGGCTGCGTGTAGCGACGCACGCCACTGCGAACAAAGGGCGCAAGAAACGTCATGTTGGGGTGCAACTCTCGACTAGGCGACACGTGCACGGCGAGCCCCGGTGTGTACCACGGTGTGGCTGCCACGCCACGCCCTTGACATTGGCCGTGTCGACAGGGTCCCTGTGGGGCTGTCTAGGGCTGTCCGGCACGCGACCTTTGACTCGGCGGTGCAGCGTGCCAGCATGGTGCCAGGACCCCCCAACCCAACCCAACTCCCCCCCCTCCCTCCCCTCCCCCACAGCAGACGCCGAGGAATCCTACCCTCTCGCGCGGCGAACGCCGCAGGAAACAACAACAAGCAAAACTCCGAAACCGAATGATATGAACTGAAAATGGAAAGGTGTCACTACTTTCTCCCCCTTAAAGGATTGAGGCAAGTATCTTTCTGACCAAAAAATAGGGTGAAATTTTTGTGTTTTGCCGTTAAAGGATGGCATTTCTTCAAAGAAAACAAGGGTCAGCTCACAGATGTCTGATCTTTTCGGTAAAGTCACAGTTTTTTCGGCGTTACATTTGTGTATGGCCTTTCTTAGGCGATACTTTCTGTGTCGCCGAAAATGGGCGCGACGTCTCAGCCTCTGAATTTCGGAGTAAGGTGGGGCCGCCGACAGCGTCGGGACGGAAACACGCGAAAGACTCGGCGAACGACCTCCTCGCCTGGAAAATCTTGAAACGGCGACGAGGGTCGGCGTTCTGGAAGGAAGGGATGAAAGACGCTGCGACACTGGAGCGTCCGGCTTGCTAATCAAGGGCGGCCGAGGGCCGAGCGACGCTCAGCGACACTCACCCAGCGCGGCGTATCTCGTCCATGGCAAGACAACGAGGCTGTCGCCCCGAGGACTCGGCACTCGGAAGACTCGCTGGGACGGGCGGTACGAAGCGGCACCCTGTGGCACCCTGTGCGGACCGCGTCTTCTCACCGACTGTGGTCTAACGAGCCATGCGGCAGGAGCCAGAACAACACCGGTGGACCGATGCCGAGGGTCGTTTCCGTCGCCCTGTCTCTCTCGCACTCACAAACGCCCCGTGTGGGTGCGAGAGAGACAGAGCGATGAAAGCGCCTCTCGGCGTCGGCTTGCCAGTCCCTGTGGCACGCGCCGCGGCTTGCGCTGCTTGCGCCCATTCGCGGCTATTTGCGGTAACACACGACTCGCTTCTCGAGTGGAGTGACTCGAGGAGCGAGGAGGTGATTGAGCCACGCCCTCGGCCTTCTCGGCCTCGGCCGTGCCGCCTGCGACGTCGGCAACCCTAGCGTGCGCCGCGCACGCGTGTGCGGCGGGCTGGCCCACCCTGGGCTTGGCGGGCGGCGGCGGGCCGTCGTTCACAGGGCCTCTGGCCGCGAAGGCGCTCGCCGTTTATCTGTCGCTGATTCTCAGACAAAGAAAGTACGGCAGTAAGAGGCGGAAAACGGGATCAAAAGACTTTCTCAAAATTCATGCCATGTTCGTAGTTTCAGCCGCTGCAGCAACGGCGTCGTGCTTTGGACGCGATTTCAGATTCGCGCGCCGCGCTGGCGCACCGTTATGCGAAGTCCGCTCTATTCGCAGAATATCCGTTATTCACACACCGCTTTGCGGTTGCGGCGGTTGTTGCAGTCGCGGTTCATTTCTTGCTCTGCCCGCCCAGTCAGAAAGTGCTTTGGTGTCCAGTGCCCTTCCACTTGCTTACATTCTGTGTCCTGTCGTGTCTTAACTTAGAATCAGAAACCTATATTTTTTTAAGCAGAATCTCATTCTTTTCTTGTTTCCTCCGTCTGGAAATTTTAAGTCATGTGGAACATTCGGACTTTGTCTGCGTTCATCGTGGTGGTGACATTTTCGGTGCCTGCTTATTCTTGTAAGTTTATTTAACTATTCTATCATACTAGTTTTTGAAAGGTAGTCTAGATCTCGTTGAATGTTTTCTCAGTACAGAGGTGTTGATTTTCAAAATTAACACTCTGCCAACATTTACTTTTCCAATGTATAGGTTAGGTGTCAAACTGTCAAATTCATTCTTTGTCCATTGATGTGCCTCTTTCATAGTATCTTATAGTGGTTATTATTTCTTATTCATATTAATTTCCCTTTTTATGTCTGAACAGCTGCCCTTGAGACACAAGAATGTTCACTGATGACACTTCCCAGTGGCATGAGACTGCACTGTCCAGACCCGAAAGAACCGGAGAAGACTGATTGTTGCTATGACAAAGAGACACCAGTGTGTTGCCTCATGGACAAGGAGGGCCAAAAGTAAGTTACTGTATTACTTGATGAGGGGATGGTAAAAAATATAAACTGTATTTGATATTCTCAAATCCGATTTGGTTTCAGGCTGGTGATGATAGTTGCTTTGTCTGTCATAAGCTCCTGTTTTATACTGACAGTTTTGGTCATAGTCTGTTGCTTCTGTCCCAAGTGTTTGCTTTATGATGCCTGCCGAGCAAAATACACACGAGGAGAAATTATTGCTTACAGTAAGTTGCTCTTCAATTCTCAACTCCCCTTTGTTCAACAGGCAATTTTTAATATTGTTATTCCCTTATTTCAGCAAAAGAAGAAGAGATGGCTTTGAATTCTACTATGCCGTATGAAGACCAAACTGAGAAATCAAGTTACAGCACCCAAACTATAAAAATCAAACCAATAGCTGATGTATGAACACTGCGGTTCTTTCATATTGTTTTGTAATGGTTTTGTTGAAGCTGAGTCTGGGTACTTGAACTCCCTCCATTCCCTCCAGTGTTATTTTATTTATTTTTTCTTTGTCAGTATTCCTACTAAGTAACTATTTATTTTTATTTCTTGATTCTTTAATTTTTACTTCTTTGATCTCTTATTCCCTTTTTATTTTTTTGTCTGGTAGGGAGGTCTGTATTAATAATTTTTTTTCACAATGTAATTAGCTATTTATCTTCATGTCTAAAATATTGTGTCTTCTGTGGCATGTTTTACTGGTTTTACATATAAGGACTGTGCATCAAGTCCACTATACAATCATTAATCTGGTGTGCATTTGATATGGTTGTGACATCTCCTGGGGCATGCATTTTAATGCTCTTCTCCATAAATTTTCTGTAGTTTAATGCAGGCTTGCTTTTGTATTCGTTTTTGACACCATGAAACAATTTTGTACAATTTTTATCTCTACTGTTAAATTAGAATGTAAACTCAGACCCCACAACTGTGTGACTTCCAAGCTTTGGAACTTTTTTCCAAAGCAACTGAAGTCTTATTGCAGTATTCTATTTTGTAAGTGGACCTATGCTTTGGAGTTTATATTGAGGTTTATCTTAACAAAACCTCTGAGACTTTTTTTGTCCCTTCTCCAAAGCCTCCTAAACATATTTTTCATACACAATGAGTTAGTAAGCTAGCTCACGAGTCTGCTTTTTTGTATCCCTCTAGTATAAGTAATGGAAACTTGTGTTCACCTTCATTGGAAGGCTTTTGCAAAGTTTGATAAGCTAGACATAATAATCTGCCTGGCCTGAGCTTATATTCGTTATTATTATGTGATGTCTTCTGAAAAAGAAACATTGTGATTGTAGATGATATAGTTGTAAAGAATCATATGTAATTTTTACTTGGCATGAAAGCCTTTTACTTTTGTAAATTTTTGTATTGTCCAGCCCAGTTCTTGCCTACATGAAACTTTGTATGTGAAACTTTTAGTGTAAGTTCTGTGCAGCTGTTCTGATATCTGTCAGATGTTGCTGTTTCTAGTCAAGAGTAAGTTGGTACAAAAACGTTTTCTATGCATAAGGATCATTTAATGAGCAAAATAGTTTTAATTTTCTCAGCCTAAGTTTGTTATTTTAACAACTTCACACTGCATGCAATGTCCAAAATCACTTTTCTTTTCATCATCTCAAGAAAGCAGCTATAGCTTCTATATTGAACTCAATTTGCTTTGTCGCCTTGTACTATAACAGCCAATATGTTTTGTTTAAAATGTAGTCGTCCAAATCTCAGTACTCAGCTTCAGTTGAGTACACGGCTGATTTTAATTTAGTGTGGACGTGCCAAATCCAGTTAATGTAATGGTATTATGAGCTGCACATGTAATTGCCAATGAGTGTTTAGGGCAACATTTTAGTGCCAAACTTGTACCGTCCAGGGTCTCTGAAGTAGTAGTGCTTCAACTTCTTCAACCCTTCAGTGTTAATGCTTCTTTTTGAAATAAAACAATAACCAACGTAATGTGAGTTGATTAGTATCCTATCCAACACTTGGAAGATCAAGGAAACATTTAAGTACATTTAACTAGAATAATAGATTTTATTGATCATCAATACTGCAATATGAAGAGCACATTGAAGTCACCAGGTTTAACTTAATTTGGTTGAATTTGAAACTATTGATTATGGTCCCTTCAATAGCAAAGCTTTTTTTTTTGATTAAAAAGAAACATAAAATCCTCAAATTAAAATTATCTAAAACAACATAATGCACATTTCAAAATATGTAAATCAACCACATCACATGATTTGTCACTAAGTTCTAATAAAGTCAATACCGGAGTTCATAAAAAATCACATAACTAGAAACCTAGTTCAATCGCGTACATCATTACGCAAATTATTAGAGTCCTTTGAATGTCAGAATAGGCGCTTTTCATAAGAGAACAGGCTGTGAACATTGCCTTCTTGCTGGGCAGAGTTTGAACGTCGCTCCAACTTGAGTTCTCCAGAATACATCATGGACCTAGAAAGGTGGAATAGAAACAGATCATAAAAATGCTTCAACCCTCTTATTCTAAAGCACACCTAAGCATTAAAACATAAGACCCCTCACCTCAGGGCTGAAAGGCTTCGAGATCCAATGTCCTGGCATCCATGTCTGATACCGCATGTGAGGTAAGGTAGGAACCGTCGCACTGATCCCTTGTCAACGATAGCACCACTAACACCTTGAGCTACTTTTAACTTGTCCAATTCACTGTAAATAATAACCAAACATGACCACAGCACTGAAAATTATTTAAAAAAAAGTAATAACTTAATATTTACTTACTTATGGAAGTAACGGTCCATGGCCGCTCCCTTAGCATCCTTGCGGTTCATGGCCTCCAAACTACCCATGCCTCGGTATTTCTTCAGTCTAACACCATCAGAGAAATAGTATTCTCCAGGAGCTTCAGAGGTACCAGCTAACAAGGAGCCCATCATAACTGGAAGTAGAAAACACTTGTAAATTGCCCGAGGAAATGATTGGAAACACAGGACTCAGCTTAAAGTTAGGCTGAAAGTCTTACCTGTCGAAGCACCTAAAGAAAGGGCCTTAATGATATGTCCTACATACTGGATGCCACCATCGGCTATTACAGGAACACCAAATCGTCTGGCATACTCTGCTACCTTGTAGACAGCAGTACCCTGAGGCCTACCCACAGCCATGACTTCTTGTGTTATACAGATAGAGCCTGAGCCCATACCTACACGAAGACCATCAACACCAGCATCAATGAGATTCTTTGCTTGGGCTGCTGTCACAACTGTAAAAAACGAAGACGAAATGTGTTATGTGACAAGTACAAAAAGTTAGAAGTGCTTTAGTTCGGAAAAGTCCTTACCATTCCCTCCTACCACTTGAAGTTCGGGATAGTTTTGTTTAATAAACCTAATCATATCAATTTGGTAAGTAGAGTTTCCTTGAGAAGAATCCTACAGAAAAGAAGATTTAAAAAATTAATTCAAAACAACATTTCAGATAAGAAATTTACTTATCTCAATAGGACTAACTTACAAGCACGACGACATCCACTCCAGCAGCAGCAAGAAGACGTAGTCTTTCTTTGTCATTTTCCCTGGTACCAATGGCTGCACCAACTAATAGCTGTTTGTTGTCATCCTTGCTAGCATCTGGGTAGCTGCGGGCTTTCTTCAAATCAGTTCTAGCAATTAATGCAACTAACTCATCAGCATCATTGACTATAGGTAATTTGCCCTTCTTTGACTTTTCGAGGATATCATTAGCTTCTGTTAAGGTTACTCCAGCGGATGCCACAACAAGATCTTCCCTTTTGGTCATGACCTGCAATGGTTCCTGACAATTAGACAGGCGTTTAAATGCCAATCAAAGCATAGCAAAAAGCAACAAGCATCATCAAAAATGATTGACAAGACCCCAACAGTACAGGCTGCTAAGCAAAATTGTGCGAGAGGAATGTCAATTGGATTGGTGGGTGCAAGCTAGAGACGAGCCAGAAGCTTTAGGTCATTGAATTCACTCACATTTCCAAGCTTGATGTTCTGGTTTGTCTTTCCTTCCAAGAAGTCTATGTCACGAGAAGTGACCATACCTAATAGCTTGCCACCTAATTTTCCTGTGTTTGTCACTGGGATACCACAGAAGCCATGTTCTTTCTTTGTTTCAAAAACATCACTCACCTAGTAAAGCAAATAAACATGTAACATAATTAGAGCAATAAATTGATTTGGCAAAAACAAAAAGTTTTAGCAATACATGTTTATTATTAAGGTTGGCTTCAATTGAGGGGTCAAAACTCAAGGATTGGCATGCTAGTAAAGAGGAAATATAAATTGCTACTACTCTGGGAACAAAAGTGAAAAATTATATACACTAATGAGAGGAAAGGAGAAATAGAGGGAAAAAAGGGGAGGGGGGACAGCTACAGGTAATATTCAAAACAGGAAAATTATTAATTAATTACTTACAAGATTATCAGGTTTCAGAACCACTGGGTCTCGAATGAATCCATGCTTGTACTTTTTAACTTTGTTTACTTCATTGGCCTGATACTCTGGTGTGCAGTTATGATGGATGAAGCCAATGCCACCACATAGCTAAAAAAAATAAAAATAAAAAAACAAAAAATAAAAAAAAACATGCAAGCAATTGTCATATTATACCCAGCTGGTGACTTACAGCCATAGCAATTGCCATTTCCGATTCGGTAACAGTGTCCATCGGGGAAGAGACCAACGGGGCCTTCAAGGTGATCTTCTTGGTAAGAGCCGAGGTGAGATCCTGCAACACGAAACAATGTTAGAATTGAGTCAGCACAAACACACCCTTAGGAAACAAAACGACAGTCCCGAAACATCTCGGTGAGCCTCCTCACAGGTGGCCTTGAGACGACCGCCCCGCCCCGCCCCGCGAGGCAAGGCCAGCCCCTGGCCTTCCCCACCGCCCTTCCCGCGACCACCGCGACCCGCCCCACCTATCGACCATGCGTCAGGCGGGAGCGTCATAGGGGTAGCGCCGGGGAGGCGCGGGTCCAGCGTCCAGCGCTCTCCCTTGCCGTCGGGCCGTCGCGGGTTCGAATACCACCGGCCCAGCGTACGTCCCGCGCGTAATCGCAAGTTTACGTCACGGCGAATCCGAAACGCTGCGCGCCGCGCGTCTCTGGTGGTCTACTGCACGCACCGCCGGGCCATGGCCCAATCACGGCGCGCATCTCGTTATCAGGGAAAAGGAGGAGGGGGAGGGGGCACTACTCTACTCACCACTTCGTCGGCGGAGAAGTCAATAAATCCGGGCAGAATGATGAAGTCACTGCAACAGGCAAACAAACGTGTCAAACAAACAGGCAGCATTAGCAGGGTCTTTCGACCAACAAGTCTCCGGGGGGGGGGGGGGGGGGGAGACCGCGTGCCCTTCACTGGTGGTCCTGCAGGCCTCCCAGGCCGCGGGGAAGCCCAGAAGCGCAGAAGGGCTGCGCCATGGCTGGGGCTGGCCCTGGGTGAGCCGATTAGGGGAAGGACGACCGCGTGTCCGCGTCCACGTCAACGCCACCAACGACATGACGCAGAGCTGCCCTTCGAGGCCCACGCCCAGTCGCGGGAATCGAGAGGCCGAGAGGCAGCCGCATCGGCGTCTAATCCTTCCCTAGTAACCGTGCGGTAACTAGTCGCAGCCTTGGAATCCAAGGAGCACGCGCGATCAGCCGTCCTGACATTCCTGAACCACTTACATAACCGGCCAAGTTCCAGGATGACAAACACCGACCTCGAACCCCCCTCCCTCCTCCTGCTCCTTCCGTGGTCAGTACAGCTCCGCGTAGAGGAGGTCTGCTCTGTCTGTCTCCAAGCCTCCTGGACTCGACTCCCTGCTCCACGGCTCACCGCAGGAAAGGGAAGGGAATGGAATGAGAGGTGTCGGATAGCAGACATCCTGCTGAGGAATTCTTTGGAATCAGTTGGCTCTGACCGGGCTAGCCAGCCAGGCTTGTTGAGCCTGCAGACGTCTTCCGAGCACTGCTTTCGTGGCTCTGTCTCTCTCGCACTTACACGGGACGCCCCATGAGTGCGGGAGAGACAGAGCGACGAAAGCGGGGCTCGAAATGAGCCTGCAGGGCTCGGTTCCCTCGGCTCGGTCCTCGCGGTCAGTGGCCGGCCCTCCCGCCACCATCCTTGTTTTGCTCAGGCATGAGTGATCGCCGGTAAGGCCAGTAAGGCGACCTGGCCGGCTGGCTGCTGAGGCCGGTTATTTATATCCCGGCGCGATGGAGACACCCACCTCCCTCCTCTCCCCCGACCCGAGGATAGCGGCCCGATAGCGGCCATAGCGGCCTGGAGCCGACAGGGCCGCGCGGAAGGGATTTACATAATCACGAGAGCGCTCAGCTCTCACGCCATTGTAGAATTTCGATGACATTCAGACGCAAATCAAATTAGACACATTGGCCAGTTCGAAAATAACAGGAGAAAAAACAGCGGACGAAAACAGCGTCAAGGCCCCGGGTGCACCACGACAGTTGTAACACCATCAAAGGAGACAGCTCAGTAGGGCTTCCCTGCTCAGCTGGCTGTGGCTAGCCTTCGAAGTGTACACGAGCGGCACAAGATGAGGGCTCTCCCTCTCCCTGCTGCAGCAGAGGAGTAAAGGACCAAACCAGCATGTACAAGTTTTCCTCCCTCCTCCCCCTCTGCAGCTGGTCTGGAAACTGCCACTAGTTGCAACCCTGGATTAACCCCATCCCCAAGACCTCGCATCACATGGTCAGTCCCACGGGTCCAGCCGATTCCCAGAAGCTCCCCGGGGGTGCCCCACCGTTTCCAAGAGACGTCCTGTAAACACGTCGGGTTTTCTGGGATTCGTAATCGGTTCTGAGTCTCAGGGTGCAGGTTTGCCCGGCCCCAAGGGAGAAGGCAAGGCAGAGTCGGGGTTCGTCCAGGAGGGGGTTGCACCCAATGGCACCCCACCCCACCCACCCCCGCGCCACGGCTCGGGGCCGCGACGAGGGGTGGCAGCGCAGGCGGGACCCGCCCCAGTGGCCAGACACCCCTCCCCCTCCCCCGGCCCGCGTACGACGCACACCGACGTCGTCGCGGACCTCAATCGAAGCCCCATGGCCCCCGCGACGTGCTCGTCAACACGGGTCGGGGCGACGGGCTGGTCCCTAACCTCACTCCCACGCGCACCACGCGCCGCAGCAACACCAGAAAGCGCACCCTGTGCGTGCTTTAAGACTCACTTGTAGGTGAGGCCGTCGCCGCTGCTGAAGAGCTGTGCGCCGGTCAGGCCGTCCTCGGGCACGTAGCCAGTGCCGCCGCAGATCAGGTAGTCGGCCATGCTACTCAAGGCGGAGGGCTGCACAGCTGACTGGGAAGCTGGGCTGTAGGCTCGGCTGCTGGCGATGTGCGACGCCGTGGGTAGGCTTTGCGGGGACGCTGCGCGATGATGCTCCTGAAACGGGCAGGTGTCGGTTACGGCGGGTATCACCAGAGCGAAGGAGCCAGGGCCCGCGACTGGCGGTCCTTCCTTTCCCACACGTGCAGCTGCGGCACTGCAGTCACCGTCCGCACCTGTCAAAAGCACGAGCAGCACAGAGTTGCTGCAAAGCGCGAGCCTCGCGACCCGAGCCGCTACGGCGCACGCCGCGCTCGCGCTGCGTTCGGGCGGTCGTCCGGGGGGTTCGGCCAGGTTCGGCTCCACTTCGGGTGGCCCGGAAATGGCCTTTCGCGAGTCTAGCTGCACAAAGCCGCGAAACACAAAGGCAGATTCAAATCGGGGAGGGTGAAAGGAGGAAAGGCTGCGAAATGTGGGGAAGAAACACGTGCGTGACTCCTTGGGATTGAAGTGAATAAGTGGATATGTGTTTGACGGGCGCAGTTTCTCCCAGTCGCGTGGGACTTGTGACGAATGCCGTGCAACCCTAACTGAACCGCACTGTACTAGCGGCGTAGTCTGCCTAGTCTCGCGCAAGGGCACCTCCACAGTGGCAGACGAGATCGAGCTTGTGTGTGCATCGTGAGTTGTAAGTCAAGTTATTTACATCAAATTCTTGTTTCAAATTCTTGTTATCAAAGGCTGCATCGTGTTGAAACGAACGTATCCTAGTTTGTCAAGGAGCGTTCAGAGTTTTTCAAATTGAATGTAATGGCATCAACTTTTTGAAACCAATCTTTCTTTTCAATCTGTGTGCGACAGCTCCCCGCCACTAGACACAAAATCGTATTGGATAACGTATTTCGTCCAATATTGTTTATTAAATTTTAGTAATAGTACGTTGTTTAATAATCTTTTAGTTCTTATTGATCAACCCGATAGTTATCCCAAATAGACGTTTAAGCTTGGGTCCATGATAGATCGAGTTGTTGTCCTTAACCAAGCCAAAAATCTTGGACCATGTTTTCTTTTTCAAATCATGATTTTGTACAGTTGGAGTCTTCAAAAGATCTCCCCTGGGCCATTGATACTTTTTCTTAGTACTTTCAAATTTTATTTGGCGTACTTTTTTATTTGATTTGACTTGTGTTCATCCACATTTGAGATACCAATCCACATTGCTTGGGATGTATTGTTGCAGATCAAACCTTCAACATGAGTGACACTCCAAAGGCTCAGCCTCCAGCTGAGGTTCGTTTGAAACGATTTCTTCATTATGGCTCGGAGTCAGCTGTATGTGTCCCTGGAGATCGAGAGTTCCTCAAGTGTTTTTTGATGGAGAACCTTCCTTCTATCGAGGAAATGTTAGCTGATTGCCCTCCTGAGAAGCAAGGCGATGCTGTTAATCACATTATGAAGGTAAGCTTAAACTAGATTGGATCCATTGTAAATAATATTATTGTCAGTAAACCTTGATGAGATGTGCATTGGAACTGTCAGTGCTTTACAAAGAAGCTTTATCTGTCTTTTTTAAGGCCTTTATGGATGGTTACTCCGGATACCCAGAATGCTTGATATTTGCCTTGGCAGTGTGTGCTTGTCAGAAGACAAGTGAGCGGTTGCGTTCTCAAGCATACAATGCCCTGAAAACTGTCTGTAAAACACCAAAGGACATTTTCCTTTTTGTATCCTTCACCAAAAAACTTTCTGCTCCGCATAAAGGTATTAGGCTGGATCATGTTTTTCATTTAAGGTAATTTAGCTTCTTGTGAAAAAAATGAAATAAACCTGATGGTTGAAATTCTTATTTATCAGGCCATGGAAATGGGTGGCGAAATGCGCTGACTCAATGGTACCTAAGCAAAGAACCCATGGACATGGCTGCTAGTGTATCACTTTTTCGTGGATTTTATGGTTTCACCCACAAAGACCTTTTTAGACTTTGCCACATTAAGGCAGAAGACAAAGGTTTGTATTCTGGATTATTATTTTTGGTTACGTTGTGTTGACTGAATTAAATAAGCACTATTTCATTGTATTTCAGTAAAGGGCGCAATTGTTCAGTATGTCATGAAAGGTCTTGAGGCATCTAAAATGACTTTTGACAAGGAGGATGATCCGACTATCCAGCAAGTGTTTTCTTATCTTCAAATTGTAGAAGAAATTAAACATCAAACTGATGTGCAGGCATCTGCCCGGCTCATAGAACTGCACAACTTGCCAATTGTTGTAGTGCCTGCCCACAATGTGAAATCACCTGAAGTATGTATCTTTTCTTATAGATTAAAGAAGATATTGAAGTGGTCAGCTATTTCTATTGTTGTTCTTTTTCAACTCTCAAATTCTAAGAATTCTTCGTGTTTTTGCTTTGCAGGTATGGATAGCTGCGGTGCCAAACATGCCTCTTGGTGAATTGCTTGATAACCTAGTGCGTCTTAGTTGCGCTGGTCTCTTGAAGTCTGGGCCGCTTGAACAAAAAATCGTAGACCGCCTTCTTGACCAAACAGCTATTGTTGAGTCTCATTTACACCCCACTCAAGTATACTGTGCCATGAAACGTTACGAATGTCATGCAAAGTAAGTGTGTCAAATGTGGTCAAATGTGAAGGAACGCAGCAATGTGCCTCAAAAGTAGTCTAAAACAAAAAAAAATTGTTTCAGGAATACTCATGAGTTCATGGAGAAGTTAATTAAAATGAAAAAGGTTGAAAAAGAGTTGAAACCAGCTCCAAAACCAAGTACTAAGATACTTGATGCCCTTAACCACCTGCTCAATTCTACTCTAAAGGTTAGAGGATCGACTTTGTGTTTGTGCTTTTGGTTCAGTTCTTGACTTGACTTTGAACTATTATTGAACAATGATTTTATTTGCAGTTGCTGGTGCCAACTGGTAAGCGGTATCTTGTCGCAATTGATCTGTCTCACAACATGAAATCTTGGCATTGTAATGGAGCGCGAGATGTGGCACCAGCTATGGCTGCAACCCTTTTGGCGCTCAGCCTTCTTCATGCAGAGCGAGAAGTGACTGTTGTTGCTTTCCCTGCACTCCCTGGTGCCCCTCCCGAAAAAGAGCTTATTGACCCTGTTAATCCTGTTGTGCAAGCTTTTATTCCTGTTGAGCAAGCTGTTAATCGCAGAGCCAAAAAGCAGAGAACTGCGGGCCCAATTCATCCTCGCAAAACTTCGTTGGAGCCCATGGTTCCATTGACACTTGAGAAGGATGTATCTATTGCTGACAATCTGGCGAAGATGATGTCTGAGGTAAAACAATTCAGAGACTCATGTGTAAAGGACCATGTTAAGTGCAGGGTTATGATTTTTTATGCTTTTGCAGTCTTTACATGGCCCAGTGGAGGTTTGTCAACCTATGGTATGGGCTCAGCAAAGTAAAAAGCCAATTGATGTGTTCATTGTGCTTACCGACTATGTAACACCTCGTAAACGGGCATTCAAGGACCCTGCCATTGCTCTGCAGGAATACCGCCAGCAGATGAACCTGCCTCAAACAAAGTAAGTGCTAGTCTATGGAAACAAAACCTGACTGTGTTTGTCCTTATGATTATGTGTTTGAGTGTGTACTTTGGATTCCTTTTCATTGTTTCCAACTTATTTTCAGATTGATCACTTGTGCTCTCGCATCAAATGAATTGAATGTTGCTGCAGCAAATGATGCAGGCATGTTGGATATTGTTGGATTTAATGGAAAAGTGGCTCGAATAATTGAAGCATTTTCTCGTGGAGCCTTTTAATATCTAGTTTTGCTCTTGTATTGTAATTTTACTTTGATCATAGGTCCCTAGCATACAGCATTTGGCTGAATATTTTAGCTATATGATATTGACATAGTGTGAACATGAGCAATAATATTTACTGTAAAAGTGTTAGTTTCAGTGTCCATGACGAACTCTGGCCCTAATAGCTTTCTGAACTTGACTGAGCTCACTATTCAAATTTACCATAATGGATTTTGTGCCGCAAAGGAAAGTGAAACCTTGATGCAAAGGACCTCGTTGTGTAATATTAATAACCGTATAAACCTTTCCCTAAAACCAAGGTTGAACTATGTTTAATTGAACATTTCTTTTTAAAATAACAGTCAAATTCTTAGTTCTGAATCAATTGAATTACTGTTTTATAGTTATGCTGTCCTGAGTTTTACTTCTTGAGTAGTAAAACATAATGAAAACAATGAGTCATGTTTGTTATTTATGTATCAATAACTTAATGTTCATAATGAAGCAGAAGTTTACAAAATATTTATTTCTTGTTTATTTTGTTTTGCATGTCTTTAACAGTCTACTTAAAACGCCATACTCTTTTTCTGTTTTGTGCATCCAGTGCAACTTATTGTTTGCTTTTTTTCTATTTTTGTATTTCTGTTTAGTGTCTAATAATGTGTATTTGCATTTTGTGTGACTAAGGTGAAATTTTTCATTCCTTATGCCTGTTAACTTGCATTGCAAACTACAAATTAAATTATCTCTTTGTTTAATTGTAAGCTATATGCAAAAGTCTGAATACTATTTTCAACCACATTTGTCATAGATTTTTGTGATATTGTTTTTAGTCTAATCAAATCTGTTAGCCAAAGCAGTTCAATCAAGTGACTGTGATTTGGAACACTGCAGCTGTAGGACAGTCTGGAAGAAATATTTCCTCATGCTTTAAGTGTTACAGTTTATGTAAGTCTAGTTTCAGTTGTGGCAAAGATGATAAACTCATCTTCATCTCTTTATTTTTATACCAGGACAAATAATGGTTTAAATGAGCTTTCTTGCCCGACTTGATGTGTTTGTACCTATTGGTTCCTGATTTTCTAAGGTAGAAGTTTACCTTTGTTTGACCTTATCTGATAAGCACTTGGCAAGGATCAAGAATGTTTTATGCTGGACATTCTTTTGGTGTTCCCCTCCTGTTTTGTTGTCAGTTTTAGCATCATTTCTCTCTGGCTCTATGAATCCGAAAAAGTTAGCTCAGCTTTATTCAAATTTTTTCTGCTTGCACTCCATAGTTAGTAGTTGTGGTTTTGGTACCTATGCTAATGTTTCACATTAATTCATTTAAGATTCTGGTAAACAAATTTCATGTTTTCCAGAGCCTGGTGCCTAGCCTGAACTAAATTGAAGTTCAATTTGATTGCAAAACATTAACCAACCATGCCTTGAACTTTTTTGTTTTAAGGGTGTGGGCAGCCTTTCTCATGTACACAAATGAGGTAGATGTTTTATGCATTTCAGCAAACTGTGAGATAACAAGCTGTGATTGACTCAGAGTATTATAATTCGATTAGCTGTATTTTTTCTTTTCTTGAAGTATGGTACATTTAAATTTAAAAAAAAAAAGAACTTGCTCTGAAATGCTCTCTGACCTTGTGACACATTGTTATTTTCTTGCTTAATAAAAGTTGTGAAATTACTCATCGTTTTGGTTGTTGCGATTCTCCTAAACCTAGTTACAATGAAACATCCCCTGCAATTTTTTCTCATCTATTTGGGGCTTGAAGCCGAATGAGAGATTGCTTTTTTTACACCCAGAAAAAAAACGGGAGTTTTCCTTTTTAGGGCAAGCTGCAAACTGAGGGAAGCCCCTTTTCACATTTAACGGGATGGATAGTCAGAAAAAGTCCATGCTAATTTTCAATATTTTATTTCTAAATGTAGTTACAAACTATATCCATATGCAGTTGAAAACCTTTCTTAAACCCTAGCAGTCTTTCTTTAATTACTTGAAAAAATTCCAAGTTGGATGAAGATATACTCATAGAATATTGTAGAGTATTTTCCTGTTACAGTAGGCTGGAGCAGGAAACCCTGAAAGTTCCCCCTGGCACTCGGCTTGAAGCGTGAACGGACTTTTGTCTGGGTACTGTGGATCACGATCTAGATCTGCAGCAGGAGAGCCACACCTGCGAGAGTCCACTTGGCCGGCTTGTCCTTGCTCTTGAGGTTGAATGTCCAGACGTAGGTCGGGCCGCGCGTGCGCGTCTTGTAGACGGGGCACTCGTACATGTTGCGGGGGTCCTGCTTGTCCTGGGTGATGGCTCGGATGTTGATGACGGGCATGCTGGGGAACAGCTCCTTGAGGCGCGAATCGGCGATGACCCCCGTGGCCACGTCCCAGCGCGCGCCCTCCATGAGCAGGCCGTGCACGTAGGCGCCGTCGCGCGGAGCCATCCTGCAGCACAACAAGGACACCATCTTAGTGGCCCAGCGCCACGACACCAGACACGCACCGCGCGGAGGCGAGCCGAGGCACTCACGTGAACTCCTCCTTGTTCTTCTTGGTGACGTCGCACTGGAGGCACATCTTGTCCAGCGGCAGCTCGTTCTTGCGCGCCGTGCTCTGCATGATGGCCGTGAGGAAGGACTGCGGGTTGAAGAAGCCCGCCAGCCACACAGACGGCGGCAGCTGCAACCACAAAGCACTAAATGCATCAGCATTCAGCGTTCGGCTTCGGCGCGAAGGCGAGACCCACACGCACGCACACACACGCACCACGAAATCGGTGGCCCACGTCTCCAGCTCCCGCAGCCGCAGCAGCAGGTCCGCGAACCAGGCGGACAGCCCAAGCAGGGACGGGTAGGCGCGCGCCGTCCACGTGGCGGGCACCTGGTCCAGGAACAGCGCGCTCTCCAGCTCCTCCATGTCCGACGTGATGGTGAGCTCGCCCTTGAGGCCGAGGTCCAGCTCGCGCAGGGACCGCTTCATCTCCCCCGTGAGCGTGTTGATGCGCTCGCACTCCTGCAACCACACCATTGTGCAGGCGGCCTGGCAGTGGGCCTCGTGGGAGGGGGCGCCGCCCTCACAGTGTCACCGAGCGGCTGCTCACCTGGAAGGCGACGATCACGTACGGCGTCCTCTCCTCCACCTTGCTCATGATTTCAGGCATGTTGAACTCCTCGGGCAGTTTTTCCAGCATCTCGTCGATGAGCTGCTTCACCTGTAAACGCCAAAGTGGCAGGGTTGCGACCATGAGGGGTGGAGCAGGGTCTGGCGGAGCGAGTGACCCTATCAATGGATTAATCGTTCGGAGAGCAATCCATTGGTGGGGTCACACGTTCGTTTCCAGTCCCATTGAGCGACTCTGGAGCTCAAAACCCGTCCAGGACTCTGGCCGCCTCCACCGGTCTTCTGGCCCACTGTGCGACGGCAAGCCTACCTTGTCCTCCCGAGTGACGGTGGTGCCTCCGCCGGCCGCCGCGTCGCGCGGCTGCATCTCGAACACGGTGCGGAACAGTTTCTCAGAGGTCGTGGTGAGGAAGCCGATCTCGGCGTTGGGGTGGAGGCCGTACAAGTAGGGAGACTCCGGGGGCATGCCCTCGTCGATGTAGTTGTGGTAGCCCTGGCACCGCCACGAGAACACAAAACACAGTCTGAGTCAAGCCACGCCGCTGGCGGCAGTCCGGCCACGTCACCCACGTTACCCACACCGCGCACCTGGTAGTCTGTGTTTGGCGGCGCGGGGAAGCCAGGCGCCAGCATCAGTTCGCCGTCCACCAGGTCGGCCTGCATCAGCTCCTCCAGGTACGTGATGCACAGGCGCCGGTCCCAGTCGTCCGTGATGTGGCCCCCGTACATGATCTCACCGAACAGGTAGCGCAGGTCCTCCCAGGGGACCTTGGTGTTGGCCTCCAGGTAGTTGTACAGCACAGACACGCTGATGTTGAGGTCGCCCACGTTGAAGGGGTACACGCGGTTCCAGCCCTGGGAAATTGAAAATAATTTTGTTAATAGACGTTTATGGTCGTGTACGAAACTGGAGTGATGCTTCTCTGGCGTACCTGGGGCCCGAACTTGCGACGCTCCGCCACCACAGCGTGGAAGTAGCACAGGGAGAAGAGGATGGCCTTGAACTCGGCCTCCTTGGTGCACATCTCCAGGGTCTCCTGGTTGAAGTTGTCCAGAGCCTTGTGCAAATTAGCCTGCATGCCCGTGGGGGGCTCGTTGGTGATCTTGATGGACGACTCCAGGATGCCCTGCAGTTTTCCCAACAGTTACAGTATCTTTATGGCAGTGTGTACG
Source organism: Thrips palmi (assembly GCF_012932325.1). Lineage (NCBI taxonomy): Eukaryota > Metazoa > Arthropoda > Insecta > Thysanoptera > Thripidae > Thrips > Thrips palmi. The sequence continues at coordinate 9,882,244 of NW_023144624.1, read as the reverse complement.
TTTCGCGCGCAGCGTGCGACAAACCGGCAAACCTGTGGGATGATGTGGGCGGCGGCCGACGCGGCGGGCTCGGCGGACATGAAGACCCTGTAGTTGGAGTGCGACCCTTCGGCGTACGCCTCCAGCTTCTTCTCCAAGGCGGGCAGCCACTTCTTGACCAGGTGGATGTTCTGCGGCAGATTGGAAAGTCATGGTGCCGTTCGACGGTTGCGCGGCCACCCCGCAACCCTCCGTCCTACCTGCAGCACTACCCAGTGCCCCTTGGTGGCGGCCACGTCCATGGCCTCCTCGGCGACCACCTCCTGGCCCTGGCCCAGCGACACGTTGTGGAAGTTGCCGTTGTTCAGCGTGTAGCCCAGCTTCCGCCCGAGGGACTCCACGTCCTGCGGGAGTCGGAGTCGAGGCGGGGTTCAAGTCTGGCCAACACAGCCGACTGACGGCCTGACAGCGCTTACCTTGAGGGGGTTCACGCCCGGGGACAGGATGAAGAAGATGGGGGTGGAGGGGCTCGTCTCTTCGAACGACCTGGCAAACTCGACGGCGCGCCCTTCCACGTACTTGGCGCCGAGCTTCTCCTCGATGAAGGCCCTGCATCAGCCACCCACTGTGAGACACAGCCCCTTTTTCTTTCCCATTTTTCGAACGCGGCCGGCGAGACACTTACGCCACGGCGTACATCATCCTGTCGGGCCTGAGGGCGCGCATCATGCACAGCCTCTGCAGGGGCGTCTTGTTCTTCCACTCTTGGGGGAACTTCTCCCGCTCCGGGCACTCCGACTCCACCAGCTTCTTCCAGCGCTTCGGCGACGTCTCGATGTCGCGGTCGAAGTTCCTGCGGAAGACAATGACTCGGCGTTCGTTCTGAGCGCGCTCGGACGGGCACACTTACCCCTCGATCCGCGCCTGAAACCTTGGCAGAAAGTGGCATCTCGTCCCTGTAAGTAGCCAACTTCCCCTCCTCTCCCCTCCTCACCTGAACTCGTCCTTGCTGCTGAGGGAGCGCACCCCTCCCCACGACGAGTTGGACAGGAAGTCGACGGGCGACGTCACGTGCGGCGTGATGGGGAACCGCAGCAGGAAGTCCAGCTCCTGCGGCTGGATCTCCTCGCTCGCCAGCAGGATCTGGCGGACAAGCACGTTTGCACGAAGTACGGCGCGAGTGGGCCAGAAGAGCGGTGGAGGCGGCCAAAACTCTAGACGCGTTTTGAGCTCCGGAATCGCTGAACAGGACTCGAACCGAGCGTGTGACCCCACCAATGGATTCCTCGTGTGGAGAGCAATCCATTGGTGGTATCACATGTTCGGTTCTAGGCCCATTTAGCGACTCTAGCGCTCAATCGTTTCAAGAATTGTGGCCGCCGGCGCCGGTCTTCTAGCCCACTGTGCGGCGACACTCTGGCCTCGACTCGACCGACCTGGAACGTCATCTGCGAGGCGAAGATGAGCTTGTCGCACTCGAACAGGCCGCGGGACGTGTACATGAAGACGAAGTACGTGATGCAGTCGATGAGGTTGAGCACGCGCGTGTGCACCACGTCGGAGGGAACGGCCTTGTCGATGGCGTTCTGGAAGACGACGCTGAAAGCCTGCGAAATCGACCATTCAAGCTAGGTTCCATTTAAAAATAAAAAAATTTCAGAAACGCTTTGAACCGGCAACCTTGAGCGAGAACTGGTAAATGGGGTTGATGGTGTTGAGCTCGTTGAGAATGAAATAGAGCAGCGACGCCCGGGCCGCGGCGGGCCGGTAGTGCTCGCGGGCCTCGTCGATCTTGACCGACGTGATCTTGGCCTCGGCCACCTTCTGCTCGATCTCGGCCGCGGTGCGCTTGGTCGTCTCCAGGTTCTCGACCAGGGCCGAGTCGCCCAGGATGTTTCCTGCAGAAGCACCGCGAAGCACGCAGTCAGGCGTTACGGTGTAGGTGCGCGATGGTGGCGTGAGCGCCTGCGAAGTCGGGGGTAGGCCAGCCCCCCGAGCACGGCAGTGTGGCGGGCCGGCCTACGCCAGGCTCGCAGGCGCTTTTTTGAAGCCGCCAAGGAGTTGCCGCTCGCTCTTGGCGCTTACCGCCGGCCGAGGACAAGCGAGACAGCAGGTCGTCCTCCAGGGTCTTGAGCATGATTTTGAAGTCGTTCTGCTGCTTCGTCAGGTCAGCCTGAAACAACAACGAAGCGGTTCGCTCCACATTTGCGTTCCCGGGGAAGGTCATCGACTGTCACGCGGTGCCACGTCGGTGCCCCCACCTTGAGCTCCTCCAGGTCCGGCCGCTCCGCCTTGACCACCTCGGCGAGCAGCTGGTCCTCCAGGCCGTCCCGCGTGACGGTGAAGTTGATGAGGGTGGTCTGCGCCTGCATCTCGGGCTTGTAGTGCGGGTTGGCCAGCTTGGTGTGCAGGATGAGGCGGAAGGAGTCGTTGTACTCGACCTCCTTGTCGCCCATCTTGATGGCCTTGCCCTTCTTGATGAGGTTGCGGCCCAGCAGCGGGTCCAGCACGGGGTCCACGCTCTCGCCGATGTTCTCCACCAGCACGATGGCGCCGCGCGTCACGCACAGCTCGAGGCTCTCGATGGCGCCGCGCGCGCCCAGCCGCACCACCTGCAGCACGTCGCCGTACTTCTGCTTGATCCACTTGACGCCCTGCAGCTGCGGGTCGATCATGAGCGGCCAGCGGTCCGAGTTGGACAGGATGGTGGCGTTCTCGGTGGACATGCGGTCGCTGGGGAGGCCCTCGTTGTTCCAACGCGCCACCTGCGCGTCGTCCGTCAGCAGCGTCAGCGGGTCCAGGCCCTCCGTGATGGGGATGGGCGGCTGCGCGGCAGAGCACCAGAGTTAGAGGGCGACCTTAGGCACAGCGACGCGGCGAGGACGGCACGCCACGCACCTCGAGCACCCGCAGGAACGGCAGCCACATCTTGTTGACGAGGTCCAGGCGGTACTGCTTGGTGAAGCAGCCCACGTACGAGATGAAGGCCGTCACCAGCAGCACGTCCCCGGGCAGGGTGGTCCCCTGCTGCATGAAGCTGCGGTGGCAGTGGTCGCGTCAGGTTCCACGTACTCGTCGGCTACCCACGCCCACATTCCCCCCCCGGTGTACTCACGCGGCCACGGCCTCGGCCCAGCGGACCTTCTCCGCGGCGAGCCCCCCGACCAGCCGGTTGGCCAGCTGGATGGTCCTGGTGGTGGCGTCGGCCTGCTCCTGGCAGTGCAGCTTCTCGGCGGTGGCGCGCTCGAAGTCCGCCGTGAGCGTGGCGAGTTGTTCTTCCAGGGACTAGAACAGCAGCCCGCTGGCGTTAAAAGACATTCTCCTTTGAAGGCGCTTTTAGAAAAGGCTTGCTTGCCCACCATGACTTTGCGCTTGATGACGGCCAGCTTGTCCTGCGCCGCGTTTAGCTCGGCGTTGGCCGCCGCCAGCGCACGCCGCTTGGGCTCCACGTCGCAGTACACCTCGTAGAAGCGGATGATGTTGATGACCCACGCGCACAGCCCTGCGCACACCGATAATGATGATGCAGACTGCTCTGTCTCTCTCGCACTCCTAACCACTCAAGAGTGCGAGAGAGATAGCACTGCTGGCCCGAGACGATCTTACCTGCAGCTGCCGCCGATTTGGAGCGCACGAACTCAGGCTCGAACTCCGAGTCCTTGAGGTAGGGCTGGATGGCCTTCATGATCTCGGGGTGGATGTTCTCCTTGTCGTAGTTGATGAGCGAGTCGAGGAACGAGTCGACCTTGGCCATGACGATCTTGGAGGCCTTCCACGAGCGGTCCTTGGGGATCTTGCCGTTGGGCGCGAGCAGCACCATGACGGCGGACGTGACGTTGGTGACGGCCCCGGGCGGCGAGCCGAACGACTTGAGCTCCGTGAGGTTGGCCTTGTTGAGGGTGTCCAGCGCCTCCTGCGCCGCCACGAGCGCGGGCTCGGCCTTGGCGAGGTCCTCCTCGCAGTCCTGCTGCTTCTTGGCCACCTCCTTGGCGATCTCCGCCACGCGGCACTCCTCCTCGTCGGCTGCAACACACGGCGCACGTCAGCAGGCCGGCGGCACGAGGCCCACGCCGCGCTGCCTACCTCCGCCTTACCCACGGCCTTCTCCCGCGACACCTTCTCCGTCTCCACGCCCACGATCTCGATGAGCGCGTCCGCCGCCTCGTTCTTCTGCTTGAGCTCCACCTCCTGCACGGCCAGCTTGGCCTTCAGGTCGTCCACCTGCGCCGCCGTGGAGCGCAGCTTGTCCAGACCGTTCTCCAGTCGCGCCACCTGGACAGCAAAAGCGTCTGCTTTAACAGCGCGCATGGTCTACACCGCACGCCCTCGTCGTCGTTTCGCCCACCTTGGCCGCCAGCTCGGCGTTCTTGGTGGTGAGCAGCCGCGAGTAGAGGGAGATCTGCTCGAGGAAGCTCTTGGGCGTGGTGTAGTTGTAGCGCCGGTCGGACTGCAGGTACTGGCGCGAGGCTTGGTTCACCGACGTGTGCACGTAGGCCATGAACCGCGCCACCGAGTCGCGCAGTGGCTCCTGCAGCACCCAAGCACAGTTCGCTGAGCCTGCGGCCACAACGGACTCACTGGAAGCCTCACTCACTCACCGGCAGCGGCTGCAGCTCCTCCAAGAAGCGCTTCGAGACGGACATGAGCGCCTCCTGCGGCCACTCGTGGAACCAGTTGATGGCGGTGCAGTTGATGATGGACGGGAACTTGCGCGCGCGGACGCGGAGGGCCGAGCCCACGGGCGAGAAGCAGAGCACCACCTTGAGCTGGCGCCGCACCCGCTCGATGAAGAACTTCCAGCAGTTGTCGCGCGTGTCCAGCTGCCCCGAGCCCTTCACCTCGTTGCGCACGCCCGCGATGATGTTCTCGACCTCGTCGTCGGGGAACAGGTCCGGGATCTCCCCCGAGGCCAGCATGTCGTTTATGAGCACGAGGAAGTGCTCGTTGGCCACTTGCGCGTCCGTCATCAGGAACATGATGCCCACGTTCTTGAGCCCGGACTTCATGTAGAGCGCCGACAGCTCGGTCTGCAGCAGGCAATAAGCCAGCAGTCACGTTGGACGGCTGGTCCCTGCCGGGCGGAGAGGAGAGCTCCGCGACCACGGTCTAGCGTACCTTGAGGTCGAACACGCCGTAGCCCTTGCGCAGCTGCACCTGGGCCACCTCCAAGCTGGAGATGAAGGCCGCCAGCCTGGCCAGGGACTGCTTGCCGCTGCCGCCCACCCCCACCAGCAGGGCGCTGCCGCGCGGCGACTCCAGGATGCGGTTGATCCTGCACACGTGCATCATGGCGTCCTCGAAGAGGACCAGGTTCATGGCGGCCACCAGGTCGTTGTACGACATGAGCGCCTCCTGCAGCAGCTTGCTGAGGACCGTCCAGTCCGAGATGGGCATGTACTTGGGCTCGCCGATGCCCTGCGCGAAGTGGCAGAAGATGTTGGGCTTCTCCAGGATGATGCCCTCGTCCAGCTCCTGCGCACGGAGGACGGGCGTGGTTAAGAGTCGTGAGCCGGCAGGGGACATACGAAAGACTAAGGCTTGAGAAGAGTAAAAGAGGTGAGAAAAAACAACAACCCTTAGAAACCTAAAAATAAGTTATTAGCCTAGTGAAAAACACGAAAATTTGAATAATACAAAGACAATAAAAAAGACATGTCACATCACAAAGCACAAAGGATCGCCCAAGTAACAAGTCAGTCTCGCCAAGACTTTCTGACAGTTAGTTGTTGGTTGGGAGATACTAGAGACGAACACAGTCAAAGGTACACCACATACACAGAAAGAGAACATGGAGAGTAAAAAGAACGCAGTTTAAGACGATCACACAAGCGAGAAAATGTGGAAGAAACATGAGAGAGAAAAAGAGAAAGAAATGTGGTTGTGATTTGCGTGAGGTAAAGTCTAGCAAGCGGAAAGGAAGGCGTTACGGCTTTCTGTTGCTGCGCTGCATTGTCTCCGTTACTATTTCCCGCCTGCAATGAGATGAGAGCGATTAAGGCTACTTCGTACCAACCCTCAATGCGGACGGCGATTTCGAAAAGAGAAAGACAGTTGGTTAGATCCAGTTAGGAGCGGAAATGGACAGCTGGCAAACAAGTGTCCGCGGCCCGGGGCGCCACACTCACGTCAAAGTTCTTCTTGACCACGTCGACCTGGACCTTGTAGAAGGCGTCGATGTCCTTCTCCTCGGTGAGCTTGTCGCCGTACACGCGCTGCGCCTCGTGCATCCACAGGCGCACCAGGTCGGTGGGCTGCGTGAGGCAGTCGTTGGTGCTGAAGAGCAGCCCTTGGAACACGTTGGACAGGTCGCGCAGGTTGAAGATGTAGTGAAACTTGACCGCCGTGGGCAGGAACACCTGCACACGCAACGCACGCACACCGTGTCACCTCGAGCGTCACGGCCAGCACTCGGTGCAACCCTCCCCTCTCAGGACGTGCCTGCGAGCACTTGTGGTGCACGGCGAGCGAGGCGGTGACCACGGCGTTGACGAGGCGGCCGATGGACGCATGGAAGCGGTACTCCGGGTTGGAGAAGTGCTGCGACAGGATCTGCGAGTAGATCGAGTTGAGCGACTCGTTGTGGGGGAAGCTGCAACAGGAAGGCCCACTTCAAGCCGGCCGCCTCTCCGGACGCCTCGGGGGATCCGCGACGAGGACGAGGGCCTACCTGATGGCGAACACGCAGAAGTGCCGCTGCAGCCGCGGGTTGATGGTGAAGCTGCCCGCCGTGGGGTTCATGCACGAGACGTACTGGCAGTTGTGGATGTCCTTGAGCGTCAGCTTGGTGCGGTCGTACCTGCACGGACGGCATCATCAGTTCCATCTTCACCCTGCGTTCCGAAAGAGACCAAGCTGCCCTACCAGTGGCTGTAGTCGATGTGCTGCCGGATGAGCGTGTGGGGCTGCACGGTGCCGTACGCGTCCACCTCGGGCATGTTCATGTCGTCCAGGAAGTACACCAGGGTCTTGTTGCCCGGCGGCCCGTAGTTGCGGCCCGCCTTCTTCTCCAGCGGCTTCTCCAGGATCTTCTGCAGCATCTCTGGAGGGCGCCAAAAGACACATTCAAGACCACGGCGGGGAGTGGATTCCCAGACTGCGGTGAGGCTGCCCTCACCGGAGGTGGTGTAGAAGTTGAAGGGCACGTTGGTGACGGCGTAGTTCTCGGAGAGCGCGGCCAGCTTCTCGGCCACGAGCACCGTCTTGCCGGAGCCCGCCGGCCCCACCAGCATCACGGGCACCCGCTGCTCCATCAGCATGTCGGCGAAGAAGCGCACGCGCGTCGACTCGGGCGTGTGCACCAGCGCGGCCTGCAGAGGCATGTCGGGGTCCAGCTCGAACTTGGGCACCCGCTCGGACCAGGGCGCCCACTGCTTGGTCTCCGGGTCGATGAAGTAGTCGAAGACGGTGCCCTGCGTCGGGTACTTGACCGTCTTGAACTCGTTCACCCACCACTTGGAGAACTCGATGCGGTAGTCGATCGCCTGAAAGGGCAATGAGAGAGGAACGTCAAGGTAAAAAGTACAGCGTTGTTGGCGTTCGAAAATGACTCACCTGGTCCTGGAACATGGCGGCACCGAAGGCCCAGACGCAGGCGAAGACGAAGTACATCTCGTGCAGCTCCTTGCTGCAGTCCGAGGGCGTGTTGACGGGCGTGAGCAGGCAGCGCAGCAGGTGGCACAGCATCTGCACGTGGCACATGTCCACGATGGGCGTGATGCGCTTGAACCGCGTGCGCAGCGCCTCCAGGCACGGCGGGATGTACTTGTCGAACAGGATGAGCAGGTTGGCCTTCTCCGAGTTGGACGTGCGCGTTTCGATCCAGCTCGTCACGTACCTGAGGCAGGGTTCGACTCCCGGTTACCGCCACGGCGCACGGCGCGTTTCGCTCTGGCTTCGGTACTCACGGGTTCCAGCCGAGGTCCTGCGCGTTGATGTAGAGGATGCCGGCCCTGGACACGGTGGCGGGCGTGGCGGTGCGCAGGTTCGAGATCTCGAACAGCAGTCGCATGGTGGCGGACAGGGCGATGCGCTCGTTGGAGGCCAGCGTCAGCACCTTGTTGTCGTCCATGACGGTGTTGAGGGACTCGATCCACATCGGGTCGATGTCGCCGTCCAGGACGATCCACTTGGGGTGGTCGCCCACCAGGTTCGCCTGAAGGGACGTTCCATTTCATCAAGGTTCCTCACAACGTTCGACTACAACGGGAAGTTGCCACCGCTATACTCGACCTGCTCGCGCATGATGACGGAGAAGAGGCCGTCCTTCCACTCGCGGGTCGCGGGGTTGATGATGCCGAACAGCTCGTCGTTGGTCACGGCCTTGGGGTTCAGGTCGTTGAACACGGGCTTGCGCTTCATGTTGATGTAGGTGCGGTACAGCGTCTTCCACACCTCCGTCTTGCCCGCGCCCGCGTTGCCCACCACGAACACGGAGTGTCGCACCTCCAGCAGCTCCTCCATCTGCACCACCTGGAACAACCACCGGCGTGAGTCAGTGACTCTGCGGCCTTGCGTGTGCGGGGGATAGCGCACCTTGAGGATGAAGTTGTCCTCGGGCTGCAGCAGCAGGTCCAGGGCGGCCTGCTTCACGGTGCGCTCGAAGTCCATGTCGCGCTTCCGGGGCACGTCCAGCGCGGGGAACAGGTCCCCGATGAGCCCCATGAACACGGGCACGTCGTCCGTCACGATCTTGGGGATGTTGAAGTCCCGCAGCGCGCGCATCAGTACCTCCTCCTCGGGCCTGCCCGGGTCGCCGCGCTGCGCAGGACGAGCGAGTTACAGTGTGCGTACTGGCGGCACTGGCAGCGCCAGGGGGCGGGGACATTCAGGAATCAGGACCACCGGATTCAGTTCCGGCTAAACAATTGAACGTCATTGGAGAACGGAAACCGAGGTTGTTGACCTTGGCGGTTTCTGATCCATCCGCTGTGAAAAATAAAATCAGCAAGAAAACGAGGAGAGTTCTTCTTCGTGGAGTGCGATGGTGAGGCGTCCGAGGCACCGGCATTGGGGCAATCGAAGACTGTCAATGGTGGCGCCACTTGAGGGTTGTTCTTCACTTCCACCTTGCGTTCACTTGCGTGGGTGGTGAAACTCTTTTTTATTCGATTATTAGCTCATGTTTTGAGTATTTATATGTCATGCGTCGTGCCGATCATGCAACATTGTGCCATTTAGACAGTTTCTTAGAGCGCCTTGAGGCGTTTAGCAGCGTGAACATGGCAAATATCGCAAGCAGAACCACATGCATGCGTGCATAGAGTAACCAACGCAAGCGTCTATGGGCTACACTTACAAACTACATGAGTCTCATGCTTCACAAACGGGCTCCCACCCGACCCCTCGCTTTCCTTCGACTGAACTGCGGCGAAAGTGGCTCAAAGTTTTGACGTCCGTCAGGCAAAAGAGAATTGTACTCGTGGACCTCGTCGATCGACACGCTTGACGGTGAACATCAGTACAACTTTGAACAAGACGGCAAAACTGAGAGCCACTTCGACCGATGCTGAAACTGGCCGCTAAAACGTGGCTGTCCTTACCTGTGTGACGGCGCCCCTGCGCGGCCGGCCCGTCTCCAAGTCCAACTCGACGATCATCTCAGAGCGCGGCATGAGTTTCTCAACAAGTAACACGAAGCAAGGTCAACTCATACTGCGTACGCGCGGACGAGGATGGAAACGGAACGATCACTTGTTTTTGCAACACAAAGTACTTGTCGTATTATTATAATTTTTTTTTAATAAAATGAGGAACTTTTTCTATTAGAGGAAATACATTTCCTCACTTTTTTGCTTCTCACATTAAAATTCTGACCAAGTAACAACTAAATGCACTTTCGTTCCATCCCCGGCCCAAAAGCATGGACGGACTCAGCTGTGGCACAAAATGGAAGGCTTGTTTCTGTCGCGAAGCGGAAAGCCCAAGTGCTATGCAGTCGATGTCATGGTATGGAGTACATCGTCACTTTTGGCGTTCAAGTGCCACCCCTGACAACGTGTGGGTGTGGCTTGTACGTAACATGTCAAGATAATTTCGTTGTTGTGGAATGAATTGAGCCTAAAAGGCACGGAACATTGAGACTATAAGAAAAATTTTCAAATCCAGTTTCCGCATATGGGTGCCGCCCCACTGTGAGTCCTGCTCACTTTGATTCATTCACTCACAGCCTTTCCGTCACCACAGAAACAAGTGAAGTCTTATTTTCCATTGCCGCTATGTCACAAAATACGGAAGAGAAAAAATGGAGAATGGACAGCGATTAGCTGCTGGCAAAGTACGATGATGAGAAGAAAACCAAATCTACAGAAAAAAATAGAGAGAAAAAGAGAGGAATAATACAAATTCTAAATATAAATGAATTAAAGCGGCTGAAGTATATAAATACAAAGCTGAAAAGGAAATTCAAAATAATCTATAATGGCTAAGAAGAAAAGACCATGAAGGATTCGGTACTCTAAAAAGACAAAAGAGAAATAAGACAAGATGGAAACGTGTAAGGTGCCGGTACCTTGAGGGAGCCGGCCACGACGAGCACGGACTTGATGGCGCGCAGGCCCCAGTCGTAGTGGTCCTGCTTGGAGAGCAGCTCTTTGCACAGGGTGTACAGCGTAATGAACTTCCGGGCCAGGATGCGCGCCTCCTGGAAGCCCTCGGCCACCAACATGATCTCGCAGATGAGCTCAAAGTCCGGCACCACCATGGCACAGGGCCTGCGGCAAGAGACACTGTTCAGGGCGCACGGCGGGGACCTCCCGGGGGACGCCCACCCCCGCGCTCTCCCCTCCCGCCGAGGTACCTGAAGAGCGCCTTGAGGTTCTCCGGCAGCTCCGTGCGGCCAGCGTAGCCCGGGTTCATGGTGATGAAGATGCCCACGGTGGGCACCATGTTGATCGTCTCCCCCATGAAGTTGAACACGTCCTTCTTGTCGCGGATCGCGTCCTGAGGGGCTCAGCAATTCACCAATGAGTTACACCGCGAGGGTTTTAGCTGGGGTTTCCTCCTACTGCCTGCGAGCTGCCTTCACCTGCACGGACTTGACCTGCACCGCCACGACGGACAGCACCTCCACGGAGATGCGATTGAACTCGTCGAAGCAACCCCAGGCTCCCGTCTGGGCCAGGCCCTTGTAGATGTTGCCGCAGGACTGCAAGCAAAGACACCGTCGTCACCCCGTCCGCCACCACTGCAGCAGCAGTGACTTCGACGCCCACCTTGTAGTCCATCTGCTCGGAGCAGTTGAAGACGTACACCATGATGCCCAGGGCGCGCCCCAAGTCCTTGGTCGTCTCCGTCTTGCCCGTGCCGGCGGGGCCCGCGGGGCCACCGCCCATCACCAGATGCAGGGACTACGGACAGGCAGGCAGCATTAGCAACCACCCAAGACAGCTAGTTTTGTGTAGGGTACACTGCCAGCCCCACCTGCGTGAGCGTGATGTAGCAGCGGTCCGTGAGCGGCGTGATGACGAGCCGCGGCGTGTTGCCCAGGTACTCGTGCGAGTAGCCGAACTGCGCGTCGCAGATGTTGGCGAAGCAGTCGCGCTCCTTCTCGTCCCAGCGGTGGCGCAGCTGGCTCTGCCACTGGAAGGCCGCCGCCGTCTCCACCTTGGCCTGGATCAGCTTGGCCACCACGTCCCTGGAGTGCACGTCGATGGTGCAGATGGTCATGATCTTCTGGCGGTCCTGCTTGCTCAGCTCGCCCAGCAGCAGGGAGATGAGTGTGCTGAGCTGTGTGACCTGCTTCTTCTGGTAGTCCTTGAGCGCGTTCTCGTAGCCCTCCTCCAGCCGGCCGAACGCCATGTTGACCTCGGTGCACCACCAGATCTGCGTGCCGCACAGGCTCACCTGGGCCGGGTAGTCGAACAGCCACGACTCGCGGGGCTTCTCCTCGTAGGCGACCACGCCCTCGGCGAAGAAGTTCCTGATGGAGCCGCGCATGGAGGCCTGCACGCGGTTCAGCCAGACTTCGACGGGGCCGGTGCAGTCGCAGGGCGTCTCCAGCGGCACGTACTCGCCGTCCTTGGCGTAGATGCCCAGCGCGCCGACGGGCTCCCCGGCGTCGGACATGATGAAGTTGAGCTTGGCCAGCGAGTCGAACAGCTTGGTGAGGTGGCGCGCCACCAGCGCGGGCTGGTTGCCGTTGCTCAGCACGTCCAGGAGGTCGGCCGACGACACGAAGTAGAAGCGCGGGAAGGCGAGCCGCTTGGTCTCCAGGTACTCGGCCAGCGCCTTCTCGCACAGCGTCAGCTCCTTCTGCAGCCAGTCCAGCCGGCCTGGCAGCCCCGGCTTGTTGGTGGCCTCCACCACGTTCGGCGTGCGCGCCAGCTCCGTCACCAGCACCTGCAGCAGCGCGCGGCAGTCACGAGACCGTGGCACCAGCACTACTTGACGCCGCAGCGCGCCGCAGCCCACCTTGAACTCGGTGTCGATGCGGTCGAAGCGCGCCGAGTCCTGCGGCAACTGCTTGCGGATGTCCTCGGAGCTCATGAAGATGCTCTCCAGGTGCATCCAGGTGCGCTGCACCTCGAACCACACCGTGATGACCTGGTCGGCCACGCTGAGGCGCTGCTGCCACTCGGACACCTCGTTCAAGAAGTGCGCCACGAACTTGGACGTGATGAGGTTCTGCAGCTGCACCTTTGGGCCAAAGAGAGTCGAGTGCTTCGGTTAATCCACATTTTCTCAACTTGGTCCTGCCGCGGCCGCGACGGCCGCGACGGCTACCTGGTTGTCCTCGAGGGTCTCGACCAGCTCTTCGGACGCCCGCAGCAGCGTGGTGCCAGTCCGCTGGTGCACCTCCTGCTCCAGCTCCATGGCGCCCCAGGTGGTGTGCAGGTCGCGCAGGATCTTCTCCATGGACATCTCCTTGACGGCCTTGTCCACGATGTTCTTCACCTCGTCCTCGCACTCGTGCAGGTTCAGCTCCAGCAGGTCGGCCAGCGTCGTGCCCTCGTCCATCACGAAGCGGACCTGCGGTTAAGCCGGCCGATTAGACGGTCGCTATCATTCCGTTTCCGAGAAAAAATATTCAATAAAATCATGTTTTAGTTAAATGAAAGATATTAATTAACAGATTAGCAGACTACTACAAGAACGACAGGCAGATAAGAACGGACACAGCACACATACAAGGCAATATAAGTCAAAGGTAGGCAGACTGGATGTCGACGAGGACACAGAAGCAGTTGCGAAAAAGTGTGAATCAAATGCGTCAGTTGCGAGAAGTTCCTTCAGCAGGACAGTGAGAAAAATACGAGAAGGAGACATTTCAGAAGGAGGCTTGATTGAGCTTGCATGAAATATCGAGTCCAGCTCGACGAGTGGTTCAATCTACATCGTGCAGCATGCAGTTTTTAACTGTTGGTATCGGACAGTGTACACAGAGAAGTATGGCTTGCAACAGGCTGTGTTCTGTATCGCCCCCTCGGAAAACGTGCTCGTTTTAGTATTCACGGTAGATACTTTTGCGGCAGGATAATTGAAACTAGACAGCGCGAGCGAGCTATCCGAGGGGGCGCCAGGCTGCGTCAGGCTGGAGCGCACGGGGGACACACACTGTTTGTATACTCACGGTGTACTTGGGCGGCAGTGACTGTAAACTCTGCTCGGAAAAAGAAAGGCAGACGGTGAGCAGGAACCATGGAGCGGGAGGGGAGGGGAGGGAGGGTACTCTATACCTAGAGTCCTAGAGGGACTCCCCTCTGGCTATACCAAGCTCTGTGAAAGCAGGGTCCACCGTTCTGTCAGAGAGGTTTCTTTTCTTGCAGTGTACACTGAAGTCGTTTCTTCAGGACAGTGGGGGGCGGTTCATGCATGCACCATGCGTGGCATTATATGTACAGTATGTACAGCTTTAAATGCGTATATGGCTCTGGAAACTGTTTAGTATGGGTTTCATTAGTTTGTATGTACAAGGGAGGTAGACCGCTATAACGTTACCAGGGGCCACAATAGGGACAAATGCAACGATCGAAACGGGCCGCGGACCCCCGACCTTCGTGGACTTCATGAGCTGCTGCCAGTGGCGCTCCCGGATGGCGGGGTTCTGCAGCTCGCCCACGGCCCTGAGGGACGTCAGCATGTTCTTGACGGTGGCCTCCAGGGACGTGTAGGTGTCCCAGGAGCGCATCTCCTTGTCCAAGGCTGGAACACCGCCGGACCGCCACCGTTAGAGCGACGCTCCAGGGCCAGGGCCAGAGGCAACCAGAGGCAACCGCCACACCGAGCACTCACCCCGAATCTCCTTGGCGAACTTCTTGCACTCGATGTCCATGTTCTCGACGTCGATCTTCCGCCAGGGCGTGGTCTTCCAGTCCTCCACGCTGGTGCGCACGATGGACACGTAGTCCCAGAGCTGCTTGAGCATGCGCAGCTCCTTGCGGCACTGCCGCAGCTGCTTGAACTCGGGGATGGACACCTCGAAGAGCGAGCCGGAGTCCTGGATGCGCCGCATCTCCGCCTCGTACTCCGCCATGCGTTCGTTGGCCGCGTCCAGCTGGCCGTAGGGGTCCTCGCACTCGTACCTGCGGCAGCACGCGGGCACCGTCACGGCCGCGAGGAAAGCCCGTACTTCGGTGGGGCTTGAACCACTTACTTGAAGTACGGCGCCCGTCGGAACGAGTCGCGGTACTGCGTCTGCTGCGAGTCGAAGGCCGTGATCCTGCGCCGCACGGCGGCCACCTCGATGGCCTGCAGCGGCGCCACCAGCTGCTTCACGGTCTGCGCGATCTTCTTGGTGTTCTCCCACTGCTCCGGCAGCTCCTTGAGCAGCACGTTCACCTCCTCGGGCAGCTCCTGGTCGTAGCCCTGCAGCAGCGCGATCGTGTCTCGCAGCGGCTCGAACATGTCGTCCGTGGACTCGGCGCGCGTCTTGACGTTCATCAGGTAGCCCATCACGGACACCAGGCGGTCGTAGTCGCCCTCCTCCACGGGCTGCAGCAGGCCCTCGTCCGCCTTCTGGATGAACGAGCCCAGGTCGGCGAGGCTGCGCACACACGAACAGAAACATAGTCATAAGACCCACAACGACAGGGTGGGGCGGGACGGCGGCGGTACCTCAGGGTCACGTTGTTGATGAGGTGCTGCTTGAACATGTCGCCCCACTTGCACACGGTGTTGACCAGGGCCTGCTTGAACGGGTTCAGGTCCACTTGGAACCAGGAGCAGAACGTCTTGACGGACACGAGCCCCTCCACCTCGGTCAGCAGCGCCTCGAAGTTGTCGATCTGGACACGGCAAATGCCGATTAGAAAGGCGTGGCAAAAATCAATATCTCGAAACGGATATCTCGAGGGGGTGTTATCCGCACCTGTTCCCGGAAGTGGTCCATCTTCGGGGGCGACGGCGTGGGCGCCAGGGGGTCCATGAGGGCCAGCAGGTCGTGCTCTTCGCTGGTGAGCTGGCGGCTGTACGTCAGGAAGTTGTCCAGGTACGCCTTGCGCTCGTCCAGCCACAGGTACGAGTAGCCCTGCAGCCCCAGCACGAAGTCGTTGGCCTGGCTGATGACCGTCTCCACGCCGTCCATCATGTCCTTGGTCATCTCCTTGATGTCGTCGCTGTCGCAGATTTCAGCCTGCAAGCAAACATCGCCCAAATCCAGATCCTCGCGCCAGCCGGGTGCTGCCGCCGGCCGCGCGCCTCGCTCCGCGCACCTCGTACGTGTCGCCGTGGTCGCCGACGCAAGGGATGAGCCCCGCCATGGCCAGGACGTCGGCGATGAGCTCCTTGACGATGGACGCGAAACCCTGCGGCGAGTGGTCCAGGGCCGGCACGAACACGATGTCCGGCTCGCGCAGGTGCAGGTGCGCCTCGAACAGCGGTGGCAGCTTCTCCTGGGCGTCCATGTTGTCGGCCAGGTAGGTGAGCGAGCAGCCCACGGCCTTGAGCACGGCCTGGCCCACCAGCCCGTCGAGGTACTCGATGTACTTCCGCCACCGCACCGAGCTCTGCTCGTCCGTCATGCCCAGCAGGGCCATGTTGTCCGCCACGAGGCGCCCGATCTCCACCCCGGCTGCCTTCATCTCGGCGTACCTGGCGGCAGAGGGAACAGTCATGGAAGACGAGACAGCCTCGCGCTCGAAGGTTCGAACTGGAGTCCCGCGGGCGCGCCAGTCACCTCTTGGCCTTGCGGTCCTGCCGCTCCTCCAGGACGAGCAGGGCGTCCTTGTTGGGGCGCTGGAACACGGGCGAGCGCGCGGCTGGAGCCAGGGCGGCCCTCAGCAGGTTCACGTTGGCCTGCGAGGTGGCCACCCGGCTCTGCAGCGAGTGCACCAGCGCGTGCAGCCGCTCGATGTAGTCCCACAGGCCGCTCGAGCTCCACGTCAGCTCACCGTCCTGGAGGCCGCGCGCCACCAGCGCGTCCACCTCCTCGACCAGCTCGCGCACCAGGTCGAACTCCACGGGCAGCGTGCAGCGGCGCACCTTGTTGTACCTGTCGATGAAAGAGACCTTCGTTGTTTAGCGACCCAGACGGCGGGGCGCGGGGCGCACGGCCGGGCCACTAGTTTACCCCACCATTCGATGGTGACGCTGAGGCTGTTGGTGTACTTCCGGAACGTCTCGCCGCGCTCGTACAGCTGGCTGGCGGCCTCGGGGATCTCCTGGCGCGCCATCTGCTGCAGGTAGTGCGTCTCCCGCAGGATAGCGGCCAGCTGCGGGTGGAAGTTGAGGGACAACTCGAAGGTCTTGTCGTTGCGGGCCAACAGGGAGCTGGCCAGGTTGCGGCGGCACTGCTCCGGCACCTCGGCGGCCCACCGGTCCACCATGGACCGCTCCAGCTTGTCCAGGTCCTCCAGGATGCCGTCGCACTGCTTCAAGATCTCGGCGGCCTCGTCGCCGCGCGTGATCCTGCCGGCCAGAAGGCATAGAGCGTCACCGCCGTTCGCAAGGCGCACTGCAGGCGCATGCAGTACTCACGGGTGGTCCAGCTTCTTGAAGCTCTTGATGGGGGCGGTGAGGCGCTGGCGCAGCATGTAGCTCCAGCGCAGCGCGCCGGCCACCGGCGGCATGTGCTCGTCCACCGGCATGTGGCCGCGCGCCGCGCACTCCATCTGCGCCTCGTACACCTTCTGGACGGTGTCCACCTCGCGCTGCAGCATCACGATGATGTCCTTGTACTTGGCCGTGAACTCGTCCTTGATGAGCGGCCGGTCCAGCACCGAGCCCGCGATGTAGATGAGCTGCGAAATCGAGCACCGAGTCATCCTCCCTGCAGTTCTCAACCTTGCCCCACCTGACCGCGCAGCCCACCTTGAAGACGGCCTCCAGGTTGTAGCACTCGTCGAAGGCCTGGCACAGGATGGCGGCCAGCCGGCGGTCCAGGTCCCAAATGCGGCCCTGGAACACGTTGTAGTCCTGGAGGAAGGCGGAGTCCTCGGGGTCCAGCACGTCGTAGCTCTTGCTGGCGAACATGGTGAAGTGCTCGTTGAACTCCTGCGACACGGCCGTGATCTTGGTGCTGAGCACGCGGCCCTTGAGGCCGCCCAGCTCCAGCTTCTCCAGCTTGAGGAACTCCAGCACCGTGTCGAAGAACCACTGGATGGTGTGCAGCCGGTCCACGAACAGCTGCAGTCGGGCAAACACCACGTTGGGGTGAAACGTCCACAGCACGGGCTCGCGGTCCTTGAAGAAGGACGCGATGTTGTCGCGGTACTCGTCGAAGTACTGCCTGCAAAGGACGGACAGACGGATGCAGGGACGACACTAGCGAGAATTTAGATTTTAAATTGTCCTGCAAAGATAACATGACCAGAGATAATATTATCCTTTTGGATCCGGAGGCTTTGCCCGGCTTAGCCTTACCGGAAGGTCTTGAGCGTCGCGATGGACAGCTGCACGCGCTGCTTGGCCTCGTCCACGTCGCTCTGGAAGATGGAGGACGGGTCGAGGTAGCGCTTGGCCTGCTGGATGAGCAGGTTGCAGATCTGGCGCAGCAGCACCACCAGCCGGTTGGAGTTGCAGTAGTAGCGCGAGTGCGCCCACACCAGGCACACGGTGTGCAGCAGGGGCCGCAGCAGCGGCGTGGCGTCCGCGAAGTCCGTGTCCTCCAGCAGCTGGCAGTGCTTCATGAGCGGCTTGAGGTACAGCGCCATGTCGCGGGCCTCAGCCAGCGCGGCCACGATGTTGCGGAACAGCGACTTGAAGCACGGCCAGTAGGCGCTGTCCGTGCGCTCCAGGATCACGGCCATCTTGCGCACGCGCTCGTCCCGCAGCTGCTCGTAGATGTGCTCCAGGTTGCGCAGACGCGAGTTCCAGAAGTGGACCTCTGCCGAACAGAACGGTGAGGGGTTGGACTATAAGGCGCCTTTGGTGGACAGCAGGGGCACTGGGCAGCACGCTGACCTGCGGACGGGGTGGGGTTGTGGCCGCCCTTGAACGCGTCGCCCGAGTCCTCCATGAGGACGTCGTTGATCTGCGTGGCCCACTTGATGACGACGCCCTCGATGGCCGACTTGAGGTACAGGTCGACCACCTCGCCGCCGCTGCTCATGAGCTCGCGCTCGGCCTGGTGGACGCGCTCCACGCCGGCGGGCAGCGGCAGCACGGTGCGGCCCGCCACCTGGCCGCGGACCTGGCACACCGTGCTGCGGAGGCTGTGCACGTGCCGGCACACGTCCTGCGCCACGGCCGCCGGCCAGCCCGCCTGGTTGCCCGGGTTGGACAGCAGCGGCACCACCACCTGGGGAACATCGAGTACATCGAGTGCGTGCACGCAAGTGTTCAAACGGCCGTGGTAGGTCCACCTTATTTGTGCTTCCCCGCCCATGGCCTGGATTACCTCGTCGACGAGCGCGGCCAGCTGCTCGATGGCGCGGGTCGCCATGTCCCCGATGATTAGCAGGTCCTGCATGGCCTCCTTCTCCTTGGGCACCACGGCGCGCCGCTTCTTGACGAAGAAGGCGGCCTTGCTCTTGAGGCTGACGGGGAAGCCCAGCGACGGCAGCAGCTGGGCCGCGTTGTTCTGCAAGCAGCAGCAAGTTGAGGACCTCGTTGAGGACCTCGTTGAGGACCGGGACGGCGTCCGGGACGACGGCGGCCGCGCCACTCACCTGCATCACGATGAGCAGCATGTTCTCCGCCTTGTCCAGGAAGTCCATGACGCACTTCCGCAGGTCCTCGGTGGCCAGCAGGCGCGTCCATTTCTCCGCCTTGAGCTTCAGCGTCTTCTGCACAAAGTTGCCGAGCACCGGCAGGCGCGGGTCGGGCGGGGCGTGCTCGACCTGCCGCAGACAGCGCAGTGATTAGCACAGCCACAGCAGCCCGGGTTCGAATCCCGATGTCGCGGCCGGATTTCCCGGTTTTCCCGTTTGCCAAACTTACGGCGGGAGGCGGCTCCCCCGGGGGAACCACGCCGCCGACTCTCGTCATCGCCCTGCCTATTAGCTTGTCCACGACGGCGTTGGGGCCAGCTCCATGCCGACGTGTGGAGCGAGGAAGAATGCCACACCTCGCAAAACACCCGTTAGCCCCTGTGCTTCCTGCCCTGCCTTGCCGTGCCCTGCCCTGCCCTGCCGTGCCCTGCTAGTCCCAGAGGCCCATTTATCGGCCCTGTCAGCCAGTCAGCTCCACCTGTCACGAGGTGTGACTACTGCCTTCGTTTTCCCGCGGCCTTCCGCGTCAAACGAAAAACAGAAAGGCTTGCTTGCGCGCTTCCGAGGTGCCTCCGGTGCCTCCTTCGGAAGCAGCTCTTAACCCGAGGAGAAGTGAATGATACCTCCTCGGTACATGGCACCCCCAGGGACATGATTGCTGGGGGACGCGAAGCACTGTGTTGGGGGTGCACACTTACAATTGCATGTTTAGCATAGGCTACGCTTATGCACTCATACCAGCCGAATATGCATTTGTAAGTACCTGCAAGGTTAGGTTAGATTTTTCGTCTAGGGCCAGAAGACCACGCTTCAAGTGTGTATATTTTCGAGGGGCATCGCCGTGTAGGTACCTGTCGGTCCACCCGGACTCAGCCCAGGCATCGCGTGTCGAGAAATTCATTAATTTTAATCGTCGCGGCCGACGGTCTTTGTCCAGCACCACCCCGACGTCGTCGCGCTCCTTCCCCCTCCCCCTTCCCCCTTCCCCCTCCCCTTCCCCGTGGCCGCGTCCCACGCAGTGCCCCGCCACGCGTTTGGACAGCCTGGCCCGGCCTGGCCGGGGCGCAGCGCGGCCGGGGGGAGGGGTTGGTCGGGCTGGGGCGGGGCTGGGCGCGGACGACAACAGGCGGTGCTGCATCAGGGGGGTGGGTGTTTGCGTGAGCTGTCCCCGGAACAAAATGGCAAGCAGGCGAGCAGCGCGTCCCCGCGAGGCGATGCGCCTGCACTGCAGTGGGGCCGTGTATTCCAGTCCTGCAGTCCTTCAGACTGATTCCGAGAGTCGTTTTCGTCGCTCTGTCTCTGTCCCACTCATGTGGCGTCTCGCTCAGGTCCGAGAGAGACAGAGCGACGAAAATGACTCTCGGAATCAGTCTGCTCACAGCACTTCTTGTTTCCTTTCCTTTCTTTGGTTTTCTTTGAAATGTATTTTTTTTTTGTTTTGCGCTTCTTTGGTTGTTCGTCCGTGACGGCACCGGGTCACCGGGTCCCGCACTCCGGCCGCTGGTAACAGTATAGACCGCCAGCCCATAAACGACTGGCGGCGAGGACGAGGAGGACGGGGAGGACGGGGGAAAAACGGGAAAGGGGGGAGGACGGGGGGGGGCGGGGGGACGGGGGGGCGGGGAAGGGGGGAGGAGGGGGACGGGGAAACGAGGAGGAGGGGCGAGGCGTTGCCTGGCGTGCGGTGGCGTGCCGCGGGGCCATGAAGCAAGTAAACGTCGTCTTTGTCATCCTCTGCCAGCCGCCCCCGCGTCCTCGCCCCCGTCCCCGCCACCGCCACCACTGCCCCACTGACTGAGGACTGAGGGCGAACATCGGCATCGACCTCCAACAAGGCCGAAGCTTATTATACGGACCGCCCTTTCAGTTTTATTTTTGTGGCGGAGCGCGGGTTGCCGCGGGTTGCGCTTCCCGAACCGCCAAGCCGGGGCGGCGGAAACTTTTTTTAAAAACGTAAACAGAATGCCGGGCGAGAGGCGTTTGCCTCGGCCACCTGATGTGCACCGTAGTGGGGTTTCCCCCGAGGGGGGAAAAACTGCCCCCCTTCATTGACAAAATTTTAACACATTTTCCCAATTCGGGGGAAAAAACCCCCTGTTAGGCAAACGTGTGCAAAAACGCAGAAATCTTGCCATTCCAACATTCCCCCCTTCTTGTACACCCAAAACTTACAGTGGGCACCCCTCGGGCCTAGCAAACTGCAGCGCCTTCCCGTTTTAACACAAGGCGTAAATTTTAGGCGTTTTCGTTATTTTTACGTGAAAAAGAAAAAAGGATCAAAAACGAAAATCCAGCCCCCTTTTTAAAATAAAATAAAGACAAAAAAGCCGGCCTTGGTTTTTGGGTTTTAACGCGTTGGAAATTTTTCGTTTTTTTTAAACCGAAGTGGTTTCCGGGTTTTAAAACCCTTTAAAAAGACCCAAAAAGACGGTGATCCAAAGGCCCGCGAGCGAAAAAAAAGCAAAACCCGCGAGAGTTGAACCGAGGCCCACACTGAAGCGTCTCTTGGGACAAGTGGGGTACCCTCCCCCCCCTCGGGCCCCCGCGCTTGTGGAGTCGGGGGGCCTCGACGCGAATCTACGGCCGCGCTTTTTCCCCCCTAAACATGTTCTCGCGCCCAAACTGTCCCGAGTCTGCCCTTCAAAAAAAATGGGTTTTAATCAGTTGGCCAACTCAAACCGGGAGAAGAAAGTGACCCCTCTAGCAACGACTTGGCCCCTTTTTAACTGCCCAGTCCGTAAAGCTCATTCGCTGCGGGAAGGGGCCCAGCCGTAGCAGTTCGCGGCGATGCCCCCGACTCCCCAAGTCGCTTTGGCCGGTGGCTTTGGGGCTGTACAACATTTTCCAAGAACACCCGTGTCCAAAGCCCCGGGTTTTAACTCCCCAGAGTTTCTTTTTCTCTTTTCGCCCCGCTGGCCTTTTGGGGGACCGTCGTTTTGGTCGTTTTTTAAATGGTAAAAAGGACCCCTTCAAGGTATAAAAAAAAGACAAATTCACCGCTTTTCCCAAACCAAGTGCCCGGGTTGGGTTTTTGTTATTTTTCGTAAAACCCTGTCGTAGATTTGTCGTTTTTTGGGTCCTTTTCCCCCCCGTTTTTCACCGTGCCAAAAAACGACAAACCACTACTTATTTACGCCTTGTGTTCCACCGGGGTTTTTAAACCTGTCTTTTCGTTCAAAACGCTGGAGCGCCCTTCGTTCTTGATGTCTATGACAAGTACATTACCTCATCCAAAAAAAGTTCATAAAAAGAATTACCCACGGAAATTTGTATGGAAGCGCCTCTAGCAAGCCAACCGGCCGCCCAAGAACGATGATTTAAATTTGAATTTAACATTACTGACAGAGCATGTCCTCCCTCGAGGGTCGGGGGGGAGTACAATGTCGCCTCCAGAAAACGAACCAGGAGGCTGGCTTTGGGGCCACTATCGGGGACGGGGGGGGCACGGGTAAATTTGGGGGCCAACATATCGCCGGGGGGGGAAGGCAGGGGCGGACTGGCTCCTAAAGGGCCCGGCGGGGGGAAAGGGCCCTAGGGGCCCCCATTTGCTTTCTTTTTAGGGTTTTTTTATGGGGAAAAAAACATTTTTTAAGCTTTAAAAACCTAATATCGTTACTTTTGATACATTTTGAACAATTTCCCAGCAAATAGCTCGGAGTTTCATAACTTTACAATACTTTGGCTTTTTTTTTCCAAAGGGGGGCCCCTATACCGGGGGGGGCCCCGGGGGGGGCCCGCCACCCCCCCGGGGCCCGTCCGCCCCGGGGGGAAAAGGGCGGACGTGACGTCTGCTGGGAGTGCCACGCCACCGCACGCGGCACGCGGCACGCCACCTACACGGGAAGCAGGAAGCACGGGTCGGGGAACGGGGCTGCTCCACGGCCAAATCTATCGGGATCATTACCCGCCCTGGCCCGCCCTGGCCCGCCCTGGCCCTCGTGCCCGCACGAACACACTCACACACAAGTCCTCCACTCTGCAGGCGTGCTGCCTCCACTCACCAGCAACATGTTCGCGTTTATCCTTGCGTCTGTCCGTGGGCCATGTCGTGGGCCTTGTCGAGGTCCTTGCGGCCGCGGTCGCCGCTGCCGCCCTCCGCGAGTGCACTCGGCGTCTGGTCCTCAAGGCCCTTGCTTCCCCCTGGCGACAGCCCCAGTCCGCTGCCACCGCGCCCTGCCGAGCCCTTCGACTTCGACAGCAGCCCCACTCGACTCGAGGGGGCGGATAACCCCGGATAACCCTTGGCGCGGAGCGGCGGGCCGGCGCCGCTCGTCCCGGACACACCCGGAGACGCGCCTACGCAACGGACTCGACTGGGAAAGAGCCCCACGGAGGGCCCCGGGCCGGCAAAGCACTCCCTTCCTTCCCCCGGCGTTGCGTAGCGTGGCGTAGCATCGCGTAGCATGCACCGCAGTACGTACCCCCGGGCCGCCGCGCCGCGACATGGCTCGGCGTCGCGCTCGGTGTCCTCAGAGGGTGGCCCCGCGCCCCGCGGACGGCACGGCTGCGAACCGGAGACCAAACATGCGTGCTGTAATCATTGCCGCGAGAAGTAGATGACGGTCACAGATTTACAGTCCAACGCTTTCCAGCTGGGCGAGCGGGTTGCCGATGCCCGACTCGGCGGGCGCACTCACTGTGAAAAGAAAAAAAGAACTTGGAAATTTCCGGAGAAATGCCAAACTCTTAAATGTTTAAATTTTGAATAAACTTCCGGCGGGTACAGTGGATGTTTTCTCGAAAAACAAAGCCTTTACATGTATAACGACAGGGAAAGATAAAAATATTTAAAAACTCACAAACTCAACGAGCGGTCGTTAACCCGACGGCCCGTGTCTGTGCGATCTTTCTTAGTACGACGGGGGGAAGGTAGGCCACCGTCTCCACACGAGTGCGTTGTGGTAGACCGGTGGCCTACCTCACAGGCGTCAAGACGGCAGGGGCAGGGTAGGCCACCGTCTCCACACCGGTGCGCTGCGGGCTGGACCGGTAGCCTACCTCACAGGCGCCACCGGCGCGGAGCAAGCAAGCCAAGGAGTTTGGCTGGTAAGCCAGACAGCTTTTGCAGCAGCTACTTCCGCGGAGTTCTTTTCTTCTCACGTGTCACTTCTCCCATTTCCGCCCGCTCACCCGCAGAATTGACCAGCGGCCACCCACTCGAGTCTGACGAGTCTTCGCACCCGGTGTAATCAGAGTGTGTCAAGTACCGTAATATTTGGATAGACTTCGGCTGCGTGTGCGACCCGCGACGCGTGCCCTTGCCGCGCCGCGGCGGTCTTCCCTCGTCCGCCTCGACGGCGGAGAGCGCGGAGACGGGGCGCGTCGCTGCGCGTCGCCCGGCGCTGCCGCGTTGCGTCGCTGGCCGTGGCTGCGCGGCGACAGGCTTGGCGACGGGCTTGGCGACGGGCTTGGCGACGGGCGGGCCGGGCCCGAGGCATCGCGTAATGCCGCGGCTTGCCAGGCAGCCCCCGGCAGCCCGTCCCTCATCCTCATCCGGGGGAAAAGGAGCAAGCCGAGCCGACTAGACAGAGACAGCGTCACGTCGTCAAGTCGTTTAGCGCACGAAACCGAGTAAAAAGTCGCGTGAGGACGGCGGGCCGCATCGCGACTCGCGGGGCCACGGGGTGGCCGCGGGGGGCGGCGACAAGTAACGACTACAGGTTTGTCATGGTTGCTATCACACAAAGATTTTATTTTCTCACAATCTTACAGATTACATAGGGGGTTTACTTGGTGAAACACAAGTAATTTAGGTATACATATAATAAAACTAATAAGACAAATACCCTGTTCAGCCATCACTTAGTGTAATGATCTAGCATCTTGGCACAACTTAATAGAACTAAGAAAGCTGCAGACATAAATTAAGGCAGCAGCAGCTTTCTGTGATTTGCTAAAGAGCGAAAAGGTCAGACATACTGATATGCAAGAAACGATGAGCATACTGCTCACATAATACAAACAGCCTCAAAAGTGACATTTCAATGACATTGAATTATTACTCATTTGGACTGATAGAGGAAACAATGAAAACAGACATCAATCAACAATTATTATATCATACAATATTCCATTCAGTAATTTCAAGAAAGAAAAATCTACAGGAGTATTTCTAATTTTATAAGTATTAACAGTCA
Organism: Thrips palmi; assembly: GCF_012932325.1. NCBI lineage: Eukaryota > Metazoa > Arthropoda > Insecta > Thysanoptera > Thripidae > Thrips > Thrips palmi. The sequence goes on along the minus strand of NW_023144624.1, from coordinate 9,857,043 downwards.
GATATGAGAATTCGTATGGAAACTGATGCCAGTTGTACATACATCTACAGAAATGCATCAATATTTGGGCGAGCTCCTACCCATACCTATCTAATGGGCAAGCTTGGGAGGAAAAAGCTTCTAGAGCCATTAAAAAAAAGCTGAAGAACCCTTACCATTACCAACAATAGAATTAACTTAAGAGACAAAATTTCATTGATGACAATCTCACTAACTCAGTCCACAATGACACAGTGGACTAGATAATCAGTCACATTTTTTGCCAGGGCATTTGCACTAACAATGAAGGAGACCTATGGAGCATTCAACCCCCTACTTATAGAAACGCACAACACAGTGAATAAAGTTAGATATCAATAAATTTTAACAGTCCAATTGTACACAAAATTAAGAAAAGCACCAATCTGAGAGGATGTGTCCAACATAATTTCTTACGATTGTATGTTATTTAAAAGACACTCACAGCAATTAATATTTAGTTATAATGTTCACAACATTCAGATTAAAATGACTAGAGCATCACTAATGGTAAAGTATCCAAAAGTTTTGGAACAAACAAAAAAAAATTGGAAAAAAAAAGCATTTAAACCACTTTTGTGCCTACACCACAGGTGCCTCTGAGCCTTTAAGGCAAGGGTTGTTCATAAAAGTTTCACCCATTCGTAGAAGTACATCATGGAATGTTGTTTTATATTATTCATAAATTAGAATAAACATGGTCCAACAAGCAAGACTAGACGGCGTCAAAGACATGAAAATTATCATAAGTGTAATTAACATGAAAAAAAAATCACAAAGAAAAAGAAGCTACCTTCAGATAAAACCCATGGATCAAATCCATGCTTCAACTCTTAACCCACACAAAAACAAAACTATCTTATTTGTCAGCAAGTGATGAAGTAAAAAATATTTATCACTTTTTGATATTGTTTTAGAGAAAGAACACGATAATGATTGCATCTCACATACAGCCCTTTTAGAAAATTAAGGCGAGATGTGAGCATGTGACAACATTCACTCTTGAGACAGCAAATTTGACTGGCTGACAGAACTCCAATCTGGTCTTTGAAGGTATGATTCCCACAACCACTTGATAAGAAAGTAGACAACAATTACTGCTACAACACTCAACAACACTGCAAAAGATTAAAACAAAAAAATTAATGCACTCTTATATTTTCCACAATAATTTGTGAAAGAAGTAGTAAAGCTCCAAATGCATTACCTGATACAACATAACCCACAATTGCAAGAGCCCCTAGAACTGGTGATGGGGGCTGATGGGCACATTTAGTGAGATCTGCAAAATTAGATGTGGTAAATGCTAAGTTTTATATTGCGTACAGGTACCCTATAAATGAATGACAAGACAAAACAATTACCTTCTTTTACTTCTGTAGGTCCATATATATTCACTGATGGACCACACAGAGATGTCATGAATCCTACTGTCTTATCGGAACGATTAAAAACTACTTTAAAGCCTTGCATTACAACAGTACCTGCAAAAATAACAAGAACAGAAAAGAATAAAACATAGTAATGTATGTAACACACTTGGTCAGAGAAAATGTTTTCTGAAAGAAAATGTGAGAACTTTACCAAGTACTGAACCAGAATCAGATGGTTGTATGCCAAACTTGTAGCAGTAAGTATGGTCAGGCCCTTCAACACGTCGAATGTAGGACTGAAAGCAAAGCAAACCAAACACTGTTAAAAACTAAGGAACCATAATTTATTTTTTCTGATGCAGAAAACTCTATTACACACCTTGGGCTCTAATTCAAGTGTAAAATAAGAATGAGCTGTCTGCATAAGAGACAGTCGAACAAGGGGGAAATAGTGTCGAAGATCTAAGTGGTGGGGATCTGAATCTTCATGAATACAAGTCACTTTTTGTTGTGTCCAAAATTCTTCTGACAAGTTTTGGGGAACTTGCTTATGTAGCAGCTCCAAAACATTGTTGAATACCTGAAAGAGTGAGAATAAAGGTGAAAGAAAGAGATAAAACAAATTGAATAAAAACCTATTTACGCAGAGATTTAAATTAAAATATGTCAAATGAGGCAAGGCACTACACACCTTTTCTGGTAACCGTAAATTTGTTGTACCACTGTCAACAATAGTGCGACGGGTGTTCAGTTCATGACAAGGTAACTTAACAACCTCACCACCTATTTCAATTTTTGTCAGCAAAATCTCATAGAACCATTCTCGAATAATGGGTGACTTTAAAACTGGAGGATGTGGTATGTCATCTGAAAAATTTAAAAAAAAAAAGACATTATACAGAAAATAATTTTACGAATGGGTAAGCAGAAACCTATATTATGGTCCTCTTACCTGAGTGTAACATGGTAAACTTTCCCACATGAGAGTCTTCTCCATCTTTTGATCCACAAAGCTCCAGTAAAAATGCAATATTGAAATTATTTAAAGCAGCAAATGAGTCCAACCACGAAACAACTTTGTCATCTGGCTTTGCAATCATAGGATATGCAAGCCCAAGGATACCCTAGAAAACCAATTAAATGGTAATTTTCTGTCAAAAAGTTATACTTAGTACATAAATTGAAATACTCTACCTGCCACAGAGATCCATTGAGGAAGAAATTGTGGGACGTTTGAATGGCAGCTAGTGCAGTTCTGATGCCAGGAATTTCAAGGGAAGGGAATTCAATAACATCGTTGCCCAACTCTCCCTTCCAATAACCTTGTGTGTACATGACTGATACTTCCTGATGCTGAGAGACAAAAGTACTTGACCTAAACACAATAAATAACCAAGAGATGAAGCAAATCATTAACAAACGAATCTTCCGGTGCAATTTACAAAGAGACAAGAAAAATACTTACAATGACATATTGAAATACGAGTCCACACTCAGGAAAGGTGCAGCTGCTATAGCAAAATTTGTACTGCCAGTATCCACAAGGACATTGAACTGATACAGAATAAAAATAAAAAGAACATATTGAAATCATTGGACAGAAATGCAACTTTAGATTGAAGAAGAGACCTGATTACTTACACTTTGAGGAGGTGTCCCAATAAGAGTTTCTAGGTAATATCCATCACCTGGTTTACCATAGAGGTTATATTTTTCAGCATGGGATGTTACAATAATATTAAATACAACAAAGGCTTTAAGAATGGTAAGAAGGTGGGATGTTGACAGTTCACCAGTCATTTTGATAAAAATCCTCAAACCGCAACCTCAGGTACTGGAAGAAAAGTAGAGGCACAACACAAAATGATTATTATTCAAACAGAAACTTGTTTCATAGCCATTTTAACCATTTAAGATGCAAGACAACGTCAAAATGAACTTCGTCAGTGTCGAGTCCTTTGAGTGAGAGTTACTAAAAACAGATTTTATCACCACAGGTAAGGTTATGTCAAACTTCGGCAAACTATTTCTCGTACACTTACACATTCTCAGCCAAAAACATCAACTTTAATTACTTCATCGAAAAGACGTCATCACAGTAACATTTTGAACGCAAGTTGTTGCGACGCTAAGACTTTTGAAACAAGGCACATGCAAAATTTATCCAGAAAATTGCATGAAAACAGACTACAGACGACGATAACAAAGGGCAGTGGCAAGAAAAACAACATCAGACAATCTCCGAAATGAACCGGAAATGTTGACGGTAATCTCGATGGCGGGTCCGGTTCATCTCACCGCCTTATGCTTGATGGTAGTTTCTCAAAGGCGGTATTGTAAACAATCTCGGTTCCAAATTCAAATACATGCGAAGTTGTTGTCAAAGTTGTTTCAGCCCCATAATGAGACAGTGGCAAGAATTTTGCTATTCTTAATGGCTGAGCTTCACGTCATTGGCCAAATCGCTAGTGCCAGTGGTTTTCCGAGCCATAACTTGTTCTGCAAGTGGGGTATACATGCAGGTGTGCTTAATTTGTACCAGGTTATGGAATACATCCTTTCTATGGGATTTGTTTGATGTCTGTCATTCTACTGTTCTTGTTGAAAACACTAAAATTTTTGTGGATTAATTGCTTTTGTTTCACAGGAGGTGGCTGGAGAGTGATCGAAGGCCTTACTGAAGGGCAGACCCACGTCGACAATCCGTCATGGCAAGAAGCTGCTGTGTGGTGCCACCCCATTGATGTGCACTTTGCTACCAAGGGAGTTCAAGGTAACACTGAAAGACATTTTAAAAAATAATTCAGTTTTAAAGTGTACTTGTAAATAACGCTCAATTTCTCTTGCTATCCTTAGACCTGTTTTCTAATTTTCATGTACTAATTTCTCTGTAGGCTGGCCCAAAATCAACCTACAGATATACCATTATGACAGATTTGGTCGGAGTGAAGTGTATGGTTATGGATTTTCATTTATTCCATCTTCACCAGGAACTCACAAAGTGGATGTTGTTACATGGAGGCCAATAGGTGAGCACATTTTACACATTTAAATTTTGTCCCTCAACAACATACATTTGTTCGATATCTATCATAGTACTACAATATCAACTAAATGCCTTTGCATACATTTTTTTTTCAGGTTCTCTCACCGAACAGTTTAAACAACATTTCCTGGGTGGTGGTGCTCAACTGAAAAGTCCAGACCTTGTTCACAGCGCCACAGACCGCTATCGCTTGCAGACAGAAACTATGGGCACTGTTCATTTGGAATTATCTGTCATTCTCCGTAACTTCACCAAATTTGGTGTTGAAACTTGACAGATTCAGCTCTCAGAGGGTTAAATTATACAGCCTCAACATGATTGCCAAGGCTGTTGCCGGATTTCTATTGTTACTTGTTTTATCAGAAGCTGCAAGTCAGACTGTTGGAGGCATTCTCTCTGTCTCCCCTTCAACAGGATCTACATGTGGAGTGGGGAGTTCTGACTGCCCCACTGACCCAGCTCTGGATGCAACTGAAATCCCAACAGAAATTCCTGTCTCTCTTGAGACTTCAACTTCTACATCAACAGAGCCTGCCTCTGGAAATGACAGCACCACTCCATCTGTTGCCACAACTGCACAAGAAACTATAACCCAGTCACCCATGGTGACCTCCTCCAAACCCAACAAGGGTTCCAGCACAACTCGGTCACCACCAAGAAAGTTACCAACAACTGTGAAGCAGCCAGAAGGCCAAATCCTTGGTTATGCTCTTAGTGAAACATGTGCTTGCGATTTAATGGTATGATGATCTGAAAATATTTTGTAACAATATGAATTTTTTAATTATTGCTTTAAAAAAAAAATCAAAAATATTTTTAAATTTTAATTTTTAGGCATTTTCTTGTGATATCAACTGCTGTTGTGATCCAGACTGCACAAATTTCCAACATGCTGCCTTCTCAAAGTGCAAAGTTGAAGGATACCCACCTTATGATAACCGATATTGTTATGCCTCTAAGTTGGTTTTCTTAAACAATTCTGAGCATATTTTGGAACAGTCTCAAAGTGGAGCCTTCTGCATTGTAAGATCCAACCTAGCTGCATCTGTTCTGTACCCATCCCATCCGGTATGTATTTGTTTCAATTTGAAACATTTCTTTCTATCTGTTTTCTGTTGTTGTTTTTTTTCTTAACTTTTTTTGGCTTTCTATTATGAATGGTTTTACATTTTGCAGGTTTTTTTAAGTCTTCAAGACTTTTTAAGGCACTGGGATAGAACTCATACTCCAGTATGGCCAGAATTACAAGCAGCACCCATTTCTGTAGTTGAGAAGCCAAAACCATATTCAGCTGGATCCCCTATTTTATTGATACGCAATAGCCAAAGTGAAACTTTTGGTACGTTGGCCCTATACTATACGAGTTTCAAATTCTTGATTTGCTCAATAATAATAGTTATGCCAATTTTTTTTCAGATCTTCCTGCTTCAAGGCTCACTGCAGCTTGCTCAGTTAAAAATGCAGTGCTGTATTTGTTGCCATGGTCATCCAAATGTATGCGAAAAGCACCTGATGGTCAACATGAATGTGACAGTGTGAGCTCATACATTCATTATCAGCTACAAAACATTGTGCGTTCACCACTTTTGGTGAATCAGACTGAACTGCCCTCAGAAACAGTTGTGAGTTAAATCAGTTTTTATTTTACTACTGTAATGTACGTATTTTAAAATTTTATTTTATCTATGTAAAGCTTTTTTTTCTCTTTTAAATTTTCCAGGAGCTGTGCCCAGAAAATGTGTGTGCCCCAGTAACATACTTTATTTGCTCAGGCTCAAAAGTGGAAGAAGATTACTACACAAATAATTGTAAAAATATTTCAAGTAAAAATGTATTGTTTGGCTTGAAAAATGGCGTTTGTTTTGGTGTTGTCAAAAGACTAAGGCAAGTTGATCAGGTCATTTATTCTAAATTTTGCATCCCCATTCTGGTTTTAATTCTTGTATTTCTGCATTTTTTAGATTACTCTTTCATCACAATGGGACTGATGGCATTCTCCATATCGAAGCCTTTATGTGGCTGTCAAACATATCACTGTCCGATTATTCAGTTACAAAACCATTACACCAATCATTTTCAGTACAATTTAAATGGGCAAGGCTCAATAAAACGGTTGGAACAATCACAAAAAACAATACTCTGAATTCTATGGTCGAACATGCACCATTTCCACGAAGTGGGAACCCAGGCTATTTAATTGGCCAACCAGTTATAGCAGCATTCAGAGTCAAACAAAAATTAAGTGCTAATTCAAGCAAAGATACTTCCAAGGATTCTGCTAAACTGGCCAAGCATGATACTATAGATCTTAGCCATGACCCCAAGCAATGGCTTACTTTACCTGGATCAAATATGAATGGTGAGTAATTTTTCATTCAAAAATAATTAAAAATTCAGTGTGAATAGTTTTTTTTTTTTATTTTTCCTTTTCTTTTTGACAGGTATGTGTGATGTGACACTAGCCCAGAGGCACATTGTTACATTTGGAGAGGACTTGCACATGTCCTGTGGCATTGCTGTTTCTCCGAGAAACATATCATCCCACTTCTCTTGCAATGCTCTTCGATCTAGATTATTGCAGCTTCTCTTAGGAGACATTGCAAAGTCGTTTCATAATGGTAGTTTCAATGCTGATTGGGGAAGGTGAGGGATTCTTGTGGGTTTTATGTCTTAATTGCCTTGATTGTATTTGGCTTTCCACTTTTTAGCTTCTAGTAATCCTAACCTGATGAATTGTGTTTCCTTTTTAGAATTATTGCAGCTTTTGGAAGTGCAAATGTGTCAAAACCTCAAGAGTGGGTGCCATTACTCTTGGATAGCCAGCCACCCTTCACACTATTATCAGAGGACTCAATGTCAACTATAGAGTCCAAAATTTCCAATGAAGACAAACTATCTGACATGTCAATAGATCATCCATTGCAAATGTGTGAAAATGTACCTTTGGGGATCCAACTGCAATTGATGCATGGTCGTGTAGGATCCCCATCAAATCCACAATCAAAAATTTTTGGTGCTGCCATGAGGTATGTCATTGCAGTTTGTTCTTACTCTCAGTGAATGATGAATGAGGCAGACTCTAGAAGCATGACGTGTACCTTTCATCTGTCTCACTTTCTCCTTTATTTTTATTCAGATTCACCCCCTTGCAAGACATTGGATGGCCATGTACTTCTGCAGCATGCCCCCAGAAACAAGATGCCCTCTACTTGAGGGTTGTATCCACTGTCAAGTTTGTAGACATATCTTCCCCTGCGGTGACACGCTTTGCTGAACCACCAGCCATTCACATTCGCCTACCCCCAGACTTTTTCTATCCCTTCATGGCCACTGAGGGTTCCTCTGGGGCTTCTATCCATAAAACTTCAATGGCACTTGTTGCAGCTTTCCTTATTCCTTTGTTGTTTATTTAATGTATGATTTCATTGCCACACTGCAATTTTCATTTCCAAAGATGTTTGTAATTTTTGTAAAATATTTTTTTAAGTTGTCATGCCCAAGGTATAAGGTCTGAATATTTTCCATTCCTCAACGTCCTCAACTATTTGCTCCTTAAGGGGAGCTTTTAAAGCAGAAGGGAATGGCCTCTATTCAGATCACACTGTGAGTGTATCTTAATGTGTGTGATTTTATTTGCATATGTGAAAGTGATTTTATGAGTGTGTTCTTGAACTGCATGTGAATGATGATTTGACCACATCTACACTATCAGACAGAAGTTAAGAAACCAAAGGTCCATATACAATGGAAAGGCGATGCGCCTGTGAACTTGCACTGTGATTGAATTTTAACTCACCAATTATAAGTTGTTTATTTTTTAGATGTTAAAGTAACTGTATCCATTCCAGTGATCTCAGTAGACCTGTGACTGCACCATTTGAAAGCAAGTGACTGAATTCATTGTATATTCATTTGTCTGCTGTCTGTTTATTAGTAAATAATCTATCAAGGAATTTTTAAAAAGTTTTTTGACCTGCTTTTTTTCCGGTACACCAGGAGTGGTGATGAGTCAAGAGTCCGTCCCAACCCAACCCAAGAGGGCGCCTGAACCGCTGGCAGTATTTGCTCTGCTTGGCCGGGGCCGCTGCTGTCTGACTGCGGACAGCGTGTCTCTCTCGCACTCTCCTTAAGGGCGCACGAGAGACGGAGCGACGAAAGCACCACTGTTCGGGGTCGGCCTGCAGGCCTGCAGGTGAGGACCACACAGTAGCGCCTCGAAGGGCGGCGCGTCGTATCGTGTCGCCCGCGCCGCGCGCCGCGTCCGGCGGTTTGCGCGTGTGGTCCGTGTGGTCCCCAAAGGCCGAAACGCCACAAAACTCACATAAATTACCCACTTTATGGAGGGCTGGGGCGGCGCAGGGGGAGGGGGGCTGCCGGAGGAAGCAAGGAGCTGTAAAACGCGGCGCCGCGCGTGCCGCGTGCCGGACACTGCCGCTGCCATGCCGCCCTGCCGCCCGTGTCCGGGACTCTGTGGCCTGCCCGCTGCCCGTCCCGGCCGGAGTCGCCGGAGTCGGGGCCAGTCGCGGTCAGCACTGCCGATTGATTTATCCCGGGGTCGCCGTCGCGTCGTGGCGCGTCGTGGCGCCATCAAGGAGGCGTAAAAGAAGAAGAGACACTTTCCACATCGTGCGTGGGCGTCGCGGCACGTCGGTGCGGGGTGCCGCCGCCACGAGAGCAGGAGCAGAGAGAGAGACGCGGCTGCGGGCACAGCCATAGGAGAGAGGGGAAGGCCTGGAGAACTGCTCTCATCGCTCTGTCTCTATCGCACTCGTGGGGCGTCGAAAGCAGTGCTCGTAATCAGCCTGCAGGGTAGGCCACCAGGCGGGCTGGGGCTGCGTGGCGGGCCGGCCTGCCCACCCGGCGGCTCCCGGAGGTGTGGCGAGGCGGGGCCAGGCGTGCCCACCGGGGGGCGGCCCTGAGCATTGCAATAAATCCCGCCAATTAGCTACCCGTTTGGAAACCGTATCTGCAGCCGGCCGCCTCGCCGGCTCGCCGCTTCCGAAGACTGTGCGATTGGGTTACGGGCAAGTCGCGGAGGGCGAACGGAAGCGCGTCGGTGGACACAATGACTTGACTTGCCTGTGGGGCAACAAGCACCGAGAAACACGCGGCACGAGCCGAGCGAGCGGCACACTGGAAGAAGAAGGCGTGCTTTCCGATCCGCAGCGCTTTGCGCTTTTCTTAACCACAATCGGAAATATTTTTCTCGGAGCGCGTTTGGGCGAAAATAATTGTCGTTACAAGATAATGAAGATCTTTTTTTACGCACCACGACCAAACGGGCGTCGCGAAAGAACTGGTTGAAAAGAGAAGAAAATTCCAGAAATAATAAAAGGGAGTAACTTTTGGTGCCTCTGCGCCAAATGCTGCCCAGCAGCCGTCTAGTTCCCAGGCCGATGCTTCGGCAGCCTTGTCGGCCGTCGCGGCGCGGCAGCTGAGTTGTTATGGGTCCGGGGTTCGAATCCCGTCCACGCGCTCATCCTCGGAACGGATGGCACGGTTGCAGTGAGTTGTCTCCAGCGCGCTGCAGCAGGGGGGAGGTGTCTTTGGCTCGGCGGGGGGCAAATTTGTTTTCGTCCTCACGGTCCGGGACGGTCCGGGACGGCGCGGGGACGACCCGCGGGGCCAGCCGCAGCCTTTGGGCCGTTGGGCCGGCCAGCAGGCCCATCCCGAACGGCGCTTTCGTCGCTCTGTCTCTCTCGCACCAGTGGAGCGCTCCGTAGAGGCGCGAGAGAGACAGGGCGACGAAGCGCTGCCGGCCGTAGGGCCACGGGGCCACGCCCTGGTAATCTCAGCAACGACAGCGGAATTATGAGAGGAAACAAAGATGGCCCTCCCGGCGGCCCTTTTGAATTAAACCAGAAGGGACAAAGGGCCTCAGTCCCAGTGGAGCCGCGGAGCCAAGTCTGGCGTCGTGCCCGTCGTACCTCGTGCTTCGGATGACAGCCCCATCGCGCTGACGGCGTCCACCGCGTCGACACATCCACGCGGCCGGCCGGCAACCGATTCGTACTTGGCGCCTTTTTTCGACAGGAGAGAAATGGGGGACGGCAGTGTCGGCCCGTCGGCCCACTCAAAGGGCAACAGAGACACGGCCTGTCATAATTGAACAATCAGCGGCAGAGCGGCGGAGCCATTAGGAGCGCTCCACATACTGTACCGCCGTGCCGTACCCAACAAAGGGGGCTGGGCTGGGCCGGGCCGGGCGTTCCCCACCGCGGCCGACCGACCCCCAGCGGCCAGGGGCAGGCCGGCCGACGGCCGCGGAGAGAAACGGACTCATTAGTTGCTGCAGAGACTACAGAGACTCGTAGAAAGAAATAGGGGTGACAACTCGGTGACGTCATCACGCTTTCATTGGATGGTTCAGCCTGCCGAGCAGGGAGGGGTATCGCTGCGTCTGGCTTAAGCCAGCTTGAGCGCGACCGCCTCCCTGCCCCTCACCTTCCAGCGCCAGCGCCAGCGCTGGCTCAAAACCCTCTCTTTCCTTAACTTGATATAGCTATGGTTCAGCCAAAGCCTCCCGAACTGTCGCCTCGCTCCTACGAGGCTCTACGCAAAACGGGGCGCCGCGACCCAAGGCAGGCAGGCGAGGCTGGCAAGGCCCGCCAGGCCCGCCACTCGCTCTCATTACGGGGGCAGCGCGGCGATCCATCGCGGTGGCCGGGCCTCTGTCTCTCTCGCACTCGCGGGGCGTACCGTGGGGGTGCGAGAGAGACGGAGCGCGGAGTTTGCCGCAGAGGCATGGCGGCAGCGCGGCAGCCAGTGCCTAATGAAGACGTTTAATTGCGGCTCGGGTCGGATGCTGGATGGCGAGGAGTCCGGTAGGCAGCCCTGCACGCCGCGGCTTGTTGTTGTTGTTGTTTGTGCGCTTGTTTGTTTTTGCCAGTGGAAGCACAAGGAAGGGGCGGCGCACCTGTGCGGCCTGTGCGCGCGCACGTACGGCAGCGGCATTATGAAAGCCACGAGACGCGGACCGCCAGTCCGCCGCTCTGAGCCGTTTGCGATATTTCACGCTGATTAACCTCCCTCCCCCCGCTGCACTCCCCTTGCAGCGCTTGCAGCTCGCACCGGCTAGGCGGCCCGCCGTGGCCCGCCGGCGTTCAGCCCCGTGGCGGCGGCGCGGCGGCGCGGCAGGCGGCTTCTGCTCGGCCAGCTTTATGTGGCAGGCGGGCATTAAAAGTAGCAAAGTGACGCGGCGCGACGAGTCGGACAAACGCTTTGGCTTTCTTCACCGTACGTCATCGGCACGGCGCTCTTCTTTTTTCAGGTGTGTGCTCACTCACACACGCACAGCACACACACGCACACACACGCACACACCAACACGAACGCGCGAGCGGAGATGGTGCGGGATTCCTCATTTCCTCGCCGCGCGACGAATTTATGCCCGGAGTGTTGGCAGCGCCGCCAAACGCCTTGTTTTGGCAGGCTGGCCCGAGTGTGCGGAGTGTGTCGCGTTTCGCGCGGCGGCTCGTTTGAATCTGGCGCCGTTCGGCGTTCCGCCGGCAGGGTGACACCGCCCCGCCCCGCCCCGCCCCGCCATGCAGATCGCCTTGCCCGATGATCCCGCCGGGACGGGGCGCCCCTCGGCCCTCGGGCTGTAAATATACTGCGCGCGTCTGAAATTCGGTGATGGGTATCTCCGAGGGGCCTTCCAGAGTCCGGAGCAGAGAGGCAGAGGTGGCCGTCGCCCGGATTCCCGCCCCGCCCCGGTCCGCCCCGCCTCGGCCCGTGTCCCGCGGTGTCGCCAACGACTTGATCAAACTGGAGGCCCTGCCGCCGCGTCGCCGCGTCTGTCGGCGCCTGCCTTCCCGCCGAGCGCCAGCGCCGGGCCGAACTGCAGCTTGACTGCACTGCCTTTGGCGCGGCCCGGGCCGACCCGTCCCCGTCCCGATGGCGTTTATTTGGTTAGGAATGCCTTCCGTTGACGCGCCCGGCCCGTCAGGCGGACGGGCGGGCGGACTGACGGACAGTGCGGTTGGGAAATTTGAGGCGAGGGGCGAATCGGGCCGCGGCGTTGCGGCGTTGTGGCCTCGGGAGGAGCCCGTCATACATCACGGTGTTTCGGCTGGGCGCGCGGCCGCGTGCCGCGTGGCGCGTCGAGGATGAGAAATGGCGGGCTGGCCGTCACCGCCGCGTTGCCGCCGCCCCGTCCGTCCGGGATTAAGACGCGGCTCTCGGCGCGCTGAGTGGCCCGCCCGGCCCGCCCGGCCGCGCCGTAATGACACCTCGTCGCGCTTATCGCGGCTCGCGGCCGGAAGTATGAATCACGAGGACGAGGTTCGCGACGGCGAGGAGGACGACGACGAGGACGGCCGCCGGGGAGGGCTCGCGCAGCTCGCGCCACGCGCCGCGCGCCGCCCCCTCGAGCAGGGCGTGTCCGCTTGTCGGCCAGCCCGCTGGCAGCACACTGGCAGTGACGAGGCGACACTCAATCGCCGGAAGTGCGGGTTAACAACCGGAAGTGGCGACGCGTGTCGCGGCAGGGCGCGGTCGGCGCGGCGGGGCGCTGGATGGAACGACCTGCACTGCACATCCCCTGGCAGCGCGTCGCGAACACGGTTAGCGGCATGGCAGGGCAGGGCAGGGCCTGCACCGTAAACAGCGAACACTGCAAGCTGCCGGGTGCCGCCAAAATGGCCTTCGTCTAGGCGCTGGCCGCGTTGACTCGGTTGACTCAGCGGGCCGGGCGGGGCCGAGCTTGCCTCGTTACCCGGGCTGGCCGCGGGCCGTGTCCGTGGTGCCCGTGGTGCCCATGGTGCTCACCAGCTACCGGCCCGGCCTGCACCACGCGGCCACGACCGCCCCTGCGGCCATTTGGCGGACTGGTCCTGGAGGCTGGTCCCGAGCAGTGTCTTGTCACTCCGTCTCGCTCTCACGCATTCGGAACGCGCCGTGAGTGCGAGCGAGGCGACGCGGCGAAAGGCCTGTCCAGCCTCCTGACTCCAGCCAGCCAGGCCAGCCAGGCGAGCCCTGCCCCGCGCGCCAAAGCGCTGATTTTCGATTGGGATATCAGTGGAGCTTTTCTCCCCCGGTGGTCCAGGGCGGCCCGGCATTCCCCCGGGGGATCGTTCCGGCGTTCAGGCCGTTGGCGCCAGGCCCCGCCAGCGCGGTGGCGTAGCGCTTGTTGTCTTGTCGGTGGATTTTAGATCTCTCCGGAATAAATAGGTTTGTTTCCACGGGGAAAGACACCCCAGGAGCCAGTGGCGTGCGCGGGGGGGGGGGGGGTCATGACCCCCCCTTTGGCCACTAGACAGCCGCCTGGAAGGTAGGCAAATTGCGTCACTTTCCCCCTGTAAGTAGGCAAAAAGCGAGGCCTGACCCCCCCTTTCTAAATTTCTGCGCACGCCACTGCCAGGAGCCCACCGTGCGGCGCGGACGTCAAACCTCTGCCAATCCGCACGGTGATTTCTACGGCCCGCGGAGCCCAGTCAATAAACCGCAGTTCGTGGCGCCACCGCTGCGTTCTGAGCGATGGCGCTGCCCGCGGCGTAGGAGAGATGCTGCCGTACCCCTGGCCGCGCAGGCCGCGCGCCTCCCTGGCGCGTGCCACCCGAGGGGAGGGGAAGGGGAAGGGTGTGGCCGTGTTCACAAGACCACCAAGGAGGCCCTATTCCCCCGCAGGGCCCGCAGGGTAACAAGTGCTGCGGGAATTCCCCGCTGCCTCCCCCCACCCCTCTCCCCGGCCCCCGTGGGCCATTCCATATTTCACAATCATCATTTCGAAGGGATAAAACACACTGAAAAGTTGACCTGCTCCACCGCTACGCCACTCCGCCGCTCCGCCAGTCGACGGAATTCTGTCGAACATGCGCACTGCGGCGTGGCTCGGCGTGGCGGCGAGGCCCAACGCGCTGGATGGATTGGTCGCTCGGAGTAAGCCACGGAGCCGCAGCCCTCGGCCGCCCTCGGCCCACAGAGGGCGCGCGCCGCGCCGCGTTGCGTCTGACCGTCTGAGCGGCGGAGCGGCCAATCCAATCCGGCCAATCAGATTTGCCGCTTATCGGGCATGCATCGGGGCAAAGCCGGCAAAGCGCCGAAGGAGCGTCGCCCTTATGAATATGCATCCGTCCATTCCCCCTGGACCGCTCCAGTCCGCTCCAGTCCGGCCGGACCGAGTCAAACAGCCGGGAACAACTATTAGGCGCCTAATGGGGCTGCAGTGCTACCTACATCACAGCCGGGCACAGCCCCGGGCAGAAATGGGAGCCAACTCTTGAAACGCGCTGTGTGTTCCAGCTGCTTTTCCAAATGCTCTCGGTCCGTTGGAGCAAGAGTGAGAACAGCGAGAGAGACGCCAGCAGCAACGATGGACGCGGAGGCCGCGCGCCGAACGCCGTGCTGGGTAGGCTACCCCCGCGCACAGTGTCTCTCCCGGCTGCCTATCGCGGCGTCGACGGGGGCCTCGGGGGAGCCCCGCAGGCCCCACGAGGAGGAGAAGAAGCGGTAGTCCCGAGGGCCCTTCAGGCTCTGTCGTTCCGCGGCGCGTTCAAGTCTCCGCAGCCCCCCGGCGCGCCGAGTCAGTCGGCCCATCACGAGACTGAGACTCTCGAAGCGCCCTGTCGATACATCGAAGATCGAAGCGCGGTCATTAATTAAGGGACCGCCACCAGGGGGCGCCGGCGGGCGCCAGAGGTCACCGCAGGCCGGTGGGGCCGCGTGGGGCTCCAGTCGTCTCCAGCTGGGGCCAGAGAAAATAAAAACCCGGCCAGTGCTTCGCCGAGAATAGAAACCCCGAGAGCCCGCGGTCCGCGATCAAACGCACGCTTCGTTTTCACCACCGTGCCCCGGGTTCGATTACGGCCCTCTACATTTTTGTCGCGCCCCGGCCGGTGCGGGTCCGGCCTGCCCACACACTATAACTTTGTGTGCGACGCGGCGTTTGGCCCGCCATCGCCTCGCCTCGCTTCGCCTTGCTTTGGATTACAATCGCTGAAGGCTATTCGAGCCTCGACATGCGAGACAACCAATATACCACCCGAGGCCGCGTCCAGGGCGGCGCGCTCGGACGCGGCGTCTCTCTCGGCCGGGCCGGGCCGTACGCGGGTGCGACAAGGCTAGACGCGGCCGGTCGCGGGGCGGCGGGGCGGCGCCGGCAGCCTGTCAGCTACCAGGACGGCGACCAGGACGCCCTCTGGCGGCGGCGGCATGAATCACCCGATCACCTTGCCGAACCCATTACCCCGTCATTCTGATGCAAGTAGCTGTGGGTACACGTCCGTCAAGCCGAAAAGCAACCACATGTAACACCCTTTTGTTTTTACAGCGGCGAGAGCAACGAAACCAATACACGCGGAAACGAATTCAGCTACCTGGGACCTGGAGCGAACAGCACACGCGGCGGCGTCTAAATATTTAAATCTGTGATTAATACGCGGTTTCCGGTGCGCCTTCGCGGGGCGTCGCGGGGCGTCGCGGGGTGCTCCTGCGGCTAACGGGGAACGGGGCGACCGGGGCAAACGGGGCCCGGCCTCGACTTCCGGCCGCTGGGCAGTTGCTCAGCGGTCTAGCACGCCAGGAGTGGGGGCCGCTCCAACCGGCACGAGCCTACGCGTTTTTCGCGACGAGCACACACACACGCACACACGCACACACGCACACACAGACAGAAACGGGCTCCGCGCCGAGGACGACTAGAGGCGCCACGCCGGTGAATGGAATGGACCGGCGGGCCATGAATGAGACAGACAGTCGGACGGCGGGCGCGGACGGCCGGTCGGGCAGAAGGGCGGGCTGGTGGATCTGGCGGGGCTGGCGGGGCTGGCGGACAGGTATCGGTAGTAGGCCATGTGGCAGGATGTATTCTATTAGTCGAGATACACGCGGCCCGGCCGGCCGGGCGTGGCGTGGCGTGGCGTGGCGGGGCGTGGCGGCTGGACGGGCACGTGGGCAGGGAAGGCAACACACCCTGCTAGTGCGAAAGCAACTCGTTTTGGACCACCGGATGTGACGAACACGTCCATAACCGTCAATAAAGCGATCGCTGCATTACCATAAAGTGCGCGAGCCCTATTTCCAGCCCATGCGGCACCAGTGGTGTATCTAAACGGCGCGACGCCGCGCGGCCGGGCGAAAACGGCGTGCGTGGAAATGAAATGGGTGTCCGCGGCGGCGGCGGCGGCGAGGCTGCCCGTTGCGAAAGCGGGGAGCAGCGAGGAGCTGAGCAATCGGACCGGAAGTCAGCAACGACTTGGATGTATAGCGACATGGAGACTCCCGGAGCCACGCACAGCCTGGCGCTGAGTCAGGCCCGGCCAGGCCCGGCCTGGCTGACCAGCGCCGCGCGTCCGGCCCGTCAGTGCCCGCCAGCCCGCCCCCACGCGCAGGCAAATTCGACCAAGTTACTCACCGCAAAGCCCGGCCCGGCACGGGTTCAAATACCCGAAACGAACAACGGGTGTGGCCCTTTCCTCCGTCTCTTCTTCACGGCCCTGTTTGTCGTGTCCGTGTCTCTGGGCCTCGCTGGGCCTCGCTGGGCCGGCAAGCGCCAGGCCCGCCCGGCCCCGGGCGACAGTATCAGCGAAACGCATCAAGCCGGCGATGTGTGTGCCCTTGCGCTTCCCACGACACCCACAGGCAGCGTGTCTTTGACTATGTCCACGAGTATGTAATTGTCTGCTGTGTGTGTGTGTGTGTGTGAGCACTACTTGCCGCGCAACGCTCGGGGGACGGCGGGGGACCCCCTACCCGGGGTGTTAGAACCATCAAGGAGTGGCGCCCACGCTCGTTTGGGAAACCCGGGGCCCGCGCGGCCCTCCCCCCTCCCCCCCCCCCCCCCTCCACTGCGCGCGCATATTGCAGGCAGGAGGAAGCACTTTCGATACCCTCGGCAATTAGGAGAGCCAGGCCTGGGCGCTGCGCGCTGCGTCCGCCTGGTCCAGCGGGCCTGCCCCGTAGGAGGGACAGAGACAGAGGCACAGAGCCGGCACACTTTCAGACTTTCCGGACGCCTCCCGTAGTGGGGCCGGGCGGGCCGGCCCGGGCCGCGGCCAGGGACAGCAGGGAGTGGGCGGTAGGCAGGCAGGCCAGCTGTGAGGCTGAGCGAGTGTGTGTGTGTGCGTGTGTGTGAGCCAGGAGTGAATGAATGAACGGAGGACGGTCGGGCAGGACGGAGTGCGAGACAGAGAGACAGAGAGAGAGGGAGAGAGGCCACGACGCCCACCTAGTTCTCCGCAAGGTTGCGCCGCGGTGCCGCGGTCCGTGTGGCCGGCCGGGCCTGCCGTTTATGAATGGGACGCCCCGCCTTCCCTCTCCCCCTCCCCTCTCCCCACCACGTCGCCGCGCCACGCCGCGCCACTACGCTACTCACTCGTAAGGTTTCATTCATTCAGCCCATTCACCCGGCGAGCAGCGGAGCAGCGGGGCAGGCTGGCCGAGCGTGCGGGTGCGAGGGAGACCAGAGGGAGACGCACAGACGCAGCCTGGCCGCCTCGAAGGGCACTCCCATCTGGGAGGGGCTCGGCCAGGCTCGGGTCGGACCGGCCGATTTCTCTGCTGTTCTGCAACCGATGTCCTCCCGCCTGCGCATCTGTGAGCGCCGTGTGTCTGAGTGTGTGTTTGTGATGGTGCGCGAGAGAGAGGGAGCGCGAGTGAGTGAGTGAGCGAGAGAGAGCGCGAGCGAGTGTCGGTCGGTAAGCGCGCTGTTGCTCATAGACGCAAGCGGGCCCGCGGACAGCTGGGCCATGGCTGGACCAGCGCGCGGAAACGCTGGAAATGAATAAATCCGGGATTTGGAAAGCAGCGCGGCGCGGCACGGCACGGCACGGCGAGCGAAGGGCCTGATTGTAATTTATGGTGTCGTCACAGTGTCCGCCGTGCGACGTTATATAGAGGGAATCTACGATTAGTTACGCCCTCAAGTATACCGGCCATAAAAACATCTTCCCCCTCCCCCTCTCGCCCGCCGTTACCCATAACACACGCACACACACTCGCGCGTGCACTCACGACAAGCTCGAACTATGGTGGAACAGCCCCGCGTCGTGTGTGACCGCCGCGTCACCAGAGTGACACACAAGAAAACGAGTCGAATAAAAAAAATTATAAAAAAGAGTTTTAAAGCGAAGCGGGGAGGGCACACTACGCCGGATTGGCTGGGCTCGGGTTCGCGGAAAGGCGTGAGACGGCTGCTTGTCGCGGTCCATCGCGGTCCGCATGATGGAGGCTGGGCCGGAGATCGACGGGCCGGCCGTGCTTGCCCAGCCCAACAAGGGCAGCTCGGCGCGCGCTTGGCGCTCTGATTGGAATATATGCGTCCTTTGGGACGCTTAAGCAGACCGTTGTTCATGGGGAATAGGTGCGCGCAGGTATGGACGGGCAGGCAGGGCGGGGAAAAAGAGGAGAAATGAGATTGACTTGAAGAGGAGGAAAAAAAAGGAAGAAAAAAACGGAGGAAAGTGAGAGAAGAAGATTGGACGTGGCCAGGCCAGCCAGGCCGAGGCGCCCCTGAGCACACACGCACTCGACTGGGTCAACACGCATCGTGAACCAGGCGTCGCGGGATCGACTATCGACTATCGACACATCGCGCGCGGCGAGGCTCCGATCGGGGCAGGCCGAGCAGGCGATGGAGGCGATAGATAGGCTGGCTTTTACGGCGCCGTTTCCGCTCGCGCGGCGCGGCCGGCGCGGCTCGCCGCGGCCCGGCCAGGGGAGGGGCACGTCGGTGTGATTCAGCTTCCGTCGCCAACAGAGAGTGGCTCATCGGTGACGTCATCGGCGGCCCTTGGATTCGCGGTGCGCAGTTCGCAGTGCACCCCCGCCTCGGCTGGCCTCGGCCCGCTCCGAGGAGCGCCTGCGGAGTGCCGGGTAGGCAACCAGCGCGCCGGTGCGCCGCGGGACGGCCTACCCGCACGGCGCTCTCGCCCTTGACTCGAGGGATCGTTTTGTCGCGCTGTCTCTGTCGCACTCATGGCGCGGTCCGAGCGCGCGTGCGAGGGGGACAGAGAGACGAGACAGTCCTTCGGCATGGGGTCTGGGCCTGGGCCGGAAGCGCTTGCCGCCACCCCACGCGACACCAAGCGCTGCCCGGAGCGCTGCCGGAGCGCTGCCCACCGGACGATCGGGTTAATGAATGAACTCGTGAAGGCTCTCGCTGCTACCTGCTTAAAAGCGAGTACGTGCGAGTGTGTGTGTGTGTGTGTCTGTGTGTGCGCGCGCGTGCGTGTTCGGGCTGTGTGGCTGTGAACTGCTCAGACCTGTTGAGCTCGATGCTACCCATTACGAGGTGGCTAGCTCGGCCCATTCATAAAGAGGAAAACAGGGAGCGAGCGAGAGAGAGGCGGCAGGGGGGAGAGAGAGAGAGAGAGAGAGAGAGAGAGGAGAGAGAGGAGAGAGAGAGGAGAGAGAGAGAGAGAGAGGGAGGGACAGAGATGCAGCAGCTCCCTGACGAGCGCCAGGAATTTCGGGAAATTAAAGCCTTTGTCGCTTCCGTTGGCTTGCCGTTGGCCTGCCCAGGGCTGTCCGGTGGCCGCGTCCCGTCCCGCGCCTCGACATGATAAGGCCGAGCGACATCAGGCAGAGCGTGCCGCCCGATGGCGTGCCGCCCATTGGCGCTATCGCCGCGCGCCGCCCGGTGTCCGTTCCAGTTCCACAACCCGCGTTAAAAGCCGGCCACTCAATGAGGCGCCGACCAAGAAATTTTAAAGAAAACTTCCTATTATCACACTCACCCAGTTTTTTTTGTTACAATTTTTTTTGCCACAATGTTGTAGTAGCAGTGGCGCGGCGCATGGCATAGCCTGTCCGTCCAGGCCTGCCTGATCGCAGTCTATAGGCTGCGTTGCTTTCCTCATCCGTGGGTGTCTCGGTCGGTCGGTCCCGGTCTTGCTCCAGTGGCTGCGGCGCGGCGGCGCGGCGGCGGGGAACGCTCTGGAACACACCCCGTCACGTTTGTTGTATACTAATATGTCAAGAGCAGCGCGGAGCAGCGCGGAGCATCCCGGCGTGGGCCGAACGCCAGGCCGCTAGCCGCTAGGCCGCCAGGCCGCTCGGCAAAGATCGCGCTGCGCCGTCATTACGCCACACTCTAAAAAAATTGACAACATTTACCTTAAATTAAATGTTTTGATATTTTTTTGAAAACGTGGTTTGTGTGTCCGTCCACCGTGTTTGTTTGATGGCTGGCCCCAATCCCTATCGACCTACCGACAGGGCGGCAGAACCTCCGCGGCGCGTCGGCGGCGATAGCCAAGCAGGGAGCGGTCCGACCGTCGCAACAATAACAACAAGAACATCGCCAACAACGACCACGGCCGTCTCCTGCCGTTTCTGCGTCCGACCGACCGAGGTCCACCGAGGCCCGCGTCGTCCGAGGTGCGGTCCCCCCAACTCTTTTCTCGAGAGCTGCCTGCCCCGGTTAATGTGATAATTTGATTGATTTCCTGTTGGGCCCGTCGACTGCCGGGTGATTGTGTATCAATTTATTATTCCGAGCATGGAGTGCGTGGAAGCGTGGTGGAAGTCGGTACCCGCGGAAGGGCGATTTATTACCTCATATCGAGTGGGGCTGCAGCGCGCAGCGCGCCTCATGACACCGAAACAAATGCCTGACTTGGCCGGCACGCCGACAAACCCGACAAACCGACACGCTGCGGCGCTGCGGCGGTGGCGCGGACCGGGACGCACAGTGGGCCAGAAGACCGGTGGAGGCGGCCAAAACTCTAGACGCGTTTTGAGCTCCAGAGTCGCTAAATGGGACTCGAACCGAACGTGTGACCCCACCAATCGATTCCTCGTTCGAAGAGTAATCCATTGGTGGGGTCACACGATCGGTTCGAGTCCCATTTAGCGACTCTGGAGCTCAAAACGCGTCTAGAGTTTCGGCCGCCTCCACCGGCTTCTGGCCCACTGTGGGACGCCTCGACGTCCGCGGCGCGACGCGGTGCGACGGCACGAGCCACCTCCTTTTTCCTTTGTCTCGCCTCCTTTTCCACTCACCGATTTGTATCCCAGTGTTATCCTCCGCGCCGCGACATTGGCGCAAAAATAAAAATTGTTGATCCTGTTGGAGGCCGCGCGACGGATCGACGCGGCCACTCTCTCGCTGGCCGACTTATCTTTCCTTCTTTACAGTGCGGGGCCGACGGGCCCGGCACGCGTCCGCCGCTCTTTGGAAGCGCCGCTTAAACGCCGCTGCCGCCGGAGAAACGCTCGCCGCAACGACGTCCAGAGGCGCTCTAATATAAAGATCCTTGACGCTTCGAGCTTCGCGCTTCGCGACCGGGCGGCCCGGCCCGGCCGGCGAGCCGCCGCAAGCGGGCCACTGCATTGGGCCACTGGGCGGCAATCAGCTTCCATATTTTATGGGTGTGGAATGGAGTGTTTGGCTGGGCAGCGGCCTGCCCGCCTGCTTGCCCGCCTGCCTGCCTGCCTGCCGGCCAGGCTAGGTGTAAAAGGAGGAGCTGTGGGCGTGCTAATGTAAGGACCGAATAAAAATCGGCGACCCGGGTACACTGTCTGGACGGCGGCAGTCGGCGGTCCCGACCAAAAAGGAATCGGGACGCTTTGATGAGTCTGGCGAATCACGTGCAGACAAATAAAAGACAAATAAACTTTGTTTATTTTCGTTATCGAAATGAAACATTTTTATACCCTGCCATTGAATATGGGCATTATGTTGTTTCCACAGGAGTTTCAGTAGCACCCGTCCGGCCAGGCTTTTGTTCTCATGCCGAAAGACAGCGCGAAATAACCGAAACAAGTTTCCCGAATCCTCGATTCCGCTGCCCCCGTTCGGGCGCGTTTTTGCCTGTCGTGCTTTTGCCTTCTTATTAATTAAGTTTGCCTTATAAGTCGGGGCGCTGGCGAGCCGCCTGGAAGGTGGCCGAAGGTAGCACCGACACCACTACCCGCGCCGACGTTTTACAGCGACACATAAAATACTGGCAATCCCATTACGAGAGTCGAAAAAGTCCCCGCTGTCATCGCGAGGCGCGGACTAGAGGGACGGAGAGGCAACGACACAAAAACAACAACAGCGTATGAATTTGTCTCGCGGAAATCAGCGGAACTTGATCAGAACCGGTCACCTCCTCTTCGCTAGCGGCCGCGCGGCATTAATGTATGCATATTGCCAACTGCGGGGAGAGAAAGGGAAAAAGTCGCCAGCGTTTCCGAGAAGTCCGGCTGAATCAGCGCGCTGGCGGCGTGGGCGAGAGGTTGGCCAACCTGGTTCACGGCCTCGGCCAGCCTGCCAGCCTCGGCGGCCTGGTAACGAGAAAAGAGATGGACGCCGGCCGGCCGGGCTGGCTGGCGCAGGCTGGAGCGACCCGGCCTGGTGACATTCGGCCGTAAAGGCCATAAGGCCGAACCACATAAAACGAGACCGAGACGAAAAGTTTGAGCCGGACGTCGCGTTAATTAGGAAGCGTGATCGGGGACGGGTCGGCCCCGCCCCGCCCCGCCCCGCCACGCCCTACCACGCCACGCCGCCTCCAATTGTTTCGAGCAGTGTTTGATTTATCGTTTCTTACACCGCGGGCCGGGCGGCAGGGCGCCGCGGGGATGGCGTCAAGGAGAGACCCGTTCGGCGGCGCCAGCAGGCGCCAGCGAGCAGCGAAGCGCCAGCCGGCCAGCCAGCCAGCCAGCCAGCCAGCGTGCGAGGCGCCGCGGGCTGGGCCGGCCATCCCACACGCCGAGGACGGGCACGGGCACGGCCAGGGCACGGCGCGGGAAGACACTGCAACCCAACACCGCAGCCCTGCGCCCTGCTTGCGCGACGCCGACCGCGCCACCGGGTCAAAGCCGCTTCCGCCACGACGCGCGGCCGCGGCGGGCTGGGCTGGGCGGGGCTCCTAGTGAATGGTGCGTTACGTTATGCGGGGCGGGGCGGGGCGGGGCGGGGCGGGGCAGGCGTGGCGGCAGCGCCAAACTCCGGGGGCGTTCATTCATTGGGAGCGAGAGAGACGACGACACACAGGAAGCGCGGCGTCCGCGGCGAGCGGCTTGGCCGGCTTGGCTCGAGTCGCGGCGCCTTGGCTGCCTGCCGCTGCAGCCTGCAGCTACCTGCAGCCCTTCTGGGTCCTGGGGCGCGCCGGCCGGCGGCAGGGCGGCCCACTGTCCACGGCACGGCAGCCGGCCCTCGCCCTCGGCCCCGCCACTCGGCACCGCAACGCGCCGCGACAACAACAGCTTCACACTCTTCAAAGTGTTGGCGGCGATTACGTGGGTGCGCGCCGCGTCGCGTCCGGAGTGGTCCGGGGCTGGCTGCTTGCTGCTTGCGCCGGGGTGCGCGCTGCGCGCTGCGCGCACTGTGGTTAGCTCATTTTACTGCCGCGCTGCCAAATGAGCGATTAGAGCGCCGTCTCTCTCTTTCTTCTCTCCCTCTCTCTCTTTCTCGCGCGCTCCTTCGCGTAGGTGTTAGTGCTCACGTGTGCGAGTGGGCGACGGCACGGCGCGTAGGTGCGCGGCCTGGAGGGGGACGGCGGGACGGCGCCAGGAAGGACGCGAGGGGAGGGCTGCAAAGACGGCCGGGACGGCCGGGACGGCGGCCAAGACGATGCGCGCCCCATAACGAGGACAGACCTTTCGTGGCGGACTGTACCCACCACCATCCCTTTGTAAAACCGCAGGGTCTGTAAAAGCGACACGCGCAGACGAAGAGCGCCCCGCCAACACCAAAGCGGACTGTACACTGTACACTGCAGACCGCGCCGGGCGTCGGTGCGCCTTGGCTGGGACTGTACCTGTCCGGGGCACGCGTCCGTCGATACCGGCCGCGGCCTGGCCGACCGGCCACGACGTCAACAAAGGTGTTGCCGCCTCTCGGCCGCTCGGCCCTCGCCTGGGCCGGCACTCGTCACGCCGGCCCCGCAACGCGGCGTGACGAGGCCCAAAACACGCCGCCGTCGGTGTGAGCGGGCACGCCAGGGCACGCCAGCACGCGCCTGTGTGCGTGAGATGCTAAGTATGTGGAGCACCGCGTCCGTTGTCAGTGTCCACTGTCGGAAAAGTCGGCGAGACGGGGCAGGACCGACAGGACAGGCCGTCGGGCCGTCGGCAAGCAAAGCAGCACGCCCCTCGCCTGCCGTCGCCCCTCGGCGCTTGGCCTGGCCGGCCGAGCGATTTGTCGCTCTGTCTCCCTCGCACACTTACGCAGAGCCCCATGAGTGCGAGAGAGACAGAGCGACGAAACGGCTCGGCTGACGGCCTGGCTTGGCGCGCTCATTCCGAGCCGTGCCGCCCGGTGCTGCCCTCTGGCGGCCGCCGTCGCACTAGCGGCACTAGCGCGTCGCCGAGGCGAGGCTGGCGAGGCTGCGCGGCGGGGAGCGCCCGGCGGGGTAGGCAGACCCGCGGCGCGGCGGTGCGCAGCGGCACGGACCAGCACGGCGGCGGCACGGCACGGCAGGGCACGGCATGACGGACGAGGGGGGCGGCAGCAGCTGCACCACAATAGTTTTAAATCGATTTTCACACAAAGCGGGGCCGATGGCCGATGACTCCACCGGCCGCCTCGCCTCGCGCCGCCGCGCCGAGGAGGCGATCCTATCGGCCGGCCGGCCGCCCCAAATGACTTCTATTTTATTAGGCATTTTAATAAACTGTCGGCGCGGCGACACCCAGCGCAACGACACCGTGATGGAGAGGCGCGGCCGGCTTATCTCCTCCTCCCCGGACGCCACGACCGGCCGCGACGACGCCGTCCCGGCCGAGGCCGAGCAGTGCGCCGGGCTGACGGCGTCCTGACGGCGTCCACGCGCGCGCCGCCATGCCGCCATCCGCGTGCTATCCGCTCGCCATCCTCGCATCGCAGCAATTAGCAGGCCTGCCATCCCCGCGGCGTCAACACGCGCAGCTCTCGCAGCCTACGGCCGGCACTGCTGCCAACACGCCGCCAATCATAAACAAATACAGCGGGGCGACTGTAAAGAAACGCAGCGCCCCAATGTTCGCTGTGCGCGCTGCGCGCCACCACTTTTTATTTATTTCCCCTCACGTGCATGTACTTACCCAGCCTGCCGCTCTGTCTCTCCCGCGCCCGTGCGGAACATCCCGTGAGTGCGAGAGAGAGAGAGAGAGAGAGAGAGAGAGAGAGAGAGAGAGAGGAGAGAGAGAGAGAGAGAGGAGAGAGACGGAGACGGGCGCGCATGGAGCGCCCATTCACGCACGCACTCATTGAGGGCATTACCGGGCCGTCCTCGCGGCCTTGCGAGTCCCACGCGGCAACGCGGCCCGGTAGGCTTGGTGGACTCCGGTAGTGTCCCGTTTTCCCGGAGCCACCCGGAGGGACCCGGAGGGACCCGGAGGGAATGACGAATGGAGGGGCGTGAATGGACGAGTTGACACGGGTGGGTGTGTAATTGACGTGCCAGCGCGCCTTGGGTAACCACCGTCATCTTCAGGGAGCCTTCAGGGAGCCGGCAGCAGACTCATTCGGAAGAATCGTTTTCGTCGCTCCGTCTCTCTCGCACGTAAACGGCACGCCCCGTGAGTGCGAGGGAGACAGAGCGACGAAAGCGACTCTCGGAATGAGTCTGCTGCCTCCTCGGCGTGTGAACGCGGACGCGCCGCCGAGAAGTCGAAACAGAATGACAGTCGGGGTGGCGCGCCACGGCGGGGCGTTTGCGTTTCCACCGTTTCGTTTCGACACTGGCTGGCCGCGCCGTGCGCCGCCCCGCCGCCGCCTCGGCCTTTCTAAACAGAGCGCGCCGCGCTCGGCGTACACACCCCGCAGCGCAGCGTCGCGTTTCGCGGCCGTGGCAGGCGGCCTGGCAGGGCAGGGCGTGGCAGGGCACGGCGTGGCAGGGCACGGCGTGGCAGGGCACGGCGTGGCAGGGCACGGCGTGGCAGGGCACGGCGTGGCAGGGCACGGCTCGCAGTTTATGGGTTCGTGCTGCAGATGGCAGCGGGCCGATGCGCCGGGCAGCGCAAGGCAAATGCAATTAGGTGGCCAACGATAGCAAAGCGCGTCGACATGCCATCCAGGCCACCCCGCCTCGCCCCGCCCCGCCTCGCCCAGCCCCGCCCCGCCCCTCCACCGGCCCCGCCAACAAACGTTTCGCAAACAAAAACAACCCCACGGCGTTGGACACCCTGGCACCGCCCGTCAGTGACTTTGGCCGGCGCGTCTACGGGACGGACGGGACGGACGTCTTTTTTGCAGATAAACGTTTTCGTTTTGACAAGTCTAAATTGTGACGGAAATAAATTGCGGGCGAGAGCTGCGGGCTGGCGGCGCACCGAGCACGGCGTACCGAGCGCGGCGTACCGAGCAACGAGTGTGCGGAGTGGCGGCAGATTGCGCGACACGAGCGGCTATTTTCTCGAATCGGTGCGCCGCCACGCCGCTGCAAGCCACGCCACTACAAGCGGCCATCTGCCGGGGCCGGCCGGGCTGGGCCATGGCTGGGCGCAGGGCCCCGCCAGGGCCCCGCCACTTGCGCCGCTCTCCCCGGCAAAAGTGGCCGACGCGGCCGACGCGGCCGACGCCACGCGCTGGGCGGCAACGTGCCATTAAGCCCCTGTGCTCCCATCATTTCCAAATTGATGTTTATGTGAAACACACGCGCGGCTCGCAAAAAGAAATTTTAAAAATGCGGAAGTGGATGAAAACTTTACCGCGAGCGCGCTGCTCTACTAAGTTGGTGCGACACTGACTTGGTTGCAGTTCGCAGACACGCCGCGACACTGTGAGAGAGAGAATGCGACTGGATTAGCCGGCCTCCAACGGCCTCCCTGGCGGCTGTAAAACGGGCCGCAAGGATCTAAACTCGCCTGCCAATGATTTGCCGGTCCAGTTCCCCCGAGTGTAGCGCCAGGCTGGCGCTGTCCGGCCTCGCCGCCCCGCCCCGCCCCGCCGGCCGCGACCACGACGACGCACCGCGACCGCCGCCGTCGTAGGTCGCCGTCGTAGGTCGCCGTCAGGGAGGGCGCGCGGCGCGCGGGCCTCGGTGCGCCGGAGCAGCGCGTCGACGGGGTGCTCGGCCCGGCCGGCGCGGCCCTACCGCAGCCCAAGGCTGCCCGAACGTCGCCTGTTCGGTTCCTGCACGCCTCGCCGCGCCCGTGTCGCGCCGCTGCAAAAGGCATTGCGTCAAACAGCAAAATGGCCGAACGCCAAACAAGCGTCTCTAAAAATTATTTTTAAAAATCGACTATACTTTCTAGTTGGTTTGCGGCGAAGGGTTGGCGTCTAAATAAGAAGGGAGTGAAGCATTTTTAGGGGTTTCGACAGAGCCAGTTGCTTCGAGGCCCGAGCCGCCTTGGTTTCGGTTCGGGCCCCGGTCGGCCCACAGGGCTGCACTGGGCCGATGCACCTGTGCTGCGGCCGGGTCGGTCAGGTAGCCACGCTGCAAATTGCATTAATGCCGTAATGGCGCGTGGCGTGGCATGGCGTGGCGTGGCGAGGCGTGGCGTGGCGTCGCGCAGCGCGGAAGCCGCCCGGGCCGGTAATCACTCTATCCCGCGCCTCTTCTAAATCAAGCAAATAATTAGCCAATACGGCATCATGCGCATTAAAGGGCGATAGCATCGCCGGCCGGACGGACGGGCAGCAATCACGCCGCCGCTTACACACACTGCCAAACCATTTCATTTCTCGGTTTTCGTTATTTTTTCCACAGAGAGGGAATCCCCTTTTCTTCTTTTATTAAAAAAAAAAACAACTGACGACCTACCAAACGTGTTACACCTCGGAGGATCGCGCCCCTCTCTCCAGCTGCCGGGACACTGGGTGGACTTCCACACGTTATTGACAGCTTCCCGTCAGCGCGGAGTCAACTATTCAAACTATTACACTTACTTCGCTCCGGCTACGACGATAAAATTTATTCAGTAAGTTTAATGCGAGTCCAAATTGAATCGTTGGTAATGTGCGTGTTTTGCAGAATGGGAGGTGTGGACAGATAATTTGCAGCGGGCGAGGCAGCGCAACAGTGCTAACATTTGCTGAATTATGCATGTTGCATGCAGTGCGAGAGAGAGGGAGAGAGGGGGAGAGAGGTGGACGGCCACGCCACCGAAAGCCGAACGAGGGGAGAGTAATTATGAAGGGAAGCACGGTGTCAACAGCAATAAATAAAAACGGGTCACTATCTTGATTCAAGTTTTCAATTACCGCAGCGGCTGTCAGGGGAAAATAGCGAATCTGTCGATGAGTCCGATTTTAGAACGGCGGCTGTGGTTGCGATTGCAATGAGGCAAGGTTCGTTACGTGAAAACTATGAAAAACAACAACACTTTTTTGTGTGGTTTCCCCCACGAAAGTGGCGTTAGTTGGCGTCGCTCATCAGGGCGTGCTAAGCGTTTATAAGCAACGCCCCGCCCCGAGCAACGCTCGAAATCGAAGCCGAGGTGCCTATTTTATTACGTTTCATATTTATTACTTCTCGTCGCCGTCTCACCCTGCCTTGCGGTGTGCAGTCACTGCCCGCATGCGTGCGTGTGTGTGTGTGCGTGTATTCAAATTTGTGTTCCTCCTCGCGCGTAATGATCGGCTGATTAAAATGTGAATGGGTCATGGGTAAAAGTGGCCACCTGTCATCGCTGCAAGAAAATGAAACGAAAAATGTCCGCAGGGTTCGGAGGGAAGGGAGAGAGAGAGAGAGAGAGAGAGAGAGAGAGAGAGAGAGAGAGAGAGAGAGAGAGAGAGAGAGAGAGAGAGAGAGAGAGAGAGAGAGAGAGAGAGAGAGAGGGAAGAGCACGGAGAGGTGGAGAAGAGGGGAGGGAAGAGAGAGAGAGAGGCCGGTGGAAGTGGTCACCCTGCACATCACGCATTTATGCCAAGCTAATTGACGATTGAAGAGATTTGTGTGGCTGCCCATAAAAGCGACTTGGTGGCGACGTTGCCAAGGGCAACGCAACGCAACGCCGGGGAAATGGAAATGCGGGGAAAGAAAGAGATTTATTCTTGAGAAACCTCGCTCGCACTGCTAGCTCGCGGGGGGAAGTTACGACGGCCGAGTCGGCGCGCAAAGCGGCGCAAAGCTGCCTACAGAAAGGACGCTCATTCTTTTACAGCCGCACACTTTTGATGCAACTACTTGTCGCGTCGGCCGCGCCCCTCTCGGTGCAACCGGTTGCATGTCGCCGTGGTGTGCCGCGCTGTGCCTCGCAGTGCCGCATCACGGACGCGTTGCTCGGCCGTGCCTGCATGCGTTCGTTCGGATCCAATTTTATGCCCGCGCTCGGGTTACCGCCGATAGAGGCTTAGGAAGTGAGCCGCTCGGTCCGCCAGGGCTCCGCCAGCAGGGCAGGTGTATCGCGGACTTGACTCGCGGACTGACGGGGAGATAAAGCAAAACACGTCGCGACAACAACGGCCGCCGGCCAGTCAGGAAGCGCGACAGAGACGGGGCAGCGGCGTGTCTCTCTCAGCCTGCGGTCCTGCAGTGCGAGCTGCGCCGCTCTGCCGCTCGCTCAGCTCTGCCCCGCGGCCACCCCTATTGAACGAGCTGCAGGCTTATTCCGAGTCGTCGCTCTGTCTCTCTCGCACTCGCCGAGCGTGCCGTGTCGGTGCGAGAGAGACAGAGCGACGAAGACGACTGAGATTGACTTTCCAGCCGCGCTCGTGGACTTTACTGCGCTGACCCTCCGCGCGCCCCGCCCCGCCGGCAGGTTTCTGCACTAGTAAAAGTGTTGGTGATAAAGATGGGCGGGCAGATACCGCACCGCGCACGGCGTCCTTGCAGGCCCGTCATGCTGGCCATCATACCCGCGCGCGGCATTTGGGCGCAAGTGTTGCCAACCTGTCGGCGCAGCGACGCGGCTGCGGCCTGCCTGGGAGGGGAGGTGGAAAAAAATCGGACTCGAACACAAACCTGTGGGAATAGTCGTGAAAATGAAAAGGTTTTAGACGCGCGCGGAAAATCAGAGTCGCATCTCTCCAGGACTGCTTTACTGCGCCGTTTGTCGGTTTGTCGGCCTCGCGTGACTGCGATGCTGCGCGCCCGTTAGTGTCCACTTGAGCTAAAACCCCTCGGCCGGCCGGCCAGCCAGCCAGCCAGCCAGCCGCCCAGGCCGGGCGCGCCAAAACGCGCAGTAAAATCGCCATCCGCCACATGCAGCCTGCAGCCACCGGGGGCTCTCGGGGGACTCTCGGCATGCTCTCGGAGACCAGTAGCCTTCGCTTTAGCGTTAATCGACTTCCTCGCGGATTATGTAGTCGCGGGCCAGCCGCGATGGAAAAGAGGGGAGGGGTCTACAATCGCTAAACTTCTGAAATGAAATAAAATAAATGGAAGATATTAAATTGATTTGCGTAGAAAATTTTCATGCGCAGCATATTAGAACAAGGTAAAATTTTGTAAAACATCGGGTGCAATTTTCCGAAGTATCCCATTAAAAAACGGTAGCAACATGATGCTTCCCCGCTGGAAATTAAAGACGATCGCAATTTGGTCGCGAAAGGCTGTTGTCGGCTGAGCCCCGGGCGGGGCCGGGCGGGGCCGGGCGGGGCCGAGCGCGGCCCACCGACACATGAGCCATATTTCACCGGCCTACTTCGGAGACTCACTTACGGGCCGCTCGGTTCGGAATGCCCCCCGAGGCCTAAATGCTTCCTAGCCAGCGCAGCCAGCGCCACGCATGCAATGAGCTGCTTCATCACCGCCACTCCCCCCAACACAAGCGCGCGCCGGGGCCTGCATGTAAAGCATGTAAAAAATCGCCCCTCACAACGACACGCCACGCGCGCTCCTACGAACGACGACGACCCTCGGCGGGCGAATACGGTCTGGGCGAATGCCTGCGGCAGGCGGAGCGGGATTCGGGGCTAGCTCGGTACCCACTGCTGGAGTGGACACCCTTCTGCCCTCTGCCCGCCCCCAGTACACGCCGCGCTCCTGCCCAGCGTGCGGAAGGCTCTTCGCCGAACCCCAAGAAAGCCAGGACACACCCCGCAGGCTCTCGTCAAGCAGCACTGGCCGGGAAATCCTAGGCAAGCAGGAAGGAATCATTTTGGTCGGAAAATTTGTTTCCGCCGGGCGCCATGGCGTGGAAGAAACAACGACTTTTTATTTTCAGTGCCCCACGCGCATCCAAATGAACTCGTCCGAGGCGCCGAGGCGCCAAAAACTAACACGGTGCTCACGCAGAGCCATCGGGAAAAAAGGAGTATGACGAGGGGGGGGGGGGGGCAGCAGCGGCGTTATGGATGCCGCCTCATCTATCGCCGGGAAACAAACATTGAAATCACGACGCGGGCTAATGGCGAGTCGGGAATGTTTTCCTCATATTTTCGACGGCGTTTGAACGAACGCCTCGGACGTCCACGTCCATTCAACAGATCCATTCTGAAGGCCGTCCTCGAGGAGATTTTACTTTTCCTTAAATGATATGCTCGGAAAAAAATTAAATAAACTCGAGTCTCCCGTCGGAGACAGGCGCGACGCAAGGTTTCACTATCGGCGCCTCGCCCGGCACGCAGGGCGGCCGTGGGCTCTGTCCACACCAGTCCACACGCGGCCGTTTCATCAAAAATTTAAATGGAGACGATGTCCGGCGGTGTTTACAGTCGCCTATTGTCCGGCGTGGTTTAGTGCGAGTTTTACCGCGGCCCAATCCAGCCTGAGCAACGCGCCGCCGCCGCGCCACGCGGGGAAGACCGGAGCCATTTCCGTGAATGTCACTTCCCCTTCCCCTCCCCTCATTACTCGCTACGCGTCGCCACGCGGTGTGGCCGGCCGCCCCGGGGCTGCTCAGGCTCAGGCCGAGGCTCAGGCTGCCCGTCGGCCGGCCCATCTCGATAAGCAGAGATATTCACATCTCGAGGCCAGTTTCCACTTCTAAACGCCCAGATCATCTTTTCCAAAGCGTTTGGCTTGAATGGCCCTTTTAAAAAAATCACTCGGAGCCGAGGCGAGGTTTCTCTCCGGCCGGGGTGGCGCCTGGCCGAGGGCGAGGCGAAGCGGCCGCGCCCCCCGCCGCCGCGGCATGCATGCCCGGCCACGCCGCCCGGAGCGCTTCACACCTTTGATTGGCGCCAATCTCATTGCCTTCGGCCCCTCGGCCCTTCGGCGCGATGGACAAGCCGTGTCGGCCGGCCGCGCGGGGAATGAGGAATGCGTGCTGTGCCCAGACTCGCCGGACTCCAGCAGACTCCAGGCGGCAGCGTGACGCCGCGTGGCGCGGGCGGCGGAGCGGAGCGCCGTGCCGGCAGACAGTCCCGCCGCGCGCACCCGCACGGCCTGCCTGCCTACCCCTCGCTCTGCAGGGGCTCCGGAGCCTGGGGCCGCCGTGGCGGGGTCCAGGTCCAGGCAGGCAGTCCCACCGCGAGCCGCCCCACGGCCTGGAAGACGAGCAGGTACCTAACGTGTAACGTAGGGAGGCAGCGTCGTCGTGCGCATATGTATGTTTCGAACAATTTCTCATACGGCCAACTTACAAAGAACCTATTTTCCATACTGCACTGACTTTATTTTCATGTTAGATGTTCAAGAATTTTTGTGTTCTTTTTTTTAAAAAAAGGGGGGAGGGAAGCCAGTACGAACTTAAATGCACATTTTAGACATTTATTAGGTTAAGAAGTGATAACAGATTTCACATAAAGAAAAGAATCACCATTAAAATAAAGTAAAATTATGTGAGGAGAACAAAAACAAACAACTTAAGAGAGCTTAAAAGGTAATTTGTACCTAATTAGGTTGATTTATCACATTTAAAAAGATGAATCAAGAATGTACAACTTTTCTTCCTTCTGAGAACTTGTTGTCCTGACTTTTTTCATCTTTTATCTTACTTTTACTTCTCTTACTTAGACATACAACTTAAATTTAATGTAGTCCGCTGACTCTCCTTCTTTAACATGCTAATCAAAGACATTTGGTTTTTAATGGCGAGTCTAAAATTGTTTTTTTCAAAACAATGTGAGATTTGACAACATTATTGCAGTTCGACTTTTTTCCAAATATATGAACCCCACCTATGAGGATAGAAAGTTAAGTTTTGCCAACAACGCATTATCCAGTATGTTACCAAGCCTGGCCTTCATCCCACTTACTAATTGACCCTCTTGTTCTTGGGGCTCGGTGGCAGCCAAGATGCCTGCAATTATGTCAGTAGTTGGTTCCTGCAAAATAAGCAAAGTTGAGTGGATCATAGGAAGCAATAAATTAAATTACTGTATATTCATATGGAATAATGTTCAGATAGAAACCTTGGCAATGTTTCGTCCCATCTCACGTTGAATCATCTGACATTGAATCGGAGTCAGCACTTTTGCGCTAACTGTGTCATTCCTGGTATCAGTAGATGGCAACTGGACAAAATGGAAGAATTTTAAATAATAATTAAACCTTTGCTAAGAGAAATAGCAAAAAATAAAGCAAACCTTTACCTTTGGCATATCTGATTCTTCTGGCCCCTGATGCAGAATATCATTTGTTGGCAATTGCTCTACCCATTGCTCTACCTCTGATTTGGAACTTCTGTTAATTTTGTTTGTTAACTTTGTTGAAAGCTCAATTATAAACTGAAAATTTTAACAAAATTAGTTATATTTTAAACATGCTAACAGAAGAGAAAAAATTGAAGCAAGTACAAATTACCTTTGAATCATAACTTGATTCTATATTTTGCAGTTCCTGATCAAGCTGCAAATGGATTACAGTGAACATTAGAAAAATTGAAAAAAATCTTCCTCTAACATAGTGGGAACAAGTGGGAAAGAACAAAACTTGGATTGTCCCAGCTCTATTTTAAAATTGTACCATGGGCTAGCTTATGAGCAATTAGTTCTGGGATAAATTCATTTATGGAGAAAGCATTTACCTTTGGCATAGTTGATCCGACTGGCTTTTGAGGCAGAATTTCGGTTGGTAGTACAATGTCCAATGTTCTCTGTTGCTCTACTTTAGGTTTGGAACACCTGCTAATTTTATTTGTTGACTTGGTTGAAAATTCAATTAGGCACTGAAAATTGCAACAGCATGAGTGAGACAGTATTGTAATGCACAAGCTAGAAGGAGGAAAAAATCTGAAGCCCAAACAAATTACCTTTGGATCACTTGATGCTATTTTGCGCAGTTCCTGTTCAAGCTGCAAATCAAGCTGCCCATTAGTGTACACAGCAAGTGTTAAAAAACGGCAAAAATCTTTCTCCAACATAAATCAATGGTCATTGGGTTTCTTTGATACTATGTCAGCAGTAATCTTTGCGTTGAGAATGTTACCAAAAAATGTGGCATGGCCCAGCCCCACTTTGATTCATTGATCAAAAGATTTAATCTTAAAACCCGTGTACTCGCTAGTGAAAGAAGAATTCTGGGACTTTAACCAATCCTTAGAGAAAGCATTACCTGTGGCATACTTGATCGCTTCTGGGGCTTCTGAGGCAGAAGAATATTGGCTGGTGGTATAATTTCCAATGTTCTCCGTTGCTGTACCTTAGTCTGGGAACCTCTGCTAATTTCATTGGCTGACTGTGTTGGAAGTAAAATTGGACACTGAAAATTTCAACAGAATTAGAGTGTATTTTATTGGACATTCAAAGAAGAGAAAGAAATCTATAGCGGATACATATTACCTTAGAATCAACTATTTCTACCTGGTCGAACCGCAAATCAAGCTGCAAATCGGTGCACACAATAAGTACAAAAATAAGGTAAAAGATCTTCCGCTAAAAGAAATATACACTCAATGGACTTCCATGATACTTGGTCAGAATTGATGGAATGTTACCAGAAACCATCAGATGGCTCACCACCATTTCTGTACATTGGTCAAATGATTTAATCCAACATACTTTTTTGGGAGGGAAAAGAATAATGAAATCAACAACAAACACCAAGTTTGAAACTCTGACATGTGTTCCAAGGGTGCTCTTGGGTGGGAAAAATAGACCCCAAGATTTCATGCGGGCTCATGTTCAGAATTGGCCTATGTGCCCTGTGTAACCTGTTCTGGGATTTACAGTAATCCATTGTGAATGCATTTACCTTTCGCTTAGTTGATTGCTTCTGGGGCTTCTGAGGCTTTTGAGGCAGAAAATTGGGTGGTGGTAAAATTTCGAATGTTCTCGGTTGCTCTTTATTGGATTTAGAAAGTTTGCTAATAGTATTTGGTGACTTTGTTGGATATTCCAAACGACACTGAAAATTTTAACACAATTAGAGATATTTTGATAGACATGCCAAAAAGAGAAAAAATCTGAAGCCAAACAAATTACCTTGAAATCACCTGATTCTTTCATCCGCAGTTCCTGATTAGGCTGCAAATCGGTGTACACATTGAGTATATGTCCTTCGTACATACACCCGTTCAACGAGAGCACCTGCAGGGGATTGTGACCTGGTGTAATCTAAGAACAAGAGCCATTAGCATGACGCCATAGTCAACAGACAGACAAAGCGAGTAAGCAGCATCAACTAACCTTGACAGTGGCAGTAGTAAAATTAGTTTTGAACTTAATGTTGCTCTCAACAAACTTTTTAGCACAGCCAGGCAAAGATTCGTTGAGTAACTTGACAACATCATCCTATGTGAGACACAGATGAGGGTGGAGAAGATTCATGATGAGAGAACAATCAAACTACGCTATACAGTAAGCAATGTGTGGCAATGAGAATACTTACTTCCCAAGTACCGTAGGGAAGATTTTCAATGGTTACATCACTAATAGTGTAGTCGAAATGCGACATGATGTCCCTCAGGCATAAATAATCTGCTTCAAACTTCAAACAACCCCAACCTGCTCTTCCCGCTCCGCTCAATCATTTTTTGACTCCGTACCAGAGTTGTGTTTCGCGGCTTCGCCGGCTGGCCGAGTGGGGGTAGGTGGGGGTAGGTGGGGGTGGTGGGGGTTGGTAAAGAAGAGAAATTGCGGAAAGAGAAAACTC
Organism: Thrips palmi; assembly: GCF_012932325.1. Lineage (NCBI taxonomy): Eukaryota > Metazoa > Arthropoda > Insecta > Thysanoptera > Thripidae > Thrips > Thrips palmi. The sequence continues at coordinate 9,820,834 of NW_023144624.1, read as the reverse complement.
GGTGTGGAAAATAATTTCGGGGATGAGAAATTGTCTGGAACACATCTCGTCAAACGCCGGGTGGGTGTTTTGCCTACCCCTCGCTCTGCAGGGGCTCCGCAGCGCCGCCTCGGGCCGCCGATTGCTTTTAAACCAGTGCTTCCACCGCGGCACCGGCCTCGCCGGCGGCCGCCTCGTCGTCGGCGGCCTCACGGCCTCGTCGGCGGTGTCCGCGACCCAGCGCCGCGGTCGTTATTTTGGAGCGGCGCGGCAAAGGCCGGAGAGGCCAGAAAGAAACAAAATGTGGCCGTCGAGGCGGTGGTGTGGCGGTGTGACTTATGAAAGCCGCGTGTGATTTCAGAACGAGAAACGCCGCGCCGCCGCGCCGCCGCCTGCCCTCTGGACAAGTGGGGTCCCGCGGCACCGCCGCCACAGCCGCCGGACCGCCCCTCCGTCCATCAGCGGGGACTTTTCGGACGGCGCGGGAATCCGAAACCAAATCTACGGGCGGCGTGGGCGGCGAGCGCGCGTTGAACGCCGTCGAGTGCGGCACCGTGCTCACTGGTATCGGGAAAGAAGAAGAAGAAGAAGAGGACGGCGCGGGGACGCACAGTGCCCGCGGCCCCGGGGCGATGGGGCGGCGAATTCAAAAAGCGCGCGCTGCTGCTTCGCATCGTAAAGTCGCCCAAATGAGGCCGACGGGGCGGCGGTCCTCGGCGAGGCATTAGGCACTCATTTGGCCGGACACCATCTTTACGGCGGCTCGGTTGTCGTGGCGACGGGATGGGCCACGAGTAGCGAACGTGCTTTATGAAGGGGGTGGAAAAATCGGTGAGTGTGTGCGTGTCGGTAGTGTTTGTGTGAGTGCGTGTCTGTGTGAGTGTTTCTCGCGTGCCGCCGCGGCGTCCCTTTGCTTTTCGCCCCGATGCGGTTTCGGTCGGATTTATGTGACGCCGAGGCCGCCAAGCCGCCAGCGCCGCCGCCCCGGCCTAATACCTTTGATTGAGTTTCAGCCGAAGCGCAGTCGGCGGCGGCGGCGCCCCGAGTGGAGTGACGCGGTGGCCGCAGAGAGAGCGAGAGAGACAGAGAGAGACACCCCCCGGGGCGGAACTGGGGCATTACTCTGTGAGTTACCTGGACGGCGTCCTGGACGGCGTCCTGGACGGCCTGCACACGGAAAGGGCACGCGCGTTAATGTGCCTCGTGTAATGATAACTGTATTTCATTCAAAACGCGGACGAGTGCGTTGTGATCTATATTTCCGGGTCGATGGAAACGGATGGAGTGGAATCAGTGAAAGGGTATCCCGGTATAACTCAGGCGGCCCGGGCCCAAAGCCGCGGCCCGGCCTCGGCGTGGAGTGGTGCCTGATCTAGTTAGCCGGCGGGCCTAGCCGAGGGCCTGGGGCCAGGGGCCTGCCGGGCCTGCCCACGAACTGCATGGAGTTGACCGGCCGACAACGCGGCCCCGCGCAGAGCATGCAGAGCATGGAGCAGCACCACTGCCTCGGATCGAATGGCAGTCTAGCAAAGTGATCGTACCTGCGCCGTCGAGCCAAGCGTCATTAGATTAAATTTATTCCGAGGGCCGAGGCGCCCCTGGAGGGTATCTTCCCATTGTAGCCCCCCCTCCCCCCCCACTCGAGGCATTTCCGATGCTGCGGCGCTCTGAGTGAGACGTGGCTCATATGGTAATTGTTTGTGTTCCCATAATCAAAATGACACTCATATGCGCGTTTAGGGGGTTCCACACAATAGGGAAAAAAGGCGTACACACGTGCAGCCGTGGCGAGCAGGGTGGGTGGGGGAATCCAAAATCGTTAGTCATTCGGCGTGAAAACTGCCGGGTGGAAAAAAGTGAGACTGAAAATTGAAACGGAAAACGAAAGAAAATTGCATTGTACTTTTGTTGTTTTCGTTAGGTGATTGTGCGGCGAAGCAAAGGCAAAAACAATTTGCTCTTTTTTCGGTGGTGTATTTTTATCCACAAGGAATCCGTGAGGTCCCCTGCAGGCCGCCCGCCCGTGCGCCGAGAGGAGGTGGGGGGAGGGCGGGGGGAGGCGAGAAGATGACCGCGGCTTTTATAGCCGCATCTGACTTGTTCAACATTTATTTCTGTTTGGGTGAGCGAAGGAAAGCGCCCGAATGGATTCATCCTGGAATGCCCGAGTGCCGTTACCCACGTGGCAGCCCAGCCGACTCAATTTGCCCCGGAAAAGCCGGAAAAGTCGTCCGGGACGTTGAGAACCCCCACGCCACGCGACGGCGGGCGGCGTGTGTGTACGCACGCGCGGCGACGCACGTCGGCAAGCCGAGAAACAGAAACGAAAACAAGAAAAAAGACGAGACACTGCCCGGAGCCACGGGCGGCGGCCCGGGCGGCGGCATGGGACCGCGCAGGGTCAAAGGGCACCACGGCATAATATTTAATTAGTAATTTTACGCGCGCTCTGAATCAATTACTCGAGTGTAATTCCATTAATCTGGTTGGCGTCGAGGCTCCGCAGGCCGTGAGGTGCACGCGCTACTAATGAGCTTCGCAGGCCGATTAATTTCGAAGCGGCGAAGCGGTCCACACCGCGCCGTCCACCCCTGGGAAGGGCCCGCCCCCGCCCCACCCGACCTCCCCGCCCCGCGCCCGCCCCGCCCCCCCCCGCCCCGCCCCGCCCCGCCCCGCCCCCCGCCCCCCGCCCGCACCGTCACTTAGGCCGCATCGTCCGCGCCGTCCATCAGCAGCCCCGCAAAACTGCATTTGTTTTCTTCTCAGCGTGCTGGTGCTCGGCGTGCTGGTGCTCGGCGTGCTGGTGCTCGGCGTGCTGGTGCTCGGCGTGCTGGTGCTCGGCGTGCTGGTGCTCGGCGTGCTGGTGCTCGGCGTGCTGGTGCTCGGCGTGCTGGTGCTCGGCGTGCTGGTGCTCGGCGTGCTGGTGCTCGGCGTGCTGGTGCTCGGCGTGCTGGTGCTCGGCATGCTGGTGCTCGGCGTGCTGCCTCGTATCTCCTTTCACCGGTCGATGCGGCGCCACGCCGCGCGGTCAGCGTCAGCGTCGGCGCCTCCAGGGATTTATTGCCTGCGATCGCGGAGAAGGGGTTTGTTTGTACTCCAAGTGGCAGCAGGTACCTCAGTCAGGTGGACGCAAAAAATAAAGTCCGAAGAGAAACTTTAGTTTATCTACTTTTTGCTGATGTCGTAGCAACCTGTTACTCCACGTGCGCGTTGCCAAAGTGTGTCGTCTGGTCGTCAGTCGTTGTTGTCTGTCTGTGTGTGCCTGTGGCCTAGCTCCGCCGATGCACACGTGCTCGGCCGGCTGGCCGAGATTGCAGGATTCCAGGTATGTTCCTGGGGGCAGCACCGCCGACAATTTCAGCCGATCCTAGCGTCAACTGGTTCAGCGTTGCCACACAGAAAAACGGCGAAAAAGCGAGGGGGCTTTCTGCAGGAGATCCCTCGTCTTGAACGAAGCGGAGCGTCGGCGCGGGCGGCCCCCACAGACCTCCGAAAAACAGTGCAAGGGTCAGGTCGCGGCGTCTGTAGATGAAGCGACCTATCTAGAATCGTCGAAGGAGGCGTCTGGGGGCGGAGCCCCGCCACATGCACTCCCGAAAATTCCGATCGATGGACAGATGCCAAGGCCGGGCGCGAAGGAGGCTACGCTCGGGTCACGGTGGACGCCGGCGCGGTTGGGCCGAACGCCCGCCGCCGACTCCCGCCGCAAGCCTGTTACGACAGACGCGGTCGGCCGAAGAGCCTACCTTGACTTCTCGATTTGTTTACGGTACCGCAATCGGTTACTCCGTGTCCGTTGCGCAAGACGTGACACGTGCACGATAAACTGGCTAGGGCCGGTCCAGTTTTTTTGTTGCCGTGGCTGCCCGTCGGCGGGCCGCCTCGCGCCGAGCCAACACGTGTTCGGCTACCGGCCGGCCGCCCAGGATGGGATTCCAGGATGCTCCTGCAGGCAGTACCGGCTCGTACACTGTAGGCCTGTAGGCCGCGGATGCCCGTGGCGCGGCCAGCGGTGGGCCACCGAGAAAAACGGCGGGATGAGTTAAAGCCGAGGCGTGACTTTGCAACTGCAGCAAACTGCAGCATGGCCCCTCATCAATTCCAAGCCCTTTTGTTTTTTCGCCGTTCGATGCGTCCGCCGGCCGGCCACACAGAAGACGCCCGAAAAACAGGCGGGCCGGCGTCGCGGCGTCGCGGCGTCGCGAGACGGACGACGAACGACCACAGCGACACGCGGCAGGGAGGCGTCGCGACGCCACATTATTTTCACTCCCCGAATTCCGAGTGGTAATGGTACAGTGTCAAAAAGGCCCGGGCGCTGTAAATAAAGGGAGGCTATCTCGGGTCATCGGGTCCCGACAATTCGGCCGGACGGTTTGGCCTGCAACGCCCCGCCCCGCCCCGCCCCGAACAATCTCTTGGATCTGATCGGAGTCGGATCGCCGAAGAGGCGATTCGGCGCGTCCGAGTTGTTTAGGTGACCGCATCGGGTACGCGCGGAGCGGCGGTGCGCGCGGCCGGCCGTAACTGCCCCGCCGGCCGGGCCGAGCTGGCCGCTTGTCTCCGCGCCCCGCTACGCCCCGCTACGCCGCGCCGGCCCGCCGGGGCCCCTCCCCTATACTTACCGATTTCGGCTGTTCGGCCCGCCCCAGAGGGCCCCGGCAGTCCCGGCAGCCCCGGCCCTGCGACAATCATAAAGCAGCGATTTTATCGCCTTTGTTTGCTCTGATTGGACGAGTTCCATTTTCTTCATTAACGCCGATGCCCCGCCTTGTCCGCACGGTAGCCGCGCCAGCCAAGGCGGCGGCAGCGCAGCGGCGATCGAGATGATATCGCACCGGGTAGGTTTTACCTTTTTTTAGGCTGACTGATTTCTCCTTCCCTCTCTCTCTCTCTCTCTCTCTCTCTCTCTCTCTCTCTCTCTCTCTCTCTCTCTCTCTCTCTCTCTCTCTCCTCTCCCCTCCTCCTACCGGAGCCAGACACAGGCCGCGTCACCGTTCGCGTGCCAATTTACATAGCCGGAGTCGCGAGGCGCGGCGCCTCTAACTCAATGCAACTACCTAAACCTCACAAAGGCGACAATGACACTCCCGGTGATCCACCTTGTGCTGGCACGGACCGGTCGCCCAAAGTGCGGCCCGCCGCACGCGCGCAGTGGGACCGGGACCGGAAAGGCGATGCACGCACGCCGGACTGCGTCGCACCGAAGATTCGCCGTCCCTCTGTCCCTCTCGCGCCCCTGCGGGACGCCCCGCGTGCAAGAGAGACTTCCTGCTGGCTCCGGTTGAGGCTGCGGGCGGCGGGGCGGCCGGGCGGCCGGGCTATCATGTTTCCGGGCAGAAGACAATCCCGGCGTGCCCGGAGGCGCGCGGCTTGTTGCCCGGGACTCCGGACTCCGGACGGGCGGACGCTGCCGGCGGACGGCTAGGCCTGGCCGGGCACAGCCGTACGATGCGTACAATGTTGTGGGTAACGCTGTGGGCAATGTTGTGGACCCAGTCGACAGACTCGCCCAGAGCGCGCGTTAAAAGAGAACAAGGTGGTGGCGAACTGCAAATCACTTTCGTCGGATTGTCAGCCGACGGTCGAGCCCGGCGAGCCGGAAAGAGAAACAACCTTCCCTCCTCCCGAGTGAGCGAGACTGTCGTTATCAAAGTGACAGGGCGCTGCGCCGGCAGTGCTGCGGCCCGGCCGGCCTACTCCACGCTCATCATCACCATTTACACTCCCGCTTATAACTCACCTGGGTGGCACAAATGACAGGTGAAAATTAACCGGGGATGAACGGGCCGCGCTCATTGCGCCCTAATGGTGCGGCCGGCCGCCTCGTGATGACTCCGTTTACGGTTTTGCGGTCCGGACGACTCAATCCGGCATTTAGGGCCTTAAGGGCGCGCGCGTGTGTGAGTGTGTGCGTGAGTGCGTGTGTGTGTGCGTGCGTGTGCATGCGCGAAACGCCTCGCGAACGCCGCCGCAGCTGTCCCGCGGCCCGCCGGTCCCGGCCGGTGCGGTCCGCGCGCACTTCCCGATGCATGTATTCCTCCAGGCCCCAGGCCGCCCTGGGCACCAGCTTAACGACGTGTTTTCGAATTTTCCCGCGAGAACCATCTCCGTCCCTCTGTTCGCACGACGGCGACGCTCGGCGCAACGACGGGCGCGGTGGATGCGCGCGCACGACGAGTCGTCGACGACCCGGCGACGGCGACGGCCACGACGCGGCAATTTTTGCCCTGTCGGAGCGCGTGCGTGATTTACTCTTGCCTAGGCGAAAACAACAACAACGACGACGGCGACGACGACAACAACAACAAGAAGGCCGGGCGGTACAGTGACAAATGCAGGGACGGCCCTCATTACAATCTCATTAGGTCGGCCAAATTAATATTTCCAACGAGTGCGTATGTCTCTCTGGTGAGGTCTCCATTACCGCGGGGTAGACGGCGGCTAGACGACGGGGCGGGCGGCGCCGCTATGGCCGCGGACCTCTGCCGGGGCCGGCATGGCGCGGCGCCGGGACGCTGCGCACCGCGCGCTGTCGTTGCGAAATTCGTTTGACCTCGGCGGCCTCGGCCTCCAGCGCGACGCTCAAACAAACAGGCTATGAGAGAAATGGTCGCGACCAGGACGGCGACGCCTTTTCCGGTGGCACTGCGGCACTGCGAGCGGCAGAAACACCTCCAGTGTGGCGGGGCGACGCCGAGAAGGCCGACGAGAGCGTGCTCGCGGTGCGAGGCGCGGTGCGTCACCAAGAGTCCCCTCCAAATCGCCGCTTTTCTCACAATGTAATGTTATTATTGCGGGAGTCGCGCCTCGAAGCTCGAAAACGCTGTATAGCGGACGGCCACCCATTGTAATGGTGACCGGGGCCCGCCGGGCCGGGGGCTTGGGACTGGGCTTCCCCGCTGGGACGGGGACCTGGGACCCGGGACCCAGGACCGGGACCCCACACACTACTAAGGGAAGTCACTTAACGGGAGGTGTGGTACCCGTGGCCTGGCCGCGGCCGGGACAACCACTTATGTGACTCTCCGGGGCCACACAGGAAACCGCCACGGAGTCCCCGACAACAGAGTCTTAAAAGTCTTCGTAAATTTACTCGTATTCCAAAAAAGAACGGGGACAGGTCATATGCACCGGGCTAGGATTCGAACTGCGACCACCGTGCTGGTAACGCACCAGATATTGTCAAATAACAAGAGTGAAATATACTCATCGGCCTCTGGTCGACGGTTCCTTGGCTGTGTAGCCCGGTAGTGTTGTTCCCGTGATATTGGTGCACGCGGGCACGAAATATGAAGCACTTGACTCGCGGGGCGAGGCGTTAACACAACCGGTATTTTATTGATAGTAACGCTTTACAGCGCGCGAGTACTAAACGCGACTTTGGACGCCTAGAAGAATTTACTGTCACATTGACACTTTGGCGTGGCCGGGCTCGTTTACGGCGTGCGTCCCACGGAATGCGTCTCAGGGAAGGGGGAAGGGGCGGGGCGGCAACCCTCCAACCGCGGAGCCGCGGAGCCCCACGGGCGGCCTACCTCGCAGGCGCTCGGCCCGGGGACTTGAACGCACGAGCGGCCGGCAGCCTGCCTGCCTGGCTGCCTGCCTGGCTGCCTACTTCGCTGCCTACCGGGCTGCCTGCCTGCCTGGCTGCCTACCGGGCTGCCTGCCTGGCTGCCTACTTCGCTGCCTACCGGGCTGCCTGCCTGCCTGGCTGGCTGCCTACTTCGCTGCCTGCCTGGCTGCCTGCCTGGCTGTCCGCCTGCTCCTCGCCTGCTGCCTCGCTGCATGCAGCGTCATCCCGGATTGGGCTCTATTATTTCTCCATAAAGCTGCGCAGCGCATCGGCGGCTGCCTGCCTGCCTGGCTGCTGGCGGTGGCCCCCACTTAGCCGGCCCAATGCGCAGTGTTATGGTCATTGGGATCGTAACCGTGTTATGACTGCTACTGAGTGCTTCATCAGTGCCGCCTGCCGGCTTAAAGGGCCGCGGCAAGGCGGCGTGGTGCGGCGCGGTGCGGCGTGCAAGCCGGTAGCCGGCGAGATGCTATCGAATGTGGAAAAGGCGAAACCGGTGGCGGCCGCAGCGGCCGGCGGCGCGGGTCCACGGCGGTCCACGGCCCCCGCGGAGTCCACCTCCTCCAGGGAGGCATCCCGTCGGCTCTGCTTCGGGGCGGCCTTGGACACGGCCGTGCCGTCGGTCGGGGTGGGCTCCGGAACTCCCCCGGGCGCCAAGAATGCCGTCCTGAGGCCCGGGGCCGTTTCGCGGGGCGTCGCCGCGGCGTCGCGTACCCGAACCGCGGACCACAGGCGGAGAAGGACCACATAAAGTACCCGGTACCCGCCGAGCTCGCAGGCTCAGCTGGCTTGGCTGCCGCGATCGTAATCTGCCTGCTTCAAATTACGGCGTATTAAGTAATGGGGGTCGCTCTGGCTGCTGGCGAAGCGAGCCCCGGCCGCGCAGCCTGGCGCACGCCGCCACACGCGTAGGGAAGACCTCGGCCTATCGGACCACTATCTCGGCATTGCCTCGGCATTGCCTGTTCGCCGCTCGGCGCAGCGCGGTGTAAGGCGGTGGGGCACTGGTGAGGCAGGGGACCGCCCCGGGCGTCGGCCTGGGGAGGGACACTCGCGGGGCGACCGCCGAAAGGACCGAAGGTGCCGCGAGCTGGGTGCGGTGGCCTGCAGCGTGCCTGCAGCGTGCCTGCAGCCAGATGACTTATCTCTGCTAACTGCCACGGGCGTCGCCGACCCCACACAGCAGCGGGCTGACCGCTCTGTCTGCCTCGCACTCATGAGGGAGTCCCGCAGGAGTGCGAGAGAGAAAGCGACGGAGACGCGACCGCCACCGGCGCAGTTGTTACGCGAAGACCGAAGGCCGGCAGGGCGCGTCGGGGGCTCCACCTCCTGTGCCTCCACCGGGATGGCAAAGCTGCACCAAATACACGCCAGACAAATAAAAGCGCGCGCAGAGTTGGTGCGCGAAAATGGGGAACTTGTCGTGCGGTACGGGCTGCGGGCTCGCTACCCGGTAGGTAGCCGAGCAATAACTCACTCGGCCTGATGCTGGCCAGATAGCACCGCGGCAACGGCGGCAACGCGCTACCCGATCTGCGAAGAGTGCTGCAGGCGGCGGGGCCGCGGCAGGGCCTAAATAGGAGGAGGGGGTCGAGGCGGTGGAGGGGGAGGTGTGTTCCGCTGACGCCCATCGGGTCGCGGTCGGTCGCGGTCGGTCGCCGTCGGTCGCGGTGCGTTTTCCTAATTCCGCCCCCAAATTTACATGGGTAATGTGACCGAGAGCAGTCCCTGCAGTCCCTGCGCGGCCGGCGGGGCGTGGTCTGTCGTGCCTCCCGGTAAGGCTTTCGGGAAGAACAGTCACGACCTTTGACCGGAAAGGAGAGGAAATGCCAAGCAGGCAACCAACAATTTTTTCATAAAATTTATTTTTGAATTTTTATTTTTATTTATGCTGGAGACGAATGTACTACATGGCAATAACGCTCCTCCCAGTGCAGTCACGATGCATGTAAAACAGTGCGTCGGTCGACCGCTTCAGAAATCGGACAGTTTACCTCGGAACAGGGCGACTAGGGTGAACAGGGCGAACAGAGGCGGCCCACATTTCCATACAGCACACGTCGACGCCCAGACTGTGCCGCACTTAGGGAAAAAGGGGCAGGGCGGGGTGAACTGGATGAAAGCACAGGGAAGCAAGGATTTCGTTTCGTCACGCGCTTGTTTGTTTTGCTTTTTTTACATTTGAACAACAACAACAAAAAAGCCATCCGCGATTGTAACTGGTTGATGCATCACTCACCTTGGTCGACTAGTGCCACACCCATCATGAGCCGTCCAGCGCGTTGACGGCCTTCGGGGCGTGGCGAGGCAAGGCGGGGCGGGGCGGGGCGGGGCGGCACGGTGTCGCGGCGGGGCGTGGCGACGTCAAAAGACTCATCGTCAGCGCCAGCGTCCAGCGTCCCTGGCAGGCAGGTAGGTACCTGGACGTCCTGCACGTCTTGGACGTACGACAGCGTCGGGAAGGAAGAAAGAGGAAGTTGAGGAAAGGAACCCACCGGTCAGCAGCAGAGTCGCCTGCCACCTGATTCCGAAGGATGGTCTCTAGCTCTGTCCCTCTCGCACCCCAACGGGGCGCCCCGCGAGTGCGACAAAGACAGCGACAACACGATGTCTGGGAATGAGGGGCTGCCTCGGCGGCACGCCACGCAGCGCGCCGCGCTTCACGGAAGCCCTCCATCAAGGCTGGCCAAAAGATGGCCAAAGGCTGGCCAAAACCCGAATCGGGCCTTGCCTTGCCTCGCTCTGATGCCGCCAAGACTCGAGACTCGACTCGAGACTCGAGACTCCGAGTCCGAGACGACACATCTGTTCCCATTACAAGGCGTTTAATTCGGGCCGCCTTCATAACAGGCTGGAATGAGGGGGGCTAAAAAATGGGATTCGATCCCGCTGACCCTCCGTGGCGTGGCGTGGCGACGCGTGCCACCGCCAGCCAATGGCAGCAATGGCCGGGCAGCGAGCGCAGCGAGTCCCCCAGACGGCATCACGATAATTACGCGTGTAATTGACGGCTTCAGAACGGAGGCGATTTTTTTCTCGCCGTCGCTGCGTTTAGGAGGAAGGAAAGGGGGGGGGGGCAGACGGACGGACGGAGACGGAAGGGCTGACTGCCCTCGCGTGGCGGCCGGCGCGGCTGCCCTCTGAACCCGCGTGCGCCGCGAACTGGTCGCCAGCTGACTGCCTGACTCGGCCTGACTGCCTGGCAGACCGCTTGCCGGCTTCGGCTTCCCGTGCTGCAGGAAGTCACTCCCTCGGCTTGCGTCTCCGCAGCCGCCTCACGGGTCGGCGTCGCGTGCTCGCAGAGGAAAAGACTTTCCCGGCCCGGAAAACTTTTCCGCTGCGGACGTCACACAGTGATGATGAAAATCTGGCGGCCGGCCTGCCTGCGGGCTGGTGGTGGCCCCGCTCGTGCCGTCCGCTCACGTCCGTCCGCCCGTCCGCCCGTCCGTCCGCCCGCCCTGTTGTGCCTCGGCGTGGCAATCGTAGTCATAGTCGTCACCACAAGTGAGTCTTCCTGTTGAGACAATTCAAATGGCCCGTGCATGCCACTTTTTCTCTCGCCTTTTATTTTCATTGGGTCACTCTTACAATCACTTTTATTGTGGCGGCGGAGTCCTCGATGGGCGCGGCCGGGCACGGTACGTCGCAGCACACTGTTGGAAATCGGACCTCGGCTTTGGCTTTATTTCGTCGGCCGGGTTTCGCTCCGGAAAGCTGCAGTGTAGCTTCGAGTTCAGGGACCGAAAATCAGAGCTTATTGCGACCAAAACTGACAAAGATTTCAGATTCCAGCGCTCAGGGAGCAGAGGCAGGACTCAGGGAGTCGGCGCAGAGGGAATGAATTTTGGCTCTGACGAACCGAAATTGACGCTGAGGCTGTAACCGACGCTTCGGGACCAAACCTTCGGGTTTAGGGTAGGTAAGAAAATCAGCAGTTGGCTGTCTGACCCATCGTCACTCTGAGCGAGCCAAGAGCCTTTTTTGTGGCGGTGTGCTGCAGTGGGCCGCGCGAGCGCGTGATAGGCGGACGTGATGGACAAGTGGTCGCACGCAACGGACCGTCCGCGGAAGGGATGGGGGTGGCGGGGGGTGGGATTGGATTAGGAGGGAATCTCCGCACGCTCCTAGTTGTTCCTCTGGTGGCTGCAGCAGCAGGCTGATTTCCAAAAAAGCCTTCGACGCACGTTGTCTCTCTCGCACCCCCATACGGAACGCCTCATGCGGCAGTGCAGTTAGAGAGACAGACGACCGACGGAAGCATAAGCGGATGAATGATGCCCAGTGTCGTGATTAGACGAATTACCGTGCTCTGCCCTGCCCAGCCCTCTCGGTGGCTGCATCCGGCTGCACCTGCAGCGGCCATTGGCAGCCAGTGGCGGCTTGGCCGGTGGCGGTTTGGCCAGCACGCAACGCCACCGCGCGTCGCGTGTCGAAGCGCCGCGAAGCGCGCAGCCAGCCCGGCCCCGCCCGGCCAAACGCAGAAAGGCAGAGCCAGGCAGAGCGCCGTGTCGGATCCGCGACGGCATGCGCGCTTGCATGCTCGCTTCGCCGCGGCGGACGGGCCCAGCGCACTGTACGCACGGCGCACGGTGCACGGCGCACACCGGGCGCGACAGTGTCCGGGCCTGAACGGCCTGGACCGGGCCGTTCCATCGGGCTCGGCCGGAGAGAGACGTCCCGAAGGCCGAAAACAAAGGACTGATTTCTTATTTATTCATGAGGCCGCGCGCGCCGCCACGCCCCGCCACGCCCCGCCCCGCCGCGCCCCGCCGCGCCCCGCCGCGCCCCGCGCGCCCGCCACGCCCGATCCACCGTGCGCCGACCGTCACCCCCCACAGTGACTCGTCCGTCCAGTAAGTCCTGCCCATCAGAGCGGCGTGCGGCGCTGCATCGCGCTGCATGGGGATTATGGGTACCGCCCGGCCGTCCCGACCAACATTGGCGGCCGCCGAGCGCGCCGAGCAGGCCGAGCACCGCCGTGGCCGCAGCAAATTCGAAATCATACACCACGGCATGGACCACGGCGACGGCGAGCGCGCTCTTACACACACACACACACAGAGCCCGTTGCGCGTGTGTTTTGAGGGAAGGCAGCCGCTTGCACTGTCGCTTACGCTGTCGCGTGCGTTGTCGCTTACACTGTTGCTCAATGTCGCGTACACTGTCATTTACACTGTCGCTTACTCCGTCGCTTACACTGTCAATGCGTCGTAATGAGAGCGTCGTCTGCACGCCGTCCCGACGGTCCGGCCGGGCGGGGCCGGGCGGGTCTATCTTCACTGCCCATCGGCGTGGATGTGTTCGAGATGACACGGGCCGAGACGCGAGGACGCGGCCGCGACGGCCGCGAGCACCGCGGAGCACCGCGCCAGATGCCATCGTGATGCCATCGTGATGCCATCGCGAGGACGGGTTTGTTCTGAAAAGCCACCGCCGGCCAGGCCAGGCCAGGCCAGGCCAAGCCAGGGCACCCAGATTCTTTCTCCTCTAACGAGCAAAACAAAGTTAAAGTGACTTTATCGCCGGTCGGCGGGGGCCCTGCCGCGGCGGCTGAGGACGTTCCGAACTCGCGCCTAACGTCCCTGCCTGCCTGGCTGCCCGTCGGCGGCGAGCCGCGGTCGGAAGCGGTCAGAGAAACGGGTCGCGGCGCGAGCGCGGGTGTCGCCGCGAGCGAGCGTGGAGAAAACCCGATTCACGCGGACATTTCTCTTTTGTTATTTTTTTTCGCCTTCCACTTCCTCCTAGTTCATGACACGTTAACTGGCCTCGGTGACCTGCACAGTCCGCGGGTCAGCAGCGGCGGCAGCATGACTCAGAGCGGCGCGGCGGGGGGCGGGGAGGGGAGGGGGAGGGGGAGGGGGGCGGCGAGATGCACAATTAGAGCCGCTGCGGTTGGGGCAACACAAGGGTCACAGCGAGGCGGGGGAGGGGGAAGGGGGGGGGGCGTAGGGGGACGGCAGCGCGTCGTCGTGTCCTCCCGAACACACCCGTTGAACGGCGCGGTCGTTAGTGACTCAGAAACTGAATCACGTACACTCGGTCACACTCACACACTCACGTTTGTATCAGACAGTCTCTCTCACATACACACTCACACACCCGCGCACATCTGGACGGCGCAAAAGCAACACCGTGGTGCACCATCAGTCACTCATTCACGTCGCCTCCATTCATAATCGGCCCGGTTACTGTTTACGCGAGGCAGAGGTGCCGCGGCGCCGCGAGTGGACCGAGTAGCGTGGCGTTCGTGGAAACCACGGCGGTACCGCCGCGACGCGCCGCGATGTGCAACCGGGAGGAGGAGAGGGAGCGAGGAGGAGAAGGCTGGCATGAATGGCGCGTTATGAATGAAGTGACCTCCGACCCGGAGAGTGATGACAGTCTTGTTTCGCGGGAAGTGGCTCCCCCTCCCCCTTTCCAGCAAGTACGCAGGGCTCGCGCGCGCCAAACGTACTTGTTTTTTTCGTCCCGTCGCGCGGTCTCGCTGCCCTGCGCCGTTGGCTGTCAAACACAAAACGCCATTTAGCGCGCCATCTTTCAAACGGCGTCGACGAGGGCCTTGTAGTGTAAGGCGATAGCGAGAAGCGCGTCGATACCCAGACTGCGGGCCGGACGAGGTGTCCTCGGATTGAGACAAGGAGCGCGACGCGGCGCGGCACGGCACGGCGCGGCACGGCGCGGCACGCGACAGGGGACCGGCCCATTTCCAATTGGGGGAACAGGACGGGGAACACGGAAAGAGTGGTACCCGGGACGGGACGACCCCTGCGCGGCCCCTCGGCCCCGGCGGCCTGCAGCGGGGCGGCATGTCGCGGACCCCACGCGCCGCAACCGCACGCCAGAGCGGCGCCACAGCGCTTAGGGCCGGCCCCCGAGTGATGAATACGTCAGGGCACTGGAGGGCCGCCTGGAGGCCCTGGAGGCCCTGCAACTGGAGGCCCTGGAAGTCCTGGAATGAAGAGGCCCGCGGGCCGTGCTGTCTTTCAGAGAGAAAGGGGCAGCGAGGCAGCGAGTGCGGAAATGTGATACGATAGTTACGGCTCCAGCCACTCCAGCCGCTCCAGCCGCTCCAGCGCGTGCTGCCGCTTCCAGCGAATCACCTCTCTCACTCTACCGGTTTGTCGCGCTTCCCAGAACAAACAGCGCTGGACCGCGCTGCCGGCGTGCCGGTGTGTGCGGCGGGAAGTGCGAGGACGGCACGCACCGTCACCGCGAGGCGCGGCGAGGCGCCGTTCATTCATCCGACACCTTGATAGCGAGGGACAACGGCCGAAACAAAACTCTGCACGGCGAAATCCGGCAAAAACAAACATAAAATTATCAGGTTGAGCAAAGATTGATAGTTTAAAAAGAAATTTCTGGGATAGCCTTGAGTTTGGACCCGAAATTTTTTTTTGGCGCGAAATGGGTGCGTGTCCAAAGCACAGCGCTGGCGGGGCACGGCGCGGGTACGGCGGAACGTCCAGCCGTTTCCCGGTACTGCCGGTACACTGCCGCGCTTGCTACGCTGCGCCGGCTGCGCGGTGTCTGCCGGCTGACTCACTCCTCGGTGGCGCCCAGACGCTGGAAGCCTGGAAGCCCGGAACGCTGGATGGCGGTGGCGGCGCCCCGACGGCCCCTCGGCCGCCTTTGGTCTTTGAGTCTGGGAGCGCCTTATGGGTTTATCTCACGACACGAATAAAACAATAAGAGAGACACGCGCCGCCGTTCAATAACTCGGAACGGGGAGCCGAGCGGCCGAGGGGTAGGGGGGCCGACCAGACGGGCCTGCTGCGGGAACAAGGGGAATCACTTGGGTTGTGTACAAATTTGGGGATTTATTTGACGTAGCTTCTGTGAATATTGAATATCGGAGAGGCATGCGAGAGCAAACCAATGATCCAAGACCACCAAAAAAGGCCAGAGCGATTTCCGTCTGTACCAGCATTGCGGTGACGAAGAACTCCGTTGTTCTCTGTCTCGCTATTGTCCCGAGAGTCTCCGGAGAGAACGCCTTGGAGAGCGCCCGGAGAGGCGCGCGTAGTACGTCCGCTCCGATTCCTATTATAACATCGGGGCGCGGGACAAGTATCGATAAGTCGAGAAGCGGGGATCGAGATTTAGGGTCCCGCCGCCGCCACGCGCCGCGCCAGCGCGCCAGCCCAGCGCGTCCAGCCATCTTATCAAAAGACATTTATTTATTCGCTCGTTACTCCTGATAGATGAAGTGCCGCCAGGGCCGGCAGGGCCGCCAACACTGCGCCACCGCGGGGAGCTTGTCCATTCGGACGACTATTTTTCGGACGACCTTGCCGAATTTCGCCCGCACATGAATCGACGAGTTGTCGAATATGTCGAAAAATAAAATCGATGGGGGCTTACCAGCGCGTCTCTAGGCAGCCACGCCTGTTCCTGTGAAGGTGGGTCGGATCAAACGAACGGGAGGTGCGAGAGAGACGGAATGATGCGGCCGTGAACGTCGAAAACGTAAATGCGGAGACGAATTTACACACACGCAATATTATTAATCCTCCGTCACTTATTCCCTAATCTCGCGACGCTATGCAATCACCGCGTGGAACCCGGCTTACCACAATCACATCACTTTCAACCTTTCACACACGACATACACACACACACACACACGCGCGCTCGCACCAACACCCGGACACGCACACACTCACACGCGCACTCTGATCCATTCATCAGGTACTGTCCACACTTCGGTACACATAATCCCCAGCATTCAGCCTTTCCATTGCTGACAAATCGCTATACACGGCGCGAGAGCGCGCGAGAGCAGGCCAAGGGCTGTCCACGGGCCGGGGGCGGGGGAAGGGACGGGGGCAGGGCAGCGCCGGGCAGCGCCGGGCAGCGCGCTCTACACGGGATAGAGTACGCTCTAATTTCCAGGCGGTCTTAGTGGCGACCGACGCGCGATACGGCGGACAGGGCGGACACGCCTCGCCGATGTCGCGACAAATTTACAGTGGAGGGAGGCCATGCAGCAGGGGCGGCCTGCTAGCCTGCCAGGCTGCCCCGGAGCAACGCGAACGGGACATGCCCCGGACACGTGTACGCCGGCGTGTCTGCTTGTCCAGGCCGCTGATTTGCGCGTGCGCGGCTCGGCAGGTGCGTTAAATTAGGCGGTCGGGACGTTGTCGAGGAGCTCGTCGTCGCGGTGCTCGTGGTCGCGGTGCCCGTCGTCGTCGTGGTGCTCGTCGTCGCGGTGCCCGTCGTCGCGGTGCCCGTCGTCGCGGCCCTTCGCGGCGCGCCGGCCTCCTTTTTGACAGGGTGATGCACGCTGTCCGCCCGCCGCTCCACACCGCTCCGCGCCGCCACGCCCCGCGGTGACTCACACTCGATGCACTGTATAAACTGATGGCGCAGTGTAAGGACTGCAATTAATGTCGAGGTGAGAAAATAAAAAAGAAAAGAGCTGACGAGGCGAGGGTGCCGCGGGGGGTCTTGGTCTCGGTGGGTGCCGTGGTGGGTGCCGTGGTGGGTGCCGTGGTGGGTGCCGTGGTGGGTGCGCCGCCTAGGCTCTGCAGACGGGCCGGGCCTCTAGGCCGGTCCTCTAGGCCGGCCCGGCCGCGGGGAGCAGTCCGTCGCCGCGTGCTGCCTGTAGACGGATTCCGCACAGTGTGGCCGTCGGTCCATCTCTCTCGCACCGGTACGGGGCGCCCCATGAGTGCGAGAGAGAGAGACGTCCCTGGCGCTGCGCAGCCTCGTAGTGCACCGGGATTCGGCGCGTCCGCCGGCCTGCCAGTGCAGTGTAGGGCAGCAGCGTGCAGGGCAGTGCCAGCCAGTGCGAAACCTGTCGCTTTGAGCATCGGGCGCGAATGGCCTGCCCTATAGAGGCCGAGGCGCGCGCGACGGGGCGGGGCGGGGCGGGGCGGGGCGGGGCGGGGCGAGGTCGGCCGGTGCATGCCATGCACTGGGCCGCTATGAAAGCTGCGCCCGGGGCGACGCGCGCCGCTACAGCCGTATACTAGTAGGACTCTATTTGACTCGGTTTGGACGATGGCTTACGTGCCCGCGGTGCCTGCCCGCGCCCCCCAGTGCCCCCCAGTGCCCCAGAGCCCCCGAGGGGGCGAAAACGCGCGGTTGGCAACGCGCGCCGCTTTTTTCGCTCTCCAAAAGGTTCATGGCGGCCGTGTCAGTAAACGCAATTACTCCACTCGTAATGAATTGCGCGCGGCTACACTGCCGGTTTGTTTTCCCCGGCCGTTTGATCTAGTGGAAGCTGTTTCCTTTTTTCGTGCTCAAAAACGACAAGATGTCGCCTTGTAAGCCCACGGCACCGGCCGGGCCTGCGCTGTAAATCGCCGGCAGACTTTGACATTTTACTGCCGGGCATTATGTCACGGCCGGACCTGGACGGACACGCGACGCGCCGTCCAGTTAACAACAAGGAGGAGGGAGGGAGGAGAAGGAGAAGGTGAAGGAGGCGAAGAAAGGAGAAGGGGGCGAGGAGGAGAAGGAGGAGGTGGAGGAGGGAGGGAAGGAGGAGGAGAAGGAGGAGAAGGGGGCGAGGAGGAGAAGGAGAAGAAGGAGGAGATGGAGAGAGAGGAGAGGGACGAGGAGGAGAAGGAGAAAGGGAGGAGGAGATGGAACAGCCCGCGGGGCGGGCAGTACCGCCACCCCATCTCGCGGCCGTCGCGGCCGTCGCGGCCCTCGCGGCTCGCCCCGCGGCGGCAGCGCGGCAAACAGTGTAGGCGATAAGCATCGAGGCACGCTGCCGCACAGCGCCGCACTACGCAGTCCTGTATGGAATATCTGGAGAAACACGGCTTTCGCTCACAATAATGCCGTCTTTCCCTTCCCTTCGCTTGGAGCAAATCGCTTCATACATGCGTCCGCGGTCGGACGAAAACAACGCTCAGCAGGTTTCCCGCGATGGAGACATTTACCGGTGGGGCGGGGTGGAAAAGGAAGGGGGAGGGGGGCAGACACGGGCGCAGGGCGGTGTTTTGGCGCCTGTCCGCGTCACCTGCCGGTCTGCCGGTCTGCCGGTCTGCGAGCGGACGGCGCTGCGAGGCGCTGCGAGGCGTTGCGAGGCGCCGAGACGCGTCTTCTCGGAACTGCCTGGAACTGCCGGGCTCCCCCTCACGATGGGTTAACGCGAGCGTTAACGCGTCTATTTCCAGGGCCTTTTGTTTTCGTGCTGGGCGGAGCCCCTTCCCTCCCCCTCCCCTCCCCCAGGGGGATGGCTTTTGGCCGATGTTCAGCGTCTTGTTTGAAACGAACGGCGTGTTTATGAAAACAGCCAACACCACTCCCGACGGCGGTGTTGTCGCCATGCAAATTTTATAGGCTGGGTCACTGGGGCCAGGCCGGGCCGGGCCGTCGCAGGCCGGGTCGTACCTCGTGGACGCGCGGCGGCACTACGCGAGCAGCATCGGGAGCCGTCACGACAGCGCACCACGGGGACCGGGGTTCAAGTACCGGGTGCGCACCCGCTTTTGTCGAAGAAAAACGAGAAAAAAAAAGCTGTTAGTCACCTGAGATGGTTGTTGTGATTCGTCAACGCTGCCGCAGCCGTTCCTCTGGATGTGTGAACGGACGGCGATGCCATCGGGGTGCTTTATTACCGTCGTCTGCCCTTCAGTCGGAGACACCTTTCCTTCAACCAAGTCCGTAAAACAGGATTCCTTTCACTGACCGAAATCACCCCGCACAACCGTGAGAAAACATTCCTCATTTTTTCAGTGCGTGTTCTCACCACCGGGCAGAGTGTCCGTGCTCGTAAATTTGTGAATCTATTTTAAAAATACACACACAAACACATTACTCTAACGCATTCAATTACACTATGTGCCTTACCTTCAGTCCTGCCGTTCCCGGGATGGCCGACCTGTCAGCACCTCTGCGTGTGTGTGTATGTGTGAGTGAGAGCGCCTTAACATTAGTACCACACAGACACACACACACACACACACACAAGCACACACAAGCACACGGAGGCAACGGTGTCCAGGTCCTAGCCGGTCCCAGCGTGGGAACAAAGCCTGGAAGCTACAGGGTATTACCACCTTCGGTGGCTGGAGAGAGAGAGAGAGAGAGAGAGAGAGAGAGAGAGAGAGAGAGAGAGAGAGAGAGAGAGAGAGAGAGAGAGAAAGAGAGAGAGAGATAGAGGGAAGAAGCCCGGGCAGTCGGGGTGGGCTGAGGTCGACGGCCTGGAAAGAGCACACCCCCTCTCTTGATAAGGGGAGGTCAGGGGGTGGTGCGAGGGGGGGGGGGAGGCAGACACAACCTGCTCCTCTCCGCCAATATTGAATACTGTCTGGGTCGTCTGGGTCGCCTGCCCACGGCCGCGGCGCGACAGCCCGAGTGGCTGGCAAGTCGGAACAACAATAATGTGCAACAAGCCGAAAAGCGGGGCCGGCCGCCCCAACGGGAGTCGAACCCGGGGCGACGGCCGGAGCCCCGAATCCTCCACGTGACGCGTCCCAAAGTCACACGCGCGGGGCGCGTCAAGATGACGCTCATGAAATAACGCAACATAAAAATCCGGTACGTCACTCAAATTAAATTTTAATTGAAAGGTTCCCTATAAATCTATCCGGCAGAGCGCGCCGATGCGCGTCCATGTGGGAACTCTGGGAACGTTTACACAGTTACTGGAGAT
This sequence comes from Thrips palmi, assembly GCF_012932325.1. NCBI lineage: Eukaryota > Metazoa > Arthropoda > Insecta > Thysanoptera > Thripidae > Thrips > Thrips palmi. The sequence continues at coordinate 9,800,669 of NW_023144624.1, read as the reverse complement.
CGCCATAAATAATTTGTGTCCTTACACTGTTTGTTAACACTTGGCCAGGCATCATTAATTCCAGTGGTGTCAAACCGAACGGAGCGCGCTCGCGCCGGGTTATTTTCCATCGTTTTCCTCGCAATCAGTCGCCTTTTTGCCCATGCGCCCGGAAACTTTTCTTCGGACGAAATCGAGTTTGAGTGTCGAGGAGTTCTGCCTCTTTCCTTCTCCGACAAACGAAGAGGAAAAAGGCGGTCACAAGAAAATCGGAAAGTTTTTGTTTATTTTCAACGCCTTCTGGAGTACGTGCGTCCATCTCATGCGATGCCTCAAACTCGTATCGGGTCTCGAAATCGCGCCTCCACCCCGCAGTATCCGAAGCATCCGTATGCATCCGCGGCTCGGCGGCAATGCACGTTCGGACGGAGTCTCCGAAAATTCCCGAACGCGTACCGGAGGGGCCCGAAGGTCCGAGGGCCCCAGGCCCGAAGGCCGACGCCTGTTCGGAACGCGCCGCATTCTTGGCGACAGATTCTCCATCAGCGCGCTGCACTGCAGTGGCTGCAGCGGCGCGCCGGCCGGACAAGTGGCGGCGTCACGAACAGAGAAGGGACTACACCGAAAGCGAGAGGAAAAACATTCGGCCGGCGATTTCCAACAAGTGCGGCTGCGAGAAACACGTCGGCGAGGGAGTGGTGGCAAACTGGAGCAATCAGCCCAACGAATGAGACAACACACACAAGAAAATCATGAACAACTATCAAGCAAATTGGACGCATTATTGAAGATTGCGCTTTTGTAAATGAACGCAGCGAAAGTGGCGCACTCATTGGGAAAACTTACATGAAAGCACCCACTCCACTCATAGCTGCGACTAAATCCGTGGCGTTACGTTATTTTATTTTTTCTACTCCGCCGGGAGGTGTTTTGAATGAACCTGAGTGGTCCTCCCCGCCGGCCCCGCCTGCCTTGCGGCTGCTTGCGGCCTGCCCGATGATTTGTTGTCGCGGCAATTGTGTTGACAGCGGGGCCCGGGCCGGGAGGGACCGTGGCGCCGATATAGGGATTCCTCGGAGCGAAGCATTTCCGCAGAAAGGATCAGGAGAGCGAAGGGGAAAAGGGGGAGAGGGGGGGGGTGTAAGGCCACGCCCCTGCCGGACGGAGCTTCTAACGCGACTGAGCTCAAGTGCAAGTCCACCCCGTTTCACCTCATTATCCCCGAGTAAAATGTAGGCCCGTCGTCCCCGCACTTGCAGCCGCGGATATTCCACCCGCAGTCACCGTGCGGCCGTACGCGGAGGGGCGGCGGGGCGGGGTGGTGGGGCGGCGCAACCTGCTCGGGTAATCGTATTCGGCAACACATTTTATTCATACGGTCGGAAGAGATAAACCATCGGGCGCCGCAAATCAGGCTTTACGTCTTCTTTTAATCTGGCTCGGATGAGCCCGAGCCGCTGGATTATTGAGTGCTCACGCGGGGGACTTGGCTAGGACCGTATTTCAGCTTACCAACGCGATCCAAATCGCGGGCGAAAAAGAATAAAAAGCGTGGAGAAAAAAGAAACCTAAAATAACCTTATCACGACGGGTGCTGCGAGCGCCCGCGAACTCGAGGGTAGGCCGGCCCGCAACGCTGCGCAGGTCGGCGGGGCTGCCTACCTCGCAGGCGGCCTGGCTGGCCTGGCCGCACCGCGGGGCGAGGCGAGGTCTCTTTCCTCTCCGGCTCTTTCGGCCAGCAGACCAATTCCGAAGAGTGGCTTCGTGTCGCTCTGTCTCTGTCGCACTCATCCCGTACAGAAATGGATCACGTCGTTGTGGGTGCTAAAAGTGGGTGATAAGTGTGTAAAAAGGGTTCTCACGGTACCTCCTAGATGCACCACTAAAAGTGTTAGCCGCAGACACCCTTAGCCGCGAGAAAGGGGTCCAAAAGGGGTCTGAGGTGGGTTCCATACGAAGGCGGCAAGGTGGCGGGGTGTCGCGTGGCGAAGCGACCTGCAGTCGGGATTCGATCTCGGACCTATTTGTTATGAACCTCACTACAGCCGAGCCATAGAGCTTCCCGTCAGAGGCCGCGCGCCGCAATGCACAGGCTGGACTTAAACGCCAGGTTTTTTCCTGCCGGGCCGTATCCGAAACCGAATGGATATTGCGTCGCTCCCCCCGCTCCTTCCCCGGTCCAGGCCGTTTCTTCAGCTTACAACCGATCAATTCGCGCGAATATGAAAGTTTACAGAAGCCTGGGCTAGAAAGAAAAGAACCCACCTCAAGATAACCGGCTTATGCAGGACTTGGAAGCCGCGACATCGGCCGCGACCCTCTGAGCAACTGGTGGCCGGCCTGGTCATCACCTGCGCCGTTCGCACGCGCAAGGCGCCTACCTTCGCGTGAAGAAAAGCGGTCCTGTCCTTGGAGGACTCCCTGAGCTTGGCCTATGAAAAGGGCCGCACCGCGAGAGGAGAGAACGGAGGTCACGGGGGTTCATGAACAGAGGGTCGCAGTGGGTATTTCGCCAGCAGACCAAGGGGCGAAGAGTGGCTTCGTGTCGCTCTGTCTCTGTCGCACTCACGGACCGTCCCGTCGGCGCGCCAGCCCGTCTGCGGCACGGCCAATGCCAGCCGGCCGCTCGGCAGTGCCAGGGCAGTGCCAGGGCAGTGCTCGGCAGGCGCCACACGTACCGATCAACAAGTGCGACAAGTACCCGTGTCGCGGCAGTGCTTCATCGGGGCGTTGCGGGGCGTTGCGGCGCGTCGCGGAGCACCGCCCGTCTGATTATCGCGCCGCCGTGTCGGTGCAGCCGTACATCACGGCCTGCACGGCCTGCTCGGCCTGCGCTTCGGCAGCAATTAAGGACCGCGGAGGCTAGCGTCCTCCAGGCGGGGCGCGGATTCGGCGGTCTCGCCTTTGACCTTGTGGTGGGGCGGGGCGGGGCGTGTGGCACTCTAGAGGAGCCGCCACTCTAGAGGTGCCAACTGCAGAATGGACTTGGCCGCACAATGGCACAATGGCCCGGCTTGTTCGAGCCGGTCCGCGTATTTGTCCGGAAAGAGGCGTTTTGGCCGCCGCAGCGTCGCGGCTTCTTTGACTCGCCAAGTTCCCTTCTGAGAGTAACGTGCCGACTCTGCTACACTGTCAGTCACCGCCACTCGTTTCACAGTGGCGTTGTTGTTTGGCCAGCGAAAATTAGTTCCTTTCGTCTCCTCGTTGGCACAGCGACTTGGCCGTCGTCACCCTGGAGGCCCTGGCCCTGCACCTGTTGCGCGTGGGCGGGTAGGGCCTCGGGCAGGGCGTCGGACAGGGCCTCGGGCAGTACGTCGGGCAGGGCGTCGGGCAGGGCGTCGAGCAGGGAGCCGGGCAGGGCGCAACACCTGTTGCACATTCGTATCCCCATTCAGTTTGGGCCGCGGCGATGAATGGACGCGGCGCACGGTGGCGACCGACCAGAGGCCAGAGAGACTGGCGGCCAGCTCGGCCAGCTCGGCCAGCTCGGCCAGCTCGCGGCCCCGCGGCCGACGGGCGGATTAGACTAGCCGGACGGGCGGCGGTCGGTCGGCACGCGGCGAGGCGCGGCGGGCGAGGCGAGGCGCCCGCCCACCGTCCACGCTGCGCTCTTGTTGGACCGATAACGAAATGTACTCCCGGTGCGGGCGCGGCGGCGTGCGTGCGCGCGTGTGGTCCGCGCGGGGAGTGGCCAGAGTGCGCGCCGCGTCATGCCCGCTTCGCGCCACTCGCACACACACAGCCACACAGACACACACACACAGACGGGCGCGCGGTGACGGGTGTTTACCAGCAGGCCACAAGACGAATCGTTACATTCAAGCGACGCGATGCGCATGCCCCGGTATCGCGGTGGCCGCCAGCCCGGTCTGCCCCGCCTGGCCCCGGCCCGCCCCGGCCGGACACGGGATTTTCATTATGACGGACCGCGGTGCCGCGGTGCCGCGGTGCCTCAGTGCCCCGCCGGCCGGCCGGCCTCGGTCCTTGCCGCTCGCCGCGGTCGGCCAGCCGCCGCCTTCATTTGTGGCCGCTCTCGGCCCCACCGCCAGGCCGGCGGCCGCGTGTCGGCGTGCGCGTCGGTCACTTGCGGTCGCTTTGTGACGACGTGGCGACTCCAGCCGGCATCCGTGCGGCCAGGCCAGGCAGGGCCAGGCAGGGCCAGGCAGGGCCAGGCGCGTGCTTCTAAGGGCAGCCCGTCCTCTGGGGCGCGCCGTCCCGCGGCAGGTCAAGCCTGGTCAAGCCGGCCGACGCCGCTAACGGCGACGTCGTTCCACAAACTCTTTTCCGCCGTCGACACTTTGCTCGACCGGAAGACTAAGCCGTAATAAACTCGGATAAGCCGCGATGAAGCCGACCCTCGACATTTATCCACACGAAACGTGTGTGTGTGGCGACACTACAGTGACAAAAAAAAAGAACGAGGGGAGAGAACCGTCTTTTCGTTGTTGTTCTTTCGCGTCGCGCGCCGCGCCTCCCCGCGTATATCGCGGCCACGTGGAGTCGCCCCGACGCGACCCTCTTTCTTCCTCTCATAATGGCGGAAAATTCGTCTAGTCTGGCGCGAGGCGCGCGAGGCTGCGCGAAGTCTAGACGGGCTTTGTTCGCCGGCCGCGACGGCGACGGGGGCGGCAGGGGGAGGCTGGCGTCAAGGGCTGCCGATGGCGACGCGGCCGCCTGGCTGGTCGGCCTCATCGGCGAAGCGTCGCGACGAGACGAAAGGCGACACTCTGCCAGAAGAAGGGGTGCTTTGATATCGAAGGGAGCCGCTTATTGGCCAACGGGGGCGGGGCGCGCCCCGCGGCCCCGCGGGAAGGAACCAAGGAACGGGGACTATGGGCCGCCACTTCACACGCCCTACCTGCTCCACATTCCAGCTGTCAACACACGCACACACGGACGCACTCACACACGCCCCAAAGACATACACAGAGGTGCGCTCACCGCGACGGACAGCAAGGCACGCTGGACCAGGCAGCACTCTCAAACAAATTAATAACCAAACCCGGGGAGACACCCGAGCATGCATGCGCACACACACTCAAACACACACGCACTCACTCACACCAGCACGAAGTCCACATACTTCTTAAAGGCTTCTAAATAGGTGTCCAGCTCGGGAGGGCAGCACTTTTTAACAAAATCTCATTCTTGCTACCATGGCATGAGCGGTTTATGGTTAGAAAGACATGGCTCAAAAATTGATTTCTAATTTTAATTTTTGTCTCCAAAACTTCCAGCGCTCTAAATGCACTTCGTGGGAAATCGTCGTCAACTCCGCCAAATACACGCACCCCTTCCCACCCCCACGTGGCTGGCGGCCCCGTCTGCCCGGCTCGCTGCCTGCCTGCCTGTCCGGCTCCGCCACACGTGACACTGAGCCCGCAGTGCGCCGCGCTGTGTTTCGGATGTCCCGAACTGTGTTATTAGGCGTGATTCGATCTCGTATGCTAATGCACCCTAGAGCCCTCCGTCGTCATTCGTCCTTCGCTGCGCGCGGAGGAGGAGTCGTTCTAGGAACGCGGGAAACGAAACGCCGTCCTAAAAACGTTTTCGAAAAGGGCATTCGCGAGCCGACCGGAAACTTTGCAACAGCCTCCCTTCGGGCTTCAGCCCCCCCCCCCCCAAATCACCTCCCTCTCGCACGCACACAGACACACACGCACGCTCGCTCAGCGACAGGGCCTCGTCGCAGTCCCTACGAGGCTCTAATTGTTTCTCGGTTGACAGGTCATATTTAGTAAATTACAGGGGGCGCGTGGATGACGGCCAGGTTGTGCCTGAGCGCGGCCGAGCCTGCCCGGCCTGGCGCGCCTGGCGTGCCTGTCGGCCCCTCGGAGTGGACAGTATGAGAAAGTCGTCGGCCGGATTGGCGCGTGTGTTATTACCGGCGACGCCTTCCAGAAATCCAAACATTCCGAACCTTTCGACGCGGCGCGGACGCGGCGCCGACGCGCAGAGGTCGTGACAGCGGGACGCCCCTTTTCACACCTCGGAGCGGCGCTGGCGGCGAGGCGGCCGAGAGTATGACGGCGATGACGCGATGACGGAGGGCAGCGGTCGGCAATTACCCAAAAAGGTCGCACCTGTGGCGTGGATGGGGTGCGCGCCCGAGCGTTTTCGAGAGGCGGGATATCGCGTTGTGGGAAAGCTGGCTGCGGTACGGGCCCTCTGCCGCGGCCTCGGCTCGGCCCGCTCGGCCCTCGGTCGCAGGAAGCGCTAGGCGCGGCTGCCGTGAGATGGCCCGGTGATACGGGCCGACGCCGGGCCCCCCCGGGGATCGATGCGCCACGCCGAGGAGGACGAGGAGTGTGTGAAGCTGGACGACGATCGTCGAGACGGAAGCGCCTGGGGCCGGACCGCCGCCGTCCCCCTCGCCTCGCTGGACGCCTCTCACGAAAAAAGAAAGAAGAAGGAGGAGGAGTGGCAATGAGTAAACTCCATAGCAGTTGAGCGCAGTTGAGCGATGCGAAATGTATTCGTTTTTTTTTAATGTCGTGGTTTTTGAAATGATTTTTTTGTGGCCGCGTCGTGCTGGCCGTCATTGCGGGCTGACCGATTCAACAGATTTCCCGGAGAAGGTGACATACAGGGCGTGGCCTCGGCCTCGGCGCGGCCGCTACCGTATCAACGCCAGCATCGGCTGTGTCATCTCCCATCAAGGGCGTCGGGCTATCCTCTTTTTTTACCCTCTCATGGTACAGCATCCTGCGCTTATTACGCTTATTTGAAACACGTTTCATGAATGCGTTAACGTTTACAAAACATAAGAATAACAGAAAATAATGACATTTATATAAATGGTCGCCGATGCTTTCCACGGTCAACAAGGCCTTGTTAAAGTCGATACTCGGTCAGCAACGTGAGAAATTGGCCGCTCGATTTCTCATAACGACGGCGGCCTCGGCGCGCGTGCCGGCCTTCCCGTCGAAGGCGACGCGACGGCCTAGGGCCGACCCGGGGCCGACCCGGGGCCAACCCGGGGCCCAGGGAGCAGATTAGAACGGGTTTGCCTGGCGGCCTGGCCTATCTCGTGCCCATCTCCTGGAGACACTTGGTTGCTCCAGCCAATAACAGCATAAAATAACGCAGTGTCCTGCCGCCGGTGCCGCCGCGCGGGGTTCAAAGGCGGCCGCCACTCAGCGCCCCGTGAACTTCATCAAAACGGAAAACGTTTCAATCAACAGGGAGTAAAAGGCTAGTTTCGGCGGCATCACACGAAATTCCTCCTCACACGGTCCCGTCGCGTCGGTCTGCGTCCACCACACTGGGAATGCCTGGGAATGCCTCATCACGGCGCGTCTTCTCCAAATATTGTCGCCCGACGGGCCGGCGCGGCCGACGGCAGCAGCAGCGGGGCCCTCGGATACAGTCCGCGGGAAAAGCCAGCGCCGACCCGGCGTACGTCCCATTCGCCCATTCGCCGGGGCACTTTTTCGAGTGCCTGTACCGGCCCGGTACCGGTACGCCAGACATGACTCGTATTAATCTGCAGGCATTTCCGGTGAGTCCTGACGCGCGGTGCGGTGGGCAAGGCGAAGGCAAGGCAAGGCAAGGCGGGTGGAGGGCCCGCGCGGCGCGGCCCAGACGTTGACTTGACCCGTTAATCAGCGTCCGACTCCTTTATCGATGGAGGATTTAAATTTCCACAAGGTCGATCCTCTCTCTCTTTTCCCGCAGGGTGTGTGGAGCGTCCCGGTAGCCGGCGGGACGCGCGGCACGTCGCCCTTATTGGAAGCTTCAATAACATTTGCAAGTTCTGCTTCATTACACCATTACACCGAAATTACGCCCCGCGTGGCGTTCCACGTTCCACGGCTTGCACTACTGGCGGCGTATAAACGGCCAGCCGAGTCACCCGAGCCGCCGCATCATTATGAGCCTATTAACATGATTACGGACGGGCGGACGGACAGACGGACAGACAGGCAGCGGCGCTCCAGGGCCTAGGTTCGCCCAAAACAGGGAGAACGAGCGGCCGTTTCGCAGTGGCGGAGACGGCTAGCGATCGAGCGCCTTGTCGCCCGGCGACGCCGCAGCAACGCCAGCGACACGGCCCAACAATGCTCCGGCCATATTGTGTTACCAAGGCACGCGACAAAACAGAAGGCAGTGCACGCACACCGCGACACACACTTTCACTCGGCCGCTGTCCTGCAATCAGAGCGCGAAGGCGACACAGTGTTGCGGCACACGATAACAAACACGGCCAATATTCGGGTCGTGCCGCGTGCTAAATGGCGGCCTGCGACAGACCGCGACAGCGACCAACCAACCGCCGCCCTGGAGCCTGCTGCATGCCCTGCATGCCAGCGAGCGGCAGGGCTGGCTCCGCGTGGCTCCGCGTCGTCGTCGTAACATCGTCGCCGCGTCTCTCTCCCTCGCACCTCTACGGAGCGGGGCGAGAGAGCGAGAGAGACGCACGGCGACGTTCGGCGTCGGCCTGCGACTTGGCCTGCGCAGCCAGCGGGCGCGCCCGCATTAGTGGACACCGTTTAACACTCCTGGGGACGCGTAACTCGTGTCTCTCATTAACATGAACAACCCGAGCGGCCGAACGCGGCAGAAACGGCGGAACGGCCCGGCAGGACGGCTCCCTTCTTGCAGGCTGCTGCGTGAGCCGGCGGGCGTGCCCACCACTGCCAACCAGTGTGCCAGGCACGGGCAACAGTGGTACTTGTCGTGGCGCCGCGACTAGGGCCGCGCATTGCTATACGCATCAATAGCAGCGCGTTTTCGGAGCCCGCCGGGCATCCTGGTCGGTAGGGCTGCACGACGTCGTGCCTCGCGCGGCTTGGGTTGCTTTGGGTGGCGCCCCGCCCGGCCCGCCCCACCGCCGTCGCCGTCGCCTCCCCCTTCCCCGCCACGCCCCGCCACGCCTCGCCACGCCTCGCCACGCCCCAGGCCCTATGGGCGTGCTGGGGTGTCAGGCTGTCGCATTAATCACTAGTCAATCGCCTCTCGAGAGTCTCGACGGACCTGCAGAAGCAGGGAGTGCGTTCCACTCGTTCCACTATAAAGAGCCAAACAGGCAAATGCACTACCCTGCCAGCAACAAGTGTGGCGGTTTGGAAATTCCCCCACGGCTCTCGAAATCACCGCGCGCGATGCGAAACGTTTCGCGATCGGTTCGGAGCGAGCCGCCATTTCGTGTTTCGGTTTCGTGTCTGGCCGAGCCGCGAGCCAGGCTTCTTGGCGTGCGTTCGGGAGCCGGCCGGAGAGGACTGCGGAGGGCAGGCAGCAGGCAGGTCGTCACTCTGTCTCTCTCGCAGCGGTGCGGGTCGCCCCACGAGTGTGAGAGAGACAGAGCGCAGGCTGCAGGCTGCAGCAGGCTAACGATGTGCGACGGGCCGACGCGACGGTCGCGGCGTCGCGGCCAGGCTGAGGACGGCGGCGCGACGACGGCGGCTTGTTGGCTCGTGCGAAACCAATCGATCAGGCGATACCTTGTCGACTAATTGGGACAACGCGAGCCTGTTGCACCGCGCGGCATGCGTGAGGCGCACCTTGCACGATGCACTGCTAGTTGAACCCGCGGCGGTGCGTGTCGCCGTGTCGCCACACTGCTAAAAGCGCGGCACAGCGTCGTCGCACCCATTTCTGTTGTTTGTGTCGTGGACTCTTTGAGGAAACCATCGGGATTCCTGGCGCGTGTCCACGTCCACGCGCTGCAGCTCGCGCCGCGGGGACTCAGGGCGCATAGGGCCGCGGCTGCGGAGGGTCCGGCACCTCCCCGTCGACCGCCGGCCTGTCGGCCCACTCAAGACGCTGGCCCTCAATAAAGCAGCGTGCAGAGCGCCGAATGGCGGGGGATTCAAATTCGGCCGGCCTACGCACTGCTTGTTGCTGGCGGCGCGTGCCCGGGGCGTGCGGGGCGTGCGGGGCGCGGCCCGGTGGCGGTCAATCAGAGGGCCATTCGAAATTCCGGCCTCGGCCGCGCCGCGCGCCACCGCCGTGCTAGGCGTGAATGAGGGGCGTCGCATGCAGGCTGATGAACTGGCGCCCTGTCTCGCTCGCACTCCTGGAGCACCCCGTCGCGGTGCGAGAGAGATAGAGCGACGAGGGACCCGTGCGGAAGCATGATCTAGTCAGCTCGCCGGACCTCAAAATGCAGGCGGCGTCCTCCCCGCCGCGCCCCACCGCACCTCGCCGCCACCCCGGTACCCTGGCGAGCCGCGCGCCCCGCGCTCCGCCATGAGCACCACGAGCCATATCTATCAATCACGCTTTACAGATGCGATTACTGTAGACGCGGCATGACAGCGCTGATGCGCCGAGATCGGGCGGGGCGGGGCGGGGCGGGGCGGCCAGCACTGCTGGGACGGCCGGGACGGGCGTGGCGGGTACCTGTACTGAGCCGATCGCGGGGTACTTGTACTCACACACACACACACACGCTCGCGCGCGCAGCACTCACTCACACACGCGCACACACGCGGGGCTCTCCATGGGTGGTACTCGGCCTCCGATAGAGGCACATAAGCAAGTTCCAGGAGCAGCAAACATCAAAATCGTACCTCTTCACTCCTCTGCCTTCGCCATGCCTTGGCCATGCCTTCACTCCACCGGCCGAGCCGTCCCCCCGCCCCTCTCATAATTTATATTTATCGATAACTGGTGAGGTAGCCGGTAGGCCCTGCCGCCCTGCCACCCTGCCGTTCCGTTCCCGCCGTTCCTGCCCAAGGTAACGACGTAGTGCTCACGACGCAGCCCGAACGACCCAGCGTCATGATTGCGTGCCGATACTGGCCTTACGCTTTTTTCCGCACGTTGCGTGGCGTGGCGTGCAGTGCAGCTGCTCGCCGGCCAGTCTTACCCTCCGAATTCATAGTCAAGCTAACGCACGCCGTTCGTTAAATTTAATAAGCGGAATAACTCCGGACGGCTTGTTTTCGCGAGGCGGGCGCACGCACGCTGCAGCCGCCATGCAAAGCGGGTGGCTGTGTCTCGCAATTGTCGGAACGACATTGCCAGGTGCAACCAGATGCAACCAGGTGCTACCAGGTGCAGGTGCAACCAGAGGTGTGACAAAGTGCAACCAGGTGCAACCAGGCGCAACCAGGCGCAACCAGGTGTGACAAAGTGCAACAAGGTGCAACCAGGAGCAACCAGGAGGAACCAGGTGCAACCAGGGGCGACGAGCAACCAGGTGCGACAAGGTGCAACCAGGGGCGACAAGGTGCGGTGCGCGGTCGGGCGTGACGAGATGCTGCAGCAGCGGCTGTCGCTGCGCTGGTGCGGCTGGCGCGGCAGGCGGCGCTATCGGGAGGATCAGGCGGCGGCGTGATGGACCCTATGTCTCCGATGACAGCACACTACCGCGAACTCCAACCGGCCGGGTGGACTGCACCGTCGCGCCGCGCAGCACAGCGCAGCGCAGCGCACACAACGACCGAGTTGTGACGGCTCACCGCGGGCGGCCCGGCGATAGCCACACCTCCCACTTAGCAGACACACACACTCACACACACGCAGAGTCGCGCACGTGCGGCCCTCACGCACGCCCGGCCGGCACGCGACTAGGCCGACTAGGCCGACCAGGCGGCCCTAATCTCGCATTGTATCGCCGGCCGCCGTCACTTAGGGCGCTGCCTCCGGCCGCCCTTCGCCGTCCTCGCCGTCCTCGCCCTGCGGCTGCTTCGGTACCTCCGACTCATTTGCATACGGCCACCGCCGGTTCGCCGAATCACGCCTTAAATAAAATGCGCCTTGCCACCTAAATTTTTCTAGTTTACTTTTTTTGCAACTTTTTTTTAGGCGGAACTTGCGGTTTTTCCAAGCAATGGCACGGTGCGTTACGCTGCTTGGCGACGTAACGCGTAAGGGGCGCGGTAACGCCGTGACGCCGCGCAGGCACACTGCCAAGTGGCTCATCCCATCCCAATATACTCCACATTTTGTAAGCCGGTCCCCCCTCCACCGCGTGTCTTTACTTTTTATTTCGTCCTTCTTTCGGGCCCCTTCATCATCTCCAACATAGTTTCGTCCTTCCCCTCCGCCGTCGTCGCCGTCTCCGCCGTCCTCGCCGTGATCGCCGTCCTCGCCGTGATCGCCGTCCTCACTATCCTCACCGTCCTCACTGTCGTCGTCCTCGTCGTCCTCGCCGTCCTCGTCCTACGCGTCCTCATGCCGATATGAGCCGCCAAATTAGCAGCCCGAGGCATTGTGTGTCTAGCTCGCCCGGCCTCAAGGGCCCGGCCCGGCAGCGCGGCGGCGCGGCAAGCTGGGATCGTCATCTGGAAGGTCCTCGTGAAGTACGAGTGCCTCAGAAAGTAGTTCCAACTGCCGATATTTGATGTAGCTCAATCAACACCGATTGACGGAATTGCAAAAAACTTGCCCTTGATTCTGACATAATTCTGTTGAAGGCGGACTTATCTTCCGGTACCGGGCCGGAACCGGGTACCAGGAAGCAGGAAGCAGAACGCCTCGCTACCCCCACCCCGGCAGGTACCCCGGTACCGGTGCTCGGTCCGCGCTGGCCGCGCCGGCCGCGCCGGCCGGGGAGCCGAGGGTTGGTGGGCTCTCGGGCGCGGCGGGGGAGGGGCGGCGCGGGGTGGCGCGGTGCTGCGGGGGCCGGGCGGTGCGTGGGCACAAGCACGGGGGCGGCTGCGGGGGCCTCTGGGGCTGCGGGGGCGTCAGGGTAAGTGTGTTCCTTCAGTCGTCGTCCTGCGCTGGCCGACGTAGCCCCGACGTAGCCCCGACGTAGCCGACGTGTGGGCACACCCCCTCTGCTCGGCTCCCACGCTCCACGCTCGCCGCGCTCGCGCCCCGCCACGCCCCGCCTCGGCCGCGCCGGCCACTTCCGTCCCGAAAGACGCTCGCATGTGTCGTGCCGCGGCGCGCCGCTCGTGACGGCCGACACCGCACCGCCGAGGCCCCCGAACAAGTCGGCACGTCGCCGTCGACGTGGTCGCCAGTGCCGCCGTGAAACAAGTGATAGCGCGAGCGCGCGCGCGCGCGTGTGTGTGTGAGTGTATCAGTGCAGCGTCAGTGTGTGCGTTCGCCATTGTGCGCGTGTGTATGTGAAGTGATACTCAGTGTTGCCAACATGAAAGTGAATGTGAAAGTGATAAAGTGATGGTCTCTCCAATAGGAGTGCTCCTAGTGCAGTGTGACTACTTCACCTACTTGGATTAACATCACCTCTCCGTCATCCGAGCCGCCCGCACAGTGTTAGTATTATTCGCAGAGCGGCTGGCCGCCACTGGCAGCACGGTGCCGCGGTTATTCACAGTGGGGGTACCCGTTGCCCGGCGGTACCCGCGCGCCGGTACCGGCGCACCCGTGACCGGGTTAGGTTATGGTACCCCAGCCTCACCGGCGCGTCTCGGCTCGCGCGGCGCGGTCTCCCCAGGGGACCACGTTCGGAAATCGGAGTCGACGGCAGCCGACGGCAGTCGACGGCAGGCAGCTCTGCGCGCCCTTTTATCTGCTGCGTGGCCGATTGCCTTAATACCAGAAGCACCGGACGAAATCCGACACCCGAATGGTGCTTCTCGAAAAAGTTTCTGGGCGAGCTGCTCTAGAAGCTCAGCCTCATTCACCGGGAGCAAATCGTTCCTTCCTCGCTGCCTCTTCGCGGATTGACGTTTATTGAGGTTAGGTGGCAATCACTGAGCAGAAAATTGCGTCAGCCTCGTGAGGACTTTTTCCACTTTAGCGCGGAGCTCTGTTATTCGCTCTTCCTGATGTCACCAGAGTTCCTCGAAAGATCGTTCAAGTGGCAAGTGTTCTCAGCGCGAAACCTTCACAAGGTTCTGGCCAACCGCTACCCGTCACTAAGAGACCTGTGAAGTGTGTGGTTAAAAACAATACTACGACCAAATTTGAACAGTCAAGCACTGAGCAGTAGTCCGTCGTATTCGGAGAGGGGCCAGTAAAATGTCGGTTGCTCAAGGAAAAACAGCACGGTGATTTCCTCAGAAAACATGAATGCTTTGCTTTGGTGGTTTCTAAGAACGATAAAAGAAGCAAATCGTTTCCCAGCAAAGAATATGAATTCCTCTTACCCTGGGTCTGTTTTGATGTGGTCTAGGTCCTTTAAATTTAAAACAACGTGCTCCTATTAGATCCTGTAAAACTGTCCGAGCAGTGTGCCCAGCGCGCCGCCGCGTCACACAAGAATGTACTCTACTTTTGCCCGCGGCTGCGGCGGCTGCAACGGCTGCACGCACTGCGAACGCGGTCCCGCGAGGTCGCCCATCCGTCTTTGCAGCGTGTTCTAAAAATCTGTCTGGCGACGGATATGAGACGGAAGCGGCGGAAAACGTCCCTCTGGTGGCCGCGGCCCTGCCAGGCGGGCCAGGCCGGCGAGACGCGGCCGGCCGGGCACGGCGCCGAGGATCTCCTCTATTTTCCGCGCTCTGGTGCCACCGCTAGACAGGACGTATGGGTATGAGGGCCGCAGCTTTGTTTTGCGTTTCAAAGTTAGCTCGGGACGACAAAACACGACGCGCCGAGTCGGATGCCGCCGCCACCGCGAGCAGAATCAAAGTCCTCCTCGGAGTCTCACTCAGAGTCTGTCACCGCGCGGCGCGAGGCCCGCGGCAGGCAAAATTAACGCGCCGCACAGACTTTTCCGCGCAGAAGTAACAAATCGGCCGCCTCTTAGCAAACCCACGCCGCATCGCTTTGTTTCTGATTTACCGCCGCGCGCTGATTGGACAGATCCGGGTATTGAAAGTGCTACTTGGGGCCATTACCGCGCGAGTGGGCCGAGGTCTCGGCCGAGGTGGAGGAGGAGGACGTTGATGAGGTTGACGCGAGCGGATAATGCGGCCAGAGTTTCTGGCGGTCAGACACCGGTCAGACCAAACTCGAAGGCGTCAAGTTGTCAAGCATGACAGCTGAAACAATAAGACCCCCTTACTACTGTTAACTGTAACAACGGAGGTCTCATACTACTGCCGAAACTAGGGCCGCCCTTGCTACTGCTGAAACTAGGGGCCACCCTTACAACTGAACAAACTAGGGGTTGCCCTACTGCCAAACTGATGACTGCCCTTAAATTGTTGACAAAGTATGAGGAAATAATATTGATATCTCAGTGAAATTTCAATCATTTTATGTCATCGGCGCATGGCAATATTTATTGTATTTTAATACACCAGCACTAAAAAGAATCGACTCCGCTGGCCTACTCAATGTAAAACTAAGTAAATTGAAAAGACAACGTCGTGCTTTCGCTTCTTTTTGGTCAGTCGAGGGGAGCAGACGCCTAGCTTGGCAGATATCCGTGGAGATTGAAAGGGGGTTGGCGGAGCGAGGTGGGCACCCTACTTCGTTCAGAAAGCAGCTTGTTTACTGACTAGATCCTGGCGTGGTTTCTCCTGCACCGGGATCACGAGTGAGGTGACTTCTAGTGGACTGACTGAGTTGTCCTTGATGTTTGGTAGGCGCTAAGTGCCTGTGAGTTCAGCCACGCTGACAGGTTCCTCGGTGTTGCAGGGATGATGCGTGGCTCCTAGGCATGGCCGCCGTGTGCTCCCCGCGCCTTCGCCCCGCGCCCAGCCCCACGCCCCTGCACCATGCTCACCATCCCCGCGGCTATGCGCCGGCCGTGCCTCCCGGACGCCGCCCATAGGCCGCCCACCGCGCTCGGGGAGCTGGCCGACGACGGGCTGTCGTCGGCGCCGCCCTCCAACGGCAACCCCCAGGAGGAGTTTGTCGACATCCTCCAGGTGCAGAGGCTACTGCTGGACAATGCGGACCGTGGGGAACGCAGCCGCCTGGACGCTGCCGACGGTGGCAAAGACAGTGGTGAAGGGGTGGCCGAGCATGCGGCCGCCACCTCGAGCGCCAACACCACCCCTACCTCTCTGCGGGAGGCCTTCCTCCTCGCGAGCGGGCTGCACAGTGCGCCCGTCACCACCACCGCGCCGTCAGGGCCCCCCTCGGGGCGCGTGCTGCAGCGCCAGCTCGGCGTCATCCCGGGGCACTACAACGTGCACTACCCCGTGGAGGACCTGTTCGCGCTGTGGCTCAACTCTACCTCAGGTAAGCAGCAGCTTCGAGCGCCATTTTGGAGAGACAGTCTGGGGTCCCATTGCGCTAGCTAGCAGCCTTACGCAAAGAGTCCGATTTTGCCTCCACCTTAAATTTGTTTTCACTTGCTGGTTTTCCTTGACAATAGCGAGTTGTGGTTCCTAGCAACGGACACCCAGGAAAAGCAAGCAAGGCAGAGTAAAAATGAACTCAAAGTCTGTGATGCTTAAGACGTACCTCAAAGCTAACTTTGTTCTGAAAAACGTGTCATTCTGATCCATTTTGCCGTTTAAATGACGGGCTTCTTCAACATGTGTTTGCCTTTTACTCAACTTGTCTGCTTACCCTGAATGGGGCCCCAAACTGTCGTGTTACTCAAGTTTTGCTACACTTTGGCCTCGCTGAGCGTCTGACGCAGTTTACATTGAGAGAGTCCCACCCCTGGAAAGTTAGTGAACGGTTGTGTAGTGTGAACCAGATAGCTTTGAGTTTGAGAAATGGTGTATCTTTTGAGGCCAGTCTTTCGGCCCCTCCCTTCCTCTTTCGGCGGCCGCCCAGAGAAGCCCTCGCCGCGGCGCTTTTTCCGCGGCTCCAAGATGGCGGCCGGGAACTCATTTTTCTCCGATGCGGCCGAACGAGACAATGAATGCTCGTCTCCGTGCGTGGGCCGTCGCCACGCCGCGCCACGCCGCGCCACGCCGCGTCGCGAACCGAGTGGGCGCACTCCGCGGAGCGCTCCGCCAATCAGAGAGCGCGGACTGTCAGCCATGTTGCCGCTTTTTTCTTTGGAGCGTGCTCGGTGGCAGCAAGTCGTACCAGGCACGACGCGCGGAGGCCTTTCGGGGGGAGCGAACACTCGGGAAACGACTTCCATCCACTTCCAAAAGAAATGACACTTCTTTATTTCGACTTTTGCTGTGGTTTATTGTTTAAAAAAATATCTTCGGCATTGAGTTACATTTCCTCATCTAGCAGGAGGGAGTGAGTCTTCTAGGATGAAAAGGGTGGAAAAATCTCATTTTATTCGAACAAATTACCCGTATATCTATCTTACGATAGAGTATGAAAAGAAAAGATTCATTTTTGCAGCCACCTTTTGCGATACAATTCAATGCCAAAGATAGGTATGGGATTCTATGGATATACCTCAAGCGGCGCTACTCCGACGAAATCGATCAATTCATAAAATAGTTGGGAAACTGATCCCCCTGTCTGTCTTTTCGCTGTGTGGCAAGCGGGAACTCTGTCTCCATTGGCCAACCAGAAAGCCATTGCGACACTTGCGGCTGCAAATCAGTTTGCCCCTGATCTGCATGCAGAGTCTGCAATTAAACGCGCTAGCTGCTTTTTTATTCAAATCACTCGCGCGAGCGCGCCACTTTCGAAAACATGATCTGTACACACTTTGTCCTTGCGTCCGCCGTCTTTGCGTCCGCCATTTGCTTTGTCTTCCGTCGAGGCGCGTGAGGCAACGCTGCAACCTCGGGGGTTGCGCAGGCCGCGCAAGCCGCGCAAGCGCCACGTTGCAATTCATTCATCCGCCGTGAACCATTAACCTAGCCTTGCTCGAGCCTTGCCTTAGATCGTGCGTACAATGCAACACCAGTGCAACGCAGTGCGACGTTCGTGGGGAAATGTCACGTTGTGCAAAGGGGACACCTCTCACCTCCTTAGGGGTGGGGCAGACGTCTCCACAACCACTCTGGTGCAGCTAGATGTTTTGCCATTTTAGGCAGGAGGCCTCGTGAGGCAAGCAGTGCAACACACGGCACTTTTCGGTTTAGTACAGTGGCGGGGTGCGGGAAAACACCTCTTGCCGGCTTGTCCCAACATTTTGGCCGGTGTCCCCATGTGTTTGCATCGTGCTTTTCGTTACGCACGCTTGGCTCGACTTGCCACACTATTGGGCCGGCCGTGAGCCGGCCGCGAATTGCTGTTTTGCCAAGTCACCGGCTCGACGTGCAGTTTCGTGTCAAAGTGCGCGCCGGGCGCGTCGCGGCGCGGAAAAAGCCACCGCGAAAGCCGGCGCGTTGTTGCTTGCCGGGGTCAGTACCCCCCGTTTGGGCCGCCGCATTCCGCCAGGGCAGGGGAGGCAGGGCGAGGGGGTGAAGAAGGGGCGCTTGGCTCGCCAGCATAAAAACACCCACCCGTCCCCCTCCACCACCCTCCAGCACCCCCTCCAGCACCCCCTCCCATTCATGCGGTCCCCCTCCAGCCACTTAGGCCCCTCCCCGCGCCACCCACGGCTACACCTACGACCCCCAGCGGCCCGGCAGGCCCGGCAGGCTGGGACAGGCCGGCCGACCGGCCAGCCGCACCTTGCACTTGCCTGCACCGTTTTGGTAAGACGGGAGCAACAGCCCGCCACGCCCTGCCTGCCGATGGGCCTGCCAGGCCTGCCAATGGGGACGAAATGCCGCGCGCTTGTCGGCCGGGATAAGAAAACGAAAAGGAGAAGGCTGGCCAATCGAACGTGCGCCTTCGAAGTGAGATGGAGCAGACCAAGTGATTTATCGTTCTGTCATTTTCATGAATCACTCCGTTTTAATCATCATTATTCTGATCCTTTGATTTGCCATTCATTCATTCATTCATTCATTCACTCACTCACTCATTCATTCATTCATTCATTCATCCATTCATTCATCCATTCATTCATCCATTCATTCATTCATTCATTCATCCATTCATTCATTCATCCATCCATTCATTCATCCATTCATTCATTCATTCATTCATTCATTCATTCATTTATCCATCCATAAACTCGTTTGTCCATCAATTCGTTTGTCCATCAATTCGCTCATTTACTCCCTTATTCATTCATTTGCGCATTCACATTCCTATTCATTCATACCGTAGATAGTCATTAAATTCCTCTCGGTCCTTACGGTTTTCCAGTGGGGCCCCTGAATGAAGCGGGACTCATTCATGCCCCGGCGCCCCTCAGCTTCCGGCCCGCTTGTCACTCCGGAGCACACTCCAAGGAGTCTGTTTGCCGCGGCGCTGCGGGGCAAATATTGAGTCGTTGACACGAGAGTGACCAGCACACACAAACACACTAAGAACCAACAGCAGCCAGCCACCCCACGGCGCTGGTGCTCAGGGGGACAGAAGACTGGCGCTGGCGGTCAAAACTCTAGACGCGTTTTGAGCTCCAGAGTCGGAAAACAGGACTCGTAAACGTGTGACCCCAGCAATCGATTGGTGGGGTCACACGTTCTGTTCGAGTCGTGTTTAGCGACTCCGGAGCTCAAAACACGATCAGGATTTCGACCGCCTCCACCCTTTCGGCTCACTGTGTGGCGTACTGCTGGCGCAGGACACTGCGGGCGCTACAGCCGAGGAATTTCATAAACCCTCGCGTGCCTGCGCTGCAGTGTTGTTTGTGTTGTTAATGAAACGGAGCAGGGAAGCTCCGCCCTGCCTTGCGTTATGACGGCCGAGATATTGCCGTTGCTCCGGCGCAAGATTTGTCTAGCCAAAGGACGGGCACGGTCCTCGGGCCGGGCCACGCCGCGCCACGCCGGCCAGGCCATGCCGCCAGCCAGCTAGCCCGCCACCTGGGTGGCAACCAGTGTCAAGCACGGCCCGCGCAGCCCGCGCTCCAGATCGTAAATTTCGAGGCGACCGCCGCCTTCCTCCGGGGATACTCCGGGATACTCCGGGGGGCTCCGGGGGTGCGCGCGGCGGACGCGTAACTGCCGGGCCAGCCGGCTGCACTTACAGTGGTCTGCCCGCGGACTCGGTGGACTCGCCGGACACGGCGCGCGTCACCGTATCGAGAGCCGCGTTCAGTAATCCCAGTCCTAATGTGGTGCGAGGGGCACTCGTACATTGGTATTATTTGGTAACAGTCGCGTCGAAGGGAAACGGTCTTTGGTAGATAAAGTAAATTAGTATTTCTACTAAATTTTGAGCAACCCGTGCAAAACTGTTGGCTCTGCAGCGAGATGCCATGCAGACACGCCACGCTCGTGAACTTTCTTCCCTCGCATTCCAGACGAGCAGAGCTCTCGTTAAGCGGCCCATAAAAAGCTTGATCAATTGACAAAGTAGCCACGGCAGTAATTGGAAAGCTATTGACGAGAACACGTTCCGCAATTAAACGGCCGCACTAATCCCTGTGTAAACGAGCCTCAATCAACGCCGTAATTGTCTCTTTACGGCGCCCGTGCGCGCAACGCCGCGACGCGCTCTAAAGCCTCCACTATCGACGTCCCTGCTCGCTCTGACCCGCCACCCGCTTTGGCGCGCTCGGCACGGCCCCTGCTTCGTTTCGGTTCTTTCCGACCCGGAGGCCGCGGGCCGCGGCCGCTCGGGCATGCATCACAAGCATTATGGCCGGAAACTCGCTTCCCTCCTCCCTATCTCCTCTACGAGGGCATATCGTTTCTCAATGGGAGTGGACACTCCGTGTCATACCATTGACCACACCTGAGTCCGGCCGGCCGGCCCGCTGCGTCGGCCTGGCCGGCCCGGTCCGTGCCGTAACTGCGCGCCCCTCCGGCCCAAGATGCCCGTCTTCGTCTAGGTTCGGTCTAGGCAGCCGGGCGGCCGCGGGGCACGCGCTTCGAATGCACGCCCGTAACGGCGTCTCATGGATCAGCCCGCCGGGAGTCGAACCCGCGCCCCGCCGCGCCCCGAGGGACCCCGTCCCGTGACCCTACATCCCGGGACACCTGGACCAAGGGAGTCCGCCGAGACTGAGGACTCAATAGGGCGACGCTCGGAAATTCTTCACGCAGTGACACTTCGGAAATGTGGTTTTGAGGCGCGTTTCGCCACGAGCTTATACGGAAACCGGGAATCCACTCCGAGCGATAAATAATCCGAGTCGCGGTGTTTTCGATTTTCAGCCCCCGTCAGATGGACACGTGGATAAGCGGAGCGAGGCGCGACGCGGGGCTGAATCGGGAAACCGGCGGGCAGGCCGCGGCAGGCAAGCCGATTTGCCACCACGACAGGCCCGGCCGGTCCGACGGCAACAGGTGGAGGGTGGAGGGGTGCAACAGGGCATGTTGGTGTTTTTGGCAGACCGCGGATGGAGGGACGCTCTATGGAGTGGTGTTGTTACATTCCATTGTCGTTGACGGTTTGCACCTCATTGCTTCGCGCGGCGTGGCGTGGCACGGCGTGGCACGGCGTGGCGTGGAGCTGCGTGGGCGCCGCAGAGGTAGCTCCTTAATGAATCCCCCCACCCCTCCACGCCGCGTCGCGCCGCGTCCCCTCCCAGTGTGTGTGGCACTTCCCCTGCCGCGCTGTCGCATCCTACACTCGAAGCCTACGCGTTTTCGTGTAGCACTCTCCTTTCCTACGGCCCCCCACCTTCTCCAGCCCCCTCCCCTCTCCCCCCGCGCCCTCTTCTCCTCTTTCCGAGTCCACGACAAATCCTTATTCGGCTCCCTTTGCGGAGGCTCATTCAGTCCGGCCGGGGTTGCGTTCGGGAGTCCCTCTCTCCCGTCTCTCTCCGTCTCACTGGACGAAAACTGTCTCTCTTTCCCTCCCCGTTTTCTTGCTGCAACGGGATGCTGCAACGTCCCCCATTGTCACAGAGCGCACACACACACACACACACACACCATCACCCATCACACACACACACACACCACACACACACAGCTACATGCTCAATCCGTGTTCACATAGCGGCTGTACATACGCTTGTGCGCACATCACGTGTGTGCGTGCGTGTGTGTATGTGTGTGTGTGGCCTCGCATGTTGTGTGCGCAGCACGCGACAAAAACACAAATGTATAACCATTCGTGGAACACGTGCATACATACTCTACAAAATCGTCAAAAGGAAGTCTCCGCACCAGTAGATCCAAAAAAAATAATCCAGTGGTTGAAAATTTTCGTTACCATCCACCGCTCGTCATCATGCATTTTAATCCATACAAAGCCGAAATAATCCAAACTGTGCACCACATGAGTCAACATCACAAGACACCGTGTCCACTTGACATGAGGCCCGTGGCCTTCCATAGGGCACACACATACACACGCGCACACACACACACACACACACACACACACACACACACACACACACACACACGGACGCACGGGACCTCCCATGGCGCCTTGTTTCCCCGATTGAAACTTATTGGCGTGTTGGCTTTGGTATTATGAGCTTCTTTCCGAGTTATGGCGGCGAGGCGGCAACATGACGTCCGCCGTGTTCCCGATCACGGATTGAAGTACGGTCCGTATCGCGGCAGGCATCGCGCCGGACCGGAACTCCGAGTCCATCCATTCCTATTCAATGAAATTTAATCAGTTCAGCGCGAGGACGCTAGGAGGACGCGTCAGGCCCGGCCAGCTGTCGGGTGTGCGTGCGCTTTGCAGTGCAGAGTGCAGACTTGAATTTCGTCGTGGTTTGCGGAGTGCTTTTATGAGAACATGTCATCCAGTGCTGTGAACCTTGCCAGCGACGCTGTTTCTTCCTCGTTCGACAGCGACAGTAACCGATTCGGGGCGGGAAAGATATTGGAAATTGGGTGCCCCAGGACTGGCATGCTCCCGCTTCTATTTCTTTCTTTTCTTTTTGCTTCCCTTTTTTCGGGGTGCGTTAAAAATAATGGGAATGCGGTGAGCAGTACCGGCCGCCCGATTAACGGGCAGGCGGGATGAACGCCCAATAAATCAGGCCCTCTTCTTTCGGCACGCGCCGCCACCGGCTGGCTGCCGGCAAGGCGCACAGTGGGCCAGGGATCGGTAGAGGCGGTCAAAAGTCCAGACGCGTTTTGAGCTCCAGAGTCGCTAAACAGGACTCGAACCGCACGTGTGGCCCCACCAATGGATTCCTCGTTCGGAGAGCAATCCATTGGTGGGGTTACACGTTTAGTTCTAGTTGTGTTTAGTGACTCCAGAGCTAAAAACACGTCCGGGACTTTGACCGGTCTTCCGGCCCACTGCGCGTCGCTTACCGCGATGGATTTGCCCGGATTGTTCTACTTCTAGGTCCCGGTCGTAAAGCGGCCGGCATAAACAGCGAATTAGAAAAGGCATAAAGAGGGCGGGGCGAGTCACAGCAGCGTTATCGCCGCACTGCAGCAAAATGGCCCGATCAAAGTGCAAAAATAATTCATCCGTTTAATGGTGGCGACCCATCCCGTCCAGATTAAGAGAGTAGCCGGGCCCCGGCAGCCCCTGGCAGCCCGGCCCGGCGATGCAGTGGCTGCTAAAGATATTCTCATGAGACGTTGAGTGGCCATATCGAAAAACGCGCTGGCCAGCAACCCGTCCCGGACGGCCGGCGGCCGGCCAGGCGCGGCCCGAGTGCTGCGCGCCTGCGCGGGGCCAGAGTCCCCCAGGGCGGTGCAGTAGCCCGACTCACCTTCGGGAAGCCTTCGGGATGAATTCGGTTCATCACGACTTTTAATTAAGTTAGGCATTGGGCTCATCCAATTGATCTCTTCATCATGGCGGCCCAATATGGTTCAAACCGGCCCGCGCGCCACTTAGCGGGACAATTTAGTTAATTCCTTTTATTGCCGCGAGCTGCGCCAGCTGCGGCCCAAAGGCTCCAAGGCGTCCGCCAAAAGGGGTACACAGTGGGCCAGAAGACCGGTGGATGCGGCCAAAACTCTAGACGCGTTTTGAGCCCCAGAATCGCTAAATAGGACTCGAACCGAACGTGTGACCCCACCAATGGATTGCTCTCCGAACGAGGAGTCCATTGGTGGGGTCACACGTTCGGTTCGAGTCCCATTTAGCGACTCTGGAGCTCGAAACGCGTCTAGAGTTTTGGCCGCCTCCTCCGGTCTTCTGGCCCACTGTGGGGTATACTTTCCTCGACACTGCGGTCCCTGGAACGAGCGCCACTTGCCGGGGGATTGAGTTATCACATTTGCAGGGCCGGCGTGGCGTCCGCCGGGAGAAAATATCTCACTTTTGTGCAGCGAGCCTGCGGGCGGTACCGGCGGTGCTGGCGTTACACTGGCGTGGACGGCTCCGCGCACTCTGTGTGATTTGGGAGGGGCGTCCGCAACGGGGTCGCGAACGGCAAAAACGACGACGAACTAAGTCACCCGCCTGAGAAAAGAAAAAGGACGCTTGAAAAAAAAATTCCCTTTCAGAAGGACTAATTCTACCTTTATTTTGGAGCGTAAGCCTTTACAAGGACTCCAAATAAACGCAATCTCCGACACGCCTAAAGAGTTATTGCAGTCGTTGCAGCGAGCAACAAGCGATGCAACAAGCAGTGCAACATGCTACGCCCAAATAAGGGCCGATTCGGTGGCCCTACACTGCTATCTGGCCTCGTTGCCACCCTTGTTCCCGCTACTACTGCAGTTGCCGCTGAACCACTTTGGCTCCCATGTCGCCTCCGCCGGCTGCTGTAAAACCAGAGGACGGAATCGACCTGGCCCGTCGTTTAGAAATAGGGCGTGTTGGGCGAAACGCTCCTAACAAAAATACCCGAGTAGCCGATAATAAATCTAGCACTTTCTCTTTTCTTATTTTTTTTTCCGAAAAGGAAATCACGGTGAGTAATTTAAGTGAAGTAATTCAAAAGATGTGTACATTAATATTCCAAGTTGTGTCCCTCTCGGAAACATGGCAAATAAATGGAAAGAAATGCAGCAGCCTGGCACATACACAGACACACTTGCACGCTCTGTCTCTCTCTCTCTCTCTCTCTCTCTCTCTCTCTCTCTCTCTCCACAAACACACACACACACACACACGCACACGCACACACACGCACACACAGTTCTTACTTCGGCGGACCTCATGACAGGACAGGGCGGGTACCGCCCCGCCCTGGACCGCAGGGGACACCAGCATATCAGAGCAACAACAACAAAAAGGCCAGCAAAAACGAGCAACGAGGAGCAAAAGTATTCGCCTCTCGACAGGTCGAGGTGTGAAGACAAGCTCTGGGGCGATACCAAAGAGATATGAGACAAAACCACTCGATACAGAATTAAAGCGATCGGGCCGGGGCGTGGCGGGCGCGGGGCGGGCGGGCGGGGGCGGGGCGGGGCGGGGGGCGGGGGGCGGGGCGGGGCGTGGCGGGGCCGGGGCGGGATGCAGCGGAAATACAAAACGAAGAGGTGACACGTCCGCGCAATGCGAGTTAGTGGTGTCGTCCAATGGGAGGGTCCAACAGGATGTGATCAATTATTGCTCCGATTTCGCGCGCAATTTCGGTGCACGGCCTCTATTCTTTCCATTTTCACTTTCCAGTCACCCCCCGTCCCCGCCCCCTCTCCTGGTTCCTTCCTCGTCCAGGCCAGCGGTTACGCCCCTTTGAGGCCGGTCCTTGTGTGGCACGCGTCAGGCGGACCCTTTTTCCTTCACGGCCAAACTGATTTTTCTTTCCTTTTTATTTTTTCGCGCGCAACGTCCGACGCCTGGTACGCCTGGTCCGGCGGGCTTTCGTATCGCCGTTGACAACCCATAATAACATGCACTTACCCGACACCGGGTTGTTCCTTTGGACGCCGCGAAATAGCAGTGCGGGCCCGACAGAGTATACTTTTCCTGCTGCCTGCTGCGAGCGGAAAATAAATCCGGAGCAACCTCAAAAAGTCGGGTGTGTGTTATTTGTTTATCACCCTGGCCTGGCGTAAAAGAAATTGTATTTCACATGCAAAATCCCGGTATGTTTTGTTGCTTTTTTTTTTTCAAGCTCGGGACAAACGCCTAGGGTAATTTGGCTTGGGCCCGAATTGGAGCGAATGCTGGACGGGACGCGAAATAGCAGGTGCCGAAGGTGTCGCACCTGTCCCGTATAAATAGGCTCGCGCCAGGGAAATGTGTTTAATATTAGAAAGTACTCATTTCTCTCATGATTCATGGGTGAGCGGCAGTGCGCGGCGGTGCGCGGCGCGCTACCTGGCCGCCCCGAAGTAGCGCATGGCCCCCTTCCCCCCGCGGTCCCGCGGTGGGCTCGTCTGCACCGGGCTGCTCACTTTGGCGGCGGCCGGCGGCCAAATTAGCGAACGCAGCGAACGCAGCGACTCTATCAGAGCGGCGCACAGTGTCGGCCTCTCTCTCTCTCTCGCACCGGAACGGAGCGCCCCGTGAGTGCGAGAGAGACAGAGCAGTGGCACCTCGACGGGCAGCCGGAAGCGGCCGGTGCGCACGCGCGAGCCGCCCCCGCGAGGTGATTCCCGGACGCGAAGGTAGAGTGCGCTGCCGGTGGCGCCGCCACGCCAGGCCACGCCGGGCCACGCCGGGCGGGGCGATCGATGCGTTAAAGGGACACCGCGGCCTGCCGGCCTGCCAGCCCCGTCTGCCCCGCCTCGCTTTTCAAGATTTGCGGCGCGTGTCGAGGCCTAGTTGCCTACCTCGCTGGAGAGGCAGCCAGGCCCGAGGCACGGAGGCAAACCTGTGCAACACTGCAGCCGCCAGCTTCCTGCATTACGACGAGCAGTCCGAGTTTGGTTTGGGCGGCTGCTGCGCCTAGTGTACGACCTGAGGATGCCATCCGAGGGTGCGCCTTAAAGATGCGACCCAAGGTACGACCCAAGGCGTGACCCCGGATGACAGCTCAGCCGCTTTCCGTCACCTCCACGCCCCGCCAGCACGCCCCAGCGCGCCCCAGCACGTTCATTCACGCGGTCCACGATTTACGCTCGGCGTCCTGGAAGCTCCATTCATGAAACGGAGCCATAGGGGTGGGGGCGGCCCGGGGGGCGGCTGGGGGCGGCCGGGGGGCTGGAGCTGAATGGAAGGCCCGGCGTGGAGGGGGTAGCGTGGCCGGGAGGGGTGGTGGTGGGGCTGCGGTGGCGGGGAGGGCTGCAACTTCCACGAACCCCACAATTAGGCCCCATTCAAGTGAAAGGGCCTGAATCGATACCCGGCGCGTGGGGCGGCTCGGCTCCGATGTCCCCGCTGCTCCACCGCGACACCGCCACTCCCTCGACCCATCGGCCACAGGGCCGAACCGCGCCGCGCCGCGCCGCGGCCCTCCGAACTTTAGCCAGCCGCTCTATTCCTGGGCCCCGGGCGGCCCCGGGCGGCCCTGGGCCTGCCCGTGGAGAAGAGGAGCGTCACTTCGATCGGGCCGACACGCCTCGCAAACGGATGACGCCGGTCTCTGTCGCAATTTGTCGCGCGAGCGTTGTGGATCGAAAGCGTGTTACGTCAGGCTGCCACGCTCCGCCACTCACCGCCACGCCCCGCCCCACTTTGCGTCCGCTTCCTCCATTTGTCCGAGAGGCGCCGCTAATTCGAATCACTCTTGGAGTCGCTGTTCTCCGTCGCGATGCGCAAGTGCTGCAACGCGTTGCCCTGGCGTTGCCAGCCGCCGGGGCGTCGCCTCCTCGTCGCGTCGCCTCCTCGCCGCACTCGCCACGATTTATGCGTCCGCGCGCTCTTTGCAAACTTCTCCGACAGTATTTATAAATTATTATTGTTTTTTATTGTTTTTTATTGTTATTATTATTACCACTAGCCGTCTGTCGAAGCGGTTATAAATGGTCGGTAGCGAGGACGCCTCGCAAAACGAACGACAGAACGGCGTGCTTATTTGCAGGTCGTCCACTACACCGTGCTCCTCTCGCCACACTTGTCGCTGCATCTTCAGTCCGCCAGGCGGCCGCTAAGTTTCGAGATACAAAATCGGCGTCGCGGTTTGATTTAAGGGAGCGGAGCCAGCAGAGCTAGAAGCGTTGGTACCACTTCGCCAGTAGACTCGGCGGACTCGGCCGGGGCACCGACTACTGATAGCGGGAATTCGACAGTGGCTGTGATAACATTGTACAGGCCCGATACACTCACACACACGCACACGCACTCCAACTAGGGTCGGGTCCACAGCGGGGGTACTTCCGGAGTAAAACGAGCCTGGCTACACAATTGCCGAGCTGCCGAGCTCTCCAAAACGCTCTCCGAAGTTATATCGATACACTTTTCGATAACACGGAATTTCGTTGTTAGACCTTCACGTCGGATATAAATGTCAAGCAACTTTTAAAACTTGGGAAAAGAGGGGATTAGAAATAAGATGTTGACGATTGGCTTTTCTTTTTCTGGGATGGCCTGATTGCTTTCTCCAATGACGCGCGAACCATTATCTCTCTCGTTCTTTCTTTTTTCGGCTGAGAGAAAGTAAAGATGAATGTTCGAGGGGCGTTATCATCGAGGACCCCTGCACTATCGCGGCCTTGAGGACCTTGTTGTCTCTGTCTCCCTCCCTCGCGGTGCGGCCTGCGGGCCTGCGGGTCGCGGGGCCATCGTATCGCTTTCTATCTCCGCGTGGATATTAGCAAACCTTTCTCTCTCTCTCTCTCTTTCTTTCCCCGGGCCAAGTCGTTATCGCTCTCGGTTTCGTAATGTTGACGACGATACTCTGTGTTTGTGGCGGTGCACCCTGAGCTGGCTGCCGTGTTTCAATATTCGCGGCAAGCTTCGTGACAAGCTGGAGGCATCTCTCGAGGGGACACATCAAAGCTCTCTCTGTCTGTCTCTCTCTTTCTCTCTCCAGCCTTATATGAAAAGAAAGACGGCAATGGGAGTGTCGTCGTTGCGGTCCTCGGGCACTTGCAGTGGCGGAGTGAAGCGAGTGGAGCCACTGCCCGCATCGCGCAGACATGCCGGCCATGCCGGGCCAGCGCGGCACGCGCACGCTGGGGAAGTGTGTGGTTAGCCGGCGCGGCACGCAGGGCCACGCCGTCGTCCTCCCGTCCGGCCAAATCAGGGCCGGGTAATCTCGAGTTTCGAGGGGCTGCAGCAGCAGCAGCTGCCGCGGGTTCGAATACCGGCTTCCTCTTCCCTCTTTTCCCTCGAGGCGTCCCGGGAGTGCTGGCAGTACTCGGTGGCAGGCGGAAACGCGGCTCGCTCGGGGCGGCGCCGCGTCGCGCTCGCCAGTCGGACCCCGGCTGCCCTGGGCCCGGCCGCCACGCCAGGTGCTACCACTTGGCGGTCCAATCACACGCATGCCCACTTTTCACACTTTTGATTGCTAGAACATAATGCCGGCGCGTGTTTGTTTTGTTTGGTTCGTGTGGCAGTCCGAGGCAGTCTGAGGGCGATCCCTGCTGCCTGGGCTGCCAGCCGGGCTGGCCGCCTCGCTGCCGGGCATGGCGCCCTCGGGTCGGCGCGGCCGGCCTGACGGTGAGGGACAGATTTAATTTGGATCGCCATGCTGGCGGAGGAGCAGCAGCGCAGTGCCTTCTTCCACGTGTTGTGTTTATACAAATTGGGTTGCTACTACGACTTTGAAAATCAAGCTTTGAGGAGGCCCATTCTGACGATCCACACCGCGAGAGGGAAGGGCACGTTGCCCACGTCAGTTGGTGTTTGATTCTTCTCGAAAAGCAAAGCGGAAAATGGTGTCCAGTCCAATCAATCGACGTATTTTTATTCATTCCTTTCTTTGTTTTGAAACCACAGTGAGGGGAAACTAGACCTGCCTGCGCGGGTGGTTCCCCGTGCTCCAATTAGTCGGGCATTTCGGCGGCACCGCTCGGTGGTTCGATGGCCCGCCCCGCCCCGCCCCGCCCAGGCGCCTAATACCGACACGCGTGGGGACGGTGATGGATCGCCGCCTTTGACGGCTATGGGGCTGGACGGGGCTGCCGGGGCTGCCGGGGCGCCACCGTGTCCAGCGCATTCCAGCGGCACTGTTAAAACACGCTCGACGCGCTGCGCCTCTCGCGGTCGCGGCACGCCCGTGTGTCGAACCGCACGTACCGCATCCAAACCGCGCGGGCCGTGGCGGGGCGGGGCGGGGCGGGGCGACGCGCTAGCTCTAAGAGGTGCCGCCGACGCGACACGTCCTTTTTCACGCCGTGGTGGTCCATGCATTCGGCAGCTTTGGCACGCGGGCCGCCGGGCCGGGCAAGGCAGCTCGTGTCGTGAGGGAGCTTGTTAGAGCCAGGATCCCCTGTGAGACCAATGATTCCTTAATGCAAACACTCCAAGATCCCCTTTGAAAGCAACCTCCCCGGCAAAAACAACATCCGCGGCATTCTGTCCCCGGCCCGCTGCCGCCGGCCTGGCGACGGGGCAGCACGGGGAAGTGCGGGACGGTGCGTCCGAGCGCGACCGAGCGCGACGAAGTGAGGCGAGGCGAACCTATCGCCGCGCCCATCTAGCAGAAAACGAGACACGACGATCCCTTTGTCGCCGGCAGCATCGCTCCG
Source organism: Thrips palmi (assembly GCF_012932325.1). Classification (NCBI taxonomy): domain Eukaryota; kingdom Metazoa; phylum Arthropoda; class Insecta; order Thysanoptera; family Thripidae; genus Thrips; species Thrips palmi. Next base: position 9,770,601 of record NW_023144624.1, on the reverse strand, counting down.
TCTCTCTCGCCTCTCGGCGGGACTGCGGGGCGCCCCGAGAGTGCGAGGGAGACGGGGCGGTACGAAGTGGCCCGCCGGGCGGAGCGCCGCGACGAGACGCGCGTCCCTTAAAACTAAAATAAGGGGCGGCCGACACAGTCCGGCGCGGTGCTGCGCGGTGCGCGGCCGCCGGCCCGGCACAGGCCGACGGGGAGCACGCCACCCGCATTCTCTCGGTGAGGCAAACAGGTACACCCACTGTGTCCCTCGGTCCTCCGCTCCACGTCGGCGGAGTGGAAATAGACCGGGCAGTGGCCGCCACTTTCGATTCCGCCCTACTGGTCGTGTACTGGTGTGGCGGGGCTGGGGGTGAAGGCCTTCCAAGGCGGTGGAGGACAGACCGAGAAGTCCAGCTGATTTGGTGGGTGGCTGTTTCGCTGGATGTGATGCGGCCACTTGGACACACCTTCGGCATGTCAACGTCACCTCGCGCACCACGTGGGTGTGTGTGTGTGAGAGAGAGAGAAGCGGCGCTGCTTGTGTGTTGGTGCGAGTGTGTATGTGTGTGTGTCGGTAGTACAGTACGCGAAGCTCTTCCTCCTCCTCCCCCGTTCTAGAGAGCCATTCCCACGTAAAGCGCGCCCGGCCCAATTTAGACGCGCCTCTCTATTCTGGTCTACCTCTCTAGATTTAGAGGTCTCACCCTCCCCCCTGCCCTTCCTCCTTCAACAAGTCCACTGTCTTCTTGGCGATCGTCCCCACGGGGCTGGGCGGCTCGGCGGCTCGGCGGCTCGGCCACGAAATGCCCGGGAATAATGAGGGAAAAGGCGAGCCGCGCCAGAGGTTTTACTTAAGCCCCCCTTCCCCACTTTCCCCTGGCATCGACAAAACATCCGGAAACCTCTACAAAGTTGCATTTGCCGCCCTGCAGTTTACAAAATGGACGATGACAGGTTTCCGCAACAGAAAAAAAAACTGACGGTTTTGCCAAGACTTCGTAATGATAAAAATTATTTCTTCCTCATCTGTTTTCAAGCGGAGATAAAAGTTGTTGCTTCGGCACGGCAGCGAGAGCTAACTCTGCCTTTAAAATGGCCATGCCCCATGCGCGATCTGCGATCCCAGGGGGTTATCCGAGATCATCTAGCGCGAGACACCGAGACAGGGACAGCGCGAGGAGATATTGTGTCTAATTTTAAATCGCTGGTGTGAAAGTCTAATCTCAACCGTGCGGCAAGGTGGCGGGCGACAGGCCGACAGGGCGCCAGGCAGCGACAGGCAACGCCAAGAGGGAGGGGGTTCAAGTCTTCAGGTCGGCCTCGCGGGTAAAGAATGGCCACTCGGGCGGCGCACCGCGACGCACCATGGCAGACGGCACCTCGTCGCCAGCAGGTCTCTCAGGTCGACGGCTAGCTTGTGTTGCGCCGAGTCTGTCGGGCTGCCTCCCCACTCGTCGGGCTGGCGGCCTAGGCCGACCTATCTGGGCGGGGCTGTCAATGGTGAACTGTCAATGGTGAACTGTCAATAATGAACTGTCAATGGTGAACTGTCAATGGTGAACTGTCAATGGTGAACTGTCAATGGTGAACTGTCAATGGTGAACTGTCAATGGTGAACTGTCAATGGTGAACTGTCAATGGTGAACTGTCAATGGTGAACTGTCAATGGTGAACTGTCAATGGTGAACTGTCAATGGTGAACTGTCAATGGTGAACTGTCAATGGTGAACTGTCAATGGTGAACTGTCAATGGTGAACTGTCAATGGTGAACTGTCAATGGTGAACTGTCAATGGTGAACTGTCAATGGTGTACTGTCAATGGTGAACTGTCAATGGTGAACTGTCAAGACCGTGTTGTCTGTACGGTTGTGTAGACCGCGGTGCATAGGTAGGTGTCTAGGCCGGCTGCCTATGCCGGGCTGCCCGCCCGGCTCTCTGCGCCGCGCCGTAGGGCCCAGGGCGCCCAGGGAGGAGGCAGGCACCGCTGGCACGCGCCCAAGCCAAATATTCCAAGCAGGAATCCCCCTGCGAGTCCATGGCACGCCGTCGCCTGATTAAGCGTATTGGGGGTCGCGGCTTCGCGCCTTCGCGGCTTCACGGCTCGTCGCGGGGCCCTGCGCCCCGCCCGGGCTTGTTTGTCTTCGTCCGCGGGGACTCACACACAACTACTACTCTGCAAAGCGGAGCTGACGCTTCCACGTCTTACCGCGTTACCACACCGCGGCCGCGTGGCCGCGCCGGCTCGCCTCGATCAAGTTCAAGTTGGTGTCCTCACGACGTCCCACCGCTTAGTCACCTGCCCGAATGGGAGCGCGGCGGCACTGCACGGCCACGGCCTCACTGTTTTGGCGAGCGGCCCCCTCCCCCCACCCCCACCCCCCTCCCCCGGCCGGCCAGCCGCCGCGGCTCAGCGTCTCAAAGAACCAGCCGCGTCACCGCGCGGCGTCACACCCTGGCGCTGCACTGCTGCACTGTCTCAGGTGGCGTCACTGCCTCCAACGAAATGCCCTCGAACGGTGTATCTGTGCCAATCTAGAAACACAGGCGTCGAAAACACAAGAAAGTACCTTCACCAGGTTTCTTGAAAAATATTTTAATTCTTTCAAACGCTGGGTCGGTACCCGCTAGCTCTGCAACAGCCGTAGTCTGCTTAATATGTACAAAATTTTACAAAGTTTTTACAAAATTTTACACAGATAATACTACAATATGTACAAAATTTTCGGTAAGGGTGAAAAAAATAATCTGCTAAAAGAAGAAAGAAAAAGCTTGTCGTCCAAGATGGATCCTCATCCTAACGCCGCGGAATGGAATGCCAGGCCTGTCCAAAAGCAGCGCCAATTAACGCCACCGCCACCGCTAGCCGAGCGGGCCGTGCAGGCAGTGCAGGCCGCGCGGCAGATGACACGACCCCCAAATTTACGACCGCCGTCAAAACTAATTTCTGTGGCACGCGGCGCGCGCTGCGCGCTGCGGGGCGTGTGGCGGAAACGCGCGGAAACGCGTGCAGTGCCGGCCGCAGGGAGTTTCGCCGCGAAAACTAAATTGACTGCTACTGCTGCGGCAATCAGTCCGACGTGTTTAATAATCGTGGGTGAAAATTACTGTCAGTTGATCGGCAGTTAAAACGCTTTGCGTCTCATTTTCTCGGGGGTGGATCAGTCGACCTGCCTACTGAGTGGTAGATCAACTGAAAAGGGCAAAATATGGGAATTTGCAGAACAATGTTACCATAGTATTCCTATCAATTTTTCTAGAGTAGAAAAATGGGTATAGGTCTACTGATATACACCCCATTTCCTGCTGTGCGCGGCGTAGAGTCAGCAGCTAATCGATGTCTCGACCTGCCACTTGCGCGCCACTTGCCCACCCCTTGCCCACCCCTTGCCCACCCCTTGCCCACCCCTTGCCCACCCATTGCCCACCCCTTGCCCACCCCTTGCCCACCCTTGCCCACCCATTGCCCACCCTTGCCCACCCCTTGCCCACCCCTTGCCACCCATTGCCCACCCCTTGCCCACCCCTTGCCCAACCCTTGCCCACTCCTTGCCCACCCCGTGCCCACCCATCGGACCGGCCGGCACCACAACACCGCCTCGCTATTATAAGCCGTGCCTGATTGGGAGCCGCCCCCGAATGAGCCCCACGACGTTATACTGGGAGCGAAGACACCCCCCCTCCATCCTTTTGCGGTCGTGTGTGTGAGTGTGTGTTTGTGTTGGTGTGTTTGTGTGTGTGGCAGTGACGTCGCCGCGGTGTAAAGCAAGCAAATTCGTTATTTTGGCCGCTTGACTCACCGCGGCCGGGCGGCCGGCTCGTTCCGCGTGCACCCCTAGGTCAGTCCCTCGGCCTGGCAGTGCTCGGCCACGCCCCGCCACGCCCCGCCACGCCCCGCCACGCCCCACCGCTCGGAAGAGGAAACGCCGCGGTCGGCCGAGCGGAGTCTGCGGAGCGGCTAGCCCCATCGGCCCAATCGCCCAATCGGCCAATCCCAACAAGGCTCAAGAAGGCTCAAGAAGCGTGCCGCTCGGCCGCTCTATTTGGCCGCACTGCCCGCTGGCGAGTCTGGCCGTCGGCGAGGAGGCCAGGCAGGCCAGGTCGGTGCTTCCGGCTCGCCTTTTGCTTTTGGCGGTCCGCTTGGTCCGCTTCCACGCGCGGACTCGTCGACGACTACAACGTTGCAGGCTGGCGGCCGCGAAGCCGCCGGTAATCCCGACGCCGTATTTCGCGTCCACAACAAATCTCGGCGCCTCGGACGCGGCCCTGCGGCGACGACGGTGAGGTCCCGGACGTCTCGGACGCAGCGCCGGCGGCGTCTAGAGGGCCGCCGCGTCGCCGCGTCGCCGCCGTCACCGGCGGCTTGCTGACACAATTCTGGCAGGCTGTTTGTGCCCGCCTTGCCGCCGTGACGGGGGGCCGCGCCGAGGGCCGGGGGCCGCGCATCCCCGCGGAACAAGCCGTGGAAACGGGCCGGCGCGTCTCGGCGCGTCGCGGTGGCGGTGGTGGTGTCGGCGGTGGCCTCGAACGCGTCGCCGCGGATCGATCATTTCATTATTTCGGCGGGGCGGCACGGCGCGGGGCACTAAAGGCCGCGCATTGTCCCAGCTGTACGGTTTACTGCCTTCCGGCTTCCCCCGGAACCGCTTCCGGCAGCGACCCCTCGCCGACCCCACGCCGACCCCACGCCGACCCCACGCCGAGGCCGGCCGGGATATGTTCCCGAGATTTTACGTCGGCATGCGCCGTAGAAAAAATCCGAGACGCGTATGCCGGTTTCGATCGTCTTTCTATAATAGGCAGGATTTTCTTGGGCATGATCTGGGTCGGGCAGGTGTGGATGATCGTGTTCGGAGCATTTCATTTTTCAGCACGTGGCACTGGTCAGCCGGAATAAATTTAGCTTTGATCCACCACCGCCAGCGTTTCATCTCCTAAACTATAGCCAAAACTAAAAATCCCCCGCTAGAACGAAAGTTATATCACACTCTGAAACGTGCAAACACACACAGACACAGACGCACACACGCGCGCGCCGGCGAAGCCGTTGGCTAAGAAGGCTGTGATGGAGCGCGCACACATGACAGACGCTGTGTCGTCAAGAAAGCGACTTTACGTTTTCTTGTAAAATGCGGCGCCTCGTTCTCAAACAAAGGTCCCTCTCTGCCTCCCTCGCCCTGGCCGCCCTGCTCGAGGCGTGGCGGCGCGGCCGCGGGGACAGGGCGGGACTCTGGCGGCGCGGTGCGGCGCTTGGTGCGCGGCCAAACGACCCTCGACTCATCATCAAGACTAACGCGCCACTAAGTGTCGCTCGGCTTCCAATGAAAACATCCTCGCGACGGCTTTGGCGGCCGGGCCGGACGGGGGCCATGCCGGTGCCATACCGGGACGCTGGGCCGCTGGGGGGCGATCGTTTTCACCTCCAAGACGCACCTCTTCGCCAGCCGGGCAGCCCATCAGCACCTTTTCGAGCCGAGTCACGCCGTGACCGCTGGACCAGCGTGCCCCGGCCCGGCCGGCCCCGGGGACCCAGTGACCCCCCGAGGGCTCACGACGAGGGCCCGGCCTGGGCCTGGGGGCTGCTCCGGGCCGCTCCGGGCCGCACGGCACCCATGGGTGTGCCGGGGTCACGCCGCTCCCACGCACAATCGACCGTCAAACAATTACCGGCTCATTACCATGCCGAAGTGCACGTCACTTGTCGGCCAGTGTAGGAAGGACGCGATTCGGCGGCCGTGGCAGCCGGCCAGTACGTACAGTACGCACTCACTCACACACTCACACGGCCGAAGAAGCGCCAAGCCCCGAAAATAACAATTTCCACTAGATGACATAATACGATCCGTGCACTCCCCCTCCCCAGTGAGGATGGCGTGGCCGGTCTGTATTTGGACGGCGCGCGAGTTTTCAAACAGCTGACGCGGCGGCGCGTCACGGCCGACGTCACGCGCGTGCCCCTCACGCGCGCACGCCGCGCACGCGGCGCGCCACGTCAGTGACGTCACCAAGTTCAAAGACATGCGCACGCGCGCGGCCCGCCGGCAGCATCTCGCATCCCGCAACAGGCCGCGCCATGCCGCGGGGAGTTTTGGACGCGCGGCGAGGGCGGGACTGCGAGACCGCCGTGCTTTTAGCACATTGTTTTCGCGCTCGTTCGGGCGGCCCGTGACGTCGTCGCCCTGGCCGGCGGGGCGCCTTCTGGGAAAGAAGGTAAAGACCGCGGTAACCGCCGTGCGCGTTGCGCGTCCACCCCGCTCGGCCACCCGATGGGCGTGGCGGCGGGGCGGGTTGGGGTGGCCGGCGTCTATTTCGGACGTGACGCGCTGCAGGCGCTGAAGGCCAGGGCCGCGGTACCGCGTCGAAGGATGGTCAGCGCCGACCGCGGGGCCGCGGCGTGGCGCCTGGAGTCGCGGACAAACAACAACAACAACAACAACCAGCGGCACTAGCAATAAGGCGGCGCCTGCCGCACTGCCGCCGTGGTGGGGACCGGCTACTCGGCTTGGCCGCGCTTGGCCGCGCTTGGCCAATCACGGACCGCCGATCGGCAGCGCAAACCGCGACCACGAGCCGCCAGCCGCCAGCGCGGCCGGACGACGGCGCTGTCGTTTCTTAATTTCCCCTCGAAACAGGTCCCGGCGACAAGCGGGCCGCGGTGTCTGGGCGCCGCCGGCCGGCCCGGCCCCTCGACATCAATGTGTCGCCGAATTGGCCAATGCACGTCGCCCTGACGGCCTGACGGACAAGATGGCCGCCGGACAGCGACAGCCGCTACAACCACCGGAACGACTCAGCGACTCAATAATCCCCCCGCGAGAGATGTCGTCCCCGGCCCGGCCCCGACCCGGCCCCGGCCCCGCTACACGCGGTGACACCGCGAGACATCGCGCGCCGTCACAACGCGGACCGCGGCTTGAGTTACCGCGCCACGTTATTGTCCCGATGAAAAGCCAGAGAGTCCCCGTGTGCCTGCGTCGGTGCGTCGGCCTGCGAGTCGGCCTGCGTGCCCCTCGGATTCTGCCGGCGGGACCGGCAGCCAGCCGCGACCGCGGGGGCGGCACGGCACCCCTCGCCGGCCGAGGCCAATCAATAGCCGCTCTCCCACTTGTGGAGGTTGGCGGGCTCCGCGCTTCCCGGTGCGGTAGCGCGGTACAGCGCGGGGCCGCAAGTTCCAGAACGCCTGCGCGGTAGGCAACCCGCCGACACGCGTGCCCACGCGCGGCCTACCCGCCAGGCGCTACAGCGTGCGCGAAAACGCCCGCCGAGCGCGGGGTAGGCAACCCGGTGCGCACGCCTGCGCGACGGCCTCGACGCGGTGCCTACGCGGCAGGCGCTCCAGGCTGCAGCCTCGGCGCTGCGTAGAGAGCGCGGACCAGGACCTGTTACGCCGCGCCGAGTGTCGCACGTCGCACCGCGTGTCGCCGTGTCGCCGAACGCAGGTGTGGCGCCGTGGTGACGTCACCGCGCCCAGCAAGGCCCGCACGGCCCGGCATGGCCCGGAGGACGCCGCGGCCCCTTATAAGGCGAAGGAGAGCGCGTTTTTATAGAGACCGCGTCCCGTTCGGACCCGGCCGTCCTGGCCGTCCAGGCCGTCGTGGCGCCAAATGAGCGCCGATTTGCCACCTCCGTCTCGCTCGCTCGCGCACCCGCCGCCGCCGGCCCGGTCGCTCTCTGTCTCTCTTGGGGCATAGGCGACACGCATGATCGTCGCCGTTTGAGAACAGCTGAGCGCGCCGTAGACGGGGCATGGGAGCGGCCGGCAGTGGAGCAAGTAGGAAGAGGCGAGTGAAGGCGCGGAGTGAGGAGGGGACTGGGGAAGAGGAGTGGATGTGGGTCCGGGAAGGTGGAAGCTGGAAGTCAGTGGGAAACCGAAATGGGAAAGCGGTAAGAAGGGAATGGAAAGGGCTAGGGGAAGGACCAGGGATGGACGGACAGGTGCCCGCGCTGCCGACCATTGGGGGCTGGTGATTCCAGACGGCGAGGCACTGGTCACAAGGCTCCACAGGTCCCAGCACGCAGGCTGGACGGCAGGCTGGACGGCCGGACCCGCAGGCCCCACACCAAGGGTGGCTAAGTAGCCGCGCCGGCCTGGGCCAGCCTGCGCACAGGGAGACGCGCGGTGTTCAAGCCGCGCGCGTGCCGCGCCGACCCGAACTCGGCCGAACGGTTCCCGAAGCTGAGCCGAAGTCTATATGCAGTGCATTGCGTCATTTTGACGTCACCGTTGGCCGGGCCGGGCGGGCCGGGCCGGCGAGGCGCTGGGCGGGCGGGTCGCGGGGCTCGGTGCGGCAGGCTGCCGGCGGTGGCGGAGTGGGGGTCCGCGCGCGTGCGCGGAGGGGGCACGTCCCCGGCCGGCCGGCCCCCGTGCCCCGCCCGTGCCCCCGGTGGGGCCCCAGCACGCGCGCCATTGGCGGCGTCCCCTCCCCTACCAGGCTCCAAATATGGGACAGATGCTCCATTCATAAAAGTAAATGTCTTGCGCGGGCCGGACGGCGGGACGGGTCGGCCGCGCCGCGCCAGTCTCTTCTAGACCCTGGTCCAGAGTGGATCCCAGTGCCTCTGTGCCGCGCCTGCGCTGCCAGCGCCGCGCTCCGAGCGCCCACTCAGTGCTCAGTGCCGCGCCGCGCCGCGCCCTGCCGAGCAGCGCCGCGCAGTAAACAAACCAGCAGCCCCCGCACCGGAACGGAAGGCGCGAAACGCACGCCGGGGCCACGGGGGCGTCCACGACGGGCGTGCTCCCGCGCAGGGACAAGTGGGCGCAGACCGCTGAGTGCCATCCCGTTGCTGCAGGTGCCGCCGGCCCCAACGCCGGCACCTCCACGATGACCATGGACGGGCTGGACACGCTGCCGCCCCACTCCGCGTCAGGGCACGGCGGCCACGGCGCCCACCCCGGGCCGCTGGCGCCGCTCTACCCGCACACGTCCACCGCCTTCCTGCTCACCGAGTCCGCGGCCGCGGCCCAGCACCACTTCAACGTGCTCAGCTTCGACGCGTGCCTCATCAAGGGGCCCGCCGGGCAGGACCCGGGTTCGAGTCCCGTCCCCGGCGCCCAGGCCACTTCGGACGTCTACGGCCAGGAGGCCGCCGCCCCTGATGTGCAGCCCGGCGACCTCAACACCCCCGTCACCACCTCCGGGGACATCCCTTCCTTCTTCCCCAACAATGTGGTCGAGCCGCCGCCCATCTCTGGTGAGTAGAGTGAAAGCCCAGTGACAAGTGGACAATGAGGCCGATAGTCTGTCTTGCGAATTTGAGTGAACGTGTGCGGCTGTGTGAGTGTGAGAGTGTGTCTGCCCGTGCGTGCTTGTGCGTGTGCATATGCGTGCGTGTGTGGGTGGGTGCAGTGAATCGTTATCCGGGCAGTGATAGTTTTCTGTGGATTTTCACTTTTGCGCGCGCTTTTTCTGAGTGTGTTGTGATTGTGCCGCCTCGCGACGCAGTGCGTGGCGTGTGTGTGTGTGCGTACGTGTGGCAGTGTTATGTGACTTGGGGTGCCCGCCACGCCCTGCCCTGCCCAACCCTGCACGGAGCGTTGGCATCCCACAGGTTGCTCGTAGAGGGTTTTCATGAATGGGAGGCCCCAATGGGGGCGGCAGGGCGCGCGGCGGGGCGGGGTGGGGTGGAGCGTGGCGCCGCTGCGAGGGTGGCTGGGCATGAATGGAGCCCGGGCCTAGGGGTGGGGGTGGCCCGGGGTCGGGTCGGGGTGGGGGAAGGGGAGGGAGTGGTGGATCGATCGTACCCTGCGCCCGGGCCTGCGCCAACCCCCGGCACCGCCCCAGCGGCCAAGGCCTTCCTGGGCAGCCCCAGCCAGCCCCAGCCCCGCTCGCCCTGCCACCGACCCACCAGCCCTGCCCTGCCCTGCCCAGCCCTGCCCAGCCCAACGACTTGCAGCTATCCGACCGGCCTGCCTGTGGTGCTCGTGGACCGCGTCGTGGTGCCCGTTGCCGAGGCAGTAAACACTGCGCTGATTTTATTGAGACACGCGCACACGCACGCATGCACCGGGCGAAACGGCCGCCGTCGTCATGTTGTTGTTTTTGCTGCTGTTATTGTCGTTTTTGATTTTGCTGTTGTTGGCGTCGGCCCTTGTCTCGGATAGCCCCCGGGCGCGAGGTCACTAGTTGCGCCGGTGGTTGCGCGCGTTCGTTTCGTTTCCGCGATGGTGCCTGCCTTTGCCTGCCCTGCCGCTCGCCCTGCGCACCAGCCGAGGCCCTCCGAGCTTCCCGGGCCCCGCGCAGCCCCGCACAGCCCCGCGCAGCCCCGCACAGCCCCGCGCAGCCCGACCCTTGGACGTCACCGCGGACAGCGACGCCTCGAGATATCGATCTTTCATCCCCACCCGTTTACCCACCCCGTCCCGGGCGCGCCGTGCTGCCGTACTGCGCAACCCGGCAGAGAGCCGCCGCCCCTTCCCCATCCTGCCGCTTCCCGCTTCCCATTCAGAACCCTCAGAACCGCCGCCTCGCTTCTGCGCCTGCGTCCTGGCGGGCACTACGTAGTTCGAACCCCGCCGCCGGCGATGTCCTTGGCGCTGTTGTTTTTGGTTTCTGCTTTTGCTTTCTTTGTCGACACCCGGGGCTGGCTCGGGTGCAGGGGAGCGCGCGGTCAGAGGTCGCCGAAGACACCTGCCGAACGAGCGATAAGCAGGCTGCACGTCCTGCCTCCAGGACCGTCCAGGACCCTCCAAGGGGGGCGCGGCGGAAAGAGGAGCCCTGTGCCGGGGGCCGGGCCGGGCCGGAGGTCGAAGGTCGGCCTGCCTTTGCGTGGCGTGGCGTGGCACACCCCGAGGGTTAGATTATCGTCCTCGCCCGCGGCGCACAGCCGCACAGCCGCAGAGCCGCGCAGAAAAACAACAACACGGGGAAAACAAGAGGATCACCGCGGGGGACGGCGTGCCTCGGCGTGCCTGCATGCGAGGCAACACGGGCCGCGACGCAGGCAGTACTGCACACGCTGGGGACGCGGCACACGTACGGCCCACAATAAATACCGGCATGCCCTTCTCCCTTCCCTACTCCCCGCGTCGGCCGGTCCCGCTCCCCGCACCCGCCGGCCAGGCCAGCACGCGCTGCTGACAAAGATTGATTTCGGGCGAAATTCGCAAAGACGAGCCGCGTGCGCCGTGGAGCGGAGTCGACAGGCTGCCGTCGTACGATCGGGCGGCCGTGGCGGTGGTGGTGGTGGTGGTGGTGGTGGTGGACCGTGCGGGGAAGGAGAGGGCCGGCGGACGGGCGGGCTTGCTTTTTCGAGCCCAGCCGCCCGGCCGGCACAAGCACAGCGAGCACAGCCCGTAAAGAAGCGCGTCACTGCAGCCTTATCGTCCTGGCGGGGCTGGCGGGGCTGGCGGGGCTGGCGGGGCTGGCCGCCCGGAGCAGTGCGTCGCGAGGGATGCGGCTGCCACTTATTTGCATTCGGTCCGAGGAGCGAGGCGAGGCGAGGCGGCGAGGCTCGCTGCAAGACAAAAATTGAATTTGTGTGACGTCAATGCTGGGCCCCGCGCGGGGCTGCGCCGCCCTGCGCCGCCCTGCGCCAAGCTGCCCCCCGTGTGGCGGGCCGGCCGCGCACTGATAGGTTATCGGTGTGACGTGCGCCGTTTATCGACTGACCCTTGCTGGGGCTGGCGGTGCTGGCGGTGGCGCTGCTGGCGGGGCTGGCGGGCCGGCCGAGGGTCCGCCGGGCCGTGACGACACAGCGCCACACAGCGCCACCGCCACGGCCGTTGCCGTTTACGAATTAACGGCGTCACAATAAGACACGCGGCCGACCTATAAATAAAGGGCCACTTCTTTAATATGCAAGGCAGGAAGAGCTTTACACTCTACAATCCGAGACAAACTGTCGGCTCGCCTCGCTCGCCTCGCAGCCCCCGGCAGAAGACACTGGCCGAGCCTTCATTAAAAACACCTCCTCTGTTATAAATTCCGCCCGCTAGAGGGCACAAGCGCGAGTCGAGTTCCCCCCCTTCCCCACTCGCCGCCGCCCGGCCTGCCCGCTTATTTCGTTATTTCTTCAAAGTAACCAACCGGCCCTCTCGCGCAAAACAAGCACAGCAAAAGTAAATTCCTCCCGTTGGGAATGGCTACTTTGTCGTGGCCGTTCGCTCCACTTTACTGCGCGACGCACGCGCCGTGTGTCCGTGTGTCCAGGCAGTAAAGCGGCTGCATCGGCCATCGGCCATCGGCCATCCGCCGTCCATCCGTCGCCGTCGTCGGCCATCGGCCGCAAGTGCCGGTTTACGGTTCGGCCCAAAGAAGACTCAATTGTCACTGGGAATCAATCCTGGTCCCGCCGCCCCGCCCGCCCGTCCGCTCGCGGCCCGCCCGCCCGCCCGTCTGCCGGCTCTGCATGCATTGGTGGCGAAGGGGGCCTCCAATCTGACAAATCGGCACCATATACGCTATACAGCTGTCCTTAAGGTGTCGTTGCCGAGGAGGAAGAGGTTGCGCCACGACACCATAACGACTGACGACTCAACGACCGACCCAGACTCAACGACCGAAATCCCAGTGGGGCAGCGAGGCAGCGAGGGGTCCATGCAGCGCGGTAGAAAGCACCTCTCGGTGTGTGTGTGTGTGTGTGTGTGCGCGTGTGTGTTGATGCTGCGCTCGCCCCAATAGCTGTGTCAACAGACGCGCGTGTGTGGCGCCGTGTGCACGTGCTTCTCCCTGTCCTCCGCCCCCTTCACGTGCCCCGTGTCAATTCGAAGAAGGAGGCGAAGGAGAAGAGCAGAAACAGAAGCGTCTGGCTGCGACAACACGTCGCCGCGTGCCCGCCGCTGCAGCGCTTACCTCCTGCAGCCCCTCTCTCTCTCTCTCTCTCTCTCTCTCTCTCTCTCTCTCTCTCTCTCTCTCTCCCTTTTTGTTCGCTGGATCGGGTCTCGGCCCGTCGACGCCCATCCGGATGAACTGGAATCTCTTCCCGCGTATGTACCTGCCGGGGCACTTGGCTCGTGCCAGACGACGGCCGGCAGGAGCTGCAGCGGGAGGAGGGGGAGGGGGAGTTGCTGGAAACGAAAACGAAATTGGAAAGAAATTGAGGCGACGGCAGCGCGCTCTGGCGGACGCGCGCCGAACGGTCGTCGCGTCGTCGTCGTCGTCGTCGTGCCCGCTGCTCGGCCCGCCGCCCCGCCGCGGCCCGGGCCCAGCTGATTTATTCGTCGCCATTTCCGGCCGAGATAGCGTTACCAGCAGTACCAACAGCGAGCGCTACCGCTGGAGTTTCTCCAGAGCGCGCTATTCGCGTGTCACTTTTGTCGCGATGCCGCGGTGCCGCGGTGCCCTGACCTTGCCGTGCCGGCCAATCGATGCGACGCGTAGCCGAACGCGTAGCGCGCCGCGGAGCCTGCCGCCCGCCGCCCGCTCGGCCCGACCCGGCTGCTGACGACACTGCGCCGTTTCCCAATAATAATAGCATCTTCGGGTCCATCGGCCGCTTTCGAACCTTGCCTTTATTTTTCTCGTTTTCTATTTCATTTATTTTTTCGGGCCGGGATCTGCGCGCGCCGCGGCCGTACGAAAGCGCGGGTGGCGACACGAAACCGCCACAACAAGATTAGTCTAAAAAGAGCGGGCCGCGATTGGGCGCGTCGTCGCGGCGGCGCGGCGGCCGTGGCGGTCGAGTTACGTCGCGGTGTCCGGTGCGCGCCGCGCCGTCTCCCTCGCACCCGTGCGCCGTGCGCGCCGTGCGTGCGAGAGAGACAGACGCTCGGCTGCAGGGCGCCGCAATTAAACGGGCCATTATTACGGCGGCGCTGGGTGGCACGCGCCGGAACCACGTGTTGCAGTTACAAAGTCACCACGGCACTGCAAATAAGTTTCCGCGTCGGTCTTTCCCCGTTTTTTGCAGTCCTTTTTTTTCCTCGCGCGCCGCACTCGCCGCGCCACGCCCCGCCGCCCTTGTCCAGGCCTTGTCCAGGCCGTCCAGGCCGTCATTACGAGCAGCGGACGCGGCGGACGGACTTGGCGGCGCCTTGCAAATCGCACACTTTATAAAGGGAGAATTCCCCGCGTCGTTCGCCGCGCCCTGCCAGACCTCCAGACCTCCAGACCTCCAGAGACCTGCCAGACGGTGACGAAAGACGGCCCTCGCCCCGTCGCCGAGTCGCCAGGCAGTCGCCAGGCAGTTGATGGGATTTATGCACGGAATCGTCTCATGCAGGCGTTTAACCTCCGACCCGCATGGCCCGGCACGGCCCGGCAGGGCCCATGCCATGGGGCAAGTAGTCAGGACAGGAGCAGGCGGGGAGGGGCGAGGGGGACGCCAGGGAGCAGTGGCCACTGTAAGCACCACGGCCTGCGTCAGTTATGACCACGTCGTCAACGGTGTTGTTGTTGTTCTCCAGGCGGACAGTAGGGTGGTGTCCTCAAGCGGCAGGCCGGGAGGGGCAACGATCATGGCATAATTTAATGGGAAATTGTGGGAATCTAACACTGCCTCCGTTATCGCGCTTTACGATGGGAACGAGTTAACACGTTCTGTGCCATGCCTGTCTGTCTGTCTGTCTGTCTTCTGTCTGTCTGTCTGTCTGTCTGTCTGTCTGTCTGTCTGTCTGTCTGTCTGTCTGTCTGTCGGTCTGTCCGTCGGCCGGCGTGTCCCCATGGCCCGGGGCGCGCTCTGCCATGCTCTGCCAGACTGCCGATGATTGAGATGCCCCGTACTCCCCGTACGCACTAGCCGGTCCCAAAATCACCGTCATAAAGGCCTGTGTGTCATATCGTTTCGTTGGGGTACGCCCTGTCCACGCCGCCCCGCCCGCCCGCCCCGCCCCGCCCGATCGCCGCAGCCGCCCCGCCCGTGCCCGCGGGCGCGGATGCGAGGGAACAGCGTACGGTCTCCCACAGCGTGCATTATGGGAAATGCATCCAACGAATCGGCCTCCTCCTCCTTCTTCTTCTTCCCCTTCTTCTCCTCCTTGGCCTGCTCGGTGCTGGCGGTGGCCTGGCGGCTGCGGGCGCCTGGGTGACAGCTGGCGCGCCCTGGCGGCATTGGTTGCCATTAGACTCACTTAAGCAGCACTTGTAGAGCAGGCAGGAGAGAGGCAAAAAAAGAAAACGTGTTTTAATTGGACCAATAAGACAAACCTCCCCGTAATTGGTCGAAAAAAACGAGAAACATGTTGTTGGCACAGTGGCCGAAGAAGGGCCTCGGAGAAGTGTTAAAAATAGCTTCGCAACTTTTTCTCTCTTTTTTTCTGTCTCTCTATCGGTGGCGTGGCCGCAGCCACATTCACGACAGTCAGCTAAATCCACCGGAGACCCCCCCGGCTGTCTGGGCCGTCCGAGTCTGCCAGGTACGCGTACGCGGCGCATCGCGTCGGCAGGGCGGCAGCTTCGGAAACAAAACGGAACGAAGTGCGGAACTTGGTCGCGAGAAACACGCTATCTCCTAGAGCGACGATTTTCCCCCGCCTGAGTTCGGGTTGCCCTGGCAACGCGTCAGGCGTCCCAGACGCGCCTCCGCGCCGCTCGCCCGGGAAAATCTTGCCTTCCTTTTTTCCGCGGCCGAAAGGGGCGCCGTCAGCGCGTCGGCGCGGGCGAAATGTTTTGACCCGCGGAGCGCCACTAACAGGTGCTTCAGCACAACCCGCGGGGGCGGAGCGGCGCGGGGGAGGGGGGGAGGGGCAGGGCAGGCGTGTCAGGTGTCGCCGAGCCGAACCCGCTCAAGCCTCCAGACCGGCGGCGCAGTTACGCCCTTGTGGCGCGCGCCATGCCGCGGAATCGGTTAGGTCAGTCCGCGAGGCGAGGCGGCCGAAACAGTGCGACACGGAGCCCAACGCGCGCGGACGTGCTGCGTGTCGGCGAGCCAGTGTAGCCAGTGTAGCCAGTGTGGGCCACACGCTGTGCGATAATTTGGTCCGTTTCGGAGATAGCGGCATGGCGAGGCGGCGCGAGGCGGCCCGGCGCGGCGCGGCATAGGCGGTGAGTTTGGCGGCGGTCGTCATGGACCGTCGTGGACGGACTGACGTACCGGGGAAAGGCAGTGGAGGAGCGGTACTTTCGGGGTCCGGGGGAGGGCGAGGACGACACCTCGTTAGGTCCTCGAGCTCTGATCGGAATCACGCAAGGAAGCGGTCAATCACTGGAGCATTAGCGCGGGCCAGAAAGGAACTTCCGCCTTGTGTGTGTGTCTGTGTGTGTGAGTGTGCGCGTGAGTGTGCGCGCACCCCGTTTCGCGCGCGTACAGTTTTGACATGTGTGGCTCGCCGGGTCAGCCGTCCCAGTGTATTTTTTGTTTATTCCTTCCCACGCCGCGGCCTGCGGGCCCTGCGGGCTTCGGGCCGCGGCTTCCGCGTGGACGCGCGTTGACGCCCCGGTGCTAACCACGTGTGTGCTTCTGTGTTGCAGGCGCGCTGCCGAGCGAGGAGCTGGACCTGGAGACTGCCGCCGCCACTCCCGACAAGAGCCTGGCCAGCCCTGGCGTCCCGGACGCCGTGGCCGCCAGCACGGCCTCCACGGCCACCTCGTCCAGCCTGACCGCCAAGGTCGAGCTGTGCGGCAGCCCCGTGCCCGGCGTGGCCGACGAGGACCTCAGCAACACCAGCCAGAGCAGCATGTTCCCCCAGCGCATCAGTTACCGCGGCATCTTCACGACGACGGGCTCCGGCATGGGGCTGTCCGGCCAGCAGGGCGGCCTCGGTGACCTGCCGTCGCCCAACCACTGGCTGCTGCCGTCGCCCGACAAGACGCTCTTCCCGCCCATCTTCGGCATCCTGAACCAGCCGGCCGCGTCGCCGCCGCAGCACTCCCACTACGCCACCAGCTCCAGCCCCGTGCAGCAGCACTACGACGACCGCCAGCAGCAGCAGCAGCAGGTCGAGCTGCTGGGGCTGAGCATCGAGCCCTGCATGAAGCAGCCGCCCAGCTACAGCAGCTGCCTGGAGCAGCCCGAGTACCGCCTGCAGCAGCAGCCCAACAAGTACCAGTGGCTGGACTCACCGGCGCAGGACTACAACATGATGGGCGGCCCCGCCACCCCCGGCGTGGTGCCGAAGCAGGAGCCCTTCAGCGCGGCGGCGGAGCAGCAGCAGCAGCAGCAACACAACAACAGCAGCAACAGCAGCCCTTCTCCGGGCCGCCCAACCCAGTCAACCTGGCCGAGTACAACCCCTCGACGAGCAAGGGCCACGAGATCCTGTCGCAAGTGTACCAGCAGTCGCCGCTGCCGCTCAAGCTGGTGCCCGTCAAGCCCAGGAAGTACCCCAACCGGCCCAGCAAGACGCCGGTGCACGAGCGGCCGTACGCGTGCCCCGTGGAGAACTGCGACCGACGGTTCTCGCGGTCGGACGAGCTGACGAGGCACATCAGGATCCACACGGGGCAGAAGCCCTTCCAGTGCCGGATCTGCATGCGCTCCTTCAGCCGCTCGGACCACCTCACCACCCACATCAGGACGCACACCGGGGAGAAGCCCTTCTCCTGCGACGTCTGCGGCCGCAAGTTCGCGCGCTCCGACGAGAAGAAGAGGCACGCCAAGGTGCACCTCAAGCAGCGCATGAAGAAGGAGAAGCTGAGCAGCAGCAGTCACCAGCAGCAGCAACAGCAGCAGCATCACCCGCAGCACAGCCACGTGCACCACCACCACTTACACCAGCAGCACCTCATGGTGGACGACGGGCTCATGCCGGTGGTGTCGAGTGCGCTGTAAGCTAGGACCTGGGTTCGAATCCCGGTTAGACCTCTTCTCTTTGCTGTGATTTTTCTCTTTTTTGTACCCTGTAGTGATGGTGTCTGATACGTACGACTGATTGTGTGTGTCTCAAAAAACATTTCTTCTAGTGTGTAAGTGTGCGAATGTGTGATGAGTCAAGACGTTTCGACCAGTGAACAAAGTGTTGAGTGTTTCAAGTGCATAGGGGGCAGGCCCCCAAGGAATCTGATAGGTCAGTTACTTTGTTTTCATTTTTTTGTTAAGGGATTTCTGTTTCGCAAACAAACCTGTTATGTTATGTTTATGTCTGTTGTGAATTTTTAGCACGACAATTTGTGTTTTATTCTTTGTGTCCATAAGGAAGACGCTAACCTACTGAATACATGTAACAATCAAGCTTTAATTAGGTAACTTACAAAGGACCGAAGTATGCTATTTTTATTTTTTATTTGTATTAAATTGTTATATTTTTGAGCGTTAAATAACCATTTAACAGAAAGAAGACATTCCGTACTATGCTTAAAACTTCAAAAAATGTGGATCTAAAATAACGAATGGAAACGAGTTCGCAATCAGAGGGCATGAGGGCGTATACCTTTTAAAAATAAATAAAATTGAGTGTTTGAAAACTTTAGCGAGTCAGTGCATGTGTGCGTGAGAGTGAGGTAGTGTGTGTGTGTGTGTGCGTGTGCGTGCGTGCGAGTGTGTTAGGTGCCAGGGTGCTCTTCCGGCGTGAATGTTTTGCATGGGACCTTTACATATGGTTGATTTGGGACGTTGCCAAACAAAACCAAAAGTGGCCACAATGATAACATCGGGATGTTGGGCGTACTTCTTTCGCGCGGACGCGCATTTTCAATTTTTCGTTTTTCGTATGAGGCAACGAAGGAGTCCCATTAAATCATCGGTTGTCTGCTTAAAAATCATACCAAAGCAACGTGTATAAAGGTTGGTTGAAGGCACTTTGAACTCAGTCATTCAAGTTCCACAAATTGAGTTACCAAATGAGCGTTAGTACCGATGGAGTACAAAGTGTTAGGTTTCACCCCTTGGGTTTCAGGCGTCGGTTCTGTGTTTCACGGACAAAGCCACCATCATAGCTGTGTTGTAGAAAAGAACTCCCAATTGCAGGTTGTAAACCCGAGACGGTTGTGATTCTGGTTCTGCCGTGAATTAGAACCGGCAAGTTGGACTGATCTGGGTTGGAACCCCGGTTCTCCTTAGCGAGGGGAGGATCTGATCTCATCATCGTTTTGTATTTATTTGTTTTTGTCCGAAACTTGCTGTATAAACCCGGGTTTATTTTACGTGACTTTGTTTCGTACCAGTGGTGCTTACCACTTTAAACATCAGCGTACAAATTCTTTAGGCCTAATACCGTTTCAATTAATTTATGTACATATTAGATAGTCGACTAAAATTTCTCGAAACCCAACTGTGTACATATAATAAATATTTAACTGTTACATTTTCACGTTAACTTATGTTCGTTTATGGGAACGTTTCCCAGCTTTCTAGTTTTCAAGCCTGCAAAAGGTCCCTCTAGGGATATGCAAATTTTGTTTGGAATTCCCTTACCATTGCGTTGGCGAATCCGTTTTTATATTTTATTTGATGTTTTTTTGCTATTTTATTTGTTGTTTTTTCCTATAGCTGTATTTGGACATGGCCTCTAAACGACCCGCACATAGTATTTAATGCTTTTTTGTTCATTTTTGTCCTCGTTAGAAAAACAGGGCGAAACAGTCTTTACCGAAGCGCCAAGCGCAACGACGGGAGATATCTTGTTAGGCAAGTAGTTTCTTGTATAGTCAAGACGTGATAATGTGATATTAAGGAATAGGCCGTGTCCAATCAGTATTGCAGAAAGGTCCCACCTTCTGTATCTCCCAACCGGCGAATAGTCAAATCATTTTTTTTTTCAGTTGCCATGTCATATTAGTGAAAGATTTATTATTAATTTATTGACTATTTAAGACCGAACATGTTAATGTTTTGTCAATATGTGTAATGTTGAGAGTTATAATTTAATTACACAATTGAAACGAACACATTTGGTTTTACTATTTCTATGTCTGTCTATTTCACCCCTTATCTTGATAATTATCGATTTTCTGTGTCATTGTATTGGTATGCTACGAATTTCATGTATTTACTATTGGGCATAAAATGCTCTCACTTGATGTTCTTGTGATGCACGATGTATGTAAAACCATTTGCGGTCTTTTAAGGGCATAATTAAATTATGGTTCAACCTTATGTATCAGTTTAAGCGGTGGCTTGATTTGGTGGTGACGCTGACAAGATCGGTGGGAAGGATCAGAGTAAACCCGGAGAAAAAAAACGTCAAAGCGAAAACAAACGTTTCTTGGCATGGCATCTTTTCAGCCACCACCAAAACAACCCGATTCTGCTCAAAATTTTGTAGAGGTTCTTATTAGACTCTAGATAGGAAAGATCTTGTGTGAGGCTGTTAAATATAGTGAATGTGATATTTCTGAGAATAAAGACAATTGAAACTGTTTCTTTTTGTATACCTGTTGCTATAATATTTACCGTAGGAGTCCTACGTAGTTTTAAAGCCTATCGGAATCTCATGCACCTACAGCATAATAAAGTTTCATAATAGTCTATTTATTTGTACCATACTGTATCTGTGTTTATCCTTCCCTGTTTCTATCATTTTCTCTTGTTGTAAACGTAAATGATCTAAAATAATATATGGCTGTAAACTGTGAAAAGTCTGTAACTATACTAATAAATTTAAACAATCGTTTAAAATGTCCGAAAACGCTGACCTCTTGATTTCTCCCGTCCTTTCGAAGCAAACAAACACACACAAACACACGATTGGCGAGGATTTCTGACATACTCGACCCGCCTGATTGGGTGTGGAACAATCAGAGCCCGTGGCTGCAACTAGGCTGGCCAAGCTTGTCGCTCGCGGCGCGCATTTGCATAAACGCCCCCGTGGCCGCGACCATATTCAGAGCCCGCTCTTTCCCAGTTGGTGTGGTTAGTCCGCCATCAGGCCGGGGGAAAACATAATTTCGACGCCACAAACGCAAAGGATCTGGTCATAATTTGCCCTTCGCGAAGAAGGACGCGAACGGAAAACCGAAGGCGAGAAAAACCCGCTCCGGCCGCGAGGCGGGCAGAGGCGGCGCGCAGGAGCTGCTCTGGTGGCCGCCGTGGCCGGTCCGCCGGTCAACAGACAAACACGTATATTGGCTTCCGTAGGGAATCTCCGCAAATTATTATTGCCGGCGAGATTTACAGCCGCTTTCTACGCGGCCGAGCCGCGCACTCCATTTCGGGACGGGCCCCGGGGAGGGAGGCGGGGAAGGGGGCGGCAAGAGCAAGTGTCAGTTACTGCGGGGAAAACATCGCGGGAAATTCAAATTGAATGTTTTGTGTTTTCCTAATGCCGACCGCACGACGGCGAGGCGGGTTAGGAAACGAATTACGAGCCGAAAATGGGCGAACGCCATATCATTTCAGTCACGCGCGTGTCCTTTATGTAAAATCAGTTCATAACTAAGAATTGGGCGATGGGGAGACGCGGCTACGCGGCGGGCCCTGCTTCGCCCTGCATCGCCCTGCTTATGCGCGTAACTTCTGCTTTCATTACAAGAGGCTCCTCTAATCTGGGGTGCATACACTAGCGGGAAAAAATATGGGCGCGTTAATAAGGCGATAGGTGCACATTGAAAAGAGTGTTGATGATGGGATCAGTGCAGGTCAAGAGGGATAAGAAAAAGAGAAGGAAAAAAAAGGATGGGTGTGCTGGTGCAGGCTGGTGCTGACGAGCCGGTAATGAGTAATGACTCTCGAATCGACGGGCACTCGGATAATAACTTGAACTATGTGCACTGCGCGCGGCGCTGCGCAGGGCCTGGCGGTGCCGCAGTCACTCCGTGTACCAGTGTACCCGTCTCGCTAATCAAGCTGTGCATAATACAAGCCAGCGACCAAAAGAAAAAAAACAAATAGAAAAAAATTTGCGCTCCGATGCTGTGCGTTTTTATTCCTCTGATTAAATCGCCGTGATTCAATAGGCTGGCGCGGACGGCGTGGACTGCGCTTAGTATGCATCGAAAACAGTTTTGGGCCAATTAACGCACCGAGTGGCGACGCGCGGCGACGCGCGGTCGCAGGGGCGTCGCAGGGGCGGCAAAGGCAGGCCGGCGGCGGGCAGGCCGGCCGAGAAACGAGAAAAACAATGCGGGGCGACGCAAGGCGCAAGGTAAAGCAAGGCGACGTGCAAGGCGACGTGCAAGGCAGTGGGGCGGAAACCGCGCGAACGTCTTGCATTCCTGCATTTCGACTGCCCGGCCCCTCGCCCCCTCCCCGCCCCGCTCGGCCGGTCGCTCTGCCGGTCGCACTGCCACTCCGGACCGGGTGCCATCCTTCATTCCTACTAATTATGATGAGTACGTTGCTGGCAATTTATCGTATTGTAGAAACGTGTCAAAACGACAACGGCTTTTCGAACCTTGGGCAACCAGAGCCCCCCCCCTCCCCTCCCCTCCCCTTGATCGTGCGGTCCAGCCGGTTGGCGTGTTAATACGTTTACTTAGAACCCGGCCGCGTTAATAAGTTGCAGTGAGAAATAAGCGCTGCCGTTGGAATAATTACTTAGCTTCATAACAAGGTGGATTTTTGAGCGTATTGATGGCCGCGGGGCTTCCGGCCGGCGGCGGGCTGGAGCGGCCAGCGCTGACGGGCAGGTACAGTCCGGGAAGAAACCTCCTGCCTCGCGCGCCTCGCGTCAAACGTGTCAAAAGGCACATGGTGGTTTCGGTGTTTTTGGCTGGTCCACCCGGGCGGTGGCAGCGCGTCCCGCCCGAAGCCTCGAAGCCTCGAAGCCTCGCCCCGCGGCCCCGCGGCCCCGGGACGTGGCTGACGGCCGGGCGGCCGGGCGCCTCCAAGTGGTCGGCAAGACCCACGCGACTCGCGGTGGCGGCGCGGCAGTTGCGGCGCCGTGGCGGCCGGTGTTCCAAACGCGGTGTCCCGCCGGTCTGTCTCTCTCGCACTCCGTGGCGGACGGCAACGAGTGCGAGAGAGAGGCGACAACCCGCTGGGAAGCGGCCCACCGCGCAGCGCCCATCCATCACACGGAAATCGGGGCCCGCCGCGCCGTGCCACGCCGTGGCGCGCCGCCGCCGTATCGAGGTGTCTTCACAAATTAGTCCTAGGGCGGCCCGGCTAAGGCCCGGCCGGCCCCGGGCGACACCGCGCGCCGCGTCAGGAAGAGGGGCTGGGGCCGCCGGGTGCTGGCGAAGCTGGCGAAGCTGGCGAAGCTGGCGAAACAGAGCAGAGTAGCGAGCTCGCTAGCGCAGCCGATCGAAGAGCAACTCGCAAGCCGCTGTATCGTAATACGCAGCGACAGGGAAGGACGACGCGGGGCCCGGCCAGGCCCGGCCGACCCGGGGAGGGGGAAAGGGGCGAATACCTTGGCGACGAATGAGGAGTGCACTTACATGTAAGGCTGGTTTGGCACCATTTCAAAGCAAAGCGAGGCAAAGCGAAGCAAAGCGCCCCATTTCGTTCGTTACTGTGCGGAGATAATATTCGCGGCGCCCATAAACCAGCTCGTGCGGCACCCCGTTGTCAATTCGATAGCACACGCCAGCACGGCCAGTTTTCTTGTTCGCGTCGGCGCTCGCTTTTTATTCTATCTATTATTTAATGTGAACACGCTTCGCGGCTTTCGCGGCACTGGCAAATGAAATAGCAATCGGGCGGGCGGGGCGCGGGGACGCGGCACTGTAACACACGCCGAAACGCACGGCGCGTCAACGCGTCAACGTCCTCGCGGCCGTCAAACCAACCAAACTAGCGCGCTGCCACCGACGCCACATCCTTGCTCGCCTTTCCGTGTCACGTCACACCGTCACACCGCCACACTGCCACACCGCCACAGAAAGGTCACGTCCTTCCGCGCAAATGACGCTGATACACATCCGGCACGTCCACGGGCCGCGCGGCCGGCCGTCCGATCCCTTTGCCTAGCTAGCCGAAATGCAAACTTTTTTCGTTTCGGTGAAAAACGGAACTCGGCACTGCCGCCTCGAAAAGTTGTCGGTTTGTTTTGTCCGGCGTTAATGTGATTTGGAATGAGTTGGCCCGCATCGGGCGGCCTTGGCTGCTGCCGCACCGCCGCACCGCCGAGGGTACCGCAGGGTACCGCCCATCGCGCTGCAAGCTGCGAGCTTCAAGGGAGCCGACGATCCCTATCACGCGTGCGGCAGAGTCGGCTGGGTGTGCCACGGTGTGCCACGGTGTGCCACGGTGTGCCTTGGTGAGCCTCACCGCCCGCCCGAGATTGGGTGCCGCACGAGGAGCGAGAACGAGGTGCGATCAATCAACGGCACCCCCTCGAGGGGGGCGTCCCACGACGGCGTCCACGACGGCGTCCACGACGGCGTCCACGACGGCGTCCACGACGGCGTCCACGACGGCGTCCACGACGGCGTCCACGACGGCGTCCACGACGGCGTCCACGACGGCGTCCACGACGGCGTCCACGACGGCGTCCACGACGGCGTCCACGACGGCGTCCACGACGGCGTCCACGACGGCGTCCACGACGGCGTCCACGACGGCGTCCACGACGGCGTCCACGACGGCGTCCACGACGGCGTCCACGACGGCGTCGACGGCGTCCACGACGGCGTCCACGACGGCGCTCCACGACGGCGTCCACGACGGCGTCCACGACGGCGTCCACGACGGTGTTCACGACGGCGTCCACGATGGCGTCCACGACGGCGTCCACGACGGCGTCCACGACGGCGTCCACGACGGCGTCCACGACGGCGTCCACGACGGCGTCCACGACGGCTTCCACGACGGCAGCCCCGGCCTGCTGCACGGTGGCGGGGAGCGATTCCATTCAGTGTCCTTATTATCACACGTCCGCAATGGTCTGGAGAACGGGGCGCGGCAACCCGCCCTCTTCCTCGCCGGCACCCGGCCGGGCCGGACGGACGGACACGGGAGGAAGGTGGAACGGAGCCCCAGGTCAAGCCAAGGTGATAAATACTGATCGGTCATTACCATAGCAGGGTGGTTCCAGGATAATTCGAGCTCTGTCCCTCTCTCTCTCTGTCTCTCTCGCTCATCTGTACACCCGTCGTCTCCTTTCCAGGAGATAGCCTGTAATTTCCCTGATGAGCCCCAAAGTGTTGAAATGGGCCGGACGCGGCTGGACGCGGCTGGACGCGGCTTACGCAAACAACCATAATAACGCGGCGCTGCCGCCGGCGATGTTCGTCGCGCACGAGCTCTGGGTGTCAAACGTAAGGCACGGAAAAGACAAAACGAAACAAAAATCACACACGCCGGGATTTGAACCCGCGACCAAACCAGCGGGTGAGTTTGAAAAGTGAGCCTGGGCCGCGCGGTGCAGTGTGCTCGCCTTGTGCGGCTTGCGCGTGTTGGCCGACGCGCGCCCAGGCTCGGCCCGGTCCAGCCTGCCAGCCCGCCAGCCTTCATGTGGTTTAAACGGTTAATAGGATTAATAAAGGAGAAAAACAAAGGGAATCGCCGGGCAGGGCGGGCAGGGCGGGCAAGGGCGGGCAGGGCGCCGCGCGCAGAGGGCCAGCCCGTATGACGGGTCCATCACGGGGACGTGGAGAAGGAGATGGAGTGCCTGCCCGGGTAGGCAACGCTCTCGGCCCGGTGCACCCAAGCGGAGCGGGTTGCCTGCCCGCCGGGCGCTCCGAGCCGCTGCCGCCAACACCGCTTGCCTTGTTTTCGCACTTGCAATAGAGCATCGTACAACACGGCCTACAGCCCTAGCAGAAGGTGGGTCTTCAGTCCACGGGAACACACATACACACTCACACATACAAAACACACACGCACGCAGCACACACACACACACACACACACACACACACACCGCGAACGCGCGAGCCGCTCGCGCGCGCAGTGGCCTCCATTGGTGTCATTACTTCAAATTGAGGCACAGCACTTACACACACTCACGCGCGCGCGCACACAAACACACACACATACATACACACACGCGCGCGCGCGCACACACACACACACACAGAAGTTTTGTCGGCAGGACAAGCGCCAGTAAAAACAAGTGTCTCCAATTTCATTTTCATCGCCGGGTCTGGTCTACTCCCGTATGCTTGCCTCCCGCCCCGCGGGCCCCGAGCAATCCGTCAAGTTTTCCTCAGAAACAGTAATAAAACGCAATAAACGCAGCACTATTTATCTGTCACCAATATTTCTAGTCCAGTTTATTTGTTGGGCGGGTTGACTAAGGGTCAACAGATCCACCTCAAAAAGCGGCGCGGCGGCGCGCTTAGCGTGCATTTCGGTGAGCTCGGCTTGGGGCGCGGAGCGAGTCGGAATCTGAAGATGAGATGCGGCCTCCAGGCGTGCGGCATGTGGCTCACATTTCAGCCGTGTCGGCGCAAGGCGCGCGGCGCACTGACTCCAGTGGGTCACCTGTCCGGAGGCGAGTGCCTCAGGCGAGTCCCTTCTGGTGGACGCCCTTGGCCCTAAGGGTCCCGGCAGGCACGGCAGGGCCTTCACCCTAACGGCGAGATTGAGACCAGGGCTGAAGCGCTGGCAGTGGCGTCGACGACGTGGACGACGAGGACGGCGAGGACGGCCTAGCAGCGCGCCACCCGACCGCGCCTGCGATCCGCCGCCTCAGCAACGTAAAGGGCCCCGGCAGTTCGTAGTTTCCCGGAACGGCGACGGCGACACGGCCAGAGACGGCGAATACGAAAACTAGCCACACGTGGAAGCCCCCCCCCCTTCCCCTCCGGATTCCCCTCCGTTGCCATGCAGACCGGCAGCAGCCACGTTTAGCCCAAATCGGTGAAGCGGTGTCATGATTTACTGGCGCAGCCGAACGCTTGCGCCGAGCCGGCCCGCCCCGCCCGGTAATGCGGTCCTCAATTTGGAGGAATCAGAGCTGCCTCGGCGGCCGGCGGGCCGAGGGCAGGCCGAGCCGAGAGCACTCCAAGCGGCAGGCGGCCCAGGCCCAGGCCCAGGCCGGCACCCGTGTTCAATAAATCCAACGGTGCACCGCGCTGCGCCTATGCATCGCCCCCCGCATCGCCATTGCCAGGCCGACGTGAGGATCCGGACCCAAAGCCGAAAGCCCAAGCCCAAGCCCAACGGAACTCATTTGTTGCATCTGGTTGTTGTTTTAGCGCGGGCTTTTTGTATTCCTCGTTTGAGGCGCGGTGCGCGGTGCGCGATGCGCCGCGGTGGGGCGGCCGGGGCATTCCTCACTCTCGCCTGTTGTACATATTACGCTCTGGTATGTGAGGGCGAGGGCACTCTGCTGGCCGGCCGGCGTGCCGGCGCAGAGCGGCGCGCAGCCCAGGGCAGTGGTCAGGGCAGTGGCCAGAGAGGCCTCCACGGCCTCCACGGCCTCCACGTCCGAGGGCCGCACCGCACGGCCCGCATACCGCCCGCACTCCCCGCGCGCTCCCCGCACTTCGCGACTAATGGGGGCCAGACTCGGATTCGGACGGACAGGCGGGGCGCGGGGCAGCCACACTCCCGACACTTCGGCCCCGAAAGTTGAATGCTTAAGAGGGCAGCACGTCGACGCCAAGCTACGCCGAGCCTGCCGGCACGCGAGCGGCCACGGCGCGCCGCGCCACGCCGCGCCACGCACAGCGCAAGCCGCAGGACACTGGGCTGTAAAGTGTTGAACGGAAATGGGCAGTGACAATCATGTGCACCAGTACCACCAGTACCCTGGGGCCGGCCGGAGCCGCCGCTGGCCGGTGCAAGAGGGAGAAAGAGGAAGATAGAAAGAGAGGGACCGGGGGTGGGGGGCAGAACAATGGCGCGTGCCACAAGCAGGGTACGCCAGCCCCGCCAGCCCCGCCAGCCCCACCAGCCCCACCAGCCCCGCCGGCCCCGCCACAATGACTGGACATGGACAGGTGAGCGGGGGGGATGAGGATGAGGGGCGGCGAGGACGCCGATGAAGACAAGCCAGCAAGTTTCATGATTTCTATTTGAGAAGTTACAGTCGGCCACTTGAGATGTCCTTGCCCTGTGCTGTCCAAGGTTTTGACTTTTTCCTCCTTTTGAAGGAGCCTCGGGACGGCGATGGAGGCATGCGAGAGGAAGCCGACGACCAGCAGCAGGACCAGGCTGGGCCGGGCGTCAGGGACAAGGCGGATCGTTAAGGAAGGCCATGAGGACCAGGGCCAGGACGACGACGGTGAGAGCACAGGACGCGAAGGACGCCAGTAAAGTCGCCGCGACGCCGAGACGGTGGAGACAAGTGGCCTGCTGCTTCGCGTATGGGTATGAGTATGGGTAGCGCCGGTGCGGTGCCCGCCTGGCCGGCTGGCTGCCTGCTTGGCTGCTGCCTGGCTGCCTGCCTGGCTGCCTGCCTGGCTGCCTGCCTGGCTGCCCCGCCGAGCGACAATCAGCGGCGAAATTGAGGCTGGGATGACTCACATGCGCCGCGCGGCGCTGCCAGGCGTTGCGCCCTCAACGCCCTGCCTGCCTCCGCGACCTTGCCCTGCCTCGCCCTGCCTCGCCCTGCCTCGCCCTGCCTCGCCCTGCCTCGCCCTGCCTTGCCCGCGTCGTCGCCTGTGGTCCGTTGTACCGCCGCGGCCACGCCCACCAGTACCGCTCGGGTACCCTCGGTGCCTTCCTCCGGCACTTGCACTAGCTCTAGTACGGCTTGATGCTGACCCGCCCCCCTTTCCCCCTCCCTGATTATTCACCATCAACATTCGCTCAGGGAAACACGTTTACTGCGGCCTTCCTCTTTTCGCCCGGTTGCACTCGTTGCACTTTTGCCTTCCTTGGGCTAGGTCAGTCTGGCACACGCACACACGCACCGACACCCACACTCGCACAAACATGCACGCGCACTCACACTCTTTCACACGCACGTTAAGACAGCACAGGTCCTCCGGCGCCGCCCGAGCGGGCCCCAGTGGTCCAGCGCGGGGCGAGGCGGAGCGGGGCGGGGCGGGGCGGGGCGAGGCGCGGCGGGCGGGGTACGCCCGGAGCAGTGTGGACCGGACCCCGGCCCGGCCCCGTGATGTATGACTTCCGTCGCGGAGCCGCGCGATACCGCCTCTCTCTCACTCTGCCTCCTCTCTCGTCCTCTCGTCCTCAGCCCCCTCTCTTGTTGCGGATCGTCAACGCAGACACACACACTCACACACACTGACACGATTGTGCTCGTCAAAACTGCAAAGTGGCGTCGCCGACAGGCGGGAGAGAGGAAGATGGCGGCGCTGCCGTATTCAAAGTGTGATTCGGTCCTGGATTATTTCATCACACTGGTTCCTAGTGTTCGAGGTGGGACGCTTGGGGCCGGCGCGGTGCGCTACGGTACTCTTCTCCGGCGAGCCACCCACGGCCACAGCGTGGCCACAGCGCGCCGGCTGGAGTGGCGCTGCGGCGGCGCTGGAACTGGAGAGGACAAGAAGTCGCTGAACAGAGCAAGCCCGGGCAGAGCCCCCTCCAGATACGGCTCTTTGGACGGCAGCGCCGCCGTGCCGCCGCCCCCGGCCCAGCGCGTGCGCGGTCAAAGGGTCTCCGGAGACTCCGGGACTCGGACCCCGGGCGCTGCGGGGAGGCACGGGGGGCACAGGGAGGACGCCGCGCTGGACAAATACGTGTCCCGAGTTTGTTCTCCGCGCGGTCCACAGCGCCCTCCCGCTGGAGCGGAAGTGAGGACGAGGAGAAAGGAGTGGAAACTCAAGCCTGGAGCCTGGAGCCTGGAGCCTGGAGCCTGGAGCCTGGAGCCTGGAGCCTGGAGGAGGTGCAAGGGAAATGGGAGTTGGCCACCGGCCGCAGCAAGCCTCAGCGGCGTGGCCAAGGCGAAAACGGCGCCGCCATCGCGCACGTGACCTTCACGACGTCGACGCCGCGCGGTGTGGATCGCCGACCCGCCCTGACCCGGGGCGATGCACTTGGAAGTGGCACGCTGGAAGACTCATATTTATTTTCGGCGTTTCCTCCGGGACAAAGTACAGTAACGAACGGAGGCCGTTGAGGACGTCCCTGTTCCCTGTCAGTCAATGGCTGGCGTGGCTGGCGTGGCGGTACAGGCCGGGCAGGCGCGGCGCGGGCCAGGCCGAGGGCCAGGCCGCTTGGAGCTGGAGGAGCTGGAGTCCTGGAGTCGGGGCGCCTGACTAGTCGCGCGACGCCAGCTGCACTGCCCACGCCAAATCCCCGCCCCGCCCCGCCCCGCCCCGCCCCGCCCGGCAAGGCAGGCCTACAGGCCAGCGCTGTTACCTCTGCAAAGTCCTCGCCGTCCTCACGGCAGCGCGTAGCCGGCGTAGCCAAGCGGCGCCTGCCTGTGTGCTGGGGGCAAGCTGGGGGCCCCACCGCGCCCCGCCCCGCCGCGCCCCGCCGCGCCCCGCTCCGCCGAGTTGGCAGAGCAGCGGTTTGCGACACAGCGCCCCAGCGCCACAGCACGGCGCTCTCGGCGGCGCTACAAAACACACGGGGTGCGTGCGACTCGTCCGGAGCGGGGCGCGTCCACAAACTAGGACACGAAAAATTGAAAACAGCGCTACGGGTGTTGAACCCGGTATATCGCTTCCGAGCATTCACTCGAACCAGAACGGAGTCCCTCAGGAGGTGGCGGTGTTGCCCGGCTCCCAGGCTTGTCGCCGGGCCTCCGAAGGGCCTCCAGTGTGGGTCTACCCGGCAGCGCGTCCAGGGAATCTGAGCGATTTGTCACCGGGACGGTGCGGGCCGCGTTCGCGGCGCCGTCCTCGAGGCCCTCTCGTTGTCCTCTCACTCGCACGGGTGGCCGCTGAGACGCCGAGGCGCTGAGGCTCTTCGCACGCAGCCCCGCGGCGCCGCGTGCATCCGGCGGGCGTGAGGTGCACCAATCTACAGCCTTGTATCTCGGCCTCTCCTCTCCGCCTCCCTGACGGCCTGCCGTCGACCTGCCGGGTATCTCGGGCTCGACGTACTCGGCTTCCGCGCGGCCCGGGCCAAGGGCCAGCCAGCCAGCCGCACCCACCGTCGGACATGTCTGCCTTGTTGAAGAAGGAGGCCGCCACTGGCGGGCACCGCGCTGCCCGCGGCTGCCTGCCTGCCTGCAGGGGCTTCCGCGGAAAGAGGTGGCCTTCGGTGAGCTTCCCTGCCCCGTGTGCGAAAGGCGGTGCTGTCGTCATGGCTTTGACGCAGCTCGGAGTCCGCCGTGAGGGTCCAGCCAGTCCAGCCCAGAGGCCGCCAGCGGCCCGGGCGGCGTGACCGTGAGAACTAGGAGCCCTGGGTCCTCGGCGGTCCTCGGCCCCGCGCCCTGGGCTCTGGACGCGGTCCTGCCGGCACGCATCGGCACGCCCAGCGTCCCAGGAATCCCGGACAAATTTGTCCGCTGCCATGTCCCACAATCATGCCACTGCTGGCTGCCTGCGCCCAGCCACTCCAGCGGCTGGGCCGGGCTCTGCGTTTCCCAAACCAAAATCGGATTTTATCATCTTTCCCCGCGCAGCTCGGGCGTCGCCGCCGCCACCTCCGAGCATTCCAAGACAACGCGTCCCGGATCGCGAGGGGAACGCCGAACGCGAACGCCGCGCGGGTTCTGGGTTTTGGTTCGGTGCGTTTCGGCTCGGCCAACTTGTTTTGCGGAGCATCGCCGTCTCGCGGTCAACGGCGTCGCTTCAGTGTAGGCAAAGCGTTAAAGCGCAGTGGCACGACAAGGCGTGCCTCAAAGATTGCCATTCAGCCCGAGGGCCAGGCCAGGGTGTTCCAGGGGACTGCCTCTGCTACTGCCATTCTTCCGTGATTCGCTTGATTGTTTTCCGCCCGCCTCCGCGGATTGGCTGGCGTCGAAAGGAACCAGTGGCGTGGCGCGAGCCAATGGGTGACGCCGTTCGGAAGCGCGAAGCGTGAAGGCGCGTAAAGGCGGAAGTTTCGTCCGAGGTTCGATCCACCGGTGCGCCGAAACGGGACCGAAAAGTCTTCGATTTGGCGAGCACAGCAATCTTAATACCTCGTTCATTTATTTGTACGTTGCGCGGTACGTTGTTGTTGTTTGTTTGCAGAGTGCCGCGCTGTGCGGCGCTGTGCGGCGCTGTGCCCTGTAGTGCCCTGCGCCGGAGAGCTTTCCTCCGGATTTCATCTTTGTCGCGGCGCCGAGAAAGTCTCTTTCTTAGCGCGGTCGCCCCGCCCCGCCCCGCCCCGCCCCGCCCCGTCGCCCACACGCGGCCCGTCTGGCGGCACGGCCGTGCGTCCGGAACCGCGTGTGCTGGGAGGCTGGTCTGTCCCTGTCGCGCGCACGGCCCGCCACGGCCGCGGCCACTGGCGGCGACGGAGCGACGGAGACACACGGTCCCAGTCCGCCCCAAAAGGATCGCCGTTAATTTCTTAAAGACTGCGCGGCGTTGCCACTCCGCCACTCTTGGCTGGAAGTCCTTGCTGGACTAGTGGACGTTGCCAAACCGGCGAACAGTGCCGAAAAGAAAAAGAAACCGCACTAGAAAATGAGGAATGGGAATGGCAGCGACTCCGACGAGTCGTCACTCCACCGCAAGGGATGGTGGTGGCCGCGGGACGCGTCAGCCGCCCGCAGTCCAGTCGTACCAGTACCCACTCGGTACCAACCTTCACCCCACCCTCCACCACCGTGCACACACAGACGCGCGTCGGCTCGAGATGGTCCAAAACTCAGAGAGCTGCGACAGGGCGCGTTCCAAAAAGTGACAAAGGCGGCGTGCAGCCCACCCCGCCCCTGACACATCAGCTGACGCGGCTGACGCGGCTGACGCGGCTGACGCCCTGACAAAGAGAGCCCTGGCCCCGCTTGGCGGCTTGGCGGCTTGGCGGCCCGGCCGCGGCGAAGGCCCCGCACGCCGCACGCCGTGGCTGCCAATGACCGAGCCCGGTCCAGCCCGGCCAGCCCGGTCGCCCCCTCAAAACACACACCCACCACCTTCGGGCCGCGGAGCGGGCGCCGAGCGAGCGCGCAGCAGAGCGCGGACTCTGGGGCCGGGCCGCCGGGGCCGCCGGCTTTGGCACGGTCGTGGACCCTCCCCGCCCCGCCCCTGGTTCTCTTCTTCTACCCCGCCACTGCTTTGGCAACAGCGCGCACACTGAATAGACGATGTGAACAAGACTCCGAACAGGAGAAACGCCGGTTTCAACGAGGTTACATGTTTTCAAATTCCGTGGACGCCGCGAAGTTCCTTCACTGGTTCTAAGATTCTGCAGCACGAAATAAGGCTTCAAGATTCTCTCCTCTGCCACGGCGCCGTGACCCCTGGGTGAGGTGGCTGGGGTTGTTTTTGCTCAAACTTGAGCCTTCTTCCCTCCCCGTCGCTCCCCCCGGCCGCGTCTCTTCCATTAACCCTCGCTCTCCCCGGAGCGCGCCGGCCTCGCCTTGCGTCGCCTTGCGTCGCCTCGCCTCGCCTCACCTCGCCTGCGGGGCATCATGAATTTGCAAGCGCGAACCCCTGCTAGCGGCTCGGTGCGGTGCCCAGCGCGCCAGGCGCCGAGCGCCGAGTGGCGCAGAGCTACCCCTTCTGGAGGAACGGATCAAGCGAGGCGGCCCTGGCCGTCCATTCGAAAACACCGGTGCGGCTGCCTCGCCAGCAGCGCGGCCGAGCGCAGCAGTCCGCGTTTCGAGACAAGAGGTGCGCTCTGGCGGCGACGGGCCGCGTCTCTCTCCGCCCCTCGCCTGCGACACAACAAGTGGGCGAGGGACAGCGCCGCGCCGCCAGACCGCAGCGCAGCACGCGTGCCGGATGGGTTGCCTACCCGGCAGGCGCGGACGCCCGAACGTCGTCGACGTTGGAAGGGTTGCCGGCCGGCAGGCGCTGAGGCCGGGTCTTTCATCGTTTATTCCGGAAGAGGGTCTTGATCGGGCTTTGACCCTGCCGCCTGCTGCTCCAGCGCCGCTCCAGCCAACGAGTGCCTCGTTCAAGAGGAACCGATCAAAGGCGCTGCCGGGCCGGAGGGCAGCCGGAGGGCGCTGGCCTCCTCGGCCAGCCCGAGTAAGTCCTCGCCACAGTACCCGGCAGCCCGGCACCCGGTTCGAGGGCCGTGGGGATTAAGCAGCGAGCCCACAGCCCCCGCCCACCCTTCGCCATCACTGCGGTGTAGAGAGTCGTTAGCGTTGGCCTGTGGAACCGGGTGACCAGCGTTTGACTCCGAGTAGTTCTCTAATTTTCTAAAGTCAGTCCGAGAGAACATACCTTAAAATTTTGCTGCGGCGGGCCGTTTGCTCTGTAAGCTTAGTCCCATATACATTGCACAACCACTTTTTTTTTTAAATCGTGTCCAGAAAGTCGTGTCTTAGCCCTACAGTGAAAGACTACGTAGATGTCATTCCGGTGTGTATATTTTGAAGGTTTATTACTGCCTGGGACTTTGTGGTGCTTCTAGCGGTCTATCCCTGTGGGGGCCGGGGAGGGCCGGGGGCGCTGGGCCCATAGTGCGGTGTGTGGCCGCGCTCCCACGGCGAATGGACCCTCCCTGGAGCCAAGCCCTCCCCCTCCCTCTCCCCGTGTGTGCTTTGTCCAGCCACAATAACCGTCCCCGGGTTCCACGGTTCCACCTGGTTGACTTCCTCGAGGTCCCGCGACTGGTCCCGGCCGGTGGAGCCAGCCCAGCCACCCCGCCGCCGTGCTATTCTTAGCCCCAGCACCGGTCCAGGCCGAGCCAGGCCGCTCCGGTCCCGGAGGCCCCGCGCCGTTCCGGGCTCCGCTCGCTCCGCTCCCCGAACGGACGCGACGCGCTCGGGATGCTGCCGAGGGAACATCGGCTTTCGGGGCGGGGCGCGGCGGGGCGGAGAGGGTGGAGCTGTGCGCTCAGAACCCCGCATCTGGACGAGGCCCCAGCGCAGTTACGAGGGGCGGTGGCGGAGCGGCGCGGTCAGGGACTCTCTGCCGCGCTAGCTAAAGCTAGGGGCCGTTGGGGATGTTGCGGCAGGCGGCGCTGGAGGGGGTGGTTGCCATGGCAGCGTACCTGTTGCCCAGCCCTGCTAGCCCTGCCAGCCCTGACGCAGTGCCGTTGAGGATGCCTGTGACGTCACTGGGCCCCGGCGGCCCCGGCGGTCCCGGCCGCGGATGAATGAAACTCTGACGTCACGCGGGAAAGGCGGAAAGTGGGGAGGGGGATGGGAAACTCGAAAGAGAGTGTGTTTGTCCAAGCCCGGCCCCACCCAAGGCCACTACGCACCCTGAGCCACCCCCAGGCCACCCGCGGGCCACCCGCAGGCCAGGACTACGCGTCCACGCTCGCCGAGTGCCGCCACCGCTGCCACACTGCCACGGCGACGTCACTGCCATTCGAGAGTCACGTGCAAGGCGTGCACACACGTGCAGCCCGCGTGGGCGCGTCCCACCGGCAGGCCAGGAGCACTAGCTTAGTGACCCTAGAGCGGCGTTCCGCAGTCGAGCCGAGCCGGGCCGTGCACGCGCGCCGTTCCGGCCGCCATTCATAAAGGCTGTTGCGGAAATGAAAAATGAAACGAGGTCGAAGGGGAGAGTGCCGTGTGGCCGTGTGGCCGCGTGGGTGGTCGGGGCGTCTACCCGGCCGGAAGCCTGGAACGCTGGAGCTGGAGGGCTGGAGGGCTCGAGAGCTGGAAGGGGATCAAAAGCAGCCGGCTAAATGCAGAGCCTCTGAGCTGGGACGGCAAATAATGCAGGCGCTACCCCGGCGCGTGGCGGCCTGGTGGTGGGGCTGGTGGTGGGGCTGGTGGTGGGGCTGGTGGTACGGCTGGTGGTGGGGCCGCATGAATGAAGCAGCCCTGCTAGCGTAGCCCCCACCGAGCACTACACCCCCGGGAAGGGCCCCGTTCACGGCCCCATGTCACTTTTCCCCTCCCCTAGGGTGGGGGTGAGCCTGCCTGGCCGGCCTGGTCGGTCTGGTCTGCCATGCGAGACAAGTGGCACGTGTCAGGCCTTGGACCCAGGCGACAGGGTGGTTTTGGTCGCTCTGTCTCTCTCGCTCACATGCGAGGCGCCCCATGAGCGCAAGAGAGACAGCACGACTCATAATAGAGCGTTCTGGGGTAACCAACTCAAGATAATCAGTGTACGGCGTATTGGTAATCAGTGAATTAATCAAAATAATGGCCTCACTATCATAATCATACTTTTAGAAATTCAATCGCCTTTTGACCAACTTTGAAAGGCGCCGGCTCCCAAACCAGCTGCGGTCAAAGCCTTTCCGAGGTGGGCCTTGAAAGAGTAGGGTCGAAAGAAGACCAGGGCGTTGAGGGAGGCCTTTGACCGCAGCTAGATTGGACGCAGTGGCCGCCCAAAGTCAGCAAAACCGGCTTCTTTCGGAAATTTATTCAATTTTTAATCATTTTTGTGAGGCCACTGCTCCGAAACTAGCTGCGGTCAAAGCCTTTCCGAGACGGGGCATGAAAGAGTGGGGTCTGAAGAATACTGGGGCGTTGAGGGAGGCCTCTGACCGCAGCTAGATTGGACGCAGTGGCCGCCCAAAGACAGCAATATTAGCTTTCGGTTGCGTTTCTCCGCCGTCGCGTCGCGGCACCCTCGACGAGGAGCCGAGCCGCGCCACCACTGTACAGCTCCGCGATCGGAAAACAGTTGTCGAACGTAATCGCCCTGGCGAGATAGCCGAGGGCCGGAAACGGGCGAGCCAGATTGAGGTAGACGCTGGCGCTGCTCGCGTATCCGCCCAACCCCGCGGACGCCAAATCGCGGCGTGGGATCACCGGGACCCTCCAGGGCGAGGCGGCGACGCGGTGAGGGGAGGCCTTGGCCGGCAGCTTAGATTGGACCCACCCTGCCCCCCAAACGTCATCAATGCCCCCCTTCCGTTCGGCCGGGTGCTTCAATTTTAATCCCCTTTTGTGAGGCCCGCTCCGGAAAAGGCCGGTCAAACCGGTACCGAAGACGGGGATGAAGAGGAGAGTGTACTCGATTGGACATCCCTGGGGCGTTGAGCGGACTGTCGTTGCGGCACAAAGATTGGGAGAAACGGGATTTGTTGCGCGGAAAAAAGCGAAATTGCTTTCGGTTGCGTTTGTTCCGCCCCCGGGGTCGCGGGCCCCCCCGACTCGGTCGCCGAGCCGCGCCACCCCCTGAGGGCTCCGCGAATCGGAAACATTTGGGGGTCGGAACGGGGTAATGGCCCTGGCGGGCAAGCCAAAGGGCAGTAAACGGGCGAGCCAGAAAAGAAGGTAACGGGGCGTTTGTGGTGCGTTTACTTCGCCCAACCGTTGACAAAAAATGGGGTGAGAAACAATCGGACTGCCCCAAAGGGCATAGACGTCACGGGTGAAGGGGGAAAAGTCCTGGGCCAGGCATGCGTGCGATGGGAAGGAGCCCCCCGCCACCCTGGTTCCCCCATCAATTTCCTTTTCCCCGCCGGCCGGGTGCTTCCCCCATGCCCCCGCCGGGCGGGTTCCAGGAAGGGCCGTCAGGGTACCGCAATCGACGGGACCCCGCCAGGACGCCGAGCGACGCCGAGACTGTCAAAGCTGCTGCCGCCACGCCCTAGCGCGCCAGGCCGGGGGCCGGGGGACGTCGGAGCTTAGACGGGGACAGGGCGACGTGCGACAGCATCCCCCGCGTCCCCCGCCTCGGCTGTCTTGGCAGCGTCGGCTTGTCGTCAAGGCGGCAGAGCGCCCGGCGGGTAGGCGACGGGGCCGCACTGCAGTTGCGCTGGTGGCCTATCCCGCAGACATAAGGCGCTCGCCTCCGCGGCCGAGGCGCGACGTATCGGCATCGGCCGGGGAACTTGGCCAACTTTGCTGCCTTGGGCCTCCGCGGGCTGCACAAATGGGGCCATTATGCAGTGGGCTGGGGGCTCAATGGGGGCGGCCGGGCTTGCAGGGAAGGAGCCGGCACTGCATGGCGCAGCATGGCTGTGTGCAGCGTGGGAAGTTCATCCGACAGACTGATTCCGAGTCTTTTCGTCACTCTGTCTCCCTACACGCCCTTGTGAGTGCAAGAAAGACAGAACGACGAATGCGACTCCCGGAATCAGTCCCGCAGGCCGGGGTGGGGGCGGCGGGCGGGTTCCTTGCCGACGGCCGAGGGAAGCAACTGCCGCCGCCAGCGCCGCACTTGCGCCGCTCTGCACCGACACTGCCTCGGCAGACTGTCTCGGCAGACCGTCGTTCCGTCGTTCGACAAGGCCGGCGTGGGTGGGGCCGCCGGGCCGCCGGGCATCCCCGCAACGCGACGCGACGCAACGCCGCGCCCATAACTGTTTGTCACCACGGCGTCGTCGCGTCGCGCGGATGCGCCAGGAGGCCGCGGGGTCACGGACGCGCCAGCGAAATGCCAGCCGAAACGAGCCGAACTGCAGGCTGTGGTCGCTCCGTCTCTCTCGCACTCACGGGGCGCCTGGCGTTTCTTGAGGGTGCGAGAGAGAGAGACAGAGAGGCCACTGCATCCCCGCGGAATGCCTTCCACGGCGCCGCTGGCGTGGGCGACCAATGGCAGCGCGCGGTGGACGTGCAGTGCAGGTGCACGCCAGGACCGCCCGGACGCCCCCTTCCCCGGCGTGACCTGCTTCTGCTTCGGGTAATGAAATTCCTGGTCGATCCGTCGCCGTGGCCGCAGCGCCGCGCCACAAGCCACAGCCTCCAGGTGCCGAGGCGTAGGAAGTGACTGGCAGCACCGCAATCACGCCGCGTGTCCCATTCACCATTCTGCTCTAACCCACATCCGAGATCCCTGCTCCGAGATCCTAGACCTACCCCCGCCCCTCCCCTCCGAGCGAGCGCTGCTGAATGGACGCCGCGCCGCGCCGCGGGCCTCAATGAAGGGGAGGGAGCGCCGCGCGTGGCTCCGCGTGGCTCTGACGTAGGCGTTGGCGTTACTCGCCCTCCATTCATGGATCCATCCCCATCCCCCCACAGTGCAGCCCCGGCCCGGCACTCCGGCAGCCCGCCAGGTCGACACGTGTCTAGGCTGCAGAGCCAGAGCACTGCAAAGCCCGCCTGCCCTGGGCAGCCCTGGGCTGTCCCGCCAAGCGCGGCCAAGCATGGCGAAGCGCGCCCCTCTCGCCGTGCCCTCCGAGGGAGGCAAAGCCTGCCCCCTCTGCCGCCCCCTCGCGCGTCACTGGGCCGGGCCGCGCAGGCCGACTGGCAGGAGGCCGTGGAGGCACTCAGCGTGCATGATGCCTAATGCAGGCACGTGGACAGGTGGACGGCTGCCTGGTTATTCATCCCCTCGGCGGCGTGGAAGTGGACGGGACAGGCAGCTCGGCCGGACGGCACGCGGACGGCACGGCCCCGACCCACTTCCGCCAACACGCCGCCCACCTGCCTCCGCCTGGCTCACTGCATCTCCATTTCCTCACATTTCCCTGTCCAACTCGAAGTATTCCCCCGGCTTTTTTGCGCCCACACGCGCCGCGATTTGGATATCCAAAGTGACGTAGCAGATATGGGAGGTGCTTTCGCTGAATCTTCGATTTTCCCTGAGGCTTGTGCTGAACTCCCCTACATTTTTCGACGCTCCTACCCTTATTTTGTTTCCCTGAATTTTCCCCGATCGACGACCATGTTGTTCTGAAAGCGTGTCCTTCTCCGCTCCCTGATCGCCCTGAGGCAAAGACCCAACCGGTGTGTGTCCACTTTTTCCACCTGGTGGCAGCTGGTTGCGAACCGCGGCTATGGCAATCGAGCACAAAAAGCAGCCCCGAGCGTGCATCAACCCTTGATGGTCCACTTCCCGGAAACCGGTAATGAAAAATGTCCCCCTCCGGCATGAATGTGGCTGCTGGTGCCACCGGCCATGCGGAGAAGACGAAGCACTTGGTGGCGCACTCTGTCGGCTTCGCGCGGCGGCACTATCGATCTCAGGCCCGGCCGCGCCATGGCCGCGCCCCGCCCCGGCAAGGCTAGCCTCGCGAGCGGCGCCCCCAGCCCCAGCGGCCCCAGCCCAGCCGGCTTGACGGTGGGCTGTCTCAGCCCAGCGGCGTCCTAGCCTCGCACCAGGCCCGTTCGGCCCGCCCGGGGAGGATTCTGAGACAGGTGGACGCCCGAGAAGCTGCTGTCTCCCTGCATTGAGAACGGCGCCCTAGCCTCGCGCCAGGCCCGTTCGGTCCGCCCGGGGAGGATTCTGAGACAGGTGGCCGCCCCACAGTGGGCCAGCCAGAGGACCGGAGCAGGCGGCCAAAACTCTAGACGCGTTTGGAGCTCCAGAGTCGTTAAATGGGACTCGAACCGAACGTGTGACCCCACCAATGAACTGCTCTCCGAACGAGGAATCCATTGGTGGGGTCACACGTTCGGT
Organism: Thrips palmi; assembly: GCF_012932325.1. Lineage (NCBI taxonomy): Eukaryota > Metazoa > Arthropoda > Insecta > Thysanoptera > Thripidae > Thrips > Thrips palmi. Next base: position 9,730,768 of record NW_023144624.1, on the reverse strand, counting down.
TCGAGTCTTGTTTAGCGACTCTGGAGCTCAAAACGCGTCTAGAGTTTTGGCCGCCTGCTCCGGTCCTCTGGCCCACCGTGCGCCCGGAGAAGCTGCTGTCCCCCTGCATTGAGAACGGCAGCCCCAGCCAAGGCCTCGGCCCGACGGGCTCCTCGTAGGCGTGCTTCTGCTTTCACTTGCGCTTGAGAAAACACCCAGGCCCCGGCATGCCCGGCCCGGGCCGAGGCCCCTTACCAATCTCCGCTTGCTCCGCTCCTCCAAGGACGCCGCCAGGCCCGCGAGGCCCGCGAGGCCCGCGAGGGCGCATCTGCATATTGAGCCCCGCAGCCCGCGCAGCCCGCGCAGCCCGAGCCGCTGGCACGTGAACAAAGCACGCCGTCGCCGCGGGGCGCCGCAAGGCGGAGGGAAGCTCGACGAGGCTGGAGCTGGAAGCAGGGAACGAAACCGACTTCACGCCCTACGGTGGGGCGCGGCCACACACCGCGCCCTGGAGCAGGGCACTGCCGCAACCTGTTGGCGGTAGTAGTTTCATTCAAAACAGTGGTTCGTCGCTCCGTCTCTCTCGCACCCCGACGCAACGCGACGCCCGTCCTGGGGTGTGAGAGAGACGTAGCGCGGCTCGAAATCGGCTTGCGTGAAGGACCTGTTGGCGGGCCCGCGCCTGCTCCGCAGCAATAGCGGCTTGTTCCCTCCGCCTTCCTCTGGCTCTCCACCAGGCAGGCAGCAGACTGACTGCGAGAGTCGTTTCCGCCATCCTGTCTCCCCCGCACCTACACGGCACGCCCCATGGATGATAGAGAGACAGACAGATGAAAACGACTCTCGGAATGTCTGCTGCACGCCGGGGGTTGTTGTTGGACATGCCTGTCTCTTGTCTGCTGACGTTTGACCTTCCGCCCCGAGTCCCAAGTCCCTCGCGACCAGGGGGACGGCAGTCATTGAGGACCAGCGTTGCCAGGGACAACGGACTAGAGTGGCGGCGACGCCGCCGGGCCGCCGGCACACGCACACACACTGCGATTGAGGGAGCGACTGCCTCGGACAGCTGTGGTCTAGCCCGCAATGGTAATGGTAACGGTCCAGCGAGGGTCGGCCACGCGCACTGCGGGCGAGCGTCGCGGGCCTGCCTACCCCGCCATTCACAGGCTGACTCTTGACTTGCCTTAAGAGGCTAGACCACAAATAATCGTGCTGAGGCCCCGACGCAACCAGCACCACCGTTTTAGTCAGGGTCCTTCTTCCAGAGACAGAATTGAACCCGGAAACAGGCTTGAATTGCATTCTGAAGCTCAAGTAGCGCTTCGTGGCCTTTCCCTCCGAGCCTCACCCCACCTGTTCCAGATGCCGTCCGTGCGTGGGATGCGGGGATACCCCTCGCCTCCCGGTAAAGGACCCCAGCGAGCGCAGAGTATTGCCGACTGAGGACAGAGTGCTGGTCCATGTGAACTCGTTGAATTGGTATGGCTTTGTCAGATGGTCGTTGCCCCGCCCGGCACGCCAACTTCCTTTACATTGTTTTCAACCGTGTTGCGATATGATTTGACATAGTAGGGTACACGTTTGAATTTGCACCAATGCGTATTTTTCAGTGTGAGGTGCGCATGATTTCATTGTATTGTGCATATTTTCGACATTAAGTGCTTCACGCACGCGTGATTCATCGGAAGGCACGATGAATTTTACCGTTGCACTACGTAATCATTTCATCGTGTAGGGAATTTTATACTCCCACCAGAAAACGGAGACATCTGAGTCCTTCGTTTTCTGGTCGGTGAGTGTGCGAGGACTCTCAATGCCTCTCGGGACGACAGACGACGAGAACGTGGCTCCCGTGCGGGTTCCGTGACAGGTTCGTTTCCGGCCTCGTCTCGCTGGGTGCCGGTGGTGCCGCCGGCCTGTGCTCGGGGCCAGGCCGGCCAGGCAGGAGACGGTCGGGCCGACGTCAGGCTGAGGCGGTGACGTCACGCCCCGGCGGCCAGGCCTGGGCCAGGCCCACCCCTTGAGACTAGGCCCTTGCGGTGAGGCCCTACGTCACACGGCGAGCGCTGCTCCAGCGCCGCAGCAGCCCCGTTTCCATGGCGACGCCACCAGGCACCCGCCCCTCCCCAGGAAACTCTGCCCTCTGATTGGCCCGCGGCCACAGGGTTGACGTCATTCCAGGACGGGCGGCCAATCACGTGCCGAGAAAGGGAGCGCCGCACCACCACGCACCTCGCACGGCGCGGGAGGGGAGGGGTGGCGCTGGATGTGTGTCCGTGTCCGCCCTGTTCTGAACCATTTGTGGGGTTTCCCAGAAAACCTTTCGGGCCCATGTAGTGTCGAGGGATGGGGGATGAAGTAGAGAAATACGCCTTGGTATAGGTAGAAACATTTATTATAAGTGATGAAAAAAAAGCACAGGTAACTATGAACAAGGTGAATTTGGTTGGAGTGCAAGGAAACCAGTGGACCCAATTCTTCAATCACAAGAATAAGCATAAGCAACACCTATTCAAGGAATGAATTTCCTTATTGATGAAAATAAATTGCTATGAGGCTCCTATAACCTTATGACTAAAGTCCATGATTTAAATACTTTAATTTATCTACCAATGGAAATAGATCGATACCTCATGTTATGATCAGACCATAATGCAGTTAGACTTATAAAACTCACGAATGCAAATTAAAGATAAATGAGAAAAAATTGGGACTTTGGGTTGCAACATCTATCAGCCTAAATATAACATGGTCCACATTTCGCTCATACGTAGTCACCATGCAGTCAACTCGTACAGATCTGTGCACTTAAAATTCTTGCGGCAAGATTTGCACTCTGAATAATTAAAACTTTATCGTGCAACACACAAACACAAGACTTGCACTCACACACGCACACTATCAAGCATTCACCTCCTGCACCACACAAGGTACTTGAGAAAATAATGGAACTCTGCAAATTAATGATGACTGAATGAAGTGACATGTTGAGTGGCAGGAAAAATTATCTGAAAATAAACTTTTAGTAGATCCGGCTAATATCTACCATACCAATAACTACCTGATACAGAAAAATAACACTCACCCTCAATTTTGTTAAAGTATAAGGCTCGAGGTCAACATTAATCAGTCTGCTTAATAACCATAAACAAAACTATGTTCTAAATTACATGTATTCAACAGAAGTTTTGTATTGAACAAAATATCTAACTAAACAACCAACCTCTAAAATTTTATCTGCAGAATGTGATGGCCACACTGATCAACTCCTTAACAACCAGTGCAAAATGCTGATAGTCTTTGACAGAAATCAAACAATAGTGTTAATTTGACATCAACAATCATGGGTGGACCAAGCACAGCTGAGATGTCATATTCACACTACTGCAAATTTCCTGCAAAGGGAGTCATGGGTACTATCAATCTGTTACACCGGTTGACCCTCATCAGCCAAACATAAGTATCAAAATAACTAGCTTTATCGCATTCACACAGCATGTAAAACCTCAACAGTGTAGACAAACCAACAAGGCACATCATGCAGCTGAGTCTAAGGTATCTTTTTTTTTTAAATGGGGAAAATCTTTCCTTAGATGAACAATAAACGAGCGAGAGTAGTGAGACAGTCTCATCGCACAAAATCCTTCAAACTATACGCTCAGATGGAAACGTCCTGTTCTGCTCCTGCTCCTGGGCTGTTGTGTGGCTTATTGAGCTTTAGGCTGTCTTCTAACTGCCTAACCTGCCTGCCTGCCTGACTCCATGAACTACCTATGGCAGCAAACGCAAACATATATTAGTCACACCTACAGTCTAGTTGGAAAAATTACAACATGGCGATCAGCCACTCAGTCTCTTGCCTCTCGCATTTATTACATTATGGCTTGTATAGGTACACGCTAATGCAATAAAGCATGTTTCAGTACAGTGAGCAGCTACCTAAAGGGCAGTTAAATCAAGCCACACGTGAGGAGCAGTAGGAAACACAATTTAGTTTTAGCAACAAATGGTGCTCTCCAAACTGTCTGTAATGGCCCCTATTGATAAGAAAAATTTGTGGTATAGTTCAATTTGGAGAAACTGTACTGAAAAGTCTGAGAACTCAGGCTGAGTGCAAAAGTTACCTTAATCTAAAAATGAGAACAAGTCCTAAGTAAGATTCACTAGAAAGATTCACTACTAAGAGCTAATATGCAAGTTGTAATTTTCATTCAGGAAGATGTTCTTAAATCAAGTGATCAGTGATAATGATCAATTTATAGTACTAGTATGAAAGTAGAAGAAAGTAGCCCAATTAGAGGAAAACTCATGGAAATGCAGCTGTTTTGTGTAATTGTCCCACCTGACAATTGCCTTTCACTCTACAAGTAAAATTACAAAACGTGCTCCCTGGGATGTGATTTATGGAAGCCTGTCCAAAGACCAGAATTTGCAACTAGTGAATTTACTTTCTGCTGGGCTTTTAAATTGTTAATGACAAAAATAGAAATAGTCTGTACAACCCTACAAACAAAAAATTTGAAATCAAACTTAAACTTGTTGAAATAAATGTTGAAGTCTAAATACTACAGCATTCAAGCTGAAAACTTTACTGCAAAGATAGACAGATAAAACACAACACATTTAACTGTTCAAAATGTTATGTGCAGGAAAAGGTGTGAAATTAAGCAGGTTTGCGGCAAATGACACATGGCATGCACCATAAGCATTAACATTTCCAGGTTGAGAGGAAGGAATAACTAAAATGCTCACCACCCTGTAAATGCAACTCCCAGCATGAGAGTTGATAACTACAGGCTGAAAATTATACAGAATGAAACAGATTCCCAAGTCATTATGCATCACAGACAGGAAAAGAGAACAAAGAATTCTAGAGAAAGTGCCAAGCTGAATGTTAACTTTGCAAGAATTATTGTTTCTTAAGAAAATTCATCAAAGATGCTAGGTTTATATAGAAAATTCTACATCTGCACTAGCCTGAGCATACTGCCAAAAGTGTGGAAATAAGTCTACAGAAGAACAAATCAAAAGAATGAGTACAAAAACAACCCACTAACTTTAGCATTGTCAAGAATGCCACACTGAGCCCTCCAAGCCACCAAAGTTTACTGAGAAAAAACAAAAGTGACCACTGTCCAACCCAACATGCAAGCTAAAAATAAATTAAATCCTTCAATCTGGTTTGCCACCAAGTACCTTACTTGCCATCCACTAACAGAATTCAACATCAGTTCACACACATCACTTCAAAAATTACTTACCAAAGAAGCAGCCACTAGTAGCGACGTCCACCGCCATATCCTCCGCCAGAACCGCCGCCATAGCCTGCAGACGTCCAGAATCATTGTAGAACATTCGCACCACAAACCATGAGAAAAACAAACAATTTGAAACTGAAATACACTTACCTCCACCTCCGCTGCCACCTCCGCCGCCACCACCACCGCCGTAGGGTTGACTGCGGTTGGAGGAACCGTAGTTGTTCCTTACTGGACCACCGCCATAGCTCTGTTGATAGTTGTCATATCCTCCTATAAGCAAATAAGCATGAATGAAAAACAACTAGCAAATTTAACAAACTTGCACATCCGGAAAATAAAGACTTCTAACTTACCCCCTCCATAGCCACCGCCGCCACCTCCTGACATGCCACCGCCCCAACTCTGGTTACCACCCTGGCTGCCCCATCCACCTGACTGGTTGTCCCATGGGCCCCCTCCATAGCCACCCTGGTTGCCTGAAATGAAATTATATTTTAATGTCAGGTGAGAACTCGCGCAAGGACATTCATGGTAGATCCTGAAGAACCAAAGAGTACTCACCCCAGCTGTTGCCGCCGCCGCCACCGCCGCCTCCCCGGCCTCCCCAGCTGTCAGTGTTTCCCCAGCCAGAGCCAGAGCCGCCGCCGCCACCACCCCCGCGGCCTCCGCCTCCGCCACCGCCTCCCCTAGGGCCGCCTCCCGACTGCAGTTCCGCCCTGCTGATGGCTTTCTTCACGTCCACCGTGTGTCCACAGACAGTGTGATTCTTGTGGAGTACACATTTGTCGACTGCATCATGGTCGTCATACTCAACAAAGCCAAAGCCTCGTTTCTTGCCGGTTTCTTTGTCGAGGACGATGCTAACTTGCTGAACATTACCAAACTGACTGAAGTAACTGCGGAGGTTATCTTCTGTGTGAGCATCTTTGACTCCGCCCACAAACAATTTCTTCACAGTGGCACCAGCCTCTGGCCTGCCAATGTCCTGCAAAGAGTTAAATATGTAAATGAGAAATGTATGAAAATGCATGGAGAAATAGAGGACTTGGCCCGGGTAAAAGAAGAAAAAGAATATTCCCGGACTTGGCAGACAGTCTCTTCAGCAGACAGAGGCCGGTTGGTGACACATTTAGCTTGGGCCAAGTCCTCTGCAAGGGAAGCATTGAAATTGATGACAAACCTCTCGTGGCACAGCTCGTTTTGATTCAACTTCTCGTCCATCAATTTTATGAGGTCTTGCATGCATTGCTGCATCAACCATATGAGCTTGTGCATATGTAATAAAGCCAAATCCACGGGATCTAGAGAGAAAAAGGGGCAAGAAGACTTTGTTAAGATAGTACTTGGAGGCTATTAAGAAACTGAGTAACTCCTGTGAAGATGCTAACCTTCGCGTTTTCGGATCCTTCATAACAACAACATCTACAACCTCGCCCCATTGTTCAAAATATTCTTTCATAGATTCATCGGTAGTGCGGTAGTCCAATCCTCCAATGAACAGCTTACGCAGCTGTTCAGGCTCAGACTTTCCCTCCTGGAAAGAACAGAAAAACACCATGTCAGTTTTGCTTTTAAGTTTACAACACTATGCCTTTTTCAAATGTGGCCAACAGCACTCTCAAGTGTAGTCTAAAGTGAGAAGAGTAAGAGATTAAAAGAGAAGGCTTTGTGTGAAGCGAGTGAACAGAGGAGATGGAGATAGCTACTCCCCATCATTATTGGACTCCCTCCACCATGTTATTGGTGGACCTTCAGCGAGATGTATACCTATAACCTCACATTTTAAAAAATTGAATACTCTTTATTAATGATAAATTAGAGTTGTTCCTGATAATACTCTTGGTAGATATGGTATGAATCATACTGTATGGGCCGACTCAGCCAGCCTTATCATATATAAATTATCGCACCAAACCAAGAACAACATGTCAGCCTATGCTCTTGACAAGAAAAATGCAGGCCATCTCCAAGAAAAACGCATTAGACACACACTTTTGTCGAAAAGAAACGGGTCTTGCTACAGGATGTATAGCGAATAATAGGAATGGACGAACAAAACAAATTAAAATTTTGCGTCGTAGCGAAGCAAATGGTGAATACCGGCTAGGCTAGGCCAATAGGCACACACACACATGTTCGGTGAAAAACCATGAACCTAACTCACTAAATTTAAAAAAAAAGGAATCGTCGACAGTCAAATAAGGCAAAGGCCAGAAAATGGTTAAGAAAAGTTAAAGGAAGACATCTCTAAAACCATGGCAGTAATAATGGCTAGTCAGCTCGCCCCTTCGCGCAACTCTTTGCATAGGCACTGGATAACCCACACGCAAAGTAAACAAAATAGGGGATTTGTTAGCGACGCCGCAATTCACAGTGCAAGTACATACCTCTGATGCTCCCATTGTGGGGAAAGCGGGACAAAATTTGCTTACTAAAGAGCAAACTTGTCCACGTCAAAGAGCCCCAATCTTCTCACTGCCACGCCGAAACGAAACGAACGATCACCACCACCACCACACCACACACCACACCACCGGACCGGACGTAACCGGACGTCGATCCGTCGAGCCCAAGTGAGGCGAGGCTAGCTGATCCGTGTTATGAAAAATTTACGTACGCTCTCAATAGAGTGTAGAGTCCAAAAGGGCCCCTAAAGGGGAGATCCGCAAACCCGCGTTTTGACTTCTGACCGTTTTTGGGGCTCATTGACGCCCAAAAATTCCCCCATGCGTTTCCCGTTTCCGGCTTGCGTTTTAAGTTTGTCTAGAGAGCCTGAAAACGTCTAAACATTTGCATCTGCCGTTCATAACTGTTCAGTTGCCTATTTTAGAGAAATGAGGAGTTTTTGGCCTTTTCCAAGCGCCGTCAACCCCTTGATCTCAAGATGCCTCAAGCAGACGACCAAATCAAAAAAAAGCGTGGGGACGAAAAAAATGTCCGCCGTGCTTTTTCCGCTTCCGGCGTGGTTTCAAAAATTCCGTGATGAGCCTCAAAAGTTTAAACTGTCGACATGCGATATTAAAGGGAGTCTTCAAACTATTATAGAGAGTGAGGAGGTTATGGGACTTGTTCGAAGTGCTACCAGGGCTCATAGGCTTCACGAGGCCCAGAAACGACCCAACATCAAAAAAAAATTGAGGAATTACGCATGCACTTTCTTCGAGTTGAGAAGCAAAATCGAACTTTTTTCAAGTTCGCGGATCCCCCTTTGGGCCTTTAGGACTCTAATAGAGTGTGAGCCCGACTATGAGCGACGCTATTTAAAAAGCCCTCCCTCCCTCCCCTCGTTGTTTACTGTGAACTTTTGTCCAATTTTGTCACAAACAAAAAACAACAGCAATCACTACGGTGCATAGGAAATGGAGGCTTACTCACCCGCATGTGTTGGGGCTCGGCTTCGGTTATTTCCTTATGAACCCTGCCACGCTCATGATCCTCCTCGGGCTCAGCCTTGATTCTAGCTTGAAACCCTTGCTCCGGATTCTGCTGCTCAATGTCACCGAGATGCATCCCATACGCCCCATCGTCGGTGTCATCGACAGGTTCTGCCTTGACCTGGGACAGGCCCCACTCCAAGGGCTCTTCCTTGGCCCTCGCTTCTTGGCGGCCCTGCTGGCCCTGCCCATGAGCAGTGTGCTGGAGATCGACGGACGGAGGCTCTATCGCCGATGCCGATTTCTCGACAACGTCGTTGTCATTGCTTGACGCAGTCGGCTTCGGCTTCTTCCTTCCTCGCTTCGTCTGCCTGGTCCGTGCCATTTCGGTCCTGCGGTGCCGGCACGTGGGATTTTGGTTCTGGTGACTGAAGCTGCAGTTCGTGGGAGCGGAAACGTGTCCGTTTCGTTCTGACGGTCAATCGAATGCGCACACCGATTTTGCAGAGCGACAGCGACCTGACATATCCTAATATCTTGAGTCACATTTTCGGACAACCACACGTGTTCATGGGTTCATGGTGACTGTTCTGCTTCCGGGCTCCTGATTGGTCCTCATTTCACCGTTGTAGTCTGCTAGCATTTTTGTTTTTGTTTTTGTTCTTTATGTCCGGCTGCCAAGTGTCAGTTCAGTGTTTGTCAACAGAAACCGTCATTGTGGGTGACAATGATGTAAATTTGCACAATTATATTTCCTGTTTAGATATTATTTTGCTGAAATCAGTATAGAATAGCATTGCTGGTGTTCAATTTACCTCTTTATCTTCTCATCATGGTACGTATACTTGGTTGAGTTAAGGTTATTGTTCATTGGCTCAAGTTTAGTTCTGTTAATTCAAATGTATCTGTTTATTTATTGGGATAAGACTGCCTTTAGTTTTTGTTATTGTGTGTTCTTTTCTTTGCAATGTAGGATATGTCAGCATTTTCTGATGACAATTTCAATGCAAGGGATTGGATAAATACTACGTTTAGGTCACCTGAAGTTAAAGAAAATCGAGATGTAAGTAGGTTTGGTATCATGTGAGCCAGTCTCCTTTCTTTCATTGGATTCAAAAATATGTTTCAATATTTTCTTTTTCTTTGCAGGTATTTGCATCATCTCTGGTTATGAAACTACAACTCTACGTTCAACAAGTGAACAGTTCATTAGAGGAAACTAGCCAGCAGGTAAGCATCCACTATCGCATTGAAACATGAAATGAGCTATTTCATTGATGAGTACTCTTTTTGCAGGTTCTACAAAGTTTACCGCGCGTGATGCGTGATACTGATATTCTTCAACAGGAAGCATTAATGCTCCGAGAGAAAATGAAAACGGTCCGAGAAGAAATGTCTAAAGTTCAGAGTGACACTGGGGAGTCACTAGCAACACTGGAGCACATAGACCAATTAAAAACACGGCTCCAAAAAGCAAAGCAAGCATTGCATGAAGCAGACAATTGGTCTTTATTGGCTGCTGATCTTGAAGAGGTATTTTTTGTCATACATGTTCTGAACCAATAACTCATTGGAAAATTATAATTGGTATTAATGTATCAGGTATTTGAATCGGGAGATATTGAAAGTATGTCGTCAAGACTAACCAAAATGCAGCAATCGTTGGGGGCCTTGACAAGTGTGCCTGACTATGAAGAACGACGATTGCAGTTGGAAGGGCTCAAAAACCGTTTAGAGGCAATTGCAAGCCCTCGTCTTGTTCAAGCTTTTACATCTGGCTCCATAGGTTTGTGTGTTACGAGATTGAACAATGTAGAATTTTAAGCGCTGATCCAACAAGGTTCATGAGTATTGCGTTCTATGATTTCTGCAGATCAGTCCCGTGTTTATGTTCGTATTTTTGTTAATATGGATCGCTTGTCTCAACTTCTCAAATACTACCATAAATGTCAAAAGGGAATTCTTCTCCAGCAGTGGAGGACCATTGTTGATATTGAACAGGATGAAGGAGTAGTTCATCTATTAAAATCGTGCTATGAAATGTTCTTGGCTGCCTGGAATGATCAGGTTGGTTACCGAGTTGAACCAGCAAAGGCTGCTGTTTCTTCATACTTCATGCCAGATTTTATTTTCCTGTTATTGATATCACGTTGCAGGTAAAATGGTGCAGCCAAGTTTTTACATCCATCCCTCCCCCATCGATATTGGTTGATTTATTTTCGGATACTCTTGCTTCCTTGGAGCCAAGCCTCAATAGCTGTTTTGATGGTCCACTAAAGGAGGAAGCAGATCCACTTTCTTTACTTTTAGAATTGAGTCAGTGCACTCAGCAATTTGTGGCAAACCTCCAGGCTACCATTGAATCATCCAGTCAAGGTGAATTATGTCACTCAATTTATCAGAATCTCTGGTTTAAAAAAAGAAATGTATTTATTATTTATTGACATTTCCCTACCGGTATCTCAGGAAAATACTCAGTGCCTGATGAGAAAATACTCACGCTTGCTCGGTCTGTGTATCACACTTGGATCCCATATGTAAAACAATATTCAAAACTGGAATCAGAAAACCTAAAGAAGCAAATGTCCTCAAATATTGTGCCTCAAGAGGACCTTGCAGAAACGGTACAATCATTGGGTTTGTCGGTGACAAGTGCAGTGGGAACTATGACTGATGCCCAGAAGCGCTGCTTTCAGCTCAGTCATGGGTGTGCATTTATTGGATTACTCAAGGCTATCAAGGTAACTGTGATTTCAATGTGTGAAAAATATTTGATCTGTAATAATTTTGTTTTAAGTGCATTCATTTAAATGAAAAATTTATTTCTTACAGTCATACTTCAATAATTATTTAGAGCAGTTCCAAACTGCTCTAAAAAGACTCGATAAACAAAAGGGAAATGGTGAAGATTGGAACATGTTCCAAATGTGCCTTTCTCTTCTACAGGGTGTAGGTAAGGATACCTAAGGATACAATTATGAAACTTTAACTTGTTGCCTTTGTTCCATTACTCATGCACAATCTCTATCTAGGCCAGTTACTAAGTGAAGTTCGCCATCTGGACAAAGAACTATTGCAAAGCCTTCTTAACTCCACTAAAACATTACCAGATGAAAAATCTAGCCCCTTTACAAATTTTAGGCTGTTACTTTTAGATGAAACTGGCCGTAAGGAGTTTGATCTTCTTTTGAAATCATTCCAAGAAGGTGATTACTTAAGATTTTGCTGTTTTATTATTTTTAACAAAATTGATGATGTTTGTGTTTTTGATACAGTTACATTTCTGGTTGGTTTCCAGGTCAAGAAGAGTATGTTTTAAAATCAGTTTTAGGTGCAATTGAAAAACTTTGTGGAGATGTGCATCGCACAACATTTGCAGTTATTCTTGCTCCAATAACAGTGCAGTTGAATCTTGTTCAAAGTGCTCCTGCTTGGTGTGCATCTGTTGCAAAATCACCAGTCACGTTAACTCTAGACCTGCCTGATTACAGTTTTGCTCCACAAGAATATATAACTCAGGTGTGAAGCAAATGTATTTTATTATTATTGTTATTATAAAATTTTTCTTTTGTTACAAGACTGTGAAAATTGTGACAAAATGTTTATTACTGTATTGATTTTGTATTTGCTTTAAAGATTGGTCAATATCTGATGACCTTACCTCAACATCTGGAGCCTTTTCTTTTGCGTGACAATCCAGCCCTTACTCTGGCACTAAGTGTTGCTGTTTCCGAGGAAGCTGGGGGAAGTGCAGATTTACTACTGGCTGGAGTTGCTCGCACCACATGTCTCACATATTGTGACCGCATTTTAGGCATTTCCCAGCTCACATCAAGTGCTTGCAAACAGTTAGCTACAGACATAGGTATTTATTTCATATTGGAAGTAATTAGGCTACGCTTTTGGGGTTCTATTTTTTTACTTTTTTAAACATATTCCATTTTATTTTTTTACAGATTACCTCGGGAATGTACTTGAGGACTTGGGCCTGGGTCTTTCTGATCAGCTTTCTCAATTATCCAATTTACTACGAATTCCTGCGGACGAATATCAGTCTCAAAGTTCTGGATGCCAACCCAAGCTTGTTGCAGCAGTTCGTCAAATGCGTGAAATTACTACAAGTTAATGAAGTCCTGTTGATGTATTAATCTCACTTATGAAATGTTTTAACTGATTATCAAGTGTTACCCATTTCCTTGGACAGGAAAATTATATTTCATACCCCTGTTCTTTCATTGTTCAATAAATTCTATAATCTTGTTAAACTACGGTATGCTCAATTTTTTATAATTTTTTAAAAGTTTTCCAGAGCTTTCTTCTATTCTCACTCACACAACTCACTATGCACCATCCTTTCCCAAGTATTCTTTTATCAATCTTTTCTCAGTCAGTAGATTGTCTCAGCAGTTATGTTGATTATCTTCCTAATTACTCTGGCTCGCGTAAAACCTGAGGGGAATGACATGGAGGTTTTGATAAGAGATAAGAGAAACTTGCCGGCGTGCCGGCCATCGATTCGAAAGCGGGTCACGGAAGTGGTTGGAGAGGAGAGGGGGGGGGGGAGGGTTGGGGTGTCCGAGCAAGCAGACGAAGGCGAGGACGATCGAACCGTGATGACAAATCATATGTAAATATTTTGTTCATAGTGTCGTTTATCGAAATGTGCCTCGTCTTGTAAGGACTCTTAACACCGGCAACAAGCAGCAACATGACGGACACAAGCCCTCCGGCCCCAGCAGACGCCCAGATCAGCAAAATTGTGGTGGGATCCCGCAACAGCCAGGTGCGTTGAAGTGCAAGATCATAAGCCCGGTGAAGGTTACGTGTGCCACGTGTGTTTATATTCTATATCTCATTGTTGTTGTTTGTTTTACAGCTTGCTTTGGTGCAGACGAACCATGTCATAGGTCTCATGGAAAAACACTATCCTGAAAAATCGTTCGATTTGGGTGAGAGGCTACATTGTAGAGGACTGCGGTGCTGTACAGTTTTTCTATTGAAGATGTTTTACTTGCTTTTCAATACTGAATGATTATTTATTTTGTGTTTTTAGTTTCTATGTCCACAACTGGTGACAAAATTCTTGACAAAGCATTACCAAAGATTGGTGAAAAGAGCTTATTTACCAAGGAACTTGAGACTGCTTTGGAGGCTGGAGATGTTCAGTTTGTGGTACATTCTCTCAAAGACCTCCCTACGACTCTTCCTGAAGGCCTTGTCATTGGTGCAGTTTTAGAGTAAGCTTTCATTTAATACATTCAAGAGAGTTTCTCTAATTCTGTTGAAAAAATCAGTCTCACATTCAATAGATGTTAAGGATTCTCATGTTTGCAATGCTTGTTCTAGACGAGAAGATCCCAGAGATGCGTTGGTCATGCACAAGGATTTAGAAAACAACGACTTAGACAGTTTACCTGCATCTAGTGTTATAGGTAAACTACACCTTACTAACATTAATTTTCATACGATTCAATCCCGAAGTTAACTGAACTATGACTATTGCAGGCACAAGCTCTCTTCGACGAAAAGCACAGCTGCTTTCTAAATTCCCGCATCTTGATGTTCAAAGTATTCGAGGGAATGTTAATACTCGGCTTCGGAAACTGGATGAGAAAAATGAATTCTCAGCTATCATTTTAGCTGTGGCAGGGCTTAATCGTATGGGCTGGAACCCGAGAATAACTAAGGTAGGTTTAATCATTTTACTCAACATTATCACTTTTACAATGCAGTGTTTCAAATTGTTCATTAAAACCTTTTGATTTTGACAAGGTTCTACATGGGTCTGAAATGATGTATGCTGTTGGACAAGGAGCTTTAGCTGTTGAGTGCGTTGGTGATGACTTGAAGACTGTGCAATTGCTCTCTGTATTACACCATCGAGAAACTGCTCTTCAAGTGGTGGCAGAAAGGAGCTTCTTGTGTTCTTTGGGTGGAGGATGTTCAGCACCTGTTGGAGTGGTCTCTGAGATATGTAATGAAGGAAAAACCTTGGTTCTTGAGGGTGGTGTGTGGAGTCTGGATGGCGACCAGAAGTTGACTAAGAAACTTAGCTGTAATTTAGAAAAAAGTTCAGAAGAGCCACCAAGGTTAGCTCATGTCACAATGTCATGCTGACAGTACATGTGGGACTAAATTATGTATGCATCTTACAAGTTTGCCTTTTTTGTTTCTTTTGCAGGAAGAAATCTGCACCATCTCAGCAGACAACATTTTGTGGTATTGTCAGCCCAGCATCAGACATAGAGCATTACAGAGCAGCATTCAAGCTTGGACAGGACTTGGCAAGTGCTCTTATTAGTGAGGGAGCCTCATCAATAATGGAAGAGGCAAGGAAAGCAAACGAGCCCTCATGACTGTAATCAAGCCTGATCAACTAGTACAATTTATTTTATCTTTTGTTTTCCACAAGTGGAAATCTGAATCTCTTCCATGTTCTTAAGTTTTGAAAGAATTAATTTTGTTGTTTAATTGTTATCACATTAGATCCATGCATCTTTTTGTGCATTTTAGTTACAATTAAAGACCATACTTGACTGCCATGGAGGCAAAGACCATTACATTTTAGGGCTAGCTGTGATAAACTGCTCAATCAGCTTATTGGTGTGTAGTTTTTGACAAACCATTTTGTATGAATGAATGTGCTATTGTTTTTTGATACATTTACTTATTGGTGCTTGAGACTGAAAAAAAATGTTACTTAACAATTTGCTGCCAAGTTATTCTTGTAGTAGGAAGCATCAATTCTCCTAAAACTTCATATTTTCCTAGCTGGTCTAGAGAAGATTGTTTGTTCTCTTTAACACCATTCGTCATACTGTGACAGCATTTTTGTCATGTTTTCATCTGTATCATCTGAAGACCTCAGCTATTCATAACTTGAGCCCCTTGATGTGTGCTAGCTATCCAGTCTTAGTAGAATTTTGAGATTGATGATGTTGCTTGATGATGCCTGTTGCTTCATTATCAGCAGGTTTTTATCAGGGCCCTTGACTTAAGTTTGCAGCACATTTACATTGAGTGAAGGAATTGTGAATGTGAAGGAGCCTTTCTCATGAATACAGCGTCACTTTCATCCTACACTGCTCAACTTACAATGGTCTTTGGATGTATTTTGTGTTAGCATTAGCACGTGGAATAGATAGGTGATCAAAATAAAAGAAACATTATTTATTGATTTAGAATTTTATTCCCCTTAGGGAGTTTGTTGACTGTTATATTGTTAAAACTAGCCACTGTCAGAGAAGAAAAAATAAACTTATTTTTATCTCTCAACTACATTCCTTCAGTGGAACTTCTACTCTGTAGTATTCCTTAACACATCTGACCACAATATTAGAGAAGAATACTAATGTTTCCTAAATTTATGCATGCTGTGCCAATATTGCCAAATTTTTAAGGACTCTTTCATACTCAAAGATAAGAGTAAACACTCCTCTCATTTTTTATATATCAGAAGAGTGATACCCAACATCTTTGAAAATAAACATTGACATGTTTAGTGAGAAATGACCTTTGACAATGTGCAGTACAATTCAAATTTGAGTTCACAAAATATGATTAAAAAATACTTCGATATCTCACATAAAATTTGTTATGTACATAACAACAAACAACCAGACAGGTGGAGACACAACAGTGCATGGTAAGGTTTGCATTGATCTCATTAGCAAATTCTTTCACTGACTTTGCATGCCATTCATAACAACTTCAAGTAATGCCAATGCCTAAATGCAGAAACTTGGTACATTCATACTCTCACACACACATGCACATGTGTTTATCAGAGGATGAATTATGGACCATCTGCCATAGCAGGAACTGCAAGTTAACAGTGATAGCCATTCAGAAAAAAACATGCTATAAGAAAGAATTTTTTATTTTACAACAGAAATGAAACTGGATTATTTCTGTTGCTGTGCATTTCCATTCCTTTTCAACTTAATTGAGCAAGGCAAGGTCCACATGTAAAAAAGATAAGTTGTGATCAAAGACATGAATTAACAAAAACCAAGTGTGTTAAGTTATTGAAGGACTAAGGAAATTGTAAGAAAATCAGAGTGGAAATTACTTACTTGCCTCGGCCAAACATAAGACATTAACATCAATGAGAATAGTTTGCTTAACATGAAAATTATACGCATCAGAAACTACACACACCTAATTTGGAATGGATGTCTGATCATTACTACTTAATGGGGAACAAATTGAGAGTCTCTACACTATAAAAGTTAAAAAAAAAGAAGAAAAAACAACTACCAAAATGAAAAAAAATTATGAAAAAACGTGTTTATTCTATAAGAAGTCACTGTCACAGATGTAATCTAAGTTTTGGTTTACTAGGGGGTGGAAGGACAAATGACAAGGGAAAATGGGATCAAAAGTTTGTGGCAGTACATCAAGACAATGGTAACAAAGATACATAGTATACAAACATAAGGCTTTTCAGGGTATTTGGGGCAACATTTTAATAATAACTGCTGCAATAGTTAAATTACAACTTCTCCACTAATCTGAGCTTGATCACTTGCCCTTTCACCAACAAAAGGAACTCGCAAACTACTGTCCACATTTCTACAGAAGAAACTTATTCAACATCCTCATCCTCTAATCCTTTTCCCATTTCATGACTCATTAACCTCTGAAAAAAAAAATCACAATTAATTAAATAAAAATTGACATACAAACACACACACAGAAAGAAAGCCTTGACAGTCAACAAATTTAATATTTTAGGTACAAACCTGTCCCAAAGCAGGAAGTCTTTGAAGAAGGAGGTTGAAAACTTGAGGTGGTAATGTCTGCTGCAGGACAGACAGAAGCTGCTGGGGTTGACCACAAACTGTTACGGCATTGGACAAATGCTCAACTCCCTCATCAATTTCTCCACTGGCCAGCATCATTTCTCCCAATTGAATCTGAAAAAGAAATTTAGAAAATAAAATTAATAGAAGATCACTTGGAAAAGAATAAAATGAATGAAAGATAGTTGTGTAGTTTCATTACCTCTTGTAGGAAGAACTTCTGGACAGCTTCATGATCTTTCAGATTTGGGAATTTTGATGCACCCCTCTTGTTGGCATCCTTCTTGGCCTTGCGACCTACAACAAAATGAATCATGCATCAGACGAAGGCTTCTTTATCTCACTGAGAGGAGTCGTACCACTGGACACAATCACTATACAAATACTACACAAGAAGTGATAATCAGCACTCTTTGTTTTCCTTCTTACAGCTCAACAAAACATATCGACACATCAGTAAATGAGTGAATGATAACAAAAACGAAAGAACCCAGGAAAGGGGTACTTGTGATTGAAACTATACTGTAAAGTAACACATGATTTTTTTTAAGGTTCATAGCATGCCTTCATGCCTGGAAACTAGGTTTGCAACATCGAAGTGGCTTGCTATTAAACCAGCGACAACCGAAGCAACAGAGTTATTTCGACGGTGAGTGCGTCCAAGAACAATAGAGACTAAAATTAAAGCTCTACAAATGGACGCCTAAATATTAATTTAGAGTTTAAAGTACTATGAAGAGGTTATGGAGTTACTCACGTTCGCGCAACTTCTTCTTGAAATTGGGATCACTCCTCCTCTGCCGGTCGAAGTACAAACAGTATCCCAGGATCAAGGTGCCGCAGACACCCGCAGCGATGCCAATTGCGGCCTTGGAAACCGTAGTCATATTAATTTAGCGAATTTCGGCCCTGTTTCGAAAGGATATAAACTAAAAAGACATATTGATCCCACGGAGAGGGGAGTGTTCGAAACAGCTGGCTACGGCGTGCTGTGTTGGGTGTGTTCAGAAACTGACCAGATTTCCGGAAAAGAAGCTTTGATATTGAAGCTGATGAAATGTAAATTAAATATCTTTATTGCAAGAAAAAATGACAATTTTCTTAAATTTTAAAGGAAATAGACGACTTTTTTTCAAGTTAAGCCGAACGGAAGAAGAAGGAAAAGAGGAAGTTTTGTCGTCGGCTGCTGCGACCAATCAGGGAGTCATCCGCCTTGTGCACTTCTTGTGTTGTTGTGTTGTTCTCTTGTTCTTGTTGGTTGCAGAATTTCAGTTTTCTGTGTGCTGAAAGGAATAAGCCGGGACGTTAAACGAAACCGCTGCGTTGTAAGAGGTTAGAGTCGGATTCGTATTTACGAGTGCACCTCAAATATCTTGGAATTTCGCATATTACCCATCTACTGATATGCATACCTCCTTGAAGCTGTCACCAGTTCTTACTCTTTTAAATTATTCTCTGTGCAGATTACGCTCCCTGGCCACCATGACTTTCTCAGAAGAAAAAGGTAGGCATCAATTTTCTTTCTTTCCTTGTCTCCTGTTATGCTTATGTTACTTGAAGTTTTATCATTTGTTTAGCCAAGTACCTCTCCCTACCCATTGATGAGAAGCGCTTGGAGTACAAGTGCAATAAGGACTTCAAAACTTTGTCGGACATAGAAACATGGTCGACATACTTCCAAAACAATGAGAGCCGTCTCATCACTCAGCGTGAGGCTTGTGTTCAGCTTCCGGAAAAACACTCTGTTCAACCTTCCTTAACTGAGAAGATTTCTTTATGGAAGGGAGACATTACCACCCTTGAAATCGATGCTATTGTCAATGCAGCAAACTCATCCCTTCTTGGAGGAGGTGGTGGTAAGTACAACGGTCAAAGCTTTCTAAAAGCACAATAACTCATTGAAACAACCACTATTTCTATGACTCTGTTCATGATATCCCTCTCAGCTAAACTGGGATACTTCAATATTTTCTAGTGGATGGTGCCATTCATCGAGCTGCTGGAGGTTCACTGAAAGAAGAGTGCCGCACCCTGAAAGGATGCTCAGTAGGACAAGCAAAAATAACTGGAGGGTACAAGCTGCCAGCTAAATGTACGTAGGAATATTCCTTTAATAAATCAAACAGTTGGAAACAATGTTTTATTTTTAGAACTCTCTTTGCAGATGTCATTCACACTGTTGGGCCTCAAGGTGAACATCCTCAGGATCTGAAGAATTGCTATGAATCTTGCCTGGATCTTGTTAGAGAAAACCGCTTGAAATCTGTTGTAAGTAATTTTTACTGTAAAAAGCCATAAAGACCGTTTTGATTTTATTGCTGCATTGGTCTCTCTTAATGATTTTTTGCTCAATTTTCTAAAGAGGCTTGTTGTTTTGTTGTCAGGCATTCCCATGCATCTCGACTGGTGTATATGGTAAGTAATGATTCTATATCCTCGTTCTTATGTCAAAGAATAGTTTTATCAATTTATCATTTTATTCTTATCCAGGCTATCCACAGGAGGCAGCAGCTAAAGTTGCTCTGAAAACTATTCGTCTATTCTTGGAAAAAAATCACAGTGAGGTATGTGTTTCACCACAAACTGATTGTATCTGTTGCACTAGTTATCAATTATTTTTTCTTTTATACTGATTTTATTTTTCCAGATTGATCGAGTTATCTTCTGTGTTTTTCTACCAACAGATGTGACAATATATGAGAATTTCCTTCAAATGTTTTTCCCAAAATCATAGTTGGAAAAAGTAGGAAATAAAATGTAAGAAGATCTTTATGTATTTGTAAATATGTTAAGTAATTTCTAGACAAAAGTTTGCTCTAAATTACATCATGCTCTTTCTCTTCTGATGGCATTTCTTGTATTCTTTGACAAGTCAATCAAAACAGGATGTTTAATCAGCACGAGTAGCCTCAATGAAGAGTTGGTGTGGCCGACTGGTCGCGCGGCTCATCTCTGATGAATGCACAAAGACTATTAATAATTTTGCAACTACAGAGCCGGTATTTGAACCCAGGGGCAAGCCCTCGCGTGTTTTGGCGTCCGGCCATCCGGATGCCGGGCGTTGGTTTTCCGGACGGGAGGGGGGCGCCTCACCTCACTCTCTCTTTCAGGTGTGGCGAGCCAGACCGGCAGACCGCTTTTGAGCGGCGGGGGAACGGGGAGGGGGGCTGGCTATCACATCACTGCCTTAGTCTAGTCGTCATAGGCATTACGAGGCTGAGTACAGCTCTCAGGTACGGGCTCCACAAGTCCACATCCAGGGCCGCGCCAGGCAGGGCCAGGCAGGGCGCCCTGCGCCCTTCGCCGCCAGCACCGAGACTCGGAGACACCGAGCCGCTGGTATTCCCCCTCCCCAGCAGCGTTGTCAAGGCAAGGCACTATCAAATCGCAGGTGCTGCATGCGGGGACGGAGACGCACCGACAGTAATCGTGCGATGCCTTAATTGAAAACAGGAGGTAGTTGGCCGCAGGATTCTGGTCCGTCGTGTCCGGCGGCGGGAGGGGGAAAGGGGGAGGGGGCGGCCCCACCCGAGGGCCTGGGCAGACTGGGCCCCTCTCCGCCCCTCCGCCCTGCCATCTGCCTCTGCCGTCAGTCGCGCACGGGCCGCCGACGCCGACGTTCAGTACGTCCAGTACGCCGGAGTGCCGCTCCGCACCGCGTCTCCCGCACCGCGTCGTGTCACACGTGTCGGCCTTGTCACGCGTGTCCGCTACACTTTACTGCAGTTGGGTGAAAGTCATCGGAAAGGGATCGAGCAGTGCCCCGCAGCGCCCCGTCCGCGGCGTCCGCTCGCCCCATGGGAGGGGCTGATCTGCACTTACCTGCCGGTCCTTTCGGCGGAGGCGAGGACGGCCAGGACGGGCCATGATCTAACAGGTGAGCCGACGACGGCGACGACCCCCACCGGGCAGCGTCGCAGCGTCGAGTCATCCCGCGGTCGTCAGACTCGCGTCCAAAAGCGCTGACCCGGTCCCGGGGGTGCGTTGCTCGTCGCTCTGCGCTCCACGGCCAGGCCGAGCCAGGCTGATGGCTTGGTGCTTGCTTCATGCCGGCGTGCCCGAGAGCGTGCCGTGGACGACTCGGACACTGCCAGCTTGCCGTCCATCACGGGCCTCGCGGCGTGCCTCCCTGGGCCTTGCCGCGTCCACCGCGTCCAGCCAGCCATTTCACCGCCTCGGTCCACGCCGCACCTGGTCACCGATTCCGAGAGTCGCTTTCGTCGCTCTGTCTCTCTCGCACCTTGACGGGACGCTCGGTGAGTGCGAGAGAGACAGAGCGACGAAAACAACACTCGGGATCAGTCGGCAGGCGCCAGGGCCGCGGCGGCACACACGCGAACGTGCGCGCGCGACAACGCGACGGCCGCGTAAACCCACGAGGAGGTCGCCGAGGACTGGGGACCAAGACAACTCCAACTTCGCTTGACTGCAAATGACCTCGCCAATGCAAGCGAAGCGACACACATTTCGTGACAGTGTGTGTGCGTGTTCGTGGATGTTTCGGCGAGTCTGAATGTCACGGATTTTCATTTTCTCCCTGTGCGATCGGTACTGCTGCGTCTACTCCCCCGCCGGCACACCAAGACAACCAAGATGACCATGTTGGACGCGGTGCTTGCTCCGCGCGAGGGCGACGCAGGGCGACGTCGGCGCGGACCAGAGGGCCGATTCTCTGTTACGGCTAAGTCGATCGTTCCACGTTCCTCTTTCCTAGTGCATAGAAGCCTCAGTTTCTTGGTGTCAGGCAACTGGCCTCCCGGGCGCTCAGCCCCGCCGGCTCAGCCTTGGCAAAGGGGGAGGGGGGGGGGGGCGTAAGGCGCAGGGAGCGGAGCAGAGCGTTTGCCCTGATCGGTCTGCTGCCGCGCTGCCGGTGTGCTGGACTCCTTGCTCGCCTCAAAACAAAGGCCGAATTCCCTTTCCTTTCCCTTCTCCCCGTGATCGCATGACGCTTCACCGTGGATGCCCGCCTCCACTCCCCACATCCTCCATCCTCCTCCGGGCCCGGCGCTGGCTGCCGGGGCATTTCTGAGTAATCCCTGGAAACGGTTGGGCCCGAGTCCGAACGGGAGGGCGTTGCAATGCCGTGCTGCGTGCGCCGCGGGGGCGTGGGGGAGCCTACATACACTGCCAGGAACAGTCCCCGGGGCGACCATCACCAAAAACAGAAACAAAAAGTTTGTTCTTACGCATTTGAAAACAAATGTTTGTTTTGTGATTCTTGTCTTGGATTAGTCCCATTTTCTATTTTTTTTCTGAGTGCTCCGGCAGCAAGGTGTCCGTCGCCTCGCCTCGGTGCAACAATCAACAACAGTACTCGGCGTGACCTTTGGAGCGCGAGTCAGGCAAGTCCCCTCAGTTTTCGCCACGCCGCCCAAGTCCCAGTGAGTCTTTCCTCCATGAGACACTTTCGCTAGGGGGCGATGCGGGCGTGGGCCTGGGAGGGAGGGCGGTGCCCGGCGCACAGTGGGCCAGAAGACCGGTGGAGGCGGCCAAAGCTCTGGACGCGTTTTGAGCTCCAGAGTCGCTAAATGGGACTCGAACCGAACGTGTGACCCCACTAATGGATTGCTCTCCGGACGAGGAATCCATTGGTGGGGTCACACGCCCGGTTCGAGTCCTGTTCAGCGACTCTGGAGCTCAAAACGCGTCCAGAGTTTGGCCGCCTCCGCCGGTCTTCTGGCCCACTGTGCGGCGGTCCCCGGCGGCCCTGCTCGATGCGATCGGCCCGAGACCGAGGTGAGGTGCTGCGGTGCCGTTATGGAGATGGCGTCGCCTCCGCAGCATACATTGACCGAATTCCACTAATTTCATTCATCGCCTCGCGCCAATCCGAAGCGATCCGATGCGACGCGGACCCTGGTGTTGCGCAAGGTGGACGACGTATAAGCGAGGAAAGAGAGGGAGTGAGTCAGGCGAGGGGTCAGTAGCCCCGTTGACAAGAATGGTGCTCTACACTACGGAGCACTGCGGACCACTGCGAGCGAGAATGGACGGACATGCCGCTAGAAAGCTCCGGCCGTCGCGACCGCGCGGGGAGCCACGCTGTCTGGAAGTTCTATCTCTGTGGCTATTATTTCTTTTTTTCGGCCCGGAGGAAGAAACCGGCATCGAGAGACATTAGTGTCACGATTTTAACGCCAGTCTGCAAAGGAATCACGAAAAAGGGACACTTGCGTAAGCAGCGTGCCTCAAGGTGCCGAAAAGCGCCCGCGGAACGGAGGGTAGGCAGCCAGGCCATGCAGGCGTGTGTTGCGGCCCGGCCGCACCATTACCATTACCATTAAGGGCTAGACCACACATGATCGTATGCCATTTCGGGCCCGACACATGCCCGCCTGCACTGCAAAACGAGACATGGCCGTCCTTACTAAGGTGACACTTTATCCCGGCGGAGAAGAACCTCAAGCGGCTACGACTCCCACTCGCAGTATGGCCAGTCGCAGGCGGCCTCCTCGCGCGGCCACGCGACGCGACGGCGGCGTTTTTCAAATTACTGAATTAGTTAGATCCCGAGACCCCGCCTCATTGCGGTTACGACTGGCCGCGCTGGAGCTGTGAGAACGCGCCTTGGCGGGTAACGTCACAGCAAGGCGCACCGCACCAGTAATGTCGGCCGGACGGACTCGGGGCGGGGGTGGCGGTGTGGCGGTCAGCATCGGGACGGTGACGGTACAGGCGCTGCGCGACTACGGCCGCGCCGCCACGCCGCCCCACGCCGTCCGCAGACTTTCTTTTCTTTGGGCGCCGAACAACGACATGGTGACGCCGCCGTCCACCTGGCACAACGCCCCCCTCCCCTCCCCGCCCCCTGCCCCACGCCGCCCGCGGCCAGGCCCGAAGCCGGCCCCGAAGCCAGCCCCGACCCGAAGAAGCTCCCGAAGAAGGTCCAAGCAGTAGCGCCCCGTTGATGCAACCCGATCGGCGACTCGGTGACACAAGCCGCGGTCCTGGAGGCCGACGGGGAGACCCGCGGCCGCGGCCGCCGCCCCGCCGGACCCTGCCCCACCGGCTTCGGGGGCTGAGCCAGGCTGAGCCGCGGGGAGGCACCGCGCCGTCCGACCCGACCGGCCCAGGTGGTCCAGGCAAAAGGCAGACCCACTCGCAGATTTTTTCGCCGCGTGCTCTGCTCTGCTCGTCTTGTTTGGAATGGAAAGTGAGCCTGGGCGGGGCCGCGGGGGGCGCGGGGCGGGGCTCGGGGGGCCTCGGCCAGTTCGCAGCGCGCTGCCCGCTGCCCGGCGCGGCCGGCGCGGCCCAGTCGGGGACGTTGCAAGTCGTTACCGCCACTGCACTGCACGGAGGGTCGCTTGGTCGCGTGCGCCGCGGCGGCCGGGTGTCGATATGCTGCACGAGCTGTCCGCCACGCCGCCGGCGCCGCGCGTTCGGATCGACTCCGAAGAGTCGTTTCGTCGCTCTGTCTCCCTCGCACCCCTCGGGCCGCCCGAGGGCGACAAAACGGAGCGACGAAACGACACCTGGGTCTGCTGGGCGTCGGGGCGTGTCCCCGCTTGCCGCGTTGTGGCGCCGTGGTGGCACTCGACTTCCTCGCTGCGGTCGCCGCCCCGCCGCGCTCCGCACCGCAAACGAGGCGCCGCACAGTGTGCCAGAAGACCGGTGGGGGCGGCCAAAACTCTAGACGCGTTTTGAGCTCCAGAGTCACTACACAGGCCTCGAACCGAACGTGTGACCCCACCGATGGATTCCTCGTTCGGAGAGCAATCCATTGGTGGGGTCACACGTTCGGTTCGAGTCCTATTTAGCGACTCTGCAGCCCAAAACGCGTCTAGAGTTTTGGCCGCCTCCACCGGTCTTCTGGCCCACTGTGCGCCGCCTGGAAGGCAGGCCGGCGAGGCGACGCGGCGCGCGGCTGCGTGGCGGGGCTGTCCACCCGCCCGATGACAGGCGCTCCCCGACTCGACGTGGGGTGGTCCGGGCGGGGCTGTCCACCCGCCCGATGACAGGCGCTCCCCGACTCGACGTAGGGTGGTCCGGGCGGGGCTGTCCACCCGCCCGATGACAGGCGCTCCCCGACTCGACGTGGGGTGGTCGGGCGGGGCTGTCCACCCGCCCGATGACAGGCGCTCCCCGACTCGACGTGGGGTGGTCCGGGCGGGGCTGTCCACCCGCCCGATGACAGGCGCTCCCCGACTCGACGTGGGGTGGTCCGGGCGGGGCTGTCCACCCGCCCGATGACAGGCGCTCCCCGACTCGACGTAGGGTGGTCCGGGCGGGGCTGTCCACCCGCCCGATGACAGGCGCTCCCCGACTCGACGTGGGGTGGTCCGGGCGGGGCTGTCCACCCGCCCGATGACAGGCGCTCCCCGACTCGACGTGGGGTGGTCCGGGCGGGGCTGTCCACCCGCCCGATGACAGGCGCTCCCCGACTCGACGTGGGGTGGTCCGGGCGGGGCTGTCCACCCGCCCGATGACAGGCGCTCCCCGACTCGACGTGGGGTGGTCCGGGCGGGGCTGTCCACCCGCCCGATGACAGGCGCTCCCCGACTCGACGTAGGGTGGTCCGGGCGGGGCCCGGCCGGTAATCTCGGTGGTAATTCCCGTTAACTGCGCAGTGCCGAGGCGAGGCGATGGAGCGATCGGCCCGGTAATTCGCACCTCGTTCCCCGAGTTCCCCGTTGTCGGCGGCGGCGGGTACGGCGCGTGGTGCGTAAACCCGAATGCGTTTATTGACCGGAGGGGCTGCTCGCCGACCGCCTCGCCGTGCCGTGCCGTGCCGTGCCTGCCGGTCTCTCGCGAGCTCCACATGAAACGCTTTAATCTGTTTTGCGTGTGTCCACAGGAATCGGCGTCCCGAGTCCCTGCTCCACCATGCGGGCGCCGCGGGCGGCCATCCAGTGCGCCGTCTGGGCCCTGCTGGCCTCCTGTAAGTAGCACTGCAGCACGCGCTGCGAGACTGGCGTAACGCGACGGCACTCCGCGCCACTTTGAGCGCGTCTTTAAAAACGAATCAACCGCGTTTGCCACTTTCCACGCACGTCGCGCAGTGCGCAGCGCAGCCCCGGCCCGGCCGCCCGATAGCCTGATAAAGGTGGTGCGTGCGGCCCGCGCTGCTTGTCCAGCTCCAGGCCGGGGCTGCCTGGCCTGCCTGCCTGGCCTTGGACCCGCGCCGTCAAGCCGCGGACCGCGCGCCGGCCGCGCCGCGCCGGCCGCCTCCGAGAAGTGCCGCAATATATTCGTCACAACTTTAGTGCCCGGAGCACTTTTACGGCGCGTGGCGGATAGAGGGCGCGGCGGCGCGGAGCACGGCACGGCACGGCGTGGCGGCGTGGCACGACGTGTGGCCCACGAGGAACAGGGCGGCGGAGCTGCGGCCAGAACAACGCAGGGCTCGCAAAGGTCGACAGGCCAGGGGTCTAGAGTCTCAGAGTCTCAGAGAGGCGGCCGCCGGGCTGGAAAGAGACGGCGTTGTGACTTGCGGATTCAGGAGCGCGTGGGTTCGAGTGAGGGGAGAGGTCCCCCCTTCTGCTCTCCGGAGAACCCGGAGATAGTGCATGCATTCCATCGTGTCGCAGGCTTTCCTTGTATGGTTTTTCTTTCAACGAAAAGTAACCACAATTGGGAAAAAAGACGTTTCAAAAAACGCACAATTTGCTATGGAGTCACAAATGGAGTCGTAAAACGTACGCCGTTCACGTTGGTAGCATTTCTGAAACAAGGATAGGCAATGAGTGGTGTTCCTTTTCAGTTTCGTCTGAGTCGGATCCGACTGTGGCCTTCTCAGAGGACGGGTGAACCAAGGAAGCAGCTGTTTCTTTACGCACTCGCATGTTTTGTCTCCTATTGTCCTGTCCTACGGTGGACAAACTACACGAGGTAGCCACACCGGCTCTTGAAAGCTTGAGGATAAACACAAATAACACGCACACACACACGCTGGCTCGTAGAGGACGACAAACTGCTTGACCCCGGAGCATACTAGTCAGGTTTGCTTGCACTTTGCCGCTAGTGGCGTGGCGGCCCTGTGCCTGCCCTGTGCCTCCCGGGCATCGAGAGGGAAGGCTGCGGCACGGCAGCACCGTGCCATGCCAACCCAACCAAGCACAACGCGTCGTGGCGGCCGGCCGGTCGGTCACAAAGAAACGTGCGTCCTTCTGCCGGCACGCCACGCGCAGTGGAGGCGCAGTGCGCGATGTAACGAGCGTAATCGTGATGAATTAATAGCCCGGCCGAGGGAGACACTGACGTTGCTTTGCGTTGCGTGCGCCAAAGAAAAGGCGTAAGTGAGGCCGACCCACGCGGCCACGCGGCCACGCGGCCGTGAACCGGCCGACGACGCATCCGGCACGACACCACACCATGCGAACGGCGTGCACGACTCCACGCGGCGCTGGGCATCCCGGGCATTCAGAGCGCGATGGCCGTCCTTCCCTTCCCCTTCACGTCCCCGTCAGAGGGTTCCCGGCCGGATGGCCGAGCGCGCGGCCCCTTGGGACTCCTGTCTCTCTCATCGCGCCCCTACGTGCCGTCCGCGAGTGCGAGAGAGAGGGACTATGCCGCTCGGAATCCTCGTGGCTGCGCCGCTGCGCGCTGCGCCACCGCGCCATGCAGGAAAGGTCAGCGCCGGACAAGCCCTGCCCGGCCTGGCCCCGCCTTGACACGGACTCGGCGATCCCCGACGGGCCGCGTTAGGCAACGGCGGGCAACGCGGTGTCCGATGTGTCCCGTCCCAACCCCACCCCACCGTGCGCCGCCCCGCCCCACCGTATCCGGGGAAGTCCCACTGCTTGTCTTTGTGATGTGCATCTTCTTGAATTTGTGTGGCATGGTCAGGTTGTGAAAAAAGGGTACATTCCCACTGTTTTTAACTGAACGGTTTCACTTTAAAAAACCTGATTCGCCGAGTTCCCATCTAATGCATGGGGACCGTTCTTACCTGGGGAGCCCCTCGGTTCTCCGGTTCGAGGCTACCAGAACGACCAAGGCCTGAAAACCCCGGGGACCGCTCATTTTTCCCGGTCAGGTAAAAAGCTAGCGCGCAACTCTTCGCGCCATTTATCTCTCAAGATGCGCGCTTTAGACCAGGTGGCGGGGGCTTAAAGAAAGGGGGCGGGTAGCTGCTGACGGTGGCTGACCTGATTCGATCCGAGTCCTTTCTTTGCATTCGGACCGTTCTTAGCCTGGGGTAGTCCCGCCTCGGTTGCCGTTGCGAGAGCGCCAGAACGACCAGCCCTGACCGGCGACCGCTCATTTTCCCGCGCCCGTCAAAAACGCGTAGCGCGCAATTTCTCATCCGCGCCATTTCCATCTCTCGGAGAGACTGCGCACTGCAGACCACTCTCGTGAGCTAACTCCCATTCCCTCCCTGCAGTAGTAAAGCTGGAGAACATTATGGAGGAACTAAAGGCCAGCAGACGTGCTCGTCTCTGTCTCTGTCGGATGCAGTGAGTTAGTTGACTTGGACTGTGTGCACCGCGGCCTGCGGGCGTGGTGGCGCGGTAGCGCGGCGCTGGCTGTCAAATCCGCTATGAACGACCAGCGTTGGCCGGGGCGGGGCAGGGCCAGGGTGCGACAGCGTGCGGGCCACATAAATAATGCCTCGCTATCGGCCAGAACGCATTAGTCAGGAAAGCTTGCTCGCCTCCCTCTCGGCCTCCCCGCCCTCCCCGAGTCCGCGACGCTCTGACAGGTGGGCCTGCCGTGGCCGTTGTCCCGGGACCGGGTCGTGGAGGGGGTGGCGGGGCCCAAGACAGCGATCCGTCTCGTCTCCGATCGACATCGGCATGGACATCGGCATGGACGCGGTGCCGCCTGGAATTGCAATGGCCGGCCGGCCTGCCGTTCGGAGCGCCGCCTCGATTGACGCTCTTGTCGTTCCTGACGTTCCTGACGCATTGCCTGTCGAAATGCAGGGCCAGCGGCGGCCAGCGGCGGCCAGCGGCAGGGCAGCAGGCACGGCCTTGGGCCCGCTGCGAGGCTGCGAGGCTGCGAGGCCGTGGGGCGCGGGCCGCGGGGGTGCCCGAGGGGCCAGGGTCCTCGCTGGCCGCGGGCGCTGGCTGGCATTCAACTAATTGAACCGCGCCAAGACGGGCTGCCCTGCCTGTCGTCCAGGCCATGTCCAGGCAGCCCGACGGCCTCCTTGGCCGGGCAGCGGATGTGCGGGCCGCCTGGCCCTCTGGCTCGTGCCACTCATCGCCGCGGCCCGGGCGGGGCAGGCCAGGGGCAGGCCGGCTGGCTCCCGATGGAGTACAACAAGTGATGCAACAAGTGCAGCCGATCTCTGCCTTTAGCCGTGACGCTCGCGGCGTAGCGGCGCGGCGTGCCAGGCGATATCCTCGCCCGCTTTCTCTCTTGGCCGTGACGGGCTTGCCCCTGCTCTGCCCTGCCGTATGAGCTCCCGCCTCGCCGCATCCCGCCCCGCCCCACCACGCCCCACCACGCCCCGCCACGCCACGCCACGCCCCGCCCCGCCCCGCCACGCCACGCCACGCCCGGGCGAGGTGCGTGGCGCGGATCGAGACTAGGCGCCGTAATAACTCTTTTCCGCTGTTCAGAGTGGCGCGGAGTGGCGCGGTAACCCGGGTACCCGGGTATTTGGTTGATTAGATTCGTATTACCCGGCGCGGCCTGGCTGGGCCTGCCCTGGCGGAGTGGCGGGTGCCGTTGTGGCGTCGTCGCTCTGGCGACGAGGCGAGGCGCCAACGCTCCAACCGCCAACGAGTCTGAGTGGAGGATGCCGAGGACGCCGAGGATGCACAGGGATGCGCGGGGAGGGCCGCGTTACTTCGTCGTCCTTCGCGTCGCAATATCGCAAGCATGTAAAGCCCACGTCGCGATGTCGTCCGACCGGCCATCGCCTTCCCCAATGTCGACACGGCCAGCACGGCCAGCTCGGCCAGCAGGGCCAGCACGGCCTGCACGGCCTGTGCACGGCCAACAGGGCCTGCAGGGCCAGCACGGTCGCGCGGCGCGCGTTGAAAGACCGTGTCACCGGCGGCCAGCACGGCCAGCTCGGCCCAGCGCGCGTTTCAAAACGCAGCGTGCAAGGATCAAGATTGGCGGCTACGCGCGTTGCCTTCCGCGCCACACCTTTCCTTTCCTGCCTCCGCGCAGCGCGCCGAATCCGCAGATTAGCGCGTCCGCGGCCAACAAAGTGAGCAAAAAAGAGAATCTGAAATAGATTTCACTAATTTGGAAATGGAGGCAGCTCACTGCTGGCGGCGCGCGTCATCGGATTTGGCGGCGGCGGGCGGGCCGGGTGGGCAAGGGCAATAAACCGTGTGGTGTCGCCACCCGGCGACTCACACACTCACACGCACAAGTCCGAACAATCCGGGGTCCGCGACGAGACGCGCGGGGAAGGCCGGCCGACGCGTCACCGCGTGGGCGCGGCACGCGGCGCCTGCGGACGCCAATCTGGATCCGGCGGCATGCGAATCTCAATCTGGATATAATGAGTAATCGCGCCTCGCGCCGCCCTCGGTGGATCACGTTTCCCCCCGCGGCCGGCGGCGCCGCGGCCTTCGCTCTCGCGACACGGACCCGAATGTGTGTCTTACACGAACGTGCGGTCGCGGTGAATGTGAATCCGAATGTGACACGGTTCTTGTTTGTTGCTGCAGGTGCCGCGGCCTTCATCGTGCCCGAGGAGCTGGTGTCCTTCCTGTCCATCGTCTACTCCAACATCCCGCCCATCCGGAAGGGTGAGTCCACCCCGCTTTCCGTTGACCCAAGAAACCCAAAACCCAAAGAAAACCGAAATTTGTTCAGAATTTTTGTTTTTATGTGCCCGAACCAATCAGTGCGAAGTAGCCATCATAGACACTAGGGCAGGAGGTCGCGAGAAATATTGCGTCGGCGCGGAGCAGTGGCGGGGCCTGGCGGGGCCGGGTGGGGCCGCGGAGGGGCCAGCGGGGCTGCCAGGGCCCCGCCCGGCCCGGTGCTCCTCGGGCTGTTCTGCTTATTACTCGTGTGACTGAACGCGTGGCCGCCGGGCCGCCGGGGCGAGCTTGTTGCTCCACGGCCAACACTCGGACACACACCGCGAAAAAAGTAAACAATGCCGGAGAAAACCATGTTTTCTTTCGCGAGAAAAAAATCAGCAAACAAAAGGTCCATCAAAAAATAATGTGCGCTACTACAATGGAACCCGCTGTTTTTGATTATTTTTTGTTTTCTGTTCTTGTGCTGTATATCCCCGTAAAACTGCTTGTTCATTCAGCAGTGTCCTGTACTCTCGAGTGCGCCACCACGCCAAGTAGTGACATTCAACCCTAGGGTTGTAATAAGGTGCGCGAAGGCGTCGCTCTCAAGGGGCAGTGTTTGCATCTGGCCTTGGCGTCATCGCCGGCATGTCGCCGGTCATCGCTTGGCACCGTCCCACCGGGGCCGTCCCGCGGTCCGTCCGGCACGGCACTGCAAGGTACTGCTGCACGGCACTGTAAGCGCGAGGCCGTGGCAGGGCGATTGAGACATTAGCTCATCTTCGGCCCCACGCCGCCTTGGCGCTTCGCGTTGGCATCCTGCCTCGTTCAGGACTCATTGCCGCCGGGCCCTTTCACCGCGCGGCACCCCGCCCCGCCCCGCCCCGCCCCGCCCCGCCACTCAATGCCGCCGTTGGAAGAGATCGGAAGGAACGTGGCCAGGAATGCGGCGTTGTCGAGGCGGAGTGGCAGTCTCCAAAAGGACCAAAGGACAGCCGTGTCGATCCGCGCGAAGTTCGTACTGTTTGGCGAATGAAAATGAGAAATAAACAGAACCTGGCTCTGCTTGTCGTTGCGCGTGATCGAGTCGGCCGCGTCCTCGCCGACGCCGCCGCGAGCAGGGCGGATTTCATCGCCGGCGCGAAGCATATTGCAGCAGTGTGGGGCCGCGTGGGCTGAGGCCGGGCGTCGACGGGCGTGGCCGGTGGTGCCGTGCGCCGTGCGCTCGAGTCGAAAAGTATTGCAATTATTCCACCGTCGACGCCTTCGCCGGCCTGATGAAGCGGGACAATTACCATGGCGGCCGGCCGGGCGTCGCTAGCCGCTAGCCGCTAGAGTACGGGACAACTTTTCTTGGCAGCAGCCGGGGATGTCACACCCAAAATGTTTTCGGCCAGTGCAGTGCGTATCCATATGCGTGCCCATAGGAGTGAGGGCCCGGAACTGCTTTACTTTTGTACAGTCGGTACAGTCCACCTCGTCTTTGCCTCATCGCCATGCACTGAGGGGGCGGGACCGCCTGGGGACGGGGGACCCGACCAGGCGACGAGCGACCCTAATTCTCGGAAGAAAAGGCCTCAATAGAAAAAGGATCAATTTTGCTAAACTCTTTTTTAATTGCCTTGAAGTTTGATGCTGCATGACATTGTCTCCGTCACGATTTCACGGACAAGACACAGTTTGAATTTCAATTCTACGATGTTCCGTTCAGGAGAAAATCGTGTTAGAACGGTATTCCTTATTCGAACTTCTACTGAAGAAATTAGTGGAATCGAGATAATTTTTATATCACTTTCTTCAGCAGATCCCAAGGATTCCGAATATATCGTTCAATTGGTTGAATTTTCAATCCCCGCCAAATTGAGTATTCGGACTGGGACTGGACGGCGGGGGGCCTCCTCTGGGGCAGGCAGGTAGGCGGTCCCGCCTCCGTCTCAGGGCAGCATGACACCCTGGACCTCGGTTCATCGCTGAAGAGACTGTACGGACCCACCCCACCGTGGTGCCAAGAAAAGTTGTCCCGTCGGCCGCGGCGTGCGTTGGGCTGCCTATCCCACGGCGCCGCTGAACATGTCCTGCCTCCTTACCTGTCCGCAGGAACCGACTCGCGAGTGGGGCTGGGCTTCCGCCTGGGCCCGCACGCCGACGCGCAGATCGTGCTGGAGCTGGGCCCGCAGACCAACACGCGCCCGCTGCAGGCCGGGGGGCCCAACTTCGGCTCGGCGTCGTCCAGCAAGCGGCACGCCGCGCTGCAGCCGCTGGACAACGACGCCCTCGACAACGCCGTCGCCGCCGTCCCCGTCAACGCGGCCGCCGGCAACTGGCTCACGGCCTGGAGGACGTCCGTGGCGGCCAAGGCGGCCCGCCGGCCCGTCATCGACAACGACCTGGCCCAGCAGGCCGACGTCTCCGGGCCAGCCTCCGTGCCAGTCGCCGCGCCGGTAAGGAGCCCCAGAATGGTGCAACGGTCTAGAGCGGGCAGCGTGCAGTGCGCGGCATAACCAGGCATAACTAGGCAAAGCAGACCCTCGCGGCGCCTCGCGGTGTCGACACGCCCAGGACGAGGAGCGCTGCCCGGGGCGTAGCCTGGCGTGGCGTAGCCGAGACGCAGCCCGGCCCAGCCGCCCCCAACGCCACCGCCTTGTAATGGGGTGATTCCGCGGCGCGGCGCCACGGATCACGAATCCAGCCAGTTATGCAGAACGTAATGCCCTCGCGCCTCGCGCCGCCAGGCAACGGCAACGCTCAGCCACTTGCCGCAAAGCGCCGCACAGCGCCGCGAAGCTAATGCCCTCGCCAGCACCATTTGCTATCGTTCACATTCCCCTTATAGCCGTGCCATTCGTTCTGGTGGCCGCTCGCGGGCCGCGCGCCGCCATCCGCGAGGAGCCCGTCAAGGGCTGCACGCCGCACCGCAGCGCACGCGGAAGCCGCGCGCGTCGACGACGTCGTCGTCGTGGGGGTGACGCGGCCGTTTGCCGTCGTTTTGTGGTGGCTTTTAGTTCTGAGAAATGACGGGGTGCTCTTCGTGTTGCAGGACCCCACCAAGCTCTCCGGCGCCCCACTGGTGTCGCACCTCCGCAAGCTGTACCGGAAGGAAGCCAGTCCACCGAGCCGCCTACAGCTGCAGGGCCTGCAGGACCCGGCCCGGCCCGCCAAGCCCTCCAAGCGCGCCAAGGCGACCGCCAAGACCAAGACCTCCACGACGACGAGGAGGCCGACCGCGGCCCCGGACGACCTGAGCGACGTCGCCCTGGACTAGACGAAGCCGCCCCGCCCGGAGGAGGCGGAGGGGTCGCCGTAGCCAACATAGTGTAGTGCAACAAGTGTGGGCCGATGGCCGCGAACCGACCGCGAGGACAGCATTGGACTGCAGCGGTGTGCAGAGTGCCGGTCCCGGACTTAACTTATTTCCTGTAGCATACTGAGGCGGAGTGAATAAAATAGCGTAAGACATTCAATAAAGTGAATACTGTGTCATGTTTCGTTTTGAAGCCCGAAGCAGCCAAGCCGTCACAACCCCAACGTCGAGATCACCCTCCAGGAGGTCATGAAGGCCGCAGAGAACTCCGAGTGGGGTCCTCGTTGCGGTCGCGGACACCGGCAGCTGGAACGATGTCATTTCTCCGCGAGCTGGCGCCCGTGGCGGGTCGCGCTGTAGTCGAAGATCTTCATGTCCGGCTTGGCGAGGGACTCGATGACGAAGCCCATCGCCGCCCTGGGGAAGAGGCTGCAACGAAAACAAGTGCGGCGTAGGAAAGAGTTGCCTGGCGACGGGACACGGCGGGGGCAGCGCGCTCGCGCATCGCCGCGCATCGCCTGGCCTGTCGTCTGTGCAGCACGTACCGCAGCAGGCTGGCGGTGAATCCAAGGTGGGCGGGCAGGTTGGCCACGTGCTGTCGAGTCGCGATGCATTTCGTTATGGTCCGCGCGCTGACCTTGGCGTCCATGAACGAGAAAAGCAGCTTGCCGAGCGGACTGCGATTAAGGTGACGCAAAAAAGGAGGAAACAAGATTAGTGCAGATTAGAATGCGCAAATCAGTGCTTTCCGAGTTGCTTTACTTTCAGCGCTAAAAACTGCGGTGACATCCTCAATGTGCGATTCCCTTAAATCATTGGCTCCTCAGATGCAATGATGTTTTAATTGCACAGCTGCGATAATCATCGCACGTTTCTGCCATGAAAGTCTGAATAATCGCTAAAAAGCCATATGACGACAGAAATTAAATTTGCAATTCAATAAAATTATCACTCTTTTATGAGATGATCATAGCATAATTGTGCAGTACCAAAATTCATCACGCCGTTTTTGCGATGATCATCGCACAAAGGTGTCATGAAATTTATTGTATTGCGCTAAACGTGCGGTCCTTATGGCAATTGGAATAGTTACAGTGATACGTATGTCCTTTGCACTAGGTGATGTGATCCACCTATTACATTGGAATCCCGACGTACCCATTATACTTGACGGCGTCCTCCAGCTGCGAGAAGGTGTTCATGAAGTACGGCTGGACGGTGGTGACGTGGATGTTCTCGTGGAGCCCCTGGCTCTGCAGGTCGTAGTACAGGCACTCCATGAACTCTGCAACACACGCCGGCGGGTACCTCGTCACTCGCAACGCCCCCGTCCTGGACCTGGAGACTGCCCCGCGCCCTGCCCCGCGTACTGCCCCACACACAGTGGGCCAGAAGCCGGTAGAGGCGCCCAAAACTCTAGACGCGTTTTGAGCTCCAGAGTCGCTAAGTGGGACTCGAACCGAACGTGTGACCCCACCAATGGGTTCCTCGTTCGGAGAGCAATCCATTGGTGGGGCCACACGTTCGGTTCGAGTCCCATTTAGTGACTCTGGAGCTCAAAACGCGTCTAGAGTTCTGGCCACCTCCACCGGTTTCTGGCAACACCCTGCTGGGCCTGCTCGGCCCACTCTACTCACGACTGACGCCCGCCTTGGTGGCCGCGTAGGCCGACGTGTTGAGGGTGGGGGCGAGGGCGGCGATGGAGCTGATGGTCACGATGTGCCCCGAGCGCCGCGCCTTCATGTGGGGCATCACGTCCTTGACGAGCAGCATGCAGGCGCGCAGGTTCACGTCCAGCACCAGGTCCATCTGGGCGTCGCTCAGGTCCCAAATCGCGCCACCTTGCAGCTGCCCCGCGTTGTTCACCTGCGGGCAGGTGGCGGTTTCGAATTAGAAGATGACACGGCCCAAAACGAGGATTTTTGCCGATTTTGTCCCGGAAAACACCCAGGCTCGACGCGGTCTCCTCGTCACCGACTCACCAGGATGTCAATCTGGCCGAAGTCCTTGATGACGTCCTCCACCAGGGCCGAGATGGCCTCCCTCTTGGTGAGGTCCGCGGTGTAGGCCTTGGCCAGTGGCTGGGCGCCATGCTGCCGGCCCCGGGCGTGCACCATGGAGGCCGTCTCCTCGTTGGGCTTGGTGGCCAGGTCGACGCACGCCACCCGGCAGCCCCGCTCCGCCAGGTTTACCGCCAGCAGCCGCCCCAGCCCCCCGCCGGCGCCCGTCAGCTGCGACCGTCATTCCAGTGAGGACCCTGAGGACGGGGTCCTGCATGTCCACTGCCAGAGCCACGCCGGCCACGCCTTACCACCTTACCAGCACCACCTTGCCCGTCAGGTCGTGCTCCGGGCCCTGCCGCCACCCCAGGTACACGACCACGGCCGCCAGGACAACCAGCGCGCAGATGAAGCCGTCCATGGTGCCGTGCTTCGCATAGACTGACCGACCTCTTCGTTTGGCATTGCTGCAGACAGCGCGCTCTGCTTGCGCTCTGGTACAGTCACGGCGACCTGGCGGACCTGGCCCTGCCTACCTGGCCGGGCTGGCCCTGCCCCTGCCCGCTCTGCCCCTCCCCGGGATGCTCAGGCTGCTCGCGCCGCTCGCTGCACTGTATGCACGTGTGCACTGATTGCCATTGCGTCGCGCAACTCAGGCCTAAAGCACTGTGGGTGTGATAACAAGGTCGAAGGCTTTCTGCGAGGTCTTTATTTAGCATTCTCGTTTCCTTCCTGCCCGTTTCGCACTACATGTCAAACAGTTGCAGGGCAACGCGCGGGCCGACGGGGCGCGCGACGCTACGCGACGTGGAACACCTTCCTGACGGAAGGCGGGATGTCCTGGCCACGCGATCGGTAAAATTCCGCGACTTGACGCGAGAACGGACTGAAGTCGTACTGCAGCGGCCCGTCCTGGAGGCCCTGCAGGCCCTGGGGGTCGTCGCCGAGGTCGTCGCCGAGGTCGGCGCACAGCCCCGCGCACACGTCCACCGGGTCCTCCTCGAGCGGGTAGCCCTTGGACAGCAGCTCGTGCAGGATGCAGGGGTCCAGCGCCTTGTGGCGGTGCTCGTAGGAGAACGGCGGCCGCGACTCCAACCTCATGACGCGCTCGAAGACGAAGGCCAGGGCGCGTCGCGGCAAAAAGCTGCGCACACAAGACGAGCGGGTGTGAATTGGCCGGCGCGGATCTGTGGGATTTTCTAAGGAGGCGGTGCCCGATCTACGCGAGGATCTGCCTGGTGCCCAAGGAGGAGGCGATTAATTCCCCTTTCACCCCTTGGATATGACGCACAGGCTGTGCGCAATGTCTGTCAGAATGCCACTGTAAGTACACCTCGAAATACTCGGAAAAAACAATATCCGGGTTTCCCAGGCCCACTCTGGATGGGCCAGGGGAACCCGGACACCTTTTTGCGGTGTACAGAGGCAGAACCTGCTTGTCAACGTAAGTGTTCAGCATATCAGCATTCGCATTCGAAGGCGACAGAGCGCGACAATGTCGGCGATAAAGTCACGAGCACCACTTGGATTTGAAAGTGCCAGTTCAAAGAGCCTATCACTGGCTTGAGTGAAAGGCATTTTACCGATTCTGGTGCCTCAGACATTGTTGCTGGAAATTGGTTTTAGAGTTAAAAAGCCATAAGTGCAGTACAAAAATTGCGTTGGGTTTAGTCGCTACGTCGGGCAGTTCCAATGGTGGACTAGCACGAGCAGCCAGAGTGCGCTGAGCTTTGCTCTCGAATGCGAATGCCTAAACGAATATGCAACTAATAAAAATATTATTTTTATGGAAATGCGTGGGATTTTCTTTTAAGCTTGAGCTCAAAGGTTTGAGACTTACCCCAGCAGCTTGCCGACCAAACTGACGTGGCCCGGAATGCAAACGACGTGCTTCCGCGCGGCGACGGCCTCCACCACCAGCCTGGCCACCTCGTCGGGCTCCAGGAACCGCATCAGCGCCCGGAACGGACTACGGAGCAGTGGAGCAGCGGAGCAGCGGGGGTGAAAGGGGTGGAAAGGTCCTGGGTGGGCGGCCCAGCGCCGCCATTACCGCCACACAGTGCAGGTGGCAAAAATTCTAAACGCGTTTTGAGCGCCAGAGTCGGTAAACAGGACTTGAACCGAACGTGTGACCCCACCAATGGATTCCTCGTTCAGAGAGCTATCCATCGGTGGGGTCACGCACGTGCGATTCGAGTCCATTTAGCGCCTCTGGAGCCCAAAACGCGTCTGGAATTTTGACCACCTCCACCGGTCTTCTGGCCCACTGCGCGCCACGCCACTACGCACCCGCCGAACTTGAGGGCGCTCCCCAGGCGCGCGAAGGTGTTGATGAAGAAGGGCTGGATGGTGGTGACGTGGATGTGGCGGTGCAGCCCCTCGTGCCGCAGGTCGTGGTGCAGGCACTCCATGGCGTCTGCAACGAACGGCCCTTCGTGAGTCGCGGACGTCATCGGCTCATGGCTGCATCGTCCAACCTCCGCGGCGGCCCGATCGGCATCGGCTGGTGCGCCCACGCCGTCACGCATGACCGCGCGGAACGGACCGGAGAAACAAAAATGGAGGTCTCATATGCAGCTGGCAGATGAATTTGAGCAGCTCAAGACTCGCCGAGACAGGTCGGACAGTTTCGAATCGCGCTGGGTATCCCATTCAATATAATAAAGCAGTTTCTCGTGGCTACTGAACCAAACCAACCTTGGAGTGTTGCAACGAAGGATTTCGTGCAGTAATCTAGTGTGAGTGTGACTCTGTACTTGTGTGTGAGGGCACAATAAAGACGTGAAGTTTCGTGAATTGCATTTTCTGTGTTGAAACCCCCTAGCTGGCACACATTTTACGCGGCAATACGAAAAAGCTTACGGCTAAACGGCTTAAGCTATAGGCTACATTGCACTAGCGCGCAAGGAGAGTGTGATAAAACATAACAGAAGCTGGGGTTCGAACGTCGCCTCGGGCAGATCTCGCGGTGCGCTGCGACTTTACCACTGGATACGCACGGCTGAGCCCCGCCTTGCTGGCGGCGTACGCGACGATGCCGCGGCCCGGCACCAGGGCCGTGGAGGAGCTGACGGCCACCACGTGGCCCTCGGCGCGCGCCCTCATGTGCGGCAGCACGGCCTTGACGAGCAGCATGGTGGCGCGCAGGTTGACGTCCAGCACCAGGTCCAGCTGGGCGTCGCTCAACTCCCACAGCGCGCCGCCCTGGATCACCCCCGCGTTGCTGAGCTGTGGCGGGTTCCAAAGTCGATGTCGTCATTTTGAAAACATATCTTCGTCCTGCCTATATGCAACACTTTTTCATGAAGCCAACATAGAGGATGGGGGTGCCTCACCAGGATGTCGATGTGTCCGAAGTCCTCGAGGACTTTCTGGACGAGGCCGTAGATGTCCGCCCTCTCCGTGAGGTCCGCGGTGTACGCCCTGGCGGCTTGCTTGTGCTGCTGCTGCTGGTGCACGAGGGCGACGGTCTCCTCGTTGGGCTCGGCCGCGACGTCGGCGCAGGCCAGCACGCACCCCCGACGTGCTAGGTGCAGTGCCAGCAGGCGGCCCAGGCCTCCCCCCGCGCCCGTCAGCTGCAGGGCAGAGAGACAGAGCTGTAAGCTGTACGCCACTCACACTCGACTTGAAAACACAGAGTCTTCATCTCGCCCGCACCAGCACAACTTTGCCTTGGAGGTTGTGGGACCCCCGAGGCCAGCTCCACAGGGCCAGCGAGGCGACGGCCAGGGCGGCGGCCGCCAGCACCAGGACGCCGAGGCCGACGTCGCAGCCCAAGCCCTGCAAGACGTCCATGGCAGCCAACCCCTCCGCTCCGACTGCCGCGTCACTTGTGCTGGCCCGCCTTGCCGACGAGAGTGCTGAAAGCGGAAAACTCTGCGGCGGTCTGGCTTCAGTGTCCTCTCCGTCTTCCCTCCCCACCCCCAGCCGTCAACTCGCCCTTCTGCCCTTTCCGGCGCGGCCTGCTGATTCACACTTCCTCGACAGCGACACTTTTTCGCTCGAAACGGAACGGCTGGCCTCGGCGGCCCGCTGCCCCACTGCACTGCTAGCGGCTAGAGCGGCCGCCCGGCGCCTGGCAGTGTCGCCGCCCGCACGGCTCTGGCGTCGAATGGGTGGCCTGCCCCTCGGGCGCCGCGTGGTCTTGGTGCCCAGACGTCATGGGTGCCGGGGACGAAGTGGGGGGCGCCTTGGCGACGTCGCCGACGTCACTAGTGCCGCTGCCAAAAATGCTCCCGCACGGGGCTTGGTGCCGTGGACCAGCGGGGACGTCATGGATGCCGGGGACGAAAGGAGGACAAAGTGGGGAGCGGCGGGTCATCGCCTTCCCGACGTCGGCGACGTCACCAGTGCCGCTGCCGAAAATGCTGCCGAACGGGCCTTGGTTTACCCCGGACCAGCGAGGACGTCATGGAATCCAGGTGCGAAAGGAGGACGAAGTTCACGAAGTTCCGGCGGAGGGTCTCCGTCGGCGACATCGCCGACGTCACTCACTAGTGCCGCTCGCTGCCGAATGTGCTGCCGAATGTGCTGTCGAACGGGTCCCACTCCCACTTGAAAAGTGTCCCGCAAAGCCCAAAATAGCGTAGGTTTGATCGTTAATTTCACCGCTCAAGTCCTGTGGCGGCAGGAACCGATTGATCATAGATTAATGGTTTTTCCGTATTTCCACTTGTTCTTGAGCAAGTACACTCGCCTTCTTCTACGTATGTCCCGAAGCAAGTAAGTCGATACTATCGCATCGATTGCGCTAAACTATATATGTTCAACTATTATCTGGCGTCTGGCACCTCACTGGCCACCATACCTCCCCCTACCCGCGTCTGCACACAGAGAACACAGAACCCCGACTGGCGCCACTGGCACCGGTGTAAATTTGCACTGTCCCAAAGCGGCACAGCCAAAATGTTCTGACAGTGCTCCTCTTACACCCTACGAGACGTTCCTAAGAATCGATTCACTATTTGGGGCGCCCACACTCGGAGGCTGCAAATACATTGATAAACTGCCCAGTCTGGCTGTCTGCAGTGTGCCGACCACCTACGGGGTGCGTGGAACGATTGTAGAAGCAGGCTGGCGGCTGCTGCACGTGGGCCGTTGGGCAGCTTCGAATAGCGGCGGTGCGGGGCGTGCCCTTCGGTGCAGCCGCCACCGCCACCTTACCGGATGCTGGGTGGCTCTCGACTGCGGTGGCGGCCGGCAACCCGTGGCGCGGGCTGGGCGGGGCTTGGTGGGTGTGCGGTGGGTGAAGCGGGGGGGTGGCGGGTGCACTGGGGCGTTGGGGCGTGCTTCGAGATAGCGGCGGTGCGGGGCGTGCCCCTTCCGGTCCGCCAGGCCGCCACCGCCACCTTACCGGATGCTGTTGGCTCTCTGTACATCTTGCGCGTCTCCAGCAGCACGGCACGGCAACACCGTCTCGCAGCGCATGGAAACTAGGCTGCCCGGGGCTTGGTGCCCTCGCCTCGCGCCCCGCCGCAGAAAGCAAAGAAACAGAGAGGCAACGGAATGAACCACCCGGTGGCAAAGCAACCAAAAGATCAGTAGGAAAATATTAAGTAGGAGAAGAAGTATACTTTAGGAGAGGGTCGGGGTAGAACAATCGTAGGTAGGAAAAGGTAACTGATCCGAACCAAAAGCAACGCCGAGCGGGCGATGCAGCCACCCCGTTCCGTGGGCACGCCTTCCCAGTGGCTTGGCTTTCTCAGCCGGACCCTCGGAGCGAAGCGCGATGTTTTGTTTTTGTTTTTGTTTGGTGCGGCGTGTCCGGCCGGGTGCCGCGCGACTCGGAACCCTTCCGTATGTCGTCGGATCGGCCGCCGCGCCGCGCCTGCCGAGCGATAAGTAAAATCGGTCAATAGGGCGAAATTTTGAGCCGCTGCCCCGAGCGGCAGGACGCGGCGTGGCGCCACGCCGGCGAGTATTGCGTCGCGAACAGCCAAGACGCTATTCGGCAGCCCACGGCCCTACAAGCGGGAGGGGAGGGGGCGCGCGTTCCGAGGAACGAAACACGATTCCTTCCGATCATTTTGCGTTTAGCAAACGCCCTACTTTCAAAACCTACCACTTCCCAGAACAAAGACATTTTTTTGAAGCGCCTTTCTTTTTATTTAATGTTCTAGGGATTTGGTTACGAAGAAAATTAATCGAACAAAAAAGAGGGGCAAAAACTTATTTTTTCCACAAATAAAATGGTACTCGAGAGTGAAGTATTATTGTTATCGTCCATCCATGAGATGTAACGACATTCGCAAGATGGAGGGTCACCGGGGAAGGTCATACGGCCTTGATGGCGGCACGGCCACCACGCGGCGTAACGTAGGAGTGGCTCCGAACTTTCATTATGTGGTAAGAATAACTGATACGCCTCAAAATAAGGAAGTCTTGGTGCTGCTTATCGGGCAGGCCAGGCAGGCCAGGCAGGCCAGGCAGGCGAAAGGAGGGCGCGACGCGGGGGACGCACGGCTGTGACATTGAACCTCCAATTTGCTCCGCCTTCAACCCGCCCCGAGCCTTGAGGCGCGCCGAGGCTGGTCCCGGGCAACAGTGCATCGTCGCTCTGTCTTTGCCGCACCCTTACGAAACGGCCCACGAGCGCGAGAGAGACAGAGAGCCCTCGCAGCCCCATGGAATGAGCCTAGACCAGCGTTTCTCAACCTTTTTCGGTTCGCGACCCCAAATTTGTAGCAAAAATTTCGCGACCCCACGCGACCCCTCCTTTAGCATGCCTTTGATACAAAGTGCGATAATCCACCTTAGTTTGGAAGCAGTATTGCAGCAAAAATGATCAAAACGGTCACAAATGTCTTTGAAAAATCGTGTTTTGGGCCGACTTTAAGCAGCCACTGCATCTAATCCGAGGCGGTATTTCGTCCTCCCTCAACGGGCAATTGGTCTTTGGGCCTTCCTTTAGCATGCCTTTGTTACGGAGTGCGATTATCTGCCTTAGTTTGGGAGCAGTATTGCCGCAAAGTTGATCAAAACGTTCACAAATGTCTTTGAAAAATCGTGTTTTGGGCCGACTTTAGGCATCCACTGCGTCTGATCCTAGGCGGTATTTCGTCCTCCATTAGCCGGCAATTGGTCTTTGGACCTTCCTTTAGCATGCGTTTGTTACGGAGTGCGATTATCTGCCTTAGTTTGGGAGCAGTATTGCCGCAAAGTTGATCAATACACGATTTTTCAGACATTCGTGACCGTTTTGATCAACTTTGCGGCAATACTGCTCCCAAACCAAGGCAAATAATCGCACTCCGTAACAAAGGCATGCTAAAGGAAGGCCCAAAGACCAATTGCCCGTTGAGGGAGGACGAAATACCGCCTCGGATCAGACGCAGTGGATGCCTAAAGTCGGCCCAAAACACGATTTTTCAAAGACATTTGTGACCGTTTTGATCAACTTAAAAGTTGTTTCCGCCAGTGCTCGTATGACCTCCCTAGACCGAGGGGGAAACGACTTCGGTTATCCGATGTACAGCAAATTGGTTATCCGCTATCCGGATAACCAGAAATTTTCAAGTAATCCGGGAAAATTCTGAGGTAATCCGGGGTAATCCGGGGAAATTCTGAGGTAATCCGGGGTAATCCGGCGCAATCCAGTGGTAATCCAGGAAATTTTTCGATGTAATCCGGAGGTAATCCGCGGGTTATCCGGGGTTATCCCTATCCGATGTACACAAAATTTCTCAGTCGTTTCTCCCTCGGCCTAGACGACGGCAGCTCGCGGCAGCTCGACCCTGACCAGACGCAAGCAGAGCAAACTAGCCTAACCTGGTCGTGCTGGTCGTCATGTAGGTCCGTACGCCGAACCAGACAATGCGGCGTTATTTTCGGAAGGCCCGCCCTTCGCGCCCCAGAGACCG
The DNA here is from genome assembly GCF_012932325.1 of Thrips palmi. Taxonomy (NCBI): domain Eukaryota; kingdom Metazoa; phylum Arthropoda; class Insecta; order Thysanoptera; family Thripidae; genus Thrips; species Thrips palmi. Next base: position 9,686,535 of record NW_023144624.1, on the reverse strand, counting down.
CCGGGGCCCCGCCAGGGCCGCCAGCCGCCAGGCACGCCCCACGCGCGAGAACTGACACCTACCTGGCCGCTGCACAGGCCTACGCCTGACCCTGCAAGCCTGCCAGTGCACGCCTGCACGCCTTCGAGGAGCCGGAGGCTGGGGCGCGATACCCCCCCCCCGGATTCATCGCGGACGATCAGGCGATGACCAAAGTGCCGATTCACGGCGCCGTGGCTTGGCGGAAATGCCGAAGCGGCGCGAGGCCCGCTGTCAACCACGGGAGAGCGCTGCAGTCGACCCCAGTTCGCTGGGAAATGGGGTAGGTAAGGGGAGGGTCCTACTGCCCATGCAGCCACCGCTGCAGGATAGCGGCAGGTGCCGACCCACGGCGCACAGTGGGCCAGAAGACCGGTGGAGGCGGCCAAAACTCTAGACGCGTTTTGAGCTCCAGAGTCGCTAAATGGGACTCGAACCGAACGTGTGACCCCACCAATCGATTCCTCGTTCGGAGAGCAACCCATTGGTGGGGTCACACGTTCGGTTCGAGTCCCATTTAGCGACTCTGGAGCTCTAAACGCGTCCAGAGTTTTGTCCGCCTCCAGCGGTCTTCTGGCCCACTGTGCGGCGGCAGCTGTCCTGGAGTGACACGTGAGCTCGAGCCTGCACGTGAGGCCGACTGGGCGGATTAGTCCTACCGCCGAACCGGCACCGTTCATTTATTAGCCCGCTGCTCGAAGCACGGACGCATCGGAGGCAAAGCCAGACTCACGTGTCATAGCAGTGCCGGGTCGCTGTTTGGGAACGGCTGCAAACGGGTTGGCCGAGGCTCGGGGGAACCCCAGCGGGTTGAAAGGGGACGTCGGGTCGAGCCCGGTCAAGTTCATGTTCGGCACCAGGGAAAACGGCTAGAAAATAGACCCTTTCACTCGTCACCGAGTAAAGAACAAACGTCGTCGAAAATCCAGGAGCAAGAGGCGCGCCGCCACTGTGAGGGTGACTGGTGAAATTATTTTGTGAACGAAAGTAAACAAAGGGCGGGGACTGCTGTCTGCAGGCCGCGTCGTGGGCGAGGAGGGCGTGTAGGCGGGGGGCATCCCTGTAGGCCCTGCAGCTGCTGTAGTCCGTGCAGTCCCTTCGACCCCTGCAGTTCCTGCAATTCCTGCAGTGGCTGCGGTCTGGGACGCGCGGCCGGTCGATCGAAACCGATCGAAATGCAATGAGATCGACAGATGCTCAAGGCGAAAGGCGAGTGTCCGGTGTAAGGGGCGCGTAACCTTTAGGTTAGAGGTTAGGTTATCTCCAGACTGGGCTGGAGGGGCGGGACGGGCGGGGCGGGCGGTGCGGGGCGGGCCGGGGCGGCGGGCAGGGCGGGGCGGGGCGGAGCGGGGCGGGGCGGGGCGGGGCGGGCGGGGCGGGCGGGGCGGGGCGGGGCGGCGGTGTCGCGCCGATTAGCGCGTCGAGATGGGCCGCCGGCCACCGACGTCCGCCGCAGAGTCTAGTGCATCGTGGACCCGCGGCGTGTCGAGAGGCGGTCCGGACTGTCCTCCCCCTCCGACAGGATGACAGCCTGCAAGAAGAACACCCTGGACAGGGAGGCGTCCTTCATCCGCCAGGAAAAGGTGCGCGCGAGGGCAGGCGAGGGCGTTAGGGCGGCCCCCGCCGAGGTGGCGCACCGACCTGTGGCGTCCAAGTAGTGATACATCATCGCCATGCAGTTGTCGCGGAGCCTCGCGGTGCCCGCTGCCTGGTCGCGGTGCTGAGACGATGAGACGGCCAAGGCGCAATTACGGGCAAAAAGCCGTTTGGCCGTTTCTTTCATCAGTTTTGGCAATCAGCCCGGGCTCCATGCGTAAGCAGACGGCAGTTGTTGAGTAGCTTCCGCAGTAGCAGCAGCCCTCCGCGCGCCGCGCCAACCCCGAAAGCCGCGACCAGCCACCCCGTGCACCCCGTGCACCCAGTGCTGGGGGCCATGGCCGCGCCGACGTCGCCCTTCCCTTCAACACTGTCCCTGTTTCCGTTCCAGAGCCCGCGATGGTTCTTCGGCAAGATTCGGAAGCCGTTCCTGGAGACGCTCAAGAAGACCGACATCCAGGAATGCCGACGGTCGTGGCTGTGTTGCGGCAGAGAGTGAGTAAACAGACGTCACGGGGGGCTCCTCGTACATCAGCGCGCGCTGGTGACGTTATAGTAGAGCAGAATATAGACCATTAGCCTGCAAACTAGACACTATTTTGCAGTGCACATGTCTATATAATTGCAATGGCGTTGCCTCGCTCGGATTCGTTATTCCGCTATCCTCCGAGTCGTTCGAGAAGCATCGGGAGCATCCCAGCTGATAATCAAAAATGGACCGTCTCATATCACTAAACCCGTCCGTGGCGGCCGCCCGGTCTGGTGAACAACATAGCGGCGTACCGCGAACCACATTCTGGTGCGATTTCCGATCCAAACACGTGTCACACTCATGCCGCCAGCACCGCCAACCTGCGCCAGCCCGCGCCAGCCTTGCAGCTTGCACGAGCATCCAAAGAAACCACCTGTTTTTCCTGACGACGCGACTTGCGACGCGAGATGGCACGGCGCCTAGACAGCCTAGACGAGACGCTGGCTGGCTGGCCGCTGGGCCGGTGGACCGTCGCGTCGGCTTGGGGCTGCCTAGCTCTGCCTAGCACTGCCTAGCACTGCCTAGCAATGCAGTGCCGCGTCCGTCGCCGCGCTTTTTGCCACGACGCCGCGTAATTGGTGCATCTGCACCGGTCGGGCCTATCGGGCCTATCGGGCCTGTCGGGCCTCGGGGGGCGGCCACGTCCACGGCCACGCTGCACCAGTGCAACCGGTGCCCCCCGCGAGTTATGTTCGGCGACAAGCCCGGCCGGGCGCCGCCTCCCTGGCCGCTGTGCCTCCTCTTCGCCTCGTGGGGTAGCAAAGGCGTCGGGGGCGGCGGAGGCGGTGGGGGCGGCGGGGACGGCGGGGGCGGTGGGGGCGGCGGAGGCGGCGCCCAGCTCGGCGCCCAGCACCCGCCTGGTGGGGGCTGCAGTGAGTCCGCGCGACCGTGTCGTTACTCCGGAAGGGAGGCTCCCTCCCCCGAGAGCGTGACGGCAGGCTGAAGACCTTGTTCGGTTCCAGGGACGAGGAGCCGGTGGAGGCCAGCCCGACGGGCCGCTGCAGCCTCGGGGATGTGGCCAACGCCAAGCCCGGGGAGCTGGAATTCATCTCCCTGGAGCCGCAGCCCAGGCGGAGGAAGACGGACGGCGCACCACGGTGGCGAGGTGGGTCTTGGCCTCGGACCTCGGTCTAGGCCTCAGTCTTATCCTTGGTCTTTTCCTCGCTGTCTTGACCTCGGTCTTGACCTCGGTCTTGGCCTCCGTCTCGACCTCGGTCTTGACCTCGGTCTTGGCCTCCGTCTCGACCTCGGTCTTGACATCGGTCTTGGCGCTGGCGGTGGCGCACGACTGGAGGCCTGCATGCAGTGCACCCGTCTCGTTCCAGGCATCGCGTTCTTACTCGCGGCGTGCCTCTTCTGCTTTTCCGGCTCCTGCATCATGTGGACCACGGACGCCTTCCACGACTTTGTCGCCAATGTGAGTCGCAATCAGCCATCCGGCAGTCTGGACATTCCAGCACGAGCTAAAATGATTTTTTTTTTTTTTTTTGACAGCAAATGGTGCTGGACGCGAACAAGGGGAGCTTTGCCTGGTGGGTCACGCCACCAATCAACCCCTGGTTCAGGGTGTACATCTGGAACTACACCAACTGGGACGAGTACACTAGAGACCGCAGTATTAAAATCAAGCTCAAGGAGGTCGGCCCCTTCACTTACAGGTGAGTTCCAACAGTTCGGACTCGGGACGATGTCAAAATCGACATTTCCGTCGGCCAGCACCAACTAACCTCCCCCTTTCCAGAGAGGTGATCAGGCGAGAGGCTATCGAGTTCGACGAGAAGGGCATCACCCTGTCGTACAGGGAGGTGAAGACCTACGAGTTCATGCCCGAAATGTCCGCCACTGAGGACCTGAACGCCACCGTGGTCGTCCCGAACATTCCTTACTTCGTAAGTACCCCACCATTTTGTGAAACTGCATCTTTTCTCAGGAAGGAAAGTTCCATGACCTGGGATGTGGCCAGTGGCCAACAGTGACGCGCTCTAGCAGTGGAAGTACGCAACTACTGGCTTTCGAATTTTTTAAACTTATCACTTATCACTTATGAAACCTTTACTTATCACTTGCCTGGTGGAACGGTCAAAGCGAAGGCAAATTAGATGCCGTCACAGTCCAGCCTTGAACGAGCACGAGTCGGGTTCAAGGTCGCGAAGACCGCGCGTCTCCTCGGCGGGGCGGTTCGACTCGGCTGTCGGATGCCGTCGCCTAGAGGGCTTCTTCCCTTTTACGGCTGGAGAGTGACGCGCCGTGTCCGGCTGTTGCAGGGCGCCAAGGCCAAGGTGGCGGGCTGGGGGCAGGGCCTGTTCGGCACCGCGGGCTCTGTCATCCTCAACCTGTCGTCTAGAGCCTTCAAGCTCAACCCCCTCATCTCCGTGACGGCCAACGGCTTCATCTGGGGCTACGACGACAACCTCTTCACCCTGTCCAAGCTCGACCCCACCAACAAGGTCCCCATGGACCAGGTCGGCTTGCTGACCATGGTGAGTTCATCGGTACCAACGCCGCCAAACTCGGTCGCAAAAAGCTGTGTCCCTCACACGCTCTCCTTGATGTGCCCAGAAAACGATCCCGGACGACTTGACGATCCTGACGGGGGCGGCGGACATCGACAAGCTGTCCTACTTCGTGCGCTTCAACCACAAGTCCTCGCTGGGCGCGTGGTCCGAGCCGGCCTGCAACTCGTTCGAGGGCTCGGACGGCTCCATGTTCCCGCCCAGGAAGGTGCGCGCCAAGGACACCCTGTACGCCTACAAGCCGGAGGCCTGCCGCCTCATCAAGTTCATCTTCCAGCGCAAGTCCTTCGTAAGTTGGAGTCTTTCCCGCGCCACCATGCGCCTTCCCGCGCCGTGCCAGCACAGTGTGCCGACCATCTGTCTAACTTGCTGCTCCAGGCCCAGGGGGTGCGCGCTCATCGCTACATCTTGGACCAGAACACCTTCATGTCGCCGCGCGTCAACCCCGACAACTTGTGCTTCTGCAACCAAACCGACCTCCAAGAGTGCCCCCTGGATGGCATCTTCGACACCAGCCCCTGCGCACACGGTACGTTTCTCAACTAATGACCTCACTTCTTCGCAAAAGAAACATCAGAACTGCTGAGCGCCACGATTGACCTGTTCATTTCGACCCGCACACAGGCGCACCCATGTACATCTCGTACCCTCACTTCTACCTGACGGACCCCGCTGCTCTCGAGCCGTTTGAAGGGATGCACCCGGACGCCAAGGAGCATGACATGTTCGCAGACATCCACCCGGTAAGTCTGCCGCCGTCGGCGGCCGCTGAAGAGAGAGGCGACCAGGCCTCGCGGCTCCGGTAGGTAGTCACGCCCGGAGCGTAGGCAATCCCTCTGGCTCCCTTTCCGGTCACGCCCGGAGCGTAGGCAATCCCTCTGGCTCCCTTTCCAGCGACGCCCGGAGCGTAGGCAACCCAACAGACACTGCGGGCCTGAGGGCGCCGCCGCTAGTGAGCCTCTCCAGCCTCTGACTGACTTTGCGAATGTTGCAGCGCCTGGGCATGACCCTGTCGGGCAGGTCCCGGCTGCAGTTCAACCTGCGCGTCGTCAAGGAGACGCCGCACCTGGACGTGGGCATGGTGCTGCCAGTGGCGTGGTTCGCGCAGGTAAGAGCATGCACCCCGTCGGCCCTCCAATCGGAGCAGACAAAACGAGACATAACCTGACGGGGAACGACACTGACCGTGCGTGTTGCCGCAGGACCTGCCGTCGTACGACGCCGGCTTCAAGACCATCATCATCATCGCGAGCTACGCGCTGGACTTCCTGGAGTTCGTGCTGCTGTACGTGCTGCCCGTGGCCGCCGTGCTGACGGCCCTCGTGCTGGCGCGCAGGCTGCTGCTGCTGGCGCGGCGCAGCCCGTACGCCGCGGCGCCCACGTCCGCGGAGAACGCCGTGGAGCACGCCGACGAGCGCCCGGAGGACGGCGAGCAGGAGCTGGCCGCCTGCGCCTGAGCCGCGTCGCCGCCGTCAACAAGGACAAAGGACGTGCATCGCGGGGCGCGTGCCGGCCGCGGAGCCCCGACGACGCGCAGTTTTTGTTTTTGTTTCGATTACTCCGGTGATTTCCGTTAGCCATTGGTTAACGACTTGTGATAAGGACTCCGTCGTCGTGACGCGGAGGCGACGCGCTCTCTCCCTAGGAGTGCTAAGAACAGGGTGAAGTTCGTGTTCGTGTGAGAGCGTGTGTGTGTGTGTGATTATGTGTGCCTGTGTGTTGATTTTAGAGTGTACGTATATGTGTGTGTGATTAAAAAACAGTCAGTTTTTGTATGCATACGGACGGAGTGGATAAACCGCTTCTTATTTTATAGGTGAAAACCAAATTAATTATAGTATCATTAATTTGTAATTCTTGAAGAGTTGTATCCAACTGGGGTCTCATTTTTGCCTGTGAAAAGAGTTTGTCCCCCGAAATAGCGACAAATTTTTGTCAAGTACGTATGATAAACACTGTCTCGAATTTGTCGCTTTTTTGGCAATTTTAATTTGACTCGCGTGCTTATTTATGGACGAAATTGCTCTCCTTCTTATCACTTGTATTCAGGGTGACGAGGGCCATTCTCGAACATGTTTCATTTTATTGTATATTGATTCACTTCTCTTGCATCGCACGGACACAGCCAACGTTCCTCATTACTCTCATTTTATTATTCTCATTCACTGCGTTGGCAACAACATTATTTACCATAAGCCGATAAAGCATTCGTACATTCCATATTTGTCATAATCTGTTAACTGCTGTAAACGTGTGCAGTAAATACATCAAATCGTATTCTCCAACTTTGCCTCTTTCTTTTTGTCTTTTGCTCGATGGAAACACATATAAATGGGTGCCGGCCGTCCCGCTTTCCATCGACGATAACGTATCAGCCGCAGCGTGCCTTGGGGCGTCATTGGATTTCCGGAGCAATGCCACCACCGCCTTGCTGCCACCGCCACCGCCGCCGCCACCGCCACCGCCGCCACCGCCACTTCTCTAGCTAGTTATCGAGCGTCTGCCGCTGACCTCCTGCAGGCTGCAGCACTGGCCAGGCCTGTCGCCTTTTTTTCTGGAAGGGCGGCAGGGGCGGCAGGCGGAGGAAAGTTCCGTTGACGGCGAGGTGCGCCAATTTGACTTCCCCTGCTGAGCCATGATGGATGGCCACCCCGCGGCCCCACGCCCCCTGGTTCAAGCACACTCGGCGAAACAGTGCGCACCTCCTCAGACAAAGTGCGCACCACGAACGGTGGCGGATGACCCGGGTCATACAAAGTCGATGAGCTCCTGACAATCAAAGAGAGATTATCAGAAGTGACTCAGCGTGTCGCGAGCGCCAGCCAGCGCCCCGCCGTTGTTCGGGTGCCGCTACTGTGCACATCAGTGTCACTCTCGTTAATTTCTCCGCGATATATTTGCCAAAACAAACACAGCACAAAAAAAAAGACACACACGCAAACAAATCATGTCCCAACATGACCTGGTTTTAAACATGGCCCGTACTCACATTTTTACGGCATTTTTTTTAAAGGGACGTCTTGAATGGAAATTAGAAAAGAAAATTTAGCACCTCAGCTAAACATTTACCATGCAGTAACTATAATTACGGCGATAAAGTAAAAGTTCAACTGTTAAACTGGGCATATTAGGGTAAAAAACTAGGACCCTATCATTTTTTTAGAGGGTTGTGCACCGAGAAAAAAAACGAATCGACGTAAGTGAGGGATTTGAACGCTTAGCCACAGAGCGAAGTGTCGCTGCCCCGAGACGACGTGCAGCACTGCCGCTCCGGTAGTGCCGGTAGTGCCCTTTGGTCTTTTTTCGCGCGGCCAGTGCTCCGGGAAGTGCGGAGCGAACAAGAATCAATCAAACGCACCGCCGGACCGTAGTATGAACCGCTGGACGAGGACCGAGGACCGAAGACCGAGGCCCGAACTTTGACTTCCTCGTGGCTCGGCTCGTCGGGCTCGTCTCGACAAATCCACGCCTCGGTCAAATAGAAGAAACGGCAGCGAAACCGGTTCCATCACTGCGATCCGATTCGCAAGGAAAGTGCCGGACATAAAACAACTTAACCGCGCGGAGATGACCGGCGGCGCCTTGTTGCCGGGAAACAGAGTCCTTCCCAGATCGCTCGACACTTGGCGAACAACGCGACGCCTCGCCCTAGCCCTAAATTAGAAGGTTTGGTCGCGAGTGCTGTTCGAGGCGGCTCCGCTTTTCCGGCCGCGTCCGCCGGGTCGCCATGAGTCACTCCAGGTTCAAGGGCAGGCCGCCAGGCCAGACCGCCGGGCCGTCTGCTGGGTACTCGAACAGTCTCACTCTTTTTGTCTGCGTGCGCCTCGACCCTCGTTGTCTTAATTTTTAATACCCACTCAGTATAACGACCCGATTAAGATAGTCGGGATGGCCATTGATTCGCGGCCGCACGGCACACGACGTTCGACAAGAAGCAAACGCCGAGAGGAGTACGAACGGATTCGTCGTAAGGAGTCTCGTTCGGCGCGCCGCTACGCACTCTCCTTCCCGCCAAAACAACAACAAATTTTGGGCTGCGTCTCGCTGCGTCTCGCTGCGCGGGCTGCGCCTGGCTCAAGGCCGTGTCAAGGCCGCGTTCGGCCCTCCCCCTTCCCCGGCGGCACGCGCCGCCAGCCCATCGGGCAGGCCGGCCAGGCCCACGGCAGCCCACGGCAGCCCACGGACCCGGCCGACCCGCCGTATCCTACAGATTTGAGCTGAAATTTCCGTTCCATGTTGTTTCCTTGCACCGTCCGGTTGAGTGACAGTTGACGGCAGGTCTACCTCGAGCGCCGCGTCCGCCGCGTCCGCCGCCGCGCTGCTTGGCGCTTGACGCTTGACGCTTGGCGCTTGACGCTCGGCGTGCGCGCGGTGAGCGAGGGAGACGGAGCAGCGATGAGCGGCCGTTGGATTTGCGCGCTGAAAATTTGCATGAGAAATAGTTTCGCGGCGCGGCATGGCGTGGCCGAGGCGCGGCACGGCGGCGTGGTGGTGCATTAACTTCCGCGGTGGATTCCACGACGTGTTCCGAGCGGGCCGCCCCCCGCCCCCCTCCGCTTTTCCCCCCTCCGCGGGCGCGGCGGGTGGATTGTCAGTCCGTACTTCGATCAGCCGGCCGGCCGCCTCCAGGACCTCCAGGACCTCAGCCAGGACGCCTGCGCCTTCCCGGAGACCTGCACGCGGGGCGACGCGGGCAAGTCCGTGGCCCTGAAGGCCGCAGGGGCGGTGCGCCGCCGCGGTGGTCGTTTTGGCGCGTTTTGCTGACCCGACCGGCCGGCGCCACCGCCATGGGAAGGCCCGAGGCTGCCCGAGGCTTGGCCCGGCCTAGCCAGAGGAACCGTCCCGTCGTCCCGGCGTCCGCCTGGCGGCCAGGTCCTGGTCGACGTCCACCCCGCGGCGGGTCATTGGAGCGGTAAAACACGTCTAGCCGGGGCCTTGGCGGCCGGGACGCCCTGGAGGGCCTAGTAGGCCTAGTGGTGCAGCACGCACGCAGGCACCGCAGGGGGGCACTTCCGGGCCGACGGCAACCCTCGCCGACGAGCCGCAGGGAAGTCCCTCGGCGTTGCCGCCGCCGCCCGAAAGGCCTCCGCCCCGCCGCCGCCCCGCCCCACCCCGCGTCGCAGCGACCGCACGCGCGGAACGCCACTGAAGCAACTCGCGACACCTGTCCTCCCACTCCAGCAGCAGGTGAACGCAACAACAATCGTCATGTCATCGTCATCCTGAGCGCGACATACCTCAAAGCGCCACCTCCAAGCTCCGCCGCGCCGCGCCGCGCTGCTGTGCCCTCCGCTAGTGCAGTCTGTCTGGTCCACCTGTCAAAGCGTGCGCGCTGCGCGCCCCGCCGCCGCCCTGCCGCCCTGCCCCGGGTTAGTTTCACTCACAGTGTGGCCGACCCGACACCCGACTGCGCTTTTACCCGCATCGCCTCGCGTGAGTATGCATGTGTGCGCGCTAAAGCCTTTCTACGGGAAATCATGACTGCGCGTTCGAATCGCATCAGGAAAAACCAAGACGATCCAATGCCGAAAAACAAACATTGCTTTATTTTTCTTTTGAATAAACAGAGGTATTTTTCACATTTTTTTGTGCACAGGAGGAGGATGAGGTGAACTTGCTCTTGACCGGGACAGCCGTTCAGCAGGCGGAGAAGGAGTACTTCCGGCGTGGCGCGTGGTCCCAGTCAACTAGCCGGTGAGTTCGTGCTCAAAACACACACGCTCGCAGTGCCACGCACACTGGCACGCAAGCCGAGACACGTGTTGACAAGCGCTCTGTCAAATTTGCCGACTCGAGTAATTGCCACGCTCGGAATCGGCGCGGAGAGCGCTCGGCTACAGTCACAGCTGCTACTTCCTTGTGAGGAGGAAAAAAAGATTGAAAAAAATTCCATTGATCTGGAAGTGGTTGATTAAAACGGCGGTGATGGCGATGCTGGCGCCCTGCCCGGACGCGCGCCCCGTGCCACCGTGGTGCCGCCGCGCCGCGCCGCGCGCTGCCCAAGCAGGCCCGGAGAAAGGCCGCGGCGCCGCATCTCCGCGGCCCGCTCCGCGCTCCGCCGTTCATTGCCCGGCGCGTTTGTCACCCGGGCAGTCCGTCGGACACCCCAAGGCCTCGCAGCGCCTCGCAGCGCCTCGCAGGGACGGGCCGGCCGCCGCAAGTAAGTAGCGCCGATGCGGCGCGCTGAAAGGCAAAGGCAAAAAACTTGCAGCCCAACAACAACACGTTGGCGACGAAGCGCAATGGCAGTGCGCGCCGTGCGCGGCAATGAACCTGGAGAGGTCGCTGCGGGTCGTAAGCGAAAAGCAGGGAGAGAAAAAAAAATGCAGGACAAGTTTGGCATGCGCGCCGGGACGCCGAACAGGAAACGCGGCTCCGCGTGCCGCCCGGGCGGCCAGGACGGCCACGGCACGGACATCGACACCGACACCGACCCATCCACCCCTCTGACCAATCGACCCGTCGACCTACCGACCTATCGAAACTATCGACCCATCGACCTGTCGACCCATCGGGGGCGCACTGCACCGCCACTGGTGCATCGCCGGCGGGCGCTCGGCACCGTGTTCGGAGACCGCGGCCCGCCGCGGCTCTCCGGCGCTCCCTCGAAGGCGTCCGCTCACTCGGGCCTTGGGCCGGGCTGGTGAGGGTAGGCGAGGCGAGGGGCTGTCGAGGTTCACGCCCGTCGCGCTGTCCAGACAGTCGGCAGTCGGCTGGAACCCCTGGAACCGCGGTGCAATGGCAGGCCGACTCGGTGGCCATGCCTCGCCGGGCATGCGATGGTCCGGACCACGCGCACTTTGTCGCTATCGCGTCGCCGTCGCCCCCTTTCCTTTTCGGGGCGAACCGAATTAATTAAAAAGAGAGAAAAAGGTCGGTAGATAAGGCGCTTCACATTGGCCCCCTTCCGGCTCGGACGATCCAATGGCAAAGAAAAAATAAAGACAATCGGACGGGGCGACAGGCCCTCTGCGTGTTACCTACCTCGCGCGGCCTGGCGGCTTGGCGGCCTGGCCCGCGTGCACTTTTGAGAGTGTCGGAATGCGGCCGGGCTTTCCCCTGTGTGTGGACACTGTGGACGATGGGTGTCTTCGTCGCAACCACGGCGGTGGCGGCGAGGGAGTAAGAAGCCAGCCGCTCACACAGCCAAAACTGATTTTACAACGATGTTCACACGAAACTCGTTTATTTCAAAACAAAAGTCGAATAATATGTGCATGACGTGGTGTGTGTCGTCGACTTGGAGTTTCGACCGTCCGCACCACGCGATATTTTTTGACATTTCTTTGGCCCTGCCTCGTCACCCCGCCGTCGTGAAAGTGTGTCAATGATTGACAGACGGTGCTCGGCGGGTCCCTTCCGCGCAGAAACGGCGGCCGCTTCGCCGCGTCGCCGTGGACGTCATGCAGACGATAAGAAGGTTCTCGCGAGTCGCTCCATTCCCTTCGCCGTCCTCATTACTGGCGCCGCGCCGTGATCGGGCGGCGCGCGTTGGCGCGGGGGCGGCACCTGCACGACGGCCACGACGACACCGACACCGTCTCCCCGATAATCACCACCCTCCTCCAGTTTGGCGCCAAGCGCCGAAACGCCGAAATTCCCCGAAGACCGCGTGTGAACCCGTGGCCCCCTCCAGCGCGACCGCCAGGACAGCCGCGGCCCGGCGGCGTGTAGAGAGTTTCCGCGTCCGAGTAGACGAAAGGTTAGACGTGGCCGACGTGACTGCAGGGCGACTCCGAAGATTCGTTTCGTCGTCCTGTCTCTCTCGCTCCCCCGCGGACTGCGGGGCGCCCCACGAGTGCGACGGAGATGGAGACGAAATGATTCTCAGAATGAGTGTGCTGCGCACGGCACCGCTCAGCGCGGCGCGGCCTGTGTCGCGTGCGCGGTGTTTGCAAGGAGCGCTATGGCTGTCCTAGACAATGGCGCACAACGACCCGGCGCCGGGGCAGGGGCCTGGGGGCAGGGGCCTGGGGGCAGGGGCCTGGGGGCACGGGCCTGGGGGCCTTCACGGAGGCCGCGAGGGGCGCTGGGTTGGTCGCGCTGGCAGCACTGGCAGCGCGGCACCAAGGGCTATCAGCTCCGTCATCAAGGCCGTCTGGCCGGACGGTCCGAAAGCATCTCGTCGGCTCGGCCGGGCCGACGGGCGACGGGGCGACGGGCGATCGGGCGGCTGGCCACGCGCCCCCAGTGTTGTTGAGCGTCGCGGTTCGCGGCGCGGCGACCCGGCCAACGCCTCCAATCTGCGTTCACATCGCGCAGGCCCTGGCGCAGGCCGTGGCGGAGGCAGCGGCCAGCGGCCGCGACCAGCCGCGCCGGACCGGCTGAAAACGGACTGCACACGGCGGGCGGGGCGGGGCGGGGGCGGGAGGACGACGGCAAGGGTCGGGAGGAAATGCCGGCGCGGCCAGGACGGCCAGGCAGCCGGTGTGGTGGCCGTGGGTCAGGGACAGGGACGGGGCGCACCGTGCATCACCCGGACACGCCGTACTGCCTGCGCTGCCCCCGGCTGCCCCCGGCTGCCCCGAACACACAATGCAGCCACGCAAAAAAAGGAGGAAATGGCTGCATTAACAACCAGCACCGTGTCCGACGGGGCAGCGGAGCAGCAGGACCGACCCGGAGTCGAAGCCGAGCAACGCGCGGCTGCACGATCGAACCTCAAGGCACCGGCGATGCTGCGGCGGAGTCCACGCGAACGACGCACACGTCGGAGCACCGCGATTGCGATCACGCAGACACGCGTGGACGTAGGCCGACTGAACCTCTGGCCCCACCTGGCCCCGAGCCGCAGGGTGCTCGACGACTGAAATCGCAGTTGTCGCTTCTTTTTCCAGCGAATTATTCAGATTACCGACGGTACCGTGAACACCACTACCGCGAGAACAGTGTGCTAAAAAGTGGGCGCGCGCGTGGCAGAGCAGGCAGGGCAGGCAGGGCCGGCAGGGCAGACAGCGCGCGCCGCGGAGAGCAGCCAATCATCAGCGCCGCCGCCATCCCCGCCGTGCTCGTCGTGAGCACGTACAGTCGGCGCCGGCTACAAAGTCGCCGAGCGTCGCGCCACCTTCTTGCAACCATCCCGATTTCGACGGTCAATTTGCCCGTGACACTGCAGCGCATTCCCACATTAGCACGGAGCGTCAGCAAAAATAATGACAGCTTAGAACGAGTTAGAAAAACAAGCTGAGTAAAGCTTGTTAGAACAGATCAGAACGAGAAAGCAGATACAGTGCATTTTATGTGGTGTCTGCCAAGACGATTTGGAACTCATGTGTTTTCTTCGTTTTCAGTGCAAACTACTGCAGAAAAAAATGAGTTAGGGCTTTGCCTGATCCCCCTCCTCCGTCCCCTCCACGCGCCTCCTGTTGTTGACCTGCATCTGAGTACGCGCGGCCAGTGCGGGTGCACCGTCCTATCCCGCGCCCTGCCGCGCCCTCCCCCGCGCCCTTCCCCACGCCCCGCCTTCGCGCCCTCCCCGTCGCTCGCTGCCGGCGCGCCGCGCTGGACCCGCCCCGTGCCGGCCGTGCAGGCCGTGCCGCTGGCCGCACCGCCGGCCGCACCGCCGGCCGTGCCGTGTGCTGCAGGACAGGCCGCGCCGCGCTGCGCCGCTGCGCCGGCACCGCCAGGCCGCCACGCAGCGACCTCTACCTCTACCTCCAGGCCGTCAAGGTCGCCCTCTGCTCTCTGCTTGCGGCCCGTCCCGCGTCCCGCGCCGTCCGCCCGCCTGTCTCCCGCCTTTCTTCTTCTCCTTCCGTACTTCCCCTACCACCACTACATCCCCTACTACCACTACTTCCACCACCACCTGTGCGGCGCGGCCGCGTGTGCGTGTGTGCGCGCGCGCGGGCGTGTGTTTGCAGAGGGTGGCGGCTCAACGCAGAGCAGTTGATAAAAATGATCCTGCCACAATCGGCCGGTTCAGTTGTCCAGCAATCCCCGAGAAGAGTGTCCGCGCGCAGTGACTCCGCGACTTCGCGCCGAACCCCACCTGAACTGCCCCCCGCGGACCCCGTGGACCCCGTGGACCCCGTGCCGGCCGGCCGTGCTAGTCGTGCTAGTCGTGCCCACACGGCCAAGTGCCGCGGCTGTCATCGATTCCTGTGAAGTGCAAAAGTGGTGAACGTGTTTGTGACGTGATTCCGAGCGCCCGGCTTGCTGCAGCTCGCTGTCGGCCAGTCGGCCTGTCGGCGTCCTCGCTGCCCCAGATAAACCGCCATTGCGGCGAAGCAGCCTCAACCTGCCGACGGTAATTCAAGTGCAACCTCAGTGTTCCGTGGGGCTGCCTCCAGCCCGCCGCAGGGCCCCTTTGGGCCGACTTTGGACCATTTTCGGTTCTCGCTGAGGCCGCGATTCGGCCACTTTTGGGCCACTTTTGGACTGCCTCTGGACCCAGGACGACGGGCCCTTACCAGCAAACGAGCCGGCCCTCCCGGCCCGGCCGAAGCACGCAGCGAGGCAGCGAGGCAGCGAGGCAGCGCGCTGTGGCGACACCAACGACACCGCCGGGACCTCCCTGAAGAGCTCGCCGCAGGGTCCGTCCCGCGGGGTCCGTCGCGTCCCGCTGCTCCCGCTGGGGTGGGTGGTGGCCCGCGCGGTGTCGGCGGCCTAGCGCCATTCATTGCGCCTCTTTGTTTTTGTTAGTTCCTGAAGTCGATTTGTCCCCGCCTATTGTCTGGGGCAGAGAGTGTACAGTCAGTGTAGGCCTGTACAGTGGGGCACTACATTGTAAGATTAATTAAGCTGGGTCGGCGGGCTGTCGCGAGGCCGCGCCCGGCAACACGCGCATTAATACCTACGTCAGCAGGACTACCAGCGCTCCGCCCTCAATTGCTTTTTTGTCAAACCGACGTCATCGTTTTTGATTCGTTTTCGTATGCAAAGTAAAACATTTCGTTCACCTTGAATGCTTCCAAAAATAAGAATTCGTGGTGCGAAGTAAGGCTTACGTCTTTGTATCAGCTACCAAGAACACCCTGACCGTGAAAATTCGTTGTCACTTTGTGACAAAATAGTGGATAACGTTTTCATCACTTTCAAATCTGTGATCGTCTGAGAAAAGCGTCTAATTCACTAAATTGGAGAAAATTACTTTTTAACATTTTCTTAATTACTGACACTTTCCGCATCTTTTAAATGTGACCCTCGTGCCTTGCGTGATTGTGGGGATGAAAACTCAAAGAGGCGGAAACGAAAAACAACTGAGGACTGAACTCGACTGAACTGGATTCGTCTCATCGAGACGAACAAAAGAAGTATTCCCGTGTTATAGGTTAAGACTCGAAATGGAGGCGCTAGTCCGGTGGTAGTTTTTGGCACACGTTTTTTTTTTGGAGGCGTGGCGAAAAGCTTGCTTTAAACCGACCATTGGACTTTGTACCTTTGCCATTTGGAGTCTAAACGGGTATGTTGAGCGTATCTCGCCGTATCGTCTCAACGTGGACCCACGGCTCACGTGTTGATTGTAATTTTTCGGGTTCCTCTCGCGTGACCGTCGTGGTGGGTATGACGTCATCGGTGACGTCCCACCGTGAACACGCCTGTTGATGGCCCTGTCGGAGTCAGGGAATCGGGATTTCGAATTTCGGGAATCGGGTGGCAGGCTGTAAAATGATGGCCAAAGGCCTACACTTGACTTGAGCGGGCGGGGGTCTCGGGACCCCAAAGTCCAGAGGGCCTGTCGTCCCCACTCCATGGCGGGGCGGGGACCCTCTGGAGCCATACCGACGAAGTCCTGGGGCCCCGGGCCCGCGCGGCGAATGGTTCAGTGGCAATCCAAGCCTCCAAGCCTCGGCGGCGGGTAGGTGGACCCAGGTGGACCTAGCGACTAGCCGGCCCGCGGCCCGGCGGCCCGGCGGCCATCGGCACCGCCACGTGCGCGCTGCCGGCATGGCAGAGGCATGGCAGAGGCTGCACGGCCTGCACGCCAGATGGAGCAACAGGACAACTTTGTGCGTAGTTTTTTGCGCCCGGCCAGAACGAAAAGGAATCTATCGATCGGCGATCGGCGCTTCGCCATTTACTTGGCGACTTTGTCTTCTTATTGGTGAATGTGTGTGCTTTGGGACGCCGGCTGGAACCAGGTCACTAAGCGAAGGACGCGCGCGTAAAGGACCTTTTTACTGCCCGGGGCTGGAGAGCACCTCACCGCCGGGAGCGCATAAAACGCAACCAACAACAACACCAACAACAACAACAATTATCTGACCGCAGTCGGGCATGAGTGTAATGAATTGACTTGTCCCGCAGGCTATGCGACGGCAGTGATCCTGCACCCCTCCAAGATGGTCCTGCAGAACATCGGCGGCGGCAGCGCCGAGAGCGTGACCGTGGGGTGCTTGGACTGGGACCGGTTCGACCGACAATGGCAGGACTGCGTCCAGGACTACCGCTACCACCCCCACCGGGACGCGCGGCACGCGGGCCGCAGCCGAAACACCCCGCAGCGCTCCGAGAACCTCCGCCGGAACCTGCCACCGTTCAGAGGTGAGTCACTCTGGGACTTCCCCAGACTCCCCTGACACTTGGGCCGACTGGGCTGCAGCGCTGCGCGGCGCTGCGCGACCGGCGAGGGGCACTGCTTGGCCTGCTTGGCCCGCCCCGCCCGCCCCGCCTGCAGCGCGTCCTTGCCGGCTTTTACGGGCTAGTTAGAGCGGCCTGCCGCGCGCCTTCCCAGCCTTCCCAGCCGTCAACTTGAAAATGCCCAGACCAGTCAGTCTTCCAGTGTTTGCTGATTGATTTAGAGTGGCGATTCCCTGACTCGTATAACCCGCGGCCCAAGGCGAGACGCGCGCGCTCAGACACACTCACACATACACACACACACGCTTTTAGGTTCAACCGGACTGTTCTGCTTGACTTGCAGTCGTAGCCCCGGCCGCGACGGCCCAAGAGAGGCACTCGATCAGGTTGTGCCCCAATAGCGCACCCTGAGTCTCCTTGGGCGCCGCGGTCCGGGGCGGTCCGGGGCGGTCCGGGTGTCCCCGTTGCTTCACTCTGGCACCCGCTGGCCAGGTCGGCTGCGGTTGAGGCTGAGGCGCCCTGACACTGACACAGTCCGGCCCAGAAAGGAGATGAAAACACACAAAAAACAACAAAGTTGTTAGGCGTCGCTGCGCCGCTACGCCGCTCCCTCGTGCGGGGAATGCTCACGTTGTCCGCCTCGGGTCACGTTCCGATCCGGCGGCGCTCTGTGGGAATAAACCCAGCGGCAATGAACATGAGTGAGTGCACGTGAGCGAGTGGAGAGGAGGAAATCCTTCCGGTCCGGCGACGACGGACAGGTTGGGCTGCGAGACCGTTTTCGTCTGGGCAGGCGGAGATGTTGTAAGAAAATCTGCCCTTGCGAGAGGAGTCACCTAGCCTCGTCGGGAGCAGGCAGTGCGGGGGGCACTTGAACCCGGATCGGGTGGACGACCAGACCCACCTGACCACGGCGTCGTGCCGGCCCAGCCCCGCCCCGCCCCGCCCCGCCCCGCCCCGCCCCGCCCCCGCCCCGCCCCGGCCAGGAACGAGGAACGCCACGGCGGGCACGTCGCGCCGGACGCCGTGACGCGTCTGGACCGCTCTGCTCCGCTCTGCTCCGGGACGCCACGCCGGGCCGCGGCGGGACGCGGGACGTGGGACGCGGGACGCACCGCGGCCTTGAACTCGGCCAGTTGCCCGGCCAGCGGGGCGGCCGGGGCGGGGCAGCCGTGACGCAATGATGATATGCCCGGCCGTCCCGACGCCCGGCCAGGCACGCCGGGCGACCGTTAGGTGCCGATGGGCGCTCGATTGCCTATTGCCCGTCGCGCAGCACTAGGAGGGGTCCCGGACCAGCCCGGAGCGACAGCCTTGGAGGTAGGCAGGCCCGCCGCGCACGGCCGCGCCGAAGGCTGGCCGTTGCCTACCTGCCGGGCGCTCTGCGCTAGCCGCGCCACCCACCCGCGCACCGCGCTCTGCCCGGCCCGGCCGGCCACGCCATACGTGCAGCACTGCAGCATTGTGGAGGATTGGGATCCGGTTCCCCCAAGGTTCCCGTTGGCGAACTCACTTTGCACTCACTTTGAAACACTGTCCCGGCGGTGGAGGGACACGCGGAGGGCGGCGGGCCGAGGTTCGCGCCCCAGGACGTACTCCGACCGCCGGCGTGGAGGTCGCGGGGGGCGCCGGCACCACGGCGGCGGGCGGCTTCCCCTATCGCGTCTTTTATTTGCTGGACTTTATAAGAGCCGTGCCGCGAGCGATGACTGGACCCCTTCAGTTCCGGACGGATTGGCTTCAAACAAGGAGCGGGCGGCGGGCAGGCCACCTTGATATCCGGATGGGGTGACGGATCGCCGGCCAGGCCGCGTGGACGGCGTGCACGGCGTGCACGGCGTGGCCGTTGCCCCGCGTGGACGGACTACAAAATGACAACAATGCATCAGGTATCGGCGCGCGCGCAATAAACGTCCTCTTGGCGGAGGGCCAGGACCCGCTGCGCGCCGCTGCGGCAGGTGGCTTCCTGGCGCATGCGCGTTGCGCGCGCACCCGGAGCTAGAGACAATCCACCGCACTCTTCTCGGGAAAGAAAACAAAAAGGTTTCCACCTTCCGGCAGCGCCTGCGTCCCGCCCCTCGCCGCGCCGCGCCGCCAGAACGCCAACGCCTCCGCGGCGTCGAGTCTGACGATGGACCTCCAGAGCGTTCGACTTGGACGGAGGTTGGGGCGCCGGGCCCCCGCGGCCGGCCCCCGCGGCCGGGACGGGACGGGACGGGCACTTACCGGTGCAAATGGCCGGCTAATGGTCACTGCTCAGGGCCGGCCGTTTTAAACGCCCTTTCGCGTGTCCCCGCTTGCCGACGGGCCGACGGGCCGACGGGCCGACCACCGGCCCGGAACCTTGCCGAACCGAACTCACTTTCCCCGAAACGCGTGCAGTGGCGTCCCTGGTGCCGTGTAGTGCCGTGCCGCCGTGCCGCCGTCCTTCGCCGCGTTGCACCAACACGTGCACTGCGCCTCGCTTTATTGGCAGTCCTGGACCTGGATCTGGACGGGCAGGCCGCCCGGGCCGCCTGGGCCACCTGGGCCTGGGCCGCCTGGCTGGGCTGGCCGCTTGCACAGGTTCAAGGCCTGCCTGGGCCTGCCCCTGCTTTGCTGCTTCGCTGCTTTGTTGACATGTGCACGGCTTGCCCCGTGGCTTGCCCCCTCCCTCTCCGCGCGCCAACCAATCGGATCATTCTTATTCTCCTCTTTAGCGACGCCTTCGCGTCTTGCGCTCTTGCAGGCGCACCCGAGTGTGCGTGCGCGCGTGCGAAAGCTCTCTCACGTTCTTTCCAGAGCAAACCATTAGACCGACCTGACAGAAATATCGGGTGAAATATCGATGAACGACATTCGGCATTGACCGCGTCCGCTTCCCCGGCGCGCCCTCTTTGACAGTTTCGCATTTTTAACGCGCCGTGCTCGCGCTGTCCGCGTGACGAAAAACCACGAAAAACCGAGCCGCGGCCTTCGGCGCGGCCTTCGGCTTCCGTCGGCCCGGTAAGAAGAAGCTCTTGTCAGTGGACCAGTCCAACGGGACGGCGGCGGCGCGGCCTCGGCGACCGCCTGGCCGCCAGGCCGCCAGCCGGGAGCAAGGCAGAGCAAGGCGGGGCAAGGCCGCGCCAAGGACGTGGTGGGGGAGGTCCTGCAGGCCCTGCAGGCCCTGCTGCAGGCCCTGCTGCAGGCCGGCACCAACGCGACGCCGACCACGGCTGCGGAAACGCGCATCGAAGCCGCAGCGACAACAAGCCCCGCGTCAGCCACTTCCCTTCGCGGTGCTTCGGCGTCCTCATTGTTGTTCTGCGGTGGGGGCGGGCCCGGCCGCCTCGCCGCCAGTTCCTCAAGCGGCGACGGGAAAAGAAAAAAATCGAAAGCGATATCTCGACTCCGGGCGCCTGGCACTCGCACTCGACGAACCTATGACCCCCCGGCCTCTTCATCGGTGTACCACTACCTGTCCGTGGATAATTTAAAACACTGTTTGTGTCTGATCCTGGGAGACTGCCGCGCTGCTGGGCTGCCTGCTGTGCCTGGAGAGCGCCAGGACGCCAGCCAGGACGCGCGCCAGGACACTGTGGGCCCGCCGGTGACTTGAACGGCGGAGGGGAGCGAGGGCGCGGGCATCAACACCTTTGTGTACACACGGCGAGCGCGAGAACGCAAACAAAACAAACAAAAAACAGAAACAAACGCGGCGAGACTTTGAGGCCGATCGAGGAGTGGTGACGTCGTGCCGTGCCGTCTTCCTGGTCCACTGGGCGGTGGGCCGTGCATTTTTATCGATGACATGAGGCCGCTGAGTGACAACGGCGAACACCGAGCGGCTTCCCTTGGAGTCGTGGAAAAGTTCCGCGAAACGCATTTGACGGGTCCGGCACTCCCACCTGTTAGCGCGCCGCTGTGACCTCACTCACTTATCTAACCGTTCTTGAACTCGTCCAGCGGAGCAGCGGAGCAGCAGCGCAGCCCGCCCCGCCTCGTGCCATCGTTTTGAACGGTGTCAGCTTGGTGTCAGTCAGCGTGCCTGGCGGTCGCTGGCGGTGCCAGGGGTCCATCGAAACAAGTCCCGTTTGCTTTTCTTTTGTATGTGGGACACGTCCTTCGTAACCAGCAAACCAGCATAGCTGCGCGGCGGCGCAGCGGCGGCGCGGCGGCGTAGCTCGCATCAACGGCGCAACCACAGCGTCGTCGGGATGGCATGGCGCGGCTCTTCGCAACCAGCCCAAGGTGTGCCCTGCGGCGCCGCCCCGCCCCGCCCCGCCCCGCCCCGCCCCGCCCCGCCCCCCGCCCCGCCCCGCCCGCCCGACCTAGGCAAACCGCACCCAAAGGGCTGTGACGCACGCGGGCGACCGGTGTAACGTGTAATGACTCCCGGAAACGCGGCTGAATGTAAATCGGCTCTCCAGCGAGGAGCAGAAAGAAGCAGGCGCAAGCGCAATTGAGAGTGTGCGTCAACGTGTCGGAGCGTCAACGCGTCCACACGTGAGGAGCGTGGCTCGGCGCGTCACACTCGGGTCGACAATAACGACACCAAGTGACGAAAGCGATCCACTGGACCTGCCGAGTGATTCAGGAGAGTCGTCTCGTCTCTCTGTCGCACTCGCGGGGCACTGTACAAGGGTGCGAGAGAGACAGAACGACATGCCGCTCCTCTGAAATACTCGGCTCAATGGCGCGCGAGCGGCATTCTTCATCCTGCTGTCCAAACTGGGAAGTGCGAGTGTTAATGGATCGCAGCGCACATGGCGTGCGCGCGGAGCGCCGAAGCAACGCCGAAGCAACGCCGAAGCAACGCCAGCAACGCCGTGATTCTCAACCAAAACTGGGCTCACGTGTGAGGAAAAGGCCCCCGGGGAATACAGTGTGGGTACAAACTATTTAGTTTGTCATACGAAAAACTAGTTCTCTTTGCACGTGAGGCCTGAAGTGAGATTATGACGGGTTATGAGCACGTGACGCGTTAAGTGCGGCTCTGAACACGTGAGCCGTAAGTGAGGTTTCGAGAGCCCACGTCCACGTCGGCGGGGAAAGGCGCCGCGACTACTGTATCGAGGAAGTCCCTGGCTTTATTGGCGGGCCGAGCGATGGTCCCGCGGGACGACGAGTCGACGACGAGTCGACGACGAGTCCAAGACGTCCAGGCGCGTCCAGGACTCTCAAGTAGGACGACTGGGAATACGGTGCGGTCCTTCCGCGTCCGCGGGGCGGCCCGCCTGTGGCCCGCCTAAGCGCGGCTAAGCGGTCAACACGTAAACACGCGCCACTTTGGCGAAATGGCGGCAAATCGCGTATGCGAAGACGCGAGCGCCACTCCACTACACGCCGCTACACTGCGTGCGGCGGGAACAATTTTTGGCCGTGTAGGCTGGATGATGGAACGGCGTCTTTTATTGGCGCCGTGGGCTTCGCCTAGCTTCGCCGAGCAGAGCGATGAACCCGCCGCGCTCCGGACGGTCGCGGACGGTCGCGGACGGGCGGTCATGTTGCCGGCAGGAAGGGGCGACATTCTTCGGGAGCGTGGTCGAGGTGGCCGAACAGGCCGAGGCGCCCAGGACGGCACGTGACACACGTGACCGCGCTGCACGCTGCAGGCCGTGGGCCCTGGCCCTGGCCCTGGCCGCCCTGGGCGGCCCGGTGACGATGGAGGTATCTCCCAAGATGAATGTACCGGGGTACAGCCATCGCGCGATGATTGTGCCCACCCTGGCCCTGGCCGGCCGCCAGTCGGGGTTCATTCATCGCGCGATAGTTGTATACCCCCTCGGATACTGCGCCAGTTCCGGCCAGTATATCGCGCGATGGCTGAACCCACCGCGATTGTCAGATGTTCATCGCGCAATGAATGAACGCGAAATCCTGCGAAATCTTGACGAAATCCCTACCTTTGAAGAATCCTGTGAACGAAAAAATTTCAAGTGGCCGCCCCCTTGCCCCTCATCCTCCATTGCCTTCGTCCGCGCAGCGCTTTGCCGGAAGCCGTCATCCTCCGGGCGCCGCACCACGCCGACGGCGCCGCGCTCGTGGACACGTAGGCCCTCGGGCCGCGGTGGCCTGTGGGGTCAGCGGCGACACGCGGCGCCGGCTTCCTGGGCACACGTGGGAGGAAAAGGGTCGGAGGGCGAGTCGGCGCAGTCGTTCCGCGGTTGTCTCTCTCGCACTCCCAGTGCAGCGCCTGCGGTTGCGACAGAGACATCGCGACGAAGCGACGGCGGCTCGGAATCAGCCTGCAGTGCAGAGCGCAGGCACGCCCATCGAAGCGCACTCGCCTTACATTGTTACATCACTAGTCGGTTGACACCCGCGATCGTCATCGGCGGGGACCGGTCCTCGAATGCACTGCGCATCGCCACGGCCCGGCCCGGCCCCGGCCCCGGCGAGGCGCGTGGCGGCTGCGCTGGCTGCGCTAGCTGCGCCGGCGCCCCGTGGGGTCGTCGACGCCGTGCCTCGGCAGCCTCGGCCTTGCCCGGCCTTGCCCGGGGTCTCGCCGTGATCTTGTCGCCGTCGGGAGACGCTTTTTATTGGCCGAGTCCACGAACGCGACTATGTTGCGATGCACCTAGGCGCGGTTCGCGACTCGCGGTTCGCGGTGCACTGCCCCTTCCTCGGCGACGTCCTCCTCGACGTCCTCCTCGGCCTCGGGGAATGAATCAAACGCTCATTGTTCGGATTCGCCAGCGGCCGTCGACCCAGGCTTCAGGAAGTGCACTTTTTTTCTGCCGTCAAATAACTCTTGTGTGGCGCGCCATGCCTGGCCATGCCCGGCCGTGCCCGGGCAGGCCGTGGCGTGACGACGGCCCGAAGCGCTCGAAGCGCTGTCGCCGAAGACGCACTTGTTGACGCCGAGGTGCGCCGGCCTCGCGTGCGGCCGCCCGTCCACCACGACGGCAAGGTTGGGGGGCTCCAGGAAACGCGGCGGTATGGAACACCTGCCCAAATTATCGGCTTATTTTCGTGCGTTTTTTCTAAGAAGATAAACGGCGGGCAATTATAGGTCAAAGCGGTTGTGTGGCACTAGGCCATCGCGTGTTTATTTATTGGCACTGCCGCCTGGCTGCCTGGCTTTCTCGGCCAGGACCGCGTGGCCCGCGCCAAATTTCCACGGGTATGCCTCTCACAGACGTGCTCGCTGCTGAGAGTGCAGCCGTTTCTTTGATTTACCGGCCGATATTGCGTCGCCATTTGTATTCAGGACGCCACTCAAGTCGCATTCACGCAAAAAATGGCTTCGATTGTTGTCGTCATAAAGCTGGATATGATCCTCTCTCTCTTTTTATTTCTCTCTTTCTTTGCGGCCACTTTGTGCAGCCTGCACCACCCCGCACCGCGTGACGTAGGCAGGCCGGCCGCCTCGGCTACCCTGTGGCAAAAAGAGGAGCAGTTCGGGTCACCGCTCGGCCTGGCTCGGGCTTGCTCGGCCAGGCTCGGCCCTCGCGACAACCCTACCCTCGCCCTGGGCTGGCACACTGGGACTAGTTGACCGCCAACGGCCTCGCATTCGCGTCGTCTGGAGGACGAAGGACGGTTCCGCGGTGCCCGCACGCAGAGTACACCCTCGTATTGAATTTCTTCCTTCCTCATCCTTTTATTGAGCCGAGTGGCTTTCCGTGTTGCCGAGCTTATCGATCGCATTGGCCGCCTCGGAGGCCTTCGGCTCGCTTCGGCTTCGGACGCTGCAAGCTGTAATAGGCGTCGTGAATGTCGAACCTCAAACTCCTCAAACTTTGTATAGCAAACGCATTTGATTTTACTTGTTGAAAAAATGACGAACCGCGGTGAAGTTGTGCGTCCACAGAATTGTTGGAATGTGCAAAGATGCTCAACACTTCTGAGCTATTTGTCACTCAATATGTCTACGCGCAGGTGTTTTTAATGCCTGAATGTGCCTAGATTGTGTTCCCTTTTTTTGTAACACAGAATGTGGTGGGCGATGCGATAATTCACCCCTACAGCCCGCAATTCTCGCTTTGTTCCGGTGAGGCTCTCCCCGCGCCTTTCTCTGCAAGTTGCGACGCTGCAAGTCGGCTTTCCGCTTTTCCGGCCACCACGGCGCACCGCGGCCACTCCGCCCGTCCGCAACGCACTGCACCGATTGCTCCCCTTTTTGCGGTGGCGCGCCGCTCCGCCACGCAACGCAAACGCAACGCGACGTCGCCGGACCGGTTATGCAAAGAGCGATGCGTTATTGTCGGAACAAATTGAATGCAGTAATGAAGACCCCGCCGGCGGACCGAATTGGGATAAACACTCTGCGGCTCGTTGCGGCTCACACCCTGTAAAAGCAAAAACGACGAAGAAAAACAAAACGCTACGACGCCCCGGCCCGGCCGGCCTGGCCCGGCGGGGAGGACAAGGAGGAAGGCGCGAAGACCGTCGTCGTCGGGGCTGCGCCCGGACTGCCGAGCCCGGCCGTGGTCTACCCGGGTCCGAGCCAAGCCCGGGTCTACCCGGCGCGCAGCCACGGCGCAGCCCTGGCGCAGCCTCGCTCGGGGCGCCGACCGCGCCGTGCCCCGCCACGGGCGCCCCATTTAATGGCCACTTTAATGCACCCCAGTGTGCGTGTGTGCGTGCGTCGTGTGTGTGTGCGTGCGTCGTGTGTGTGCGTGCGTTCGTGCGTGTGTGCGAGTGTGCGTGTGCGCGCTAGCAACAACAAGGCGCGTCCGTCAGGAAGAAGGTTGGGGGGACAACGAACGCGACGTGGAGATGGAGACGGGATTCTCCGATGCGGCGGCGAGGCGGCGAATCGCTTGCCGGATCGCCGTCTGCAGTGTCGCGCCGTCGCGCCTCTCCGGCGGAGTCCCCGCGGACGTCGCGTGCTGGAGTCGGGGAGCCTGGAGGCTCCATGGAGCCCGTCCTCGTGCCCCAGTTCAAGCACCCCGTATGCACGGTCATTGTTTCCGCGTTGTTGTTGCTCGTGTTGTTTTTGCGTGCATGCGCCGGTGTGTCCGGCGTGTCCGGCGGACAGTGCACCGCACCGCCGCGCTCTCGGACACGAAGGCAGCGACGGCAGCGAAGGCACGATCGCGCGCACGATAACGAGGCGGCATCAGCATCCCCGCCGCCTCCCTGAAAGGCAGAGAGGCGCTCTTGCCGGAAACGCGTCGGTGGCCGAGGACTGACGCGGACTGGCGCGGACTGACGCGGACTGACGCGGAGTGGCGCGGAAACGAGCCTCACTGCCCTGCCGCCGGCTGCTCCACTGCCCCCGCGGCGCCCGCGACCCGCGACGCGCCAAAAGCGAGGGACGGGAGGGGCGGCCTTGGCAGTGGGAGGAGCCCTTTCTAGTGTGCAGACGGGTTTACGCACCATGCGGCCTCCGCGGCGTGTGTGCGTGTGTTTGTGTGTGTCGCAACGTCGTAAACCTCGTTGCGCCGCAGGGCAGCGCTGCTGCTGCTGCTGCCGTGCATGGCGCCTCCGGGGAAAGGGTCAGGACGCCGGGCCCGGCCGGGACGCCAGCAGTGCTGGGCAGTAATGCCGTGGCGGCGCCCCTCGGTGCCCCGCTCCCTCCGCGCAGCCTCCAGCCTCCGCTCAGCCTCCAGTCGCCGCTGGAGTCGCTGGCCCGCTGGCCCTGGACAAGGAGAGCCGAGAGTGTTCCAAAAATAATGACGGCGGCGTGCAATGCACCGACGCGCCGACCCGACGCCTCCGAACCAATCAGCTTCGCTTTTTTCGGCGGTCCATTTGCGCCCCTTCCCTTCCGGAAGCGCGCCGCTTCATCGGCCTGCATTCCGCTGGACTGTCTCTGTCGCACTCGCGGGTCGCCACACTGGAGAGGGAGAGAGACAGAGCGACGAAACGGTCCTTCGGAATCCGGCGGCTGGCCCCGGCCCGCCCCGGCCCGCCCCCGTCTCGAATGATGTGTCAGTCAGGCCGTAAGTCATGCGGGCGGCCCGCTGGGTAAGCCAGAGCTACCCTGTCCCTGCCCGGCCGACCACCTCGCCGCCACCCACTCACCGCGCCGCCGTGTCCGTGTCAGTGTACCACGCCGAGCTGACAACTGACGGACGCCGCGGCGTGTCAGTGAGCCAAACGAGCTGACAACTGACCTCCAGCCTCGGCATGTCCGTCAGGCGGCGTGCAGTGCAGCGCCGCATGCATCGCCGTCCAACCGAGCGCCGCAAGCCGCAGCGACGCGCTGCTCCAGTGACCCGCTCCACCCGCGCCACCAGCTCCCTGCGCCGCCCGGAGGGCAGGCCAGCCCGGCGCACGGGAGCGTCGCGGTGGCCTAGCTTCGACTCGGCGGGCGCTCGCCGTCGGCTCCGTCGTGTTGTTGTCTTGCTCCTCAGTGCACAAGGGCGCGACGGCTGGAGTTATGACGGCCTGCGTATATCGGATGGGCGGTCCGCACGACTTGCACTCGGCGCGTTTACTTCCTACCTCCCGGGCCGCGGAAACCCCCAGCCCCACCCCGCCCCGCCCCGCCCGCCCCACCCGCCCCCCCCGCCCGCCCCGCCCCGCCCCGCGCCGCGCCCGTCTGGCCCCGTGAGGGGCTGAGTGATGTTTTCTGATTAATCGCTTCAATAGACCTCGGCCGACGGCTGCGTCCGGAGCACTCAGTCGTTGTTTTGGTCGCACTCGGCCCGCGCGGGGAGCGCGGGGCTGCCGTGCCGCCTTGCCGCCGCCGCACGCAGGCTCAGGATTTAATGTTCCGATGTTTTAATGCACGAGTCCAGCAGCCGGTCATGATCGCGACGACAAGAATGGCGCTCATTTGTCGCCATAATGAACAGAGGAACGGACGCGGAGTGCCGCGATAATGATCATTGAGTAATAAGGCAGTGGCGCGGCCGCTCAGCTCGCCGCGCTATGAACCTTGCGAGGCGTGCCGGCCGATCGCTATCGCCGCATCCGATCTAGTCGCGCGCGGCGGGGCGGGGCGGGGCGGGGCGGGGGTGGTAGGGGCGCCAAGCAGGCAATGTCGGTTTGCAGTGTGTTTACCCGCTTTCTGTTGCAGTCTTGCGGCTCCTGGGCACCATAGGGGTCGCCCTGTTGGCGCTGGCCTACGCCGTCTACCTCGTAAACCCCATAGAGATCGCCATCAACGTGGTGAGTACGCCACTCCGCCACGCCTGGCCGCCTCCGGCTTCCTTCCGCGTGCCGATCCACTCGATAACCGTCCGGCTAAACGGTCCGGGACGTCACCGCCAGGTTGGTGTCCGCCCGCCCCGCCCCGCCCCGCCCCGCCCTGGCCGCACCCCGCCCCGCCGCCGCGGTGGGCCGTCCGAGGGCTTTGGGCATTGCAGGGCCTTGCCGCCGAGTCGGTGAGCCGACGCGCCGCGCGCCGCGAAAACCGGTAATAAGGGCAGCACTCTCCGTGCGGACCCCTGAGCCTGTGCCCCTCGATGACCGCGCTGTTTTGCTGTTCGGCTCGGCGGATGGAAGTGGAGGACACCCCTGCCGCCTGCCGGGTAGGTTTCCGCTCCGCCGCCTTGCCGTTCCGTTCCGTCGCGTTCGCGCACCGCCTTCGAGCCTTCCAGACGCCTCCAGTGCTCTGGTCGCCGTGATGCAGGCGACGACGGGGCGAGCACCCACCACAAGGGCGCCGCGCCGCGCCACGCCGCGCCGGCGAGGGCGCAGGGAAGTTCCACGCCGCGCGCCTGCATTGCGGCGATCGGTTTTATTCCACAGCAAACAAACTCCGAATAACTCGGCGCTCGCTCTGCTCTCTTTGCAGCGCATGAGCTTCCTCAACGGGTCCTTCCTCTTCGGGCTGTGGCGGAAGCCGCCCGTGTCCATCTACGTGCAGGTGTACCTGTTCAACGTCACCAACCCCAGGGAGTTCCTCCGCGGCCAGGAGAAGCTCCGCGTCGAGGAGGTCGGCCCCTTCGTCTACAGGTACACGGACCAGGGCGCACCCCAGTGCACCAGCCAGGACGCCGGAAGTGGAAACCAGGACCTCGCCAAATAAACAACTGTTTGTTTCTCAGGGAGGAGCTGGAGAACACGGGCGTCAAGTTCAACGAGAACGACACCGTGACGTACACCCCTAAGAGGAACGTGTTCCCGGTGCCGGAACTGTCCGTTGGCGATCCACGGACCACCGTGGTCATCGCCCCGAACCTCGCGCTGCTGGTGAGGAAAACAAATGAAAATTATAGACAACTTTTGGAAAATAAATAACGATAGCGACACAATGAAGTGAGGCAGCGATAACACGTACTGTACTGGGGTGGTGGAAGGGTTGCCTGCCCGCTCTGCGTGAGGCGCAGGGCGCGGGGCACGCGAGGCCTGCGTGTAGTGCAGAGTGGGCTGCCCGCCCGCCGGGCGCAGAGAGACCGTGTCGCAGGCTGCCTCCGCGAAGGGCGCTGCGGGAGGCTCGCCGCTGCACAGTGGGCCGGAAACCGGCGCAGGCGGCCAAAATTCTAGACGCATTTTGAGCTCCAGAAACGCTGAGTGGGCCTCAAACCGACCGTGTGACCCCACCAATGGATTGCTCTCCGAGCGAGGAATCCATTGGTGGGGTCACACGTTCGATTCGAGTCCTATTTAGCGACTCTGGAGCTCAAAACGCGTCCGGAATTTTGGCCGCCTGCACCGGTTTCTGGCCCACTGTGGTACGGCGTGGCAGCGGTAGGGTGGGATGCCCGTCCACAGGCGCAGCCACAGGGACGCCCGCGCGCCAGGCGCCACGCTGCTGGCAACTGGCGGCTACTGGACGCACGATCGGCTGCCTACCCTCCAGGCGTGCCGTGCCGGAGGGGTTGCCTGCCCACCCGGGGCTGGCGCTGCTGTCCCCGCTTGGGCGTCGTCTCACGGCTCACGTCTCGGTCTCTTGATGCAGGGGCTGGCGTCCTCGCTGCACAACTCGTCCATCTTCACCAACATCGCGTTCGCGACGCTGACGTCCTACCTCGACACCCAGCCCTTCTTGCACCTCACGGTGCACGACTTCCTGTGGGGCTTCGACGACCCGCTGGTGCACCTCGCCTCCAAGCTGTTCCCCAAGTGGATCCACTTCCCGCGGCTCGGCGTCATGGACAGGGTGAGGGCCTGCGACTCGCTTCGTCGCTCTGTCTCTGTCGCGCTCGCGGGTCATCCCGTAGGAGTGCGAGAGAGACAGAGCCTGTGCACGGAGTCGCTCGGCTGCCTCTGTTTTCGAGAGGCGGAGAGCCGATATCCGCGACGATGGCGGTCGGGTTGTTGACTTTGACCGCGAGAGCGGTGCTAGCAACTGCAGCGACCTTGGATAGAGTGCCAATGACATCCCCTGCCGGGCCCTGGCGTTGCAGATGTTCGACGACGGCGAGAACGTCGTCACGATGAACGTCTACGGCGACGACGACGGCAAGGTGCCCTCTGCGGACCTGGCGCCCGCGGGCACCAACGACACGTTCTCCAGGAGGGCCTTCGCCATCGACTCCTGGAACGGCAGCCCCGGCCTGGCGCACTGGGGCTACGGCAAAGGCGACGATCACGACAGGTACCCTTGTGTTTCAAAAAATGGCTGTTGTGGGGATTTGAACCCAAAACCTGAGTTCGCTGGTTGCCTGCAGCGCCACTGTCGGCACGCGCTGCAACACGATCCGCGGCGCCACGGAGGGCATCCTGTTCCCGCGCAACATCCGCAAGGACATGCGCTTCTCCGTGTACCGGAAGGCGTTCTGCCGCACGCTGCCGCTGCAGTTCGTCCGCGAGGGCCCCACGCCGGACCACGTCCCCGCCTACTGGTACACGCTGGGCGACGACATCTTCGAGACCGCCGACGTGAACCCCGACAACAGCTGCTACTGCCGGCCGGAGGTGGCGCCGTGCCTTCCGCGCGGCCTCAGCGACCTCACGCCCTGCTACTACGGTGAGTCGAGTCGGCCGGAGCACGCCGACGGTGGAGTGCACGACGCACAGCAAGACGCGGTGCCTGTTGGACCTGTTGACAGCCGCGTCGCCGCGTCGGCGCGACTCTTCCTCGTACCCGGACGGGCCGGACGGGCCGGACGGGGCCGCGAGCATCGAGACGTCATCAAGCCCGACGAGAAAAGAAACAAGCGCGAGACACACGAGTGGCATTACAAAGTGGCCGCGACGGAGCGCAGCGCGCACATTCGCTCCGTACTTTATTTAGCTCGAAATTTGAATTCCGTCACACGACGTGCGGCGTGCGCAAAAGGACCATTTCGTTGACCACGACCACGGCGGCGCGGCGGCGTGGCCTTGGGGCCTCCAGCGTCCCTTTGGATCTGCCTGCGAGGAGCCGGTCCGGTTCACCTTCCGGGCTGCCCTTGCCGTGCCCGGGCATGCGGGCACCGAGACCCTCCCCGCCCCTCTCGCCGTCCCGCGGCCCGCGGGTCCAGTGAGTCACAGGGCACCGCGGCATTGCATGAACGCCGCAGCCGTGAACCAGTGAACCTGGAACGCCTGGAACTAACGCCCCGGGCTGCGGCTGTCTGGGAGTCTCGACCGGGCATTGCGGTTGCCAACCCTCTCCTCCCTCCGCGTTCTGGAACGGTGAGGTGGCCGCCTGGCTGCGTCGCACGGAGCTCGGCGTTCGGCATTTCGGGCACAGCGCGTCGATAGCAGTCACAGTGCGGCGCTGGCGGCACGTACCGCGAGTAAATTTAGCAGCGACGCGGGGGCCACCCGCGGCCGCTCGCTAAGTCCGTGACCGATGCGGACGGCGCCCCCGGAGCGGAGAGGCCGAAACGCAGTTTCGTCGCCGCCGGCGCCGAGCGGGGCCGAGCGGGGCGAAAATGCACAAGGCACGCCCTGCTCCACATCGGTGTTTGTGTTGTCGTCGTCGGTCGCGGCGAGAAGGGCGGATGGGCGAATAGTGCGAACCACGCCGGACTGCCGCACCCCTCCACCCCGCCCCGCCCCACCCCGCACCCCGCCCCTCCACCGCCCCCGAGGGCCGCGTGGGGCGAGGCCTGCCCCTCGCCTGTCCGCGGCTGGGTCTCGGTCTCGGTTCAGTCGGCCCCCGCCAGCCCGCCAGCCCGCCAGCCGCCTGCCCGCCACACTACCAACCAGTCCGTCACGTCACGCTGCCCGCTGCCCGCCTTGCGCCGCCGGTAGCAGAAGCAGGCCTGTCCTGGTGGCCCCAGGTCCAAGTGCCATATTAGAGTGAGTTGACTTTGAGACTTGAGACGACGCGACACGGCAGCCCCCTGTCCTGCCTGCAGGTTGGAACTTTGTTCGAATCACTGGCGGGAGTGCATTTCCATTTGGCGGATGAAAGCCGAGGGTGTCAGTCAGTGCTTAACGCAAGGCTTTATACGTTTGAGAGGATCCCGTTTCACGGGCATTAAGGGAGGGGAGGCGAAGAGGGTGTGCGCGGTGCGCTCCGGGCGAGAGTGTCAAGACTAATCCGGACTCGGTGAGCTTGATGAACGAAAGTCGGTTTCTTTCTCGCCGGCATGCCTTGGCGCGCGCGCTCACCTTTCCTAGAACATTGCTGCGCGCCGCGCGTCGCAGCGCGTCTTCACCGTGTTGGCGCTTCGACAGCGAAAGTGTCCGCTGCCGCGCGGGGAGGGGAAGGCTGCCACAAGCATCTGTTTGGCCGAAAAAAAAAGAGTGGACGCGTTGAGCCTAGAGACGTTTGAGTTATTATTAGACTGCGGAAATTGTCGGGCCAAGGCCACGACGGCCGTCCAGGTCGTCCGGGCCGTCCTTGCCGAAATGACCGAAACCTCGCTCATCACGTTGGCTTTGCGTTCGCTCCTTGCAGACATCCCCGCCGCCGTGTCGCTGCCGCACTTCTACAAGGCGGACGAGAGGCTGCTGGAGAAGATCGACGGGCTACACCCCAACGAGTCCCTGCACGCCACCACCCTCGCCATCCAGCCGGTGAGTGTTCCTGTCCTTGTCACACCTGCTGCCGCCCGCCGCTCGGTCGCACCTGGCGAGCTAATTGCTGGGCTACTATGTCGCCACCGCGGTGCCAGAAAGTGAGAGAGAGACAAGACCATCTCAGCAGCACTGCCTTTATTCCGATTTGAAAGCAGCCGGGTCGATATGTTCGATAAGCAGCTTGCAAGCGCGTATCTGCGCGCGCCGCGGTGCCCAGATACCACCTTCTGCGAGCCACTTGCCACTTCTCGGAACCGGCGCTACCATTCTGCGTGTTTTTGTCTCGAGTCGTCTCACGTATCTGTCTTTGTCTTTGCCCTACAAACAGAGAGTGGGGGTGCCGCTGGTGGCGCACATCCGAGTGCAGACCAACCTCGTGGTCCACAAGACCAAGGGCAACCCGCGCGTGGCTCCCTTCAACAACCTCACGGTGCCCATCTTCTGGGTGGACTTGGTGAGTACTTGTCTTTTCCCTTTATCTGCCTTTCCCTCTGAGCCAAGCCTTATCTCTGCGTCACCTGGCTGGCTGTTTGCAGACGGTGCGCGGCCTGCCCGACTCCCTCAGCTCGCTGCTCGACTTGATGCTCAGAGTGGCGCCCATCATCCAGACGACGGTCATCGCGGTCCTGGTGGCGTCCGGCGCGCTCCTGCTCGTGTCCGCGGCCGTGGGCGTCTGCTGCACGGCGGGCATGCTGCACGCCACCCGGCGGCCGCCGGTCCAGGACGCCTACAAGTACAGCCAGGTCAAGATCATCAAGGCCGTGAAGCCCGCCGCCGCGCCCGAGTCCCTGGTGCTGTCGCTGGGCAGGGATCCAGAGTTCTTCGGCAAGGGCAGGGCGTAGGCAGCGGCCCGACCAGCCTGCCGGGCAGACTCTGCCCAACGAAACAGGGTCACCGAGTTACCTGCCTCATTCGTGTGATAGTTGTGTAGCTAGCGTAAGGACTTGCGGCTCGCTGCTCAACCTCTACCCAGCCGGGTCTGATCTCTAGAGCCCCCGCGCAACCCTGCGCAAAGATGGCGGCCGAAGCTGCTGCTGTGGCCCTGGGCTCGCTGGGCGCGGGCGCCGTGCTGTTCGTGGGCACGGGGATGCTGTGCACGGCGGCAATGCTGTCCACCACCAAAGGCGCGCGCCTCCGCGACCACGGCGCCGAAGCCTCCCGTCGCACCGGCCCAGCTGCCGCCGCGTTCAAGGCCAAGCCCGCCTTCGGCTTGCCCCGGGCGGACGGCTACAAGGGGAGGAGTTAGTACTTCCCCGTAGCCGAGCACCGCGCCAACGAACGCGGCATCGCCCGGGCGGGCGCTTTTGTCGCGCCGTGACACTATGTGTAGTTGGTAATTTATTTTTATGTTAAGTGTACATAGAAAATGTGCATTTTGTTTCTGGTGAAAACAAAAATGCGTTATGCTCATTCATAGCTCATGCGGCAAATCGTGCGAAAGGCAGCCTAGTGGAGTTATTGCTCACTCAATTGATCGAACGGCTCATCTCCCCGTCCAGTTCGTTTTTTCACCATTTCATAATCTCTACCTCAAGTATACGAACTCACGTTGACTCATTTTGACGCGTAAATTAATTATATTGTCATATTGTACCCGTCCTGAAAAAGGTGAAATCCTCAATTGTACATAGTTCATGTTTTTGACGCCAATCATTAGGGGACCATGAAATTGTGATTTTAATTGTGCATATCATTGAAGAGTATTGTGATAAATGCTGTTAAGTTATATCGTTAATGTTAATTTATACCCTCTGACGCTACGATGGATTAAATTATGAACCAAGATCTTGTGATGTTTTTTAGCAAGTTATTCCCTGAGTTTGAAAGAGATCAGCCTTAGCAGGTTGACTATATTGGCACTCGGTCGTGGATTCTCGGCCCAACGTCATAGACTGCCCGTAGAATTCTGGCACAAGAAAAGAAACACAGAATTACATTTGCTATGTAATGGAGTTTATTTTACATAAGAACAGGTCACCCTCGAGGCGGTAAAAATTACAATCACAGACAAAATACACCTAACACTTATTACGTCCTACGCTAAACTATTAGGGTTGTCAAATGAGCTAGATCACCTTCATTGTACCATTAGTTTTGGTCTTGCTCTTTGTTAACATTAAAACAATACATACAAATAGTCAAAGTACATACATCTCAGAACGTCGTCACGACATCGAGCAACTACGACCCTTTCAATCATTATCTAACAAAACACGACAAGAAACAACAAGGACCCCCCGGGGCCAAATCGAAGCCCCATGTTTGCGCTTGTACAAATAAAATTCCTAAAATTGCTTAAGTTTCGTTAAACAAAATCGTAATATCACTCGTGGCACAGACGTTACAGCCAACACCGACCAACATACAGACAGCCGCTAGGGGGAAGAATGGGCATGCCAAACGTCTCCCATAGTATTTTACAAAAGAAAAGATTAACGCTTGACAAAAGATTTCATTTTTCGGTATGGCTGCCTGGTAAAACCATGCAAAATTTTGTGCCTGTGACATACTTGCCTCCTCAAACTCGTATGCCTACAAAAAGCTACAGTAAAAAGTCTTTAACAATGTAAGTGACCCATATTATCTTACCACACGTGTCTCTCGGTAAACGCTTTCCAACTTATAAATCTATATATACAATATCTTTGATTTGATTAAAAGAATGGGCATTCTTGGTATTCCCGATTTGACAGTCAAATCCATGACGTGGTCGGACTTAAATAACACCATTGCTTATACAGCTTATACGTATGATACATAAGACCCTGTTTCACCCTGTTCACAGAAACAAAATAATAATAATTGGTGAACTTACTCAGAATATCAAGTACCGTGTGAATGTTGCAAAATGTTATAGTTTTTTCGGTTGGTTTGGCCAGGAACGACAAGCAGGAAGCAAAGATTTAAGCACGATACTTCCGCAATCAGAAACGCATCGTAAAAACCACACGTTATGGACACATCTACCAAAATCTAGAACTGACTCGCGGCTTCCACAAACAAATTACATTATTGCTAAAATCTGGTGGGATATTGGGTTCAAGCTGATATCGGCACAACAGAGATTTTGATCAAAACTAAACCAGTCTTGGCGAGAAAAACACGGCACTGGACTCTTCCAGGCCATTCAGGTCGCAGTCTTCAAAAAAGAGCCTCTAAGTACTAGCCAAGCTTCGACACCCCAACGGGGCGACTACACTCGGCAACAATTCTTATTCTACTCCGCCGGCTTTGTGACGGCGTTGACAGCCAGCCCGTGTTTTGGGCGCTGCAGGGCGAGGGGCGCCGCGAGCACGGCACTCTCGAGCTGCTCCGGCCTCTGGCCTCGCCTGATGCAGTGCAGCAGTGCCGTCACAAAAAGGAACTTTGGTCCTAGATCCATCACAATTCACACGATCACGTTCGCGGGGCGCCATTTAGCTAAACTTTGGGACTCACCGCGCCCCGCAAACAAAAATAGAAAACAATCTAGGAAAAATAAATTACGACTTTGAAAATAGAATAGCTCCTTCCTGCTTTAGCTGAGGGCCGCCACCTGCTCCGTGGACGACGACTTGCTGGACGACAAGGGCGTCTCCGCGGTGGAGCCGCTCGTCGAAGCCGCGGACGAGGCCGTGGAGGGCGACGCGCCCGTCGAGGACCCCGACGACGAGGCCGGCAGCAGGTCCAGCGAGCTGTACGAGGACAGCGGCGGCGCCTTGGACGAGTGCACGGCGCGGAGGCCTCGGCGCAGTAGTCGCTTCCTCGCCGCCCGGTAGCTCCGCGACCACCGCCGCACCGCCAGCGCCACCATCAGGAGCCCCGCCAGCATCATGGCCGCCGTGCACAGGCGCTGCGACCAGGGCAGGATCATGACGGTGAAGTACATGGTGGCCTGGATGTACCACGGCAGGCCCACTTGGTTCTGCGAAGAAGAAAAAGAAAGATGGAATGATGCCGTCCTCCGCGGCTCCGCGGGCGGTGGGACCGGCCACAGTGTGTTGGGCAGCCTACCCTCACGGCGCACTGAGCGCGCTGGGCCTACTGGTACTTACATACTCCGCCCAGAACATGGGGATGACCTGGTTGGAGAAGCGCGCCACCTTGGTGATACCGCTCACGTCGTGCACGATGAGGTTGGACTGGCTGCGCGCCGCGGCGTTCATGGGGACGCCCGTCGTCTGCGGACAAGCAAGATCAAAGTGGCGTGGTTAGGCCGTGGGCCTTGGAGGCGAAGGAGGGCTCGGTCCTCGAACGGGGCGTCGGGGCGTACCGGCTCCACGATCACGTAGGAGTGGTGCTTGCTGCGGTTGGGCTGCATGCCGCCCACGAGCTCGTGCAGGTGCGGCGAGCTGTAGAAGTGCGGCATGGACGCGGCGATGGGGAAGTCTGCAACACGAACAGAGTTCCCTCCAATGTAGAAACCTCGGGGAAAGACAAACACGAGGGTCTTTGTCTTTTCGCAGTGTGTTCGTCTCACCGAAGTAGCAGGGCGCAAGGTCCGTGAGGCCGGCCGGCAGCGGTTCCTTCCCCGGCCTGGTGAAGCAGTCCGTCTCCGACGTGGCGTTCTCCGGCCGGTCGTACACGTCATCGGGCAGCTCGAAGCGCATCGCCGACATGCCGAGGCGGTGCTCCTCCCCTGCGCACATTCGCATTCACAAGAAGGGCGTTTACAGTGACGCTGACGCGCGACGCCAAGGGTTCGAGGGTGGTGCGGGGCGCAGGAGTGGCCGCGGCTGCGACCCTCCAGTACCCTGTACTCACGAGCGTAGTACAGCGGGGTGACGCGGCACAGCGTTTTACGGAAGTAGCGCAGCTCGTGGTCCTTGTGCACGCCCTGGTGGTAGGAGACGCCCTCCGTGCCGCCGTACACCGAGTCGCAGCGGTCCGCCGACCACCACCCCAGGTTCCGGTTGCCGTGGAAGCGGTCCATCTGGAAGAAGCGGTACTCGTTCTCCGGCCCGATGAACACGGACACCTCGTCCGTGAAGTCGTCGTAGATCTGGAAGAGGAACCGCCGTGGTTAAGGTCATGGGTTCAAAGCCCCGGCCTGTCTCCCTTTTGCTTCCTTGGCATGCCCACCAAGGGATGCCCACCCTGCTCAAGATGCCCATGTTCTCGACGGGCACGAGGTGGGGCACCAGGCGGCGCGTCACGTGCACCAGGGGGTCCGTCAGGTTCCACATGTAGTCGTACACGGAGATGTTCATGAGGGGCTGCGAGTCGAGGCGCTGCAGGATCAGGCTGAAGCCCATCTTGGTGAGGAAGGACGCGTCGTGCAGGTACGACGCCATCCCCTGCGGACAGAGAGCGCGGTCAGTGAGGACGACGACAAAGACAGAGGGCGGACCTCCATCGCCGCGCTCCTCACCAGGACGGCCAGGTTGGGCACGGTGATGGTGTCGTTGAGGCTGAGGGTGTTCATCTCCGGCAGGAAGATGGCCGTCCGCACCGCCGTGTACGTCATGGTGCCGTTCTCGTGGAACGTGGCGTTGGTGTGCGCCAGCTTTTCCCTGCCGACAGATCGCAAGACAGTCAGTTCCACTTGCCGTCCTTCGCTCCGCCTTTGCAGGCCTTTGCCTTCGCCGCGCGGGGTAGGCCGCCCATCGCTCGCGCCGCCCGCCGTGGCTGCCTACGCGGCGGGCGCACCCTTCACCGCCACCACTGCCGCACTCCGCGTGCGTCTACCTGAAGATGAAGGGCCCCACTTCCTGCATGTGCAGCTTGTTGGTGCGGCCACTCTCGAAGTCGTGCTGGTTGGTGACGTTGAAGACGTAGACGCGGAGCAGCACTTCGTCGGGGGGCGTGGCCCACCACTCGAACGCCGGCAGCCCGGGTTGCATCTTCAGCCGCTGCAACAACAGGAATGTGTATCGGGCCCGGGCACAAATGCAGTTCCAATGGTAATAAGAAAGAGCTCACTCTTTTTTCTTTTTCTTTTTAAGAAAAATAAACTTTGTTTCCATATAAAGTGGAAAGTATAAAATGGTCGCCCTTGCAGCTCGTAGTTGCAGGTACGGTGGCGCATTACCTATTCGTACCAGCCTTTGCGTCCCTACATGGCTGACTGCAACTTACTGGCCGGCTACTGTGTCGGCGGTCAGTGACCCCGCGGCCGCCCCGCGGCCGCCCCCCGCCTCGCCCCAGACAGCCCCGCCCGCCCCGCCCCGTCCAGGCCGGTGCACCGAGAGGACAACAAATGGCGAGCGTGCACGCGCCGCGCGCCGTGCCGCGCACCGACAAGCAGGCCGTGCTGCAGGCGGCTCGTCACGGTGCGTCCCGCGGGGATGGGATGGGAAGGGATCGCCTGGCCGGCTCAAGGTACCCCCTGGACGTCGACGTCGACGCCGGCGGACCTTCTCGTCCGAGCCTCAATTCCGCGCTTTGCCAGTTTTACCACGTTTCTGCCGGCGCGCTGCGGCGCTGCGGCGCGGCCGCGCTAGGCTCGCCGCCGTCGTGCGGCGCGGTGCCTCTGCCTCTGCTGGCTTTGCGGGCTGTGCTGCCTCTGCCTCGCCGTCGCCGTAGTGCCGTAGCGCCGCACTGCCATCGGCCCGGCGAGGCGGCGAGGCGGCGACCTTGCGGATGTGGGCCAGCGGCTGCCTCCTCCTGCTGCCAACCCTACCCTTCCACTTCCTCTGCGCGGCGCAGCGCGGCGCAGCGCGGCGACTGCCCCCTCCCGCCTC
Source organism: Thrips palmi (assembly GCF_012932325.1). Taxonomy (NCBI): domain Eukaryota; kingdom Metazoa; phylum Arthropoda; class Insecta; order Thysanoptera; family Thripidae; genus Thrips; species Thrips palmi. The sequence continues at coordinate 9,646,933 of NW_023144624.1, read as the reverse complement.
CCCACACCTGCCGCGCCCCCCTCCCCCGCACCCGCGGCCGCGGTTGGTTTTGTTTACATGAGATGGAGGGATTCACTCACACACGTGCACACGCGCACGTGCGAAGTGCCGGCCGGTGCACCAGCAACGCCACCAACCTGGCTGCACCGAACCGGTCCAGCTGAGCGATTCCGAAGAGTCGTTTCGTCGCTCTGTCTCTCTCGCACTCATGGGGCACTCCGTAAGGGTGCGAGAGAGACAGAGCGACAAAGCGATCTTCTGAATCACTCGGCAGCTACACCACAAGGGGCGTTGGCGTTGGCGCTGCCATATTGCCGCGAGTGTCGCGGTTCGCCCCGCCGGCCGTTCCGTCCGCCATCCGTCTGCCTTGCTGGCGCTGGCGCGCCGCCGGCAGGCTCGGCCAAAAGAGTGGGTTCCGGTGGCGCGGCGCGGGGCGGGGCCCTGACTCGAGCCAGCACCTTGCCGTCGGCAAGCCGCCCGCAAGCGCCGCCGGGTTCAAGGGCCGCCGCCTGCACTTACCTCCCGCATCAGCATGTCGTAGGGCGTGAAGACGGTGGTGACGACGCCGAGGAAGAGGCACAGGCATCCCGCCAGCAGGAGGGCCCACGTCACTGCAACACAGACACGGCGCACATGAGTACGACGTCCTTACATCCTCGGCCATGCGGAAGCGGCCGCCGCGTTGCCGTTTTGGCGCGAAAAGCGGTGCAGGCCATGCCAGCCTGCAGGGCGGCGGCACGGCCGGCACCTCACCGCGTAAATGTTTCCAGGTCACAACGCCTTTAGCCTTTAGGTCACCGCGCGGCGGTCAGGGTCGCGGAGCGAGGCAGGACGTGCGGCGCGCATCCTGTCGCTCACCGGCCGAGGGTCCCCGTCGTCCTGGCCTGGCCGTCTCGGACGTCTCGGACGTCCAGGCCGTCCTGGCCCACGCGAGCGTCGCGGGGACGCTTTCGCACGGTGTCCTCGCGTTCCGGCAGGCGAGGGATCGGACTGTCGCGCACCTGCCACGCCTGCCAGGACGAACGGCTTCATGGTGCTTGCTTTGTCGCGCTCGGGCACGGCGGGCATCTTCTGCCCGAGGGCCCCTGACAACAGCCCTCGTGGCGGCGGCGAGCAAAAATGAAACAAAAATTGCCCATGACTGCGGGATTGGGTCCGGTGGGAACGGATTACTTTTGGAGACCTCATTTTCCTTTTTGGAGAACAATAAAGGATTTGGCAGGGAGCAATGCTGTCGTCAGCGCCCCTAGCAGCTCGTTGTCATGTCCGACAAGATACCAGGTCGTTCCAACCAATCCGAATGGGTTCGCGTAGCTTCCGTCAGCATCGCCAGCGTGCCCGCTCTTTGCCTGCCCGCCTGTTTGCCCGGCCGTGACGGCCACTGCACTGCAGTGCCTGAGTGCATCGCGCTGCAGGCGCTGCACTACCTTGTCATCGCCACGAGTCAGTCATGGTCCAAAACGAAGGAAGGATTCCAGCGACGACTCATGGGTCCACTTGGAGTGTTGTTACCCCCGCCGAGGAAAAACACCGCCCGCCACGGGAAGCCGAGGGGTACGGGGGTGGCGGGGACGGGGCGGGGCCGTGGTCGCGAAGCTCCTCTGGAAGGGACTCGGCGAGGATCCGAGCAGACAGGTGTGAGGGTCGTCGGGTGCCATGGCACTGCCAGTGTACTCGCGTAGTCGGGGCCCTTATTGCCCTTGCCGAGGCGTGGAGTGGGCTTTCGCCAGACCATTGACTCCTCAAGGGCGGGTAGGGTCTCGGCGTACCTGCGCACACAGCCTGCACAGCACAGCTTCGTTCGTCGCCGCCGCGGTACTCGTTCCGAGAAGGCGCCGACGAGTGCGCAAAATAACAGGTATTTTAAAATGCTCCCCCGTTAAAATTACACACACCGGAAGAATAATTTAAATAAAAGTCTTGCACCTCATGAAGCCTGGTGAACGTGAACAAGGATGTTATTACCCAGGTGCGAAGCGCCTAGTTGCCCGTGCGTTCCATTGCCATTCACACAGCGGCTGGCTGTGGGTCCTGCGGGTCCGCACCGCGCAGCACCGCGCCGACTAAAACTAGCCACTGACCTTCCAGGCGACTTCTTTTCCGGACGCCAAACTCCAAACCCATCCCGGGCAGGCGGGCCGTCGGCCGCGCCGTGCGATGCCATAAAAGTGGCAGGCCGCCTTACCTTCACCTTGCGCGCCTCCGCCTAGAGAGTGCAGGGCAGGGTGGTGCAGGGCGCACATCACCGCGCGGGCCGGGCCTGGCCGCGCCGCCGCGGTGTCAATGGGCGGCGCGTGGCTTCCTCTCGCCGCTCGCCGCGGACCAGAAGAAGGCCCTCAGCCTGGCCGCGCCGTCCGCCCTGGCATGTCGCCTGGCACGCCGCGCATCCCCGTCCGCTCCTCTCCTTGGCGGAGCGAAATGTCGCCGCGACTCATAAATGGGACATCCCGTCCACGCACGTGCCGCGGCGTGGCGTGGCGGCGTGGTGGCGTGGCGGCGTGCCCACGGTAATGGGAGGGTCGTTAGTCGAACGTTAACGCGCGGAGGACGACGCCGAGGGCCTCCAGGGCGACGCTGCGACGCCGCGACGCCGTGCCGCAGACAATGCGTCCGCCGCGCCGCGGTGTGCAACTGCATCCGTCACTCGTTGATGGTGCCGTGGCGCGACGCGGAGCACGCCAACAAGTGCGGCGCCGCGGTCTTTAATTGTGGATCGTTTTGAAATTGCGCAGTCCGGCGGGCTGGTCCGATTGTCCCGCACGGTGCAATCGACACCGAATCAATCGACGTCGGCGACGTCCATTCTGATGCGGATTCGACGCCAAAGCTATTCGCGGGGCTGGCGGGGCGGTCGGCACCGCGTCCACGTCGTGCGAGGAAAGCAGCTCAGCGAGGCGCTAATTCAAGGGTGCTGGGCTGGTGAGGCTGGTGCGGCGGTCGCGGCGTGAGGATGGCCAGCACCTTCGCTTCCGGATTCAGATTGAGATTGCAGCCAGCCGGCCGGCCCGCAGGCAGGCAGGCAGGCAGGCAGGCAGGGCAAGGGCGAAGGACGGGGACCTTGACTTTTCGGAGCGCCAGCTCTCGGACTCCTCGACCGGGCGAGTGGCGGCAACTGCCGCGCTGCGCTGCGCTGTGCCCATGCTGCGCGCTGTGCCGGGTGGGCACGGCGGCTCTTCGCCTCTTTTCTTTGCGTCCCGCCGAACGTGCCGCACCGGCTGCTGGAAACCTACTGCAGGAAGTGAAGTTAGGCCCCAGTCAACCACCTCGCTAGGTTAACCGGTTGGGCCACCCTGATGGATGACGGGCACCGCGATGCTGCGATGCCCCGGTCGCGACAAGACAAGTGCCGATGCCCCGCGTGGCCACGGCGTGGTCATGGCGCAGCCGGAGAGACGGCCAGCCCAATAAACGGCGGGGATGGCGCCGGGCTGCGGGTGGCCGGGACGGGATCGGATGACGCCGCGCCCGCCGCGCCGCGCTTCCTGGGTCGCGGCTCTACCGTCCGGCGCGGCCCAATCGATGCGCGTGCGCGGCCATGCGGCCGTGCGGCCGGCCATCCTCGCGGCCGTGAAAAGGCAAAGCATCCAAAGGCTTTCCTCGGCGAGGCTCGCGGCTCGCAGGTGTGGCGCCCCCCCCCCCCCCCGCCGAGGTCAAGTTCGCGACGCGTGTGGCGGCGTGGCGCGGTGCCGGTCTAGGCGTGGGTGCGTCGAGCCGGCCAGAGCATTGTGTCGGCCTTTTCGCTTTCACTGCGTGTGAAAGAGGAAGTGGTCGCTCGGTTCCTGGACGCGGCGATGCTCCCCGTCGGGCACGACGGCGTCAGGCACTTCGGCACTAGGGCGCGGCCCGCGGCGGCCCGCAGCGACACCTTGACTGACTAGCAATGAAGCGTGCAGTGCAGCTCCTCCTCCACAGTGTGTGTGCCTTTGCCGCCTTTCCGGCGGTTGAGAAACCACTCGTGCATGTCTGCGGCTTGTGCTCGACAAACCGCACCTGCTTCCAGGACACAGAAAAATATGGAATTTGAAAAAAAGTAAAAAAAATAGGATGGGCTGGGGACTTGAACCAGTGGCATTGCATGCGAGGGCTCCCACACACTACTACACTACAACTGGCCGCGGGGATGTGTAGTAATAATCGTAACCTAGCCTCTGTCAATTTAATGTGTCAGCCCAAGGTGCCTCCATCTCCACACCAGCGACGCGACTGCGTAGTTGGTACGTAACGCATCGAATACTAGCAATGGAGGCTCCAAGCATAAAGCCCTACTGCCACCGGGATTTTTATTCACCTCGTGCACGTTCATTGACAGCTCTTTTCCTTTTTTGGGAGGGAGGAAAGGGGTGGTTCGTTTTATTCGAAATAGTTTTTCCATAAGTACGAAAACAATATGCCCCACGAGGCGGGGCTCCGTATGGAACCGCCAGGCAGGCAAAAATTTTGCCGTAAAAACCGTCAGCAGCATCTTCGGGGATCGAACCCGCGCCCGCGAAGTCGGCGCGATGCGATGCGGTTGGAGGGGGATGGCACGGCGGCGACGGTTCCTTCGGGTTCCTTACCTCAGACAACACGCGGCGAGGCGAGGCGAGGTGGCGGGGGGCAAGGACGACGGGCTGGGTCCCGGGGGAAAGGGGAAGGGGGAGGGGGGAGGGGTGACGTAACACGCGACACTGTAAGGTGGCGCCGGATGTGAGGCGGGGAGTCCCATCCGCCCTAATCCCCATTGCCCATTGAACGGCTGTCAGACTGTCGGTCCCGAAGAGGCGCGGGGTCGGCGCTCGGCGCGCTCGGTGTCGGCATCTCTGTCGCACGCTCGCGCTGGCCGGGCCGGCCGGCCGGGCAGTGCTGTCACCGCCATGCCGCGGCACCACGTAACGCCCGTAACAGCGAATCGGCACCGCGGCCATACGGATACTCAGCGACACACTACCTTTGGCGCCACCGCTGCCTTTACGAGTGTCGCTGTCGCCGCTCCGTCTCCCTCGCACTCGCGGCGCGTCCCCGGCGTCCCGCGGGGGTGCGAGAGAGACAGACCGGTGACAGCGGCGGCCCTGAGTGAGTGCAGTCCGCGACGCCCGCGATGCATCGCATCGGCCGTCCTGTCAGGAAAGATGAGCAGGAAAGAGAGGGACGGTGTGGGAACGGCTGTGCCGCTCTTGAGGATGTGGGTCAAGTTGGAGGGCAGCGCGCGGCCGGCGTGCCAGCATTACGCCCCGGCTGGCGATGCCGAGCGCGGACTGGCCGGCCGGCCGGCTCACCTTTGCAAATTGGTAATGAAAGTGGCGAGCGGCCGCCGCAGCCGCCGCGGCGTGCTCGCGCTGCACCGCTGCACTTCCGCGAGCCGGCCTGTCTGTCTCTCTCCCTCTCACGGCGCGGCGCGCAGGGCCCGGCCGCACTTTCTTCCTCTTTGCCCGTTTTGCCTTTTGCCGGTTGGGTCCCCAAGGGCGGCGCGACGCAGTGCGACGCTCCTGCCCCCTCCCCGCTCCCCGAGCCGGCGGTGACGTCCTGCGCGGCCATCGGCCTCTCCCCTGGCCTCTAGGTGAGGCGGCGGCAGTGCCCGGCCGTCCTGCTGTCCTGTGCGCGGCGCGCCGGGCCGAGCCGGGCCCGAGGGCAGCGCGTCCCCGGGGCGGTGCAAAAGCTGAGACGAACAGGGACGGCCACTCCCCTTCCTCTGCGCCCCGCCTGGCTAGCCTGGCCGGCCCGGCCCCCGGCCCGGCCCCACCCACGCACCGTGTCGCCAGCCCAGGCAGCCCGGGGCCGGCCGCAGCGCAGCCTTGCAGAAAAAAGGTTTCCCTCCAATCCATTTTCCAGCGTCGAATGACAAGGCCAAGGAAAATGCGGCGTTTCGGAGCACGATAAGGACTTGACTCTTTCTTACACACCAAGAACAATGGAGGAGCGCTTTAATTTCAAAACAACTGTTCCGCGACTTCGCGCGTCTTCCGCGCCGTTTACCGCACATTACACACTGCACAATTGAAGAATTTACAAGGCGCTGAGTTTTATGGCGCCGCGCTGGCGGCCGTCGTCGCCGTGCTCGTAAACCGGCAAATGCAACACCGGCACCGCACCGCCATGGCACCGCCACGGCACCGCTCTGCACGGACAGGCCGGGACGACGCGACAGTGCCGCCCGCACGCGTGCCTGCGGGCTCATGCATCGCTCTGTCCCTCTCGCACCCCAGACGCCACATTTGAGTGCGACAGAGACAGAGCGACAAAACACTCGGCCCGCGGGGAGTCCACCGCTGGGAAGCAGCCCAGTCAGGTGTACAGGTACGCAAAACTCGGCGCCAAACTTTTTTTTTAGCTTCCGCTGCCGGCATAATCGATAACATGGATGCATAATCCGGCCTTGATGCAGTACATCAGGCGGCAAAAAGGCCTTTGCAGCTCCCCGACAAAGAACCGGCGGCCAAGTGACAGCTGAACTTGACACGCGGCGACCCGGCCGACGACGCCTCCAGTGTCGAAGGCGACGGGCTACTTGTCGGCGAGCCGCTGCTGCAGGGCGGCGCGGGGCCGGCCGGCCGCTGCCCACGCGATGATCTGTGGAGCTGCTGACGCTCTTTCTCTCTCGCACCCTTAAGAGCCTCTCCATGAGTGGGACAGAGGCAGAGCGACGCAGCTGTGCAGCGACACTGTGGACCGTGTGGTCCCAGAAGAAAGCTACCCTTTTTCTGCCTCCAGAAAAAGAGCCGACCCCGTTCATAGACTGCACGCACGAGAGTGACAACCTCACCTCGCCGCGCCGCGCAGAGAGCAAACTAACGATAAAAACTTTTGCTTTCTAACGTCCCTGAATAGGTCGCCAGAATATCGAACCCATGATGGTACCAGTGGATTCCTCGCTTGAAGGACAGCCCTCCGGTGTTGTGTTTTGATTCGATTCCCATTCGAGGACGGTAGCTCAAAACTTGTTCGCCAGGCCGGCTCGGCTGGTCCCCTCGACGTGCACCCATAGAGACTCAGAGAATCGCAGAATAAGAGAATCAAAGAATGGGCCCGCCCGCTGCCGCGCTACCGCCCGCACGGGGCAGGATGACGCGGCTGGTTAGGGTAATGGTTCCGAACCACTTCCTGGTCTGGTGCCCGATGCTGCCCGATGCCGCCCGATGCCGCCAATGGCCCCATCTCGTGCAACAAACGCGTTGCGTCAGCGTCAGGGCGACTGTGTGTGTTTGTATGTGTGTCCAAAGAAAAATGAAGCGCCGCGTTCGCATCCTATCGCGGACAAAAGGGAGCGAGTGGCGGCTACGTCTATGTGTGTGTCTCTGCCGCTGCGCCGCGCACGAGGGACGCTCCTGCACACGTCCAGCGTCGTCGAGGTGGCTCCAGCCGCTCCAGCGCGACGGGGACCGCGACGAGGGACGCTCCTGCACACGTCCAGCGTCGTCGAGGTGGCTCCAGCCGCTCCCCCAAGCGCGGGGGTTTCGAGGCCGTGGTCGCGTCGCTGCCCCAGTGCAGGCCGGCACAAGCGGGATGCAGGCGTCTGCGCTTCCCCGTCGCCGGGGGTGGCCGTCGGGGACCTGTAGACTGATTCCGCACAGTGTACCCGTCGGTCTATCTCTCTCCCACCGGTATGGAGCGCCCCATGGGTGCGAGAGAGAGAGCTCCCACTCGGAATCAGTCTTCAGGGTCTTCATGACCACCCGACGCGCACCAACAGTGCTCCCGTCGCTCTGTCTCCCTCGCACCCCCTGCGGTACGTTTACGAGTTTAGAGAGAAACAGAGCGCCGAAAGCATGGGCCGTCCGGGCCGGGCCGGGCCGTCCCGGTGCACGCGTCTCGGCCGCGTCGCCGCGTCACGTTACATAAACGAGTGTGGCAACGCCACGCCGGCGCGACGCGCGACGCGACGCAGGCGACAATAGACAAAAGCAGATCAGCGCGACGATTAATCAGGCGAATGGCGCTTCGTGACGACGACGGTGACGACCCGAACGGCCCAGCCGAGCCCGGGCCGAGCGTCGAGCGTCGCAACTGCGTGACGTGGCGACACGATGCGTCACCTGCCCCGCGGGCACGCACGCACGCTCGCACGCTCGCAAGGCACACTCGCACGCTCGTTCGCACGCACGCTCGTTCGCACGCACGCATGCACCGTAGCGACGAGTGCTTTTATTTTTATTTTCGCAGTGCCATCTGCATTCCGACGCACCCTTTGCACTATGGATGGGCCGTCGCAGCGCCGCCATGCGCCATTGCCAAGGCCAGGAGTTTCCGGCAGACGGACGGACGGGGACGGGCGAACAGACGGACACACAGACAGACAGACTCGCCCGCCTTTCAGGCGAAGAACGGCCAAGTTCTACAATGGGCACTCGAAAGCATTCACAGGTTACTTTTTTTTCCGCTGACTAAATGTTTATGGCTCTCCTTTTGCATATCCCAAAGTGTCAATTTTGACGAGATGTTTGTTTGCGAGTCACACACCGCCACTGTACACGTGATTACACATTTAATCACGAACTGGCTCGCATGATTCGACCCGCAATAACCGTTGCGACACGGTCGGCGACTGTACAGTCCCGCGTCTCTCGGCCTCTCGCCGATGATTGGCGGCGAGGTGTCACTGGTGTCACCCAGTGGCCCCGCACGCCCCGGATGCCCCGCAAGCCCCGGACGCAGGACGCCGGACTTTCCCGCGCGTGCGCACGACGCACGCCATGTGGACGCATCCCTCCCGCTGCTCGTAAACAACAACAACTAACGTCGAGAGCCTCCAGTCTCAAAATCTCGGCCGAAGCGTGCCGGCTCACAGTGGGTCGGCGGAAGACCGGTGCAGGCGGCCGAAACTCTAGACTCGTTTCGAGCTCCAGAGTCGCTAAACAGGACTCGAACCGAACGTGTGGTCCCACCAATGGATTCCTCGTTCGGAGAGCAATCCAGTGGTGGGGTCCATCTGGCCCACCGTGCGGCTAGCTCGGGCTTTTGCAAACGGACGCACCGGGATAATGGTTCGGCCTCGTTGAGTCTCGGCTCGCCGCGGCGTAGGATACCTGGGATCCCGTAGGACGCATAACCTTGCCGCCGGGAGCCGTGCCGGCCGTGCCGGCCGTGCCGCGGAGCGGTGCGGTCATCATAATCACCGCCTTCCTTTTTCGATTACTTACCGGTTACCATGGTTACCACGCGTCGACAACGGACTCCCGCATGCAACCGCCGTTTTCTTTTCGGGCAGCTTTGGTCCTGTGTGCACGCGCGTGTTTGTGACTTTGTCTCTTTTTTCCGGCGACAGGGACTCAGGAAATCATAACGCGTCGATCGATCATTGTCGAGCTGTTCTTCAGAACTCAAAATGCAAAAGAGGCGGACTGCACTGCGGTGCACGCACAGCAGTGTGTCGCGCATGTCACGCATCATGGGAGGCGCCCAAAAACAAGCAGCGGCGGCGGCAGCGCGACCTGCTCGGGTATTGCTATGAAAATGAAGCAGCAGGAGACATAATGTGAGGCGATTGGTCAGGGTGTCGGGGAAAAGGAAGGGAGGGGGCGAATGGAACCAGTGACGCAGTGGCGGCATTGACCGATTCACTGCGTTCTGCCACCACAAGTGCCGCGTCTGATAACTAGTCGTCCGCCTACGAGACTGCGAGAGTGCGAGACCCGGGCCGTCGCTAGCAGTCGCTAGGTCAGGGTGGTTTGGAAGGTCGCGGGTTCAAAGACTCGTCGGCTCTTCCGGGATTTGGGTGGCCGTCCTGGCCTACGGCGGCTCGGCCTGTGTGCAAGCGAGCGTGGCGGGGCGGGAAGGTTCGGCCCGGGCGGGGCGGCGCGGCGCGGACGCGGGCGCCGGGCGCACGGCTGCCGCGCGGGGCCGGGCGGCCGGCGCGGGCGGTGCCATGCCGTCATTGATTTACAGCCAGGAATCTAAACAACTGCTAAACGCTCGACTACCCAAAAATCCCAGAACGCTCCGGACGGGAACGGCATTGACGTCTGCAGTGGCCGGACTCCTACTCCTGGACGAACCCTGTGGGTGTGTGTGTTTGTGTGAGTGTGTGTGTGTGCGCGCGCGCGTGTGTATCTGTGTCCGTCCGTCCGAGCGCGCGCGTGTGCCGTCTGTGCGTGCCGTGCGTGCCGTGGCGGGTCGCCCCAATCGCCCCTTAACAAGTGCAATGACCTCAGCAGGTCAGTTGTGGCGGCGCGGCAGCGCTAGGCTAGGATTCAACAGACGGCACGGCGACGCTTCGACGCCGCGCACCGAGTGCCTTTCGACACTCGGCTTGGAGAGGCGCCGTAGGATTGCTTGCTGGTCACTTTAGTACTTTTTTCGCAAGGGAAATTGATTTTTTTAAGTGTTGGTTTAATCATTTTATTCTTCCCGCCGGCGTTCTCGACAGGTGCTTCAGCGAGGGTTCCAACCACGAGAAGTGACCCATGAGCTCCCCTACGCGTTTCAAGGTCGGCCATTCGAACCTCCCCTGGCCAGCCTGGAGGCCTGGACAGGCCGGCTGGGCAGTGCAGGTGCAGAGCCCACAGGCAGTGCCGCCAACCGGCAGGCAGTGAAAGTGCTCCCGTAAGCGCGGCCGCGCGGTCCACGGCCAAGGCCAAGGCAAAGGTCCGTCCCGTCGTTTGGAATTTTTTTTCTCTCTCTCTCTCTTTTTTTTCCACGACTATTTCTCTCCCGAATTGGCGGGCGGGACTGCATAGTCACCGCAAGGTCCTGCCAAGGCCCCGCAAGGTCCCGGCCGGCCCTCCGCGGACCGCGCGCGGGCCCCGCGGTGCACCGGCCAGAACGAGGACGTCGAATTAGTACCCGTTTTGATTTTGATATCGATTAAACATCAATCCGGCGTATAAATCATAATCAATACTAATTTGGCATCAAAGTTAAAGCGACGTACGTTATCGATTCGACAGACATCGATTTAAATCGACATCCTATTTCTGGCTATGTTAGGGCGGCACCTTCCACCAACAAACGCGGCGTCGGCGTCGGTGAACGAGATGAAGAATGAAATGAAATGAAATGAAGAATTGGTGGACAGTCCACGCTCGACTCTCTGCCCTGCCGAGGCGGGAAAGTTCGTCGGGCGACGAAAGGCGAGGCGGGTGGCCGTGCGTCGGCGCGCCTATCGTGCAGCAAAGAGGGAACAACGCAACAATTACCGCTCGCGGAAGTGAAGTGATGTTTGACGCCAAAAGCGTCTCGCAGGTGCGTCGTTTAAAACAACTAACTCATGTTGCGGCGCGCCAATCAAGCTGCTTTCCTATCGACAACACGCGACCAGGCACGTTCCATTGGCGGCGCCCCGCGGCCGGTCGGAACGGTCAGAACGGTCGGAACCGAGCGACCAGCTGGTCGAATTCGGCGGACACGCCAGCAGCGGCCCGCGGCGGCGTGGGTGGGCGCGGCGCGGCGCGGTGTGGCGACCAGGTCGGCCCGCCGGTCCTCGCAGTGTTTCTAATTCGCGGGCAAACACTCAGCAAGGCCGGCACGCCAGGCACGCCGGGCACCATGGACTCTCAAAACACTGGCGTCGCTCTGCCACTTCCTCGCGCATGTTTGCCCGCGAGGGTAACGGCCTGCGTGGGGCCAGCGAAGCCCCTCCGCGGCCCAGAGCGTAGACGCGTCAGCCCGCGACCCTGAGGACCGAAGTTCAAGTCCCAGCATCCCTTCTTCTCGCCATTTTCGGCTGCGGCAGCCCGCAAGTAGCAGCCCGCCAGCAGCGTGCGTTCGGCGAGGCCCTCCAGGGCCCCAGCCGCAAGTGCAGCCCGCAGGCGTGCGTTCGGGGGAAGATGTTGCCTACCCTCCAGGCGCTCTCTACAGCCCGGCAAGTAGGCAGGCCCGCCAAGCAGGCGTGCGTTCGGGGGAAGATGTTGCCTACCCTCCAGGCGCTCCGGGCTCGGCAACCACTCCGGCTGCTGGGTAAGCGCGTGGTCCATCCTGTTTCGTAAAGTCGGGCCGGGCGACGTCACACCTCTGGGAGAGTGCAGCAGACTGATCCTCATCCTCGCGGCGTGGCGTGGCCGGCGTGGTGACTCAGCCCCTGATTTGGCGCCCTTAGCAACCGCCCAGCCACCCGCTTCCTGGAACGTGCCCCGCTTGGCTGAGGCTCGCCTGGGAGTGCCGTGCATTCGTCCCGCGTGCTGTGCCAGGCTCAGCCAGGCTGTGCGCAGTGCGGCTGTACGCACCGCCTCGGCCACCGCGGCCACCGCGGGCACGTCGATGGATTCCTCTTTGTCGAGGCAGGGGGCGTGCGGGGGAGGGGAGGGGCTGGAGGCCAGGGCCAGAGGCAGCCAGAGGCAGCCAGAGGCAGGCCAGGCGGTGGTGACGTTCCAGGCGCACCACCGCGCGTCTCTGCGAGCGGGATTTCCTCTCAATTCTGTAATAAATGGAGTTGACGCGATGCCGTCTGACGCCACATCCGATTCCATGCTCGCTGCGCTCCAGTATCACGCCATCTCATCCAAAAGTCGTTTGAGCGGCAGTTTGTATCTTCATCGCCGGCCTCCCGCTTTGGCTTGGGTTCAAGCGGCGGTGGCGTCACGGGGACTTATCGCACACCACATGCAACATGCGGAATAATTTCAGGCGCTTTGCCTCGATTCGCAAGCGCAATCGCATTTTCATGTGTTTTTCGAGCACGCGCCGCCGCGTCGCTTCTTTTCCGCGGCGATGGCGTTCACCGCGGCACCGTGGCACCGCCACGAATCGGCATGCAGACTGTCGGACCTACTCCCTGCTAGGCGTGCGGAGTGCGGATGGCCCAGGCCGCCGGGCCGCCGGGCCGCATAGCAATGGACCAGAGGCACCAGCGCCACGCCACTACTTGGAATTCTGCCTGGTCGCGACCATCACCACCATCCACCGCCACGCCGCCACCGCCACCGCCGCCTCGACAAAAGGCGGGCCCTAATCGCATGAATGAGACGCTCCGTCCATTCACGAGGCGGTGAGGCGAGGCGGCCGCACCCCGGCCTGGCCCTGCCTGCTTGGCGGTGCGGCGGCGCGGCGGCGCGCTTCCCATGCGGGCGACACGTGTGTGGTGCGCGTGTAAGTCTTACAGCCGCTGTTGCGCCGTTGCGTGGCCGTGCCACCCCGCGCGGGCTGTACAAACCTCAAACCCGGCCCGCGAACGGAAGCCCAGACGCGCCACCGGCGCCATTATTTCGGCTTTTGTCGCCATCGTTAGGCCGGCCGGCCGGTATTCTGTTTACCGGAGAGGTGACCCGTGCCTGGTGCCCGTTGGCGGTGACCTGGCGGTGACGGCCGGAGGGCGCCCCGCGCGGTGCGGACCGGCCAAGTGTTGCCAACCTCCAAAGAAGAAAAGGAAAAAAGAGACGCCGTCTTGCCTATTGATGACGCAGAGGTAGGTCACCTACAGGCACGGCGACGCGCGGCGACGCAGGGCGACGCAGGACGACGCACGCCCGGTGCAGCTGTGGGGAAAGAGACGGACTGACGGGCCGGACGGGGCGACGAACGGCACTTTCGCGCTCTCGGTACAGTCGAGTCGGTACAGTCCCAGTCAGTGCAGTACCATTCAGTGCAGTACCATTCAGTACAGTCTGAGTCAGAGCAGTACCATTCAGTACAGTCCCACTCAGTGCAGTACCAATCAACAGTCTGAGTCAGAGCAGTACCATTCAGTACAGTCCCACTCAGTGCAGTACCATTCAGTGCAGTCCCAGTCAGTGCAGTACCATTCAGTGCAGTCCCAGTCAGTGCAGTACCATTCAGTGCAGTCCCAGTCAGTGCAGTACCATTCAGTGCAGACCCAGTCAGTGCAGTACCATTCAGTACAGTAGGACCATTCAGTACAGTCCCACTCAGTGCAGTACCATTCAGTACAGTCCCAGTCAGTAGACTCCCAGTCAGTACAGTCGCAGTGGGCAGTCCCAGTCGGTACAGAACAGTCCGCGGATTGCCGCCAGGGCCGCGCGGCCAATCAGGTTGGCGAGAAAAAGTCCGGTAGCACGGCTGGCACGACTAGCGTGCCATTATTGCCAACCTCGCCGAGGCACTGTCTCTGACTGTCTCTGCCTGTCTCCGCGCCCCGAAGCAACGATCGCGTTTAGCGGTAATCGGCGGCTGACTTATCATCGCCCCGGGGAAAGTAGGCGAACTTGGGGGGCGCAGGGTTGGGAGCGCACCCTCTGCTTCATGAAGGATGAGACCTTCGAGAAGAGAATTCAGGAAGGTCTCCGGAGGGTAGCTGCGTCGCTCTGTCTCTCTCGACGCCCCGTTGCGACAGAGGCAGAGCGACCCAACGATCCTTCGGAATGGCAGCCTGAGACTGCAGCTTCCTCCAGCGCGCCGCAGGGCTGGCTGGTCGGCTGGCTGGTGCTGGGAAGGCAAGGCGGACGCAAGCCGGACGCCAGCCTCACCCTTGACGACGGGAACGTGCGCGGAGAGCCGCGGCGCTTCCCGCGTGAACGCGCGTGCGATTTCGTCACGTACAGTCACGCGCTATAAACAATGCTTAATGTTGGATAAATGTGAGGCACCGCGGAGCCGCGAAGCACGTGTTCAATCCCAAGGCGATGACACGGCGGAAGCGCTTGTCCGCGCTTGGCGCCTTCGGGAAGCCTTTTAGAAGCGAAGCAACCGCAAAGCATTCACTTTGACGCCGGCCCGGTCAGCTCGTCTAGCCGTATACCGATCGGCGGCCTCCACTGCCACGCAGTCGCAGTGCGCCCAAGACAAAGTCGCCGGCCGACCGCAGCGCCTCACCGACCGCAGCCCGAAAAGGGACGCCCGGAGCGAGCCGGAACAAGAGTATGTCGTAGAGGAGCCACCAACACGTTGACGGGCATCTCGTTGACGGGCTCCTCGTTGACGGCCACTTCGTTGATGGGCTCCTCGTTGACGCCCACCTCGTTGACAGCTACCTAATTGACGGGCTCCTCGTTGACGGCCACCTCGTCGACGGCCACCTCGTTGACGGCTACCTCGAAGACGGGCTCCTCGTTGACGGCCACCTCGTTGGCGCGAGCATGGGAGGCAGAAGGGAATCGCGGCGGCCGAGCGAGGTGAGGCGGGCAAGTTAAGCGGCGAAGTGAAGCGCGCGACGTGACGTGTCAAGGCAGGTTCAGGATCGCCTAGTTAATTTCGCCCGACTCGATGCGATGCCGCCGTGCTGCCGCGCCTCGCCGCTGCGTGGCGTGGCGTGGCGCGGCGTTTTCGGTGCGTGCTGCGCGGCGCGACGCGGTGCTACGCGGGGAGGCGCGGGGTGGCGCGACGTTTGCGAGCGTTACGTGTCGCGATTTAAGAATAGCTCGGCAGATAGCACGCCACGGCAGCAATCGGCTCGGCCTTCGATTTACGACTCGAAAACGGAAAGGCAAGCCGACAAGAACAGATTGAGGCGGCAAGTCCCGTTGCTGAAAATGATTCAACGCCGTCGTCGTAAGGATATAAACACGTCGACCAGCAATCAGCAGTCAGCGTGCGCAGTGCGGCCCGCGCACCGGCGGCGCGTCCTCTCCCGCCTCTTTTCGCAGTGTGCCCACAAGTCGCATTCGGATTCGGAGAAAAGACCTCGGAGCCCCGGAGGGCAAACAGACTGAACGGCAGCCGCCTGCAATTGAGGGGTCCGTCCATGCAGTGGCTCGGATTGCGCAATGGCGGCGATGGGCGTGGGCGGGGGGTGGGGGTGGGGGTGGGGGTGGGGGTGGGGTCGGTGTGAGGCGGGGTCACCGTGATGCGTCTGCGGTGCCGCGCCGTCGTGCCGTGCCGTGCCACCCCGTCCCCCCGCGTCGCGCGGACACCAGTCGATACAAAGAATGCGCGCGGCATTGAGCCTAGCTTCACATCAGGGTCAGTTGGTGCGCGTCAGGTACCCATCCGGTATCCACACAGATACCCACAGGTACCCACAGGTACCCACAGCGGTACGCGCAGGTCGCGAGGCAACCGCAGCGCGGCCTGGACGGTGGCCTGGACAGCCTGGACGGCCTGGACCTCCGGTTCGGGCCTCGGGCCGACGCGGGGCTCGGCGCCGAGGCGTCTGTGCCCGTCTTACCCAGTCTTGCCCGTCTAGGCCGAGGAGCGACCCTGACTTTCGGTGATAAAGGCCCAGTCCGAGGCGAGAGGAGTTTGAAAGAAGTCCGTTGCCCCGTGCGGCGTGGCGGCGTGGCGGCCTGCAGCGGCTTTGCTTCGTGGATCCAGGTGGCAGGCAGGCAGGCAGCGTGAATAGCGGAGTGACGCGGTGGGATTCGGCGGCCCGCGGGAAGGACGCGAACCGCACGCCCGGTGCTCTGTCTCTCTGTCTCTCTCGCACTCGTGGGGGAGTCCCGCAGGGAATCAGCCGGCAAGCAGGTCGGCGTCGGGAGTGCAGGACGGTCTGGCCGTGCGTTCAGGTCACCGCACAAAGCACAAACACTTTTCTAGTGGAGCGCACACGTGCCAGGGCAGCCAGGGCAGCCAGGGCAGCCAGGTCCAGGAAGCGACTCGCTGGTCGTAGGACGGACGGGCGCGTCCAACTCCAGGCTGTCGCTCGTCTCGCCTCGCCCGGTCTCGACCCAAAACCGCCTTTAACCCACAATCATTCTCACGACTGGACCGCGAACGCCAGCCGACTGGACCGCCGTCTCTCTCTCTCTCTCTCTCTCTCTCTCTCTCTCTCTCTCTCTCTCTCTCTCTCTCTCTCTCTCTCTCTCTCTCTCTCTCTCTCTCTCTCTCTCTCTCTCTCCCTCTCTCTCTCTCTCCGTTTTCAGGTCGGTCTCGCAGCCAGACGCAGCGCGGCCTAGGCCTGTCGCCGTGCGTCGGCGCTGCCATCATGGCTGCCCTGGCGCTGCTCCGCTGCCCCGCTGCACGCCGAACGACAAAAACACGATCGGCAGCCGACGGCGCCGACATTAGCAAGGACGCCGTGATGGGCGGGACGGCGGCGACGGCGGCGATTCGGAAACCGCCTCCGTCGGTAAATTCGTCTCTGAGGATCCCTGCCCCTTGACCCACATGCGTTGTCCCGACAGGCAAGCCCGCCCACGCAATGCCGCTCTTTCTCAGTCGCGCTGTCTGTCCGCGTGTCCGCGCGTCCGCCAGGCTTTCCTCCGTCTCCGTTCCACAGCGACATGAAGGGCGCCACCCTGCTCGCGTTGCGCGTCGAGGCGGCGCCCCGGAAGGCATTGCTTGCCGATCGGACGCCTGGTGGCCGAGGGAGACCAATCATCGCCCGAGCGGCCCGAGTTCGCGTTCGCAGCGAGGAAGGCGAGGAGCGGAATGCGCAGCGAAGCAGCGAACGCGCGGCAGCACTCGCTGCACCCGCTGCACCCGCTGCACCCGCTGCACTTGCGCCTCGCGCCGATGCGTTTGCATTGAGGCGTCGAGGGGCGGGGCGGGGCGGGGGTCGTCCCGACGGCCGTGGTGGAGTTGGCGCCAAAACAAACAGACCGCGTGGCGGGGCGCGCGGATGGACGGACGTCTGGAGGCGTCATCGCTCCTTTCAGGAATACCAACTTTAGAAAAACAAAAATGCGCGCACACAAGGATGACCGACCGTCCGGCGTCCACTTGTAGGAAAAGCAAAGGTGTGCCGCCGAGGCACCGCGAGGCGCCTCGCGCACGCACCAGCCGCTCCGTCGGCGTCCCACAGTGGGCCAGAAGACCGTGGAGGCGGCCAAAACCCTAGACGCGTTTTGAGCTCCAGAGTCGCTGAATAGGACTCGAACCGAACGTGTGACCCCATCAATGGATTCCTCGTTCGGAGAGCAATCCGTTGGTGGGGTCACACGTTCGGTTCGAGTCCCATTTACCGTCTCTGGAGCTCAAAACGCGTCCTGAGTTTTGGCCGCCTCCACGGTCGTCTGGCCCACTGTGCGTCCTTTCGCTCCTCCCGGGAACCCTGGACTCCGAGTCTGGGAGCCGGGCGGGCAGTGGCGGGCTCTGGACCGACCTGAACACACAGCGACGCTCCAGCCGCTCCAGCCCGTCCGTGCGTGCAAGTCGCCGGCCCGAGCCCCGCGCTCTGCAGTTCGCGACGCGGCTCCAGCGTGCTCCAGTTGGCGGTACACTGGACAGCTTCGCCATGAGGCTGTGGTGGAGGCCGCCGTTGATTCCGGTCGCCCCTTCTGCTCCTACACCGGCCTGGCAACAGCGCCGCCGTCGTCGCGCACGTCGCCGCCGACGCCGGCATCGGCAGCAACATTTTTGCCTTTTGCGTTGCCCCTTCTTTGTTGGCGGGGTTTCAACGCGCACGTCGCACACGGTGTGACCAGCCTTTAAGTGCCAGCGGCCGGGGCTGCCGGAGGGGATTTGTCCGGCCTACGCCATCGCCGTGCCGCATTCCACCATCCCGCCGGCCGGGAAGGCTCCCCCTCGTCGTCGTCGTCCTCCTCGCGAACCTCCTCGTCACCCGGCAAGGCGTTTTATTTTTTTGAATCCGGGGAACCCCCAGACGGACACGCACCAGACGGGACGTGGCGAGCAAACAGATGACGCCTTGTGGACTCGGCGCCCCTTCCCCCTCCCCCCGCCCGGCCGCACAAGTGCTACACTACTGTCTGCAATGCGAACCACTTTCGCCGCCCATGCGTCTCAACGATGCCTGTGGCCTCCACGGCCAGCTTCCCCGGCTGCGGGTCAAAGGCCGCAGCCTGCACTGCACTCGACGCGGTGGTGGGCTGGTCGTTCTAGGGTCCCTCCATGGATTGCCGGGCGTCCGCCGCATCGCAGCCCAAACCACCCAAACGCCGCGGCGGCAGCGTCCGCCCTCGTGGGTGCCACGACCACTGTGGCAGCCTCTCTAGTTCAAGTTCAAGCGGGAATCCACTCGGCACTCTGGACGGCGCGCGGGGTGCCGCCCCGTCAGGCGTCGCCTCTAACTCGCCAGGCGTGGACAGGCGCCCGTCTCGGCCCGTCCGCGCGGATGATGTAGCATTGCCTTCCTTAGTTTGTTTTCGGGGCGCCGGACGTTAGTGTGACGCGGCCTTTGCGAAGTCCTGCACACGGCGGACCGCGGCGGACGTCCTCCACGGAGTGCGGAGTGAGCGAGGCAGCGAGGCAGCGAGGCAGGGAGGGGGCGGAGAGTCGCGGCGCACAGTGGGCCAGAAGACGGGTGCAGGCGGCCAAAACTCTAGACGCGTTTTTAGCTCCAGAGTCGCTAAACAGGGCTCGAACCGAACGTGTGACCCCACCAATGAATTGCTCTTCGAACGAGGAATCCATTGGTGGGGTCACACGTTCGGTTCGAGTCCCATTTAGCGACTTGAGAGCTCAAAACGCGTCTAGAGTTTTGGTCGCCTCCACTGGTCGTCTGGCCCACTGTGCGGCGGCCCGGCGGCGCTGGGATTCGTACCCGCGAACAGTGACAGTGACACTCATAAGTGCATTAGCGACGGTGCCGGCCGACTCGGCGGAGGTCCCTGCGGCCTCAGCGGCAGCCTTGGTCGCGGACAAACCAGTTTGCGCAAAGTGTACCGTACGGCCGGATGCACGCTTTTTCCTTGTTTAACTCCAAGACACTTCGATGACACGCACCCAGACACATCGCATGACGGGCACGTCTGGCGGGCCGGGCCTTTTCCCGTTTTTTTTTTCTGTTCCTTTCAAGGGAATGGATGTACCTACACGCGCGCCGTGCCTGGTTTTCGCTTTCCGCTGAAGGCGAAGGCGAAGGCGAAGGCTGGCGTAAACGCAATTATGTCTGACGAGTGACGTCACCGCGGCGAGGCGGTGCGCGGACGCGAGGTTGGGCAGGTCGGGGTGCGCGTGTGATCCGCCGCAGCCTCCAGGACTTTCGGCCTTTCGTCTCGGTTTATGGAGGGCGGAGGGCGGGGTGGGCGTGGCGGACGCGGCGCGACGTGGAGCGGGGCGGGGCGGGGCGGGGCGGGGCGGGGCGGGGCGGGGCGGGGGGGCGGGGCGGGGGCGGGGCGGGGCGGGGGGGCGGGGCGGGGCGGGGCGGGGTGGGGCGGGGCGTGGCGGGCGCGGCGGGCTCTGGGCCTTGCACTCGGAGCGTTTCGCACGCCGTGGCCTTGACATTACGGGACCCCCCTCCCCCTCCTCCTCCCCTGAGTCATCCCAGTCATCCGCAGCACGTGCGATACAGTCAATCACAACACCGCTCCCCCGCCCGCCGCCCGCCCACCTGCAGGCGGTCGCTCCGTCTCTCTCGCACCGCAGCAAGGTGACCCACGAGTGCGAGAGAGACAGCCCGCGGCAGCCTGGACGCGGCGAGGGACCGCTGACCCAATGTCATACTTGATCCTCGCTGGGGAATTCGAACGCGAGTGACACCGCGTCCCCGACCATGGGACCCCTTCGCTTCGGCCGTCGGTTTGGTCACCAGCGAGTCAGTGCGAGTCTGTCAGTCCGTATAGCGATACGATGCAATCGGCCTCCAGAGCCGCCGCCAAATTGACCCATATTCAAAGTGGAAACACTCCGGCACACTGAAAGCGCGGCTAATAGCTCTGAAAAAAATGTTGTTGTTGGCTTCTGCGAGCGGTGTGGGCTGTTGCGGGCTGCTGCGGACATGCGGCGGCGGCGGTCCCACGGTCGGGGCAGTCGGGGCTCGTCTCGTCCGGCTCGCCCCACTATGGCTGCTGCGGCTGCTGGCCTCTGTCATTTATCCTCTGTTTAAGATTGGAAAAAGAAAAAGGAAGAGAGGGGATCGCGACCGACCGGGACTGGGCATGGGCCGACAGGCCGACAGCGAGGGAAGGCCGGCGGACTCGAGACATCGGCATTGGACAGCACTAATGAGTACCGACTGTAACAAGCATTGCGCACAAATTGCTCACTTTGGGACGCAGTCGCCGCCGAGCCGGCGAACAGGACAAACTTTCAAGTGGCCTCCCTGTCTTCGCCTTGCTTCCTGCCGCCCGCCGTCCCGTCCGCCGCCCTCGCCCTCACGCCACGACGGGACGTCTCGGCGCGAAGCGCGAAGGCAAGCCCAGCGCGGGCGGCACGTGTGACACTACAATGTCGACGCGACCGAGAGAAAACGAAAGCTACTGTCTCTCTCGCACCGAGACGAAACGGCCCTCGAGTGCGAGGGAGACGAGGCGACGACAGCTATGTGCGGAGCGCGAAGTCAGTCGCAGGTGTGGGTCATGACGGTCATGAGCGCGCCAGAGCGGTCGGCGCTCCAGGCCGAAAAGTGTGCCACGATGACCAATGTGATTCGGGGCCAATTGGCGGGCAGGCGGCGGGCAGGCGGCGGGCGGGGCCAGCCGACTGACCCAGTGTACACTACTGAGCTGCCATGCTGCCGCTTGCTGCAGTGCCGCACGTGGGTCCGAGTCGTCGATGGGGGTCATGGCGGCCAACGACCCGGGCAATCGGCAGCACTGCAGCGTAGCAAGCGTAGCAAGCGTAGCGACGCCCCCGTCTTCGCCGCCACCTCCACCAGCGCCACGGCCTTCGCCGGGCCGGCCAAACGCCCAATCCCGCGTCGCGAGGGAACCAACTCGGGGCCTTGCGCGGCGGCGACGAAACGGCCTCACGACGTCGCCGGAGCACCAGCACCAGCTGGGCGGGTAGCCGCGGACACGCCGGAGGGCATGTATATTCATGCGACGTCCCCGCCAGCCCAGCCCGGCTAGCGCGGCTCGGCACGGCCGGCTGTGCGGCCGTGCCCGGCACGCGGACGGGCGCGCACACAAAGACATTAGGCGTTAAATAGCTTACGGGTCCACGTGGAGGGGCGGGGCGTGGCAGGGTGCGTCGCGGTGCGTCGCCTGCATTGCAAAGTGACTGCGTTCGCCGGTTCGCCTTCCGCGACGTCGCGGCGAGGCGGGCGGCACAGCGGCATGGCCCTGCTCCTGACGAGAGCTTCGGGCTGCGCGAAAACGCAGTGCACCAGCTCAAACTGCTGCCTGAAGTGCACTGCACGCCGCGCTCCAGTTAGGGGCCGAGCGGGCAGGGCGGGCAGGGTCGTCGCGCTGGAACTGCATTGTTGCATTGTGCCATCCTGCACGTCGGGGAAAGCAATTATTGCGGGACGTCCGAAGGCGATCCACATGGCTGGAGAAAAGGCGCGGGTCAGAGGAGGACCGCGACAGCTGCGACCCTCCCCGCAACCTCCCCGCGGCCAGCGCGGCCTGCCTGCGCGCCGCGCGCACCTCCGCACCGCCGCACCGCCGCACCGCGAGCCAAATATTGCGCCATGTCGCTCGCCCAGGTTTGGTCTTAGTGACGAACAACGAGGCGCTGGGGGAAGGGCGCCGGTGTGCCAGTGTGAAAGAGGTGATGGTGGCAGCGTGCGTCACAAGAGACGCTGGTGAAAGAGGCGCTGGCCGACTGCCTCCGCCCCGGCCCTTCGGCTGGTGGGGAAGTCCTACCGGAAGTGCATCGGCAAGGACAGACTGCAGTCGGCAGGGCCAGGCCAGGGCCAGGGCAGGGCGCCGAGCGCGATGGGCCCGGTGGGTCCGGTCCGGTGCAGCAGGGCACCAGGCCAGCAGGCCAGCAGGGCAGTCAACCCAACACTTGCGACAGCGGCCCAGCGTGCGCGGCGCGCGTCCTGAGTCTTGACCTTGCCGCTCTTGACCGGACCGGTTCCAGATCCAGCTCCCAGCGTCCTCCGCGACGCATGCGGTGCCGACGGTGCCCTTGCCGCGGTGCGCCGCCGCGCCGACACGGGCGTGCACCCCAACACGTGCCCGCGTGCGCCGGCACAGTGTGGGCTCGCTCTGTCTCTCTCGCACCCCTGCGCGAGGCTCTGTGTGGAATGAGCCCGGAGCCTTTGCCGGCGGCGGCAGTGCAAGCAGTGCAGCAGGCGAGGCGTTTAGTTCCGCCGCGGTGTCAATTTGCTGCGTTCGCCGCGCCGAGCAGTGGCGGAGTGGCGGCGGAGTGCATTGGCGCATTTAGCGTTATCATTTGCTGCTTAGGGGCGGTCCCCGCGGCCTCGCTCCGAAAGCACCTAAAGCACCCAAAGCACGCCGCGAGCAGCGCGGAGCAGCGCGGAATCGCATGACGGAACCACGCCCGCCTCACCTCCTCACGTGTGGGGCGCCATGACGGCGACACTGCATTCGGGGTGACATGACATAACCGGGTTCGATTCCCCGCAAGCAACGCCGCTTTTTTTCCCGTCGCCCTCCCGCCGCTCGCGTCTCGCACGTGACCCCAGGCGGACGCGCGGTTAAAGACCACGGCACTGTGACACGGCACTGTGACACGGCACTCAACCAAAGCAGCCTCACACCTCGGGCGGTGAAAGCACCGCCAGAAAAAAAAGCAAAGGCTGGCAGCGCGTAGCACCTAGGCGTGGCGTGGGCGTGGCGTGGCGTGGCGTGGCGCACTATCGCAACCGGCTCGCCTCCGTTTGTCGACGCTCCAAAACAGAAAAAACTGGCGTCCCCCCCCCTCCCCTCCGCAGGCACTTGCACGGCTTACTTGTGCGTGGCGCGCTCAGCGGCATCCTAATTTGACAGAATGGGGGCCAATGTCGCTGCGGCGCTGGAGGGGGGAAGAGGGGGGGGGGCACGATGCAAAGCAACCCGCAATTTAAAATGTGGCGCCGCCAGGCAGGCGCCGCGCCACCGCGACCCCGCCCACGCGTCTGGGAGGAGAGGGGGGGGGCAAAAAAAATCGGGGTGCGCTCGCCGCCTCCTGCTTGAACGGACTGACTCACACTGTTAAAACAAAGGCGTACTATTACGCCCTTCGTGAAGCGTACAGCCAGTACGCCCTTCTTCAAGCGTACAAGAGTCGAGTTCATGCGCTCCTTTCTTCCTATCTAAATGCATGGGGGCATTGCCTTGAAGCGTAGTTGTACGCTTCAAGAAGGGCGTACAGTCTTGAAGCGTAGTTGTACGCTTGAATGAAGCGTACAACTACGCTTTAGTTTTACCAGTGCAGTGGCAGTGCGCAATGCATTTTTCACCGCTGCTGAACACTAAAGATTCGCACTCTTAAACGTCCAATGAATGCGCGGGGCGCGGGGCGCGTGGCGCTGCAGGTAGTGCAACGCGTGCGTCGTCAACAGTCGCCGAGTGCGTCTAATGTGATGCCGTTCCGACACCGCACTGCACCACACTGCGTCGCCATAGGCCGCGCCATAGGCCTTCGCGTTGCGACACCCTTTCGTCGTCTGCCCCGCGAATCTAGTTTTCATGCCGCACTGGAGGCTGAAAGCGCCGGCCGATGGCGCACAGTGGGCCAGAAGCCGGTGGAGGCGGCCAAAACTCTAGACGCGTTTTGAGCTCCAGAGTCGCTAAATGGGACTCGAACCGAACGTGTGACCCCACCAATGGATTCCTCGTTCGGAGAGCAATCCATTCGTGGGGTCACACGTTCGGTTCGAGTCCCATTTAGCGACTCTGGAGCTCAAAACGCGTCTAGAGTTTTGGCCACCTCCACCGGCTTCTGGCCGGACACTGTGTGGCGCCGCCTCGTCGCCAATTACTCGCTTCCAAGTCATCCCTGGCGAGCCATGCGTCCAGGCGGGGCCGCCGGGCGAATGCAGCCTCCAGTGTGCCTCGGCATTGGCTGGCTTTGGCCCGGTGAGTGGGCGTGTGCCTGGCACTGGGCTGGCACTGGCTGCCCGCCGCTGGCAGCCCGACCGGCCAGCATCCACCTTGACCCCTGGGGCCGTGCTGGCCGTGCTGGCTTTCGACCAGCCACATCCTGGATGGCACCTGAACCGCGCGAGTGCGCCGTCTGACTGCCCCACGCAGTGTGCCAAACCCAAGGCCAAACCTCACTAAAAACAGAAAGGTGAGACACAACTGTCCGACCGAAAAAGGGTGGTACCGGAGTACTTGAATGTATGACCGGATAAGGGCGATACTTTGACATGACCGATAAAGGGTGATATTTTTGTCAGTAAAGAAAGGGTAAACCTCGCTGATGTTTATAGGGCCGAAAAATGGTGATACTTTGGATCTGAAAAAGGGTGATACTTTTATGACTGGCCGATAAAGGGTGATATTTCAGTGAGCAAAACAAGGGCAGCCTCGCTGACCTTTCTTCGGTCATACATCGGAGTATCACCCGTTTTCGGTGATACATTATTTGTGTGAGTATGACCTTATGCCGCAAGGAGACAGGCGCGTATTGCGCGTGATGCGCGTTGACTTTCGGTTTCAAAGCGCCGCCGCCGAAAGGGAGGCCCTCACTCCCTCGCGGGTCAGCCCAGGTCAGCCCGTATCGGCAGGTCGCCTCCTCCCCTCCTCACCGCCCACACTGCCAGACACTGTCACTGACAGCCGCAATCAAGGCTCGGCGGAAACTACTTTGGCGTACCTGCCACATGCCGGACTACGTAAGACGCATTAGAACGTTGCATTCCCGCACCATTCAAGTTGATCCAGGAGGCGGAAGAAAGGGAATATTGGACGCATCGTCTGCTTGTTTTGTTTTTGTTTTGTCTCGATGAAGGATTGGAGTCGGCCATTCTTCCGCTTCGTGGATCAGTGTAGTGCAGGGATTGGGGCCCCTTTAATCCCCCCCGAACCAGCGGCGCCGCCCAAAACCCCTTCCAGGGAGGCGGCCCGGGGGGCCAGGCCATGGAGGGGGCCCTCTAGACGCGGGCCCGAGTCGCAAATGGGTTTGCCGGGGTGTGACCCCCCAAATTTGGACCCGTTCGGAGCTTCCATTGGTGGGGCCACACGTTGGTTCAGTCCCGGGCGCGGCCCAAAACCCCTCGGGGTTTTGGGCCTAGGCCCGGCCCCAGGCGGCCCAGCACAGCCTGCCGGGCCGCAACGCCCTGTGCTCGTTTCCTGCCACTTGTATGTAAAACTGATTGGTGCCTAATGCATCCCAGGCGGAACACAAAAGTCGAAGAGCTGAAAACGAGGCGATTCGGTCCTGTCAAAGCCCAGTTCGTCCAGGCACACGTCGCGGTTCTAATTTGACATCTCAATAGGGTCAATTCTGACCGATTGGGAGCAGACGACACATTTTCGAACAAACTTGTGCCAATTCACATCCGCAGATGTGCGTGAAAATACGCCAAAGCGTGAGAGGGGGCGTCCTGGCCGCATGGACCAGTGGTGGGCGTTAGTTTGAATCGGCAACAGTCTCGTCAGGGCAATCATCAGACCACTGCCAAATCTTTGTGGCCCACTCGATCCTCCAAGGATGGCACTCGGTGTCGCGCGGCTCGGCGTCGCGTGACGTCCACTAGAGTAGAGCCCAAAGCCGAACCGCTTGCACAACCCGCCGTGCCGCCGTGCACTCTCCCACTTGAGGCGACGCCATTCAGCCGACGTCAAATAGTACGACTTGGAGGTCACTGAACCCTCTGCTGCGCGCCGCGGGGCTCTGGCCGCCTCTAGCTCCACCAGTGGACCAGTGGTGTCGCGAAGGGTTATACCGCGTTACCGCGTATCACGTAGTATCACGCCGGCCCGGCCCGGACTCGGCGAGATAGTGTTTTCGCAAACACGCGCAGCGCGCCGCCACGCCGCGGGCGCCAGTATCGGACCAAACGGCTAATTATTTCCACTGCCGAGGGGGAGATATTGGAAGCTGTGTGTGTGTGTCTGTGGGTGAGAGTGTGTTTGTTTGTGGGTGGGTGTTAGTGCGTGTGTGTGTGTGAGTGTGACAACGTCCGTCCGTCGAGACGGTCCGGAAAATAAGGCGACACGGGCGTCCGTCCGATTACGTGAAGCAACCACACACGCCGACGCGCACACACACACACACTGGGCAAACACGCCGCCCAAACTTTCCGAAAAGGCGGACAGTGGAGGGCACAGGGCCACACAGGGCGGCAAACACGGCGACCGATGGGACCGGCAGTACGACGCACCCCTGCCTCCGCGGGTCTTGGGTTAGGAGCCATGCCTCACGCCGAGGCGGCCCGGCCAAGCGGCCCTCCGGAGCGACCCGATGCAGGCCATGCAGGCCGTTAAGGTGGAGAGAGCGAGAGTGCCATGGTCAGTAAACCAGGGGGCCGGGCGAGGGATGCGCTGCTTGCGCTGCTTGCGCTGGCTTGCGTCACCGCGGAAGTGCACCGACGGGGACGACGCCACTGGTCGTTTTGGCGGAATGTAATGGAGGTAATGGCAGCAACGAGGCGCCGGGGAAGTGAGCGACTGGGCGTGTGCAGTGCAGTGTGCAGCGCGACGGCCCGCTGCCGCGCCCCGCGTCGCCCAGTGTAGTGTACTCCGCACTCACCCTTGTCCGCGCTGCCGATGCAGGCTGAGGCACCCGGGCCGGGCCGACGGCGAGCGTCGCGCGCGTCGCGCGCCAAGGAGCGGCAGTCGCCGGCGCTGGACAGGCCGTCCGAGGAGACCACGTCGCTGGAGGCGGACGACGCGGACGACGAGCAGCCCACGTCGATGACGAGCCTGGACGTGGCCGCGCAGGCCGGCGACGCCACCAGCTGACCGCCGCCCGCCGCCACGGCGTCCTCGACGTCCAGGTCGTCCACCACGAAGCCGGCGCCCTTGTCCATCTCCAGGATGCGCGGCGTGAGCGTGCAGGACGCGAAGATGGACGGCCGCGTCAGGACCTCGCTGTCATCGTTGTCCCCGCGGGTGGTCGCCATGGCGTCGGCGGGGAGGCCGCTCGGCTGGGGAGGTGCTCGACGCGCCCCTCCGAGTTCCTTCCGTTCGACGCGTGCCGCGTGCCGCTCTGCGTGCACCTCACCACCACGACGCGACCAAACACCGACTGAGGCCGCCATGCCACCATGCCATGCCACCACACCATCCAGTGGCGGGGCGAGGCGGGGCGAGGCGGGGCGAGGCGGGGGCGGCGTGCCCTCCCCCCTGGGTCCTGCCTGCTTCTCCTGCTTCTCTCCTCTCGCAGTAGTCAAGGTCTTCCCGGCGCACTCCGCGGGGCCCTCCCCCCTCCCCTCCCCTCCCCGCCACTCCCATCCCCGCCGCGCCGAGCCTCTCCGCGCAGGGCAGGGGCAGGGCCGCGGCCACGGCGCTACGCGACCGCGCGACCGCACCGCGCCGCGCCGATGCGCGGTCGCATCCTCGGCTCGGAATGTCCGTTCAGGCGGAGGCAGCCACCGCAGCCACCCCTCCCCCGCCCCTTCGGTTCACTGTGAATCCATCCCCACGCCGAAACGCACCCCGAGCATCCCTATGTCAGTCACCACTAGCCGTCCTTTACCTATCTACCTACTCACACCTCGGTCACCTCGTCCACCGGGGCCCGGTGCACCTGGTCATCCTGAAGCTCCTATGCTCACCTCACGCTGCCTCCCCCTGGCTCCTACCTCGAGGGAGTCGTGCTCTCCGCCTCCTGCCCTGCCTCGCACCATCGCACGAGGCGCCCCGCCAGCACGACCAGCCCTGAGCCCTGGGCCCGCCGGAAGGGAGGCGGGCGAGACGCGAGGTGCGCTCTTCCTTTCGTTGGGGTCCCGGCCCGGCCCGGCCGGCCGCGGTGCGGCGGTGCAAGTGGCGGGGCGGGGCGCCCTCGTGCCCGGAGTCCGGAGCGCCTGCCGCGTAGGCAACACCGGTGCCGCGACGCACGCGCGTTCGACGGGCCGGCCGACCCGCCAGGCGCTCGCCAGTGTACGCCAATCTGGAGGATCTGGAGCGGAGCGGCCCGGAAGCACCGGAAGCCCGCGACTCGGCGACGCGGTCCGCCTTGCAGGCTCGGTCAATATCCTGTCATCGTCCGGCGGCGCCCCCTCCCCTCTGGAAAAACAGTGCCGGCCGCCACTTCTAGCAAATAGGCGTTATCAATGGCGGTTCATGTGTCTCGTCTACACTGTGGTCTGGGTGTGCCGTCGGCCGTGTGCTGCTCGCCGTTCGCCGCGCGGGGCTGGGGACACGGGTACACGTGGCCCGCGGCGACACCGCGCGGACACGCTTACAAAAACACACACACACACGCTCCGCACTGCGCACACACTGACGGCCGGAACCGACACCACTAAATCGCACGAACACACGCAGCCGGTTGTTTTACTTTACAACAAGACGAGACCGCGCGTGGACAGTTTCGCGTCTTCGCCTGGATTGTCGAGTGTCTTGAGTGAGCTTTACTCCGACACTTTGTCTCACGCAGAGTGCCAGCGAGTGGATGAGGTCCAACTCAACGCCTTGAAGAAGGCAACCCAACCGGCACCTTCTAGGGACTGCGCGGCGCGGCGCTGCGCCGCCCGTGGTCAGGCAACTCAATTGCCAGCTGCCCGCGGGAAGGGGAGGGGGAAGTCGCGAAGCAGAAGCAGAGTGAGTGTGTTCGACGCCGGACTTGAACCGTGTCGAGGGCAGTGGAAAGTTGCCTGTTGGCCGAGTTGAAACAACGCAGGCAAAAGAAGGATCAAGAACCGCAATTGGGAAGGTCAACCTAGAGGGAGGCCAACTAAAACGGGAAAAAATAGGATTTCTCAGAAGAGTGTTTACATAACGAATCTATCAATATTTCTTGAATGGAAATGTGGGTGACAGAGAGGCATGTAAACTGATATGCACCCTTGCAGAGTGCGCGACTTAGGCGACAGGTTTAGTCTACTCCGCGCCCGTGGGCCGTGGGTAGGCAACCCAAACGACGGCAACCCGCCCAGATGAGTGAGATTATTTCGCGCCTGTGGATAGGCAGCCCAAATGGCGGCTGAGATGTTCTCAGACAGTGTAGTGAAGCGAGTAAGTCTTTTGTTCTGATCTCATGGCTCGCCCAAATATGCGGTTGTTAAACGGGCACAAGTATAAACTATCAATTTTGGGTCTCTGGCAAAAATTTTAAGTCAAAATGGCATGCAGTTATGAGACACTCTGCTGCAAGTCTGCAAAAATGCGGATGGATGAGAGTACCCCAAGTAAGGAAATTGTTTGTTTCTATAAATGTTTTGATGAATATTTGAGCTTTTAAGGGAGTAATTGGTAAAAAATAACACAAAAGCCTTTGTATAAATAACAATTTGTATATTTACAGACGTCACCAGTATCACAATACAACATGACTGAGCACTGCTTCGATAGCCTGCTAATTGGTACGATTTGGACAAAATTCATAAGCAGACCCGCAAAAACGCGGCGCAAACTGGTAATAAATACATTCAGTCTTCAACAATAGAAAAACATAAAAACGGCTATCCCACAGACGACACAGTTACTAGAAAAAAGATAACAATGAAGATCCAGACTAGACGTTTCATAAACAATACAAGCGAGATATATGGATTTGGACATTTCATGGAAGAAATAGAATGAGGCAAAATTCAGCACAGGGTTTAGGATGCTGCTAAGCATTACATGAGGCATATACACTATACCTCTATCACTATAATAAATTGATATTACTTATATTATAATAATTATGATAAGTTGATGAAGAAATAAATATTGAACATATGGCAACCAATACATTAACAGTAACATTAACTATATGACAACAAAGACACAATAGACACTTCAGAGGAATGTGACAGTGTTTACACATACCATTCTGCATCAGACGCTCAACGTCAAACAGTATTGCATGAATAAATCTGAACAAAAATATAACAAATGGTCAACAATCATACAAACGCTTTTCATCCACAGGCGGAGGGAGTCTAAACTTAAATTTGAGCCTAAAACTCAATCACGATGTACCGAACATTAGTTCAAGTACTGAAACTCGTTTAAAAACCACACAGCTTGGAATGCAAAAAAAACTATTTGAACTAACGCATTGTACATGGGGCACAGATACGAGCCCCTTCCATTTAAAGCTAGATTTGGTCCAGGCAGACGGACCTCTGGGGAGCTCCGCCCAGAGGTGCCCGCGTTTGAGCACAATGTTCACATCTAATAGGTACTGAGTAAACAACAATTTGAGTATTAAAGAACACAAGTGACTTGTTCACATCTTCCAGGCTGGCAGCCAGGCTGCATCCCGGTGGAACAAAGTAGCGCTAATAGAAAAACTAGACCGATCAACGGCATTTACCCTGCACTCCGAGGGTCCAAATCGGCGGGACAGACACACACATGCACACACTGGCACACAGACGCACACACACTCACGCACGCTCTCGAGACACCGGGAGAAATACTGACATGGGCTTAGCCCCTCGGTGGCGATCCACGCCCCGATTTCGCAGTACAATTCGAAAGGCGGGCGTCACCCGCCTCCCCCCCTCCAGCGTGGGAACGAGGGGGAGAGGGGAGAGGCGGCACAGGCCCGCCTTCAAGCTGGCCGAATACTGAAACAGGCGTCCACGCACAGCCCTTCGCCTAGGCCGGCCTAGGCCAACCCTAGGCCTCACTGTCCTCACGCGGAGTCCGAGTCGGGGGAGTCCGTGGACAGGTCCAGGGTGCCCCGCTCCCGCAGGAACAGCCGGCGGCACAGCACCGCGGCGGAGGCGATGCCGCCCGCCAGGAAGCCGTACATGAGCAGAAGCTCCAGGATGTGCACCGTGAACGTGGCGTGGTACAGCAGCGTCTTGAGCGGCGAGGGGAAGTCCGTCACTTTCTGCAAGACGAGACCATCACATTAGGGAAACGTCACTGGAACGGATAAAGGCAGTTCCAAATCAGGACGCCGAGGCGCGGCCGACTCACCAGTTCGAACCAGGCTACGGGGAGAATGCTGAGGTCCTTGAAGTGGGTCATGGTGGCGCCCAGGACGCCGGCCGCCTGCCGCACCTGCACGTTGAGCTGCAGGCGGGAGGTGCCGCCGATGGTGAGGCCCAGGGTGCGGTGGATGTCCACGAACATGTCGTGCTTCTCGGGGTCCGGGTTCAGGCCGATCACGTTGTTGCGCAGCGCCGGGTCGCCGTGCAGGAAGTGGGGGAAGGACATGATGAGCGGGGCATCTGTGGCGACAAAAAAAATGCGGCGTTTTAGTTTTCGTCGGCAGTGTAACGCTGACTCCGTGCGAATCAGACAATGCCATGCGAGTCGCGAGGCGGAGGCGCTGGCCGCGCTGGCGGTGGCGGCCGATTAGCACAGCGGGTCACGCGACCCTTGCATCAGATCGCCCAGCACGCCCAGCACGGCCTGCCGCGAGGCGGCTCGCCACTTTCGGCAGGGACCGCCGATAATTTTGGCAAAAACTCAGGTCAGCCCATCCCGGCTGGCCGAGCAGAAGGACCCTAGACTACCGGAGCCCAACTGCGAGTGCACCTCGCAAACGAGTCATTCCCTTGAGGACGAAAAATAAGGAAGCCGGGTGCCCGTCGTTGTTGACCGCACCGCGTTTTTGACACGGCCGTCATCCGAAGAGACGGTCGTCATCGGCGGGGACAGGGACAGGCCGAGCCGTTTTCCGTTCCGCGGCACTCGCGACGTCGCCAACGCGGCCAAAACACTGACCCGCCGCGACCCCGCGCCGCGGCCCGCCATTGCGCGCACCAGGCACCACCAGGCAGGCACCACGCGCACTCCACGGCCAGCTCATTAAAACAAGCCCTTCCCAATGAATGCCCCAAGGCCCGAAGGGGACCCAAGGCGCCGCGTCAGGCAGCCAGTTTCGCAACGCCAACAGGAGCAGCGGAGGGGAGGGCAGGGGGCGTCAAGGCATTACCCAACGGCCTTGCTATACATATAGTCAAATCCGGGCCAAATACACGGCGGCACAAGACAGGCCTGCCTACAGATGTCGACGGGGAATCACCCCAACATCGCTTTAAACCAAACCCCGTTGCCACGTCGGCCACGTCAGCGGCTGGTCTCCAAGGCGAACGTCACGCCAAGGCAGACCCACGAAATATGCCTCGGTCCCAGACCGCGATGCTGAACAACTTAACATTTTTGGGACTAAGTAGGAGACGAGTTCCGTGGGTAAAGCATTGTGCGCGGCTTTATGCCCATAAACCCTTGCGGACGTCATCACCACCGCGGCGACGTCACACAGCACCCCGGGGCAGGGCCGGGCAGGGCCGCCAACTCCAAGCCGTGGGAATTCTGGGCCGCCAGACAGCCGCCTGAATTCAAGCAAAGCCCACTCAAATAATTCAAACGCATCGAATCGCAAACGGCGACCCGGCCGCACCGTAGCGTCCCGTCCCGTCCCGTCGCGTCGCCGCTTCCCACGGCCCGGCGCTGCGCGGCCAGGAAACTTCCTCCACTTTCATTCTCACCGAAGTTGCAGGCGGACGAGTTGAAGACGCCGCTGGGCAGGCACTGCTCGGGGTCGTCGTGGTGGCAGAAGCACTCGTTGTCCGGGTTCTTGCCGGGGTTGTCGAACACGTTGGGCGGCAGGTGGAAGCGGTAGGCGGGCATGCCCTGCGCCTCGGTGTACCGGTCGAACACGAGCGGCAGGCGGCGGCACATGTCGCGGTTGTAGACGAAGAGGCGCGCCGTGGGCGACACCTGCGGCGGCGGGAACTGCGACCCGTCCGAGCCCTCGATGCGGTTGCACTCGTCCGTGCGCCACGCGCCCTGGCTCGTCTCGCCGTTGAAGTTGACGATCTGGCCCAGGCGGTTCATGTCGTCCGCGCCGGTGTGCATCGTGATCACGTGGTCCGACACGCCCACTTTCTGCAGCCACAACAAACAGCGCGGTAAAAACAACAGGCGCTTGCGGGGAAGGGGGGAGACACTGCGGCGTTGGACTTACCGGGACCATGAGGCCGAACTTGGTGTAGGGGATGGTCTTGGTGAACTTGGCCATGTTGAAGAGGCTGTCCTCGTAGCCGAACAGCAGGTCACGGGTCGGGATGTGGAGGAGGGGCTTGGAGTCCATCAGCCGCAGCATCGTGTTGATGCCGACGCGCTTCACCCAGCTCTCTTCCCGGGCCGTCGCGAGGGCACTCTGCGAAGGGGAAGACAAGGATAACGACTCAACGAACCACTCTACTTTCTTTATTCCTCACATTATCCGTCCGCCACAATCCCCTGGAGATACAGTCCCCCCGCCGCCCCCTACCCCCAAAAAAACAATCAAAAAACAGCCGCCGACGTCACGAGAACCACGCGTTGTTATTAATCAATCCGGTGGCGTGAGCCGTGGGATTTTGAGGGGCACGAGGCCTGCCTAGCCTGTCAGCGAGCTCGCCGCCGAGGCGGGGGGATTATGACCTCAATATTTGCAACAAAAACATTCAGTGCTCGAGCTTGCTTTTTTGGCGCGGTGCCGCGGCGCACAGCAGCGGCGCGGCGATTCGATGCAATATTAATGAGTGGCAGGCCAGGCAGCATCCGAGCGATTCAGAAGAGTCGTCTCGTCGCTCTGTCTCTGTCGCACTCATGGGGCTCGTCATAAGCGTGCGAGAGAGACAGAGCGACAAACCGATTTCCTGAACCGGTCGGCAGGCAGGCCGCGGCAAACCGCGGCAGGGACAGTCATCTGCAGCGAGAGGGGAGTGAGTGACCTTCGCAGAAATCGGCAAAAGTGAACCGAAGAGCGGCGCGTCGGCCAGCCGGCCACGCGGTCACGCCGCCGGCAACATCCGACGGGAAGACTGTATCGGGAGCAGCTCAAGAAGGCCAGGATTACCACAGGCGTCTCGTCCCACCACGCCATGTTACGCAAACGACGTCGTGCGACCGATAACGGCATATACGGCGTGTCGCGTCGGGCCGTACACTGCTAATCACAACATATCCAACAATTCCACGCCAGGAAGCGTGGGGCACATGTATCCCACACTTTCCCAAGTGCGAAACATGCCATTTTTTACGCTTCCTAACGTGTAATATTTGGCCCCACCGCCCAGGCCAGAGCGAGAGCGAGAGCTCACCATGAAGGGGATGTTGGGCACGAACACCTTGGCGTCCTCCGGGTACGGCGACAGGTCGGGCCGAAAGGTGTAGGTCTTGTTCTCCTGGTACGAGAGGGTCGAGTTCGGGTAAAACTGCACGTTCACCTTCTCCGTCGTCTCCCTGCGCAAAGTCAACAAGTGTAAAGGGCTGCTCGGCACTGCCGGTAGATGAAGTAGGGGGCGCTGCTGGCTGCCACTGGCCAGGCCCGCCAGGCCGCACGGACACGTACTCGTAGGTGAAGGGCCCGACTTCCTGGACGCGAAGCTTGGAGCCGTCGCGCCCGAACGAGTCCGCGTTCGTGTAGTTGAAGATGTACACCATGAGCAGCGGGGTGACGGGAGGCGCCCGCCACCAGTCCCACGTGTTGGACGAGTTGGAGATGACCATGGTCTGCAACAACAACAACAAGGCCGCGGTCAAGGACGCGTCACGAGGACGGCGCACGGCGCACCGACAGGCCGACACTCACCCCGGTCACCAGGTCTTGGAACAGCGACGTGCACCACATGACGGCGGTCCCCGCCAGGCAGAACAAGAAGGCGGCGAACAAGGACGCCAACCCTGAAGGACAAACGAGACTCGTTTAGCGAGGGAGTTAAAGTAATAAGCGCGCTGCTAGGGCGGCACGCCTGGCGGTGCCCGGCCGCTACGCCCACCTAGGGTCAGGGCCGCGGATGGGCCTGCAGGGCCGCCAGGGCCGGGCCGCGCACAGTACACCTCAATGCAGCGGCGCCCGCTTTGCATCGCCTCCAACGTCATCGCCGTCTAGATAGCGGCAGTCGGCCAGCGGCACGGTCACGGCCGGGGAGGCTAGCGTGGCTGGTGTGGCTAGCGGGGCCAGCGGCTAGCCGGTGCACTGCCCCTGTCTGCGGCGCCTCGCCGCGCTCGCCGCCTCCCTGCAGTGCCTGGGCCTGGCCCGGGGCCTGGCCGTCGTCCGTCACTCGGACATGCAGATTGCACCCGTCGGCCGGCACCTGACCCGCGGCCGGGGTCCTCGGGTCCTGGGGCCCTCGATAAGCCGCTAATGAAGCAGGCCCGCACCACCGCCACGTTTGGCGAGCAGCGCACGGGCCGAAGCCAAGCGCACTGCTGCCCAATCCGAACACGCCGTCTCTCTCGCACTCCAGGGCCACGCCGCGGGGGTGCGAGAGAGAGCGGCGGTACTGCAGCCAACCGCGGCGACGCGTCAATGAAGACGCCCACGCACCTAGGCGCGTCCACTCGGCGTCCACTCCGCGCCGTCGCAGCCAGATTAATCGGGCGATAACGCGTATCGCTCAGCATGGCGGAGACGCGCGTAGTCTAGACACCGCGGCCCATAAAGCTCTTCCGGGTCAGCGAGCAGCCAGCGGCGAGTCCTAATTAATCGCAACCTTCACGCAGCACGGCCAAGCGCGGACAAGCGCCTTATCGCTCAATGGGGCTCGCCCCGCCAGGCCCACCACGCCACGCCACGCCACACGCGCCTAGGCGAGGCTCCAGGACTGCTTGCCGTGTTCGACAGCCTGCTCCACTCCACGAGCGCGGCGAGGGGACACCGTGGCACCCCTGCCGCGGCCGCCACCACGCGCCAGACAGGCTGCATCAGCCACCCCTCCCCTCTCCCAGGGGTCGTCTTTCAGCGACTGGAGCGGCCGAGAATAGACGCCGCCCTGTCCTTGTCGCACTCATGGGCCGTCCCGCGGGGTGCGAGAGAGGCAACGCGACGCGACGGCTCCCCGGCATGACTCGGCAGGTCAGCGCGGAGGAGCAACGCACCCAGAAGACGCCGCCAATCGCACGGAGGCCGAAGGGCCGCGCCGGCCGCGCCACGCACACCTATGCACCAGCGATAGCGTGTCCGGTGGCGCAGCCGAGCGGCCATGAGGCGACGCCAGCAGAAACATGCACTTGCGTGGGGCGGCGCGGGGCGCGGGGGGCGCGGCGGGGCGTCGTGGCGTGACTCGCCCTTCAGCCAATCAGAAATCGGGCGGCCTAGCGCGGCGGCTGGCCTGGCTTGCCTGGCAGCCGACACCGCGCGGAGGATCGAGTGGCGGTGTGCCGGCGGGCAGCGACTTCCTGCGCGCCACCTTCAGGGCGCGGTCAGGGCACCGCCAGGGCACCGCCACGACCTCGCCGAGGACCTCCGCGAGCCGCAGCCGAGCAGGTCGCGACTCCGCATTGCCTAAGCTCCCGGCGCTGTCCCGGCCCGCCTGCTGCCGTCGGCTGCCGCCATTCACGGCTTTTCCGAAAAGCGCTTTCCCGGCTTTCCCGCTGCGCAGCGGCCGGGCCGCGTCACTGCCGCGTCAGGGGAGAGCGGCTGGCTTCGGACATCGCGCCACGCTGGCACGCGCCCACCCATTGGCCGCGCCGCCACCGGGCCGGCACAGCCCCGCGCGGCCCGCCAATCGGTGGCGCGGCCCCCGCGGCCCCCGCGGCCCGTGGTGTGCTGTCTGGCTGCACGGCTCTGCGCCACTATTCCGTCCCATTTGCACTGCCTATGCGGCGGAAAAAATGACACGCAGGCGCCCCTTCGCGCAAGCACCGCGCGCAGTCTCTCTCACACAGTGCCTCTCTCTCACACTCAAACATCCTCTCTTTCGCTCTCACACAAACAGTCTCTCACGCAGTCTCTCTACCCCTCACAGTCTCTCTCTCTCTCGCGTACACAGGCGCGCACTGACGCAGGTAAAGGAGGCGAATCAATCGACGCAGAGCCAGCGCCGCCGGGAAAGGCGTCCCGTCTACACTGCAAGTGCATGCATGATAACAGCGGGCAAAAACACGCGGAGCACATCAACAAGTACCCAGCCCGTCGTCGCACGGTGGGCCAGCCAGAAGACCGGCAGAGGCGGTCAAAATCCCAGACGAGTTTTGAGCTCCAGAGTCGCTAAGTGGGACTCGAACCGACCCTGAGACCCCGCCAATGGATTGCTCTCCGAACGAGGAATCCATTGGGGGGTCACACGTTCGGCTCGAGTGCTGCTCAGCGACTCTATATAGAGCTCAAAACGCGTCTAGAGTTTCGGCCGCCTGCGCCGGTTCTCTGGCCCACTGTGCGAGTCAGACCCCGGCGTCGCGGCCGGCGAGAACGTGAGCGGCGGCAGGGAGCTGTCCCGGCGGAGGGGCCCTTGCCGTCACGGCGAGGCATGGCGACGCATGGCGACGCGGCCCTAGCTGCCCTTATCGTCCAGGCGACACATCCGCGCCCTTGATAGCAGTATCCTCCCTATCGACTTCCCGGCATCAATTAGTGTAATTGGCACCACTCGCCCCGCGCCACCTACAGCGGCCCGCCCCCGCGCCACGTCGCCGAGGCAAAACTTTTGGATTGAGCAACACACAGCGACGAACAAAAGCTCTGCCAACGATAAGCCGGCGTAGGCGTACTGTCGGGCCGGGGCCGGGCCGGGCCTGCCTGGACGCGCCGCGCGTCGAAATCGCCAGCACCCCCGGCCGCCGCACACGGAGACCGGCGGCGACCGGTGCAAGGGGATGCTGCTGCATTTATGGCTGCAGTAGGCAATGCGCCGCCACGCGCGCGTTCGGGTTGCCTAGCCTCTCTTCCACAGGGGCCCGGCCCGCGCGCACCTCGCGCACCTGGTGGCTGCGCGCCGGTGCAGGTGCGGTGCAGGCAGGCCGCGACGGGCCGGGCCGGCCCAGGAGGGGAAGGAGGGCCAACAGGCTGCGGGAAGCTCACCCTTGGTGACGAAGCCCATGCTGTGCGAGTACTTGCAGCCCTTGGGCCGGAGGGGCCGCTTCATCGAACACTGACGCGTCTCCGGCCACGTCTTCATGGAAGTATCCTTGGCGGCAATGAACAACTTGGTGTGTCTCGTCCGCGGCGCGGCAGGGCGCGGCAGGGCACTGCAGGGCACGGCTCGGTGCAGCCCCGTTCCCTTCTTTCCGACCGATCGCCTCCCCAGACAGCTGACCACCGAATGAAGACACTCGATGTGTGCATTTGATGCTGAGCGCGCGCGCTATCGCTTTTCGTTATTTATTTTTCATTAGACTTTTTGTCTCCCGGCCCCCTCCCCGCCCCGTCCCGTCCTGCTCGGATATCCACCAAAGAGTTGTCATCTGGCGGCGGAGGGCCTCCGCGCCTGCCTCCGCGGCCAGGCCGGCCAGGCCCCTCGAGGGGCGGGCGCAGCCAGTGCGGCACGGACCCCTCGGGGGTCAGGCCTTGATAAGGCGGCGGGGCACGCGGCCGGCGGGCCATTCACTGCACCGCCAGTTGCCAAAACCGGCAGACCGGCAGGCCGGGGCGGGGAAAACCACCCCCACCCACCGCGGGCCGGGACCAGCCTCACCAGCCGCACTAGCCTCACCAGCCCTGCGTGTGACGTCACGTCGCGCCAACAGACTGGCCGGACTAGGGGTGCCTGCCCCGCCCCGCCCCCGCCCCGCCCCGACCACCGTGTTGACGGGTTGGCCGGCCGGCCACAGACACGCAGCGCAGCACAGATACGGGTCGCGCGCCTGTCAGTAACGTCAGTCATAAAAGGACGCAGTGTTATTTTGCGCCGCAGCGGGCCGCGCGCGGACCCGGAACGCCCCGGAAGGCCTCGCCTTGAGCTGCTTGGGCAGAACCACCCACGGCCGGGCAGTGGCGTTGCGCCGCAGGGCCGCGCAGGGCGCGCAGGGCCGCGGGGTCAGAGGCATCAATTAGTGCGACTCTACTCGGGGTGCGGGCCACGCCGCCACGGCCACCACGGCCACCACGGCCACCACGGCCGCGGGGGCCTCGGAGATGCCAAAAGGGGGCGGCCGAAGGGCGCGCAAAGGGCACGCAGTCTAGACGATAAGCCCATGGCGGGGCGGGACGGGGCGGGGCGGGGCGGGGCGGGGCGGGGCGGGCCACAGCCTTCATGGCCTGCCGCTGGCGGCCGAGAGCACACCGCCCCAGCGCATGATCAGCCTCGGCCAAAACGCACAGAGTGTGTGTCGCCTCGTTCGATTCGATTCCTCGAAGCCTCAAAGCCTCGAAGGTCGCAGCCAGGCAGGCAGAGGGCGGCGTGTTGACACCCAAGGGCCCAGGGCGAGGCGGCGAGACGGCCGAGAACTCCCATCAGATAGTCGCGGGGGCGAACAATATTTTGAGCCGAAGTCTGCGAGGTACGTTCAGTGGAAGGTCAAGGCACGCGGATTCTAGCGTATTCAAGCGCCCGAATACTGGAAAGACAACGACTTCTTCATTTGACGCAGAATTTTTCGTTCGGGTGGGAACGTTCGCGCCAAGGGGGTGCATTCGCGTGACAGTCGGCTCACTCCATCCGTAGCACGCGTAATAGTTTGCAAAACAGCAGCGTAACAGCCGAAATTCTCGGAATTTTACATGTGTCAGGGTGGTTTTGGGGCCATTTTTCACGAAATCCCGATAATTTTGAGGCATCATAGACGTAGTAGTCGGGTCACCGCTTTTGGGAGTGCATAGCCCCTTGGCTGGCGCGGTCATGCTGGCACACCACAAGGCGAGACCGAGGCGGCCGCGCGGAGAGGCCACGCCTTCCCTTCCCCGCCAGACGTACTAAAGGCGTTTTTCCTGCGGCCCGAGAAAAAAGGCGCCGATAACAGCGGTGCAAATCAAACAGCCTAAACGCAGCGCCCGGCGCATTCGCACCTGCCGGTCTCTGCCGTGTTCTGCCCGACCCGAGCGCTCAGGGACGCCGCCCAGAGCGACGCACCAGATAATACCGCCTCAAATGACGATTAGCTCCTTCTTTATTGTTTTCCTCCGCTTTTTTTCGGGC
Organism: Thrips palmi; assembly: GCF_012932325.1. Taxonomy (NCBI): domain Eukaryota; kingdom Metazoa; phylum Arthropoda; class Insecta; order Thysanoptera; family Thripidae; genus Thrips; species Thrips palmi. The sequence continues at coordinate 9,606,714 of NW_023144624.1, read as the reverse complement.
GAGATGTCCGGCCTTGGAAATAGCGTAACGGCAAGAACGGGCGCGGCGCCCGAGTCGCAGTAATTGGGTCGAAAAAGCGGTGGTGGCATTACGGCCCGGTAAAAACAGGGGAAACCGGCAGCGGACGTCGAGACGCTGGATGCACCGCGATGCAAGGCGATGCACGTGCACGGCGTAGGCGGAGGAGGCCGACATTCCGACTCCAAGCTTGGCGCGCGTTTTCGGTGTACCACGTCACGCTCGAGCTCAGAGTAATGACAACCAAAAAGGGGAAAAAAGCGGAGGTGGCCTGAGGTGTCCTGACGTACCACCAAACAACGCAGGTTCGTTGGCGTCTCCAGAGGAGTCGAGAGGGGGGAAGACGTTGCAGAGCACCAGCCGGCTGGAATTTGAATATCCGTGCGTGGCGGCCAGGGCGGGCCAGGGCGGGCCAGGGCGGGCCAGGGCGGCCAGGGCAAGGCCATCGTCCTGGTGGTTGTGGTTGGCAACGGCGGCCGAAGCCAAATCCGATGAAGGGTCAGGAAGGCCCGGCCCGGCGCGGCCCGCGGGTTCATCGAGGTGGCCGCTAATGGTCCGCGACGGCGGGGAACGCGGGGGCACCGAGGGCCACCCCACAACAATAATCCAATACTTTAATTAAATTGCTTTCGAGATAATTTCACTCTCGGCCACGCATTCCTCTCGCCAGTCACGTTCGCCACTTCAAACGACCAAATTTTACTTTTAGAAGCTGGATGCATTCATTTCTGCACCGTTAGTTTTCCCTGAAGTTGCCACTCAGCACTGCATAATTTATGTACATATTATTTAAGTGGCAGAAAAACGGTTTTATTCCACCCTTTTAGATTCTCCAGGCGAATGCTTGAAAATGAAAAATTAACATCAACTGACCGATACGTACGTGTTCACGCACATGAATATTGGGGGCGCGACACGACCTGTGGCAGTTTCAAAACGCCGTCTTCGTCTCCGGGCGATAACTTTGTTTGCAGGGCCCGGCCCAGGCCCACCCCGCGCCGCGCCGCCGCGGCCCAGACACCAATAATATAATTGAAAGCGATACCGGCCCGATGACCTGCATCGCCGGGGCGGGGCCCTGCCTGAAGGCTGATGCCCGGAGCGCCGCGCCAAATCAATTGAATATCGATGCCGCGTGCAGTCGAAATGCACATTTTTCGGCCACTCCCCCCCCCTTCCTCCCTCCCTCCCCCCTCCCTCCCAGTCGTCTCAGTCGACTCCCCCCCCCCTCCCCCCTGCCGCAGAGGCATTGTCACTCCTGGAGCCGCACTACGGCCTTTGCGCAGCGCTGCAGTGGGTCCACAGTGCACCGGCACTCCAGAACTCCAGGTGCAGCCTGTTCTTCGCAGCCTCGGCCCGCAACTTGGCTCGGCTCCCTTCCACGCGCCCGCCTTCCTTGCTTATCGCGACCCGCGGGAACTTGAACGCAGCAACGCAGCGCGGGACGCGACGAGGGGTATCGCCGCAAGGGGAGCAACGATCGCAACGATACCCCGCGACGACGAGAAATCGCGGCCGCTTCGGCGCGGAGCATCGACGCGGACAAAGTAACAGACAACAGAAAAGCAGTGTGTACTCACCGCACTTGCGCCTGCAGTCGAGGGCGCGGTAGCCGCGGAAGTGCAGGTCCTCCTGGATCTTGGCCTTGGCCCGGAGGGTGAGCCTGGTGGCCTCCCTGGTGGTGGGGATGCGGTGCATGGAGTAGCTCCACTGCTTGACGAAGGGCAGCGCCTTTCCCTGCTTGCCCTCGCCGGGGATCATCTTGGTGACGGAGCGCTGGTCCTGCTCGTCGCTGTCCCCCTCGGCCAGCATCAGCTCCATGCTGCCGTCGTTGTCCATCAGGCCGCTGTACGACTTGGACTCCCAGTCCGGCTCGTCGGAGACGAGGCCGCTCAGGGCCGTGGACACGGCCGGGGTGTTCATGGTGATGTCGCGGTGGGGAGGGTCACCACCTGGGGACAGAGGGGCTCGGCTTCAGCGAGGGCGGTCGCGACGCGAGTGGCTGGCGGAAGGCCTCCGCCAATGTTGACGTCGGCGTCGGCACCCAAACACCGAGGCCGAAGCACTTGCGCGGTGAGTGGCCAGCGAGCCGTACCTCACTGCCTTCCCGCAGTCCGGACTCGAGTGGGCGGACCAAAATACGACTAGACAAGTGTTGTGCTTGTCTGCGCGTCGCGAGAACCCCAAATAACGCCATCCTGACTGGCCGTTTCGGTCTAACCCGTCCCATCTGCACTATCACGCCCGACTGGCTTATCGGTTACGCTATCGACTTTCTTCCTTCCAAGGAGAGAAATGAGTGACGCGTCCCCGTCCACCTGGCCGACAGGCGGCCAGGACGCCGCCGCGCCCCGAGCACAACACGCGCCCCGTCGTTCTACTCACTCTGGTCTGGAGGGCGACTGCCGGCCGCGGAGTCTAGTGCAAGACTGCCGACGCTGCGAGCTGCGAGGGCCGGCGGTGGGCCCGGTGGGCCGAGCTTTCCTTGTCCAGGCGGAGAAGTAGAGACGGAAAAAGCGCAGACCTCGGCAGGCTGCTAGGCCTCGGCTTGGCCGCGGTGCGCTGGCGGTGCCGTGGCCGAGAACACCACCGCGTCGCTGGCGCTGTCAAATGCTGCTCGACGGTGCGGCGGCCGAGTCGATGTCCCGAACGTAAACACCCACAACACTCTGGTCTTGGATCACTGCGTGTCACTGCGCCGCGGCGCGTCCTCGGCTTGCACTTCTGATTCAACTGTCACTGGCAATCACACACAACACTTCCCGGCAAGGCGCAAAAACGCGAACGCATGCGGCGTCTGCGGCGTGGTGGCGTGACTCGACGCGGCGCCCGGACGACGCGACGCAGCGGGCTGGCGGGGCTGGCGCGGGCTGGCTGGGACTGACTACCGGGCGGCGGGCGGCAGGGCGACGCCGTGCCTGGCCGTGCCTCTGTCGACGCCCTCGCACTCGGACACGACGCACTACGACGCACCACTGCGTCGTCTTGTCGTCTGCTGGAGTGCTGTGCTCCCCGTTGTGCCCACGCGCGCCGGGAGATAGCGCCGTCGTCGCGGCGGCAGTGGCGGTCAAGTTTGGGGCTCGAGGTGTGGTGGCTGGCGGGCTGGCTGGCTGGCCCGGCGTATCCAAGTCTCCAGGCGATAAGCCGATCGGGGCGTATCGTAATGTCACTATCACTGGACGGGACGCACTGGACGGCGGAGGGGCACAGGCAGCCCGGCGGCGGAGTGTCCTGACGGGATGGGCGCGAGAGACGCGGCAGGAAGTGGTGGCGGGGCTGGCGGGCGGGGCTGCCGTGCTCGTGTGCGGAGGACTCGCGTTCTCGCGTGCCGGCCAGGGATTGAGGGAAAAGGTGTCTCGCGGCGGACAAGTCTAGTGCGCGTGGCGCGTCGCATTGCGTTGCGTCGCGGTCGCGGCCAGGGTGGGGGGCGTGACGTAGAATCGGAAGACGCCGAAGACGGCCCGCCAATATTGGCCCGGCGTGCGCTATGCGACCGCGCGGGACGCGGCGGGGCGCGGCGGGGGGCTTCCCTTAGGTAAATTGGCGGCGTGAGTTGTTATTATCGCTCTCGCGTTTCCTTCTTATCGGTACGCGGCCCAGCGTGCGCCACACCCGCCCCGCGACGGGCGTAGCTGCGGTCGCGGACGTCACCGAGAACGAGGGGGTCGGCGGCTTGAGCAAGAGGGGCAAGAGGCTGGCCGGCAGCAGACCGATTCAGAGGGTCGGTGTCGTCGCTCTGTCTCTCTCGCACTCGCGGGGCGTCCCGTCTAGGTGGGAGAGAGACAGAGCGACGAAAACGCCTCTCGGAATCAGTCGACAGGGCGATGCTCCAATTAGGCGGCATGCAGCGTGGCGGACCCAGCCAGGCCCAGCCAGGCCAAGCCATGCGATGCGTCGCCCTGGTCGCCCGCACGGTTCGGCTAGTTGACGTCATGGATAGTTGTGCGATGATTGATGGAGAAAAGAGATTGGAGCGGGCAGTGCCGGGCAATGCTGGGCAATGCGTGGGCGGGCCAGTGGCGGCCCGGCCAATGCGCGTATTGAGGGGCTATTTATACATTGTGAACGCGATTCGAGAAACGAGCCGAGCGCGCCCCCGCCTCCAGCACCTTCTCGCCCCGCCGCCCCGCACCGAGCCTCATGCTCACACTTCAATTGGAGTCCAGGATGGTGCAGGACGTACGAGCCCCTTCCGCCAAGGACGCGGAGCCAGCATCGCGCCAGGACGCCAGGACGACGTCAGTGCCCCGCGCGAGGCGTGGCCGCGTAGCTGGAGGACTGCCTCCGCAGCCTGCCGCCCCTCCCCCTTCCCTCTTGCAGGGTCCGGGCAGTTTGTCGGGGCGCGTTCAGCCGCGCGGTGCCTCTGACGTCCACCACGCCACTCGCGAAAAAGGGCGCCCATCCGCTGTGCTCGAGGAAATAAAAAGGCGAAAATATGCTGCTCCTCCTTCCCATTCATCGCGAGCCAGCGTGCGTGTGTGTAAGTGTGCGGTATGTGCGTATGTGTGAGTGTGTGTGTTCGCTGGGTGTGTGTGGTCGCGCGAGCCGTGGCGCACCTGATGCTATGTTGCTCCGTCCACAGAGTCCACACCTGTTCCGCGCGTTCCGCGCTGTTTACGTGGACACGTGGTGTTCGTACGTGGCCCGGGCCGGTGGCCGCGTCGGGTCTGGCGACGCGAGGCGCGGCGAGTCACTCGGAGTCGCACCACCTTCTGCCTCCGCCAATCAGCAATCGGCGTGCTGCCGGGCTGCCGGGCTGCCCCCACGGCCCCCACTTCCGCGGAGCAGCGCGGATGGGCGCGGAGCCGATAGGAATATGCACGGAGTTTTAGAGCAACGTCGGGGAAGTCGCGAAGGATAGGATGCAGCCTTCCCAGCGGCCTTCCCTATACCCCCGCCCCGCCCCGCCCTGCCCCAACGCGTACGCGTCTCGGCCTCCTGACTGATCGAGATTATTCCGTGCCACGCGAACCGCGTTCGAATCCCATCAATGGCAGTGGATGCTCCACTTTTTTCCGGCCGCCACCGCCAAGCGACGCTCGCGCACGCTAGCCGGGCCCGGGAGCCTCCCGACGCGTCGCGGCGTCGCGTACGCCGGGCACGCCGACCCGCACGCGCCACGCGTCCAAGTCTATTGCCGCACGCCGCGAAGCCGCGCCGCGAGTGCGGACCCCATTAGGGGGCATTAGAATCGTCTCGGGCCTCCACGGCAGCGTAGTTTCAAATGCGGACGGGGTCGCTGGCAAAAACAACGCGGCCCGGCCCGGCCCGGCCCCGGGTGACTCCGCGACTCCCCCGCATGACGTGGCAGTGGCATGCCGTGCCGTGACACGCCACGACATAGCGGCTCGCCGGGCAACCGCAACCCTGTTCAACCCCGTGGGCCGAGGCGGGCCGGGAGACCGATGCAGGCGGCTGAAACTCTAACCGCGTTTTGAGCTCCTGGCGCGGCTCCTGGAGTCGCTAAACAGGACTCGAACCGACGGTGTGACCCCACCAATGGATTCCTCGTTCGGAAAGCAAATCCGTTGATGGGGTCACACGGTCGGTTCGAGTCCCTCTATTAGCGACCCTGGAGCTCATTCCGACGCTTTTGTGCTCGAGGGGTTGCGGGGGAGGCACGGCGACGAGACTTTTTCGGAATGGGCCGCAAGGTCGTAGCAGGCGGTGCTCCCGCGGTACTCTTCCTCCGCGGTGGCCCCGCCCGGGGTGGCGACCGGGCCGACCAAGTCGCGTAGAGATTTGCAATCCAGGACCTTCGGTAACTCGCCAACGAGATCGTTCCCGATCGTTCCAACGGAGTGGTCATGGTCGCCACCCGCTCGCCCTCGCCGGATCCGGTCACGCCCCGTCCGTCAGCAATGCGCCGCGCCGCTCCCAAAGACTGTGTAGTAATAATAAAGTAGTTTGTACAACAGATTTGAATTTCAAAATCATGAACCTAAAAAGAATGTTGTAACTTTTAAAAGCAACCTCTGACGTCGGCTGACGCAAGGGCTGACGTGGGGATACAGGTTTTTGAAAAAAGGTATTGGGGTGGGATGAGTCGCTTCCCGTTTTTAAAATTCGTGACGTTGGAAGCAGCCCGGTTGCATGTGGCCCGGCCTGGCCCGGGCGTTTCAAAGTCACCCACCCTGGGCCGCGTCCTGCCGCCAGCCGGGTGTTTGAATGCCACACGCCCTGGGAAAATAATATTTGACAGGCGCAACGTGTGGGGTGGGTGGGCACCCCGCCGGTCTTGGCTGACGCGGGACGCTCGCCCTTTATCCCCATCGGCTCGGCCCGCCACGACCACACCGGACGGACACACCCCCGTGCAGCCGACCCATGAAGGCCGCTGCTCCGGCCTCTGGAGGCCCAGCCCCCCGGCTGCAGCACTGCGTAGCCGCGCCTGTGGCTTTGTTGCTCGATTAAGGCTTGAATGACGCTGCGGTGCAGAGCTGCGATCGAAAGAAGCGAGTCCCGCGGTGATTAGAGTGTGACGGTTTGGACGAGTGTTGCTGTTGTCAGTCTTCGCGCGCCCCGCCCCGCCCCGCCCCGCCGTGGCCGCAGTGTGCTCCGATTACCATTCACAAGAGCCCGGAGTGCGCGGGTACATACTCCACGTCACAGTGTCGGAGCTATATGCGTCCGAAGCGGACTCGAGCGGATCGCGGGCCCCGGGCTTTTTTGGCTTTTTGCACCAGCCCGTCAGCAGCGCGCTGATGTTTGGAGCGTTGTCTTCGTTGATCCATCGCTGCTTTTTGCCGTGGGGGTGCGTCCCGTGCGTCCCGTGCGTCCCGTGCGTCCCGTGCGACGCGAGGGCTTTCCGATCCGGACCAAAGATTGTCGTCACCGCGCGATGAAACAATAGCGACGGCCGTCCCTCGCCAATGAGTCCCTCAATCCGAGGGACTTCCCCCCCACCGCGCGGGATTTCCCCAAGGGACGGAAAGAAAAGACCCCCGTTTGGAAAAAGAGAAGGACAAGAAGAAGCAGCACCGTCGCCAAGATCCGCAGCAACCCCCTACACCCTACACTGCCTCCGCGCCCTCGTACTTCACTTGGTACTCGTGTCGTCGGAAGCCTGGACGGACGCTCCGACACTTTGACGAAGTGGCGTGCAATTGGCATATCAGTGTCAAAATGAAAACAGTGACGCACTGGAGTAGCAATACTCTCTGCAGGAGCTCTGCTTCTGCGTTGCGTAACGGCATAGCGGAGGGGTTCGCCGTTAGTCTAATGAAAACGCACCCACAGCAGGCTGACTGATGGTCACGCCAAGTGGCATCGCTGTCAAAACACAAACAGAATAACATTCGCATTATCAATCGGTAATGTTTCGGGAGAAGACTACAGTCTAACATTTTCGTTTTCTCGCTCGGTGAAGAAGGGTCCAAAGGTTGTCGGTTGCAGCTATTTTTTAAAAAATCTGGATTTTTGTTTTGTATATTCTTTGCGTTGTTTCACTGATTTCCAAACATAGATCAAATGTTTTCAGTTCATAAAAAAAGAAGAAGGAAAAATCCTCACGCTGATGCTCATTTTCTCGTTTCTAGCTCCATTTTCGGATTTACGTTGTTGCTGCACTTTGAGTCGTTCGTTCCAAACCAGCAAAGGAACCAGGGAGCGAACGAACTGAATTGCCCGCGTTCAGGCTCAAAATGGCTGCACCAATCAGGCGCGTCGACCGAGAAACAAGTGAGCATCAGTGTTTTTCAAACGCGAACAGTTGAAGTTGAACTGTGACACCGGTTTCTGCATCTGCATCAAGCAGGTAAGCTTATTTTATTCTAATTTCGTATGTTTTGACGAAAAATCAAACAACGAAAAACGAACAGGTTCATGACTATTTCATTGTGCTGTCACCCTCTGTTACTTTTGCGTCAGGAAAAGAAGCAAATTTGATGTGCTGCCTGTCAAGTCTGTTGATGTCGATCCAGTGATCCTTGTTTACATCGCTTTATGATGGTGATACGGCTCTAAATCTCAAGAAAATGGAATCCGACTGTCGAACCGCTGCTGAGTTACAGCAATGGGCAAAGACCATGGGGTTTGTTCCCGGATTGAAATTTGTTTCTTCAGAAGAATATCCAAAACCTGAAATATTCCAAAAGTAAGTTCATCACATCATTTTTATCACCCTATTCTCTCTTCACACTTTTTGTGTGTTGACACATTTATTTTGCAGAATATGCAAGGGCAAAGTCACAAAGCTGTGGAGTGATGTCATGAAACATGTCAGGCCTAAGGATGAGATACTTCATATTCAGAAAAACCTTCTACTGCAACGTCTCAGATCAGGGAAACCATTGGATAAAAACCCGGTCAGTTATTTGTTTACTTCTCAAACTCTTAGGACTGCTGTTAAGGATACTGATCAAGTAATTTTACCTCTCTTTAGGTACCTGGGCATCTGAGTGAACAGATGTTTCTTGCCGCCAAGCTTGCTGAGAAGGAAAAAGAACGAGACACTCTTTTGGAATCTATTCAGAAAAAAGAATCATCTATTCGAGCCAAAGAAAAATCACTAAGAAAATCAAGTTAGTTAATTTGTTTTGTGCTCCATTTTTCATAAGTTTTCAGAAACAGTACTAACCATGCCTTATTTTACAGGTCACAAGTCTATTGAGCTCGAGAACCAAATTGATGAGTTTAGAAAAAAGCAGCTTTTATTCAAAATGAAAAGTGAAGAAAGCCGTTCAAAACTTGCCTGGTTGAAAGATGTGGCAGATGTAGCACGTGATCTTTGTCCTCCATCTCCTAATGCAAAACCGGCTTCAGCAAAGTTCTCAGATTCAGAGGCAGGTTTTATATTTGTTTGTTGCACTTTCTAAACGAAGGTATTGATTCTCATCTTCAAATGCTTATTTTATTTTCAGACTATGTTGTATAAATGTATTGATGCCATTCAAGATTTCCACTCCAAGGATCATGGAGGTGATATGGAATTTCCTGATGGAGACCAGTCCATAGAAACACCCTTGCAACAGCTCTGGAAACAAATCAGATTGAACAGCAATGGTTGGGGAGCTCAGCAAATATGGAATGCCATTAATTCTAAACTTCTTACAGAATTAATGGAAGAAATTTCAGTGTTCTGTGGAGATGACTCGAATGCAAGGTAGCCTTGTATCTTTTTTCTGCTCTTCATTCATCCAAAGTAACATTTCTAGCTTAAAAAATTGAATAATTGGATTGTTTTATTCTGTTTTTCTGGATAGACCTATTCATAGTCAAGCATCACTTGTTCAAAGTGCTGTCTCTATATTGCCGGCTAAGTACATGACGTCTTTGCTCGAATTTATAAATTTAGAAACAAAAGTCCGATTGAAGAAAAATGATCTGGAAAAACTTCAAGAGGAATTGATAAATTCAGTAGAGGTGGGGTTTTTCCTATATTGTGGTTTACAACTAATGTTATTTGCACAAATCACAAGTAAAGTTCCTGTTGATAGATAGCCAAGCTAAACACAACAAATTTGAACAAGACAGTGAGCGCCCCAGAGTTCATAAGAGCTTTAGTTGAAGCGCAATCAAAAAAGGCAGTACTATCTGGGAAGTTACAAGGCATCAAAGCAGAACTCATTCCATGGAAGGAGAAAATGTCTGACTGCGCGGCTGCATCTCACAGTTTGAAGTTAGCTACAGAAGAATTAGCTAGACTTGATTTACAAATAGTGAGTAACAGGTTGCTTCATAAAATCGTTTTTGATAAGTTTTGATTGTATCTATCTTGTTGATGTATCATTTATCCTTTAGGATTCTGATAAAAAGCAAATTGTTGAAAATCTTGTTCACATGAAAATGATTGCTTGCAAACTGAGATCAGTCCGAGCAAAAGCACTTGCTCAACGAAGCAACTTCAACATCCAAGTGCCATCATTTTTCACTATGATGAGAAATCGTCATTACTTTGATTCAGAGGAGGGGGCTATTAGTCCTGACCTAAGGTTTCCTTTCCTTTCTTTCTGTAACAGCTCTGTTAAATTTTCTCCATTCAGTTATACAAGTGTTTCTTTTTTGTTTCTTTTGTCAGGAATGTTCGTGCTTCTTCAACCATGATTGGAAATGAGACAGCTGACTCTAATTTATCCTTTAATACTACCTGTGACTCAGTTGGTGATAAATATAGTGACAGCCCTGAAATGTTGGCTGTATTGAGAGAATCTATTTCAAAAGAAGCCAAGTTATTCATCAAAGTCCATCTAGAATCTGTACCTTTTGTTGTTGTTAATGGGTGAGTAGGGTTGGTGGTACCTTTACTGTCTTATTAATATTTTAATCAAACTGCTTTCTTGTCTAAAAGTTTCCTCTGTTTCCAGGCGGAAAGAATCAGTGTGTAATTTGATGGTCCAGGCTCCATTAATGACATCTCGCTGCTTAAATATGCCTCAGCGAAATTTCCTCCAAATTGTTCGAGGTACTCCTTTCTCAAGTACCCCAGATATATTACTAAAGCAGCTCTTCATTCAGACGCACGTTCGGGCTCTTCATCTTTATAAAGCAATTCATGAAATTCCTGTTTCCACTGATCATCATGTCTCTGGTAAGCTTTTCTCTTTTATTTTTATTACAAGAACTATTTAGTTTCAATTATGTATTATCATGTCAACATTTTTTGTATTGAATTGTTGTTTTCTTCCTTTTCAGGTCACCTTGGAACACTTAATAAGTCCTGTGAGAAAAATGAATCTGACTTGAGAGAGAAAACTGAGTTTGTTCGTGCATCTCTCAATCACATTAAGTTGTTGGTTACCAACAGCAATGCAAATTTTGACTGTTGGTGAGTGGCTATTTTTGTTCATTGGAATTAATTTAACTGTTCTGAGTATGTAATATTCGTCTTTTTATGTCCCTAGGCTGGAAAGACCTGTCCAGAATGCAATTCCTGAAAGCTTAGAAGTAAATGGTTCAGTCTTCACAGAGTGGTGTAAGAGATATGATAAGGCACAGCCATGTTAAAGTTGCTCCAGAAATGTTGCTAAGGTTAATTTATTCATCAAATAAGTTTATAAATGAGAACTAGTTTAATTTTCCAGACTTAACAAAATTTATTTGCCCCTTTCCTTCAGACCAATTAACTAGAATGGTAATCACAAAAAAATTATGAGTAATGGAACATAGATGAGGGAAAAATTGTGCCAGACCTATCTATGATCAAACATTTATTTATAACCACAGTAATACATACAGAGTAACACAGAGTAACCCACATCGTTATGACTTGACAAGAGTTCCTCCACATCACTATTCGGCTTATACAATATCTCAGTGAAGACAAATGGCTGAACTTACGCAGGGGTAGGATGAAATAAGTAAGATCAAAGACATTTCTGCGAAAATTAGCCTGAAAGCATATTGCCTGTTGACCAGAAATGAGGTAGAAAATGTTGACAAACCAATTCTAACATAGACAGATGTACACTACAGGAGTTGACAAGACCATATCCTCAACCACCACACACAATCAAAAGTTACTGGAACATAACCCAAGGTAAAATATTAGAACCAGAATGAGCAATAGATATAGTACTTTTTACATGTCAGGTATCTAAAATCTACACATTTTCCTTTACACTATAGTGGTTACTGGCACAGTCTCAGCCTCCACTAATGAAAAAAGGCCACAAGCTATTCAGCAGAACCAAGCCATCAGTCAGCCAGAAACATGAGGGACAGTCTCAATACAGAAAAAGTTGAGAAGTTTCTTTTAAACCTCAACTGAAACGCTTAAGGCTATCTTCAAAATTGTTCAAAATTTATCAACACATTCATTTCTACCACACAATGTCAAAGGTCAGGCAATAAACCTTACAATTAAATGTTCTTATTTGAATATCAGTTGACAAGAAGTTGTGTACATATCTGAATCCATTGATAAGACAAAAATAAAACTTTGACCTATACTGGCAATAGCTTCAGCAATGATCCAGATTATTCAATGATCAGATGACACATTTGAAAATTTGGACCTGCCACCTGTGTCAGATATAAACATAATAAAATTAAAATAAGATGAAAAGGACTTGAGAAAATTTGACCCTTAGAATAAAAATTCCCAGGCATTTCTAATAGTTTGAGATGTGTTCTTACACATCACATGAAATATGAATTGATCACACTTTATCCACATGTTCAAGTCAATATTGGTAAACATGAGGACAAGTTTTGCACCACAACGTATTGATTTAAAATTCTTACACCCATTTTACCCCATCTTAATAAAAGTGAATAGTTAAGGGCCAAAAAAATGCAGATCTGCACCATAGAAACAAACTAAAGTCAGCTGCTCTCAAAAACAGAAGGTAGCAACATCTTCTCACCAACAATCTTCAAGACTTTTTAGCAGATGCAATGTTCAAAATGCCTTTACAATTAAAACACACGGCCTATCAAATTAGGGGACTTTTGCACACATTAATCTTCCTGATCATCTTCATTCAAGTAAGCATACTTATTTGAAGCAACGAAGTTCTGTGGAAAGGAGAAGGCCATTAGCATCAATTGAAACAAATATTAGCATTACAAGAACTCAATCAAAGTTTACTCACTGGTTGAGGCTTCTCTTCATATTTGGGCAAACGTCGATCTTCATTGGAATGATCTCTACGTGACGGTCTGGAAAAAATAAGAATTCTTAAATAAAATTTTGTTCAAAAACGAACTCAAATGATGCCTCTCATCAGCAACTGAAATTTAAGTTATGAGAATTTAATATGGAGCAGCAGGACTAAAAAGTCAATGATAATTTCAAGGCTTGTGGGTGAAAACATTCACAGAATAATTTGTTAATCCCATGCTGAGTACAAAAAGTGGACTTATTTATTAATTAGGTTAGAATAGCAGTTCGGGTTAAATTGCTATTAGATAAAAATAAGAATGAACACCCAAGCTCTAACAGTTATTTCCTACAGCCAGAATGTCATGCAGAGCAGCACTGCTGTTCTGCGCTCACCTATCTGTGGGTTGTTTGCCCTTATTACCACCACCACCACTCGTCACCCTGTCTACCCGAGCATGGCCCATTCCCTTTTGAGATCCATGAGGACCAACGCGCCCTCGTCCTGCCTTTCGCTCATACCTGTCAGCGTTGCTGCCATCCTCTGCAAAACACACAAAAAAATGAAAAGGATTAAGACCATGTTAAAAACCCCAAATAGATGACACCAGGTGTAGATTGAGGGGCATTTTACCTTTTTGGAGATCCACATCTTTCTTGTCCCTCGAGCCGCTTCTATTTGTGCGAAAGTCTCTGAACTCGTCTTCCTTCAAATCACTGCTTTCCCTGAGAAGAAATGAATTTAATCGTGAACAATGAAATAAAATGGCCGATTGGAGTGGTGCAAATCCAGTCCTTAACAGGATAAAACTTACCGCTCCTTGTTGTTGATATGATTCCTGTCACGGCTTCTATCATCCTTGTTGTCGTTACCTTCATTTTCAGAAGTTCCACGATCGTTGGCCTTGGTGTCACCATTGTTGGACTATAGACAAAGCAATAATGAGGCAAACAGACCTGATGAAGACCCAAAATTAAGCGTTCTCAAGGAACTTACGCTTGCATCATCTAACCGCGGGCGGCGGGACCAGGCATTCTCCTTGGGAGGTGGTGCGGGTTCAACCTTCTTGGATTCGTCACCGTCCTCATTGGCTTCCCTGGACCTGCAAACACATGTCAGCACACTGTTAGCGGCCCTGCATACTGGAAGGGCTCTCTAGGACTCTCTTTCCCCCTCCCTCTCCCACCTTCCACTGTCGTCCTTGTCCTTCCTCTCCGGGTCGTCGCGACGAGGAGCGCGATCCCTCTCCTTGGCCAGCCTTTCCTCGATCTCCCTCTCCCTGGCAGTGGTGTCCACGGGCTTGGCCGCTCCGAAAATGGACGCACGTGGAACGGGGGGAGCTTGTGCAGCCTTCTCCTTCTCCAGCTTCTCTCGCTCTTCAATCTCCTTCTCCTTCTTCTCTTCTGGAGTGGGCTGGATGACCTCCACGGGCCGAGTGCGAGGCTGCAGCTGCAGCTTGGGGCGAGCTCTCGCTTCTGAAATGGCAAATTAAGGGCTTTAGTATCATGGGGCCGACCACAGGTCTGAGCAAGGGCAGCAATGGGCAATGCGTTTCCAACTCACCTCCTGATGAGTCTGAGGGAGGGCCGTCGTCGCGCCGAGCGAACCTGTCGCCGCCTTCCTCTCGGTCGCCACCGTACCTGGGCCGGTCGCCACCGTAGCGGTCGCCGTCGCGGTCGCCGCCGAATCGCGGACGGTCGCCGTCGCGGTCGCCACCATAGCGATCACCGCCGCGGTCGCTGTAGCGGTCGCCGCCGCGGTCGCCATAGCGATCACCCCCGCGATCGCCGTAGCGGCTGCCCATGCCGCCGCCGTCGCGGTCCCTGTCGCCGAAACCTCGACTTCTGAAGGAGTCCCTGTCTCTGTCCCTGTCGCCGAAGCTGGAGCCGCCGGTGCCAGAGCCCATGCCCTCCCGCCAGCCGCCCTCGCGGTTGTCCATCTCGCGGGGCGCCCCGAAGCCGCTGTCACGCTCGCGGCCGCCGTCCCGGTCGCCGAAGCCGCCGAAGCCAGGCCGCCCGCCGGACCGCCCGCCTGCCGCACGCCAACAAACGAGTCGTTATTAAAAATGTCATTATAAAATTAGAACACGAGGCGAGTCACAAGAGTACTCACGGTCTTCTCCGGCCGGCTCGGACCGAGGCCCCGATCTCCAGTCACCCATCGTCCGTTCCGGGTCCTCCTCGCGGCCCATACCCATGCCCATGCGGTCCCGGCCCATGCGGTCTGACCTGCCGTAGCCCCGGTCTCGGTCATTGTTTTCTGATACATCGATCCTTATCCGTCGGCCCTTCATGCTCTGAAACAAATAAGGAAAATTGCAAGTACAGAATTTATTGCATAATTATTTCTCTTTTCGATCAATTGGGGCTTACTTACCGTATCCGCAATTTGAAGAGCCTCGATGAGGCCCGCCCTCTCAGTAAACTCAACATATCCATAGCCTTTGAGTTTTCCCGTAGCATCGTTTCTTGGAAGCCTAATAGTTTCAAGCTGAAACAGAAGAGAAAACAATAGAACCACACGATTTACGGTACAAAAGCAACGATTGTAGGTCAACTTATGACCAACAATGCTGTTCATTTGCATTGCTGGTGTCTGAGTGAACATGTAATCTGGCACATGTAACTGAACTCCATTAAAGCAGATTACAGCTTTAAAAGAAGTTATGTGCTTCAATAGAAATAAGAGATAAATTAGATTAACAATAATTTTAAAGAAAGCTTGAAAACCGAATAATATCAACCAATCAGGAACAAAGCATGCTTATTAGGTGTGATCTAAATGCTAGAGCACAATTAGTGTCAGAATCTCAGCTTTGAACTACACCTCCACAAACATAGGCACAAAATTCGTAATAATGTATTAATATACAAGAGTTTTGCAACATTTCGTACGGTGGGAAATTGTTAGTCCACTTGTGACCAATAATGCAAAAATGTGCTTCATGGTGTCTTAGTGACTATTCAGTATAGCACAATAAACTGAACTCTACCAGAATTGAGGTACAGACTGGAGAGAAGTTAAGTGCACCATTGTGACCATTGTAACTTAGACTATAAACAAGTGCAACAGTACCTGGAGGTCCCTGAAGAATTCTTCAATGTCCTCTTCAATAGTTTCAAACGGGATATTTGTGATGTATGCCACATAGGGTGGAGAATTTGGTACCCGTTCATCATCAGTACCTCTGGCAGAACGTGGCGCTGTTGGTAAAGCAGACTTGCGAGCCGCTGCTATCTGCAGATCTGAACATAAAATGAGACATTACAAATAACTCAAACACATCATGATTTAAAAGTTACAACTTAAACCACTCACCTCGTTCATCAATTTCAACTTCTTCCGCCCATGCTACTGGACGGGTTTCTTGTAGGACTGTGCCAAGGTCCACCTGCTTCCATTTGTTTTTCTTGTTCTTTTTACCTGTAGACAAAGTTGTCATCTTTAAGTTACAGAGCTATTTCAGAAAGCGCCTAAAAGATTATACAAAAAGAATAACATATTGAACACAAATGACTCCGTTCATATGATTTCAATGCACTTCACTTTGACAGATCTCTATCAAAACAAACTTTATAAAGGAGGCCAATCAAATTTTCACGGAGAAAAACTGTTGAGAGCAACGCGTTCTATCGTTTTATCGTGGTGTTTAATAAATTCGGCTTTAAACACACAAAATCAGATGGTAGACACAATTTAAGCAAGATTCCACCGAATGGATCATTCAATTGCCCGAAGAAATAGACCGAAAGACGCGCCGCATTTTGGTGGAATCGCTTCAGAATAGAATACGTACTCATTTTGCACAGCTGGAACTAAGCCGGCAAATGGATGACTCAATTTCAACCACTCGTCAACCAGCTTGAATTTCTGAACTAACCACGAGGTTGCTCAAGGGGCACAGCGATTTATAGAATTTAAAAATATTTTAAGGGACACACAGGAGCGTAGATGGGTTCAAAACAATCGGCAGTGAATGCAGAGTGTGTTTGTGAACGTTCAGCCTTCAAAAGTTGACAGTAACACGCTATAAATAGTGAAATGTACTTCACGTGATGTGCAGCTTGCTACCCACCTGAAGCAGCCATCTTGAAGAACACAATTTACGTAAAGTAGTGCCAACATGAATATAGCACACTTGACATTTTGAAGAGATCAAAATGTGGTAAGTATTGAAACTAGACTGACTTAGCTGACAGATTAGATGTGACTTAATTTAAAACGTTCGTAACAAAGATTGTGAAAGCTATGAGGATCCTTTATTTCACAAGCCAGAACTTCTGTGACAATTATTGCTGAGGTTGGCGCAAACGAAATGCGTTGCCACGTTTCCCTCTATTTACTTTGGCGCGGACATTCAAAAGCGCTGAGGTCAGCAGCCTATCTGTTTTATCATCTGCAGAGATATATCTGTCATCAGGAGAGTAAATATTTCGTTTGAATGAGACTTTTGCTGTAATGGGGCATTAAGTGACGTATGAAAACATGAGAAATGAGAATAAATTGCAAGGGAATGTTTCCAGACACCACACCGACACAAACCGCGCACCACCGCGCTCTACTGTCACTTGTTCCTTGTTGCTAGGTACCAACTTCATAAACACTTCTTTCATTTCGATATGAGCCAGAAAAAGCATCTGGATTGAAATCCATCGATCCATCCACGAGGCGGCCTTGCTTTGTTGTCAATTTCCATTCTAGTCGATACAAGCTGGAAACCATAAAATATTTAGTCCGCAGCTTCGACCAACTCTGGCTGTGTGGATAAATGTTCCCCCCTCCAACAGATCCTGTTTTGAAACTGCGCCGCTTCGCCGCTCGCTGGGGATCGGCCGTGCCGTGACGTCAGTCGTCAGTGTGTCTTCTGCGTTCGTCGGGGACGTTGCGGGATGTGTACGTCGTTTCGTGTCCGGTGCTGTTGACGTGATTCAGCCATGTTTAAGTCCCAATTGCTGGCGTAAATTTTACTTTGTGTTGGTGAATTTAAGTTGTTAAGTGTTACCCTTGTGCTGTGGATTACCCCTTCTACTGGATTTGCACTCTCTTCATCATGAGTTGGGGCACAGAGCTTTGGGTGAGTAATTGCCTTAACCTAAACCCTCATCAAAACAATTAAATAACAACAATCAGCATCAAAATAATTTCAGTTGTAGTGAAATTCCGCTAGATTATCGACTTGAGTTCAATCGAGCCGTAACCTCACACTTAGCTTAGTGCAGAATAAAAAATTTTGTCCATCAGACTGACAAGCATATTACCTCCCTGTGTCAACATCCAAAGCAGTGTTTATCACATAGGAACGTTGCCAAATAATTTTTGAAAAACATAACTATGCACTTTTATTTAAAATAATCTTGCCATATGATTGTGCATACAATTGTATCATTAAATCCATTTAGAAGCTGTAATATTTTTTTGTGTTTTGTAGGTTGTTATTTTGTTTGCCCAACATTGGAACTAACTGGCTTTGCAATGATTTGATGATTATATTTTTAACGCTCAATCCAATAATGTGAATTTTACACCAATTTTTATTGCACTTATTTTGTTTGAAGCTTGGATCATGTATTTTTTAATTTTTATTTTGGGGCGTTTTTTTGTGTGTTCTTGTTTTATTCCCAAACACATTACATCCAGGTGCAAAGCAGGTGTACTGCGGATATACCACACTGGAGGGCAGTAGAGATCACCTGTGCTGCTCGACAAAATTAACGAGCCTCTGAAATTATCTGAGCTTAGTGCCCAGGGGCTGCTTGCTGAGTGTCGTGGATTGTTGCGAAGTCCCCAAAAGCAAGTGTAGTAGTAGCTGCATTCCGGCTTGCCGCTGTAGAGCTGCTCAAGCCGCCAGGGCCCAGAGGCAGCCAGCCAGCATGCCTGCGTTCGCCCGGCTCTGCTGCTCTGCTCCCGGGGTCCCAGTCCCGGCGTGGCGTGGCGTGGCGTGGCGCAGGGGCCTTCAGGGCCTCGACGCGGCCCTGCCCAGCCCTTCCTCTCCCCGCCCCGCCCCGCCCGCGGCCCACCCGGCCTGCCTGGTCTTAAGTAGAATGGGAGGGTCAGGGGGGAGGAGGTAGCTTAGCTTGCTGCCTCCATGCCGGCAGGTGCGTAGGGGGGCGGGGCGGGGCGGGGCGGGGGCAGTCACGATGCGGCCGACTTACAGGCGTAGACCATTCTTGACGGCTGCAGGTGGCTTGTGCGTCCCCCTGAAACAGCAATTTCAGCATGACGTTGGTGACACTTCGCTCGGTGGGAAGAGGCCGAAGGCAACGTCTGTGGCGCCAGGACTGCGCCTTGACACTTCGGTGCATCACCGTCCATCTCACTCGCCATGCGCTCCGGCAAGTCGCTGCGCCGCGCTGCGGCCAGGCTCCAGCAAGACTCCAGAGGCAGGCCGGGTCCTGGTCAGCGACCCTGAGAGACGCCCGCTTTGGTCGCTACGCCCCGCCACGCCCCACCACGCCCCGCCACGCCCCGCCACGCCTCGCCACGCCCCACCACGCCACTCGGTGCGAGCTGCCCTATCACACGAGTGTCCATTGGCGCGCACTGCGTCGCGGAGACGGGGAAGACGGTCGCTCACGCTGCTCACGGTGCTCACGCTCGTCGCCGCGGACGCCGGGGATTTTCTTTTCACTTTCCGCTCTAAGCCCCTCTCCGTGTCACCGCGGTCGCCGCGGTGCGCGCCTCGTCACGACCGGGCCCAAGTAGGGCTCGGGCGCCAGGGCTAGGCCAGGGCGCGCCGGGGCCGGCAGCTACAGCAGCTACCAGTGGGGCGGCAGGTGCCTCGCCGCGTCAAGTGGCGACGCGGGGCGCGTTTTTGCCGCTTACCGAGTTCGAACTGGCCACTGGCACACTGCGTGTCGTGGCGGGCGTGGGCCACGACGTGGGCCACGACGTAGGCGCGGCCCCACCGCCCCATGCCCCAGCCAGCCGCCGCCAACAAGGCAATGTTTGTGTTTGGTCTGTGTAGGGCCCGGACTCCCCATTGGGGCCCTACAAGTCCCATGTTGTGTTTCACACACACACACACACACACACACACACACACACACACACACACACAGCCGACCGCGCCTGATTTTTCAAATTGGAGTCCCGTCCGCGCGCTGTTGCCGCAGTGTGCGACGGCGGCCGGAGTGGACGGAGGGGTGCTAGAAAAGAAAGCCGAGGGCACGCGAGCGGAGGGCCGAGTGTCAACACGGTGCTGCTCGTTGCACTGGTGCAGGGCCTGCGGCGGAGGGGAGTTGGCGTGGGAGAGCCGCCCCGCCCCGCCCCGCCCCGCCCCGCCCCGCCCCGCCCCGCAGGGAAAGTGACGCTGCATGCGTCGGCTCGAATTTTGGCGCCTGCACCTGCGTCCCCAATTTTACAATGCAGCCGGGCCGCCCGGGCCCCCGCCACGGCCGCCACCCTGGGTTCCTTATTTTTGGCGCAGCGGGGCGGGCCGGGCGGCGGCCCTCTCCTGCACCTGTCCGTCGTCACGCCACCGTTGACGCCCCGCACGCCCCGTCCCGGCGTGTCGCGGCCGGCACCGCCCCGGCGACCCCGTCGACGACGTCCTTTTATTTATTGGCCGCTGATTGGTCGCAGCCTGCAGCCCCCATGGCGCTGTCAATCAGAGCGCCTCCACTGGAGAAAGGCTGCGGGTCGGCGCGGCGATAGCGTGCCGCCGTGTACCGCCAGGTCCACGTCCACGGCCGCGACGCCGCGACATCGGTGCGCCCCGCGCCGATTCAAACAGCGAAACCCATCAGACGTCCTGACGGGGCTCTCGAGGGACTCGTCGAGTGCGTGGATTGTTGCTCGCCGTGGCGGCCGCGGCACTGGTGTGGTGGTGTCTGCGGAACGGTACTGATGGGTACTCGTCGGCGTGCTGTGCTGCGGTGCGGCCCGCGGCTCGGCCCGGCCCGGCGCGGTGCTGGCTGGGGTACCGGGCCGCCGCGTGACCTACAAACTCTAGAGCCATCCTCGTTGCCACTACGGCCGTAACTCTGCCTAAACATCCGGCAATGGCAGCGCATGAGCGGGGCGGGGCGGGGCGGGGCGTAGCGGGCCCGGAGTAATATACGGCCGGCGCGTACGTGCATCCTCGCTCATCCTCGCCGGGAAAAAGAGAATACGTCCAGGTGCGCGTCGTGGCGCGGCGAGGGTGGGTGTCGATCGACCACGCCCCGCGCGCACCGCCCGGAAACTGGTGTCCTCGCCTCGTGTTGACTTTGGACTGGGTGTCTGTCCTTCCGGGAGCGCGCCCCGCGCCGGCAACACTAACGCTGGCAGCCTGGCCTGGCCCGGCCTGGCTATGCCACTCGAGGGGCATAGTGTATCGGCATGGTGTTTTTTGGAGTGCAGTCTGCTGGTTTGCTGGTTCACACGCTTGGATGCCGCCATTATCATCAAGAGCTGGCTCATGGCAGGGCATAGCCAGGGCATAGCCGGCGTGAGCTCCCAGCGCCCCTTCCCTTGTCGCCCGCCACGCCCCGCCCCGCCCCGCCATTCAGCCTTGGCTCATTGGCAGCTGCAAGATTGCGACTCGCAGCCCCGCCGTGCAAAGCGCCGCGACGTGCCGAGCGAACGCGTGTCGCTGCAGCAGCTGCAGCCTGCAGCCGTGTCCGGCCGGGGTTCGAAGCCCGCCGCTGCCTTTCACCGGCCGCCTGCCTGGCTACGCCGCTACGCCGCGCTAGTCCCTCACCCGGCAGCCCGGCAGGCACCCCTGTTTGCCGTCTGTCAACGGCCACGGCGCCCTGGGGCCTCTAGGGCCCGGCTGGGCTGGCCCTGGCTGGCCGTGGCTGGCCGGCCTGGGCGATGACCCCCCGCCCAAACACACTTCCTGGCGGCGCATTCAAAACCGAGGAGGGGAAAAGGAGTTCGTCCGGAGCCCGGAATGCGGGCCGGGGCGTGGTGCCCGGTGCGTGCGGTCACCGTGCCGCTGCGCCGCCGCCTGCAATTGTTGTGCAGATTTCGGGGGGCGCGGCTGGCTGGGTCACTTGTGCCCCGGAGCGGTCCGCCCGTCCGTCCACGCCGGTGCACTCCAGTCGTGTCACAACATTCTGCACGGTCGGCTCGCCGCGGTGCCCCCACGGTGTGCCCAGCGGGCCGCCGTGCCGCAACACTTTTTATTTCCAGCCGTTTGGTATTCATTTATTTTGGAGGCCGCACTAAAGCGCGCGCCGCGTGTCCGCGTTTCTGGCGGTGTAGCTGCATTTAGTCCGTCTGGACGGGGCAGGTACCGTTCCACGGGTGCGCCGCGCCTGCCGCGGCGTGGCCGGCCGGCACCCCCCTCCCCTCCCCCTGCCCACGGCCAATCATTGGGTGGGACAGAAACCGTTTTGACGACGGCCATGTGACACTCCTTTCTCCCGCGTCTCGTTGTTGTCGTCGTCCCCGTCCAAGAAAGGAGGCAAACGAAAAAGGAGGAGGTTTCCCACTTTCGGTTCTTTTTGTTTTTTCTGAATGGATTGAAGCCCGGGCTTTTATTTTTGGCAATGCCGCGTCGCGTTTTCCGCAATTAGCCCGACGTTGGAAATTTCCTGTGTGCCCGGGCATGACAGCAGCGACGTGCAGCGACAGTGATGTGACAGAGTAATTCGGCCGGAGGCCTGTTATCATCACGTGGTCGCCATTATGGCCCCTGCATCATCCCTTCGTCCGCTCGCTCAGTTCGGCTATCTCGTCCATTCGTCGGCTCACTCATTCATCCATCCATCGACGTTTACAACTAGCGAATAACTTGCTGACCCGGAGAAATTTTTTGCCCGTCGCTTGCAAGGCATTCTTCTTTTTAGCGCGAGGCCCTCCCCTGTCTTCACTCCCAGCTAGAACTGCGCCGACAATAAAGGCTGTCCGATTGTGCGCCGCGCAATTCATCAGCTGGAGGTGGTTGGGTGGAGCACGTCGGAGCGGTCTGGGGCCGAGCCGGGCCGAGCCCCGGGCCTGGGGCGTGCGGTTTGCGATGACCTCCGCGACCTCAGCACTGTCTGACGGACGGGCTGGCTGAGTCCGCCACGCGTCGCGTCGCCCTGCCGCAGTCCCGCGGGCTGCCGGAGGCCGGAGCGTCCCGCTGTACAGACTGATTCCGAGCCGTCCCGTCGCTGCTCTTGCTCTCCTCGGGCGTAGCGCTCGGGCGGGAGAGAGAGAGACGCAGCTGGCTGCCGGGCTGCTGGAGCGTCCAGCGGCAAGGATGGGCGGGGCCGGCGGGGCCGAGGACGACGCCCCGCGATACCACTGTACACTACACTGCGACGTCGCGGAGCGCGGACGGACTCGCGGGCGCCAGTCGGCTCGGCTCGCTGCTGCCGCGGCAAGGCACGGCGCGGCGCGGCCGGATGTCTCCGTTGATATTGTGGCCGAGATCAAAGCCAGAGCCATGTGCAGGCTTATCGCTGCTGGCTCGGCTGAAAGGGCCTCAACGAAAATACTCTGCGAGTCTTGAGGCGCTGCCCTGCCGGCCCTGCCGGCCCTTGCGGCCCTTGCCCCCGGCCGCGGCCAGGACGATGCCAGCCCGATTCGCCCGCAGTGTTCGCAGTGCAGCGCGGTGCAGTACGCAGTGGAGTAACACGATCGCCGCCATTGAGGCATGCGGCTGTCGTCTCCCCTTTCGCCCGGTTCGTCTTACTCCGTCTTACTGCCCTGCCAATAGTTCCCCCTGGGCATCGCTCGTTTTTATCGTCTTTCTCGGCGATGATAAAACGCCCCGATGAGGAAATTTCCCACTTCGGGTCTCGCCAGCAGCAGCAGCACCGATTTCGCGGAAAGCCAGCAGCAGCAGCCAGAGGTGATGGCGTGTTTGGTATAGTTTTTGCTGTGCCCCGTCGGCCCTGCCTCGCCCCGCCCCGCTCCGCGGGCTGCGCGGGTGGATTGGAAAGGAAGGTGTAAAAGAATACCCGGACGAAGACGAGTACGTAGGCTACTTTCACATGGGCGACACTCGACACGGCCGGGGCGGTGTGGGTGTCGCGGGCACGCCACGGCACGGCAGCCAGTGCGCCCCTCTCGTCACGTCGCAGAAGGAAAAGTCGCGGTGTTTGTTTTACCCCGTTGAGTTCTGGCCGTAAAACCCCCCCGCGTTATTGTACGCAAATGAGGGCAATAATTGCGCGTCCGCGAGTCGACGGTACGGACGACAATGACGAGTGTGAGATCGCGGAAGGCCGGCAGGGAGGGAGGAGGGCTTGCATAAGGGCATGAAGGGGGCGGCCTGGTTGGCCTGCTCGTGGCCTGCTTGTCGTCGAGGAGGTGCGGCGCGGTGTTGTGGCGCCTCTCTTGTACGGCTTCCCGGCGACACACGCAGTGCAAACAACCCCCCAACTTGACCCCCTCCAAAAAGGACGATTGAATTTTTCGACAATGGGCCCGCCCAGGAGGCCCAGGACGCCGTCGTCGTGGCGGCCGAAACAATCTGCCGGTGTGTCTCAATTACCGGCCACCCTTTCTTCGGCGCGGCCAGCAGCGCCTTCGCGGAATTTTCGCTCGTTACTTTATGACGACCGTAAAAAAGAAAGAACGGCCCCCGTTTTGTTGGTTTGAAGGTTTTCGCCGGTTTGGCCGCGGGCTGGAGGGCGGCCGGCCTTCTGGCTCCGTGAAAAGTCGCCGCCGGAACGAAGGGGACGTTCGGACGCGGTGCGTTTGGGGCGGCGGGCGGGCTGACCCCGGCGTGCCAATTAGCTGTTTTGCAAGTGCCGGCACTTGTGTGGGCTGCGGGGCGGCGGGGGCGGCAGTAGGCCAGCCCCGGCCATACCGCCCCGATGCCCTGTCGTGGCCTTAAATGCAATTTGTGAAATTGGATGAGGCGGGGGCGCCGCGCGGCCCTCTACTACACTCTACTTGGGCGCGTCTTTTTCCCGTTTTGTTTCCCCCCGCCCGGTGGCGGGGCCCCGTCTGGTTTTGGGGGCCGCTGCTCGCCGTCGACCTGGCTGGCGGTTTTCCGGCGATGTCCCTAGCGATGTCCCTTGGCCCTCCCAGTGTGGCGCCTCGAGATGCAGGGGATGGGGCGGCTATTGATTGGGCGCGGGCAGTGCAGTGCACAGTGCACCGCCGGGTGAGTCACCGCCTTGGGGTGCGTGCCCTGCATGCCCTGCGTTTCTGATAAATCCACATTACGGCCGCGATGGCCTCCAGAGGGTGCAGCCGGGCCGAGGGGTGGCCTTGGCTCTGCCTTGGCCCGGGGCGGCCGGCGACGTCGGCACGCCACTGCGCGGCTCGCAAGGAGGGACTCTTTTCCCCGGCCGCGTCGAACTGCGTGGTCGAACGACTGCTGTTCTGTTTCCATGCCTCGGAGGGGTGCAGCGTGCGGGCGGTGCATGTATGTCTGCAGCGACGCGGCGACCCGGCCGCGCAGATGGAATGTGTCAGCGCGGGCCCCGGGCCCCGCGGGCCTTCAGCCTGGAGGCAGGGCGGGGCGGGGCGGCCGGGTCTTGGTGGGGCGGAGGTATTTGCGTCTGGGAAAAGTGCCGCAGCCTGCCGCCTTGTCGGTGGTTCGCTGGTTCGGGCAGCCCGTGGTAATTCTTTTTGAGCGCGGCAGTCGAGTGTCGAGTGCAATTTGCTCTCCCTCTCTCCCTCTTTCTCTCTCCTCCAGTGAAGCGGAGACGGGCCACCACTGCAGTAACAAGCGACACCTGCTCCGTGCCACTCCGTGCCCCCGTGCGTCCCCGTGGGTCCCCGAGGCCCCCCGCGGGGTCGTCGGTGCGCTTCCAACTGGAACAAACCACTAATGTTTAGTCGTCGTCAACAGCCTGCTGGTGCACTGGCGTACTGGTGTGCTCCTCCTCTCCTTCTCCTCGTTGACCTACCTCACAGTTCGTCACGTTTTTCTCGTTCCTCATCATGCGACTCGCTGCAACCAGGTCAAGCAGGCCGCGACGGCGCCCTGGCCCGGCTTGCGTTCAGCTTGCGTTCGGCTTGCATTCGGCTTGCATTCGGCTTGCATTCGGCTTTCCCGATTTCGTGGCATGCCGGTCTGGGTTTTGGTTGAGTTTTTATTTTTTCACCTGTCCACTCCACTGCGATCCGGCCGCCGCGCCCTGCCGCCCCGCCAGGCCCGCGGCTGGGTTCGCACGGTCCCATCTTGATCGCCGGCCTGACCTCTCTTTACTCGTTACGTTACGTAAGGTGGAGGCGTGGCGGGGGGCGGGGGCGGCGGGGGATGCGCCCATGTCGGCATGTCGTAGGTCAGCGGGGCGGGGCGCGGCGGGGCGCGGCGTGGCGGGGCAGGCCGTCATCTCGGGGACATGCCATGGCGGCTACGCCGCGCTGGATCGGATTCTGATTCGACCCCGTGCCAATGCAACCCTGTCCGAAACACGGCGGCCGCTATTTTCCCCTCTTTATCTTGTCGTGTGCGCCGCCAGGGACTCCGCCAGGGAGTGGGCCACGACGACGACGGCCTGCAGTAGGCGAATGCGGGCAGTATCTCCCCGATATGATCTGCGTGTTGTCCGAGGCAGTCAGTCAGTGGGTCGCTGCTGCCGATGTCGGCCGATGTCGGCGTAGGGGCCGGTGGGCCGGTAGGGACCGCGGAGGCGTATTGGCATCATGTCTGTACATCTTGATACGGCCCGGCTGGCTGGCTGGCTGGGGCCTGGGGGGCTGGCGACTCCTCCTCGTGACTGGCCGGCCGGCCGTCTGACCGAACCTGTTTCCCCAATTGGATTTCTGTGGAATCGGAATGGCGCTCTTTGCCTCTTACACGCCTCGCGCCTCGCTGCGGTTTGGCGCCGAGGAAAACGCGCTCTCCGCAGCAGCACGCGTGCGCCGGGCCGGGCCTGCGTCCGCCGAGGCGGCGCCCAGCACGCCGAGCACGCCGCCATGCACATGACCCACTAGCCGATCGGCCGAGATTGCCCCGCGCTCGCGCCGCTCTGGTATTTCATTTGTTATTTCAATCTCGCGGTGCTCCGGGCGGCCACGCCGGCCGCGCCGGCCAGGTAATGGCCGCGTGTGGAGCGCGTCGCCTCGCCCAGCCTCGCCTTCGCCGCGGTGCAGCCGCCCAACGACGGCCTGCATGCGCCTGCACTGCGAGTCGCACGCCGCGCACGCGCTGCGGCGCACGCACGCCCTAGGTGCGCCCGCTGCGTGCCGTCACGGCCCGGGCGCACGCCGTCTAGGCCGTCTACGCGGTGGGGGACGTGTTGTCGTCCGCCACGTGGGCGTTGTCATGGCGACCCTGTCCGTCCACCCCAAAGCGCGGCGCGCGGCGCACACCGGCCCGGCCCGCACCACCCCCAGGGACGCCGCGCTGCCGCCGGCCCGGCCTAGGCCCGCCCCCCGCTGGAGCCGGGCGCCGGGCGTGCCGGTGCAGCCCGGGCCGCGCCCTCGCCGCCCTCGCCGCGCCCAGCGGACACCCCAAGGGCGAGGGCGGCGAGGGCTCAAGGAGGCTGCAGACTGCGCGGCGCCCTCCGATTCGCTCTCGCCGTTTCGATCCGCGTTATTGCCAAACAGTCGTTGCGCTCTGCTCCGTGGCGTGGCGTGCCCGCCCTCCCGACACTCCCCCGCTGCAGCGGCGAGGGGGAGGGGGAGGGGCGGCCTAGCCAGCCAGGCTGTGCCGCGCGGAGTGCATACGTGTTGCCAACCGCCCGCACTTTAATTTTCCACCTTTTTTTTTCCGCCGCTGGGTCTGCGCCGCTGCATGCTGCGTTATGTGCTAATTGGAGCAATCCGCCACTCGCAGGAAGTAACTGCTTTCTAGCCGAATGGCGGCGCTGGCGGCGCCACTGGCCGCGATGGCCGGTGCGGGGCGCTAGCGCTCCTAGCGCTGCGCTAGCGGCACAATAGCCATTGTATCGCACGATGCACCTGTTCGCCTGTTCGGTTGTGAACACCCAGGGCGCCAGGGCTGCGCCAGGGCTGCGCCAGGGCCTGGAATGGCTTCGCCCTGGCTTGGCCGCCCGTATGGACGTATCGCCGGCCGGCCGGCCACCACCGGCACCGCGCGCGCGGCGTGGCCGGGATAGTCTTGCCCGGGGAGGTGGAGGGGGGCACATTAAGGGGGAGGGAGGGGCTAATGAATGTCGGATCATTACTGGTCGGCGTGCATTGTGGACCTGACGGACCGTCGGCCGCGTTCGCCCTGAGAGCGAAAAAAAAGAAGGGAAATCGAAAAAAAATGGCGTTATTGTACTTAGTGTATGAAGGGGCGGGAGATTTTTCGTACCGCTTCTCCGCCTCTCGGATTGCCGCCCGCTGCGGTGCGACGTTTTGTTTTTCACGACCGTCACAACGTGTGGCAGCTCGATTTCTTTTTCTCTCTCTTTCTTTTTTCTTGACCCATCGTGCGTGTGATGCGCGCGCCGCCACGGTCGTGTTGCCTGGATTAGCCCTGATTGACGCGAGAGTTTATTTTAATCTCTCTTTTCGTGAGGAAACACACACACACACACACACACACACACGAGGCGTCACGTCATGTCACGTCGTCCGTCACGAGCGCGGAGGAAGACGTCACGCCGGCGTGCGAGTGACAAGGCCGGAGAGTGGGATCGAATCGGGGCGTTTGGAATACACAACAACGCTCGCATCGAGGCCAGGCCAGGCCATAAGCCAAGCCGAGCAGCGCTTCCGTTCCAGCAGACACTGCACTGTGAGTGCGTTTGTGTGTGTGCGCGCGTTGGCGTACCGGCAGTGTAAAAAAATAAAACGAGAATCCCGGTCGGTTGGGCGGTGCAACTGCGGACCGAGGGGCCATTCTCCGGCAACGGTGCCTGGCGTGCCTGGCGTGCAGTTTAGCATGGCGGTGCCACGGCGGTGCCACGGCTGTGACGAACGCACGCACGCAGGGGAAAACGCGTGCGCCTAGTCACGTGTCGTTGTTGACGTTTCTCCACTGGAATTCTCCCGCGTGTCGCCTTGCCTGGGCTGGGCCCGCCGCCGCGCTGTCCCCGTGTGTGTGTGTGCGTGTGTGTGTGTGCACGCGTTTCGCTCGGGGGAGGAATTGCGTGGCCTGCCGTGTAGTGATTCACGGTATCGCTTCCCCGGAGTGATTCAGCCCCGGCTCGGCCAGCTCGTCGCGAGGCGGTTCCGTTTCCGTCACGTGCCTCGGCGGTCAGCAGGGCCGGGGCCCATGGCATGGCATGGCGATGGCGGGCACTCTCTCGCGTCCGAATCCGTTTCGGGCCGCCTTTGTGTGAGTGCGGGTCGTGCGCGCGCATTTTGTGTTTTGCGGCAGTTTGAACCCGCGCCAAGTGGCTTGGCCGCGGCCGCCGTGGCTGTCGAGGCCGCCGAGGCAGACGGGCGACAGCCAATGCGAAGTAAATCGCGTCGAATTAACGCGGCCGCGCTAAAATCTGCCGCGCCCCCCAAGGCCGAAAGGTCGAACGGGGCACAGTGGGCCAGAAGACCGGTGGATGCGGCCAAAACTCTAGACGCGTTTTGAGCCTCAGAATCGCTAAATAGGACTCGAACCGAACGTGTGACCCCACCAATGGATTGCTCTCCGAACGAGGAGTCCATTGGTGGGGTCACACGTTCGGTTCGAGTCCCATTTAGCGACTCTGGAGCTCAAAACGCGTCTAGAGTTTTGGCCGCATCCTCCGGTCTTCTGGCCCACTGTGCGGCCCTGGCTGCCTGCCCTGGCTGCCTGCCTGACCGACTGACTGACCGACCGGGCAGCTTTTTGGCTGGGATTTGAATACAATGTGTGTGTGCCTGCTGCCGGGCCGGGGGCTCGGGTGCGGCACGGTGGTGCGGCCATCGCCCAGTGCCCGCTTGTCCATTTCGTTTCGCGAACGGCAAACTTGGGAACGGTCCCGTGATGTGGAGGAGTGGCCGGCGAGCACGGAGTGAGGCGCTCAAAAATAAGCCGCCGTTTTGCCGCCCCTTTCCCCCTCCGGCCGCTCCGCCGGCTCTGCGCAGTCTCTCGCCCTCTATAAAGCCAGCCGCGGATCTATTTTGCGCCCCATTATGTAGTTTGGCGGTCTGAAGGCTCGGAAGGGCTAAGTTTAGCCGCCGCCATGGAGTATGCGCAGCGCCGCAGCGCGCACCAGTGTGCAGCCGCCCCCTGGCCCCGGCCGCCCCGGCGTTTACTCGAACGGAACCTTGGCCAAGAATTTAGTGGCGGCGTGATGCTGACAAGCCGCCCGGCCGGCCTCAGGCCTGGCCTCAGGCCTGGCCTCACTCTGACGTGACGTCACCGACGCCAGGGACTTAATTTGGGCAAGGCCGCTGAGCGTCAGTCAAATGTGGCTCTGTCTCTCGGCGGCCGGAATGTCGGGGTGATGCATCCACGGCGGAGGCCTGCAGGCCGAGGGGCCTCCTTGGCGTCGAGGCGGATGTGTCCTAATGGTGGCCGCCCGTCCGCCGCGACCTGCCCCAACAGTGGGGCACAGCGGGGCACTGCGTGGGCGGCTTGTCGTCTCGTTGTGGACCTTCTGGGCCGCCACGCTGCCGCTCTCCGCTCTGCCAGCTTGGCTTGGCCTGTGCTGGCCGCGGGGCCTCGCCGCGGTTCGATGCTCGGCCTGCTAGCGCGTTGCCGGCGCGGTGCTGGCGCTTCCGGCGAGCGGGGGCGGCCACCGTGCAACGCGGTGCAACGCGGTGCAGTGCGACGCGAGGATGTCGCGAGGATGGGGCGGGGCGGGGCGCGGCTGGGCGCGGCCTCCACTCCGCGAGCACGCGCGCCGCACCGGGTGAGTCACGCGGCGCACTCGAAGCTCTCGAAGCGGGCCGTGTTTTCGGCGAAAGATGCGCCGCGGACGGAGGAGCCGTGCCCCGCCCGGCCGGGGAAGTTCCGCGCGCGTGGCCTGGGCCTGGCTAGGCCTGGCTAGGCCTGGCATGCCCTCGCAGCGTGATGCAAAAAGCGGGGAGCTGTAACGTTTGGATCTGTGTGCGGTGCGCCGCGGCGAGGGCTGTGGGCTCCGTGCCGCGGTGCGCGAGGCGCGCCAGGCCCGTGGGAAATGGCCGAGTTCCGTTCCGAAGGCCGTGGCGCCGCGGCGCTTCGCCTTTGTCAGTCCAGGAAGGCGATGCGGGACCGCGAGACGGCGAAACCGAGATGCACGACGGACGTGTGGCGCGCGCCCTCCTCGGCCCTGCACGTGCTGCCGCGGTGGACGGCCCGGCGGCCCGGCGGCACGGCCCCGTGGACCTCGTCGCGGTGTAGTCGCGGTCACGCAGAAGCTGGCTGGCGGCCTGCCACCCCAACGGGGCCCCCGAGGCAGGTGCCCCTCGGAGCGTGCCCGGCCAGGCCCGGCCGTCCGGCCTGGACGCTCGGCTGCCGCGCTGCGCCGCTCGTGCCGCCTCACCGCCGTCAGCAGGCAGCAGCGCCTCCTCGTGTCCCTCTTGTTCGGTACGGCACACTGTGCACGGGGTCCAGTGCACTGTGTACCGCGTCGAGACGCAAACCTGTGTCTGTGCCTGCGTGTACAGTGCGACTGGCTTGCAGTCGCTTGCAGTGCAGAGGCAATTGTCGGCTCGCTGATATGGCGACGCTCGCGGCGCCTGTGGCTCTATGCCGGCTCTGCCTGGCAGTGAGTGCCTCGGTGACGTAGTGTAGTGGCGTGTCGCGTCCTCATTCATTCGCCACAGCAGGTTGTCCATTTCGCTGAGGAGGTGGGGGGGGGCGACCTCTATAAAATGTACGGCGCCGTGCCTCGGCGCCTCGGCGCAGAGCCGGGCTAGGCCGACCCCCTTGCATTCTGCCACCACCGGGTACCCCTTCACCCCCCACCCCCACACCCGGCCGACGGGGCCGACGGGGACGGGGCCGACCGAAAGGGTGAAGGCCACTGCGCCTGTGACTCGTCAGCCTCCTGGAGCACGCCCCGCCGCGCGGTGGGAGGGGGAGGGGGAGGGGAAGGGGAAGGGCCTCTCTCCAGATGATGGACTCGTTGGAAAACAAATTGTGCCTTGGTTTCGCCGGGCTTGGCGTCGTGTTTTGTTGTTGTGTGTGAGCAGTAACTCCTCGACCGCGTTGGTTGCTTGCTGTTGTTGTTTTTTCGAGGTTTGGTATTTTTAATTGCCCTGCGGCCACTCCGGACTGCTCTTGGACAAGAATGCGGCCTGCCTGCCGGCCTGCCGCAGCCGCGCGGCGGCGGCGGTGCTATGCAGTTGCATAACGGACGGCCCTCCGGCCCCGCGAGCTGCAACGTCGCCGGTTCGAATCCCCGGCGAGCGGGGCGCAGGCGCGGACAATTTAATTTTGCGCGCCAAGAAAGAGAGAAGTGCGAGATTATCATGGGAGTGCATCGCGGCGCACCGCGGCCGCCTTGGCGTCGTGAAGAGTGGAGTGGAGTGACGTGTGTGGCTGCTTTTTCCTTGCCACACTACCCTCGCCTTCCTGCCGCCGCGGCCTGTCTGTCTGTCTGTCTGTCTGTCTGTCTGTCTGG
This sequence comes from Thrips palmi, assembly GCF_012932325.1. Lineage (NCBI taxonomy): Eukaryota > Metazoa > Arthropoda > Insecta > Thysanoptera > Thripidae > Thrips > Thrips palmi. The sequence continues at coordinate 9,574,856 of NW_023144624.1, read as the reverse complement.
CCCTGTCCGTCTGTCCGCCCGCTCGTCAAGCCGTAGCAATGACGGTCTATGCACGATTATCTAATGATCGGATGCAGATGGCGCCACGTCCGCGCATGCAGGCCGTGCCCGCCGTGCCTGTAGCCTGTAGCCGTGCCCCTCGCGGCCACGCGGACCGGGAAGCCTTTCGCCCCTTCCGGCCTGCTTGACGGCCTGCTTGACGGCCTGCCTGGCCGCGCCGAGGCGCCGAGCATAATGCCAGCCGTGTCCTCCCCCGTCGTCCTCCCCGGCGTCCACCACGCCCTCGGTGGCCCGTGACGTCATCGGCGACGTCGGGATGACGTCACGCCGGACGGGCAGGGACGTTTACACGCGAGCGCGGCCGCGCGCCCTTCGCCAAGGCTGCCCGCTGCCCTTCGCGGCCTTGCGATGATGATGTGCAGGAGCGCGCGAAGGGGCTGGGGGCTGAGGGCGGGCGCTTGCTGGCGCTCGGCGTGGCGCTTGGCGCGTCGTGTTGCGCAACCCCATGGCGGCGCCGAGGGCGCTTGGCCGCCCTTCCTAGTCCTTCCAGGGCGCGTGCGCCGCCGTGCCGCCGCCGCCCCGCCGCCACGCACCCGATCGATGGCGGTGCAGGGCCCCGCCGCGCCGCCACCCGCCGCCCCGACGTGGAGGCGGTGAGTCATCCGGCTCTAGCGGCGCCTGCGGAGCCCGGCCGCGATGCCGCGATGGCGATGGAGAGGAGAGGCGCCTCGACACGAGGAGCAGGGGAGTCTTCTCGTCGTCCTCCCTCGCGCCGTGTGCAGTATGACTCACGACCCGACCGCCGCGGCCTTGCCAAGTAGGGCAAGCGCTCGAAGCGTCGGCAAAGCGCCTCATTACTGTATGGCGGATTGGGGCTTTGCCGTTTTTCGCGCGGCCGCGGTGCCAAGCGCCGCCAAGCGCCAAGTAGGGGACGGGCACTCGAACCAGAGCGGCGCGGTGAAGGTGGAGCAACTCGGTGACGAATGTGGCGCGGATTATGGGCAATCGCCTGGCTGCCTTCGAGCGGCGCTTGACGCACTTGACGCTCGACGAGGTGGATGCGTTGTTGCCCGCGCGGAAGTGACGGCTCTGTTATCAGCGGGGTGGGGCTCTCGGCGCGGCGATCGGGATCGGACAGGATGGCGACGGAGCGCGGCGCAGCACACTGCGCGGGCACGCCGCCACGCCACGCCGCTGTCAAACTGCATTCCTGGCGCTGCAGTCGCTGCACGCTGCGACGCTGCAGTCCTCCAGGCTTCGGCCGGCCGGCCGGCCAGCCGGGCCGCATCGCGGCATCGGCATCCGACCCGCCGGGACAAAAGCCCGGCAAAAACGAGTACGTTTCGTCACGAGGCTTGAAGCGGCATGAAGTGGCATGAAGCGGCATGAAGCCTCACCTGCTGGCCGTGCCGGCCGGCCGGAGTGTCTGGCACGGCGCGGCGTGATCGGTCCGGCCTGCCAAGCCAGCCGCGAGCCGCGTTGCCCAACGGAGTAGTTCTGCGCGTTGCATTCGCGGCGATGCGATGTGGGTCTTGCGTGGCGGTGCGGCGGTGCAGCGGTGCAGCGCACTGCAGCGTTCGCTGACGCCGGAGTGGTCCCGGCAAAGCGTCATTTGATTTCTTTCGCCGGTCGGCGGCGTCGGATTGGTACAGTACCGCCCTCCAGCGGAAAAGCATGACCCGGCGTCGCCGGGCGGGGCGTTTGAAGGAAGGCGGGGTTCCTTGCCCTTGATGGCGCAGCAGATGCGACTCGACTCACTCCCCCAACGAGGCAGTTCCTCTCTTGCGCCGCTCCGGTCCGGTCACTGCACCTCGCTGCCTTTTTTCCGGCGCGGGAATCCAAGCGTGGACGGATTGGCGGCGTTCTATGATCTGTCGATGGAGGAGAGGAGAGGCCGAGTCGAGCGGACTGCCGAAGCATGTCGGCCAATGCTGCTCTGGGAACGGCCGGCACGGCCAGCAACAGCTGGGAACGCCGCGGCGACGGCAGCACGGCGATGGCGGCACGGCGCTGCATGGCGGCCACCTCGCCGTGATTTACGCTATCGCGTGGCGATGGAGGCCGTAATCTCGCTGGCCGTGTTGTCGCGGCCGTCAAGCCGCGCCCAGCGCGCCCAGCCCCGGACAGCGGCCGTCGCGGTGCTAATGGGGCATGGCGGCCGTGCCGGGGTGCTCGCCGGTGCTCGGGGTCCGTGGGGAGCGCCGCTGCGCGTAATGATGTCCATGATGTCCCTCTTCGTGATGCACGGGGCGCGGCCCTGGGCCATGCAGTCCCGGGCGCGGCGGAGCACGGCGGCCGGGCGCCTTGCCTGCGTGCGACGCGACGGCGTCCCAGCACGGCGACGTGGGATGTCGTGCTGCTGCTGGCAGTGCGTAGCAGTGCGGGCCCATCACGGCGTCTGGGGCGTGGCCGCGCGGCCCAGGGCGTTGCGTGCGCCGCCCCATCCCTGCTGCCGTGCCGCCCGTGCGTCTCTGTTGGGCTTGACGGGTGTGTGAGTGAGTGTGGCCCGTGCGGCGCCGGGTCGGCCTTGCGTCCCTCATCGTGACCCGGCCCGGCGGCACGCTGCGCCACGCTGCGGCACGCGGAGAAGGGCCGACGGCATCGCAGGCATCGGGGAGGGCGCCGTGGACGTCGCGGTGTGGCAATGCGGGGCGGGGCGGGGCGGGGCGCCCTAGCGTCCTTGGCGCTTTGTTCGCCTCGTCCTCGCGGTCCCCGCCTTGCCCACGCACGGCCAACGGCACCACGGCCGTAATTGGTTTCCTGTCCTGGTCCAGCGAGCAGGACGAAAGTAACTAACAATTGTTGTTGATGTTGTTGCAGGTAAATACACCTCGCCGTCCCGGCGTGTCGCGTGTTGCTGGACGAGTCCGACGTACTTGCTGGGCGGGAGAGTGAGTGAGTGAGCGATCCGCGGCGTCCGCGGTGGCCGCGCGCCTGGGTTTGGCGGCGTGGGACCGGAGGACCGGACCGCGGGCAGCTCGCTTTTCCGTGCGCCGTACGCGGTGCGTGGACCGGGACAGGTCCCGGACCCCGCGACGGCCGCTTTGCCGTTTTCCTTCCAGTGTGGCCGTCACGGCAGTGGGGGGCACGGCCTGGACACGGACTGGGCACAACGGCCGAGTGGCGGACGAGAATGGGCGCCAAGTGGCCGCCATTTACCGAATGCAGATCGCCTGCCGCGCGCCGCGCGCCGCACTGCCGACGCCCTGGAATGCCTCCTGCTGCCTGAGCCTCGCCGTCCTTCCCCCCGAGCTCCTGAGCTCCTGGGCCGTTGTCCCGGCCGGCCGGCCGGTTGGTTGCTGGATTGTCACTTTGTTATTACTGTCAACCGGCTGTCCACCGGCGCGCTGGCGCTGTCGCCGGCCATTGGGAGGCGATGGTAATCGGACGGGATTTGTGCCGGGCGGACGGCGCCCCACGCCACGCCACGCCCGCGACGACGGCCGCGTGGCTTCCTCCGCCTCGCCGCGCCTCCCACACTGGCGGCACGCCGTCGGCACGGCAGGCCGTCGGCACACCGTCGGCCGCACGCACACAAAGGGCCGGGCGGGCCAAGGCGCCAGGGCGGAGTGCGGAGGAGCCGCAGGAGCGCATCACAGAGGCGTTGCGTTTCGTCAAAACATTGCATAAAAGTGTGTGGCGGCGCGGCGGGGAACAATTGGAGCGGGAAGGAGGGGAGGGGGTTCGAATCTCCCGCGCTGCCGCCGCGCGCCGCGTTTGGCGGATAATGGATATCCATCGCTCGCGGCCCTCGCGCCCTCGCGGCCCTCGCTGCTCGCATGGGATTGGAAAGGTGTTAGAGAAAGCGGTGCGACTCTGAAGACTGACTGAACGGGGCGGTGCCGCGGCGTAATTCGAGCGCGGATGATTGTACAGGCCCCGCGGCGCTGGCGAAGCGGCGCGCCAAATCATAACAATTTGGCGCGAGCATCGCTGCGGGTTAGGTTAGGGGCGGCTCGACACGGCCCGACACGTTCGGCGGCGCGGCGTGCATGTACGGGCTAGCTGCAACGGTTCCCTTCGGTTCCCCTCCGTGTAGCCTTCGATCGGAGCGCGCTGAGCGATCCGAGCCGAGAGCCGAGCCGGCGGCATGCGTGTTGAACGCGAACGAGCGCCTAGCAGGAATCATAATTAAATAGCTGCAATCTGGTGGACGCCGTGTTGTTGTGCGTCACGCTCGCTCTAATTTCGATATTTTCGAGATTATTGTGCCGTTTAGTGAGTCGGGCTGCCTCCGGGACTCGTCGTTCTGGTTTGGTTTCCTCCCCCTGTCGCGATGGGTCGATTTTAATTTCCTGGCCACCTCGTCTTCTTACGCCGCGGCAGCGCGGTACTCGTTTCTTGTCCGTGTTTTTTCCCCTACAAATTGCGGCGCTTGCTCGCTGAGGGCCATGCCGACCGTGTCCAGGCCGTCCAGGCCATCGCCATCCAGCCCTGCATCGCGTGCTCGGCGTGCCCCGCGTGCTCGCCCCGCGATCCGCTCCACTTGGCACCTGTCCTGGACTAGTGCACCATAAATTGTGCTCTTGGCCATCAAGTTTGTTATTGGCGGACGGAGCAAGCGTTTTTGATGAGCATGCGAACCGCGCGCCGTTTCCGGGGGAGGGGAGGGGGATGGGTGGGCGGATAGGGAGGGGCGCTGGAAAGTGGAACTGTCGTGCCGCCTTTTCATTTTATTATGGTTGGTAGTGTTGCGCAGATCCGCTTGGAGAGGCAGGCCCGAGCTCCGCAAGGCCCCCTGTGTCGCCGGGCGGGGCGGGGCGGCAGTGGCGGGGCGCGGCGCCGTGGGGTCGTTGGTTGGTTACCGGGGCAACGCGGGCACCTGCGTGCCGCGTGCCGCCGGGCCTGCACGGCCTGCACCGCCTGCGCCGCCCTAACCGGCTTTCAATAAGGGTAGCTGAGGTTGCTGCTGAGGTCGGGGGTCGATCCCCCTTCGGCGCGGCGCGGTGCGGTGCGCCGGTGTTGTCGGGTGGCCGAGGTTGTGCCAATTATTTCGTCCTCGCCGTGACGTCCTCGCCGCCAATGCCAACCCCGGCCGTAATCAATCTCGCCGCCGCGCTGGCGCGTGGCTGGGGCCGCTGGGGCGCGGGCCGGGGCACCTCTCGGGGCCTACACTGACACGGGCCGGGTCATGGAGGGCTCGGTTACACTGGCGTGCCCCCCTCCGCCAGGTCCGCAAGGTCGAATCGGTTGACGGGCGGAGTCTGAGTCACGGCACCGTGTGGCCACTGGACCACTTCCCTCCCGGGGCCCGGGGGGCTGATTCTGGCCGGGCGGCGCGGCCTGCAGCGCGGTGTCGCGGTGTCGCAGTGGCGTCAGCCGGCGGGGAGGCCTCGGCTTGGCTGCGCCGCTGCGCCGGCCGCCGCGGCCCGGCGATCTAGACAAGGGGGATGCCGAGGGGACGCGCTATCTGACATCAGCTGACCCACATGGGCGCATGGCAGAGCAGGCAGAGCCTCGGAGGGGGCAGGGCGGGGCGGGGCGCCTAGCAGCGAGCCCCCCTCCGGCCTCACTCTCCGGCCCCTCCGGCCCGCCTCGCCGCTCTCCGTACAACGCACCCACTGTGTCGCTTGCAGCCTGCAAGCGGACTGCAAGCGGCCTGCTTGCAGCGGGCGTTGTCTGGCTGTGTGAGTGTGTGTGGGACTGGCAGTGGACTGGCAGACTGGCATTGGCAGACGGGCAGGTAGTGGGCGTCGCGGGCCGCGGCCAGGGCGGCCGGCCGGCCGGACGTTGGCCCCTCGTCGACGCGAACGCGAGCCGAGCGGGGCGTCGGTCCGTCCGATTCATGCCGCCGTGCTTTATGCCTTTGTGTTTGGACGGTGATGGATTTGATTGGAAGCCCTCGGCCGGCCGACCGCAGAACTGCGGGCCGTGCCGTACTACGTGCGGGCCCGGGCCGGGCTGGCCTCGTTAGTCCCCCAGACAAATACGATCGCCGGGTAACTGGCACGGCGGCGTGCCGGCGGCGGGCCGCTGGTCTCGTTGTTGGCCCGGGTCGGGGACGTCCCGGAAAGCGGACGGCGCCGCTTCTTGTCGCGCGTTCGAATGCACCGCCGCGAGGTGCGCGTCGTCCCTGCCTCCGCCGCGCCCCGCCCCGCCACCCGGTCGGTTTCACCAGGCGCAGCGCCCCCTGCCACCGCGAGCCGCGAGCGCTGGTGCTGGCGGTATGTGGGCCAGAGAGCGTCGTGCCCCTCATTCGAAAGAAATGGGAGGCGCAGCGCGCAGCGCGCAGCGCACTGCATGCAGGCCGGGGCCCAGGCCGAGGCGAGGCGAGGCGAGGCGCTCTAGGCCCGGCCGGGCCGCGGCCGCGGGGCGCGCACTTCATTCCACTGGGCCACGTGCTCGGCAGCGGCGCGGGGAAAAAAGTCTGTCTGTCCGTTGGCTGGCTCGGAAATGCGAATGAGCTTTCTAGATTGGATTTTCGGACGGCGTGGCGCCCTGCATTCCCCGGCCGCCGCGGCGTGGGGGATGGATGCACCGCGACGCACCGCGACGCACCGCGCGCCGGAGTGGCAACGAACTGCGCGCGGCCCGGCCCATTCTGTCGCGGACAAAAGAATTGCAGGCCTCTTCGAAATGCCCCTCCTAGTTCCCCCGCACGCGGAATGTGTGTGTGTGTGAGTGCGCGCGATGAGCCGTGCCGAACGACGCGCGTCCTGGAAAAACATGCGAGTGTCGACGGCGCGGGGTTGGCGTCGGCATGCCGCTTCCTGCGGGGGATGGCGGCGTGGCGGTGTCGGTGTCGACTGTCGCGGAGAGGATTTAGAGTGCCTCTGCTCGGCGCTGCTGCTGCTGCGCTGCTTGACACCGGCGCTCCGCGGCTCCTCGCGCCTCACGCCCCCGCCGGACCGGGCGGACTGGGTGGACCGGGCTCTGGCTGGGCACGGCGAGTTGCTGCCGGCCATCCGAGGCCGGGTGCTGAGCGGTGCTGCGGGTGGCGTGCCCACTTAGACTCATACCGAGCGTTTTAGCTAAATTGGCTTCCCCGGAACACCGCGCCACTTCGGGAGTCACGCCGGTCCTCCCCCCTCCCCCTCCCCCGGGCAGAACAGGCCGATGGCCCGGGTTCGAGGTTCGACTCCCCGCCCGGAAACTCGCACTTGTTATTTTTTTCTGCTGCCGGCCGCTGGTTTGCTTTCCGCGCTCCAGGATCGCATGCGGCGCGGCCCCGCGGTCGGGTTGGCCGGGTTGGTCACGGGACCGCAAGAGCTCGCGACCCCTCGCCCTGGCTCGGCTCAGCTCGACGCCGTGGGGCACGCCGTCGCGGCGCGGCTGGGCTCGGCTTGACACGGACTCGGCTCGGCGCTGCGCGCAGCCCCGGCCCTGCTAGGCCCTGCTTGCCGGCTCTCGGGATGAGATAACGTCGGCTTGGACGCAGTGAAAGTCTAGAAAGGTCAAAAATCTCGCAAGGGAGCAGGCGGGCAGGGCGGGCAAGGCGGGTCAGGTCAGCGGGACGGTGCGGCCGCGGATAGGAACACTTGTCACTGGGGCAGCCCTTCCTGCGGCCGGCACGCGGATCGCGTTCCCACGCACGTCCGGCCCGTGACCCCGCCCCGCCCCGCCCCGCCCCGCCCCGCCCCGCCCCGCCCCTCATTACCGGAATGCGTTGCCGTGTGTGATGACGCCGCGGATTCGGCCGGCCAGGCCGTGCCCAGGCCTCCGTCATTACTACCCGCGCCGTCCGCGCGTCCGCGGCGCGTCCACGGCGATGGCGCGTCCCCCGAGGCTCCCGAAAGGCCCTGGCGGCCAGGCAGCCAGCCAGGCAGCCAGCCAGGCGCCTCGAATGCACCTCGCGAACTCATCGGGCGGACCGTTACCGGGCCCGCGGCAATAGGAATGACGATTGAAGAATGCTGTCTCCGACTAGCTTCCCTCTCTCTCCCCTTCCCTGGCCGGGGGTCCTGGCCGGGCCTGGCCTTGCAGTGCAGGCTGCTGTCGATAAACGATGCTGCTCAGGACTACACGACGCGGGGCCCAGGAGGGCCGTGGAGGGCCGTGCAGGGCCCAGGGGGATGCTGCCTGCATGTAATGAAGTCATTTCTTTAATTTATTGGAATTGGAAACGCTGTGCCGCGTAGTACCGCCCCCCGCTTTTAGTACAGGTATTAATTATTTCCCTGTGCGCGTCGGCCCGCGGCCACGTAGCAGCATCCCAGCTTGTTTTTGTTGTTAGGTTATTTTTTGTGGTGTCGCTTTTTGTGAACAGTGTAAGGTAGAGTAGCCTGAAGGGCCCAAGCGAGGGACGCGAGGCGAGGCGGCCCGAGAGGCCCGAAAGGCCGGCCTGGTGGGCCGGACGGCACCGGACGGCCGGCCAGACGACCAGACCGCGAGGCGCCGCGGAGGGGAGAGGGAAGCCAGTGGCTCGAAGCCACCCACATGTCGATATTAATTACGAGGAAGACGAACAACATCAAACACACACACACACTCACACAAACAGGCGTGATTCGTTCGCCGTGCGCTTGTCGCCGCACTGTCACACTGTCCTCACTCCTCCTGCTCCGCGGAAAGGCTCTGCTCGCCGTTTCTCTCTCTCTCTCTCTCTCTCTGTCGCACCTCGCGGTCCCCGCGCCGTCTTCGCGCTGCAAGCGAGTGCTGCCCGCGTGGGTGACATGTGCCAGAGACAAATTGTGGCCTGGCTAATTGTCGGAGCTCTGCTCCCGCGGCACTCTGTGTGAGTGTGTGTGCGTGCGTGTGTGTGTGTGTGTAATATGTGCATGCGTTGGAGGGCAGTGCTCTCTCGGGCCGCAACAACGAATAGGAATAAGTGCGCCGACTTGCACCGAGCCGCGCTGCGCCGCGCCGCGCTCGTTACAGGAACAAGTAGTAAAATAGTTTTCGTGATGCGTTTGTGCGTTGCCGCCGCCGCCGCCGTCGTAGATAAAAATAAATTGAAGCGTAATGGATCGTGTTTTGTGTTGCTTGCCCCCTTTTTCCTCTCCTGGGTTGTCCCTGTCGGTCGCTGTATCTGCGGCGTCCATCTGGGCGAGGGCTTAAATGCACTCTGCTTTGTGTCCGGGAGTGGCCCCGCGCCCCGCCCCGCCCCGCCCGCGTGCTGCCCTGACTCGCATTTCCATATTCTTGTTATCATACTCGGCCGGTCTGGGAAATGAATGGACGAGTGTAAGGCTCGCCTGCCTGGCCGGGCTCGGAGTCTCGGCGTGGCGGTTTGGCTCGGTCGTGCTCTCCTTGCCCTCGCGGTGCTGGTCTAGGCCGTCTAGGCCGTGTCGCGGTACCGCGGTACCGTACTGGGCGCGGCCGGCGCGGCTGGCGCGGTGCGGCGCGCTGGTCTGGATGGGGCAGGATGGGCACGTCCACGTCGCTGGCCGGGCCGGGCCGGGCCGCGAGGGCCGCGAGGGCCGCGACGCCATACCGGTCCAACTGGTCCAAAAGTAAGACGGCCGGGCTAGGCCGGGCCCGGCCCTGGCTGCCTCGCCGGCCCGCCGGCCCGGCCCTGGCCAAGGGGTTAGGGTTAGGGCCGCCCCACATGGGCCCCACATGGGGCACGACCCGGCTGGAGTTTCAAGGTGAGACCTTTGGGAGGGGGAGCGGGCCGGGTGGTGACGGTCTACCACACACGTACGTACGTACGCACCTCTGCGATGCGGCACGCGGCAGGCGGGTTGTTGTTTCACTTCGTCCTGTCTTTGTTTTTGTGCCGCGACCGAAGCAGAGGCAGCCCCATGTCGTCGCAGGCCCGGCGGGCCCGGCCCCCGCCGCGGTCGGATTGATTCGAAGCCCAAGAGGAAGGAGAAGGGAGAAAGGAAGCTGGCGGGGCGGTGCGAAGCGGCTTCCAGGACGGCCCCCACAGAGCCTTGCTGGCTGTGCTGCTGCCTGACCTTGACCGGGTGGCTGCGGAGTGGCGCGGCTGGCGGGGCGCATGCGGCAAGCAGGGCGACAGGCCGACAGCCGGCAGGACAGGCCTGGCGCCTTAAAACGTCGTAAACAAGACGCGCTGCATGTATGATTCGCCTACTTTGCCGCCACGCCGCGAGCCGCCCTGCGCGCTGCAGTCCGGACATCCGGTGTGGCGGGGCGGGGCGGGGCGGCCTTGATGGCGCCGCTTATCGAACGGCCTGCGAATAGTGTAGTGTGTGCAGTGTGTGGGCCGCGGGCAATTAAGGCGATGCACTGCGAATAGGCTACACTTTCACACGCCGGGCTGGCTGACTGGCTGGCTGGGCGGTGCGACAGGTGCAGGGCCGTGCACCGCGCAGGCTCGTTGGCCGCACCTCCAGACACTCTAGACGCCGCGTGTCTCTGGCGGGACCCGCGCCACGGGACCCAATAAGGAACCCATTAGGGGGTCCGCGGCGTAATCGGCCTTTTTCTCGTTGGTGGTATTGGTTCGTTCGGCGTGGAGGCGGCGGCGCGGCGTTGGCTGGCTGCGCAAAAAGCGGCGGGATTTTGGACTGGTGCCCGCGGCCCGCGCGACGCGGCATAGTTACGATGCCGGCCGCGGCGGTGACTTGCGGCGGCAGCGGTACGCCCCGCCCCGCCCCGCCCCGCAGGACGCAGACCACAGCCCGCGATGCCGTGGCGATGTGGCGATGCCATGTGGAGACTGTCGAGAAAGCGGCGGTGATGCGGCGATTACCCGATGAGGGACTCGGAAACGGACGCGACAAAGGCAAGCCAAGGCAAGGCGAGGCGGGTTGGGGGACGAAGTAAAAATGCAGTGGCGCGGCGGCAGCGCAAGTGGGCTGCAGCACGCAGCACGGCGTGCATGTCCGGCAGGGCGGCAGGGCGCTGATGAGCGCGACCGGTCGGCCGTCGGGCCGTCCTGGTCGTCCCGGAGAGGCAGAGCGAGGCAGAGGAGGGCGTGGACTCATTATGAGCCGCCACTACTCACGATCGGCTGCAAACTGCGCCACGCCGCGCCACGCTGCAGTCCAGTGTGGCGGGCTGGCTGGCTGTGGCTTCTCATTGTCGGTCGCCCCGCTGGGAAAAAAGAAAAGAGACGGCCCGGAGGCGAACCCGCGGCGGTGCGGCGGCCAAGCACTTCACGGCACTGCACTGCGCGGCACTCGCGGCGCGCGGACGACGACGACCACGACGACGACGGTCGTGGCGGCGCTCACGGTGCGCAAAACGTGTACCGAAAACGTGTCGCTGATTGGCGATCGCACGGCCTCGGCCGGGCCTCGCTGGGCCTCGTCGGCAGGAAGGGAAAGTGGCTACTTAATGAAAAAGACGTACTTGGTGTTGGGCCGCAATTACGCGGCATATGCCCGCCACCGGCCGCTGCTGCCGCCGCCCTACATCGAAGGCCCCGGCGTCCAGGGCGGCCCGCCGGCCCGGGCCAGGCTGGCCCGGCCTGCTATCGGCGCGGCAGTATCAGCTGATGGCCCGATTGTTTATGCTGATTCGCGGCGGGGCGGGGCGGGGCGGGGCGGGACAAGCGGAATGCCGACTCAATTGGCCTTTTGTACCGCCTTCGTCTCCGATTGGGCGATAGCGCCGAAATGCGTGTACGTGGGCCACGGTAGCGGGAAGAGCGTCCTGCTGCAGTCTCCGAGTCACTCTGCTGGAGAACCTCTCTCTGCTGGAGAACCTCTCTCTGCTGGAGAGTCTCGCCGCTGGACAGTGGTTCCCACGCGACTAGGGTGACACGAGGGTGCTTGGCGTTGACGCCGCTGACCCCTGGCGGCCCCACGCCGCGCTGGTGCCGGCCGGCTCGCCCGATTTGCATCTTCCAGGAGGTCCTCGAGGTCCAGGAGGCGTTTCCAGCTGTTTCCAGGCCGCGTCCGGGCCGGGCCGCTTATCGCTCGTCGCGTCGCGCAGGGCCCCGCTGCCCCGCTCGTTTCCATAGAGGTCCTCAAAAGGGCCTCGGCCTGCCCTGCCCGCCACGTGTCGCCCCACGTGCCGCCCAGGGCGCCCTGGACGCGCTGGACTCCCCGACGGCGAGGACGAGGCCGCTCCGGGCGCATCGTGCCAGACACGGCCGGACACTGATTCGGAACGAATTCCAGAAATGTTTGGGCACAGCGCCGCACGCCGCGCCCCGGCCGGCGGCCCCGCCCCGCCCCATCCCCGCGCGCCTTACGGGTGAAAGGCCTGAAAGGCTTGTGTCGCCTCTCGCCTCGCCACTGATTTATACGGGCCGCTGTCTCCCACTTAAAATCGCAGGCCTTCTTTCGCACGGTTCGGTTCTGCCGCCTCCAGTCCCGATCCGGACTGGATCTATCACCCGCGAGAAAAGTTGGAATCGCACGGCGAAGGCGGCGCGGCCAGCGGGACGACAAGACGCCTGGGGCAGCGCGGCTGGAGAGGCTGGAGGCTGGCTGGAGACTGGACTGGAGGCAGCAGCCCCGGACGGACAGCCCTGCTGCTGGCGGTGCTGGTGGTGACGGCTGCCACTGTTACTCCCTTGTTCGGGACCACTTGTTTTTTATAGATTTTCCCGGCAGTCCGTTCTTACGGGAAGAAAGTCGTCGTTGCGTCGACTCGCAGAAGCAGTGATCTATCAAAACTTATTTTCTCTTTTCGTTCGTGAACTCACTGATCATGTTTTTTTTTCGGTCCGCACCTCTCAACGCGTTGTGTGATGAGGGCTTTTGCTGATTGACCGACTGTGCCTGACCGTGTTTTTTGTTTCTCGTGTGTTGCAGGACCAGTATGACAATTTGTCATTTCACACGCAGAAGGGGATAGACTTTCTGGAGAAGTATGGACAGTTCATCCGGGACAGATGCCAAATAGAGATGGAATATGCTGGAAAACTCAGGTAAGGACGAGCGCAAACAGAGGCCTGCTTCGTTTGCTTTAGCGATAGTAGATTGTGTCGGGCGTTCCCCGCTGCGAAAAGCAAGCAAGCAAGCGTGCTGGCTGCGGGCTGAGGCCGGCAGGCCGGCTGAGGGGGCGGGGATCTCGTTAGACAGCATAGTGTGCTTTTGCCCGAGTCATACCCCTATATCTCATCGACCGCTCTCGGCGAGAGAGAGACTTCATCACTCTCGCCTCGCTGTCCGCCCCCCGCGCCCCGCCCGCCGTCGGGTTGCCGTCGCGCGTCTAAGTCTCCGGCCGACGCCGACCGGGATGCCTCCCCAAAGAAGGCACGCCAACCTTGGTCTCGATCTCGATGTCGCTGCTGGTGATGAAGGGACTGCACTGCGCGCCGGGCGAGGTAGGCAACGCGGCCGCCGCCCTGCTCCGGTGTGTCGCTGGGCTGCCTGCGCTCGGGTCCGCGGGCGCCAGAAGGACCCGAAGGCGGCCAAGCCCGAGGCACGCCGCCGCTTGCCGCCGCGTGCCAACGCGTGCGCGTGGCGGCGTCTTGGCGGGCCGTGGCTCCTCTCGGTCGCGCGAAAGGGCGCACCCCGCAGGAATACCGTCCGACTTGGACTTGGCAGGCGCGCGGAATGGGAAGTGAGGCGTGCCGCGCACGCTGTCGCGGTGCGTTATCGGCGTGCTCGCCGGGTCGGGTCGTTATCGCGCAGGTGTCCGATAGCGTCCGCGGTGACCTCGGCATTGCGTATACGCGCGTACGCACGGAGACACCGGCTTCAATCTCCCACCGTCGGGGCGTTGCGGCGTTGCGTTGCAGTGTCGGAGGTGAGGGTGAGGGTCTTGTCCTCGTGGGCGGCGCGTTGCTGCGCGTTGCTTGGCGTTGCGGCGCGCTGCTTCCTGCCTGCCGGTGAGTGTGCAGTGTGTGAGTGTGCGCGTCTCGCCCGGCGTGGGAGTGGCCGTCTTCCCCCTTCCCCCGCGCCGCCCTGCCGCCGGAGCCGCCGCTCTCTTTCCTCGCCATTCGGTTCGCCCCGGTTCTGTTGGGTTGGCGTCGATTGGGGCCCGGAGCCCCGACGCCCTTATCTGCCTCGGGTACTTGGCGGAGTGGAGGCCAGCGCGGTGGGCGAGGCCGGCGAGGGAGGCGAGGCCGGCGAGGCAAGGCGTCGCCGGGACGGGCGTCGCTGAGGCGTCACGACGCCGACGACGCCTTGATGGCGCTGCCTACCTGGCGCTGCCTCGCGCGGGTGAGCGACCTCCCCGACGCTGGTCACGCCGCGGCGCCGCGGTCAGCACGGTAGCTTGGCGGCGCGGCACGGCACGGCAAGGCACGGCGATAGTCACGGCCCCACTTGCCGTGCGTCACGCCGTGGTCACGCCCTGGTCACGCCCGTGACGCCGTCCGCAGGGCGCGGCGGGCAGGCAGGCAGGAGCGGCGCGTCGACCTTGCCGCGTGTGCGTCTTGACGTCTTGACTTGTCGCCGCGCCCTTTCTGTCTCGCCGGGGAGTGTGTTCCAGCTTCCAGCTGGCTTCCAGTGTCGCCGCGAGCCTGGAGACTGGAAAGGAAAACGGGGGCCGTTCAGAAGACAGAGTCCACGCCGTGCCGCCACAGTGCCGCCTGCAGGCAGCATGCCGCCGACGTCCGTCCGCCTGCTCTGCTCGGCTCTGCTGCCGGGCCCGGCCGGTCCATCCCTGCGTCGTCGCGTCGCGCCCTCGCTCGCTCGGACGGAAAGAAAAAGAAAGGGCATAAAGGGACATAAAAATTGAAAACGGGAAACAGGAAACAAGGCGACACGTGTTGGCGTTGCGTTTCTCCGCGCGCCGAAGTGTCGGCGGCGATGTCGTTAAAAACCGAAACGCCGCGTTGTCGCCGCCGGCTCGCTTTCCAACTACGCGGGGGAATAAATGAGTTGTAAAAACGACGAGCGGTCCTGGGATTTGCGTCGCGGCGCGGCGGCGGCGTTGTGTGCGCCGTCGTCGTGTGGGCCTCGTAGGGGGAGGGGAGGGGACTTTGTTGTCGCTCTGCTACGCGCGCTGCTCTGGGCAGCCGTCCAACGCGCCTCGCCGCGACACGGTCGGGCCGGCCCGGGCCGACGTGAGGGGGAAGGGTTGTGCCCCCGACCCGACCCACGCGGCCCACGCCCCGCCGTCCCGTCTCGCGGAAGGCGAACCCCGCCGCACCCCGCCCTGTGTGGCCCTGTGTGGCCCCGTGTGGCCGGGGGAGAGGGGCGGCGGGGAGCAACGCGGAGCAGCGCGGAGCAAGGACAAATACTCTCCGTTTCTCAATAATGGCCGGCGCGGGGCACGCGCCACTCGCGCCGCACGCCCGACCCGAACGGCCTGGCGGGCTGGCGTCGTCGTGGGCCGCGGCGGCATAGCCAGGCAGCACAGCCCGCCACTATACTGGCGAATTAATTCGGCGGCTCCCGGTCGGTGGCACCTCCGTGACCGCGACGCCAAAGCGGGGGCGGAGGGGGACGGACGGGGGTGGGGCAGCAAGCCCAAGCAAGCCTCGCGGGGACGCGAAGGCTGCGCGCGTGCTGCTGCCCGGCCTCGCGGCCTCTGTGCTGCCGTGCTGCTTTCGTCGGCCCGTCTCTCGGTCCCGTGAGTGCGAGAGAGAGAGAGAGAGACTCGGGATCTGCCTGCCGCCCGGCGGCCAGTCGGTCTGTCGGGGTGAAATTGGCCCCGCTCCTTTTCCGGTGACAACCTCGTCCTTTGGCCTTTGGGGACTCGCGACTTGGAGTCCTGCAGGCACTGCAGACACTTTAGCCGCTGCGGGCACGGCCAGGCACGGCCGCGCAAAGGGCAGCGAGGTGCCCGACGCCCGAGCTGGCCCACAAAGCCCACAACAGGTGCGAGGCGCGGAGGCGGCCGAGGTGTCCGCCAATAGCGACGCACCGCGCACCCGAGCCGCGTGCCCGTCGGCCATCGGCCCGCGGTGCCAAGTTGATGGACTTACGCCCAGGGCGTGCAAGTGCGCTCCGCGCAACAGATGTCTCTAAGTGGCCAAGTGTATGGCTGCCTCGCGGTCTCGCGGTCTCGGCGTGTCCCGTGCCCGCCCGGTGCCCGCCTTGCCATGATTGATCGACTGGCGGCCGTGTTGTTGCACTGCTGCAAAAGTGAGACACGCCGTCATGCCGAGAGCGGCATCAGCGGTATGGTTTCGCCTCGTCGCTCCGTCTCACTCGCACTCGCGGGGCGTTTCGTCTGGGTGCGAGAGAGACGGGGAATCGCTTAGCAGTGCGGCACCAGTCGGTGCGGGACGGGGACGCGGAGCCAAGTGGAACGCACTGGGACCGACGCACTGGAACGCCCCGGCCGTGTGCCGTGTCGCCGCGCGGCCGTGTCTGCCGTGTCCCTTGGCGGGGCGAGCGGCGTGCCTTCCCCGTCCCCTACAAGGAGCGCGTGGCCGCGTGCCCGTGTGGCCGCGCCACTGCCTTGCCCGCCCCCAGACACCAGGGACCAGGGCCCCGTCGTCGCGGCGGTCGCGGCCGAGGCCCGGGGATGGGATGACCCTGCCCGGGGCGCGCGTCGCGCGAAAGGGGCACAGTGGAGTGGCAAGGGGGAAAAAAACGACGGCTGTCACCCCGCGTAATCGTCAAGGCCCTGGCCCTAGTGTGCTTTCGAAATAGAGTTGTCGTTTGTTTTCGTCTTTTTTTTCGGGTCGGGAGAAGGGGTTTCGGTGTTTTCACCTCTCTTTTTTCCGCTCCGCGACGGGCTCGGCGGGCCTGGGTCTGGCCGCGCGTGACCTTCCCTTTCCGTACTGCGTGGACCGGTGCAACAAAGCACGCCCACGTACTTGTGGCCGTCGGTGCGGCGCGGCGTCGCTTTGACGCAAGACGCGACCACGCGACCGGGGTCGGGTCGGGTCGGGTCGGGTCGGCGCCGCCGAGGACGGCGTCGAATGCTGCAAGGAAGGAAAGCGGTGCTGCGCGCCGCGTGCACCTCCCCGAGAGTGTGATGCACCTGTCCGCCGTCCGCCCCGCCGGCGTGCACGGCGCCACCATATCACTTGCCGATAAAGTGCGGCAGTTTACTGACCCGCCAGCCAGCCTGCCAGCCAGCCAGCGCAGTGTCGGCCAGAGAGAATGCCTTATCCCGCACCGCATCGGGATGAGCGCATTGAGGGGGGCCACGGCGACCTTTTCCACGGAGATGCCCTGGGTTCAAAACCAAGCGCAGCTGGCGTAGCGCAAGACGCACTGGCCGCCACGCTCTGCGCTCGGCACTCGGCTTGGCGGTGGTTAAACCCGTGACGTGACGTGACCCGACTTGGCGCCTGGCTCTGGCCCAAATGGCTACGTTCGGATGACCCACCCAAGACTCTCATTTTCAACTCGTTTTCTTTTCTGTTCCAGGAGGCTTGTCAAGAACCACCAGCCCAAGAAGAAGGAGGAGGAAGATTATCAGTGGGTGTCTTATTTTTAGGAAACAACACCTATTTAGTGTCGCTTTCTTGTGTCAGTGCTGATAATTTTTTTTTCAATCTTGTGCCTACAGGTACAGCCCATGCAGAGCATTCAAACTTGTAATGAATGAGGTCAATGATTTAGCTGGACAGCATGAGGTTATCGCAGAAAATTTGCAGACTCACATTATCCGCGAAGTTAATATGCTTGTCAAGGATTTTAAAGAGGACAGGAAAAAGGTACTACTTTTTCTCAAAATTTCTAATGTTTGCTTTTATTAAATTTTCTTAAAGCTCGAGATTAATTATTGTTCTCTTCACTCTTAGCATTTACAAGATGGAGCTAGAATGATGACAAGTCTGAGCAATCAAATAGCAACTCTTGAAAGAGCTCGTAAAAATTATGAGAAGGCATTCAAAGAAGCTGAGCGAGCCCTAGACAATTATCAGAGAGCTGATGCAGACCTTGCTCTGTCACGAATGGATGTTGAAAAGCAAAGAACTAACATGACAATCAAATCACAACAGTGTGAAGATGCAAAAAATGAGTATGCCAATCAACTACAAAAAACTAATGACCTTCAGGTTAGTTGCTTTCCTTTTGGAAATAGCGGGGTTGCTTTGATGCTACAGTATTGCATTACAAACATAAGATAACATGCATTACTTGTTTAAAATTTAGGCACAGCACTATCAGCATCTTATGCCAGATATTTTCCAACACTTGCAAGAGCTAGATGAGAAAAGAATCAAAAACATAAAGAATTTTATGACACAATCCGTAGACATTGAAAGGAGTGTTTTTCCAATTATAAACCAATGCTTAGACGGAATTATCAGAGCAGCAGATCAAATAAATGAAAAAGAGGTAAGCATCTACAAATTTTGTACATTACTGTAATTTTCTTTTACTTTTCCTTGTATGACACTCATTACTTTAAATTTGTTATAGGACACACAAATGGTGATAGAACGATATAAGTCTGGCTTCATTCCTCCTGGTGATTTCCAATTTGAAGATCTCAGTGCTCTGAAGAGTGGTGATGCACAGCCAATGATTATAAATAATGCCATCACATCCATCAGACCAGAGGCCATAACAGTCAGAGGAACGATGTCTGCTAATAAATTAAAGAAGAGAGTAGGAATTTTTAACATTTTCAGCTCTAACAAGGTATGTACCTTTCACATTTTATTATTAATTTGCAACAAAAGTTTGCAGTGCAAATTTCTAAGTACATCATGTGTGCATCCAGAAAATTCCTGCAGTTCTGTCATAAAGTTAAATTATAGGAGCTTCATGGTCATTCAATACGTTGCCTAAAATTACCTTGTTTGGAAGTACAGTATTTACAAATAACTGCAGCTGAACGTTTACTTGACGGGATTCATTTCTCACTGGAATGTGCATCTCTCCCAAATTTTCTTTTGCTTTTGCTCCCTATTATGGGTATGTCTGGTTAATTCTTTCTGTCAGACTTACTCTTATTCCTCAGAATTCCATATTTTAAATTAAAGATGATTTTTCTTTGAGAGAATAATTTTTTGTTTCTTTTTTTTTATTGACTTGTTCAGATCTGAAACAAAAGTCTTTGTGAACTTACCATTTTTTGTCGTACAATACTATGCATGTGTTTGTGTAAAATTACCTGGTTGGTGTAATACTTGTCTGCACAAGTAATCATTGATGAGTATTGAAGTTTTCTGTTTTACAAGTCCTGGCTCTTTTGGTATGCAAAAAAGAATTAAGGAGTGTATGTATTTTAACATACAATCAGTTGTATCAAAGTAAGACCAGGCTCTTTTTTGTTTGAGTGGTTGCACTTCAAAATTTGAAAACTGTAGGCAATTCCATTTTAGCTAAAATTATAAATCCTAGTATTTTACTAGTCAGTTGTGTGGTTTGAATGTAGTTACCATTTTAAAAATTGATTGGTTTCATTTACTTATCTTATCACTGAAAAATATCAGAAGTGTTCTTGTGGTTTAGAAGCTGGGAAACAGCCCTCTGTTATTTCTTGAAGGTCCTTTTTAATAAACAATGATCCAAAGTACACCATCCAAATTTGACCAAAACATCAATTTTCTCTTACTGTTTCATCAGTTTTAATACTGACTGCTTGACTTTAACTTTGGTTTGGTCTGCCTTAATTCTCTTCCCTCTCTGACTGAATCTTGGTCTTATCCCTGTCTGAATTTCATTGCAACTTGGTGCTGGTGGTGTCTGGCCTTCTCTGCTGCTATTTTTTGTAAGTATGAATGTGCCAGACACATTAAAAGAACATAATGTGGCCATCGAGTCTAAGAAACTGCTTGTGTACTGACCTTATTCTGAATCCATTGTTGCTGCTTTGTTGGCGTCTCTTCAATTGCATGTGCATGGCTCTATTCTTATCAATTGTTCTGTCATTGATGAATCTATCAAGGTTTTATGTAAGGAAGGCTTTCCCTAGCTTTATATCAGAGGAGAAGCTTAGATATTCCTATAATAGCACTTCTTATCCCACTTATCTAGAGATTTTCTCTCTGTCTCCTTTGGTTCCTTATGAAATATTTTAACATATGTTCTGATTATTACATTTTGGTCTTGTCAATTTTTTTTAGAAAAGATAAACAGCTTTTTACATAAAAGTGTACTATGACTAACTTTTGTCTTGAAGTGTTTAAAATCTTCATTTAATGTACAAATGTAGCTTTAAGCTTATATTCCTCTTAGCTCATAAGAAAACTAACATGCTTTCCTGAAAGAAATAAGAAAAGGTATTTTATATCCCTTTATTGCTTGCAATTAATTTGCTGTTTCTTCTTACATTGTAGAACAATCTATCTCCTTATGGTGAAAACAAGGAGGACTACAGTGACCTACCTCCCAATCAAAGGAAGAAGAAATTGCAGCAACGTTTAGAGGAAATTTCTGCTAAAATTCAACAAGAGACTGCTGCCAGGTATACAAGATAAAATATTCATCAATTAAGTGCACTTTGGCTTGTGTCCTCATTCGGAAAATATTTGTTTGTTTGAAGGGATGGTTTAATGAAAATGAAAGGAGTTTATGAACAAAATCCAGCATTGGGTGATCCTATGTCAATAGAGGGTCAGCTAAATGAAAGTGGCCATAAGCTAGACAAGCTCAGACAGGAACAACACAAGTTCCAAATGTATCTTGAGGATGCTCAGGACAATGGTGCTTCAATCATGAATGTATCCCCCTCAGTGCCCGGCCGACGGCTCAAATCACAACCTCCTCGTTTGATTAATGGGGCGGGGCAGCGTAATCACAGGTAAATGCTAGTTCATTCTCTTCGATGTTTCTTATGTTGCATTTTTGCTCTTGTTGATTGATATGCTTTGAATTTTTTTGATCAGACATAGTGGAGGTTCGGGTGGGGAAGAAGAATCTCTCAGCCGCTCAGCATCAGACTCAAGTGTTTCAAACCCCACAACAAATAACAAGCAGTCAGCTCCAGGAACCCCTCTTCCATCCCACAAGTAAGTCACTATCTATCAAGTCTTAAAATCTTCCCAATATCTAGTCATATTTTTGTGTCTAACGACACTGGTGTGTAACATGTAGCTCTTCACACAGCCCCGAGTCAGGACTGGGCACATCACATACTTCCTTGCCGGACTCAGATGAACCGGAGCCTACAGACATTGATGGCAATGCTCAACCCGAGTATTATGATGCCGACCAACTTCCTGCATTAGGAATGTGCAGAGCACTTTATCCGTTTGAAGGTGTGCTATGTTGTGTTTAACTAAAAGTAACAACATTAAAGTGTACTAGCCCTAACTTATCTCTCATCGTGTTTCTTACTCTAGCCACCAGTGAGGGTTCGATTCCAATGTACGATGGTGAAGAACTCCACATCATTGAGTTGGACCAAGGAGATGGGTGGACGCGAGTTCGAAGACAGGGAGACACCGAGGAAGGCTTTGTCCCAACATCTTACATTGAATGTACACTGTTCAATAACTCCTAGGGCCCCATGCGGGCAGATGACGTTAATCGTCCATCTGCCCGTAGTACATTGGCCCACCACTTGAACAAGGTCAAGTGGTTTCTCAATATGTAAGGGAGTCAGAGACAGTGTGGTGGCTATCATCTGCTCAAACTTTCACCCTCTACTGGTACTAAGCATCTACGACATCAAGCGGGTGCTGTTAACATAACTGTTGTGCTTCAGCTTATGTGCGTACATGAGCAGTGAAGTTTTTTGTTTTAATTCATTTGTTTACATAACTTGTCATTAAAATAGATCGATCTGGCGATCACTCTAGTCGGCAAGTAGCATACTTGGGTTGTATGGACATATGTCATGTCTAGTTACATACCTTTAAGCTACACATTTTAGATTGTGTAATTCTTAAAGCACCCCTTGAAATATATTCATTTTACAAATTGACGTAAAAATAAAGAGTAACAATTAAGGATTTGGAGAATTGTTGCCTTGATTATTGCTTTCGTTCTAGATTTGTTAGCAAAATTTAACTCGATGAGCTGTTTTATTTTTGTTGCAACTGCTGTCATATCGTTTTTAGATCTAAGAAAAGTGTGAAACTGTTGTGAGGTGGTGAGCAAGAGTCAGTACAAGCATCACTCATGAAGACTGTTAATTATGGAGGTATTGTTCAAGTTACAAGTTGTGCTTCACTTTTTTAAAGATATAATTATTTTTGTATTACAAGGTGTGTGGTGTAGTTTGAGTATAAGTGAAGAAGTTTCATGACACAAGGGAATTATATTTTGTAACGTCACAGGTCCTACCAAAATTATGTTTATACTCCCCACTCCCTTCAACAGAAAGATTCCTGCATTATTTGTTTCAATGTTTTATGATACCAGCATTTGTATTGATCTGATGCAATTTAGGCAGTTTTAGGTGGAAATCACTCATCAACTGCTTTTAGGGCTTTCTCTATCATGTACTGTTCTGATGTAATTTATTGTATTTCTTTTGTAGAAAATTCTTTGTAATGCAATGAGCCTTTACTGGGTCTCAAAATTTTAATCCTTTGAAACTTGTTGCCAATCAATGCATTTAAAAATCATTTAACTACGTAGAAAGTTATCTGCACACTGGTCAATTGCAGTGAGGCTTAGAAAGTGCCACAAAATATTGCTGACATGAAAGTTATGTGAAGTGGGCTTGTGTCTTGCATTTCTTCCTTGTAAATGTTCTGCAAGCACACACCTCGAGGAAAATGTCAGCTTAGTATGTGTCATATTAGCCATCTTGTTGCTTTTTTGCCCTGTATTTTCTTCTCTCCTTTTGTATGGTCTTCCTGTCTTGGAGATTTTTTTATTTCAATCCAATTGCATTTTACAATGCTTTCTTTATTGAAACCTTGCTTTTGTAGACTGGGCAGTGACCATTCAGCTGACATTTGGAGGCCTGTTTGTAGTGTGCTGCAACTTTTAGGTAATATTTAATATGTTAGGAAAATCTAATAAGTAAATGCTCTAGAATGACTGATGTTAGCTATGGTATGACAGTGTGGTTCAGGTTGATATGTTGTGTTCCTGTAAATAAGAATAGTCTGTTGTCTGTAAATATTTTCTGTAAATAGTTCTAATTACATGTCACTTTTCTGTCTATTTTAAAATGGTGACTTTTGATGTACATAAAAGTAATAGAATTCAGTTGGTATTCTTTTAAAGTGAGAACGTTCTTGTTATTTTATCTTGCACTGTTTAATTTTATTTCAAGATTGATTTTTGTCTATTTTATGTTAGATATTTCTTTCACATGTACAGATTCAATTTATTTACTTTTCTGTGAATTTGTATTTAATAAATAAAGTGTAAAACCATGTGTATTTGTCAATATTAATATTTGAATTAATCCATTTCTTCTTCTGCTGCTTGTGTGCAGATGTTATCTTATTTTTGACCCGCTTTTGTTGGTGGAGGAACCGCATCCTCGCTTAGTGGGCCTTAGTTGAGTCGCTACTACTATTAACTGGCAGCAACTTAACTCATAAGTATACATGCATTCCTTACCTACTCTCACTGTGACTTTGTTAATTGCTTTCTTTCTTCATTTTTAAAATTCTAAGGTACATGTTTTGTTTGACTCAATACCTAATTAATGTAGATCAAAAGCTGTATCCATGACATTCTTTCTTTCTTTTCCGCAATGGACGTTGTCTTGACTTCTTGTTTAAATTAAGGATGCAATGTACTCAAATGTTATTTTCCTAGTTTGACGATTTTTTTTTTGCCTGGACCTGCTCACTGTGTGGGAAGTTCTATCTACTCCAAGGCTCTCAGTGAGGTCATGTCCTAATTTAATGAAGTTTTCGGTGATTACAGTCTTGTCCATTGCTTCATGTGGTTCATGTACGTAGTAGGATCAACTTACCAAATCTTTTCTTTTACTTTTATCCGTCCCATGTATATTGAAGATAAGCTCTAGTTTTAATTCAAGTTTGCTGATCCAAAATTTTTGTTTTATGCTTTTTGTTCTTTAAGTCTGTACAGCGCTTAAGTATTTCGATTGTTGAGTTCTTGTGTGAATAAAACGTTTTGTATAGTGTTTGGTGTAACCATCTGCCATGTTCTGAAAATTTGATTCCAACATCATACAATTTTGGCGAGGAGAGTTGATTATTATGTGATAAATTGTGTGAGTGATGCCTGAGAGTATCTATAGTATTAAACTTTCACAATGAATATATGAGTGTGACCTTTATTTTCTACCATCCCATTCCACCATTTTACTCCGTAATCAACAATTTTATTTTTTCACGAGGAAATAAACGATTGGGACACCAAAAAAAAAGTATGAATTAAAGTTTGGCCGAAACAGACCCAGGAAAATACTAATCTGCGTAATCTTAGTTCATTTTCAACAATTTACCGCAATTTACTGGGCCAAAGGGAACTTTAATTTAAAAAATGTGATTGGAAAGTGATGGTGTCTCAGTCACGGCTTGCTGGACTCCTCCACGACCGCTTGCGGTTCTTTCCGTAAGATTTTCCAGTTTTCACGTTGTAGTTAAGATCTTCAAAGATATGTAACAATACCATGAGCTATCCAGGAAATAAGTAATTCAACTAAAAGATAACGGTGCTCAAATAATAAATTTTCGGAACCGAAGTATTTTTGGTGTCAAAGTTGGTAGTGAGACGGCGTCCGTCAGCAAAGCAGCAGCGGTGTTGTTTTTATTTGGGCATAGTGGACGGCTTCGCCGAATCAGAGACTTATTTACATTTATCGAATGAATTTACGTAACAGAAAAATTGGTGAACAAATTTCTATTTCACCTCAAATATGTGAGAAGTGGGAGCCAACGTTTGAATGGTTTTAATCTAGTGGAAAAGCTCCAAGAGCTAAAGTAAGTAGCCGACTTTTAGCGTCTCTCGATGCTTCCTATTCATGGTTGGGTAGCCTCGTTCCCGACCTTTCTGTAGATATACTGCTACAAATACAGCATTATTTGTCTCACACAAATTCACACTTCCAATTTCCACTTGATTTCTCAGACGAGACTGCAAACGGGGCTATGTGCACAATTTTAAGCCGTGTGGGAGCCGGGCTGCGTCTTGTGGCCTAACCCGGGTCGTTGGAAGGGTAGTGGGGAGCAAAATTTTACACGGCTTCAAGTATTTTCTTGTACGAGAAATCATGCAATCTCACGTATTTAATGGACAATTTTATTTATTATTTCGGTGATATCAGAGTTCTCGGTCAGTTTACAATATTTTTCTGTCTGCTAGGGCCCTTTGAGGTTATCTGTATTAGAAACTGCTGGGGCGTTGCTAACCTCTCCCATGACTCAAAATGTAGTGTGTAATTTTCTCAATCTTCAGTTTGGGCTGTCGACCGTAGCGGTTTGTCTTTCTTGTGGGTAAAAATTCACTGTGAAACCATTTGCTCATTACTGATTTGTTTCTAAAACACTTCCTTTTGTCTAAATTCGAACTAAAATTCATGTGTATTCTCCTGGGACTAAAACTACTAGCTAGAATTGTGCATTTATGAAATCACAACATATTGTAATAAATTTTCCAACTCCATTTAACTTTTGTGTTTTTTATCGTTTTATTATTGCGTTTTGCAGATAAGTGAAGGGCAAGATGGCAAGCCCTTCACCGCAATCCTCTCCCATGCCCCCGCCACAGACTCCATCTCCGATGGGGCCACCACAACAGTCGCCATCCCCTATGCCATCACCTTCTGGGATGGTTCCACCATCACATTCTCCTTCACCAATGGGGCCTCCATCTCACCACCACCCACACAGCCCAGGCCCCACAGGCTATCCACCTCACCCAGGGCACCCAGGGCACCCTGGACAGCATGCAGGGCCTGGCCACCCTGGGGCGCCTGGTCACCCGGGACAGCACCAAGGGCCTCCTTCGCATCATGTCCATCATGGACATCCTTCGCAAGGACCCCCTGGGCACCCTGGCCACCCTGGCCACCCAAGCCATCAAGGACATCCTGGTGAGATTTAATTAATTATCAGTTATTATTTTTATCATGTGCCATTTGTAAAAGCATGTTTGTGTTCTTAGTTTCATATTTAAATTAATTTTTTATTTAATTGTTTTGCAGGACACCCTGGCCACCATAATCAACATTCAGGGCCAAGTCACCCCAGCCAAAGTCATCCTTCTCAGGCAGGACATCCCGGCCCGGGCCACCCTGGCCACCCTGGCCAACCACATCCAGGACAGGGACACCCCAGTCAAGGACACCCCAGTCAAGGACACCCCAGTCAAGGCCATCCTGGTCCAGGACATCCTGGACAAGGACATCCGGGGCAAGGACACCCCGGACAAGGACACCCCGGACAAGGACACCCTGGACAAGGACACCCAGGACAAGGACATCCGGGGCAAGGCCATCCAGGTCAAGGACATCCAGGGCAAGGACATCCAGGACCTGGACACCCCAGTCAGGGGCATCCCGGCAGCCACTCTGCACCGACTCACGGCGGCCACCCTGGGCCAGGACATCCTGGTTCCGGCCATCCCGGGCCTGGGCATCCATCATCTGGCCATCCCGCTTCCGGACATCCTGGATCTGGACACCCAGGAGCTGGCCACCCCTCACCGGGCCACCCTGGCTCAGGGCACCCAGGCTCTGGGCATCCTGGACCCGGACACCCTGGAGCATCGCATCCTGGATCAAGTCATCCTGGCTCAGGCCACCCTGGTGCTGGCCACCCGGGTTCAGGACATCCAGGAGGCCCCGGCCATCCGTCGTCAGGACATCCAGGCGGACCTGGACACAATCCTCCCGGACACCCTGGATCAGGACATCCCGGATCTGGCGGCCACCCTCTTCATCCTGGTCAGGGACATCCTGGGCAAGCTCACCCAAGCCAGGGTCATCCTGGACAGAGTCCTTCCCACCCTAGCCACCCAAGTCACATGGGGCAGGGGCACCCAGGGCAGCACCCCGGCCAGCATCCTGGTCAGCACCCTGGCCAACATCCTGGCCAACACCCCGGCCAACATCCTGGCCAACACCCAGGCCAACACCCTGGCCAGCATCCTGGTCAACACCCAGGACATCCTATTAGCCATCAGAGTCACCCTGGCTCTGGCCATCAACCCCCATCCCACCCAGCCCCAAGCCATACTCCTTCAGGTGCGGCATGGTGCCTACCTTGTGTTATTGAGATTATTTTAGTAATAAAAAGACAAGAAAGCACTAACATTTTGTTATGCCCTTCACCTATTATTCTGTTATGTAAAATTTCGCTTGATCTTGTCAATTTGCTACATAAGTTTAAAGCACTTTGAAGTTTAACCAATTTTTCACTGAAAGAAAAAGTGACTGTCAGCTATATGTATCCCCGTCTTTGGATCATTTTGCAGGTCACCCTCCATCTTCACCACACAGTGCTGGCCCTCCGGGACCTCATACACCTGGCCACTCGGCACCTCCACCTCATTCGGCTCAAAGTCCTGGACAGCCCTCAGGCCACCCTGGGCACGGCCCACCTCCAGGAATGCACATGAATGGGCCTTCGGGCAACATTGGACTCGGCCAAGGATTCCAGCATGGCATGGCGAATCCGGGTCCTCCCCAGGTATGTGCAAGTAGTATATCGTTGCATGGATGGAGCTAGCGGGTCGAGTAAATGGCAGATACTGTGGGCACAGGCTTTACTGATGGCAATAACTGCTGAAATTGACTTCATCTTAGTGTGCTGCTTCTATGTATTTGGCAACCAGAAAGCTGTAGTATTTTTCCATATTCCATTCAATTCATAATGTGTGCTTTGAAGGTCAGGTGGGGAAAATCACAAGTTGAAGTTTAAAAATACTCGAGTTTATTATAAATCATATGTATAAAAGTGCAGTCTTCAATTTAAAATTTAACACAAATCTTATGCCGTACATGAGATGGTGTTACATTATGACTAAAATTAAAATTATATATCTATCAGTTTGTACAGACCTCACAGAGGCAAATTATCGCAGTTCAGGAGAAAATCCTACATATAATATCACAGAGTTCAAAGGATTAGCTGGCAATAGCTTTCATTTCACCATCTGCCTTCTTGATGAGTGATGATAGAGACTCAGCAATTTGGGGTGTGCCTGCAGCCAGAATTCGGTGTGCCATCATGTCGAACTTGTCTCCACTGGTGTCTACCACAACACCGCCAGCCTCGGTGATGATGAGAGAGCCTGCTGCGACGTCCCAGCTGTGGAGGTGGTCAACTTGGTAGGCTTCGAAGCTTCCTAAGGCCACGTAGCAGAGGGATAGAGCGCAGGAACCAGTCACACGGATGCTGTGGGTGGAACAAATTGTTAGTCTCAGCAATTACAGAGAAAACTTTCATTTGTGGAAACTTGTACTCCATAGAATTGAACTTACCCAGTGGCGGTGGAGATGATGCTCTTAGCCCTGTTCATGATCTTGTCGTGAAGCTTAGGATCTCTGGCAAGTGAAAGCTCCAGGGCGACTACAGCTCTGCTGATGTCTGCAAGAACAAAGTTTAACAAGTTAGCATTTGCCTAGGAAGAAACTCAATTTCGCTGACAGTGGGACATTGACTTACCGGTTTCTTTTGAAGCGTAGATCCTCTCGCCGTTGAGGTAGGCGCCTTGGCCCTTCCTTGCGGTGAACATGTGGTCGTAGACAGGGTTGTACACAATGGCGAGGACGACCTCCTTGTTGATGGCCAGGGCGATGGAGATGCACGTCAGGGGGAAGCCGTGCACGAAGTTGGTGGTTCCGTCGATGGGGTCGATGACCCAGGTGGGCTCCTCGGTCAGGACGGGCTCCTCGTTGCTGCCGCTCACGGTCTCCTCGCCGATGAACTTGTGGGCGGGGAAGGCCTTGGCCAGGCCAGAGATGAGGAACTTCTCGGACGCCTGGTCGTACTCGGTGACAAAGTCCCAAGAGACGGCCTTGGCCACCACGTTCTTGGAGGTCAGGAAACCCTCCTTGACGATCTACAACAACAAGTACCGGGCCATGTCACGCACATGTCGAATGGGGCGAGCGAGTCAACAGCGCGGACGGGACGGCTCTAGCGCGGCCAACTCGAACACAAGCCGTTCTGCCACAAAGTCGTAACCAAGAGTGCTGCTTACCTTGCCGGCTTCCTTGGCGAGGCCGAGGGCGGTGTTGAAGTATAAGTCCAAATCGTGTCCAGGCATGTTGACGGAGTTGGTTGACGTGAAGATGCTCGTCGAGAAGAGTGACTGGCGTCGGGCAGGCGATGCTGTGCGGAGAGATGCGTCTCGGATGGGAAGCTCAGGCACACTGTGATGCTCGGGTCGGTGCGCTCTGCTTTTATGCTAGCCGGGGGTAAACAGACGGGGCGGGGTGGGGGAGCCGCATGGCCGGGGCGAGCGAGCTCCCTGATTGGCCCAAGCCCTCGCCAACAACATTGAACAGCGCCATCAAACTTGCCATCGGCCCAAAGTTTGGCAATGTTTTGATTTTTGAACATTCTAAGACGAAAATGTTTGAACTCGTGTTTAGTTTGCTTTGAAGTGGGTGAGAGGGCGACGCCTGTGTTCGACCGTGTCTGATTTCCCCGCAGTGGAGGTGCGTGGTTTTGTTTGGATCTGCGTTCGACTAGTATGTCTCCGAAGTTTTATTGTTGCTTTGCTTCAACTTGGAATTCTAAATTCCACGTGCCATGTGTGGTTTCGCTCTCTCTCTCTCTCTCTCTCCGGGGAATGAAACTGTTGTCTGCAGGTGCGTTTTACGCGGAAGGTTGTCTGAGCGTGTTGGCGTGGTGCATGCTGACGGGCGCCGTGAGAGCTCGAGTTTACGTGCTGCAGTTTGTTTGGCTACTTTGTCCCTTGGTCGGTGTTTTGCGAGCAGTCTGAATGAGAGAACAAGTTTCCGGACGTGGCCCCGGGACCAATCTTGTCGCGGTTTTGTCGCCGCGTGGCGGCGTGGCCGTGACGCGACGTTGGGGTAAATGTTTAGCGTGGCGCTCGGCTGGCTTACGGCAAGCTTTGGCGTCCCCCTGCTCAAGTGTAACGTTGTGTGTTTTGCCTCGTCATCCAAAAGTAACTCTTATCACGGCGCCGTTAAATCACCCGCAACATCCACATGTCATGTTTTACTTGTAGTGGGCGCCATTTTAATCTTTTTCATTTTCCGCCTCGGGAGGCTTGTAGCATCAATGATCAGGTGTAGGCAAAGGGCTATTTGTACATTTGTTCGCCCAGCCTGGCGGTCCATTAACTTTTTCTAGGGGAAAAGAGGGGGGGCACGCGGATGTCTCGTTAAATGGTTCTCCTGTCCTCGACCTCCGGCTGACCGTTCTAGCGTTGATGGGGTCGGCTAAATTATTCCCCCGATTTGGGAAATCATTTTCGCCCCTGTCAATGTGTCAGCACCACATGCTTTTGCTAACGACTTTTGGGCCTCGGTTCAAATTGTTTCGCACTGGTACTGTATGTGCTGTGTAGTTGCAACTTTTCTAGGCCGTTTGTATGCATAACAGCCCTCGCTCAGAATTTACATTTTACAGTGCAGGGGGTGTCTGCAGTTGGGAATTTTTCGTCCTGTGAGAACCGTCTCCTTTTCTTAGGGCCTTTTTCTCCTCTTGTTTGTCTCCCCACCCCACCCCCTTTTGTGTTGTGGCGGCGCAGCGGCGCTGTGGCACGGCTTTCTGATCATGGAAAGTTCCACAGGTAGTTGCGTGCGTCAGGTTTAGTTTGGGAGGGTGAGGGACGCTGCCCTAAGCCTGCGAAGGGATAGGGCAGGGCTCCCCGCCCCCTCTCCCCCGCCCGGGCTGGAGCGGCTGGAGGCGCGTTGACCCACTCCCCCGGACCGCCGAAATTTTCCTAAGCCTGCGCAGGGTTCGAACATGGCGAGGAGAAAGGGAGCCGAGGGCGGAATATTTCCAACATTTCCCGGGGGTGCCCCTCCCCCTCCCCGGCCGGGCCGCACGCCCCGCACGCCACGGGCTCGGTGCGTGATTGCACTTATCGTAATTGCAAACAGTGTTCGCGTGGCGCGGCATGGCGGCCCAGCGAGTGGTTTGAACGTTTGAACCGGCGGATGAAAACGACAGGACACGCATCTGAACGGGCGGGAACGTCGTCAGTGGGGCGCGGCCTCGTCATTTGCGGCGTGGCCGCCGTGCCGCCGTTCGTGTGGCTGTCCACGCGGTGCGAGCGTGGGCCCCGCGGGGCGGGGCGTGTTTGCCGAGTACTAATGTTTTCACCCCAGCGTGCTGCTGGCAACCCCCGTGCAACGCGTGCACAGCGCAAAGAGTAGTTCGCTGCGCCGGCCGGAACTTTTCCGCTGCGGCGCGCTCCGCTCCGCCGCTCCGCCCCGCGCTCGCCGGCCCGGCACGCGACCGGCCGCGGCCCTTCCCTCGTATCGCCGCGCCGCGCCCGGGGGATGTTTGCCGATTGCCGGCCAAACCTTCCAGAACGAAATAAACCCGCTCCGTGTCGGCTCCGCGGACAGACACGCCGCAGACGGCCGTGGCGCAACCCCTGGCCGTGTGGCCGGCCAGTCGGCGCGCGGCAGCTGCACCGCACTGCACCTGCAGGTGTCCGCCGGTGCAGAGATCAGCGCACGCTTCGGCCGGCGGGCAGCACTGGCGGCACGCGCCTGGCGTCAGCAGGCAGCGTGATCGTGGCCGCCGGGTCGCGCGGGTTCGAATCCCAGCGGTGCGCGCCCTTTTGACGGCCACGCCCGATATCGGCGGGCGGCGCGGGCTGCGTGTGGGTGGAGAAGGCTCGTGGCGTCACTGGCCGCGCGCTGCTCGCGCTGCTTTCCGCGGTTGACTCACAGCACGACGCGATCGGTGTGGCTTCGCGCGCGGATTTGATAGCGCCGTGCATAACAGAGTAGATAAGATGCACGTTTCGGCAAACGGACTATGCCGGCCGGCCGAGGCAGAGGGCCGCCCTCCCCCACCCCGTCCCGGCCCTCCCGGCCACGCACGGATCACGTGCTGACGGCGTGGCCGGGGCGTGATGCAGCCCCAGAACCGTGTGCTCTGCGCAGCGTGCTGCAGCGTGCTGCAGCGTGCCCCTGCCGGGCACCCCGAGGCCCGGGGCTACCCGTGCACCTCCCACCCCTACCCTTGGCGAGTCTCCGGCCGGCGGGGTGCCCGCCTCGGCTCGGCTCCCCAGGCGTGGCCCCGGCTGGGCTTTCTCAGGCAGACCCGCCGACTTGCTCGACTCGACTCAGTAATGAGATAACGGCGATGACCTTGCACCTGCATCTTCTCGCCCGAGATGCGTTGCCGCGGTCTCGATGCGACCGCCTGAACCCTGCAAAAAAATGGCGCCAGAACTCGTCAACTCGCGATTCCGACGGCGGCCTTCAGCGCGCCGTTCACCGGTCCTTGTCCATCCCATCCCCCATGTCCTTCCCTCGTCCGGCAGCACCACCGCTGCCTCTCGTGGTAGCGGTGGCCGCCGTGGCTTTGCTGAATTTTAAAGGGGTGCATGGTGCACGTACAGGAGTCGACTTCCCCGCGGTGCCGGCGAGGCGAGGCGCGGTGCGGGGGCGGGCGGGGTAGGGTGCGGCCGCGGCGCCCAGTCGAGATAAGGCCGTCGTCGCCGCCGTCGCCAAGGTCGCTCTCTGCTCTAATTTCCGCCCACCGGGCTTTTGCCTGGCCGCGTCTGGCGCCATAGGACATTTTTACCCGCCATTGACTTACAAGTCAGATTGACCAGCCGCGGGACGGCCCGCGGTAGTCTGCTAGTCCGCTCGCCGCGGTGTAGTGATAACAGTGTTTGTTGTCGTATGGAAATGAGGTTAGGTTGCCCCGGCCTGGTCGGCTTGGTGCCATGTAGGCAGTCTGCACCTAGTTGTACCTAGCCGCATCTCCTCTTTGCACCTAGGTCGCGAGTCGCGCCGCAAGTAGGGAAGTCCAGCGGCCAGGTTGCCTACAGTCGTCTGCCAGGAACTGTCATGTAGTTCTGGGGCCCCGCGAACGTTTTCAGAGCACTTGTTGTTCTACACCTGTAGGGTTAGGTTTCACTCCATTGGGTTTGTTGATGATTGGGAGAAGACTGTCAGTCTCCTTGAAATAGTATGTGACGTTAGTTTGAGTGGGCTAGTAGTTGCGTAGAAGGAGAGATGAAGGAAGACGCAATTGGTGTTGGCAGGGCTGTGGCCAGGAAAACCTGACTGCCCTGCAGCGGAGCGTGGACTCCATGGAAGACAAGGGTATGGCGGAAGACCCTCGATATTCTCAGATGATGATGCGCGGGCGTCCCCCCATGCAGGTCCGTATTTTTTCAAGGTCGTTGTGGTAGTGGTATTTGTCCGCTGTGGTAGTGTTCTCCATGACACGTTGTCCCTTTGCGTTTCGCTGTGTCATCCCCTGTAAATGGACATTAATTTGCATGCTGGAGGGTGTGTTGCTGTCATTATTCACAACAGTTTGCTTCCCAGTTGCCAACTTCGTGACTGGTTATATAGTAGAATACTGAAGACTGCGGGCTCATGTTTGTTTTCATTGAGTACTATATTTGTAGCCTGATGCGATTTCATGCATGGTACATTGTTTTGTTTCAACTCTATTATTTTCTCTGGTTTGGTCATCATTCAAGAGTGTTCTGTTTTTTTCTCTTTTGTTTTTGTGTGCATAATATTTTATAACTGTATGTGTATTAACTATACTTTAAAGAAATGTATTATTGAACTTTGTTACTAGACATCTAGAACCCTGGTTGAGATCGTGCAATTAGATAGCATTATTAGATACCCCGCATAGTGTTAGCAGATGTGTGTTTTCAGAGCCTGCTCTGCGTAAAGAGTTGTTGAACATTGAATTTTGATTTTGTATTATTTGTCTGTTTTTCAGGGCTTCGGTGGCTCTCAACAGAGTGAGATGCCTCAAAAGTACCAGTTCACACCGACACAAATGAACATGCTGCGGTTCCAAATCATATCATACCGTAGCATGGCAAGGAACCTGCTTCCCCCGCATGCTCGACTGGGTGCAAGCGGCAAGCCAATCGAAGGAGCACCCCCTTCAACTCAGAGCCCAACTCCACCAAGCTTCCAACAACCTCCAAGTGGCCCAGGTGCTTCTCCGGGACCGGGCAGCGGACCCGGATCTTCTGGCCCGCCAGGGGGACCGCCCCCATCTGGAGCAGCACAAGTCCCTCCTCAGTCGGGACCTTCACCTCACCAGGGCCCTCCGACTCCAGGACCCCAACAGCCTCCACCAGGCCCAGCAGGTGTGTACAGTGAACTGAATGTGTTTACTCTTTTCCTTTAGGTTTCTTTCTTTTCCTTTTTAACAAATCAAAGTTTGCTCTTCACAAAGACACAAAATGACTTTTTTTTTTTTTCGCTGGTTTTAGGGCCTGGACCACTTACTCCTGCAACGAGCCAGCCCCCATCCACTCCAAGCACTCCAGGAGCACCAGGTATGACCGGAGGACCCTCGCAAGGTTTCAGTCATGTGTCTTCGCAGGGTCACATGCAAAATATGGGTCATGGCCACACTCACGGTTTACCTCACAGCATGGCCCATGGCCCCAGCCTGCCTCATGGCCCATCTCATGGTCTCTCACACAGTCTGTCACATGGCCCGTCTCACAGCCTGCCTCATGGTCTTGCACATGGCCTGTCTCATGGCCTCTCTCATGGATATCCTCACAGCCTTTCTCACGGACCACATCAAGGTCCTCATCAAAGTCCTCTGCAGAGTCATTCTCAGCTGCATTCTCAAATGGCGTCTCAGAGCCAGCCTCATGGATCTTCAGGACAGCAGGGTCCCTCTCCTGGACCCCACCAGGCACATCCGCATCCACAGGGACCCTCTCCAGGACCACCGCAGGGACCTTCGCCAGGCCCATCTCAAGGCCCTTCCCCAGGACCGCATCAAGGACCTCCCCCAACCCCTCCTCAGCCCTCTCAGACCCCACAGCCTCCTCACCAGAGCTCCTCTCAGGTGTCTCCCCAATCCAGCCAGCCTTCGCAGGTGCCTCAAATGTCTCCTCCCGCCCCCTCCCACGCCCATTCGGGTGCCTCCCAGGCCATGCAAGGACAAGGTCCTCAAGGCCCATCTCCAGGTCCTTCTCCCGGACCTTCGCCTGGCCCACCGCGCGGGCCGTCCCCAAGCCCAGTCTCCAGTTCAACTGCTGTACCCCACGGCGCTCCCCACGGTGGCCACCACGCTGCCTCCCACGGCGGTCCACACGGCGGCCCCCACGCGTTCTACAGCGGCCTGCACCACGGCCATGGGCCTCTGCATCACGGCCACGGGCCAGGGCCGCCACACCACGGCCACCCCCACCTGCATGGCCCTCCGCACGGCGGCGTGCACGGCCCGCACGGCCCGCTCAGCTCCATGCACGGCCCGCTGCACGGGCCACACGGCCCGCTCCACGGCCCCCATGGACTCCACGGCCACGCCGGACTGCACGGCCCACCGCACGGAGGCTTGCACGGGCCTCTCCACGGGCAGGGCCCTCACGGCCTGCCAGGTCATCACGGCCCTGGGCCTATGCTCCACGGCGCGCAGTCGTCACATCAAGGTCCTCACCAAGGACACCAGAGCGCCTTCGAAGTACCCGCCAGCCCCCACGGCGCCCCCCAGACCCCCCGCCAGACCTCTCCCCAGGCTGCCCGCCAGTCGCCGCCACAGGGCCCCTCGTCGTCGCAAGCCTCGCCGCCTCCGCACGCTCGCACTCCGGCGTCTCCACAGCCTGCGGAAGTGGCGAGGGAAGCACCATCTCCGTCGCCGTCGCCGCGAGCATCCTCGGCGCCGTCACCGCAAGCCTCAGCGTCCGACGCCGAGGCTTCGTCCTCTCACGCCGCTCCGTCGCCGTCCCCTCGCCCACCGGGCCCTCCGGCGTCGACCTCCCCCGACGTGCCCTCGCAAGTTCCTAGCTCTCCCCAAGGCTCGCGAGTCCCGTCTCAGGGCTCTCCAGAGGGAGCCGCTGCCGCCGTCGCTGGCGGTGTCCCCGCAGCCCCTGCTGGCGCTGCCCTTGCCGGCCTTGGCCCTGCCCAAGGGTCTCCACCGGGCCCTGCTCAGGGCCCCGCTCAGGGCCCCGCTCAGAGCGCCGCCCAGGGCCAGGCCCTTCCAGGCCCTCCACAGCCTCCCACTCCGCCCTCTGCCGGAGCTGGAGCCGGACCAGGCGCCCAAGGCCCTGGTCAGCATGGAGCAACATCCCCTGTGGGACCCCCAGTGGAAGGAGGTAGTGTGCTGCGGGCACATTATGGCATGTCCTGTCTTAGAGATTTCCTTTTCAATTATTACTCTTGTCATTTTTGTTTATTTTGTTGTATTTTTTTAAATGGTTGCTGAGGCAAGCTGCTGTTTCATTTTGTTTTTGGCGTTCTCTGCAAACGCTGTTTTTTAAAAACTTTATTCGGCTTTTTTTTTTTTTTACTAATTGTTGAATTTATTTTGGTTATCTTTTGAGTTGGTCTGTATTTTTGGATTATTGTTCAGGAAAAATTTTCAACTTAAGTTTCCACAGAAGGACTTTCCTTTCCATTCTTCTCCCAAGCTTGATACTTATCTTTAATCTATTTTGTCTAGGCAAGGACCTGAACAACTTGAAACGAACCCAAGCATCAATTTTTTTTCTCACTCTAGCAGGACATGTTTGAAATGGAATGAAGGCTAGATCTTCATTGATGTAATTCTAATGGCACATAATTTGCAGGAATTTCAAAGTCCCCCCTCTTCTGTAACCTTTGTCAACCAACCTCACTCCATGATACACAATTTTCCAAAGAAGCCACAATGCTCCTTCACCCCATCAGTATAAATTGATTTACAGTAAATTTTAAAACTCATGTACGTGTCTATTCCTTTGTCTGTAAAGTCAAACCAAAAGTCATATCATTTTAAATTTCCCCTGTCAATTCTATTTGATACAAATATTTTAAACACAATCCAATTACTACTTTATCTTTATTTTGTTATGTATAAGTGTCTATGAAAATGCATGTTAATTTTGAAGCTTTTATATGCAAATATGATAGCACATCTTGTTTGCATGAAATGCGAGTAGTATTGTTCTACTAGTTTCTTCTCAATCTTAATTTAATTCAACTAAAGTACCGATGTGATGATTTTTAACTGATGATTGCTCTATTGAGCTTTGGCACTAAAAAGAATGATGGGAAGAATGTTTTTTGAAATGCATTCAAGTTATTTCGAGCTTCGATCATCTCGCATCATAAGTTAGCCAAGTACTCTTTCGCTTTCTCCTATCTAACATATCATATGTAGTCTTACGAGAACGTTACTCAATGTCTGTGTTGTGTATTTTGACTTATTTTGAAATCATGTTTCAATTGACACTATTTTCTTCTTTTCAGCATCAATGTGCTGCATTGTTTGTCGTTTTCTAACTGCAGTCGACTGTTCACAGGTTCGCCGACACCAGCTGGTGCCGTTCCACCGCCTGCTCCTAGCACGCCTGGAGCGCCGTCTGGACCTCCGTCTGGGCCTCCGACGCCAGGCCCGGCAATGCCACCACACGGCGCGCCGTCTCCGCGACCCCAAGGAATGCCCCCTGGAGGACCTCCAACACCCGGGCCCGCTGGCACGCCTCCGCCGCAAGGACCACCGCCCGGCCACCCAGGACCTCCAAGCGGCCCACCCTCAGGCCCACCATCTGGCCCTCCATCAGGCCCTCCAAGCGGGCCGCCCACCCCGGGCCCACCAACGGGGCCCCCAAGTGGCCCTCCGACCGGTATGCATGGCCTTCCCCATGGGAGTCCTCACAGTGGACCTCATGGCGGGCCTCATGGCCCACCTCATGGCCCACCACATGGTCAACCCCACGGCCCGCCACACGGACCGCCGCACGGACCACCTCACGGCCCACCTCACGCAGGTCCTCATGGAGGACCGCACGGTGGCCCACACAGTGGTCCTCATGGTCCACCCCACGGTCCACCCCACGGTCCTCCTCATGGCGGCTCGCCTCATGGACCGCCCCACGGTCCTCCTCATGGCGCTCCTCCGCACGGCGTACCTCCACATGGTGCACCTCCTCATGGCGCTCCTCCACACGGCGCTCCTCCACATGGCATTCCTCCACATGGTGGACCTCCCCATGGTGGGCCTCCCCATGGCGGACCTCCCCATGGCGGACCATCTCACGGCGTTCCTCCTCATGGCGGGCCTCCCCATGGAGGGCCGCCTCATGGTGCTCCCCACGGTCCTTCGCATGGTGGGCCACCTACTGGTCCCCCGGGGCCACCCACCGCAGCTCCGGGATCTGCCCCTCCATCTCAAGGCCCTGCAGGACAGGGACAACCTGGCGGCGCTGCAACACCTCCCTTGTCGGGCCCACCCGGCCCTCCAGGGCCTCAAGGTCCTCCGCAAGGACCGCCTGGACCTCACGGACCGGCCGGTGGACCACCCACGCCTGGCTCTCAAGGCCCAGCGGGTCCACCAGGCCCTCATGGAATGCCCTCAGGGCCACAACAAGGTCCGCCAGGCCCTCCTGGTCCTCCGGGACCGCCAGGGATGCAACAGCGTCCCGGTCCTACTCCACCACCTGGAGGCCCTCCTCACCAGGTGAGGTCCTACACCAATGTAAGTACTCACTTTTTCTACTCAACCGGCTTGTAATTTGCTTCTTGATTTCAAAAATTTTTACTTTCAGAGTCTGTAACTTGGTCTTTTGTTTTCAGGGTCAGATGATGCCTCAGGGTCCACAGCCAGGTGGTCCTCCGTCTGCACAAGGCCCTCACGGTCCTCACGGCCCCCATGGCCCCATGCATCCAGGTGGCCCCATGGGCTACCCGCCACATCCCGGCGCCATGGGCCAACACCCGGGCGGTCCTATGGGACCGCACCCAGGCCAGCACGGTGGGCCTATGGGACCTCATCCTGGTGTGTATCGTCTTTGAGGAGAAATGTTGATAGTGTGTAATTGAAGAACGATTTTTCTAAAACGTTTTCGTGGTATTCCAGGTGGTCCAATGGGTCCGCATCCAGGCCATCCAGGGCATCCTGGACACCCTGGACATCCTGGACATCCTGGTGCCATGGTTGGAATGGGACAACATGGCCCCATGCAGCATCCTGGCGGCCCGATGCACCCGGGCATGTCTCCGATGGGACCCATGGGTCCGATGGGCCCAATGGGTCCAATGGGCATGCAGAGCAGAGCCATGCACCAGGGCCCGATCGGTCCAGGCATGCCTCCTCACCCCCAAATGCATCAAGGCGGTCTGCCCCCAGGAGCGCACCAAATCCAGCAACAGGTGCTGAGCACCACTTCCAGCATCATGGGAAAGAATGCCCGCACTACGACCATGCCCAAACCCAGTGGAATAGATCCGCTCGCAACATTGGATGAGCGTGAAAGGAAGGTGGCAGAAAATATTCAATCCAGAATTGAAATTCTAAGCAATCTGCCCCCTAATCTTTCTGAAGAGGATAAACTGCAGGCTCAGATTGAGTTGAGAGCTTTGCGTGTTCTCAACCTGCAGCGTCAGCTGAGAAGTGATATTGTTGCACACACCCGTGCAATGACAACTCTTGAAACAGCTCATAATATCAAACTTTACAAGCGAACGAAACGCCAAGGATTGCGTGAAGCACGTGCTACTGAAAAATTGGAGAAGCAACTCAAGATCGAAGCTGAGAGGAAGCGCAGACAGAGGCATAAGGAATACCTTGACACAGTCTTGCAACACAGCAAGGACCTTAAAGAATTCCATCGCAACAACCTTGGTCGTATTGGCCGTCTGAACAAAGCTATTATGAATTACCACGCCAATGCCGAAAGGGAACAAAAGAAGGAGCAAGAAAGAATTGAAAAAGAGCGTATGCGCCGTCTTATGGCTGAAGATGAAGAAGGTTACAGAAAGCTTATCGATCAAAAGAAAGACAAGCGTTTGGCATTCTTGCTTTCTCAAACTGATGAGTACATTGGAAATTTGACTGAAATGGTGAAGCAGCATAAATTAGAGCAGAAGCTCAAGCAGCGAGACAGTCAAAAGAAACGCAGACGGAGGAAGAAGAAGCCAGTGGAAGGTGAAGGTGGTCAAGAGGGGCAAGAAGGCAATGAAGAGGAGGAAGATGAGGAAGACTACCGCGTAACCGTCAGAGAGGTAGCCACTGGTAAAGAGATTTCTGGTGACGATGCCCCAATGGCCAGTGAAGTAGATGCGTGGTTAGAAAAGAATCCAGGATGGGAGTGTGTTGAAGAGTACACTGATGATGAGGAAGAAGAAACAGAGGGAGGCGAGAAGAAAGAAAAAGAGGGTGAAGAAGGTGAGAAAGGAGCTCTTCAGAAGAACACCAAGGTGGAAGATGATGAATATGGAAAGAAAGGAGAAGAGCACACATATTACAGCATTGCCCATACTATTCATGAGCATGTCACAGAGCAAGCTGATATTCTTATCAATGGTAAACTCAAAGAGTACCAGGTCAAGGGTCTGGAATGGCTGGTGTCCTTGTTCAATAATAATCTGAATGGTATCTTGGCAGATGAGATGGGTTTGGGTAAGACCATTCAGACAATTGCCCTTATTACTTATCTGATGGAGAAAAAGAAAGTAAATGGACCTTTCTTAATCATTGTCCCACTTTCTACTTTGTCCAATTGGGTTTTGGAGTTTGAAAAATGGGCTCCCTCTGTCATTTGCCTAGCTTATAAGGGTTCTCCACAAGCCCGGCGATCATTACAAGCTCAGATGAGAAATAGCAAATTTAATGTGCTTATGACAACCTATGAATATGTTATCAAGGACAAAGCAACTCTAGCTAAAATTCATTGGAAGTACATGATCATCGATGAAGGCCATCGTATGAAGAACCACCACTGTAAACTGACTCAGGTTTTGAATACTCATTACATTGCACCTCATCGCCTGCTTTTGACAGGAACCCCTTTGCAAAACAAATTGCCAGAATTGTGGGCTTTGTTGAATTTCCTCCTGCCATCAATCTTCAAATCTGTCAGTACATTCGAGCAGTGGTTCAATGCACCATTTGCAACAACTGGTGAGAAGGTAGAATTGAATGAAGAAGAAACAATCCTTATTATTCGCCGTCTTCACAAAGTTTTGAGACCTTTCTTATTGCGTCGTCTCAAGAAGGAAGTAGAGTCTCAATTGCCTGATAAGGTAGAATACATCATTAAGTGTGACATGTCTGGTCTTCAACGTGTGCTCTACAGACACATGCAGAGCAAGGGAGTGCTCCTCACTGACGGTACTGAACGTGGAAAGCAAGGAAAGGGTGGTGCTAAGGCTTTAATGAACACGATTGTGCAGTTACGTAAGTTATGTAATCATCCATTCATGTTCCAACAAATTGAGGAGAAATACAGTGAGCACACAGGCACAGCTGTCACAGGCCCAGAACTCTATAGAACTTCAGGCAAATTTGAGCTTCTGGATCGTATTCTTCCCAAATTGAAGGCCACAAACCACAGAGTGCTTCTTTTCTGTCAAATGACACAACTCATGACAA
The DNA here is from genome assembly GCF_012932325.1 of Thrips palmi. NCBI lineage: Eukaryota > Metazoa > Arthropoda > Insecta > Thysanoptera > Thripidae > Thrips > Thrips palmi. Next base: position 9,533,851 of record NW_023144624.1, on the reverse strand, counting down.
TCATGGAAGATTACCTTACCTGGAGAAATTTCAGTTACCTTCGACTTGATGGTACAACTAAAGCAGAGGATCGTGGTGATCTCCTTAAGAAATTTAACAGCCCTACATCAGAATACTTCCTTTTCTTGCTGAGTACTCGTGCTGGTGGTCTTGGTTTGAATTTACAAGCTGCAGACACAGTTGTTATATTCGATTCTGATTGGAACCCTCATCAAGATTTGCAAGCCCAGGATCGAGCTCATCGTATTGGTCAGCAGAATGAAGTGAGGGTTTTGAGACTCATGACTGTCAACTCTGTAGAGGAGAGAATTTTAGCTGCTGCTCGATACAAGCTGAATATGGATGAGAAAGTTATTCAAGCTGGTATGTTTGACCAAAAATCAACTGGTTCTGAAAGACAGCAGTTCCTGCAAACCATTCTGCACCAGGATGATGCTGATGATGAGGTGGGTTTTGTGTTTCTGATTTTTTTCTAGTGATTGATTGATTGAATTCTGTTTGCAATTGTTAATGGTGTTAATTTTATCTCTTCTTAAAAAAATGTTATGCTCTTTTAAATATAGGAAGAGAATGAGGTTCCGGATGATGAAGTGGTCAACCAAATGTTGGCTCGCTCAGAGAGTGAGTTTGAAGCCTTCCAGAAGATGGACTTGGATAGACGTCGTGAGGATGCAGCCAAGGGTTCGGGCCGCAAGTCACGACTTGTGGATGAAAGTGAACTCCCTGAGTGGCTCCTAAAGGGAGAGGAAGAGCTGGAACGCCTGGCCTATGAGGAAGAGGAAGCAGAGCAGTGTCTAGGTCGTGGCACTAGGCAGAGGAAAGAGGTTGATTACACTGATAGTCTTACTGAAAGAGAATGGTTTAAGGTGAGCTTTCCCCCTTTTTTCTTTTTTTTTTTTCTGTCCCATGTACTAAGTTAGCTAATATACCTTGTGAGGGACTTGTTTTATCTTCTATTTTATTCCTTATGTAGGCAATGGATGATCTTGGTGACTTCGACGATGAGGAGGAAGAAGAGGAAGAAGATAGGCGCCCAGCTTCCAAAAAGGGCCGTAAGAAGAGAAAGAAAGATGATGATGATGAAGACGAGCCCTTGTCCATCAAGAAGAGGAGAGGTGCTGCTGAGAAAAGCACACTTGACCCAAAAGTGAAGAAACAGATGAAGAAAATCATGACAATTGTTGTGAAGTACACTGATAGGTATGGTATATTTTTATGAATTATTTGTTCATACACTGTCAATTATTTACTTGGTGCTGATTTGTTGTCTGTTTCCTCTAATTACAGTGAGGAAGGAAGAGTTCTTAGTGAACCATTCATGAAGCTTCCTTCCCGTAAGGCTCTTCCTGATTACTATGAAGTCATCAAAAAGCCTATGGATATTAACAGAATTTTGACCCGTATTAGTGAATCTAAAGTGAGTGTCTCTTGTGTTCTTCTAAATATTATTTAATATTAACAATAATTTCCTTTACTAATTTTAATTTCTTCTGTTCTTGTTTTGTCCTCAAGTACTTTGAAATGGACGATCTTGAAAAAGACTTTATGCAACTCTGTAAAAACGCTCAGTTGTACAACAAAGAGCAATCTCTCATACATGAAGACTCAATTGTACTTCAGTCAGTCTTCACTAATGCTCGTCAACAAGTGCAGCAAGATCAGGAGCAAGAATCTGATAAAGGTAAACTACTGATGTGGTTGGTGGTTATGGTTTTGTTTTACTTTTACAATTTAGTTTGTTAACAAATTTGTTATGATTGATAGATGATGAGGAGTCTGAACAAGAATCAAAGCCGAGGAGTAAGCGTGGTGGCCGACCTCCGAAGGTAGAGAAAGGGAGACGCAAACGTTCTAGGAAATATGTCAGTAGTGATGAAGAGGAGGAAGATGATTGAGGTAAGTCCTCTAAATCCTCTCGACCGAGTCTAAATTGGTTTAAAGTTTAATGCACTGACTTTAATCTTTTCTTTGTGGTCTCTTTCAGTGGCGTGATGCTGAAAGAATTGAGTAATGCTGAAAACAAAGCAAATCTTAAGTTATGCTTGGATGTTATTGATGATTTTTGTATAAGTGTTTATGAACTCTGTACATGGTGCTGTGTCGACTGATGCCAGAATATGTGCAGCTGAAGTCTTAGTGACTTGATCATTGTTGGATATGTCTTCAATGTAGATTATTTTGTACATATTTATTGTCTTTTATTCTGTATTATATGATCGTGCAACAGTATTTTATTGTAAATAGCAATATTTGTCTGGGCAGGAGTAATGGTGGTGGTTGGGTGTAAAACCTTTCCATTTATTAACTTCTTTTTATTGGTGGACAAGGCTAATGAAATCATGACCTCAGAATGCATTTCCAAAGAAGTTTCATCCAATGCATATTCATTCTTGTCTCATGCTTTGCTTGCCTTTATGATTATCAATGTTAGTGAAGCATCTGGATCTGCATTATATTATGATAATATACCTGGTCTCACTAAATTTTGTCATTTCCAGTATTCTGTAACTGTAGATTATGAAATGAATTTTTTTTTTCATTTTGGTTCTACTTTAGGAGTATAAAAATGTTGGTTTAAATGTACTGCTTTCAAGGGAATGAAGTAATACTTTTAGCTACTGTTCATTTTACTGGAACTTGATTGTCTTTGGTATGCTTGTTTGTTAAGTCTACTTATTTTTATTAATTGTTTTAAAATTGTAATGATGAACATTCTCTGATTAGCCCCTTCTGTTTTCAGAACAGAGTTCGTTCTGACCTTTGATCATTTTTTTCCACCTATTTTGGATGAGTCTATTGTGGTAGTATATTCAATTTTACTAAGATTACATTGCACATGGATCTCACCTTAAATTGTGTCCTGTTAGGTGAAAACCATAGCAAATGTCATTATGTTAATGATTTGAGGGAAATGCAATCTCATTTCTTTGTAGATCTCTGCTCCTAAGATGCCAGGCAAATTTTGTAATGGATTAGTGGCATCATAATAAAGTTAATTGACTTTGTCTACATTGCTGTCTATTGCGTTTCTTCTCAACCTGGCCCTACTCTCATCACAGACAAAGAAAAACTTACTGATTCCAAACAAAAGAAAGAAAACGATCTGGAGGAGGTAGAGTCGCGGGCACAGCACGAGTAAAAGTTGAACACATCAGCCGCATTCAGAACATGAAAAATTCAGGGAAGTGCATTTGAGCCTGTAGCCTGTTAGTGCGACGCATTTCGCCAAGGTTTTGACTTTTGGGCACTCGGATTGTGATTGTGATGCGAGAGGCCACCCGACTTCCGCTTCGTAATCACTATGGGCCGTTCCCCGCCAGCCCGGAGCGCGTTCCAAAATCGAAATGGCCCGATGAACTGCCAGTCTTGCACGGCCGCTGCGCGCTGCGCCGCTGCCTCCCGGTCCTCCATCCAAAGGCGCATCCCCCACACCATGGTCCTGGCGGAGGGGAGCTTGCATCCCCCCCTTCCCCTCGCCCGCTCTCAAAGTGCACCAGCCTGATGCCTGGAAAATCGATGGCGGAGAAGACGGCGCCGAGCTCCCCCTGACAGGAGGCGCTGGTTATGTGCCAGGTAAGTTTGCGATTTCTCTGGTGTCTCGCGCCTTGCGGGCCCAGAAGTGGCTTCAAACTGAAGCTTGGCGCCCGCGGCACCCCGGCCGGCGTCTGCCGCTCCTCGGCGACGGCCGGGTCGGCGTCGAGGAGAAGTTAAATTGACTGGCCGCGACGGACCGGACTGCGGTCCTGACCTGAGTCATGGCGCGTCATGGCGGCCCGCTTCAGAAATGCACCGGGACTTTGTACCTGTTGCCAAAATGGCCTGGCCGTCGGAGGCTGTAGTGTGGGCGCCGGGACGTTTGGCTGGGACGGAGACGTGGGCGTAACCGACGGGTTTTTAGGGAATGTCCCAGAACGCGAGTGGAGAGATGCCCCGGTTCCATATTGGACGGACTTAAAGACGACGGAAGGAGTTGCCGAGGCACGGAGCATTCATTGTTCCTTCATGGTCTCAGAGGGTTTGTCACGAGATGACCGCAGTCCTGCAGTGGCCTTTCGCCAAGTTTTGTCAGTCAGGCGGAGGCTGTCGGTGGCCGTCGGGTCGGACTGTGGGTGGATACGGAAGCCCAAACCCAGCCGTCTTCCGCTTCGTGATCTCTGGGAGGGCCGTTGGGAGCACCGGGGTGGGCGGGCGGTGATTAAGATTTCCAATTTGAGCGGTGTCAGCATGAGCGGCTTAGACCGGGGGAGGAGGAGGGGGTGAATTAGACGACCTGGACTCGGCCGGGCCGGGTCACGCAGGGCGCTGGGCGTAGGGGGCGGGCGGGCGCGGCGCTGGGCGCAGGGGGCGGCGGGGCCAAGCCGGCCGAGTGCTGGAGTGAGTCCTGGAGTCGAGCCCCGCGCGGCGCGAGTGGCGGGTCGGGCGCAGAGGGCGCGGCCTGGAGGCCAAGCAAGACGTGATGGCGCGAGGGCCGTGCCCGCCGTGCCGGGGGCCGAGGCCAGGCCAGAGCCCGCGCTCCCCTGCCGGGACGAGGACGAGGCCCCAGTGATGGCGATGTTCGAAAGACACCGGGTGAGTACCATGGCCAGTAATTTGGGACGTACGACGACAGTAGGTGTTTGTGGCGCAGGGAGGGGATCAATATCCAGCCCGCCTCCCGCTGCTGCCCTCTGGCGGCGTGACCCCGCAGTGCGCCAGCCCCGCCAGGCCGTGACGAGCCGCCCCGTTTGGCGGCCCGTCGGGGGTGGCGCGGGGCGGCGAGGGGTTGGTGGCGCTGAGCTGAGCGCTGCTTCTGGACCACACCCTTGCTCTCTCCCATCCAGCTCCGGGGCCCAGCGCTAGCGCTACCTGGCGGCTGTCACCGGAACTGGCAGCTCAGTCCGCTTTGCTGCAGGCTCCGGGGTTTTAGTGGGTTTGCCCGCCCCGAGGGTTTGGCTGCCCAGTTCCTGTTCCCAGCCGCGGCGAGCCCGCAGATGGGGTTCGGGGTTCGCAGTGACGCGGCGGCCCACGCAGTGACGTGACGAGCGTGGCGGGGATGTGGCGTGACGAGGGGTCACGTCTTTGTGACGCGCCATGGCGGCGTGCTCGTGACGGCGCGCTCGCGTGCCTTCGTGGCGACGGGGTGTGACGGCCTTATGCCTCTCCGTGACGGTGGCGTCACGCCCGGGTCCGAGGCGGGCAGTGGCGGTGCAGCAACAGTCCGCGGCCGCCGAGGGCGTCGCGAGGTAAGGGTAAGGCCGTGAGGGAAGGGAGTGAGGGAGCAATGGACAAGATGGCCGCCGTTCCCAAGTCCTTCGTGCGTGGTTCGCGGTTCGCGCGCACCCCCAGGGCCGCCGGGGCCAGTGGCCCGAGTCGCCCCTCACGTGGTCGTGGGAGAAGCGCCGTGAAATGGAAATATGCTATTAATTCATTCATTCATTTTAAAATATGTGTTGGCAGTTGGCGCCGCTGCCGTTGGCGCTGCTGCTGGTGCTCCTGCTCGGGTGCCAGCATGTGCTCCAGGCGGCGGCGTCAGCCGACGACGATGACGACGACAACGTTCTTCACATCGGAGGGATCTTCCCCATACGGGGAGAAGGGGGTTGGCAGGGGGGTCAGGTAAGCCATTTGTGCGTTTTGCTTATTTTGTTGAGGAGGGCGCAGGAGTTCTAGGATCAAGGAAGTACTAAGGCCTGTCTTTACTGGCAGGCTTGTGAACCCGCTGCCAACCTCGCCCTCGAAGATGTGAACAACCGGCGCGACCTCCTGCCAGGCTTCAAACTCAAGCTGCACTGGAATGACAGCGAGGTGAGCGGAGCGATTGGAATGGAACGAACTGAGCCTGCTGTTTCGACATTATGCCTTAAACGAGTGATTCATTCCAGTGTGAGCCAGGCTTGGGCGCCTCCGTCATGTACAACCTGGTGTACAACCAGCCCCAGAAGCTGCTGCTGCTGGCGGGCTGCTCCACCGTGTGCACCACGGTGGCGGAGGCGGCCAAGATGTGGAACCTGGTGGTGCTCTGCTACGGCGCCAGCTCGCCCGCGCTGTCGGACCGTAACCGATTCCCGACCCTGTTTCGGACGCACCCCTCGGCCACGGTGCACAACCCCACGCGCATCAAGCTGATGGAGAAGTTCGGCTGGTCGCGCGTCGCCATCCTCCAGCAGGCCGAGGAGGTGTTCATCTCGACGGTGGAGGACCTGGAGGCGCGCTGCAAGGTGGCGGGCATCGAGATCGTGACGCGCCAGAGCTTCCTCAGCGAGCCGACGGACGCGGTGCGCAACCTGCGCCGCCAAGACGCCCGCATCATCGTGGGGCTGTTCTACGTGGTGGCGGCGCGCCGCGTGCTGTGCGAGGTCTTCAAGCAGGGCCTGTACGGCAAGCAGTACGTCTGGTTCTTCATCGGTGAGTCGCTCGCGCCGCCAAGCGCGCCGCGCGCCGCGGCTTGGTTCAAGTGCCTCGCCCTCGATTCTATTCCATTCCATTCCCCACCGCAGGTTGGTACGAGGACAACTGGTTCGAGCAAAATCTGGAGAGAGAGTCCATCGACTGCACCGCGGAGCAGATGCGAATGGCGGCCGAGGGCCACCTCACCACCGAGGCCCTCATGTGGAACCAGAACAAAGAGGAGACCACCATTTCGAAAATGGTGAGTGCGTCTCCGTTGAGCCGGTCTAGCGCTGCCGTGGCCATGCCTTCTTGACGAGCTTCTTTTTGCAGACATCCGAGGACTTCCGTCTGAGGCTCAACGAGGTGCTGAGCAAGAAGTACGACATCGCGAACAAGCGGTACCCGGAGGGGTACCAGGAGGCACCTCTGGCCTACGACGCCGTGTGGTCGGTGGCGTTGGGTGAGTCACGAAATCGATTCGAAAATGGTTTCCACGTTTGCGTCCATCCTTAACGCGGGCATGCCCGTCCCTCTCAGCCTTCAACAAGACCATGAGCAAGCTGCTCAAGCACGGCAAGACCCTCAAGAACTTCACGTACACGAACAAGGAGATCGCCGACGAGATCTACAGCGCCATGAACTCGACGCGCTTCCTGGGCGTGTCGGGCGGGGTGGCCTTCAGCTCGCAGGGCGACCGTATCGCCCTCACGCAGATCGAGCAGGTCATCAACGGCTCCTACGTCAACCTCGGCTACTACGACACGCAGGCCGACAACCTCACCTGGGCCAACAAGGAGCGCTGGATCGGTAAGGCGGGGCTCGACTCACGGCGCAGCTCCGGGTTCAAATACCCTCTGTGAGGTCGGAATCAAGACCGAACAAAGTCCTGGTCTAACTTCCCTGGCCGTCCGTACTTGGCAACTACGGGGATCGTCGCCGTGGCCTTCATCTCCGAACATTTACCCCCCGGGTTCCCAAAGCACAAGTCTCCGGAAAGTTTCCGTTTTTCTCGTGTACCCTCCGTTTAAATTTTATTCAGTCGTACCCCTTCCGTTCAAAATATGCTTGGGTCACAGTGCTTTGGGGCCTTGTTCCTTCTGTCGCAGGCGGCAAGGTGCCCCGTCGTGACCGCACGTGTCCGGGGCCGTCCGGTGCTTTCCAACGGGTTCCCTGGGGCCGGGGCCATGTTGCAATGTGGAGCATCTCGAGTCTGGGCATCGTCGCCGCCATCGGCCTCATCATCTTCAACATCTGGTACCGCCACCGAAGGTTCGCAACCACACTTTTAGTCTCCGACGTTTGCCTTTTGTGTGTGTTAACGTGCTGACCCGTCGTCGTTTTCCGAACTTAGGGTGATTCAGTCGTCCCACCCGGTGTGCAACACCATCATGCTGGTGGGGGTCATCACGTGCTTGTGGAGCGTGTTCCTGCTGGGGCTAGACGGCCAGTTCGTGTCCCCGGGTGTGTACCCGCTCGTGTGCCAGGCGCGCGTCTGGCTGCTGTCCATCGGCTTCACGCTGGCGTACGGTGCCATGTTCAGCAAGGTGTGGCGCGTGCACCGACTCACCACGCACAACAAGCCCGACACCAAGAAGGTGGAGCCCTGGAAGCTGTACACCATGGTGACGGGGCTGCTGCTCATCGACCTGGTGCTGCTCATGACGTGGCAGCTATACGACCCGCTGCAGCGCAGCATCGAGGAGTTCCCGCTGGAGGAGCCCAACAACACCGACGACGACGTCAAGATCCGGCCGCAGCTGGAGCACTGCGAGAGTGAGAAGCACACGGTGTGGCTGGGCGTCATCTACGGCTACAAGGGCGTCGTGCTCGTGTTCGGCCTCTTCCTCGCCTACGAGACGCGCTCCATCAAGGTCAAGCAGATCAACGACTCGCGCTACGTGGGCATGTCCATCTACAACGTGGTGGTGCTGTGCCTCATCACGGCCCCCGTCACGCTGGTCATCGCGTCGCAGCAGGACGCCGTGTTCGCCTTCGTCGCGCTCGCCGTCATCTTCTGCTGCTTCCTGTCCATGGCGCTCATCTTCGTGCCCAAGGTGAGTGACGGGGCACGGCCTTTGGGCACGGCCCCGGCCCGTGCAGTGCACTGCAGTGGGGCCTCGCTGACGCACCGCCTGCTTCCAGGTCATCGAGGTCATCCGCCACCCCAGCGACCACGCCGAGTCCAAGTACAACCCGGACATTGGGTCCAAGGAGGACGAGGAGAAGTACCGCAAGATCGTGCAGGAGAACTCGGAACTGCAGAGACTGATCGCTGAGGTGAGTTGTTGTTCGGGGAAGGCGCGGCGCGCCTTGGCGCCCGACGACGGGAGGGTAGGCCTGCCCGCAACGCACGCGCGCTCGACGGCACGGCCTACCCAGCGCCTCGGCGCCCGACGACGGGAGGGTAGGCCTGCCCGCAACGCACGCGCGCTCGACGGCACGGCCTACCCAGCGCCTCGGCGCCCGACGACGGGAGGGTAGGCCTGCCCGCAACGCACGCGCGCTCGACGGCACGGCCTACCCAGCGCCTCGGCGCCCGACGACGGGAGGGTAGGCCTGCCCGCAACGCACGCGCGCTCGACGGCACGGCCTACCCAGCGCCTCGGCGCCCGACGACGGGAGGGTAGGCCTGCCCGCAACGCACGCGCGCTCGACGGCACGGCCTACCCAGCGCCTCGGCGCCCGACGACGGGAGGGTAGGCCTGCCCGCAACGCACGCGCGCTCGACGGCACGGCCTACCCAGCGCCTCGGCGCCCGACGACGGGAGGGTAGGCCTGCCCGCAACGCACGCGCGCTCGACGGCACGGCCTACCCAGCGCCTCGGCGCCCGACGACGGGAGGGTAGGCCTGCCCGCAACGCACGCGCGCTCGACGGCACGGCCTACCCAGCGCCTCGGCGCCCGACGACGGGAGGGTAGGCCTGCCCGCAACGCACGCGCGCTCGACGGCGCAGCGAACTCCCCAGGCGCTCCACCTGACTGGATCGTATCTCTGTTTGCAGAAGGAGGACAAGATCCGCGCGCTCAAGCAGAGGCTGCAGGAGCGTGAGGCGGGGCGGGGCGGCGGTGGTGGCGGCGGCGGGGGCGGCACGACGGAGGGACTGCTGCACACAGGTGCGGGCTACAAGGACAGCCTCATCGTGGCCGACCTGATCACGGACGCCGGCACCTCGGACTCGGCCTTCGGGGGCGGGCTCTCGGTGCACACCCGTTCCTCGCGCGCCTCCACGTCCGACTTGGAGTTTTCAGAGTCGTACCTGTAGGCCTGCAGGCCGCTTGTTGTTCCACAGAAGACAGAGGAGGCTTTTGTGGGACAACGAGCTGGCGTGGACTGCGTGGACGGCGTGGACTGCGGGGGGTTGGGGGTCTTTTCCTGTCGGTCGTGTTGGTCTAAGTTGGATCCTGGTCCTGCCTGGGGCGGGCCGCGTCGCACAGTGTAACCGTAACTTAGCTGTAGAACCCACCACCCCACCCACCCACCCACCCCTTTTTCCAGCACATTCCCCGTTCGAGTACTCGTTGCAACGTTTAACACTTTCCTTTTCCAAATCGCATTTTTAAGTAACAATCGGAATGTTCGTTCGCCTCTGCCAAAAAGTAACTCGCGTGGCCAATAAGCAGCGCGGGCGCGGGCGTTGGAAGAAGCGCCAGCTTCCATCGATTTCATTATTTTGATCATTTTAAAGAACCGTGTAGATGCATAGATGTCTGTAACCGCACCTTTTCGGTAGGGTTTACGATTCCCGAGACGTCTGTGCTGGTACTCTGGTACATTTTGAGGACCACACTGTCACACCCTGTCAGACTGAGACAATCATTGTGACGGTCGAGCAGGGCAGCCCGGGCAGCCGCGCTCGGCCCGACACACCTAGACTTACCTCATTACCTCGTTGTGAAGATGTGGAATTGGAACCCCTTCAAACACACAGCCTTTGTAACGGATAATAACCCTAGACGTAACACATTAGAACCGTAGATAATCTATATATTTGCATTTCCCTATTTTGTGAGTGTGAGCATGTATTTTCCTATATCGAACCAAAACTTTCCGTTACTTGCGATCATTAATTTTTCCCGAGACATTCCCCATTCCTGTCCCCGTTTCCCCATTTAGACGTCTAGCTTTATGTCAGTGTATCGTGAGCCAGGATCCACATCGCTTCCATCAGAACATCGCAGGTCATCTCATCGTGAAATTGCGAATCCCTTAAGACTGCCTTCTTTTTCATTGCTCAGCAAAACTCTGGAAATATATCAAAATCTGTTTGTGATTTCTGTATGAGTGTCTAGTGATAAGCCGTTACATTATACTAAATTTTTTGTTGATTGTGCAGTAAAATCTCGTTATAACAAGTGACACGAAACAGCGAGTTCCTCATTGGCTCAGTGACTGGACAGTGTGGGCGTCGCTTTCGTCCTTGCAGCTTCTCCCAAATTTATCGGTGATTTTCAAAATGAGACGCGGGTCACTTCTTTGTGTGCGTGACTGCGTGCCACTGTGGTTGTTCGGACGGGTTGCAGGCTCTTGGTTGTAACGAGATTTTCCACTTTCGTCCGGTAATCCGTCCACGAGTCCTCCCCAGTCGATCCTCGACGCGGGTCTTGTGCAAAATGGTTGGGATTGTACTGTCGCATCGTTTTGGAATCTCATAAATTTGGGAGTTGCGTCACATGAAAGCGAGTGCGCACAATGGGCTGTGGACGTTGTGGACGGACCCCCGGATGGGTGCCGGCTCGCTTCCTCCCCCTCCCCCTGCCCCGGCCGGGGACTGCGGAGTGGCGGCAGTGGCGGGCCTGCACCATTAAAAACATGGTTACGTTTGAAAGGCAGCTCGCATGCCGCTGCGTTTCCAACTGTCGCTGTGATTTTAACGGGGATTTTGTTTCCACGCACAGATTGAACCATCAGGCCCATCACTGGACAGCCACGAGCCAAGAGCCGACGGCCTGACGCCAGACGGCCACCCAGCGCTGGCGCGCGCCATCCAGAGACTGAAAGAAAAGATCAATAAGAGGCCAAAGCTAACACGCGTTGCGTTTGGACAACAAGAGACTGCTACAAAGTAACCTAAAACGAGCGCCAAGTACAAAACAATAATGCATGGCCAAGACTTTCCTTGTAAAGGATTTTAGAGTGTTGGGACGGGTGACGCGGTGTGTTCTAATGGTGCAGAAGGAAATGTGATTTGGTAGTCATCCGATCGATTGGACACTATTTTAGCAGAAACCAGACCGAAGAATGAGAGGGATAACAAAAACCAGACACAGACTCTAAACATTGGAAATTTATTGAAAATTTGTTTTAATTTTCAATCTAAAAATTTAAGAAAGCTGAATTTAATTATTTATTTCTGCCAAAGTCTCGAAAAAAAGGCGATTTCTATTACTGGTTCCAGTGCTTTTTATTGTTCATCGTCCTCTTCTTGTTCTTCAGTTAGGCTCTGCTAGAATAGTCGGCAGATAAGAGCTCATCGCACCATGATTGCACGGACCCTGTCCCTGTCCACCCACTGATTTCGTGTATCCTTTAGTCTGTACGTATTGAAAACAGTAGCCTAATTCATGCAAACTTTGCTCGCGAAGCCCCGCGCCTTGCCCTCGCCCTGGGGAACGTAAACGAAACCAAGGAATCAGGGGATGCCTGTGGCGTGCCCCGGGGGAGGGCGGGGGGCGCCTGCGCCTCGTCCTGCTGGCCGGAAGTGAGTCAAAAGGAACCGGAAGTTGACAGGAAGTGAGCCGGAAGTGGTTCGGATTGAGCCGGAAGTGCAAGGGAGTGCGCCGGAAGTGGTTCCGATTGAGCCGGAAATGAGCAGGAAGTGGGCCGGAAGTGGGCCTCGCGGGCCGTAGAGTAGACTCGGCGGCAGCGAGTCGCAGCCAGACGGCGCGGGGGCGGCGGGGGCGGCCGGGCAGGGCCAGCCCCCAGCACTCGCCTCGCTGTCGCCCTCATTCTGTTTTCTTTTTCTGACCGGAAGTGAAATTCGGAGTTCAGGCCTTTTTTCTTTCCCCTTGTAGTTTCATACATTTCATCTTCACAGAATAGAAATCAAGGCATTTGTGGCGTCCGCGGCGGCGAAGTTAGCCCCCTGCGGCACTGTATCATAAGCAAAGGGTAGGGGGGCTTTGTGTTTTGCTGCCGGGGGAACGCAAAGCGGCGCAAAGCCCTGATTTTTCGTACTTGCAGTCGTGACTCTTCTATCGAGACTCATTCTTCTTCATTCAGGTAGAAACGGACCGGGGGAAATGATGTCATGGAGCATGCGAGGAAGCGCCTCAAAATCGATTTGGTTTTTTTCTTTCTTTTCTCTGGCGCGTGTGCGTGAGGCAAAGCGCGGCAAAACAAGCAAGACGAGGCAAGGCCGAGTAGGAGGCAAGAAGGGGTTTCTAAGCTGGCTGGGAGTGCTGCGAGTGCTGGGCGGGAGTGGAGAGTGGGATACACCATGCATGGCAACCACGCGGACTGCGCGAGTGCGTTCGCGCCAGATGCTAATGGACTTACTTCGTGCGCGTTTCCCCAAAAGTTTGTTTTTCTGAATCGATGAGGGAATTCGCACGAAAAAAGCTCATTTCCGTTTGGTGAGTTTAGCGCCGAACGCGCACTGCGGCACCGCCCCCTCGGTAGTGTAAGTAAGTGTGTTTCGTTGAAGTTTTCTTTTTGTTTCGCGTTATCGGGTTTCGTCCCAGACGAACCCTTGTGGAAACACCCTGGAAAGTTGAAATCGTGTAATCGCGTAGTCGTATTGGTGCAAGCCAATTAGCTAGCAGTAAGGACACTTTTATTTGCCGTACTTTTAGTTGAGCGTTCTATCGGTGCGCGGCCGGAGTGTGGCAAGCCTAGCCGGCGCGGCGCCAGGGCTGCTGGTTGTGAAGCTTCGCGAAAGCAGCCCGCAGCCCTGCGCCATGCCACGCCTGCTCCCGTGCCCGACGCATTCGTCTGCGAATCGTGACCGGAACGTACCATGTGCATTATCTGAGAGTGCATTGTCTGCGCAGTGCCTCACAGTACATGTGCGTTACTTAGCATTAGCAAGGGCTCTGTAAGCTCGAGTAAGGTTCTTTTTGGTTTCCCTTTATCGTTGTGTTGGTCGTTCTCTGCAACGGTGTCTCACCACCTTGCGCGGTGCACATACTCATCTAAACTGTATTTATCTAGGTAAGGTACTATAAGGTTCGTTTTCTTTTATTTTCGCACTGAGGTGGACGCCTTCTCGGCTGACGCCAAAGTGCGCGTGGACCCCAAAGAAAGTGCCGACATTGAGTGATCATCTGACAGAACAACGTATCTTCATAGGGAATCCCATTGTAGGTACGCTGTTATGTACGAATGTCACACAATTAGTGTACATAGTTAGGTTCAATTTGGACGGCCTAGCCGCCAACCCTTAGACTAGTCCTCGGCCACGCGCCGCTGGTGCGTGGCGAGGTGGTCCACGACGCAGCAAAGCCACTCAAATATGAAGTAATCATCTGTAAATAAATAGGAATGTAAGGTTTTTCTTGATTTGGCCGGCGTCGACTCCAGGTCCGCCGGCCGCCTTTTCGTTCTCGTTCTCTCAGGGAGTCTCGTCGTCGACGGACCCTATCGTCGTCAGGCAGTCGGTTGATATAGTTAGGATTATCATACACGTGCCTTTGCGCGTTTGTGTGTGTGTATGAGAGAGAGAGAGAGAGAGAGAGAGAGAGAGAGAGAGAGAGAGAGAGAGAGAGAGAGAGAGAGCGTGTGGGGGGTGGGGAGTGAGCAGAGGGAGAGGGGAATGTGTGAGTATGTGTGCGCGTGTTTTTGTAAATGTGTCTGGTGTGTAGGGGCCATTGCGAATGGAGTCGAAGGAGTCTTAATTGTGGTCGTTTCGGGACGGATCCTCTTCGACCCAAACTCACTATACCACATCGTGTATCAGTGCCATATTAGCTTAAGTAGAGTACGGGGAGGCGTGGGGGTGAGGTGAACGGATTTGTAGTGTAGGGCCAACCGCTGAAATAGTCTTAAGTGTAGGTTAAGTTGTAGTGCATGAAGATGCGATAGAAGTGACGGATTTTCGTTTCCTTTTTGGTCTTTCGTTTCTCGTTCTCTTTGAAAAATGGACACAGTGCCGCTGAAACTAGAAGGACCGCGAGAGCAGAAGCAAAGATTTCTCTCTCACGCTAACCGTAAGTTACTTTAATACTAGTGTAGAGGTTTCGTTCCGTTTTCGAGTTTCTTTCCCCATTTTGAGGTGAGTGCCTGCTCGACGGGCCGAACCATACGCTCCAACCCATCGTACATAGACTAGACTGTTCACTAAATTTAATTCTAAGCTGTAAATATTGTAGACATGTGTTCCTCAACTCCTCTACCTCCGCGGTTGCGTTGACATGACAATACGTGTGTACCCGCCTCTAAATGTAAGTTGCCTCTGTGCGTTGAGTTTCGTGGCAAGGCCCCGTGGAGGGTCCTTGGGAGTTGTTGATAGTGTCCGAGCGGGTATGAGGTCTTGGTTGCTGCGTGTCTCCACTGCAAGGGTCGCCACGGTTCTCTTCTCGATATTAGCTTCAGGTTCTGCTAGAAGTGTCTAAATCAACCAGTAAATTTCTGGCGTCATGGAATTTTGTTCTTCCTAAACCTAAAAACACATTCAAAATCTACAATTCCTGTTTCTGGATAAACATGAGATTCTCCGACCATGCAGTGACGTTGGTGCGCAGCAAGCCACTTTTCTGTAGACTTGTAAATACGTAGTTCCAGTTTCGTTTCACCGTGTTTGACCTTTAGTTCGCGTTCTCACCACCGCGGTTCCGCGCGGTTCCACGCCAGTCGTGATCCATCGTATTAATTACGAGTCCCATTCGTGGTCTACTGCTTTGTCTCCGTGCAGATTGCTGACGCAGCGCGCGGGGAAGGACCATGCTTTCTCAATTTTAGACTAGGAGTGACTGTGTGCGAGAGAGTGAGAGTAATTCTTTTGACGGTCTGAGGGTGTTTATAAAGTAGGCGGTAGGCGAAAGCAGAGGTCATTTCAGTTTTTGTCTGTTCTCTCCTGATTTCCTCCATTTTGAAGGACGTCGATCCCGACGACTTCGCGGCCCAAATGTCTCCAAGTGACTTTTCCTAGTTAGGATGTACATATATTTCTAATGTGACTGTCTGTCGGGTCATGTCTCTCATCTACCCAATGAAGTGGACATCAGTAGCGGCGACGCCTGCCGCACCGGCGGCCCTGCTGCGGTGCGGTGGGGCGGCGCCTAGTCAGAGTGTGAGTGAGTGGGAGTGAAAGGGAAAGGGTGGGAGTGGGTGAGAGTGAATAGGAGTGAAAAGGAGTGAGTGAGTGGGAAAGGGTGGGAGTAAGTGGGAGTGCGTTTGGGAGTGCGCGAGTTTTGCGCGAGGGGTGTGAGAGTGGAGAGCGTCTGAGATCGAGTGGGCGAGTGTGAGTGCGAGTGACAGTGCGTAGCGTGCGAGTTGAATGGGTCGCGGGAGAGTGAGTGAGTGAGTGCAGTTATTTTTGTAAGTAGAGCTTTAGTAATTAATGACGAACTTTACGAGCAAGGCCTTTGATTTGGGTTTGAGTTGGCGCCCATGTGACGCAATTCTAAGCTCAATCAAGTCTCTCTAGGATAATTCTATAATTTAGGAGTTCCGCATTGCGGCATCGGCATCGAGACACCAATTTCTTAGTAGAGTCCGCCTGCCAGAGCCCCCAAGTCGGCGATGGCACGGATGTTAGTAGTGTGTGAATGTGTGAGTGCGTGTCGTGTGTGTGGGGACTTCCCCCTTTACCATCGCAAGTTGAAAGGCCACTTTCTGGGGGTAGGAACAATTCCGTGTGTTGGCCAGCCTGTCCAGGGCTTCCTTAGAATTAGATTAAACGGGGGTGGGGATGGGAATCTAGTGTTGAGAAGGACCATAAGTTAACGTAATTCTAAGCCTAAGTTTGTTCTTCCTAATTTTCCAATTTTCTCTGCCTATGAAAATGGGCAAATGTGGGCATAAGTCGGTACCATTATTATGTAAGTTGTACCATACAGTATCCATACAGTAGTTTTACCTCTTTGTTTTAAGTCTTCCATTGAGCTAACAATACTGTACAGTTTATATAAAGTTAACGAAGGGAGAAGAATTTGGGGGTGCGGGTGGATCTGATGGTGCTTTTACAGGGGAAGTGGGAGGGGTTTGGGAGGGGGTTTAACGGGAACACTCTATCTCATTAGCATAAGCCTAGACTAAGGTCGCATGACATCTTAATTTTCCTTCTTGATTTATTTCCCTATTTTTCAAGGGTAGACACGCGCCCTCTGGGTCAGTCCCCTTTGGTCTCAGGTAAAACACTAAAACTCGTTTTCGTAGCTGTAAATCTAACTAACGGTAAGGGGCAAGGGACGTTGAGTGGACGATACATAGTAAGTTAGCTTTAGATAACTACTATTTATGTTTGTCCTTGTTTTCATCATTCTCTAAGGCCCTACGCACCTAAGTGTAAGGCCCCTGGCGTGTGGGTTGCCTATCTTCTCGGGGCCGCACTACTCAGGACAAGCGAAGGCGCTGGTGGCACCATGGCAAGTTGTATAATGTACATAGTAGGCTAGAATAGTTCAGTGTGCGTGTGTGTGTGCGTGTGCGCGCTGCATGTGTAGTCAAAGGATTTGCTTCGGTTCTTCTCGCTCTTGGGCTAGTGGTCGTCGTTGGTCAAAATGTCGCTCTCCATCAAGACCTTTAAGGGAATCAATCGGAGCGGCATCGCACACTTCGATGATGGAGTGCGATATTTTGACCTATGATGACCATGATCCCAAGGCCAGAAAAACTCTAGCAATATCCTTTGATGTGTACGCGCGCATGTGTGTATGTGTGAGTGAACTGGCGGTCGCTCACTACCTCCCCGAGTGACCCCAAAGCCAAATTCTTTCTTTCGATTTATTTCTTCTTCTATTTTCTTCGTTGAATCTTCAAGCATTCGGCGCTACGGCGCCGTGCTTGATGAGTGAAAAAATACTCACCAAACTAGCTGGACGCGACAGGAAGGCCCCTCTCGGGGCACGGTCGACGGTCTGTATCTCGTGTACAAACAAGTGTAAATACTCGTTGTAAGTGTTGTTTTGTTTTTGTTTTACCCGTTATTCGCGAGGGAACGCTTTGACGGACTCCCCTCATTTAGCCGCCAGTGATGATTAGGTGTAGTAGTGGTTGCCGACGTGTTGGCGCGTCCGGGCTGACGCTGAGGCTAACGCTGAGGCCGACGCAGTGGACGGTGTGCAGTCTGCCTGCACAGGGGGCCCCGGAAGCACGGCCGAGAGGCGGTGTGGACTGTTCCTGGTTTCCGCGCGTTCCCTGTCGCAGCCGCACACTGTTTCCGGAAGTAGATCTGTACATAGGGAGGAGTGGGGCGTTACCGCAGTGCGCGTATTCCAGGGCGCGCTTTCCCTCCGCTCTCCTGGAGAATGTCAAAATCAAGGTCGTCAGAAACGATGATTGTGACGTGCGGAAACGCTTCGTGCGAAGTTTCCCTACTGTTTGACGTGTCACGTCGCGGCGTTTTCGCGCCTTTGGTTTTGCCATCTTCATTGCGTGGTTGCCATGGTGGGGGGGGGGGGGAATGGGAGACACCCAAGCAGGATGAATGTGGCCGCGGGTCGAAAAACCTGTGGAAAGGAGTTCTTGTCTTGCCTTGCCTTCTTGATTGCCTCGCGCCACTGGCCCATTATGCGCTCCATTCAGTTCTATTAAAAGTAGTGAAACTTGGACCGAGATTTTACTGCCTTGTTTTTCTTTGCATTGTTTGAGGATTGCTATTTGACACCCGCTGGAGGAATCTGTCAGACCCATTGACATTAATGTACACGGACCAAGAACGTGAGAATTTCTGAAATTCCTCCACTTTTTTACTCTGAAACAAAATACTGTTTGATTATTTCTGTTTTTGTTTGCGTTCCTACTTTGGTCAATAAGTGGTTTGCCTGGTGTTGCATCGGTTGTTTTCATCTCATCTACCTGAATGTTTCAATAAATTTTTTATGGTGACAAACCTCCGGAGCCTTTCTATTTAATTTGAACCCTATTGTCATGCAGTGCAGTGAGTTTGAAGAGTCTCAGAATGGGAGACCACGTCTCCAGGCACCCGGGACTGCGCACGGAAATCCATAGCAGAGTCTCTGGACCATTTGCAAAAAAACTGGAATCATTGGAGCGTGCGCCGGAAAGGTAGGCAACCAATCGTGCGCAGCCTCTTCACCACACCAGAAAACCGTCACGGGAAAACTAGCTCAAGGCGAGGCTTTAAGAGTCGTGCCTGTAAGCCTGTAAGGAGAAGTATTCTGCGCCCTGAACAATGACGCCGTGAAGGTAGGCCACCCATTCGACACGTCGGATGAGGGGGAGCTCTTTTGCCTCTTTACAGGAGGAAAAACGTGAGTTGGCTTTTCTTTCAGCCAGGACGCCCAAAAATTTCTCTTCACCGCGCTGTGTCGTGTCGAATGAGTGGCCTACTTTCCCGGCGCCATCGTTCAGAGGCGTCCAGGGCGCAAAACTCTTCTCCTTACTGGCTCGACGCATAAGGCCTCGCCCTGAGCTGGTAGGGCCTGAGTCTTTATCACTTTTGTCATGTACATTCACGTTAGCGAATGCTGCAACATAATCACGTCTAAATCTAGGCGCGCCACGCCGCTTGTTGCTCTCCCCTGAAAGACGAACGCGTCGGCGCCCCTGGGGACATACTGCAAGGTTTGAAGAAGTACCTTCTCTAAGAGAAGTCGAACTGGAGCTCACTTCCCTTCGCGTGTGGCAGCTTCCTCAGCCGAGGCGCACAGAGGGTAGGCCACTCATAGGACGCTACGGTCTGTCTCTGTACTTCTAACAGGGGAGTCTTCCACCCATTACTTGAGCTAATTTTAAAAATGAACGATTAATTAAATGTCCGTTCACCTAATTTGAGTATTTTTCAGAAAATGGTGGGTGAAAACAGACATCAACTGAACAAAATTCACTGGTAGTTTATTCACATGATTGAGCAGCGCAAGAGAGAACGTTACTTATTACAAAAAAGGGGACAATTTACAAATGAGACCACATCACTGAACATTAAAACAGTATCTTTCATTTCATTAAGTGTATCTAAGGCACTGGTATGAACTTTGCTTGTCCTATTCTTATAGCGAACCATCGTACAGAATTTATCAAGAAGGTAATGAAGCCATGCTATGTTGGTCTTGGGAGTGAAACCATCCCATTTGTTCCTGGAATTAGGGATTACATTAGGGAGTTCCGCAATCAAAGTATGATTATGAATTGTTTCCAAGCATTAACTTACCCACAATAATCTTTCATCATCCTATATATATCAAACTGATAATCTCCTTGAGCAGTGAACAGGGTTTCATCCTGAGAGAGATCGTAGTACACAGCACTTCTTGTGTCAGGATTGTTGATTCTACTGAGTGTAAAATCTATTATTGAAACCTGCAGATTTACAACAGGTTAGAGAAAATAAAATTCAAAATGAAATGTGAAGAAGTAACCACAAAGAGCGTTGGCTTAATGAAGTACCTCGACACCCTTTGAGAGAACACTCCGAGCCTCTCCATTCAGCACAAAATCGACTGCCTTAGTTTTTGTACTAGCTAAAAGCACATTGCCCCAATGAAGGTCACGGTGTTCAAAATTTAAAGCGTTCTCCCCAACAGCTACTGTAAGTGCAATCTAGACAGAAAAAATAAACAAAACAAAACGGAAGTGTTATGTACTGAGCTTTGCAAGGATTGAGGACAGAGTATTGTTACTGAGCTACATAGATAATTCATAATCAATAAAGGACAACACATCATCTGTGCTATTACATCTTTTAATAATCATATAATTGGTGTTCATTAATAACAGATAGAAAAAAATGCTGAAAGAAGCAACTTGAAGACTCACTGCCTCTCTGGACGAGTGTGTGTCTAGTCATGGTTTCAAAATCAACATGCACTAGGACACCACTCGTCAAGAGCAACAGCTAAAAACACGTATGGAGTTGGTGAAACAGTTGACGCCATGATCCTTGGTCAAGGTGACATGATGAATGGTTCAAAGCTTTATGCTCACATCCCTAGACGAGTGAGAGTCTAGTCATGAGTGGGCAACATGAGCCAGAAACTCACTCGCCGAGGGAGAGGAACCGACGGAGAAGCGTGGCTGGAAAAGTAAAATTTGGCAATGAGTGTATCTCACCTGTTTAAAAGCGGCAAGTCCTTGGTCAGCAGAGCTAAATACAAAGCTTTCCAAATCTTTACCACCATGGCGGAGTTCCAAAACAATGAACAGCTGATCTTCTTGGAACATGTCTGGACAGTCATTTTCAGAGCCTGGTAGGAATTACATACAAAATATAGAAAAGAAAGTAAGAAAAGACGACACCTGAAATTAATCTTATTAAAATCACCTTTGGTATCATTATAGCTATGCCACAAATCTTGAAGCCAAGCTGGGTAAGACCCCTGCACACAACGAATAGCTTGAACTTCATTAAATGTCCAAGTAGCATTGCAAGTGCCTTTCCTAAGGTCACTCAGTTCCCTGTTTTATTAAAAAAAATGTTCATTATACCCACTGGCAAAGAATCAAAACAATGATATACAAACTAAGCTTTGTCCTGAACTTACTGAGCAATACAAACTTCAGAGAATATTTCCTTGAATGTTTTCTGTGGCTCCCCATTGACTTCCATTTTACCTTCAATAGGTATTATTTTAATAACTGATACAGGGTTTCCAGAATACAGGAATACTTCCCCGTAAACACCCTCTCCAATTTTTTGGCACTGTTCTTTCATACTGAAAATAATAACTATTAATATGAAGTACATATTTAACTACGTCCAGTGTTCAAGGAAGTGGCGAAGGTCGACCCACTGACCTACTAGGATAACAATCAAGGAATGGAAGGGGCTCTTCCTGCCCACATCTGCTCAAGACTTCATAACTTGTAACATTGTCAGTTCGAGATGATGCTTCACAGATAATGACAGAATCATCTTCGTCGGAGTGGGTAAAATCCTTGCGCTGTGATTCGTTTGTGTGACAAGAACTGACACTACCCTCGAAATCTTCAAGAATGACTTCTTCTGTAAACCATATCGCACTTGAAAGTCATGCAGATTCAAGACAGCAAAACACCAAAACCTCATCCACCACAAAAAAAAGAAATGCTCACCTCTATTTGGCTGTAACTGCATGAGGGAGTTGACAGAGGATTCCCAGAGTTTTCCTTTACTTTTACCTTCAAGGGATTTTCTACTGCTAGGCTCATCTAAACTGTTTCTGAATTTGGTTAAAATAGATAGAGACCTACGCCAGTGCTTGCCTGGTTTCAAGACAACTGGCTCTGGTGTAGTACTGCGTCTCTCATCTGGTCTAGCACATGACAATCCAACAAATGACTCGCAATTAGCTTCTGGGATCAAACTTCCTGATGGACTACATATCGCTGTAGAGCTAAATTCAGAATTATCTTTTTCTACATTATCACACCGAGTCAATGTTATCTTGCAATCAAAAGGCACACGAGGATCTATCTCTGACTTATAATTACAAACATCATTAGTTTTGTGAGGTACAAGCACGGGGCAACTGCTAGAATCCATAGTCTCAACTGAAAATGGGGTCCCAACAAACTGTTCAGCATCACATCTATGTAGCAGCACCTCACATTGCTTCAAAGGTATAATATTTGGTGAGGCTTGATGACAGGAAGAAATGACATCATTCTGACATGAAATGTTTTGGGAAATGTTGAAGTCTTCAGTCCTGTTGTGGGAGTTGGATGAGTCCATAGGCGAGGTATCAACACACAAGACAGGCTGTCCCGTCAAGTCACACCTAGATAGCATGACTACACAGTCTTTAATTGAAGGGTCAGAAGTGTTGCTGGAAACTATTTCTTCCCCTTCCTCTGAACAAATTTCTCTTCGTAATGAAGATGTCTTTACGTCATCAACAATGGCATCATGACCAGACATGTCACTGTCAGCATACCCCGTAATATCAACATGTGAGATACCATCATTTTCATCTACAACAATCAAACTTGGGGTATCAATTTGTTTGGACACTGATCTGTTACATTTGGAGTCCTCACCCGGCGACAACGCGCTATTTCCAGAAAGATTACCACACTTTTCAGGAAAATCTTGAAAGCTACGACTGATATTTGAAGCACTTGCTGTAGCCTGCTCACAGGACATACCACATTCATGTGCGCCATCCCCAAACTCATCAGAAGCAACGCAAATTTGGGTATCAGTCGGCTTCTTACATTCAGAGTCTTGGCATCCATTTACTGAAGACATTGAGCAGTTCCCAGAGAGATTGACGCCACATTCAACGTGATTGGCAAGAGAGCTGTTGCTGACAGGCAGAATGTTTGCCATACTCTGCTCAGGGGAACTTGGATGGTCCTCACTCGAAGCTTTATCAGGCGCAATGAGGTTCTGATTCTCCTCCAGCTCACAAGATGCAAACATGTCCACACTGACATTTGCAGCACTCCTCACCGATGCAGACTCATTCAGCATAAATGCAGCATCACCTGGCGAGAGCCTGCAGCTTAAAGGGGATTCAAAATGTTTGCCAATCATATTTCCAACAGGTGTGCTTGTTAAGTTAATAGGAAGTATCGGAGACAAGGCTTCAAGCTGCTTCTTTGTTCGTTTTGAAAGCATAGGAGTGGTGGTCTCATACGATTCCTTACAAACATTCTTATGTTGTCGACCAGCGTTCTGAATAACATTTCGCATTGTAAAGAAGCTGTCCTCCCCCTTCGCTTCCTTCCTTAGCTTGACTGCACCCTCTTCATCTTTGGTAAAGAAGCTATCCTCCACTGATTTCTTTAATTTCTTTCTCCCTCTTCCTATCAAGCAAAGAAAATCTCAACACTTAAGTAACAAGGTGGATACTAAAGAAATTCTAGCACATAAAAATACAATAGAATACTTTACCTTCAGATACCTTCCTAGTCTTCACAACTGATTTAAAATTTCTATTAGTCTGTTTCTTTCCTACAAAAACGAAATTAGGATAATATTCAATAAGTACGGGAACATGAGTGTAAGCAGCACGCAGCATCAAATTACCTAAAGTTTTCTTCGGTGACAGCCTCCTAAATTCAAATTCATCAGAATCATTTGAAGACGTGGAAGAGTCAGAAAATTTGGGTGGAGAAGGTAAGCTTTGAGTAGGTCCTTCCTTGAGAAGTCTATCAAAGGTCGAATCAGCATCATCAGAGAGCCCCAAGGAATAGAAAGGCTTCTTCACAGTCTCTTTCTTCTTCAATTTCGGTCTCCGTTTTTCTACCAGCAATGCTTTGGTCTCTTTAATGTTTTCGATATTTAGGGATTCGAACACATCATCATTTTCTGCATCTTCCTCAAACAAAAATTTTGGCAAGCGGCCACGTTTTTTCTTCTTAACACCATAAGTGTTCAGTACTGGAGGCATTGTGCACCTGAGGGGAAAGAATGCTGAAAGTTAGTTTTATTATTTTTAACTGCTATTCCTTACATTCAGACACCGCAAAAGCAATGCGGACTGATGGGCTTTTGAAGACCATGACATAGCTCATAATGATGCCACCCCATACCCCAACAAAAAGAGGGGAAGCTACAGGGTCAAATTTAGAGCGATGTGATATAAACTGAAGGAAATAAGCTACTTTACTCTTGAAAAAAACCATGACATACAGAATATCTAAGTTAAGGACAGGGCTAATTGGAGGACCCCCTACCCTTTCCCCTCTCCCGCGACAATGCACGAGCAAACCTGTTGAATGTACGCAAACTGAAGCGGTCAGTTGCGCTCACAAATATCTAAGCCCCGATTCCGCGCGGCTAGAATCAAGTTGCTTTCGAACAGAACCCTCCGAACCATTTCTCAAAGACATACTGCAGTCAGCGGCAAACGGGAGTGACGCCGACGCGACGCCCCAAGCCACAACGCCGCCAAACAAAACGACGCGACACGGCAGTGCGACACCGACCAACAGAATGTTGGTACAGAACGACACAAAGAGCACACGAGGGCCGTCTTATCAGCGACCGCAGCGACTAGACCAACTATTTCGTCTCGTCTCGCTTTCGGATCCCACCCCTCTGCCCCTAGTTTCCTCCATCCAGGCCTAAACTGAACCAAATCGTTCCCAAAGGAGCCGATAGCCCTGCCGCCCGCCCGTCCACTTGCAACGAGGTTTATCTCTCACGGAATTCTGATCCCGCGTTCTGATATTCGCGAACAAAATCGGTCGGATGGGTGCACGAACTGATCGAGTAAGATAAAGAAAAGTGAAGCGAAGGACAAACGTTTACTTACCGTGAATCTGTAGACGCCGAAGCTGACCTGACGCTGACGCTTGTCGCTGTGTGCTTGTGCTTGTGGTGCTGTGACGGTGTGACGGTGGTGGGTGACGCGCTGTTGCGTCCTCGCCTCCGTTCCGTTTATCTGCAGCTGCGATGAAACAAAGGGAAAATAAACTTTGGTTTTACTGGGTCCAAGTGACCTATGATTCGGTGAGAAAAGTAGGAAACTCAGACTCATAGAGCTTAGGTAGAATATGATCGGCCAAATTCAAATCTTTCCGAGTCTTTATCTTGAAATTTTTCGTAGTTTGTGTTGTTGGGTTGGCAGTACTATCCTTGCATCGATAGTGTCTTGTTCGTTTTCTGCTGCTACTACTGGAGTCAACTGATATAGTTCTTTATGCCTATTTTCTGTTCTGCTGTGCTTTGACGTCGAAAATGTCCTAAATTCGTTAAAATTTGATGACAAATCTCCTCCAACAGCGGTTATTGGACATAAATGAAGAGAAAATAGCTTAGTAGCTTCGCCATCTGAAAGGTGAGCTGAATGTAATCTCCTTCTTACGGATTCTAGAATGTGTTATTATTGCCTAGCTCATTTTTTGTGGCACATTTAGGTATGTTTTTCTTTTAAACTCCATCAGCAATTTATCGGAATGACGGAGGTGTTCACTATAAATAATGCTATCCATTTTCATCATGTTCTAACCTTTTTGTTGAGAATGCATTGCAGCCATTTCTTTAACTGTTGCTATTTTTTAAATCCCCAAACAATCATGTTTATGAATAAACAATCAATCTTTTTGTTTGAACATGAAGCTATAGAAGTTTTTATTTTATTCTGCTTTTGTTGTGTGGCTTTCATGTTTGTTTTTTTGTTTGACATTTAAAACTGCTGTATTGGCTTTTTTCTTCTTATCTGAAAATTGCACGCATATACTGCTTTTCATCTCCATGTTTAAAATTCTGATCTAGTGCTTATTGTCCTACCAAGTCTAGTTACCCTACCTTGGTTGCTAACCTTGAAAGTTCCCACTAATGTCTCGTAACTCTTTTCTGCAGGATGCAATTCATGCTTTTCTAATTTCTCTCCCAAATGGGCTTTGACACAAGATTAATCAAGATGGCATTCCCCTCCTCTCTGCAAATTGCATTCTTTTGTGATAACTGTGCTGCTGCATCTCTTTAGAGAAATGGATAACAACTATCTTGGTTCAGGTGAGGAGTCAGTTATAGATTAATTACCAGAATATTAAAAGTCTATTTAACAAGCTATGTTTAATTCTTACTGTTTATTCGACAGGCTTTGGACCTGGCCCTCAGTCAGGTCCAATAACTATTGTCCATGCAGTGCCCAGAGTCCCATCTACCCTGTCAGTTAGCGGTGTTGACGTGGGTGTGTTGTCGAATTCATCAGCCCATGCCCTGTCTACCCTTACACTTACTCCTGGACGCACTCGAGACATTGACCAAGATATGGAAGCTCTTCGAATATCCCGACAGGACAACCCATTTCTTCAGGTAATTTCAACCTCTAACTTCGGTTGAGAGAACATACATTAAACTTTACTTCAATCTCTGTTGTCTTCTTCTATCAGCAGGTACTTGCTAGCCGTGAAAGTCTTGCAGACAGCTTAGAAGAATCAGAATCGGATGATATAAACCTCATGAATCAGGTACTATGTTACGTCCTAGCTCTTGAAAGTTACAATCTAATTACTAATTACTAATAATAAATACCTTACTTTCAGGATTTTCCATCAGATTCAGATCCAGATCCTTTTACTTTGCCTGAAATTCATGAGCATATGATCAGGTCTCCCCCTCCAACATCATGGCCTCGATCACCAAATTATAAAGCTTTTCGATTTCCGGGCAGTGATGATGAGTCTAGTCAGGTAATTATTTTATCATTTTCAAAGACCTCTTACATTTTAAAATTCTTTTCCTGTTTCATTTGTGTATTTATAAAATTTCATTTTTATAGGACCATGGAAGTGCAAGAAAATCTCCAAGCAGAATGGCTTCACCCCGCCAGCCCAGAGGTGCTTTAGTATTAGAAGAGATGGCTCGGGAGTTGTTGCGGAGCCCTGCATCTCAGGGTAACTTTTCATCTTCATTTGGTTGTTAAGTCTGCAACAAATTTTGATGTTTTTTTTTTAATTTAAATATCCTTGTTGCAGAACGTACAGGAAGTGGAGGCAGTGGCTTCTCTCTTCTAAGCCCTGCCCCAATGCGCTCGCTGTCTGAGGTGCGCCGTCTGCATAGCAAAAGTGGAGATGACAACGAAAGGCTGGTATCACCTGAGGCTGATGGAAACATCTGTGTTAATTAAGTCTATTTAGATTGGAATAGCAATTAAGTACTACAAAGTCTTCAATGTTCTGTCACTTGAAGTAAGGAAAGTTTAACCCCCTTCAGACTGTAATTGTATGTTAGTGGCATAGAGCCATAGGTGTCAAGTCATCCCTTTTGGCATATGCGTTTTTGTAGAATACCAGTCTTATGTGCTCAATTTAAAAACAAGAAAAAAGAAGTTTTATCCCTGGGCTTTTGGTAATTGTAACTATAGTAATATGTGTAAGTTGAATTAACAACAGTCTTTAAAGTAGCACAATCGATAACAATTTGAGCAATTTTGAAGGTGAGATGATGATGATTATAATGATGTTCGAACCTGATAGCATGTCAAAGCCTTTACACAGAAAATTATACTGTCCAAAGAATTGTAGCTACAGGCCTCTGTCTGCATGCATAAGTTAAGCTGTATTAGTAAGTATTAGTCTTAGCAATCGGAGTGAAATAACTGTCATTTCATTGAAAGTGATTCCTAGACAATGTCTGCCTTCTGCGCCTTGGCAGACTTGGTCCAAGAAATTTCTTTCCAATGACCTCAACAAACAAATCTCTCAAACTTTGTCACTCTACATCTATTTAACCTCAGAAACTGCATGTTGAGGAATGATATCAATATCAGAGGTTTACTCCTCACTTTTCTACTTTCAGCTTTTCTTACGTTCTTGTGCATGTAAAGTTCCATTTAAAAAAATACATATTTATCATAAATTATTTCTTCAAATATTTATGGCGAGAGCTTTAACATACAGTGTTCATGTTTATAGTTTATTATTCTTGCCTGGCTTGAGTTATATTCACCAATATGGTGTGATGAAACATTCTAGTCATTTTGCACCTCTCACTTTGTGCTTGTTGCATTGACTCTTGTTTATCCGCAGTGGTTACTGCTAATTTTAATGTACAAAAATGCCAAAGTTTTTATGTAATTTTCTTTTTATGACTTTTTGATTTGATTTTGTTTATCCTGCAAAGTTTTTAATTTTGTTTTCTCTAATTTTTCCTCTGTCTCTCTTCAAAACTTTACTTGAATTATTTTTCTCTCCGGTCTTCTCTTTCTCATTTTCTGACAGCCCTAGCTCTGGAGTTAGGGGGCTGTGTTGTTCAAGTCAAGTTGAACTTGATTCCAATAAGAAAGGCTGGCCCTCTCCCATTATTAAAAGATTTATCTTGACTAACATTCCTCATCCTTGACAAATACTTAGAAAGTTGTAATTTTATTGTTAGTTTTTCTCAATTTGAGCATGGTATTACACTGGCTTCCTAAAAACATTCCTCACTCCTTTTTTACACCAGTATTTAGTTCTTATCTCAATTTCCATCACCTTTTCTTGTATACTGACTATGCAAGACCTTATGAAAATTTATTCCTGCTTTGTGGCATTTTCTACTTTATTTGATCTCTCACATTGTCTGAAAAAAAAAAAACCTGTTTATTAAGATTTTTAATGACATTTTTATTGCTCTGATTTTGTTTCTTCAGAATGGCACAAGTTTTTTTGTAATTTGAAAAGGTTTTGCTGGGACATGTTACGTGAATGAGTCATTCTGTAACACAGTTGTATTTTGTACACATTTTATTTGATGAAAAGAAGGAATGTTTCTTTTTTCTTTCTTGGTTGTTCTGTTGTTTATTTTTTAAGTTTTGGGTTTTTTGTTCCTTATTTCTTATTTTATTCCTCCCTTTCTTGGGGTTGAAAAGTCAAGTTTGAATGCTTAGTCGGAGGTTTCAAGTACTAATTCAGATGCATCAGATCTTAACAGATTGATCAATATCTATCTATCTTTAATCTAGCAATTCCATGCAAGAAATATTCAAGAACTGATGCATGTGCATTAGTTTGCAGCTTTTCTTGATGACAAAGATATTGTGGTTTGTGCATTCATACCTTGAAATCTTATTGTGCCTATCAAGTGTGACAGTAATGGAAAATATGTATCCAACGTTAATTTTTCCTCCTAGTCATCATAGTCAGTTTGGAAAGAGCAGCTGATACCAGTCTGTTGTCTTTTTGTCAAGTTTGCGTTTGTGATATTTTTGTGTTAAGTGTGTTAAGCTTTGAAACAGAAATTGAGTCTTCATCATGTTTATTGTTATTGAACTGGATTCAAAATTAATAAAATTGACTAAATATTCATGTTAGCGTTTTGTTGAATTATGGTTTTACGCTTCACAATTTAGCTTGAGATATGTGATACCTGCAACACCAAGACATTTTGTAGCTACCGTAAGCTTTGAATTATATTTAAGTGTTTTTGTTTCGTTTGTCAGTCTCCCTTTTCGATTAATGCATCTTTCCTTGTTTACTTCAACAATTGCATTTGTTCTGACAGCATCTTTATATAAGTTTCTGTAAGTCTAACTTAAGTCATTACATTTTCCATTCCACCTTCTGTTTTAGGTCTGAACAGAGAATATTGGATTTGACGTACCGGTATTGTGTGTGTGTGTATGTGTGTGGTTTACATTCCTGTTCAAGTCCTCATATAAATATACTATACTGTCCTAAAGCACTTGGGCATCTTCCTACTGAAAAGTGTATGTCCTTCTGTTTTCATATTTATTTTTTTATAGAAGGCTGAGCTCTAAGAAAATGTGTATTGTCCTATTCTATCCAC
The DNA here is from genome assembly GCF_012932325.1 of Thrips palmi. Taxonomy (NCBI): domain Eukaryota; kingdom Metazoa; phylum Arthropoda; class Insecta; order Thysanoptera; family Thripidae; genus Thrips; species Thrips palmi. The sequence goes on along the minus strand of NW_023144624.1, from coordinate 9,504,221 downwards.
TGATTCCATATGCCACATGATGAACTCTACAGGGTACGTGGATGTGGAATAGTGACCATTTGGATTTATGACACCAAAGGAAAAACTGCCATTTTCCTTTAGTTTGTGCCTTAAAGGGAAAGTGGCAGTGTGTGAATGTTATAGGGCTGGATCCCTCTGATTCCTCTGAAAAGAGAAGATTTTAAAACAAATATGCCTTTTAAGGAATGTCGTTTATGAAGTTTGCTTCAGTATTGCCGTAATATACTCATCATAACCACATTACTCATGAAGGAGCATTTTGCTGTAGTATATTACTTAAGGTAATACAACTGACCCAGAAGTTTGCCGATGTCTTCTATTCATTCTCTGTAATGGAACATTTACAGTGTCGATTTTTGCGAAAATTACATATGTTTATCCCGCTCTGGTAGTATCATATCTTGATGAAATGTTTTTAGTTTATACTGAAAATGTATGTTGAATGTATGTTGAGATTATTAGCTGCAGGAGTGAATAAAACACAGTTTTTAAACTAATGGATTCTCATTAATAAATTACCTTCCTCTCATCGTTTCAGCCAGAGGAGAGAACAGACTTTCGAATCTTGTCATGCACCCAGTCCAAATAGTGAGCCACATTGGAGTAGACTCCAGGTTTGTTTGCCATTCCACAGCCATGACCCCAGCTGGTGATTCCGTACAGAGTAAAGCGATCTGAAACCAACAGAAAAAATTGTATTTCATACCCTCCAACAAACCCATGTAACTGCATGTCATAAAAAATAAAATAGAAAACGAAAAGCAAATTATGCATATAGATGTAAAGAGTTGACCTTGGTCTGAGAGGCACACCATGGGCCCTCCCGAGTCGCCCTGGCAGGAGTCGGCGCCGCCGTCGAGGTGTCCCGCGCAGAACATGCCGGCCACGATGGCCTTCTTGCCGTACACGCTGGGCGCGCTGCACGCGTCCGTGTGCAGGATGGGCAGCCACGCCGACCGCAGCAGCCTCGAGTACCCCGCGCCGGACGTGCCCACGGAGCCCCAGCCGGAGATGGAGCAGTTGGTGCCGGGCTGCAGCGAAAAAGGCTTTGGCTTATTTCGTCGAGGGGAGCGGCAAAACAACGGCAACCACAGCGCTGGAAAGCGTCCTCACCGCGTAGTTCGTGTTGTGCTTGGGCATGCAGGCCGGCCGCACAGAGTCCGTCATGCGGAACCCGGGGCTGGCCACCCGGATGAGCGCCAGGTCGTTCTCCAAGTACACGTTCTTGTTGAAGTCCTCGTGCGAGTGGAGCGACTCGATGTCCAACTCTTGCTCCGTCCCGTCCTCGTCCTCCGAGTTGTGGTCGCCGACCCTAACGAAGTAGGCCTTCTTGGTGTAGTCCTGCATGCAGTGCGCCGCGGTGAGCACGTGCTGCGGCCCCACCAGCACAGCCCCGCACCAGTGCACCGACTTGAGTCCGGAGCGCACGCGTATGCTGGCCTGCGTTCGTTGAGCGGAATGAGTCAAGTTGCTGGTTTAATTCAAGCACTCCGTCTCCAGTCTCCACCCCGCGGCCCTTACCTGCCACGGGTAGGCTCCTCGCGGCGTTCCACGGCCCGACACCACCTTGGCGAGCTGCACCGTGGGGGTGAACTCGTCCTCCAGGGGCGGCCGAGTACCGCAGTCGCTGGGCAGGTACTTGTTGATGTCCACGTGGCGGTCGCTGGCCGCCTTCTCCTCCAGGGCGCGCGTGGCGGCCTGCTCGTCGCCGCCCAGGCACTCCACGCCCACGTCCTCGTCGTGCTTGCAGTTGGTCACGCCGAAGTCCTCGTGGCGGCACTTCTCCAGGGCGGACTCGTTGCCCGCGCACCGCACCTGCGCACAGTCCGGCAGTCCGGCCACTAGCACCAACCAGCACTCGCTGGCCTCGTAGGGGAAGGCCGAAGGGCCGAACGGGGAGTACTCACGTCGTCCATCCATATGATGCCCTGGCCCTGGCCGAAGTGCGCCTCCTTCTTGACGGCGGCCTTGCCGGGCATGCCCAGGGTGCGACACACCGTCATGGCGGCGGCCTCGTTGAAGTCGTCGTCGCACACGGTGCCCCACTCGCCGTAGACCTTGACCTCCAGGCGGCCCTCCTTGGGGTTGGCGCCGCCCACCAGGCGCATGCTCATCGGCTCCTGCAACACGCGGCTCCTGCGTCAGCTCGCGAAGCGCGGACGGGGCACTGGTAGCAACACGGGAAGTGGCTCACCGCGCAGCGCTTGGTGTGCTCGTCGCTGCCGTCTTTGCAGTCCTCCACGGAGTCGCACAGGAACTTGGCGGGCACGCACTCGCCGGACTCGCACTGCCAGTGGTTCTCCGGGCAGGCGCGGCTGGACTGGCGGCAGTGCTTGGTGGCCAGCTGCAGGATGGCGCCCCACGCGAAGCCGCCGTGGAGCTCGGGGGACGCGGTGTCCGCCGCCTTGCACTCCAGCCCCGCGGCCGTGGCGCACCGCACGCCCACCATCTCCTCGGCCGTGCAGTCGTGCACGCCCCAGCCCGCGTGCTCGCAGCGCATCAGGGAGGTCTCGTTGCCGGCGCACATGAGCTCGTCCACCAGGATGGGCAGGGGCTTGGACGGCGCGGGGAGCACGCCGCCACTCAGCACCTCGACGGCGCCGTCGCGGTAGCCCGCCTCGCGGCACACCACGTCGGCCTCGGGCAGCCCGAAGCCGTCGTCGCACACCGCCCCCCAGATGCCGTTCACTGCGAGAGAGTTCCAGGCGTCACTGTCATCGCCGACATTCCCGCGCTAAGAGAAGCTCCAGACAAAAAAAACCACTTGGTCGGCGACATCCTAGGAGCGGGCGCTTGTGGTGTTTTATCGGTTCCTTGTATGTATACGAACTGCCGAAAAGACACTTGGACGAAATCCGACACCCCCTGTGGCTTTGGTACGGGTCTAAACACCCCAAAAACAGCTGTTTTCGAGGGTTTGGGACTAGATGGGTTCTCGCAAACCGAGATCCAAAAAAGTACCCAAATGGGTCTCAGATACTCAAAAAAATGCGCTCTTTCGAATGCCGTGTCGAACGAGGCTCTACGACGTCGGGTTTGGATGCTACGGGCTCTCAAAGTTGCTCAATTTCACTATTTTTACTGAAGATTTGAGCATATCAGGGCCGTTTGAAGTAGACCATCGGCGATTTCGCTCCTCTTTGTCTTAAATGGTGCCTACCCATAGGTAAACACCCCCACAAAATTTCAGCCATGTCAGGCAATTACTAGAGGAACTGTGAACAATTTAAGTTTTGGGTCATTTTACCACTGGGCTTAGGTAGTTTTGGGTCCAGAAAAAATAATTTTTTTAGCTATCTACTTTTGATCAGCACCTCTTGAAACGCCTTTTTAACATGGTGCCTCAAAACTTTTTTTCAAGGACAAACTTGTCTTTTTCTAGCTGTAATTGGAACATAACTTGGACATACGGCTTTTGGTCTGCCTCATACGGTTTTTGGTTTGCCGCATACGGTTTTTTGTTTGCCCTATACGGCTTTTGGTCTGCCTCATACGGTTTTTGATTTGCCGCATACGGTTTTTTGTTTGCCCTATACGGCTTTTGGTCTGCCTCATACGGTTTTTGATTTGCCGCATACGGTTTTTTGTTTGCCCTATACGGCTTTTGGTCTGCCTCATACGGTTTTTGATTTGCCGCATACGGTTTTTTGTTTGCCCTATACGGCTTTTGGTCTGCCTCATACGGTTTTTGATTTGCCGCATACGGTTTTTTGTTTGCCCTATAAGGCTTTTGGTCTGCCTCATACGGTTTTTGATTTGCCGCATACGGTTTTTTGTTTGCCCTATACGGCTTTTGGTCTGCCTCATACGGTTTTTGATTTGCCGCATACGGTTTTTTGTTTGCCCTATACGGCTTTTGGTCTGCCTCATACGGTTTTTGATTTGCCGCATACGGTTTTTTGTTTGCCCTATACGGCTTTTGGTCTGCCTCATACGGTTTTTGATTTGCCGCATACGGTTTTTTGTTTGCCCTATACGGCTTTTGGTCTGCCTCATACGGTTTTTGATTTGCCGCATACGGTTTTTTGTTTGCCCTATACGGCTTTTGGTCTGCCTCATACGGTTTTTGATTTGCCGCATACGGTTTTTTGTTTGCCCTATACGGCTTTTGGTCTGCCTCATACGGTTTTTGATTTGCCGCATACGGTTTTTTGTTTGCCCTATACGGCTTTTGGTCTGCCTCATACGGTTTTTGATTTGCCGCATACGGTTTTTTGTTTGCCCTATACGGCTTTTGGTCTGCCTCATACGGTTTTTGATTTGCCGCATACGGTTTTTTGTTTGCCCTATACGGCTTTTGGTCTGCCTCATACGGTTTTTGATTTGCCGCATACGGTTTTTTGTTTGCCCTATACGGCTTTTGGTCTGCCTCATACGGTTTTTGATTTGCCGCATACGGTTTTTTGTTTGCCCTATACGGCTTTTGGTCTGCCTCATACGGTTTTTGATTTGCCGCATACGGTTTTTTGTTTGCCCTATACGGCTTTTGGTCTGCCTCATACGGTTTTTGATTTGCCGCATACGGTTTTTTGTTTGCCCTATACGGCTTTTGGTCTGCCTCATACGGTTTTTGATTTGCCGCATACGGTTTTTTGTTTGCCCTATACGGCTTTTGGTCTGCCTCATACGGTTTTTGATTTGCCGCATACGGTTTTTTGTTTGCCCTATACGGCTTTTGGTCTGCCTCATACGGTTTTTGATTTGCCGCATACGGTTTTTTGTTTGCCCTATACGGCTTTTGGTCTGCCTCATACGGTTTTTGATTTGCCGCATACGGTTTTTTGTTTGCCCTATACGGCTTTTGGTCTGCCTCATACGGTTTTTGATTTGCCGCATACGGTTTTTTGTTTGCCCTATACGGCTTTTGGTCTGCCTCATACGGTTTTTGATTTGCCGCATACGGTTTTTTGTTTGCCCTATACGGCTTTTGGTCTGCCTCATACGGTTTTTGATTTGCCGCATACGGTTTTTTGTTTGCCCTATACGGCTTTTGGTCTGCCTCATACGGTTTTTGATTTGCCGCATACGGTTTTTTGTTTGCCCTATACGGCTTTTGGTCTGCCTCATACGGTTTTTGATTTGCCGCATACGGTTTTTGTTTGCCCTATACGGCTTTTGGTCTGCCTCATACGGTTTTTGATTTGCCGCATACGGTTTTTTGTTTGCCCTATACGGCTTTTGGTCTGCCTCATACGTTTTTGATTTGCGCAAATACCGGTATGTGTTGCCAATCAAAAACGCGTATGGGCAGACCAAAACCGTATGGGCAAACAAAAACCGTATGCGGCAAATCAAAAACCGTATGAGGCAGACCAAAAGCCGTATAGGGCAAACAAAAAACCGTATGCGGCAAATCAAAAACCGTATGAGGCAGACCAAAAGCCGTATAGGGCAAACAAAAACCGTATGCGGCAAATCAAAAACCGTATGAGGCAGACCAAAAGCCGTATAGGGCAAACAAAAAACCGTATGCGGCAAATCAAAAACCGTATGAGGCAGACCAAAAGCCGTATAGGGCAAACAAAAAACCGTATGCGGCAAATCAAAAACCGTATGAGGCAGACCAAAAGCCGTATAGGGCAAACAAAAAACCGTATGCGGCAAATCAAAAACCGTATGAGGCAGACCAAAAGCCGTATAGGGCAAACAAAAAACCGTATGCGGCAAATCAAAAACCGTATGAGGCAGACCAAAAGCCGTATAGGGCAAACAAAAAACCGTATGCGGCAAATCAAAAACCGTATGAGGCAGACCAAAAGCCGTATAGGGCAAACAAAAAACCGTATGCGGCAAATCAAAAACCGTATGAGGCAGACCAAAAGCCGTATAGGGCAAACAAAAAACCGTATGCGGCAAATCAAAAACCGTATGAGGCAGCCAAAACCGTATGGGCAAACAAAAAACCGTATGCGGCAAATCAAAAACCGTATGAGGCAGACCAAAAGCCGTATAGGGCAAACAAAAAACCGTATGCGGCAAATCAAAAACCGTATGAGGCAGACCAAAAGCCGTATAGGGCAAACAAAAAACCGTATGCGGCAAATCAAAACCGTATGAGGCAGACCAAAAGCCGTATAGGGCAAACAAAAAACCGTATGCGGCAAACCAAAAACCGTATGAGGCAGACCAAAAGCCGTATGTCCAAGTTATGTTCCAATTACAGCTAGAAAAAGACAAGTTTGTCCTTGAAAAAAAGTTTTGAGGCACCATGTTAAAAAGGCGTTTCAAGAGGTGCTGATCAAAAGTAGATAGCTAAAAAAATTATTTTTTCTGGACCCAAAACTACCTAAGCCCAGTGGTAAAATGACCCAAAACTTAAATTGTTCACAGTTCCTCTAGTAATTGCCTGACATGGCTGAAATTTTGTGGGGGTGTTTACCTATGGGTAGGCACCATTTAAGACAAAGAGGAGCGAAATCGCCGATGGTCTACTTCAAACGGCCCTGATATGCTCAAATCTTCAGTAAAAATAGTGAAATTGAGCAACTTTGAGAGCCCTTAGCATCCAAACCCGACGTCGTAGAGCCTCGTTCGACACGGCATTCGAAAGAGCGCATTTTTTTGAGTATCTGAGACCCATTTGGGTACTTTTTTGGATCTCGGTTTGCGAGAACCCATCTAGTCCCAAACCCTCGAAAACAGCTGTTTTTGGGGTGTTTAGACCCGTACCAAAGCCACAGGGGGTGTCGGATTTCGTCCAAGTGTCTTTTCGGCAGTTCGTATACATACAAGGAACCGATAAAACACCACAAGCGCCCGCTCCTAGGATGTCGCCGACCAAGTGGTTTTTTTTGTCTGGAGCTTCTCTAAGCGACATCGACGTGCCTGCACCGACCTTTGACCTCGATGCGGCCCTCGCTCTTGGCCTTGCCGCCCGCCAGGCGCAGCTCGTAGCCGATCTTGGCCGGCGTGCAGCTGGTGGCGGCCGGGGCCTCGTCGGACCGGTCCCCGCAGTCGTCCCTGCCGTTGCAGCTGTCCGTGGCGTTGATGCACTTGCCGTTGGCGCACTGGAAGCGCGCTGGGCCGTCGCACGCCACGCTCAGCTTGACGCGCTCGTAGTACGTCCAGGCCGTGCGGTTCGCCGTCGCCAGGGACCCGGTCTCGCCCACGTTGGAGCCGCTCAGCAGGCACACCTTGGTGGAGCTCCTGGGGAGGGGAAGGAAAGGGCGCGTCGCCGTCAGGACGGCAGGACGGGGACGTGCGGCCAGTGCGGTGGAGCGCCCGCGGAACTCGGGGTAGGCAGACCCGCACCACGCGGCCGCACACAGTTGCCTACCCTGAGTTCCGCGGGCGCTCCGCCTGCGCCGCTGCACGACGTGACGCGTACTGCGTCCTTAGTCCTTGGCCTTACTTGTGGCTGAAGGACTTGCAGGTGAACTCCGTGGAGTCGAGGCAGCGGCGCGCGCACGTATTGGCGTCCAGGTGCAGCCAGCGCTCCACGTCGTGGCGCTCCAGCTTGGCGGCCCGCACCGCCTTGAAGTCCAGCAGGTAGTTGGAGCAGGCCTGCTCGTCCAGGCCGTTGCTACAGTCCTGCAACGCGGAGGCCCAAAGTGAGGCTCGAACTCCCTGCGCCACTGTCAAAAAGGGTAATCCCGGCGGCGGGGTGCTCGAACCGCCGACCTCAACGCCGACCCACCGGTTCACCATCGCACTGCCACACGCTGGGGATGCACTCGTTGGGGCCGCATTCGAACTGCTGGGGCCCGCAGTGTAGGGCGGCCCTGCTGATGGCTGCAACAAGGACAGGACGACTGCATCAGAGTGAGGGAGAGAGTGGCAGGCCGCTTCCAGGCGGGGCTGCGTCCACGTCGCCAACGCCCTTTATATTTATTTTGGTCGTCGACGCTGCGCCACTGCACGCCGCGTGCCTCGGCCTCGGCTGCGCCATGGCGGCCGTGGCTGCGCCGCGCCGAGCGCCCTGACCCCCGTGCCCCTGCAGTGTACGGCACCTTATCGCGGGGCCTGCCGACCGATTCCGAGGAGTCGTTCGGTCGCCGTGTCCCTCTCGCACCCCCACGGGACTACGGGACGCCCCATGAGAGCGACAGAGAGGGCGACGAAACGCTCCTCGGCATTGGCCTGCTAGCTGGCGGTGGCCATGCGGCGGCCGAGGCGAGCTCGTCGAGGCGCGAGCCAAAACGAAGCGCAGGGTGCCTGGCGCACGCCGCGAGTCAGAACACCAGCCTTGCGTGGTGTGGACTCGGACAGGTCTTTGCGTCGCCCCTTCCCTCCCCCTTTCCCCTCCCGCCTTCCCCTCTCGGCACGTCGGCCTTCCCTGCCACTGCTGCCTCTCAGACAAACACAACGGCTTATTTTCTGTTTTGAAACGCTGCTCCGCGCGCGCCTTGGCCGTGGCCTAATTATCACTGTCCACATCGGCGTCTCAAGGTCAGGCAGACTGACGTGGCCGGACGGTCTCTCTCCCCCTCCCCTCCCTCGCCCAATCAAGCTTCCGAGAAGAAACGTGCACTTATGAAATGTTGCATGTGTTGCAAAAGCTTTGCTCTGGTCATCAACATTGTGGCCGCGTGTTGGGCCTACTTCTTTCTCATTCTCGTGTAATAAGGATCAAAAACAAAATAACGAAAAACTAAAGAGAAATACGAGGTCACGTTTATTATTATTTTTTCTTCAGCTAAAATAAAAAAAGAAATACAATAGGACATGGAAAGTTGGCTGACCTTCTCTGTTTCTAATTCGAATCACAGCGTTCACACTGGGGATGTAATAAATAATAAATAATCGAAGTTAAGTAGAAATGAGAAATAAAAATATAAAATGAGTGAGATAACAACACAACAGTCTATAAAGTGCACGAGTCTCCTCTTCGCTTTGCCGCCTTCTCGGAAAATTTACACATTGAACCCTCAAGTTATCATTTTTTTTTTAAATCACGAATGTCAACAAAACAAACAGAGGTTCGCTGTGGGCTCAGGTTGCTCATGCCTTTTGCGCCCTGGCGAAAGGAAACGGATTGAGGAGGGGTGGAGGAAAACGGATGAAAAGGCCCATTCACATGAAGAAGATCTTCTCCGTGGTGACCTGAAGGCCGCTCGCTTGCTTCTCGCCCGGCTTGGGGATCTTCATGACGTGCTCGGCGGTGGGCGCGCTGGGCGCGGCGCTGGGCCTCTGGAAGGGCGGGTTGGTGGCGGCGGGGGCTGCCTGCCCTGCTTGCTCCGCGGTGCGACTTTGCCGCGATGCCACCGCGCCGCCCGCGGGCCCCGAGTGCCCGTTGAACGTGGGCGGCCACTCGCCGGAGTCATCGCGGTCCTCCCTTCCGCCGCCCCGGCCGGCGCGCTCCCTGGAGCTGGAGTCGCCGGACGCGTTCTCGGAGTTGGCTTCCTCGCTGCCGCGCCTCGCCGGCCGGTTCGGGTAGTACCCCACGTTGGAGTACGGGTCGCTGCGGCCCGGAGTGCCTTGGCTTGGCAGCGGGTAGCTCAGCGCGGGGTCGGGGTAGCGTCCGGCGGCGTCGGCGCCGCGCTCCGCGCCGGGGTAGTTGAGCGCGAGCGCGGGGAACAGCCCGAACACGTCGCGGTACGAGGGCGGGCCCTGGCCGTCGCCGCGCTGCGGGTAGGGCGCGTAGTCGGAGCCGGGCAGCAGCAGGTTGCGGTACAGCTCGACGGGGGGCCGCGCCGTCACCACGGGGGGCTTGGACTCGGCGGCGGCGGGCAAGCCGTAGCCCCTGCGGGGGTCGGGGCGCTCGCCGTAGCCCGTCCGCGGCACGATGGGCGAGCGCGAGGGCATGGTCAGCGGGTCCGGAACGAAGGGGTAGTCCTCCTCGCGGCCCGCCTCGTACTCCTCCCTGTCGCGGGGCGGCGCGGGCGTGGTGGGCGGCGACGTGAACGTCCTGGAAGTGGGGAGCGTGGGCCAGGGCCGCTCGGTGGCGCCGGTGGGGCCGGCGGGCGGCGCGTTGTCGTCGTAGGGCGGCAGCAGGTCTCGTGAGGGCGGCGCGGCCGGGGTTTCCTCCTCGCGGTGGCTGAATCCCGGTGCGTAGTTGACGGGCCAGTCATCGCTGTCTGCGCTCCAAGGCGATGTCGTCGTGGTGGGGCGCGGCGCCGCGGTGGGCGTCACAGGCCTCTTGCCCGCCCCGCTCCCTCCGCTCGGCCCGCCCCGCCCGGGCCTCGCACCGAACCAAGAGCCGGGCGTGGTGGCGCGCCCCCTCGCCGCGAACGGGTCGGGCCAGGAAGTGGTGGTCTCGAAGGGCGCGTCGTCGCCGTCCTCTCTCACGAAGGTCCTCGACGTCGGCAGCGTGGGCCACGGCCGCCCCGTCGCAGTGGCGGTGCCGATCGGCTCAGCCAGCGGGTCGTCCGTGTCCCAGCTGCTGGGCCTGGGTGGTGGTGGCGGTGTGGGAGCGGGAGGGTAGGGTTGCGGCTGGAAGGGGCGAGAGGGCGCCGCGGGCGGGCGAGGCCTGCCGTTGGGCTGGTACAGGGACGGCGTGGGGCGCACGTCGTCGACGTCGTCCCCTTCCTGGAATGTACCTGTATTCTGCCTGCACAGCGGCACGTCGCAGCGCTCCGCCTTGATGCCGGCGTTGCCGGCGTCCACGAAGCACCACGGGTCGCTGCTCGAGGCGCTGCCGCTGGCCACGCGCCGGCAGTGGTTGTGGCCGGCCAGCGTGGCGCGCCGCACCTCGTCCGACACGCGGTAGCGCAGCGCCGACACGGCGGCCGGGGCGTCCCAGGACACGCAGGGCTGCCCGATCCACGACACGTTGGCCGTGCCGTCGTACTCCGTGCCGCTCGGGCCGAGGCAACCTGCAGAACGAGGGCGCGGCGTTACAGTCAGCTCCGCACGCTTCGCGCTTCGCATTGCCTGGCATTCCCTCCCCGGTTCACTCACCCACGTCATCGGCTCTGCGTTCACACACGTAGGGGTACGACTTCTGCCTGATGGCGCAGTCCTCGGCGTGCCAGTAGAAGTACTCCGCCCCGCAGGACCGCGCGCCCTGCCAGTTGCCGTAGCCCGCACCGCCTGAGCCGCCCGCACCGCCGCCAGCGCCCGGCCACGAGCTGCAGGGGAAGTCCTTCTTGAGGAGCACGCACAGCGACCGCTCGCCCACCTTGGGGGCCTTGGCTGTAGCGGGAAGGAAAGGACAGGCCGTTGTCATCGTTTCCGTACCACCGGGAACCACAGAGCAGCGTTAGAGTGTGCCTCACCCGAATCGAACTCCTTGCTGGGCGGGCCGGGCCACCAGAGGTTGAACTGGAACGGTGCGCCCGTGCCCTCCCACACCCACACGTCCCTGCCCGGCACGGACACGCCCACGCCCGCCGTCAGCACGCTGCCCAGCGCCGGGTAGGACGCCGTCAGCCACTCGGACACGAAGTCGCTCTCCGCCTGCGGGGAAGGGAGGCAACGCGTCAGCGAGGCGCCAATCTGGGCTAAGGAAGGACGCCGCCCGTCCCGCATAGACTGACCTGGCTGTTGATGTCCATGAGGTGCCCGCCCTGCGTCTTGCAGTGCTTGATGGCCTCGTCCTGCGAGAAGGCGATGGCGTCCACCTTGCGGTCCTGCCTAGGGACCACCAGCGAGTAACAGGATCCCTGCGCAGAAGGTGAAAAAACAGCGCGTGCCTTGTCTTGTCACTGCACTACCGGCCTTGCCCATCGTCCGTCGTCCGCCCTACCTTGAAGGGCTTCTCCCCGGGGCGGCAGCGCGCCGCGTAGTTCGGGAAGCAGCGCAGGCCCGCGGCCTGGGTCTCCAGGTTGCAGCCCTCGCCGGCGTCCCCAGAGCGCATGGAGCAGGACACCAGGGAGCGCTCCTGCCCCGTGCACAGAACCTCCTCCACGTGCACGGGCAGCACGCCCATGGCGCTGCGGGGGCGGCCTTGCCACGCCAGCTCGGCGCCCCTGCGACGTCAAAGAGGGTCATAATGGTCATCATGGTCATCGCGCAAGCTCGTCATCGCCCAACGGCATGGTCGCAACGCCTACCTCTCGTAGCCCAGTGTCCTGCACACGATGCTGGCCTCCTCCACGGTCCAGTTGGCGGGCTTGTCGCACACCGACCCCCACTGGGAGCCGGGCCCCATCACCTCCACGTACCCCTCCAGGGGCGTGGGGCCGCCGCGGATGCGCACCTGCCAACAGAGGAGCGGGTAAGGTCAAATTCCCAGTGTCTCATCGGGAGCGCAGCGCGCAGCGCGCGAGATACTGTACCATCTGTCCCGACTGCGGCCGGCTGAAGTTCCTGGTGCGGTCCAGGACGTCGAGCCAGTTGCTGGAGCCGGACTCCAAATCCACGCCGTTGCCGTTCCGGATGTCCAGTTCTGGGTCCAGGTCGAAGTCAGTGTCCGGCTCGCACGTCGTGGTCGCGGGGTACGCCGGCGTGGTCGGGCCCCCGTAGTCACCCCTGCCGCCGGCCGGAGTGGGTGTGTGGTCGCGGTGCCACTGGGGGTTGTTCGGCGAGCCCGGGGGGCGGTAGCCGCCGGGGTAGCCACTCGGCCGGGGGTTGTAGTCATCGAGTGGAGGTGTGTAGCCGCCTGGCTGTGGGGTGTAGCCACCCTGAGGATATCTGCCCTGCTGGGGGTTGTAGCCTCCTTGGGGGTTGTAGCTTCCCTGCTGCGGATTGCGGCCACCTGGCTGGGGGCTGTAGCCTCCCTGCTGAGGGTTGTAGCTCCCATGTTGGTGGTTGTAGCCACCCTGTGTTGGGGTGTAGCCGCTGGGCTGTGGGGTGTAGCCCCCCTGAGGTGGTCTGAATCCTTGAGAAGGGGTGTGTCCACCCGGCATTGGAACGCCGTGATCCCTGTGCCATTGGGGGTTGTGGCCCGGTTGGTGTTGATGGTTGTGGTGGTGATGGTGGTGCTGCTGGTGGTAGGCGGGGCTGTGTCCCGGAGGTAGGTCTGGAATAAAAACGTCTTCATTTACGGCGAATCAGAGCAGATAAGGCGGCAAGTGCTGCCACCACCACCAACACCCACCTCGCGCAGGCATGGGGATGCCGTGGTCTCTGTGCCAGTCCTCGCTGTGGCCGGCTCCCTGGCCGTGGTGGGCATGGTGGCCCGTCTGATGGCCATCTTGAGGCCGCCCATTGGGTAGGGGCCCAATGACACCAGCAGAGCCGATCCCGAAGTCCTCCACTTCCGAGTCCGGGTTTGGGCTGGCGGGGCTGGTGTCTCGACTCGGATTCGACCCGCCGCCGTACTGCTGCGAGGGCTGCACTGGCTGCAGGGGCTGCAGCTCTGGGTACAGGCCCTTCCCCTTGGGGCCCGGCGGCGGAGCCACCTGTGGAGCAGGGCCACGCTGTCAAGCCCCTCGCCAAGCGGGCAACACGACCGAACGGCCGCGAGCCTTACCTGGTTCGGTCCGTATCCCTGGAAAGAGCTCGCCGCGGCGGTCTGGTCAGCGTCCTGGCCGTCCGGGCCCGGCCTGTGGAAGGTCTGCCGGGGTGGCGGTTGGTAGCCCTGGTTGCCGAACTGGTTGTAGCCGCCGTGCTGGTGGCCCTGCGTGTAGCTCTGCGTGTAGTCCTGCTGGCGGTAGCTGGATGGCCGCGCCGTCGTGGCCGCCACCGTGGCGGCTGAGGGGTCTCGCTTGCCGTTGACGCACTCGGGCACCTTGTTGGGGTGGTCGCACGCGTTGAAGCGCGGGTTGAACAGCGTGCCGGGGGCGCAGCTCTGCACGTGGGGCTTGCCCTGAGATGGAACAGAATCCCGTTAGAATCCCCTACAGCCTGCAGCAGCGGTCGGTTCGTTCCGTTCCACTGTATCACTTGGACGCACCTGCCAGCAGTTGATGAACTTGGTGCAGTCGACGGGGTGCGCCGCGAGCCCGGTGCCGCCCTCCATGAGGCACTGCACGCCGCCGGCGCCGGCGAGGCGCGCGCTGTGGAAGGTCTGCCGCCGGCCGCGGCCTGCAACGCCAAGGAGCAAGCGGCCCTGAGCGGCTGGCGCCTGCGAGGTGCGGGGTAGGCAACGCGCCGCACTTGCGAGTCCAGCGGCACAGGCTCCGCCTTTAGATTCTACCTCTCGATCTCGGTTCTCTACTCACCGGCGCGAGGGGGTGGAGTGGCGTCGGCGTGTCCGGGGGGGACGCGCCTCAGAGGCCCCGCTGCAGAGCGCACGTCGAGGAGGGGCGAGGCAGCGTTCGGGTCGTCGGGGTCCTCGAAGTCCGTCGGGTCGCCGTCGATGATGCTATCGGTGCCGCGGGCTGGCGGACCTACGCCCCGACACACAGTAGTTTAAGTACAGTGCCCCACGCCCAATGCAACTGGGCCAAGTGGTGACTCACCGGAGCGGCAGTTGGGCAGACACTTGACCTTCTGCGGGTAGTCGCACTCGCGGCGGATGGGGTGGAACAGCGTGGCCGGGGCGCACGCCTGCAGGAAGCCGCGGCCCTTCCAGCAGTTGAGGTACTTGCGGCAGTCCGGCGGGAAGGGGAACCAGCCCGTCGCGTTGTCGGGGCACTCCAGCTCCTCCACCTCCAGGAAGTTCAGCTCTGCGCGTCAGAGGAACGTGTCAAGGCGGACGACAACTATGTAAATACCGATTACATCGACGCAGACATGTCCCACCTTTCCAGGACTCCGGGCAGTGGTAGTCACTGACGTCCCGCTTGGCCTTGGTCTGGTCCAGCTTGATGCGGACGGGCGTCGGCTTGGCCGCCTTGGCCGCCCGCTTCTTCCTCCAGCCCCTCTCCGGGCAGGGGTTGTCCCGAGCGTCCCGGGCTGGGGGCGGGGTGGGCGGCACGGCGGGCGCGCCCCAGGACCTCACTGGCGGCTTCTTCTTGCCCGCGTGCACCGTGAGGACGCCGGCGCCCTCGTCGTCGTCGAAGTTGGTGGGGGTGGTGACGTCGTCCAGGTCGTCACCGGGATCGTAAATCTGCCAAGGCATAGAGCGCCGTGACTGCGACCATCCGCGACCATCCCACCCTCCGCGGAACACCCCGGTGCGCCGCCAACGACGACGCCAACTCACCGCGACGCAGCCCTGCAGCAGCAGGTGCAGCAGCAAAAGCCCGCAGAGCAGGCGGGGCGCGGCCTCGGCCAGGGCCTTGACGGCCATCTCGGAGCGTCGATGCGCTGGTGCAGTCTCGGGGGACTATTCGCTGAACGCGCTTGTCATGGCCCCCGCTGGGGCTGCGGCCTACGGCAAGCGGTTTGTCTCCGACTCGGACTGTTTGCGTTCGCACTGCTCAGTGTGGCTCTGCTTCCGCGGCTGTGTCTTGACTGGGGCCTCGCATGTCGCTGTGACTCTGACCGCCGCAAGCAGCAGCAGCCAGCAGCAGCAACCCCTTTTTTCCCATCTTTATCTCCTGCTGTGTCTCCGCGACGCGCTCGCTCGCTCGGACGGACGGGCGTTGATAAGGCCGGCCTCCCCTCCCCCAGTTCATTGAATCAATGGGCGCGGACACGACATGGACGCACGTCGCCGTTAGCCAAACCGCCCTCCCCTCCCCTCCGTCATTGGTCATGAGAACCATTTCACGACTTTCTCGAAGCGGCGTCCGCCGAGGCAGCCGAGGCTTCCGAGGAGGCCTGCATTGCATCACGCTGCGCGCGCTGCGTGCCGGTCTCCGTCTGCGCCTCCGTCGTGCACATGCTGGGCATTCTGGGCATTCCGAGGCGAGGAAGCCCCCGCCTCCCGCCAACACGAAGCGCGAAGGGACTGCCCCACGCCCCACGCATAGCGATGACCTCACGGGAATCTTGTTGTCGGCTTCCTGGCTGACGTGCCACGGGGACCACGGCCTGGTTTCAGTTTTGTTTTCCTGTTGTCAGTTTCCCTTTCAAGGAAATGCTTGGGGAATCAACAAATGACAAAGTTCAAAGTTCGATGTGGGGTGGAGTCAGCAGAGCAACTGACCCCAACTTCAGTAAGCAAATGTGTTTGCCTCCCTTCTTCAACAGGTAATAAGGTCCTTCATGTTCCTATACGATTGTTTGACTTTCACTTTGACTTGATAATAAAGCAAGCATATAACATACATTGTATTGTTTATTTGCATTCATCCGTTTTTTTTTAACAATTTCATATAAAATTAGAACAACAGTAAATGCATACAGAATTCAGTACAAAGATTGTTACACATACTCACATTTATTATAAATCCTTTATGAAATCATATGGTTTCCATAAGCGCAAAGAAATAAACTTGTAATAACATAAAAGGACAGGGGAAAAAATATTTGGGTACAAAAACTTATTTGCTCTACAAGCAATGGAATGCAAACATGAGTACACTCAAGGTTACTTCCCATCCAGTATTTCTTCCTGAGCAATAAGTTGTACAAAGAAAACAAGAAGGGTTAAGCCACATGTTTTTACAAAGGTAATTTTGGTTGGCATCAAAATTAATTCAAAGAAAGATAATGAAGAAGATACTTCTTCCTCACCTCTCACAACTCGAGACGATCACCACGTCCAATATCTTATACTGAGTTAGAAAGGAAAGCAAAAACCAAGAAAACTCGAAAGGAGTGGAAAAAAATTGAATCAAATACCGCAACATTAAGTACCAATGATTTCCTTAAGCTAAAAAACTGTTTACAATCATATCAAATATATGGCATTTACATACACAATAATTGTTTTATTATTTTATAAATACAACAGGTTGTATCAAATAAAAGATGGTAAAGCAGGGTTCACTAGCTTAACTAAATAGTGTGTCGTTTTCTTCAGTATGGAGGGCTTGAGTTAAGTCAGTGAACCCTGTGGTAAAGTGCCCTCTACAGCCTAGTAGGAACTTCAGCAGAGGCACACCAATCTACATAGCAGAGAAAAAGATGAAGAATAGGAAATAAATAATGCGGCTAAAACATATTTGTACTGATATTCAAGCCTGTTCTGGGGAAAGAATTTATACATACAAGTTAAACAAAATACAAATGCTTGCAGCAGAAATCTCAAAACTGACAGTAGGTGGACAGTACTGTTGTATTGGAACATGATTAAAAGAGAAAAAGATCTCAAATAGAACATCAGTACAAAATCCTATTAAAAATTGTTGTTACTATCAACTTTGCTGGCAGCACTGGTAGTTAATTATCTACAATACGTAAACATAATATGAACCCAGCAATTGTGTGTTGGAGCAATTATCATGTACAAAAAAGAAAAAATAATTCTGGGACAGCCAGAAACATTAGATACATACCTAACATTACATTCATACTCTCATAACAAGGTTACGTAAATTCACAAGAACACTTGTCTTAAATGCTCCGAGAATATCACAACGGTAACCTTTCTTATAATAGAAAGCAAGAATTGGAATACTGTAGTACACTTACGTGGACTAGAGCACACACTGAAGCACCTGGACTTCATTTCATAACATCAATTAAAAAATGGATCTGATCTAAGACAAGAAGTTTTCTTTCAGCTTGAAATGTTGATGATGAGCTACAGAAAGGTACCTTAGTTGCCCCTGGCTCCAAGCTTCTTCAAAACTCCAACTCCATTTTCTTGATATTCTTCATTTGTCATCCAGAAGGTGTCTGAATTTTTGGATACCTCAGCTAGCACAGCACCACCTATGAACACCATGTCTTTCCGCCTAGGTGGATCCTCAATTCGAATTTTGAATTTCTGCAAAATTAATACATGATTTAGATGCCGCTTAACTTGCAATTTCTTTGGTATTAAGCATCATTTGACTTTATTAAATACTCACGGAGAGTTTATTAGTATCATTTTTCAACACTCTTTCCAGGTAGAGCTGCTTGATTTCACGCTCTAATCGACTCGGTAAACCAGGGTACATGGTAGAACCACCAGATAGAACAATATGTTTATAAAGTTCGGACCGCATGTCAATATCAGCAGCTTGAATAGTGTTAAAAACGAGTTCAGCAATACCTGGCAAAAAAAAAAAACCAATGACGTTTAAGAGCTGTACATGCTTCCAATTGTTAAACAAGACAAGGCAATAACTTGTACTACAGTGCTTAAATTTTTTCACTAATAAACTGGGGATTACCTTGGCCTTCAACATTGATAAGGTGCGGTTGGAAGAGTGCCTCAGGAGCTTCAAATCTTTCACCACCTACTTTGATTACTCTGCCATCAGGAAGCTGAGAGAAATTGACGCAGGATAAGAAAGATGCAGAAATAAGTACTTTTGAATTGCAGTGAAAAATACAACAAAAATACATACTGTGTATGGTTCAACAAGAACTGTTGTCTCCAGGGCCAACTTCTGTTCAGTTTCAATGTCATAGCCAATATAGCAGAGTTTCTCTTTCATCATTCGAACTGTTTCAAAGTCAGCAGAATGATTGAAAGCATATCCTCGAAGTAACAAAAGCTGCAAAACAGAAGATTAAGCAAAAAAATAAATAAAAAATTGATAGTTAGCTCAGGAGTCTCCCAAATCATAAGTGTATGTAGATACAGCACACAATGTTATGTAAGATAACTATTTGATTTTCTTAAACAGACTGACTGATACCTTAATGAGATACCGTGTGATGTCTCGTCCAGCAATGTCAAGGCGTCTGGTGAGATGCGGGAGAGCAAATTCCTCAAATACTGGGCAAATATGAGTTACACCATCCCCTGAGTCTACCACCACACCTGTGATGAGACCTTGAGCATAGAGTGTGAGTACTGCTTGAACTGCTATATATGCCCCAGCAAATCCATATTTCTCAAACATAACCTGTAACATTTACACAGAATATATAAGGAATGCTCTTACAGAGATAACGGTTTTAAGACAAATGTCTTGTGGATACCTCAATCATTTTTTCCCTATTCTTTGTTGGATTCATAGGTGGTTCCGTGAGTAAAATTTTGCATTCCTTTGGATCTATGTCCATTTTTTCTGGGCCGAAAGTATAATCCCAAACATGGCACATGTCATCCCAATTTCTGTCAAAGAAAACATCAGATGAGAGAGAAGTCAAAATTAAACAGAGAGCCACTGAGCACTAAAACTTACCTGACAATGCCATTCTCCATTGGGTAGTTGACTTCAAGCATTGACCGTAATTTGCTTGCTTCATCTCCAACCATAAGATCCTGAGAACAAACAATACCTTTTTAGCTTTCAATCGACAAAGGAGGAAATTGCCTGAAAATTTTGAGACTGAAAAACAAATTTAATTTATACAAACTATCAAAAATTTAACTCTTTTCTTAGAATAAGAAAAGAATATAACATAACATAATTAGGTTCACTGGGGCATTTTTCAGGCAGGCTGATCATGCTGCTTGCAAATACATCATGCCAACTCAGGAGAGGATAGAATCTTTGAGCATAGGTGCAGATAAATGTTAAATTTTAAATGATATTCTTGGCTTAAACAATCCAGGGCCAGTAAGCAAAGACAACAAAAAACACTTTTAAATCACAGCCTACACACTACAAACCATCAAACAATCTTGCTACAGAAATTGGATTATATACATTCACCCCCACACACACTTATGAAGCCCCTCCTCCACATGCCCGTTCCTACAAAAAAGGCAACAAAGAAACCACATATTTATATCAACACCCTAAAGTTACAACTTGCATTCAAAATTATAAACTTCACAACTTTTGTGCAAAGAGCAAGGAAAAAATTCTATTTATAATAAATCTATGATGAAATGTGTACAAACTGTATAATGTTTTCACTTATAGTGCTACATGTTTACCCATACCAAATTTCCTAAAACTATATACACAGCTATCTAAAATTACATCGAAGGCCAGTATATTATAAGAGACCATGCGTACTTACAGGCATACTGGCCAAGTCCTAAGAATCGGACATGTTCGTAGGGAACAGAAACAGAATGGAATTAGAAGAATGGTTATGAATCAAAGACAGAGTCCTAACTTCAACTCCAACGTAGTCCCTAGAATTGTTAGTACGGTTAAAAAAGGAAAACCATAAATATGGCAGAAACAGCATGTGAAGGTTTACCTATCCACTCCACAATATTAGTAAGCACAGTTATTTGAAACAAAATTTAGTAAAAATTTACTCAAGTACGGGTTAATGAAATGCATGGAGCATTTTACACACGTATCAAGGCACAAGACTTGTTTTAAAAGGGATTCAGGATTCAAGGTTAGTACAAAAAAATGTAATGTCATGATTTAGGTGACACTGATTATGGTTTGAATCTCTTCAGCCTCACACAGTGCGTAAGGTGGACCAAACAACACTCTGATCAAAGCAAACAGAGATGAACAAACATCAAACAGAGATAAACAAAAATCAAACAGAGATAAACATTCACAGGAGAGCTTACGAATAGGCGAAATTCTTACTCTGACACAGTATTCCTGGAAATGAGAAATTACCGACATATATAGAATCCTGTCCCTAATAGTGAGAAACATTATATACTTAGGGAAAACCTTGTTCAACAACTTGGGCCACCAAATATTTTTTGAGCTGAATCTGTCAAAGTATGAGCAAGATTTCTACATAGTTTTGGAAGACTGGTTTGGTATCATAATAATTATGTAAAACAATGTTGACAACAACAGTGGATAATATGGACAATACATCACATAGCAAATACGAACACATAATTGAGCAACTAACCACATTGTTGTAATAATAGATACAAAATATACAACATAAAAAAATGTTAAGTGATGGAACTGTACCTTCACTTCGATGTCTCCAATTTTGTTGACTGCTCGGATGATAGGCCGTCCCACCATGGAAGGAAATATATGGGCCGGGAAATTTGATCCAGCATAGCCACATTTGACAAACTAAAAGAACAGAGTAGAAATATCACATTAACAAGAAATAAACACAAGAACACCACTTATGAAAACTACTGTGTAACAGGGAAAATTACTGTTTACATGGTGTAGTGGGAGACGAAAAATTTACAACCAACATACCGCTGCTACAGAAGTGATATCAAATTATTGACAAGAAAAACAGGAGGAGGATACCTCAGGTATCTCCATTCACATTAAAATAAATGAAGTAACTCTATGACAACAACACAGATTTAGGTTAAGGAGAACAAATTTACAATTTTGCATGAAATGATTCGGAAATGAACATCAACCACATAAAATTTCTTATGGGGCAAAAATAAAAATGTTATATGTGGGCTAAATACAGAAGTGTTGTCTAAAATAGGAAACTGTTTGACAGACAGGCCTAAGTGGGTGAGGCTAGGTCAGCCGATGCAGTCATCGGTCTTCCGATCTTACGACAAATCTACACTTGCTTCGCATCAACTTACCCCTGTTCCATTGTCGCAAACAATAACCTTCTTCCCGTTTTTGTCCATTGTTAAAATTTAACGAGTCAATCCAGATATTTTGATGACTATCTAACCCCCCAGCGAACACTCCCTATGCATCATTCGCATTCGCCGCATACGTCACTGAACAGTGAAGAGTGGAGTGGGAAGAGACCGAAGAGTTGGAGCACTGCCAACTCCGGCATGTTTTGGATTCGGACGGCCCTTTTGACTTGAGCACCATAATTTCATTACATCGGATTTCTGAAGATAAAAACGACAGTGGTGTATGGCTAACTTAAGTATATGCGGCTTGTAACATCTGCGTTTCGATGGTAATACTAATTTTAGTATTGCGTTGTTGGTGACCCGACGGGGGAAAACTGGCGCTACATTTTAAACTATAAAGATGGAAAACAAATTCTTTGCTTGCGCTGCCCTTCGCTTGACAAAACAACTGCGTGTAATTTTACACGAACCTTAAATGGCTCAAACACCCTCCGTTTCGAAGAAATTTGTTATGCCTTGTCCATCGATTGCCATCGCCACCCAATGGCTCGGCACTGTGTGAATACTCCATGGCGTCGGGAGGCGCGGGGTAGCGTCGCGTCGCGCCATGGAGTATCTTCAACCCGCGGGACAGCCAGGCCTGCAGCCTCCGGCACCGTCGGGGCGGGGACGCTGGGGGTGAAGTTGAGTCCCACAGAACGCCGGGCCTGGCTTGGCCGGCAAGCAGGCCGTCCTCCCTCATGTTGCGGGTTGATCCGTTCGGCGCGGCGCGGTGTCCCTCGGTCACGGTATGCGGTATCCCACGGCGTCTCCAGAATGACGGGCAAATCCGAGTCAGGCAGGCCGGCGGGCCGGCAGGTGTCCGAGGGGACCGCGGAGTCCCAGTCTCGCCAGTCTCGCCGGAAGGAGCGGCGCTATCGCCTTATCTGCTTCCGCCCGACAGACCAAGTGCCTCGCAGGCCTGCAGAGCGACAAGAGCGATCACGAACAGCGCCTTCGCCTCTCTGTCGCACTCGTGAGGCATTCCGCATCGGCGCGAGAGAGACGGGACGAAACGCCGTGCGGAATCAGCCTGCACTGCAGAGCAGCTGCCACGCCGGGCGGCGGGCGGCGCCTGGCGACCGCGAGTAGGCAGCCCGCCGCGCGGCCGCGCCGTGCGCGAAGCCCGCCGCCCGAGGCCGGGCGCGCCGCGGCCAAGACGCCACCGAGGCGGCCGAGGCGGCGGCCGAGACGAGCACCAGGACAAAGAGGCTTGACCGCAGAGCGCCGCAAAGGCCCTCTCCGCTCTTATCTCGGCGTGGCGCAATTAATCCAATAATCCGGGCCGTCCGGCGCGGCCTCCGCGAGGGACGCCGATAAGCCGAGGCCCGGCCAAGACGGGGAGGAGAATCATGTGGAGGATGTGCGGCGGGGAGAAGCGGACCGGAGGCCGAAGGGGACCGCCAAGGAGCGGCTGGCGTCTTATCACCGCCCAAGTTGCGCCTTGAGAGGAGGGCTGGGCGGAGTTTCCACCTGCAGACCGCGCCAGCCGCGCCAGCCCAGCCTGCCGCGTCGGCGGCGGAGATTCAAGGAAGCGATCGGAAGCGAAGCGCGTCGTCTTCGCATATCAAAGGGACTAATTAATTTAACTTGGACGGCGGCCATCGCGTCGGCGGGCCGGTGGCTGTGCCGAGGACAACCGAGGCTTTCTCTCGCTCCCTCCGCGGAGGGACGCTTCTTGCCCACCTTCAGGGAGCACAATGCCGTCGGGACGGTGGAAATCGGTGCAGCAGCAGCGTCACTGCGCTGTGGTCCCGAGGTCCTGTGGTCGCGCACGGCGGGTGCTGGTGGTTCTCACGATGTGTAACTTGTGGCGAGGCCTCTCGAGCTGCTCAAGTGCCCCATCGCCGTGCCCGGACTGCTCGGTGCACGGCGCTGCCGTGGCACTGCCGTCGGCAGCTTTTACCGTGCCATTTACAGCGATTGTTCGCTCCGCCGCCTTCCCTGCTTTGCTGGCCGTGCTTCCTTGTGCTCGAGGGCCTCCACGGCCTCCACGGCGGGCATGCCCTGCAGGGGGAGTGAGACGCCGCGATGCCGCAGGTGAGAGGAGGGGCGAGTGCGGCCAGATTGGCTGGTCGTGGCCGAGGTCGTGGCCAAGTGCGTCCCCGCGGACGCGGCCATCCCGGCGCTGGGAACGCGGCCAAGGCACCGGGACTGGTCCCGGATCCCGGTCAGCTCGGATGGGCTGGCCGTTGACGCTGGTTTCGATCGGATACCCGACAATGAAGTCGCTTCGGGTCGCGGCCTGCGCGAGCCTTGCGTACGAGGCTGGACGTTGGCTGCACACCGAGTTGCACCGAGTGGCCTGTTTCCGGCTAGCCGTTACACGGGCTGGTCCCTGTTTCGCTGCTTCCCCGGTTCGCGCCCCGCCGCGTGCAGCCCTCCACAGCCTGCAGGCCGCGGCCGTGGCCTCGGCCGTGGCGAGCCGCCCCTAATAGTCGCCAAATGGAGCGTGAAGTGCGAGGCTTGTTGTTGCCTTATCGGATATCACAGTGCCACCCTCAGCGGGGGGCGGGGCGGGGCGGGGGGCGTGAGTGTCTACCCCGCGGCGGTCGCGAAATCAATTTACAAGTCGCGGGTAGCTACACATCCCACCCCACTCGGAGGCCGCGAGCAAAAGATGCACCGAAATGTATACTTTTGGTGGTCGGAAGCGCTGTCCAGAACCAGCCCACCCCGCCGCCCGATGGTCCGTGACGCCGAGGTCACTGCGTGTTGGCACGCGTGTCCAGCCTGTCCAGTGTAGGCACACACCCAGTGTAGCCACTTCGGGACGGCGCCCATTCCGGCAGACGACCCCGCAATCTCGCCGCACCCCTGTGCAGTGTTTACCGAACGCCGATTTGGTGCTCCGCCGTGCTCCGCGAACAATGTGGACATAATGACGCTAAAGCGCGCTAAAGACGGAGAGACGAGGAGCAGAAGGAGAGCGGAGTGAGAGGCTGCGAGAACAAAAGCGGAGGGCGAGCTGAATGTGTTTGACCAAGGCAAATGAAGAGCGGGGGGCGAGGGTAGTGTGTGTGTGTGTGTGTGTGTGTGTGTGTGTGTGTGTGTGTGTGTGTGGTGTGTGTGTGTGTGTGTGTGTGTGTGCGCGCGCGCGTGTGTGTGCGTGCGTGCTAAACGGGTGCGCGCCGCTCACCACAAAAGGCCATACCTGGGACAAAGCGCGGCTGCTCCCCTTGTGTTACCTGGGCGAAGTCTGGGCGCCCGACGGCCCGACGCGGCCCGAAGGGGAAGACGATGAAAAGCGCAACGCTGCCCCGCCGCCCTTCCCTCTGCCCGCTTTGCTCCAATTAAAAAGAAGGAGGAGAAACAGAGTGAGCGTCAACGAGCAAAGAGAGCGCGTAGCCACTGCGCCTCGCTGATAACAAGTCCCGATGACAAAGGCAGGTGCAATCGAACAAGTGCACGACCTCGTACACTGTACAGTGCTCCGCCACGCCGTGCCGCTGTGCCGTGCCGCCGTGCCGCCGTGCCGCCCATACGGGCTAACGGTTCGCGCTAGAAATGCAATGCACGCCACTGGGGGGCGCGGCGGTGGGCCGGGGTAGCCCCTCTGGCTCACGAGCCCGTGGGTGCTGGGCACACTGGGTGAGCCCGGGCGAGGTGAGGGCCTGGGTGAGGGCGTCCAACAAGTTGCAGCAGCAGTGGAGCAAGCCGATGGATAAGCACGCGGCCTAGAATTGCGCCCAGTTTCCCCCGGACCGGTCCTCGGCCCTTTAACCACTTCCCATCCAATTTTTTTTTTCCGGGTTGGCGTCGGGTTTTGCCGCGTGAGTGCTCCACCACTCATGAGTGATTGGTGCCGGCGCTGCCGGGAGACGCCACGGTACATAGAGTCTCAAAAGTTATAATGTGTTGTATTGGTTCATAAAATTTCCATAACGTCTCTCTCTTGCACCCGTTCGTCCCGTGACATCGTTTAGCCCGCGGGATGTCATTCCAGCCGGCCTTAATGATGGGCGTGCGAAAGACAAGTTTATCTCCAGCATTTAATATAAAAAAAGTGGAAATACAAAAAAAAAAATTCAGTGACGTATGGTCTACGCTATCGGTGCTGCTCGGAGTCCATTTATCTAAGGGTTGGCTTCCTACCCCTTTCCAGCCAGAGGAACTTCCAAATGATGCGGTCCCGATCGCTGCGAGGTGCAGTAGCGCTGCGAACGATTCACTGCACTTTCAGGCAGATTTAAAAATAAAAACCAACGCGCCCAACGCGGCACACTGAAAATTTTGCGTTGGGCTATGTAAATAGCAAAAAGGAGGGAGAGATGAAAAAAATAAATAGAAACTGGAAATAGAAAGGTGGCCGTGGAGTACTCTATACGTCCGTGCAAGCTCCGCACACTTTGACCGCAGCGGGGGGTGGGGTGGGGTACGGCCGGGGAAGTCAGGCACACACACACATCGTTTTTATGCTTGGTGGCAACATAAAAAACGACAAAGTGTTAGGAGACAGCGACGACCATTAAGAATAAAAAAATATGCGGAGAGTGAGTGGGGACAGTGCCGAACTACTAGTCGAAGCTGTGCGACACGATCAAAAAAACGAGATAAGGGAAAACACCGAGCCCGCCCCTAAACTCCGTCATCTGCGGCACCGCGGCACCGCGCTCACCTCGTTGCAGTGTGTGTGTGTGTGTGTGTGTGTGTGTGTGTGTGTGTGTGTGTGTGTGTGTGTGTGTGTTGTGTGTGTGTGTGTGTGTCTGTGTGTGTCTGTGTCTGGCTGTGTGCGCCTTTAATTGGCAAACAGGGGAAACAAGCCAGGCAGAAAACTGGAAACGGGCTGCCAGTGTCGGAATCAAGTATCGACGCCGAATCGATAGATCGGGCGGGAACTCGATGCCGTCCGCGTGCAGCTGGATGGCCGCGTCCCCTCGAGATGAAATTTCACAGTGAACTAATTTACAGTTTTAGCAAGCTGCCCTTGACAGTCGAGTCCCGTAAAATTTATGTTTTCTTACTATTATTTTGACTGTGTCGCCTGCAGTGATATAGGGGTCGCGTGCCGGAACAGACGCTGCTTTCCATTCCCACCCATCCCCTTTAATTGGCTGATAAATGGATTGCTGTTTAGCGATATTATTCCTTCATTAATATTCATTCATTTGCTCGGATATTGTCACAGCCTTAACCTCTCCGCGCGTGCCGAGCCTGGCCGAGCCTGGCCGAGGGCTTTTAATTGGTCATTGTTTGGTCCCTAGTTTTGGCACCAGGCCCTCGGAATGCGACTTGGCTGCCCTGCTGCTCCCCGGGTGCCGCCGGGGTTTGTTATTTTGACACCCGAACGGCCGGCCGGACAATGAATGGAAGAATGCATCGAATGAAATTGAAATGAACCCGTTCCCGGAAGACGGCGCGTGTCGCGGTGTGCCGCCAGCTCCAGGTCGCTCCAGGTCGCCGGCTACCTGACGGCCTCGAGGCCTTCGAGGGGGGTGTCCTTGACTGCCCCCGCGGCGGGGGTGACGGGCGAC
Source organism: Thrips palmi (assembly GCF_012932325.1). NCBI lineage: Eukaryota > Metazoa > Arthropoda > Insecta > Thysanoptera > Thripidae > Thrips > Thrips palmi. The sequence continues at coordinate 9,477,530 of NW_023144624.1, read as the reverse complement.
AGTGTCTTCGGCGTCCCCTGCTCCAGGAGTCCAGGCGTCCTGTAGGGAGACCATTGCAGGGAGTCCAACGCGCCCCGCGCAGAGCTTCTGCGGCAGAAAGTGGAGTGCTTGTCATAAGACTCCAGGCGCAAACGTTTCAACGAAGCTGAGCCCCTGCCCTGTCGTCTACCTCATCGAGACCATTTTTCCCGGTGTACTCCCTTTATGGATCGTTAATTGTCCGCCGGCCACGCCCCACCAGGTGTCGGGTGTCCCGAGGACGGCGTCGTGGGGACGAAGACACCGTGCTGCAGTGTGCCGGGCGGCAGGGCGTTACCCCCGCTCGATTAGGGCGCTGCGTGTCAGGTGATTCCAGAGGTCTTTATCTGAAGCGCGCCTTTAGAAAACGCGGCCCGGCTCGGCCAACGCACGCGGGAGCACCCCGGCGGCGGGGCTGTGCCGGGCTGTGCCGGGCGGTGCTGCGGGGGGTCCAGCGTGCCATGGTCCCGGCCCCGGGGCGACGACGAGGCGTGAAGGAGGCCGTGAAGGGGGCCGTGAAAGAGGCCGCGCCGACGCCTTATCTCCGGAATCAAAACAGTTGCTGCCGCCACCCTTTTCACCGTGTTATTATGGAGTGCCTGTCTCCTCGCCCCGTCTTGGATTCGCCGTGGAAATTGTATTGGGCAAGTCTCGCTCTGTGGGTCGACGAGTTGTAGTAGTCTCACGTGTATACAGCCTGGGGGCGAAAGCCTGACGCGTAACAGGCGAGCGGGTTGCCTACGCCCGACTCTGCGGGCGCACTGGAATGGAGCGGCCCGCGAAGTCTGCCTGGGCCCACCTGGACAACGGCTGGCAAACCAAATCCCCTCCCCTTCCCCTCCCGCGGACGGTTGGCGCTTCCCCGAGCAGGCCGAGCAGGCCGAGCAGGCCGTTTGCGGGGACCGCGTGGACCGCACTGCGCCGCGCTGGCAGCATGCAAACAACAACACGCGTTCCACTTTCGCTCTCCGAATGGCATCATATCGCGAACGCGGGACGCAGACATCGATAACCGCAGGCAGGACGAGGCGACGCCAGAGAGACAGCCCCGTGATTGCCGTGCGGTCGCTGCGCGCTCTGTCTCTCTCTCTCTCTGTCGCTCCCGCCGGCCGGGCGACGCCGTGCGTGCGAGAGAGAGAGAGAGAGGGGACGAGGGGGTCCGGAGGAGTGTCACAGCCCGTGATTGACGACCGGGGGGGTTGTAACGTTGTTGTTGTTGAGGACGCTCCCACCCGGCGGAGCTTATTATGCAAAGGTTTCCCACCTAACTTTATTTCACTCGGACGGAGCTTCATCGAGACCTCATCGGTTTTGGAGACAAAAATACGCCACCGGAATTCAAACTTCTCAGGTGTTCAGTCTCTGAAACGCGGCTAGCGTTCCCGAAAGTAATGCCTTGGGTGACAGATTTCAATTGAATGTCCTGACTGTTTGACCCCAGGCATGACGGTCGCTTCACTCCACCCGTTTAAGAGACACACTCTTTTTCCTCGTTGCGTTGGCACCGGTTGGCACTGGTTGGCACTCCCTGACGGCGCGCGCCACCTCAACGAGCTCCTCTACCCCGACGCAGCGACGCGTCCCTCGCGTAATGAAGTGTTCACGGGGGCACGTCCACTTTTTCCGCCCCCGCGCCGCCGAGGTAGCCAAGCCGGGCAGGCAGGCCGCTGCATATAATGAACCAAGTTCGGGCCGGCCGGCATGCGCCGCGGCATGTGCCCGAGATGCTCGATGCTGCGATAAGCCGGGAGTGCTTCGAGTGTTTGCCTCACAATTATATGGAAATCGAGTTTTCGGGCGATGAAAGAATGGCAGGCTGGATGGGCCACCGGTAGCCACCGGCCGGCAGCGTTTGTGTCGTCCTCGTCGTCGTCCTCGCGGGGGTGGCGGCCGCCAGGTGCTCGCGTGCGCCGCGCGCCGTGGGGGACGTAAGTCACGGCGTGCTGTCGCGCCGCGTCGCACCGCGCCGCACACTGCAGCGGGGAGTGCCGGCGGTGTCCTCGCTGCCCTTCACCTGTCTGGGCAGGGACCCAGGCACCGCTACCACCTCTCGCACCCCCGCGGCGTGGCGGGGCGTGGCGGGGCGTGGCGGGGCGCGGCGGGGCGTGCGCTGGACAAAGTGGCCACTTGAAGAGATGCTGATAGGCAACAGATGGACGCCAGCCCCGCGGCCACCCCTCGCCGGCGTCGCGGTCCGCTGCCCCCGCCCCCGCCCCCACCCCCACCCCCAGCCCCGCGCCACACGCCGCCCGCGCCACCGCGTGCCGACGGAACGCTGCCCGGAGAGATTTGGTACGCTGCGCACGCAGCGCCGGCCGCGTCGATCCCCGTCGACCCCCGTCGATACCTAGCCGATATATTTTCGGTCGGTTCGGCGCACTCCACGCGGGGCGCGGGCTCGGCGTTCGAATACCGACCGAAATCGATTACTAACTGATTGCAACTTTGATGTCTGCCCCAACTTTGCGGTCCGTCCGTCCGCCTGCCGAGTCTGATCGCATCCGATCGGAAAACACGGTCTCGGCAAACAGACATCCCTTTGACGCTGGCCACGGCTGCAGCCTGCTGCGTTCCCACCGCGCCACGCAACGACCTCCCCCCCCCCTCCCCTTTCCCTCCTTCATTCACACCCCTCCGCAACCCTTCATGCTCCGCTTTGCTGTAACAACAATGAGTCTATTACCAGCAGTCTGAGAGTCCGTCACGGTCCAGCCGCTGAAACTGAGCCCTGGGCGGGGCCGAAGGGTTTTACGGAAAGGGCCGGAGGGAATGGTCGCAGGGAAGGGTCGTAGGGAAGGGCCAGGGAAGGGTCGCACGGTAGGGCCGTAGGTAAGGGTCGTATGGAAGGGCCGTAGGTAAGTGTCGTACGGAGGGGCCGTAGGTAAGGGTCGTATGGAAGGGCCGTAGGTAAGGGTCGTACGGAAGGGCCATGGGTAAGGGTCGTATGGAAGGGTCGTAGGGTAGGGCCGTAGGGAAGGGCCGGGAGGCGGCCCCGCCCGGATCGCAGCCACGTTGGGGGTCCGTGGCAGGGAGGGCTGCCAGCAAAGACAAAGGCGCTGCCGGGCCCTGCACCTGCACGACGTCGTCCCACTACACCACCTCCCCGTCGTGGAGACGGCGCCGTCCGCCCCACTGGCCCGACTCGCACCACGCGCTGCGCACTGCACCGAAGCCACGTCCAGCCGGTACGGCACCCAGCGCCGCGTGTGTCAGCATCTGCCGCTGACGTCACCAAAGCGTGCGGACCACAAATTATAATGAACCCTCAACGCCCCGCCCCTCCGCCGCGCCCTCCCCACCTCCCCCAATCCAGCCCCGCCGCCCACGCACCGCTAGGCACGCGAAATTAAAAGGAACATCACCATCTGTGATCGCCAGCGCGGTACGGCGCGGCACGGTACGGCACGCCGCGGTGCAGGTAGCGGGGGAGGCTCGGTGTCACAACGTCACAAACGCGATCGGTTTCGGTGTCGGTTTCGGCTCACGAGTCGATCCGTCCAATTGATTGCCCCTGCGGGCATCCAGCCATCCAGCCCAGCCATCCAGCCGGCGCGGCGGCTCTCTCTCTCTCTCTCTCTCTCTCTCTCTCTCTCTCTCTCTCTCTCTCTCTCTCTCTCTCGCACTCATTGGGCGCTCCGAAGCGGTGCGAGAGAGATAGACCGACGGCCGCACTGTACGGAATGAGTCTACTGGTGGGCGTTGTCCGGTTGTCGGCGTCCCCGTCAGTCCAGTTGAGTGCGCCGGCACTGGCACTGGCATGCCGCCTGGCAGGTAGGCAGCCCGGACGCAGCGCTGCCTCCCGGGACGGCCCAGGCCGAGTTGGCAGGCGGCGAGGCGAGCTTCGCGCAGTTCGCGTTTCGTGGCCACCCTGTGGGCAAGCCGTGCAAGCCCTGAAAGCCATGCAAGCCGCGAGGCTGAAGCGCCAAGCCGAGCTGCGTCCGGCTGCGTCCGACTGCGACGGCCTGCCCGCGCTGCCAGCACTGCCACACTGCCAGCCCCCGACCGCAGCGACCGCACCCACCGCACCGTCCTGCAGACCGCCTTGGGACACTCGTGAACCCCGTGAATTATGGAGCTATTGACTGGCCTTTGGTTTGATTGTCTCAACGCTCGGCACGGCCAGCACCGGGACGCTCTCGCCACACACGCACGCACTAAAACGCGTCGCAGTCTCTCCTCCGGCCGCAAAGGGGAAAGGGCCAAAAAGGAGCGAGGCTCAACTTTGGTGGCATTTCGGGCTGCGCGTACTCCCGCCTCTCCTCCTTCTTCCCCTTCTCCTTCTTCTTCTCCATGCCCGGCTAGAATAATGCGATGAAGGGCCTACAGCGTCGGGAGAAAAAGGGACAGTGAGGGGAGGGCGAGGGGAAGGGGGCGAAACAGTTCATGTCCACAGTGTGAAGGGGAACAAGGAGAGAGAGCGAGTTTAATTGTCGGGGAGGGCTGCCGCCTTTTATCTTTGTTCCTCTCATGCGGATGATATTCGAGCCTGGCGGGGCGGGGCGGGGCGGGGCGGGGCGGCGTCGCGACGCTGTGGGGACGCGCTGGCGGAGGCGGGGTGGGGGACGGGGACCGCGGCGCGCGGGGGCGTTTGCAAATGACAGACGAAAACTCTTTCCCGCCGCGCCGCGCCGCGCCAGGCTGCGCGTGGCACCGCACCTCAACACACAAAAGCGTCGCGGTGCGATGGCTATCTCGCCGGCCACTTCCCTTCATGATTAGCAACAAAAATTAAATGTTTGAAGTAAAGTTGGGGCGCGGGACTGCGGCCGGCCGGGCGGTGGCGCGCGGTGGCGGTTCAGGACAGCTGACTCGAAGGCCTTATCGCACTGCAGCATCTAAACAACCAATAGCGCGTCCCAAAGTGAGTTACTCACACACACACACACACACACACACGCACACACACACACGCGCACACACACGCACACACGGTGCGATGTTGTCTGAAGAGGTTCATTGGCCGCTCCGGGAATTTTAAGCACGGTTTAAACTTAGCGTGAAGTATAACACATGGATACAGTGGTTCATATTTAATGCAGGACCTTACGATGATAGTGTGATGGCGAAAGGCAAAAGTCGCTGATGCTTTTAGTGGCGATCCCTTGCAGGGCCCAGTGACACTGCTTGATATGCCCCGCATACTGCGTGCCCCCCCCCCTCCCCCTCCCCCCGGCCACGCCCGCCTGCTGTCCCCACACCTGCGGCTGCGCGGTACAAATCTACAGCGTATCGCGCACGTGGCTCGTTCCAGACAACCGCCGACCTGGAAAAAAAGAAAGAAACTGGAAAAAAGGAAGAAACTAGAGAAAAATTATTTGATGGTGCACAGGAAAATTTAAACCGGTGGATTAGCCCAGAGCCCTATTCTCTTCTTGAACACGCACGACTTGACATGAGTGTAAATATTCCGGACGTTTGCGGATATCAGTTTCCAGACTTGGGTTTTCACTTCCAACCCGAAGGTGAAAATTGAGATCATCTAGACGTCCGGAATAGTTGGGCCTGTGGAGCGGCGGCAGGGCTCTACTTGGCGTTTGGCTAGGGCGCGCAGGGCGACCGCGACTGGAGGCGACAACTTAACGGTTCGCCGCCCGTATGACGCGACGCGACGCGCGCCATGCAAAAGAAGTAAGTACTACAATTGGAGCTTTTTGTGGGCCAAAAGTGTGCATGCGTTCGGGAGGTGTCGGCTTCGGCTCGGCTCGGCTCGGCTCTGCTCGGCTCGGCTCTGCTCGGCTCGGCTCGGCTCGGCTCGGCTCCGCACTTGCATGCGGGCGGAGGCGGCAGTTGAGGTTTAGGGGATGATGCCGCCGATGGCCGCCGATGGCTGCCGATGGCTCGCCGATCATCTGATGGATCCAATGCCAGTGATTGCAACGAGTTGTTGCATCTCGTTGCATCGCGCCGCCACCGTGGGAGCCGCGGGACATGCTGGTGCTCTTCTTGTGCTTCCCACCCACCGCGAAGCAGCAGCAGCGCCAACGATCCGTGCCCCTGCAGCCTTGCGTGCGTGTGCGTGTGTGCGTGTGACTTTCTTGTGAGTCACCCGCGTTCAAGTCTCCTCCGCCCTGACAGGCCGCCGCACAGTGGGCCAGAAGCCGGTGGAGGCGGCCAAAACTCTAGACGCGTTTTGAGCTCTAGAGTCGCTAAATGGTACTCGAACCGAACGTGTGACCCCACCAATGGATCGTTCCGAGAGCAATCCATTGGTGGGGTCACACGTTCGGTCCGAGTCCCATTTAGCGACTCTGGAGCTCAAAATGCTTCTAGAGTTTTAGCCGCCTCCACCGGCTTCTGGCCCACTGTGCGCCGCCCCACCCATCAAGACGTCGACCTGACCCGACCGCTGGACTCCTCGAATGAAACGGAGCCTCCCTTCGTAACGAGGTCCGAGACGGGCGCCCCCATTCCATTCCCCTGATCCGCCTCCCGCCTCGGCTTCCCCGGGCGAGGCCTCGCGTTCTCATGGAGGGTGCCAGTGCGATACTCGATGACGTGCATTGATTCCGACTTCGATTCCGACTTCGATTTCGGCTTTCGGCACAGTGCTCCACTTCCGGCGGACAAAGGCGGCAGTCTTGCGGGGAGCCGATAAGTATCGGCCAAGGTGGAGACACTATCGGCATGGGACTCGACCTCGCCCTCCTCGCCCCGCCTAGCCCTGCCTCGCCCCCGTCCCGACGCGATGGCTCCGATCGGGGACCGGGACGGAGGTTCGATCCCCGCTGGGCGCGCGAAACTCCCAGCCAGGGGCGAACGCATCCAAGGCAGTGCAGGATTTCCCTGCAGCCGAATGGGGGGGAAACAATGCGAGCGCAAAACACACGGCGATTCGTTCAGCTGCGCCGATGCCACCGCTGCCGATCCGAATTCGATTGACCGAAACTGGTGCAACAAATGACACGTCGCGGACGTTGCGCTATTGACGGGCAACTCATCCATCCTCACGACCCCGCCACCTCGCGGTGACTGGTGTCGGGACGGGTCATCTGTCCACGCGCTCCCCCACCAGGGCCAGGGCCACCAGGACCGCGCGGAAAGGTGCGTTTGCAAACACACTCTATCTCTATCCACTGTGAAACAAAAGACGGAAAGAAAAGAGGACCAGTGCTGCTGACATCCGCGAAAGGAAAAAACATAAAAAAGAACGGCGCGAAGATGTAAAGTTGCGGAGGATCACGCAGCAAGGGCTGTGCGTGCGCGGTGCGGAGGCAGCTGGTGGCACTGAGGGGACTTGATCAAGGCGACGGGGAGGCCGGCGGGTCGGACCCGCGGGGGTGCCTTGCAGTGCAGTGCCTTGCAGTGCAGTGCCTTGCAGTGCAGTGGCAGCGGCATGATGGATCGGTAAAGCAGGGCGGAACGGGGTCGCCAATCGGATGCCAAATTCTCACGGGCTTGGCCGGGCTTCGCCGGGCCTCGCGACTCGAGCGACCGGACAGTCCGCGGCGCGCCTCGTGAGTGCTTTTCGCGTCAGTCAAGTGCCAGCGGGTGCAGGTAAGTCCATTCCATTCATTGCGTCACCGCGAAGACTGCGAAGACACACAAAAACACGCACGTATCTACCTGGCCTGCCTTTGTGCGCGCGGCCACGCGGCCACGCGGCACGCGCAGACTCCCATTAATACGTCGGACCTCCACGCGCGCAAACCTCTATACTTTTTTTTCCTCTCCCTCTTTTTTTGGGGGGGAGAGGAGAAAATAACTCGAAGAGGCAACACGATTAGGATTTGATTCGTCGATTATTTGGGAGGATGCGGCGCGCGGCGCGCGGCGCGGGAACGCCAAAACCCCGGCCGCACGGACGGTGGAAAAAAAAAACGAACGGGGAAACAGGAGGCGGGTAAAACGGGAAATGACTCGAATCAAGTAGTCCCTGTCGCCTGTCGCTCGCTCTGTGTTCGGAGCGCTTCGGGGGCAGCGGGCCGGCTGGAGTGGCGTGCAGCCTGGATGGGGCGCTGGGCGAAGGGTGCAAAGCCCAGCAGTAAAAGTTGGATTTCGTTTTTTAAAAGTCATGGTTGTAACAATTTATTTTAAAAAAAATTTAAACAGTAATTGTAGGCAAAAGCGTTGATTATTTTGCAAACAGAGTAGGAAATGGTCATTTTTTCTTACCGAGTGTAGGAAATTCTGTTCTAACTGCTTTTCCAGTGCTGTCGACGGACTGGAGCGACTGGAGCCGCGGTCCGGAGGGGAAGACCTGGCGGGGGGCGTGGCTTGCCTGCCTGCCTGGCTGCCTGAGCGGCGTCGCCCCGCCCCCGAGCGCCGCAGCCAATGGGAGCGGCGCGTTGGGCCGCGGGGCGAGGCGGCGGGGGGCGGCGGGGACGCTTCCGGAGCCGCGACCCTCGGGACGGCGACGGCGGCGGCGACGGCGGCCCAGCGGCGGCCCGCCAGTCCACTCCGGGACGACCGACGAGCAGCACGCGAGCCACGCGTGGCGGCCGTGAGAGTGTGTGAGTGCGCGTGTGTGTGGTGCCGCGTGTGACGACAGTGTGACGACAGTGTGACGACAGTGTGACGACAGTGTGACGACAGTGTGACGACAGTGTAACAGTGGCGGGCTCGGCGTGACGCGGCCCGGCAAGGATCTTTACCCTTCAAGTCATCACGGCGGCCGCACCGGAACAACTCCACCACCGTTCGAGATGGTCATCATGTAAGTTTCAGAGCGGTCGTTGAAAGCATTGACTTACGTTGCGATCTGTGCACACGGGAAGACTTTTTCCCGTTCTGAACGCTTGACTTGCTTGACTTAGTCTCATGACGTTGAAACTTGGCACTGACATTTGCAGCAAGAGCACAGAGACGTACTGATAATTGAATCGTCGTAGAACGCTTTGAGCTGAAGCTTTTCGCGCTGTGTTGAAGGCAAGCCTCCTTGTGATTGAGGCGTTCCCTTGCAAATGGCATGTTTATCGCACGACGTACGAGCGAGGCTCGAGTCGAATAAACACGAAAACGAGCGAACCAAATTTGCGGCTGACCGTGCAACGAGTTGATTGGGCTGGCTGGCGACTGGCGTGACCAGAACATACACACATTCACATGCACTTGCACACACTCACACACACGCACATGCACGCGCAACATTGACGAGGCTGCGCGTGCCAAGAGAGGCACCGAACGACGCGCCGAGGCAGGCCGAGGATCTCTGCAGCAGAAATGTCACCGACAGGCGACTGACGGCCGACTGACAGGCAGAGACGCGCTACTAGGGTACGGCGATATGCCGGCCGACTCCGGGACTCGGCCGCGACAATTTATTTGCCTTGCCTGAAGGACGACGCCACGCCTGGAGACTTGGAGTCTCGGCGACGCGCGTCCCGGGGATGAGAAATTGCTGATCGGCCGACGGGCGGTGCGTGGCGGTGCGTGGCGGTGCACCGGCGCGGCGGTGCGGGCGAGTGGCGCCTTGCCACTGTACCGACAAGCTTTGTCTGCAGAGCGCGGATTGGGCCGGGGCGGTGATGGGGGAAAAGGGGGGGGGGGGCAGGGGTTGCAGAAGCGCCACTAATAACAGCGGCTGGTCGTTAGGCCCCACTGGACATGCTGGACATGCTGGACATGCGCGGCTGTCTCCATGCAGCTCGGCTCGGCACGGCCAGGCACGGCGTCAGGTTTCAGGAAACGAAAAGCTAAATTTGTAAAATTATGAGCGTTTGCACGCGGGCCAGGGCTTCGGCCGGAGCCATCCCGTGTCGCCATTAAGGTCCGCTAGAGATACGGCCCTCTCGGACTCTGTCAAAGAGGAGATAGCATCGCGTACGGCATCCGAGCCGAGCCGAGCCGGACCGAGCCGGCCGAGCTGAACCGGGCTTCGGGCACCGGGCCGAGCCGGGCAGTAGCGCGCGAAGTACACCGCTCGCTACAAATCCCACCTCCGCGATAGCGACATCGAGTGACCTTTTGTCAACACTGGCGCCCGGACCACTGCCGCTACCTACCGCTACCGCCCCCCCGTATTGACGTCACTTCATCGACGCGGTCCTCTATTTGGCGGTCGCCGTGCGCCGTGGCCGCCGGCCGCCACGTCCGCGACGACGCCTCGGGTTTATCGCCCAGCGCGGAGGAATGCCCGCGCAGGCCGAGCAGGCCAAGCAGGCCGTCCAGCGCAACACTTCGGACACGTCAATCATTTCCGGGGATAGGACGCAGGGACGGGCGCGCGCGCCGCCGCGCCAGGACCAGCCTGGACTTCCCTCCGCGGCTCCGCTGCCAAGCTCATTAGGCCGCGCGCCGTGCGAGTGCGAGAGAGACGGGCAATGGGTGGCACTTGTTTACGGCCGCGGAGGCGCCGCGAAGAAGCGCGCTGCGGTGCGTCGCATCGCGCATCGCACCGTATTGCAATGCCGTTGCCACCGTGCAGGCCGACAGGCCGACGGAGAGTACGGTGGCCTTCTTCACGATGGGAAGGCGCACAATTAGCGGCCTCCCCCCCCTTCCCCTTCCAGGTTGTCCGCTGGCGCGCCGCCGTGGCGTTTTATAGTGTTTAGGCTCGGCGCGCGTGTCAGATTAGGGAGGCGGTGTGGTCCGAGTCTCCGAGTCGCGGTGACGCGCCACACGACACACCTTGTCACATGGGCCGCCGCGCCGCCGCGCCGCCGTGTCGGGCCGCAAACTGGATTTACTCTGACTTCGGGATGACGCGTTTTGTTCCTGCGCTACGTTCTTTTTTGTTCCGAGTGTACACTGCTGCTGCGGTTGCGTTCCTCTTTCGGATAAAAGGCAGGACGATATGAATAAGCTCGTTCGATTTACGACGAAAAAGGAAAACGTTTTCTCTGGCAGTCCGTCGCGGTGCCGGCCGCTCGTCATTGACTCGTGGCCGCAGTTTTCGTGGACGTGAATGCTTACTAAATCGCAGAGCGGCGCCTCCACTCTTTGGCCCGGCCCGGCCCTTGGCGCGGCCCTGCCGCCGCAGTGGATGCTTGGCGGTGTACGCCGGCCGATTCGGACGCACCAGGAGACGACACCGAAGTGTCGCCAAGGAATGCGGCTATGGTCGGCCGTGTCAAAACTGAACGGGTCGCCTGACCGTCGCCCCCCCCCCCCCCTCTCTCTCGCTCCCTGCGGACGCGCGGGTAGGCCGGGCCGTGGCGCAGGCGCGTCCCCGGGTTGCCTACCTGGCGGGCTGACGGGCTGACGGGCTGGCGGCTGACGGGCCACAACTCCTTATTGGCGAGGTGCATCGCGCTTTTCGGGAAGTGCTGGGCTGGCGTTCCGTTTATGGTCCTGGTGCGGTACCGGTCGCGTCCCGACCCGACCCGTCCCTCGGCCTCCTCGGCCCCTCCTCGCCCCGCTCCTCCAGGACATCCAGGACCGCGTCGATAAAGCCATTGCTTTGTGTGGTCCTGGCTGGGCCCGCCGCGCCCCGCCGCGCCCCGCCACCCAGCCCGTGCCGAAATCCAGTCGAGGCGGGAAAAGTGGAATCTCACGGAAAGGGGAAAAGAAACCTCGCTTTATTCAAATCGAGCTGGTCTGTGGTAACACCAGAAGTGCAAAAAGAAAACAAAGGGAGTGTAACTTGAGAATAATGTAGGAAATAGACGCGGTGGGCCGGCCGCGGCCGCGAGGCGGGTTACACACACCAGGCCACAGGTTGCACCCACAATGAAGAGATCAGAACCGTCCCGTGGTTTTGATGTTGATGCGACCGGTGTCGACTTGACGGCAGGACGGGATTATAGTGCAGGCGGACACACGGACGGGCGGACGGACGGACGGACGGTCGGACGGACCGACTCGCGGGCACTCCCCGCTATTGCCTGCCTCGCGCATTCGAGTCTCCCGTGATGTTCACGAAATCCTCTCCTCAGGCTCAGCAAGGCCTCATTCTGACTTTGTGCGTCTCCTTTTGCCCCGCCCCAGGATGGAGCCAGGGTCCTGCGCGACAGCTGGCGAGGGCGTCCGGTTCCCGGTGTCCGGGTTCAGCCCGCGAGCCGCGGCGCCCCAGCCTCAGCCCCTGACGGCGAGGCAGCCCAGCACGCACAGCGCGCACAGCACGCACAGCCAGCACGCCGACTGGGACATCAACGACACCACCATCCCCAAGGTAAGGCCGGCGGCAAGGCCGACAGCAAGAACAGCACGGCCTCCAGCTTCGAGTCCTCCTAACGCCACGCCTTTCCCCCTTGCCGCAGGTCTCGGCGTTCGACGAGTGGGTGGAGTGGGCGGACGGCCACTGCCGACTGGTGCTGCCCGCGGCCAGCGAGGAGGCCAAGCGCCACGCGTCCGGCTGGGCCATGCGCAACACCAACAACCACAACGTGCACATCCTCAAGAAGTCCTGCCTGGGCGTGCTGGTGTGCTCGGCGCGCTGCATGCTGCCGGACGGCGGCAAGGTGCACATGCGGCCCGCCATCTGCGACAAGGCGCGCAAGAAGCAGCAGGGCAAGGCGTGCCCCAACCGCGCCTGCGCCGGCCGCCTGGAGGTGCTGCCGTGCCGCGGCCACTGCGGCTACCCCGTCACGCACTTCTGGAGGCACACGGAGCACGCCGTCTACTTCCAGGCCAAGGGCAGCCACGACCACCCCCGGCCCGAGGTCAAGACGTCCGTCGAGACGAGGAGAGGCCTTCGCGGCGGCCGCGTGCTGAGGCGGGGGGCGCGCGCCCTCCGCGCCAGCGGCATGTCCGCCAGCAGCGCCGCGGCCGCCGTCGCGCAGGTCGCCGCCGCGCAGTCCGCCCGGCCGCGGACGCTGCCGCCGCCCCTCATCGCGGACCCTGCAGGTGAGAACTCGTCGGACTCAGACGTGTGGCCTTCCGCTGGGGAGGGTCCTTGTAGGACTGTGCGTGACGTTGTCGTCCCTTGCTGCAGGTTCTTCGTGCTCGTGTCCGCCGTTCGAGTGCCTGTGCAAGCCCACGCTCCCCTTCCAGCCCCTGCAGCCGCTGCCGCCGCCGTCCGTCAACTACAGCGTGGCGCCGCACGCCGGCCCGCACGGCGCCCAGCACGCCGCGCCCTACTGGCTGGACGACCCCGCGGCCGCCATGCAGCCCCTGCCGCTGGCGCACTCGCACGCCGAGGCCATGTACCCGCCGCCGCAGCCCGCGCAGGAGTTCCTGGTGCCCGAGGAGGACATGCTGCGCTACGACTTCCCGCACATCGACGGCGACCTGTTCCAGCCCGAGGAGATCTTCCAGCTGGACGCGCCACTGCGGCCGATGCCCGTGCCCCAGCAGCAGGGCCTCGGCGGCCTCGGCCAGCAGCCCGTGCGGTCGTGCGCGTACGAGCGCGGCCAGTCGCCGCCCACGCTGCTCGTGCTGGGCAACAGCAACACCAGCTTCCACTCGGACGAGCAGACGACGTGCTCGGACGACAGCAGCACCAGCGGCCGCCTGGCCTTCCCCCCGCCGCCCGCCGTCGGCGCCGTCGGCGCCGTGCCCATGGACGTGTACGGCAACAGCCACTGCTCGCCCGCGCCCGGCGACACGCCTTACTTCGAGGCGGACGCCGCCAAGCCCGCCCCCGCCGTGGCCACCGCCACCGGCGGCTCCGGGGAGTGGCTGTGCGACGTCAAGCCCAAGCCGGAGCTCAAGGCGGACAGCCTCATGGAGGACCCCGGCCGCTTCCGGGCCTGGGGATTCCACGTGACCGGCGACGACCTGCCGGAGCAGCAGCACCTCGACTGGCAGCACTACGACGCCTACAAGTACGGCGAGTACAACAACAACAATAACAACAACATGGAGGACTACGGGTACGGCATGCACGCGGGCGTGCACCCGGGCGTGGACGTGGACAAGGACTGCCACGCCAGGACGTTCGCCGTGCCCGTGCCTCGGCGGGACTGCGGCAAATGGGCAGGCGACGTGTACGGCGGGGACGTGTGTTCGTGAGGCAGGGACAGCACGGCCAGCACGGCCAGCCAGTTGCAGTGGCGCAGAGTCTGGCGGACGGGCGGTTGTGATAACTAGCGGCGCCAGCGGCCCTGTGGCCGTTCCGTTTTCTCGCAGTGGAACGCGGCGGTGGCGACGACGGCCTCGGCGTCCACGGTCCGCCTCCAGAGCCCCTCCGGGGACGGGTCCGCCAGACCGGCCACGCAAAGCAGCGCGAGCAGCGCGCACTGGCGGAGTGATGAGTGTCTTACGAAGTGTCTTCGTGTGAATAGAGCCATGACCTACCGACTGCGATATGAAACCAATAAATGCCAGCATATGCAGTTTATTTGTTTTAAGATTTGTGAATGTTTTTTCTACTATTAGTCATATTATGTGTTTGTTACGGTTCTCCTGTTGACATTTGCTGACGTTTCTTTGAAATACTCGTCAATAGTTGTTTTTTCGTCTTTGTGTGTTTATAGTCAATTGTAAAGTACTTCATATATTTCAAAAATTATTTCATAATGAAAAGTTTATTGGGTTACGTAAGTAACGTTTGTTTAATTCTTTCTTGTTAAATAATGAGTGTAACAATCTAGTGCATTCTGTGGGTGCGTCGAATGAGTCCAATCCATTCCGCGATCCCGTTGTATCTATATGATAGGTTTATTTTGCACAGATATATGATATTATTGTAAATAAAACTGTACAAAGCAAAGTTCCTATTATATAAAGTTTCATGTTTCTTTTGTAATCATCACCAGTCATTTGTTATAGTACAAAGAGCAACATCTGTGTTAAGCGATTTCACTTTATGATATTTGAAGTTCTTATCACTGTAAGCAGAAAACAAAGTTTCTGCCCACTGTGATTTAGAATTTTTCTGTAATTAGTTTGGAAAGGGGAATCGCCCAGTCAACAACTTATTGATCTCCTTTTGTTAAAAAAGACTTTAATAAACTTCAAGGTGTAATATTGTGGTTGCTAAATGTATAGTGTACATGTTTATTATAAAATATGTGTTGCGAAACGCGTGTTATTGAATGGAACCAAAAAAGTTTCGTTCAAAGAAAATAAAGAAAAGGTTAATTCAACTCTCTGCGCATAATTTTTCCACACCTCAAAGCCGAAACACGCACGGTCCCACAGTGATCAATGACGAACCAGAGCCGAGGTCGGGGCTACCACTCGCCGCCTCGGGGCAGATTGAGAATGCAAAAGAACAGAGGGAGGGGAAATATCAGAGAAGTTTGAAGTATTGCGCGCCACTTGCGTTGCGACTACGGAAGCCGCCGCAGGCGTTTCCATGCTGAGCCCTCGGCAGATGTGTAACAAATAATGTGTGGATATCGCTGCAGCACTTGCCAAGCACATAGTGCTGCTGTCCCGAGCGCGCTGGGGATCTACTTTTCACCGGTTCACTTCACTCAGCACCCGATTTCCATGGGACAAGCCGTAGCCGGTCGGAGACATTATTTCCCAGTTCACCAAAACTCCTCATAAGAACGATGCGAAGAAATCGATCAAATGTGTCGAAATGGCCCAACCGCACGGGAGCTAAAATTCATTTTGACGTCATTTTAACGACTGACCATCTGCGGGACATGTAGTGCACGATTCCCGGTCGTATCCATTCTTTTTGCGCGTCGAGGACATGCAGCACTTTTCGCTTTTCGTTTTATTTTAACTTTTTTTACACTTGTGGTCAAGAGGGTGAGATGTCGGCCCCGCAGCAGATGTTTTGCTTTGGCTCCGTCGCTCTGGCTGCCGGCACGCGGCCCGCGCTGTCCACGACGAACGTCGACACGGCCCCCCGCCGCTAGGCCGCGGCCTGCAGTGCCGCCACTCTAGCCACCCCTCGCCAAAAAACAGATCACTTGGAATACCTTGTTGGGAGCGTAGCGCGCTATTTCCTATCCGTATATGTTATTTTTTCTGGCCGTCAACTTCATGGGAACAGCGCGTGTGTGCGGACTGGCGGCGGGTTGGGTTGTATTATTGCATAGCCCGGTGGAGCGTCGAGTGGCACCGTAGAAGTCGCAGCTTAATCGCAAACGCTGCGTCGTTTCTGTTCCAACGGGTTTGAAACACATCGTAACGTGTTTCCGTAATGAAAACAAAGATTTTCAAGCAGTAGTTTGGAGCTTGAGGCTTAGATCGATTAATTTCAGAGGAAATGCCTTGAAGATGCCCTGAGGGCAGAAGAAAAGCTCTTAGGCCAAAGGAATTTTCTTAGAGCGGAAAAAATGCTCTTAGGGACACAATAAATGTTTAAGGACTTTTTGCACATAAGAATTGACGTGTTTGTGCAGGTGAATGTTATGTAATGTTTTCACATAAATTTAGCAACAATTTTATAAACACTTAAGTACAAAATGGAAATATTGTCCCTAATTTATGTATCTTACATAAGCACAAATATGGCAATGGTTATGAACAATAAAAAGTAAATAAACATTAAGTGCGCGGCATGGGTCCGCGTTTTGAATATCGATGTCCGGGGCGAGGTGGCGAGGGTGATTCGCTGGAACTGCCGGAGCCGCCGGAGCCGATCGAGTGCGCCTCCGGGGAGGATTGGCAACACTGGCCGACCGCGGCCGAGTTTGTTCTCAGCACGCTACTGTAGTACGTACTGCAGCACGGGGGACGTCGCGATGCTCTGGGTCCTCGAGCGCCGCGGGGGGACGGCGCGGCCGGCGCGGCCGGCGGCCCCGCCCGGCACAAGTGGAGTGGACGCCCCGAAGCGACGCAGCCACGCCGCGCATCGAAGAGAGCCGACGAGCCGGGCACGACAAAGTCGCACAAAGTAGCAAACAGTTTCCCACACCGCAAACGTTTTCAAACGAGTGCACGCGTGTGTGTGCGCGCGGGCCATTCCCACGAAACCTTAAATATGTTTTAAAATACTGTTCAAGTAGTTGGAGGCGACTTCCATCCGTCTGGGCCTTCCCCCTCTCTCCCCCTCCTTGTCTTTCTCTCTCTCTCGCTCCTCGTCCTGATCCGGCCCGTTATGAGAGGGAATTCAGGCAGCGATTAATACTTCCCGCTCGACCAATTACGCGTCAGGGGCCAGGCCGGCCAGGCCGGGCGGTCGGAGGGTGGCGCGGCGCTACGTCTGTCTCGGTGGCTCAGTTAGTTACGACGCCGTTCCGCCCGCCCCGCTAATTCGGCTTCGAATCCCGGCCAAATCAACAATCCACTTTTCGGCATTGTTCTCTTGAACATGTAACAAGCTTTCCGTTCGACTGTGCATTATTTCTAAACGCCGCTTGGCTGAAGTTTGTTTAACTTTCAGGCCTTTCTGTGCCCGGAATCAGGTCCGTCTCTGCTCCCCGCGAGGCCCGGGGGCCGGGGGGCCGGGGGACGTCCCCGCCCCGCGTGGGAATGGGCGTGGCTGCAGGGCGGCAGGGGCGGCACAAGGTATCATTCCCCCTGGAAGGCGAGGCCCTCCGCGGCACCACTCCAGGCGACGACGGACGACGACGGACGACGTCGCGGAAACGGAAGTGGCCTATTAAACGCGCTCATTTGTACCGGCGGGACCGGCGGGCACCGCGCCACAAAGTACACAAAGTGGCGCGAGCCGATCCCGAGTTCAAACTTGGGGCGCCGCGTTTGCCCTTCGGCCTTCGTTTTCATTTTAATTTTAATTTCGCCCGGTGTGTCGGTCGCGGTCGTACGGCGTGCGAGTTGCGCTGAGTCGCACCGCGGCAGTCGTGCGGAGGCGTGCCCGCGGCCGCGGCTTGTCCGGGGGACGCCGGGGGACGCCGGGGAACACGACAACAGGTAAAAGCGATAGGGAGATATCCATCGCCTCGCCTCGACTCGCCCGGCGTGCCGGACCTTTTAGCACCGGCGGGGGTCACTGTGGGAACTGATCACCTCCATTAGGCAAGTCGCCCTAATCGGCCGAGTGCCGCTACCGTCGTCGCGGCCGGAGTGGAGGACGCCGTGGAGGACGCCGTGGAGGCCGCCTCGAGGGTGGCGGCGACTTATCCGGCCATCTCGCAACAGTCTCATTGTCGACGTATCGACACCGCGGGCTGAGCTCGGCAGCCTGGCCATGAGGGTCATTAGGAAGGAAATCAGAGCAGCGGGGCGACGAGAAACGAGAGACGAGACGAGCGGTCTATCTGGAAATCTGCACTGTGCGTGTTTGTGGGAGTGTGTGTTGCGACCGTTTGGGGTAAAGACGTTTGAGAGGGTCCGAAAATGGGGGGCGACTGTTTTACGCTGGCTGGCTGGCTGGCTGGCTGGCTGGCGGGTTGGGATGCGGCGGTGGGCCAGGTGTGGGCAGGACGGCCTTGTGCTGCGGACAACCGCGGTCTGTGGACAACCCGACAACCGCAACGATACCCCGTCGTAAACGCAACGCGCAACGCCCCGGGCTGCGCCGTGCCGTGCCGTGGGACAGGGGACACCTCGGCCACTATTACGCCAGGGCAGGCAGGGCAGTAAAGCACGCATTTCCCTGCAGGAAAAGGGAAATGAACGGACGGAATAACGTCCGCGGCCGTAAACGAGGCCGAGACGGGGGGCCAGCAGTGGCGGCAAGGCCGAGACAGTGGCGGTGGCCAAGGCAGTGGCGGTGGCCGAGGCAGTGGCGGTGGCCGGTGGCAGGCAGTGGCGGTGGCCGAGGCAGTGGCGGTGGCCGAGGCAGTGGCGGTGGCCGAGGCAGTGGCGGTGGCCGAGGCAGTGGCGGTGGCCGAGGCAGTGGCGGTGGCCGAGGCAGGCGTGGCGGCAGTGGGGGGCGAGGCAGTGGCGGTGGCCGAGGCAGTGGCGGTGGCCGAGGCAGTGGCGGTGGCCGAGGCAGTGGCGGTGGCCGAGGCAGTGGCGGTGGCCGAGGCAGTGGCGGTGGCCGAGGCAGTGGCGGTGGCCGAGGCAGTGGCGGCGGCCGAGGCAGTGGCGGTGGCCGAGGCAGTGGCGGTGGCCGAGGCAGTGGCGGTGGCCGAGGCAGTGGCGGGGCCGAGGCATGGCCGGCAGGCAGTGGCGCGGGCGTGGCGGGGCGAGGCAGTGGCGGTGGCCGAGGCAGTGGCGGCGGCCGAGGCAGTGGCGGTGGCCGAGGCAGTGGCGGTGGCCGAGGCAGTGGCGGCGGCCGAGGCGCGACCCTCCGCGGGATTAAAAGACGATTACTCCCTTATCGCGGGCCTCGCCAAGCGCCACGCCAGCACGGCCACCACCCTCCGGACTCCGGACCCCGAAGCGGAAGCGATAGAGGGGGCAGCGGCGCGGCGGCATCGCCCTGAGAAACGCCTCGGTTTGTTTGTCATCCCTTCGCGGCCGTACCGCGGGGGCCGCGCCGTGGCCGTGGCGGGTTGGGGCGGGGCGTCGGCGTCGACACCAAAGGGGTGCTATCGCCGCGCCATCGAGCTCCCTACCCCCCGTGCAGCCCACTGCACTGCCAAGCGCGCCGCGACTGCGAATACAGTGCGCCTCGCCGGACGCTCATTGCAAGAGTCAGGCCGGCCTGTTCTCGGCCGGGGCTGCGACGTGCGCCACCTGCCCACGGAGCGCGCCGCGCGCTGCGCCGTGCGACAAGGACGGGCATAGAGCACGCGCGGGGGTCCACGCCGTCCAGGCCCCGTCCAGGCCCCGTCCAGGCAGCCAGGACCGGCCAGGTGTACCAGTGAGGGTACGGATCCGGGTGGGGGCCGGCGGGCCGGCGGGCCGACGGGGCCGTGCCTTGCTCGGCTTGCCCGGCCGTTCGTCCTCCGGTACTGACCACACGTGTGTGACGCTGACGGCGTCGCTGTCGTCGCCACCGGGCTCGTCCACTCGTCCGCGCCGGCCGTTGCTTCCGGTCCGAAAGCATGTCATGTCCGAGGCGACTCCCACGACGCGGCGGCGGCGGCGACGCAGCAGGCGAAGCAGGCCGAAGCACCTCGCGGAAACTGAACCAGCGCCTCGCTTGCACAGTGCCACTTCGCCTGTAGTGGCGAGTCTCAAACTCCGCTCATGCACTCCAGCTCCAGAGGGAAGCCCCACTGCGCGGTGCGGCATTGTGCTCCCCATGGGGCCGTGTGGACCAACACGCGATAGTCATCGGGCGGCAGGGCCAGGGCGGCGATGACGCCTTGTTACTGCGTTTTCAATAACGCGCCCGCTCCTTGTGTCTTATCTCATTCCTTTTCTCCCGATTTTTTCACTCCCTCTCCCCCTCTCTCTGCTCTGTCTCTCCCCTGGGGACAAATTTTTAGAGCACACCCCGCCGCCGCCCCGCAGGCTGCGACAGTGCGTCGTCTGGCCCGCATCGCCGACCGCGGACAGCCAGGTAGGCCACGACGGTCACCTGCTGCCCGCGCTGCTGCAGCGCACTGGGGCGGCCGGCGCACCCAATCCACACCAATTAGGCCACGTTCCACCACCAAATTGACGCATTGGGGATTCGGCGCACGGCCGCCCTGACGTCTCTGTCTGCCCCACTGTAGGGCTTGACCACGCGCCACCGCGGGGATGGGCCGCCGCGCCGCCACCGCGTGCGCGCGCCGTGCCTCGCCAGCCACGCCATGCCGCGCACAGTGGGCCAGAAGACCGGTGGAGGCGGCCCAAACTGTCGACGCGTTTTGAGCTCCAAGGGACTCGAACCGAGCGTGTGACCCCACCAATGGATTCCTCGTTCGGAGAGCAATCCATTGGTGGGGTCACACGTTCGGTTCGAGTCCTGTTTAGCGACTCTGGAGCTCAAAACGCGTCTAGAGTTTTGGCCGCCTCCAACGGTCTTCCGGCCCACTGAGCCGCGCCGCGGCAGCCGAGCCGTTAATTCCATTATTCCCCCGAGTGAGAAGGCCGATAAATCCCGAGCCGTCAGGCCGCCCCGTCGGCCCGTCGGCCCGTCACCACGACGTGTCGCCAAACTCCCGGCGGCCCACCGGGCCCCGCCAGGCCCCGCCAGGCCCCACGCGTCGCCACAACTACTGTAGTGCAGCGAGCCGCTACCGGTTTCCGAACACCGAAGCCTCGGCCGCGACGCCGGAGCGGGCTGCCCCGCCCCGCCCCGGCCGGCGCACGCCCCCCGGGGCGCCGCGGCGTGGCGGCGTGGCGGGGGATCGGGATCCTCGCCGATGACTTATGGCGAGTTGGGCAACGTCCCGCGGCTCTTCCCGCGGCCCGCGCTCATTCAATAACGTGAACACTCCGGCCGCCGCCTACATTCTTTCCAAAACGGCGACTTTCCAACTGCGTCGCTGCGCTTCGCGGCGGCGTCCCTGCCGGACTCCCGGACGGCAGGCAGGCCGAGGGGATCCTTGAGGGCGGCGCGATGCTCGCGATGCAGGACATGCAAATGAGCGCCTTATCCGCGGCCAGGCCGAAGCAGGAGGCGGCGGGGCGCATAATTATTGCCGCGTTATTTCAGATAAGGGCGACATGTCCTTGAAAACCATCCCGGGCGAGCACCGCGTGTCGCGTCGCGCTGGTCGCGCCGTCGCCGCGTCCGGCTGGGCTCGCCACGGCCCGGCCGGCCGACCGGCCGGTATCGGACGTGGATAAGACAAGTGACGATCGCATAACGACTCCTAATTCGTAGGTACGAAAACGAGCGGAGCCTCCTCGCAGCCCCGCGCCGCCCCGGGCGGGGGATCAGGGTGATGTATGAGCCAGAACACACACCGCGGCCGCGGCGGGCACGGGGCACAGGCGAAGCGAAAAATGAATGGAATCCGAGGAGTCCGCGGCGCCGCGGACAGGCTTTGTCTCGAGGGCCGTGCGGCAGGGCGCCTCGTCTCGCATCGCTCTCCAGCGAGCATAGCCGAGTCTAGCAGGCAGGCTGCAGGGGGCCGGGCCGGGCCGGGCACCAGCCTGGGCCCCAGCGGCCCCAGCACTCGGCTCCAGGCGGGTGGTCCCACGTTGTTGCAGAATCGGAGCGCGCCGCGGCGTGCCGCGTGCTGCCGTGAAAACCGGAACCTCGGACGACACTCTGTCCTATTCTGTTCGGAGATAAACCGCGGCCGCCTCCCCGCGACTCCCCCGCGCGCCGGCCAGCCGGGCCAAGGGCCGCCGCGGCGCGCCCGTCAGACAACTCTCTAAGAGTGTCAGCCCTGCGTCGCTTCTGTCATAAGGGGCCGGCCGTAAATTTCAGATAAGGACATTTAGGCAGGAGAACAAGGGAATACCGAGGCCGAATCTGCGCGTAGAATCTCGGGCCTTTTGTAGTTTCCTAATTTATTGCGAATTTTTTCGTGACAAACAACTCGCCGCCGCTGCGCCGCTAGAATGTGGCCCGGCGGTCTTGACTGTCTTGACGGAGTGGCGGCCCCAGCGGCCCCCGGGGCCCCGGGGCTCGCTGGATAATTAGTCACGGAAGGACAGGCTGGCCGACGAACGCTACCGATGTTGCTTCGGCCCCCCTCCGGTTCGGGTCTCGGAAGTCGGCTGAGCGGTGAGCGCGCTCCGAACAAGGGCTTCCTTTATCTCACTTCCCCTTCTCCCTCGCACCCAGTAATTAAGCAGGGCCAATAGAGAATAGAGTACCGCGCCATCCCCACTAAATCAACACCAACTTTATTGTAGGTGGCTGGAGGTATCGGTTTCGAAAGCACGGGCAGGGCGGCAGCATCTTGGGTGGCGATCACCAATAATCTTTGCCAGTCAGATTATCTTTAATCCCAGCAAAACTTGTCATCATGTAATGGCTCCGGCCGGTGGTGGCCGGTACGAGGACGATAAAAAAGACTTCGGGCAAACTACTCTAGCATTCCCCCGGCCGGCCGTCTCCCACTTTTGAATCTGCCGCCATAAAGTTTTTCTTTTTCTCCTCACCGAATACTAACCGCGCCGTCCGCCAGGTGGTTAATAAAAAGATGACGTCGGGGGCGACACTGGGCGACACTCGCGGTGGCTCGCTGCGGCAACAAACCGTTCCATCAATTTATCGCTGCGTTTTCTGGAAGGGGGCGCGGCGGGGGTGCCCACCGTGCCCTCCGTGCCCACGCGGGGTGCGGCGGGGGCTTCACTCGGGCTTCGCGTCGCGCGACACAGTTGCCCCTTTACGGCCACCGGACCAGCTGGACGGACCCACCGCTCGCCCCGGGCCTATCCACGCCGGACTTTATGCCCCGGGTAGGAAGAGAAAAAAAAATAGAAACAATCAAAATGTTGTAGTGGCGTAGTGGTACCCTTGTCCCGCCTCTGGCGAAACCGAAAACCGAACAGACGTACCGCTGCGACTCGCACGGGCCGTGCCGAGGGCCGAGCACGGATGGCGACGACACACTGAGTACAGCGTGGGGCATTAATCCTGCGCTGCCCGTGTCATTTGTAACCCGATCGGGGCGCGGCGGGGCACAGTGGCGGGGCCGCCTCGCCCTTCGGGTGTGGGTGAGGTGGTAATGGATGCGCAGCAGGTGGACAATGACGGCCGTGTCATCGAATCAAAGGCACACGTGTGTGAGAGAGAAAGTGTGTGTGTGTGTGTGTGTGTGTGTGTGTGTTTACAGGTCGGTCATTGTGCGGTGGCCTTTCTCATTATTTCACTCCTTGTTTTGGTTGCTTGGGCAACACTTCGGAGAAAACGGCGCTACTATATTGTTGAGCGTTCTCAATGTTCTTTTTATTTGAAAAGAACAGCACTCTTTTAACCGAATTGGGTGTTTTATGGTTTGGATCAGTGTGGGCACCCTTTTGGCGTGTGTTGGTCAGTATTGGTTAAAGCAATAAAACGGTGTAGAATATTCGCTGGCGGATTGTCACGCGGTTGTTAGGGCAGCTGCGGACACAGCGCACGAGACGTATTCTGAAGAGCAATTGGTCTTTTTGCCTTTTTTTCCTTCTTTTTTTTTCTGGAACCGGTCTCAGGTGCGCTGGAGGGCCCGTTGGTCCAGCAGGGCCTTCCAGGACTCGTCCAGGACGCGTCCAGGACCTGTCCAATCGCCTTGCCAATTTCGTCGTCCTTAATGCGAGCGCTCAAATTCGAGCCTCAGCGGCCGGCCAAGCCGAGGCTGATTCATTCGTCCGTTCCTATTTTATTTTTTCCTCTTTCGCCTATCCTATTCGCCGGCCTGTTGTGACCTATATTGCCGGCTACCCTGGCATTACCTTGTCGGCCCGAGTACCTGATACCCATAATACTCATAAATAACGCGCCAGCCATTTACCCGCTCAAAAATAATCACCGATATCGCACCGATAAATTGCCGGCTAATCATGGCGGGGACTAATTAACAATGTCCGCACCGCACTGCGTGAAATATCCCGTGGAAGTGCGGCCGAGTACGGCCGTGGCGCGCGGACAGCGCCGCTGCATCCGGACGGGGAGAGTCGGTCCGAGTGCAGAGTTTCGGTGACGACGCCGCCGACGCGACCGCCACACCAACGACACCAACGACGACGCGAGCGACACGACGGACGGCGTGGCGGGGAAAGCTGCCACCCGAATGAAATGAAGACACATGTCAACATGAGGCAGTGGCCATTGACACCGGGCGCCACACACACACACACACACACACACACACACACACACACACCCACACACACACACACACACACACACACACACACACACACACACACACACACACACACACACACACACACGGGCGCGCATTTCCCTGCGACGCGACCAGAGGCACGAGCTCGACGAGCACGGTGTGCCAGAGGGCCCCACACGGCGGCAGGCGCGTCGGCGCGAGTCCGGCAGTCGATCGTTTTATTTTATCGCCCAGGCCCCGCCTCACCCCGCCCCGCCCCGCCCCGCCGCGCCCCGCCCCTCTCCGCTCCCGAGGCTCAACGTCCGACAGAGGTCAGGGCGGATTAGGCACGGGGAGGATTGCCCGTGAAAGTGGCGAGGACAGGCAAAGTTTTTGCTCTTGTTTCTCTTGTTGCACTCCTTCGGGGGGCTGGCCTGGTGGGCCTGGCGGGTCTGGATGCGGCGCCCCTCGGGAAGGGGTTGGGGTGTTTGTCAGGTGGGCCCCATGCGGGCCCCGCCCTGCAGTCCAGAGGCCTCGGCCGCCCCTGGCCGCCCCTGGCCGCCCCTGGCCCTCGCCGAGTCCAAACACGCCGCCTGATTGGGATTATCGGAGCCGGAGGGCCGGAGCCCGAAGGACTGCAGGACCGAGGCACCGCTCGAAACGCCCCTCCGCGGCTCCGGCCCTTCCCGGACTTTCGCTGCTTTCGCTGTCGTCGCGACGTGGGGCCTCTTACGCCTCTTCGGTGCCCCATTCCTCGCAACAGTGTAGCCGACGAGGTACCGGAGAAATTGGCGTGAAAACGGCGTGCGTGGCGAGCCAGCCCCCACCACTCTGGGGGCGGGGCTGGCGGGGTGGGGCGGGGCGTCGCGCCTGCCGTGGGCCTGCCCCAGCGGCCTGCCCCAGCGGCCTGCCCCAGCGGCCTGCCCCAGCGGCCTGCCCCAGCGGCCTGCCCGCGCCTGCCCCAGCGGCCTGCCCCAGCGGCCTGCCCCAGCGGCCTGCCCCAGCGGCCTGCCCCAGCGGCCTGCCCCAGCGGCCTGCCCCAGGCCCCGCGCCTGCCCCAGCGGCCTGCCCCAGCGGCCTGCCCCAGCGGCCTGCCCCAGCGGCCTGCCCCAGCGGCCTGCCCCAGCGGCCTGCCCCAGCGGCCTGCCCCAGCGGCCTGCCCCAGCGGCCTGCCCCAGCGGCCTGCCCCAGCGGCCTGCCCCAGCGGCCTGCCCCAGCGGCCTGCCCCAGCGGCCTGCCCCGCGCCTGCCCAGCGCCTGCCCCACGCCTGCCCCAGCGGCCTGCCCCAGCGGCCTGCCCAGCGGCCTGCCCCAGCGGCCTGCCCCACGGCCTGCCCCGCGGCTGCCCCAGCGCCTGCCCCTGCCCGCCCAGCACCGCCCGGGGACGGACCCGCGCGGCCGGTGCACACCGAGCATGCGTCGGACCGCCCGTCAGCGGCGCTCCCTGGCAGGGAGAAACACTGTTTCACTTCTCGGGGGAACGACCACACTGAAAAACCAAACGTGGTCTAGACCGCACCAGCTGGTGTGGTCAAATGGATGCCATTTTCACCACACCAGTAGGTGTGGTCTAGACCACGTTTGGTGCGTTTGGTGTGGTCTAGACCACACCAAACGTGGCCAAACGTGGTCTAGACCGCACCAAAAGTGGCCAAACGTGGTCTAGACCACACCAACTGATGTGGTCAAAATGGCATCCATCTGACCACACCAGTGGTGCGGTCTGGACCACGTTTGGTTTTCCAGTGCAGGCGGGACAGAAAGGGGAAAACTGAAGAAGACGTGACTGTCGTCGAGACTCGAACCCCATGCAGTCAGTTACTCGGCTCACGACTTCTGACAAATATCAGAGTCCTTCTCAAGTTGGATCAAAAACATGGTGTCTCTATTTCAGGAAATAGAAATTCCAGTTGTGCGCTACTCCACGCCCCCAACGTTTCTCTTTCAAGTTGTTCTTTTTTCAAAATAGCTTTTAAGTTTGTTAAGCAAAGCAAACAGGGTGCGGCGCGGCGTACAGCGTTGCTTGCTCACTGTAATTGTCAGAGAGAACTTCTCGTGTTGGGACTCTGCGCCGCTCTTTGCCTCTGTCAGTCTTGTTTCGCTGCTGTCCGTCTGTCCCCCTCTCTCTCGCACACCACACTACCCGCATCGCGCTCCTGATAACACACACACATACACACAGACACGCACGTACACTCGCGCACCGCACTCACACACACACACACACACACGCGCGCGCGGACAAACACACACTCACTGGGATACGCAATAACAAAGCCAAAAGTACGCAAATTAAATGAGACACAAAGCGCCAACTCGGGGCGCGCGCCGCGCGCTCTGGTGGCCTCTCACGGCAACTAGTGCTTGGCTGTGTGTTTCGTCCGGGTTTTGTCCTCCCTCGCTCAAAACTGCGACCAGATAAAGGAATTGGCCGCCCTGCGCCACCACTCTGTCTCGACCAGGGCTCGGCACGCTCGGTTATTTGCACCCAGTCCAACTTTCCTTGAAACCATTGCTTTTTTCCTCGCGTTCTCGGCGTTTTCGGCGCTTGAGACGCCGGTCACGTTCGTCCGGCGGTCGAGGCGCGGAGTGGCCGAGTGACGGAGTGGCGGCGTGACGCGACTCGCCCGGAAAGCGGTCAATTAAGTGACCGGAAGCGGAGGCGCGTCGCATTGCGTCCACAGCGCCGCGGCGAACGCTGTGGAACGCACCCTCCGACAACCCCGCGCTGGCCCACACAGTGTACTGCCCCGTCGTCGACCCTCGACCCTCGGCCAGAGATGCTTTGGGAAACACTGAAAGAAAAACAAAACTCTTTTATTTTTTTAAAAATATTGAAACCAATAATGAAAAAGCAGTGCAAAAACTGTGGTAAAATTTTTCAAAGTTGATAAAATGTGTGGTTGATAAACGCGTGGTTTCCGACCCGGGTAGTTCATTTAAGTCCGCACGGCGCCAGGCAGGCCGCGCTTTGTCTCGCTCGTCGTGAGAAAGAAAAGAAGGAAGACAAACTCTTTAGTGGAAACCCGGCCGCCTCGTCTCAGATGTTACCTCCCCTCTCTCCCCCTCCCTCCCCGCGCCGCCCCTCGACAAAGTAAAAGGGGGAGGGGGGACACGGCGCCTTCTAGAACAAAAGATGTTGCACGTGAGACGTCTGCTGGACTTCCGGGGAAGAGTTCACAAGGCGGTGGCGGCGGCCGGCGGATCTTGATACGTCGCGCGGGCAATTTTCCCACCTCCCCCTTTATTGGGCTCGAAAAAAAAGGGAAGGGGAGGGAGAGAGGTTGAAACGGTTTGTTGATAAAGACATCGCGCGGCCGGCCATTGCATTTGCATGTGCGTCCGCGACACTGCGAGTCGCGTGGCCGTGAATGGGCAACCCTTCCGCGGCGAGGTGGACGCTGGGCAGTGCGCCGCATGCAGCGTCACCAAGTCGTCATCCGCCGGCCGGCCAAACAGCTTCCTCTCGGACGGCAAACAGCCCGAGTGTTTCCTGTGCGCTGGAGGGAGGGGAGGGGAGGGAGGGGCCGGATTCCCAGCCCCCCGCTGGGCCGGCGCGGCCGCGGCCTGGCCAGCCTAGCCGTGCTTGCACCACTGCTTGCTGCACCACTGCATGCACCCCCTCGACCCGGCGAGACGACCACCAGCATGGTCCGACGCAACCTCTTCACCTCTCGCTTCTCAGGCGGGTGGGGGCGCGACGCGCTTACACAAACACTGATTGTGCATTAGCTGCGAGCTTCGTTTTGGCGCTGCCCGATCGTGTAGGACGCTGTCGGAGCCGGCCGCTCGGGGCGCCTGGCGGGTAGGCATCGCGACGACACGCCAGTGCGGCGGGTCGGCCTGCCCCAAGATTCGCAGGGCGCTCCGCCGCGCTGAGCCCCGCCCCGCCCCGCCCCGCCCCGCCCCGCCCCGCCCCCGCCCCGCTCCTCGACACTGCGCTCGTGGGACCGCTCCAACTGCCTGGACCGCTGGACTCTCTGGACGGTCCGTCTTGGGGCGTGGACTCCCAATTGAACCCTGAACCGACCACAGATGAATCACATCAGAAAGCAGGGCTGGCGGCGCAGGCGGCGCGGACAAAGGCTGCAGGAGGTGGCCGCCGTGGCCGCGGTGGCTGCCGGGGTGGAGGATGGGGGCGGGAAGGTCCAGCGTGCGAAAGGGGGTGCTAGACAACACGTAATACTTTATAGTGTATTGATGAGTCCGGGCCGAGGATCGAGGATGAGGACTCCCCCCATCCTCCCTCCACCCGGCCGGCAGGAAGGAGGACTTGGAGCTCGGCAGCTCGCCTCCCCCCGCTGGGCAGATTTTCTCACACCCTCCGCCGCCCCGCCGCCCCGCCGCCCCGCCACCAGCATGGTTTGACTTGGCGCGGACGCGTGCCGGCGTTTAAGCAGGACCCACACAACAAGGCCTCGGCCGAAACCCCACCCACCACCGAGACGATTCGCTCGCGCACAAAAAAGGGAAAAGGAAGAAGAAGGAAGGAAGCCCCGCCCCCCACCACCTCTGCTCCTCCCCGCCGTCCACGCTGGCACGCTGTTAGCGGTAATAGTAATCATCCCGTGCATTAAGTGGCTGGAACGGACCCCACTGGGTAAGTAAACTGCAGCCATTGTTACTCACTTGACGCGAGCAGCGTCCTCGGCCTCCTCGGCGTCCTCGGCGTCCTCGGCAGGCAAGAAATCGCCCAGATCGGGCAAGCTAGCTCCTCCTCCGTCTGGTACCGAAGAAAAGCCTCCTTCCCCCGCCTTCGCCTTCTTCCAGTGGCGGGGAATTAGGCCGATCCGAACCCATAAAGTACAAATCCGATATATAATAGGATTTTAAGTGACACGGAAAATGTGTTGCCATCAGTTCACATGGCTGGCCACGTAACTGGCGGCAGGGTGCACCAGGGTGGCGGCAGTTGAGAGGGTCCACGCCAACCCCTCGGCGAGGTGGCTGCTGGCCTCGCGGGCGCGGGGCTAACCCCCTGGGGGTATTTGGGCCGCGAGCACAGTGAGACAGACCGACCGACAGGCAGACAGACAGACAGACAACAGACAGACAGACAGACAGAGACCGGCAGTGCACGGCGGCGCGGCCCCTGTTGCCCTTGAAATGATTTCCAATGTTAAGGTCCAAGATGCGTCGCTGTCTGTGTGTCTGCCGCCAGTCTAGACGGACTCTTCATGACTCGTCCCCGCGCAATTGGTCGGTCGGGAGGGCCTGGACAGAAGGGGGCGGAGGGGAGAGGGGGAGGGGCTGTCAACATAGGCGACGGCGACCATAAGTACGAGCCGCCTTGCCTTCGTGACGATGTATCATAACCTAAGCTAACCGGCCCTATGGGACAAGCCCCTGCCCGCCCTCCCCCTTGCCCCCGGCCCTTCTCACTTGCGCTGAAGCGCCGTGGCGGGGCGTGGCGGGGCGGGGCGGGGGCAGGGCGGCGTGGCGTCAATTGACAGTCATTTAAAAGGCGTCCTATGCAGCCGCCTAGATGCTTGCCTCGGTGCAGCCCGTCCCCAGCAGGAACCGGTGGGTGGGGCGGCACCAAAGAGGGGCTCTTTTTAATTATTTCTAAAAAAATAGTTTTTTATTTTTTCATAGCGATTAATAGCTTCAGTTGTTTTGGACTGACTTACTGACTCCGCCGCAGGGACTTGAATGCACGGCATCCTCAGAGCGGGGGCACACCCGCAATCGCACAGAGATATGCGAGCGCGAAGACGCACACAGACACACGCACGCTCACACACGCGCGCGCTCAGGGTGGGGCCATGCATCAGAATGAGAGGCGGCAGTATGACAATGTGATGGAGTAAATCGTGGGGAGGGGAGGACGACGGGGATGGTACAAAGATTCGTCTGCCGATAACAGGAGCGGAGCCGAGCCGAGCGCACAGTCAGCTGTTGGGGTATTCGGAGGGGAGCCGTGCCGTGCCGCGCCGTGCCGCGAGGGGTCAATGTTTAATTGGCACACAATTGTAGGGTTTGGTGTCGGCTCGGTGTGGTGGTGTGTGTGTGAGGGAGGGG
The DNA here is from genome assembly GCF_012932325.1 of Thrips palmi. NCBI lineage: Eukaryota > Metazoa > Arthropoda > Insecta > Thysanoptera > Thripidae > Thrips > Thrips palmi. Next base: position 9,447,274 of record NW_023144624.1, on the reverse strand, counting down.
GAAGCCTCCCGCCGGGCCAGTACCGTATACTGCATGCGGCGGCATTCCCAGACACGGCCCCGTTTTCGTGTTTCAGTTCCTGTTTTTTGGTGTCCATTTAAAAACTTTTTTAAAAAAATTAGGTTGTTTTGAAAGCCATTGACTGCAATCGACCACCGGAAGGACCAATAGAATGTCCGTGTCCTTCCACGCCTCTGATCACCTCTGCAACTCGCGCAGACAGCCGTGCTTGCCGTTGAAATCGCCATAAATTACCTCGTGCCGCTGCTCTCACCTTTCGCCCCTTTGTCTCCCGCTGGGAAACTTAATATTTTCCCTGCAATTTCCATTAAAACAAAAGGCGGGTGCGGTCCGGCCAGGGGGTCCGGCCGGCGGTCCGAGGGGAGGCTGCACTGCGAGATTCGGCACGGAGATACCGCACAACGCAACGATGCACTGTGCTGTGACGTGAGTGCACAGCAAAAATAAAGGTATCATCTGCTGAAAATGCGACGTCCAGAAAGCAACCGTTTTGAGAAATGACTTCTGTTGTTCGAACCTGCCCTGCTGGTGTTGAAAATAGTCCGGAATCTTCATCTACTACTTCCCGACAGGGGGCGAGGACCTGCTTATCTACATTTGGGGCTACTTACGCAACAACAGCGGCCGCTTCACGGAAACAACAAACTAACCGAGATCACACCCACCCTCCCCACCTCCAGATGGCCGCGGCTGGGCTAGGCTGGGCCGGTCCACACCCTTTGGCCGTTCCGCGATCGCCACTTGAGATAGGCAGCAGGCTCACTCCGAACGGCCCTCTGTCTCTCTCGCACCCACAGTGCGACCCGCAGTGGCACGCAGAGGTGCGAGAGAGACAGAGCGATGAAGGCAGCTTCTCCACGGTCAAGTGATCAGCAGCCCGTGACCGGCGCGTGGACGGCGGCGGGCGCGATAGAGACAGACGGACTTTGGCCGGCTAAATTTGAGTCATCGCGGCCTGGCCCGGCTGTTCATGGTACCCCCTGTAGGGCGGTCTCTACAACTGAGCCCCGAGCAGGGCGCACGATTAGCCAGCTTAGTTAGGGAGCTGCGTTCCATCAAAGTTGGACAAAAATCTCAAAGTCGTAAGAGGCCAACATCTGGAGAGCCATGACTTTACTCCGTCTACGAAACGCTGTGGTCTCACATCTGCCTGTAGTTTGGCCTTAAGCAGGGCTTGGGAGCCATGTGCCATCAGAGTATGGGCCAAAACGTTCGGAAAAGTTTCACCTTTGCAGTAACGAACCTTCTGACTGCCGCCTAAAACAGGCTACGTGGCGGGGGGATCTTCGAGAGTCCCTCGGGTCGGCCAATCTTAAATTACTTAATTATCATTAAATTTAAATTAATGGCCGCACGTTAAGTGGGCTCGGCGCGTTTTCAATTTATGAAGTCTCCCTTCGCTCATCATCAAGACACGGTGCTGGACTTGCCCGACCTGTCTGACGATCACACAAAAACTCGCCACGTCCTTTTTTATGTTTTTTTGTTTGGTGCAGTTACACATGTATTTTACACTTGAGGTCATTTCCTCCCCACCGAATGACCAGTAGTTGCCGCCTGTCGTCACCGTGTGCTTCCTCCTTTTGTTTTTCTGATTCGGCCTGGTCCAATGGATGACTCGGTGTGGTTGGCGTCGCCCTAGCCTCGCCGCGGGGCGCAGTGGCGCGGCGGCGTGGCGGTGACGCGGCACAAGTGTGAACGGGCGTGTCCAACGCGGCGCGCGGCGCGGTGGCGGCCCGCTCGGCGTGCTGGTTGCGGGTCGGCCGCGGCGTCGGCGCACCCCCGCCCCGACAGATGGTTTTAAATACCGGCGCAGCGCGCGTGCGCCGGGGGTTGCGTCGGGGGTTGACCCACCGGGACGCGTGCCGGCAAACAGACAGACGGACGGACGGACAGACAGACAGCGAGGTACCCCACGGAGCCATATGCCTCGCGCCATGCCACAAGTTGTCAACTTGTCGACGCTATGATACCCCTCTGCCGCCCTCCGCACTGCGAGTGACTGTGAGTCAATTGGCGTGGCTAACGGACAGTAAAGCTGCGGCCATATGGCGGGGATACCGGGGAGGGCCACTCACTCCGCCCTCCTCCAAAAAACAGTAAAACTGCAATGAATGTGCTATGCCAATGCTTTCAATGGTTGTTGCTCCACGTCGTCCATGGAGTACTAGGTGGCGGATCACGCGGACGCAGCTGGCGGCACACAGTGGGCCAGAAGCCGGTGGAGGCGGCCAAAACTCTAGACGCGTTTTGAGCTCCAGAGTCGCTAAATGGGACTCGAACCGAACGTGTGACCCCACCAATCGATTCCTCGTTCGGAGAGCAATCCATTGGTGTGGTCACACGTTCGGTTCGAGTCCCATTCAGCGACTCTGGAGCTCAAAACGCGTCTAGAGTTTTGGCCGCCTCCACCGGCTTCTGGCCCACTGTGCGGCAGGTGTCCCTCCTCGGGGGATCCTCAGTGTCCTTCTCGAGCGAGGGAAGGGAAAAGGTGGGAAAGGTCCTCTGCGCGTCGCTAGGGGTGGCCGTGGGCCGCCGTGGGCCTTCGTGGGCCGTGGGTGACGGCACTGCCGCTCGGCCCCTCCACCACTCGCGCACGTCGTTTCCCTGGTTATTTGCACTGCTCTATCTGGTCCCCTCCACGGGGGGGGGCTCTCCACGCCACGCCACGCCACGCCACGCGACGGCCCGGCGCGGGGCTTTGGCTCTGATCGTGTGCAGCATGCGGCCATGCGGGTGGGATCCCGGAACAGAGCGGGGCACACGGCACACGGTGCGAGCAGAGCGAGCGGAGCGGGGCCCGCCGGTGGAGGGAGAGAGACGGAAAGAGGAGAAAACGAGCCACTCCGGGGCAGGGGCGTGGGGGAGGCCGCGGGGGAGGAGCGCGGTCTCTAATCGCTCGAGTGTGTGCGTGTGTGAGAGTGCCTGCGTGTGTGTGAGCAACTCAGGTAGGTAATTAGCTTGAAGCAGGTGACACCGCAGCCCTCGCTTCGTACTGCGTATGTGAGTGTCAACGCGCGCGCGCGTGTGTGTGTGTGTGTGTGTGTGCGCGTGCGCGCGCGCGCGTACTTACGCGCACGGGCGTGCGTCGTGCGTTATCGAAACCTTCAAGAGAGAAGAATAGCAGAACAAAACAAACAGAACTCATTTTAGCAGTGTACTGCAGAGCCTGTCGGAGATAGCGCTGCAAATTTGATATTTTGTGCGCGGCGCGGTTTATTATTTCGCGGTTGGCGGAGAGGCGCGTGTGAGTGCCGCGCGGAGGGAGGGGGCGGTTTGGGGTTCCCGATGGTTATCGGCAGGCCGCCACGCGTTCATTTTATGCTCGGGCGGCACGGCCTCGCCAGTACTCGACCAGGACTTCGCCAGGAAGGACTCCGCCAGGAAGGACTCCGCCAGGAAGGACTCCGCCAGGAAGGACTCCGCCAGGAAGGACTCCGCCAGGAAGGACTCCGCCAGGAAGGACTCCGCCAGGAAGGACTCCGCCAGGAAGGACTCCGCCAGGAAGGACTCCGCCAGGAAGGACTCCGCCAGGAAGGACTCCGCCAGGAAGGACTCCGCCAGGAAGGACTCCGCCAGGAAGGACTCCACCAGAGCTGCTGCCTCCCGGGAGGCGAAACAATTCGGGTCGTACGACGTAGAAAAACAGCAAGAGTTTGCGACGTTTCAAAAACGTGGAACTAATACAACGGCCTAATCACCCTCCCCTTCTTTCCCAACGTACACACTTGAATGTTTAACTCGATAATTGACCACGGTTTTCAAAGTATCGGATTCCTCCCCCGACGCACCCCTTCGCCGCCCACCCTTCCCCCACCCTTCCCCCACCCTTCCCCCACCCTACCCCAACCCTCCACACCCGCACTCCGATCGGAAATGCCTTTCCCATGACGTTATTGTCCTGGATTGTGTTTCAGAAACAAAAGCCCAACATCATAGATAACTTTTTATTTCAACTTTCATGGGAACATCTCCGGCGCGTCCCATCGCCGCGGTACACGCGGAAGATTTGGACGATATCTCAGCTTTCATTTTTCATACAATAATATCTAAAAACCAACGGTCTTCTTCCTCCGAGACAAAACTACGCACCTACTACTCAGATCGGGAACATGCAACACTGTAACAGTCAAAAAAGGGTTTTCCGTCACGGGGAAAGAGTTGTGAAACAAAACCATGCCTCAGGAAATACGTTGAGAGCGTTTGCCCCCCCTTTTTTTTATTTCAGTAAAAGCATCCCCGTCGCGGAAATGACTCCGCCACCCCACGCGTCTATCTCTCTCCCTCTCTCCCTTTCCCCCGCGCCGGGTGGCCAGGCCGGCCGGCCGATATAATCAATCGTAAAATTAGCTGGTGTCGCACTCCTCGCGGCAGCCAATGAGGAGGCGCGCAAATTTGCAATTCATCTAATGAGATGTACTCGGCAGGGTTGCGAATCACGCACCCTCGTGAATGCGTAATGCGGACGTATTTCCCGCCAACAAATGACACGCTCATTACGGCGTGCCAACTTTGATCTATTCGCGAGGCAGCCTACTCGCCAGACGCGCCCGATTCTCGGATGACGCAGTGGGATGCAAAATATCCGCGTGCTATGTTGATGGCGAGGGTTCAATAATACCCGTCGCGCGGGACCAATTTTTTTAGGGGGATGAATAATTTCTGATAGCGTTGGCTATAATTTTGCTGGTTTTCATTTTGGTTGGCCGGTGTTCTGTAGAATCTATAGTTCCGACTTCGCCTTCATTTCTGCTCAAATTTTACGGAAGCCCGTGGAAGCAGCCGGACTGTGCTCCTCTCGGGGAAAGCGGTGACACCCACCGTCGGACAGCCGTCGGCTCGGCCGTCGGCGTGCGACGCGCGAGCGGGCTGGCCGGGCTTGGCGACGCGAGCGCCGCGGGAAACGATGATTTAGAGGCGTTTTGTATAAACAAACAGTGAGCACAACAACGGTGAAGAGTGCGGCGAGCTTTCGGGTCGGGCTCCGTCCCGTTTCCGGAGTGAATCATGTTAGACAAAGGCAGCGCGCGGCCCGGCGGAGCCGCACGCGCCGGGCTAAACCGAGGCCGGCCATTTACGCATGTAGATGACGGGATGCTCCACGCGCGCGCGCGCGCACACACACACGCAAGCACGCGCGCACACACACACACACACGCACACGAGTGGTGGGGCGTGGCGCGAACTCCGCGGGGTGCGCGCGTTCCGAAACGTATTGTTACTGTATTGGAAGGATCTTGAGCGCATCCTCGCTGCACTGCCAAAAGTTGAGGCAAAAAAAAAAAATAATGGTGTTCGGGGGAAGTCCACTGCTTGGGTAACCTTGACGAACGGCAATGGGCAGACTCTATTTTGATACCTTCAGTAGTTCAGCAATCGATTGGTTTTGTTTGTACGTACGTACGTGCATTTTTTTGCGTTTAAGTCCAACGAAGGTTTCCATATTGCAGCTGATGAGGCTCCTGGAGGGCCGGGAAAGGAATAAAGGCGGACGGGGAAACAGATACTGATTTGTGTGCGGAGGGGAGCGCGGCGCGGCGCGAGGGAGGCGCAGGGATGTTTTGGGTGGTTTCCTCTCGTCTTGTTAGTGAGGATGTTTATTTATCGGTTATCGCCGATCATTTGCGGCTTTTGTTGTGTCGCGGCCACCGTGCGTGCGTGCCCCAGGCATGCTCCAGGCATGCTCGCCGATTTGTCGTTTTTCTGGGCCGTTTGCGCGATGTTGCGGAGCGTTGCCGGCGCGTGGCCCGCACGCCCCGGCAGCACCAGCAAGCAGCGGGGTGGAGCGGTTATGGCCTGCCTCTCAGTTGGCCTGCCTCTCAGTTGGCCTGCCTCTCAGTTGGCCTGCCTCTCAGTTGGCCTGCCTCTCAGTTGGCCTGCCTCTCAGTTGGCCTGCCTCTCAGTTGGCCTGCCTCTCAGTTGGCCTGCCTCTCAGTTGGCCTGCCTCTCAGTTGGCCTGCCTCTCAGTTGGCCTGCCTCTCAGTTGGCCTGCCTCTCAGTTGGCCTGCCTCTCAGTTGGCCTGCCTCTCAGTTGGCCTGCCTCTCAGTTGGCCTGCCTCTCAGTTGACCTGCCTTCCTCAGTTGGTCTGACTGTCTCTCAGTTGGCCTGACTCTCAGTTGGCCTGCCTTCCTCAGTTGGCCTGACTCTCTCTCAGTTGGCCTGCTTTTCAGTTTAACTGCCTCTCAGTTCCAATAGGAATTATGAAGCATAGAAAATAAATATTGACATTGACCCCGGACTAGAAATTTCTCGTTACGGTAGTCTGAGTGTGCCCCGCTGCACGGGCTGGTCCTCGCTAAAACGAGCATTAAAATGGTCATCACAACATTGCGAAAGATTTCCCATCCCATCTACATGGGTCGAGAACCAGGCCTCGAGATTCCGACGTGCCTTCTCTCCCTCTCTGTCTGTCTTATTCTTCCAATGGAGCTGGAGGGCGTGTGAGAGAGAAAAGGACAGACAATCGGGCAGGGTTCACCCTATGAACTCTCCAGCCACCTCGCCACCAACCAAACAGTCGCCAACAAAGAAAGGGGAGTCGATGGGCGCGGTGGGGCGGGGGGCGAATTCCAACCCCTGGGTTCTTTTTTTCCTACCCTGTGTGTGTGTGCGTGCGTGTGTCGGTGCGAGAAGTCCACTGCTCCCGAAACTCTTTCCCTGCCGACTTGCTGCGACCCCAGACTCCGACAGACTCTGACATGCATGGATGACACTTCCTGTATGCAAACCATGCCGCGCGGCCCATCCCTAATATATCGCTATTATTGCCGTATGTAAATAACGTGAAAATATAATGTATAATAACTTAGTTAGTTTGGAGGGCCTCGCACCCTCCATAATCCAACACGGCATTAGGGTCTTGACACGTCGCGCCGCGGAGGCCGCGGACGCAGCGCCAGTTTGTTGTTTCAAGGTCGTCTTGCCGTCTTGCCGTGGTCCGGGGAGGCGAAGGCAGGCGAAAGTGACGGACGAGTCACCTGCGACGGCGCCGAGACTCGAACCCGCGACAGGACATGAGACTGAGGCTTCCTGTAAGAAAGAACAGGAGGGAAAGACCCCCAAAGGAGCCCACCATCACCCCCCGTCCCTTCAAATTTTCCGCTGGCTGCGTGGAAATGGATTTTCCTCGATTTTCCCGGACTTCCTCGCTCACCGCGAACCCGTTGTTTGCAGCGAGCGGCCGTTGGCAGCAGTGGGAGGGGTGTGGGGCGGGGCGGGTTGGGGTGGGGCGGGGCGGGGCGGGGCGGGGGGGGGGGGGGGGGGGCGTGGCGGGGCGGGGAAGGGAGGGTGGCGCACAGTGAACGAAGTGAGCAAAGCTGATCCCCCGTAAACAGGCCCTAATTGTAATCGCATTAACTGCTCACTTCGCAGTGCTTCGCAGTGGTGCGAAATATTTACACAATGGGGAAAGAGAGGAGAGGGGTGCGCATCGCCGAAGAAATCGAGTGGCGTCTTGAAGAGGGACCAATGCAGGAAATCATGAAATACTGAATTTGAATTTTGCAAATAAACAAAATATTGTGACATTCTCATTATTTCCCGTTTTCTAGAGAGAGTTCATCCCGAAGCGACCGCATCGCGGGACACAATGTCAGCCAAAGCACTCACCCCATCAACACGCCGGGAAATAAAATCAAGTGAAGAGGGTAGACGGCACCAAAGGGTTGCGGCGTGGCCGAGGGCGTGGTGGTGTGTGGAAAGGGGGTGGGGGGTGCAGGAGGGGCACAGAGTGACTGCGATTTTTGCTGCCGAATCAGCGATCGCCATTCTGATTGACAACGAGACTTGATCCACTTTATTAAATCCGGCCTGTTTGCGGTCCCTTCAGGCCTTTTCAGTCCTTTGTGGTGCCGCCTTTATCCGGGCTAATAGCAGACACCGCGCTGCCAACACAATGCGCTTCCGGTCATTTCGGATTTGGAGGTGCGGCGCGCGTGCCGTGGCGTGCCCTGCCGCGCGCGTGTCAACAATACGGACGCAACTCTTTCTTTCAAATCTCCCATCATTGCAGCGGTTTCGACTCTGTGTGGCCCAGCCCGGCGGCGCAACAACCCTGCTGGTGGTTGGTGTCTAGCGGTGGGTCAAGCGTGATTTGTCGCATTGCCGGCATTGTAGGCATGTGGAATACGGTTTGTGGCGAGCTGCAAGTGGGTTGCGATGCGTTCCTGGCGTCCGAGACGCTCACCTCTTCTAGGGCTAATCGTTTCGTGTTGGCAGCTCGGGCTGCGCCGCGCGGCCATCATCTGTCACCTTATCCTCTACCCCTTGCCCCGCCCCGCCCCGCCCCGCCCCGCCCCGCCCGCCCCGCCCCGCCTCGCCCCGCCCCGCCCCGCCCCGCTCCGCCCCGAGGCCGGGCGGCCGGGCACATGCGGGTGATTCCAATAAAATACGAAACGCGTCACACGCGACAAGCATCCACACCTGGACGGTCCTTTTCCTTCTGTGCGGCGTCCTGCAAGGCAGTCCTCGACGTCGCTCCGTCTCTCTCGCACGGACAGTCGGAGCCCCATGAGTGCGAGAGGGACGGAGAAGACTGTTGGGAATCGGCCTGCCGCTGTTGACAACAAAAACGCCGTCTAACCGAACAGGAGGACGGTAGTGCCCAAGCAGGAGTGAGTTGGACGTTACTCTACACGTCCAGTCTGCCCTGCCGTCGAAGCCGCCTTGTTTCCCAGTGTGTGCGGACAGATGGGGGAGGGAGGGGGGAGGGGAACGATGCTGCCCCGTGCCAAAAGGGTGCCGGGAGTCATTGAACATTGAACCCTCCAGAAATGAGTAGGGAGGGAAACGGCCTCTTCGGGGCGTTTCCTCGTTCCCTCCGAGCCACCTCCGAGGACCCCGCCCTTGCCCGTCTTGCCGTAGCTGCGCCCCGCGCCCTCATCATCATCATCATCATCATCATCATCAGCGCTGTTAGGCCTCAGCAGACCTCTAGCGTTCGAGTAAGCAGCTACTGTAAGCGAAGGACTCAGACTAACGCCCCAGAGTGCGACAGAGACATGTCCCTCGGAGTCTGGTGCACCTGATGGCAGTTCGGTTCGGCAGCGTGCTCCGTGCCCCATTCCCCATTCTCCAGGCTTGCTTCGTCGTATCCTTCGCAGGAAGGGCTTTGGGGATGGAGTAGCAATTCCCTCCCCGACATGGCCTTGGCGGGCGCTGGAAGTGGCGTTCGAGCGGTTCGGCACTGGGGCCGAGGAGCGGCCTCTCTCTCCTGGCCTTCCCCGCCGCCCAACTTTGGAGCCGTCAAAGGGGGTTTGCACACGAGCCAAACGACCAGACACACGGCTTTTTAGAAACGGTGCGGGGAAAGACCCATGTGGAACATAGTCAGGCCCAAATCCGAAGCCAATACTGTCGGGAATTTCCCTCTTTCCTACACGGAGGTGGCCTAAACGTAACGGTTGTATGCGGTTCAGGCGTCTGCAGAAAAGTACCGAAAGGGCCCATAGGTTATTTTTCCCCGGTGGGATTCTGAATCGTAAAAGGAATTAAAATAGGGTAAATGATCTCCCTTAAACAAGTTTAGTATCCCTGGTAGGGCGTTTAAAACAGGGCAGGGGTTTAAAAAATCAAAACTCTGTTTCCGAAGGAGAACTGGGTTGGAATAAAAAAAGATACCGGGGGCGATCAAAAACACAGCCTTTCGGCACGACTTTTGGGGAAATGGGAACACCCCAGCAAAAGAAAATTAGTAAGATAAAAAGAATTGGATAGTTCCCAAACTGCATTTTAAACAAGGGGAAAATGACCCGGTTTTGGTTAAGCAATTTGGCAAATTAAATGAGTTGATTTATTTCACAAAAACATAAAAATGGAGAACTGTCGCCAACGCCTCTGTCCGCCGTTCGCCATGACACCCCGCCGCGCCGACCGGGCCGTGTTGAGCCGCGCCAAAACAGAGTCTGTCTCTCTCTACAATCTTCCAGACAGCTCGAGCTACTGAGTTATTCGGGATTTAAAGGTGAAATATGAAAGTAATGGTCGGAAAGGGGTGCAAATCGTTCATCCGTGGTCCTTATGGAGCAATATAAGCTACGGCATTGCTTTCTATGTAACATATTAAGGGCGCTAGAGACTGACAAACAGGAAGGTGCACCAGGGAATCACCACTCCATACAAATGCCCTCCTCCAAGGTCGTATCCGTGTCCGCACCGCGAACGCGTTCGTCTTTGCCGCGACCGTGCCGGTGCTGCCGGTGCTGCCGCTCGCCAACACGATGCTGCCATCTGGCGGGGGACGCTGGAAGCTCGGCGCGCGAGCAGAGTGGTGCGGCCTGGTGCCGAGGGAGCGCGCCACCGCCACCGTGGGCCGCCACCGCCGCCAGCTCGTCAAGCACGTCAAGAGGAGGTTAGTGTACAGGCGCGCAAACGACCAGACAGCGACCGGCGAGGTTTTGTGGAGAAACCCGGTGACGGGAAGGAGAGCCGATGTGGAACAGTAGTGCAGGCCGACGTCCGATGCCACATGTGTCAGGGAATTCCCTCATTTCCTCCCACGGAGGTGCCGGCCCCCCCTAAACGTCAACGGTGCTCTGCCGGATTCAAATTTTCGCGCGCTGCTGTGTTTCAGAAAAGTACCTTGAATGGGCCTTTGCGCTTGATTTTTCACAAACCCCAAGTCGTATAGGGATTCTGAACTTTAAAAGGGACATTACTAGAGTGTGTAAGAGTTGCTACCTCTCCTTTTCAACACAATAATTGACTTTCCCTCGGTAGGGTCGTCAACAAGCAAGTGACAGCCGTTCTCTCTGGTGTGAAAAGAGAAAACTCTCTGTTTGCCTGTAAAGGCCGCGCCGAATGGCTGGACGAGAGATAAGAAAAGATACACGAGGAGCGAAAATAAACACAGCCTTTCTGGTTCACGCTCCATTCATGTTTTGAGTGAAACTCGCGCCGAACACGGCACCTGAGATCCGTGAAAAGAAGGGAACGTTTACCTGAGGTGACGTCACTCACGTATCAACCAATCAGAAGCTTGGATCGGCCCGAGTTGCGCAGTGACACAATTCTATGTTACGAGCAAGGGGAAAACTCGACTCGGCCATCTTGGATTAAGCAAAAGTTTGTAATGAATTAAAATACCGAAGACGTTTACGTTTATGTTTGACAAAACATAAAATTATTACTCCTAAATGGGTTAGTATAGTTGGTGCCGCATTGCCTAAAAATTGGTTATCCTATGTCGACGTGCGATCAAGTGCAGAAAAAAATGTTTGTTTTGTGAGTGCGGGATGGCCCGTACTCGGTCGAGTGGATGTGGCTGGTGTGACACTGAAGCATTTCTCCGGCTAGCCGCTGCTCTTGCGCCGCGGGTGGCATTCGCAAATTGAACCAAAGTGAGCACGAGACGCGGTGTAGTAATGGTCAAGATCCCAGTGCCTCGGCCGGCTGCGGCTGCCCTCTGCGAACGGACAGCCGAGAAGCCTATTTGCCATTGGAGTGCTCGTCTCGACTCGACTCGACCTGTGGGAACAGATTTGGATGTCCTGCTGGCATGTCTTTGGGCTTTTCATTGAGCCGGCGTCCTTGGGCAGAGCCCAGCTCATTTTGGGACGTCGCTGCCTGCAAAGGGAATGTGTGTAAAGTCAGAAACCAGAATTGTACAGCGATCCTTCAAAACTTTTTAAAGGCCAACTAACCTAACTCTCTGTTGGCCTATTTTTGTGGTTTGAATACACCTCCAAGTACCTGATACAGTTCAGGTTCGGTCAATCCGGTTGAAAGATGTTGGTCAATTGCGTATTTGCTGTGCCTTTGGTTAATTTAAAGGCTGAAATGCCTGTTAGTTTGAGCACTGAGCTCAAAGCAGAATAAAATTTTGTGTTTGGGGGGTCCTCTTGGAGCCCCCCTGTAGCTCAGTTATTTTGAGTCCTGTGAGATCATCATGGTCTATGTATTTCTTAAGAATGGTTGAAAGCTTGATTTATGGTTGCACATGATTTATATGTATAGAAAAGACTTTTTACCCTTTCTTATGCAGTCTAATGTCATTTTTGATGTTCAATTTGGAATTATTACATTAATATTTATACCTATCTAGGTTACTGTTTACATGATCAGGATCTATTACTCATAGAATATCTGATAACCATTTTCATTGTACCTGTGTACCATTGAAATCAACTTTACCATGGTATCAAGCTCCTGAACTGCTTGATAGTTAATAATGATTCAATGGTATGTGTACTTACATGTGTTTGAGGCCTGCTGGATGTTCTGAGGGATAGTGGTAGCTGGCTCAGGTACTGCAAGGCTAGTGAGTGTCTGCTGTAATGATAGCAGATGCCTCTTATCAGTCTTCTATTTGGTCTGGTTCAGATTGTGAGGCTTGTGTGTGTTCTGCTATCAGATAAGGCCAGTGTTGGTCATAGAAACTGGATAAAGATTATGCGAAACCTTTCCAAATCCATGTAGAAAAAATACCCACACCTATCTGCTTGTGTTTTGACCATTTGTTGTAACCTGATCTGGAGCCTTAACTTGACTTCAACTTAAACGTAGTCTTATCTTACTTGCAGCGTTTGATTCTAAATTTATTTTCTGTGGGTTTTGCTATTGCACTTTTATGTGTTTAACTTGTGGTTTTGTTTCTACAGGTGTAATGCGTCATTGTACAGATCCACAAACTTGATGCTGGATGGTAGGACAGTCAGCTGGGTACACCTGAACATTGTGACCTTTGCGTCGTGTGCATTTTCACATTTTGTTCACACTGGCGACGATGTCGACCGGCATGCGTCCTACACTGCAGACTGTGCCAGAGTCTGTACCCGCTGACCATGTTAGTAATGCTAGCGGAAAGGTAAGTCCAGTTCTCTTTTCATTTTAATTAAGGCATGAGACAATGCATGTCATAAAGACAAAAAGAATTGAATCGTATTCTAGTAAAACATTTTCATGGTCTCAAAGTTTGGCAAATGATGACATTTATGAAAATCAATCAAGAGTCATTTGTCATGAACTATACCCTTACTTTTCTATATCATTGTACAGAATGGCATCTTTGCCTAAACAGTGCTGTGTCAAATTTGAGAAAGAGTAAGAGAAAGTTTGTGGGCCTGGAAATGTCTTTTTCTCCATGCATGGCTGCATAGAAAAGTAAAAATTCTTGTGGCTGTATGCAGACCGTGATATGCGTATGGGGATCAATTTGGCCAGACAATTGCTGTCCCCCGGACAGTGCGGGGACGGGTGTTCTGCATGCGGCTGTTCGCATTATCGGCGTCGGCTCGGCAGGTGGCGCGAGCGCCGTCCTCCGTCCTCGTGCTGCATATTGGGCCTCGCTCCTGAATTTGGTTGTGTGTGCGTGTCTGTCATTTTGTGCCCTGGCGCCGCGACGGGCGTGGGGGAGGGGGAGGGGGCGTCGGCCTGGCAGGGCGTGGCGGCGTGGCGGCGTGGCGGGGCAGGCGACAAGCCCGGGCGAGGAAAGAGGAAAAGGGGAAGGAGGGGGGGGGGGTCACGAGGCGTGTCGGGCAGAAAGGCGTGAAGTGAAGCTGATCCGGAGGAGTCCGGCCTGCCCTGCGCCCCGTCCTGTCACTTGGATTCCGCCCCGACCTTGGCCCGGCCCCTTACGGCCCCGCCTCGCCAAGGGCAGGACGCTGCCTCGCGCGAGCATACGGCACGCCGCGGAGCAGGCCAGTAGACCGATTCCGAGTGGGAGGTCTCTCTCGCACTCATGTGGCGCCCCGCACGGGAGAGGTAGACCGACGGCCGCACGGGCCCAGAGGCCGTTGTCGTCGTCGTGGGTTCGACTCCCGGCGGCCCCTTTTCCTCCTAGTCTTGACGCCGGGTTCGCGTGCTGGCGGTGCTGGCGGCGCCGGTGCGGCCGAGGGCGCGGGTTCGACTGCCGCCGATAGCATCTCGCTCTTTAGACGCGCCGCCACCTGATTCGGCTGCTGTTGGCGTGATAACGCCGCCGCCTTCAGCCCCGCAGACTGATGCTCTGTCTCTGTCGCACTCACGGGGCGTGCCGTGCAGGTGCGAAAGAGAGACTCTCTCGGAGTCAGTCAGCAGCCCTTCAGTCCTTTATCGCCGCGCACACACCGGAGCAATAACTCAGCGTGGCGCTATTTTAGTCGCTTGCTCAAATATGGCGCGTCGCGGCGTCTGGCTGCGCTTGGCTGCACTGGGTTCGGCTTGTTGCTCGAGGAAGTGGCCGCCGCGATGGAGTGCTGTGCCTGGGGCCGGGGCTGGCCGGACTGCCTGGAGGCCTGGAGGGTCGCCGATCGGCCCACGACACGCCGCGCCGCCCCACCTGCGGCCCTGCGGCCCTGTGGCCTCGCGGGGTGCACGCTGACGTGGCGCGCCACCGTTTGGAAATGTGACGGGGAATTTGATCTCGATGACGTGGTCGGGGCGCCCCGCGCCGCCCCGCGCGGAGGGTGGGGGAGGTATCGGGTTGAGTGACCTGCAACGGAGGGGTGCGGGCCCGCGGCCCCGCGGCCTAGGGGCCCAGGGGCTGTGACATGCAGGGGGCGTGGTGCAGTGCAGGGCCCCTTGGCGACGACGGTGGTTAGGTAGGCGTCGGGGAGTCGGACGACTGGCCGTCGCGACAGCCGCGCTCCGCCCCCGCCTGCTCGGCCTTGACATTAGCGCCGCCACTACACTGCACGCCCCTCCCCACGCCCTCGGATGGCCACGCCGCGCCCCGCCCCGCCCCGCCCCGCCCCGCCCCGCCCCGCCCCGCCCGCCCCGCCCGCCCCGCCCGCCCCGCCCCGCCCCGCCCCGCCACCCCCCCCCGCCCCGCCCCGCCCCGCCCCGCCACGCCCCGCCACGCCCGCCCGCCCCGCCCGCCCCGCCCCGCCCCGCCCCGCCCCGCCCCGCCCGCCCGCCCCGCCCCGCCCCGCCCCGCCCCGCCCCGCCCGCCACGCCGCGCCCCGCCCCGCCCCGCCCCGCCCCGCCACGCCCCGCATGCGGTGCTGGCGGCTCTCGCGGTGCGCACGCCGGGGGGCTTGGCCAGTATCCTCTGCCTGTCAAAATAAATGGCGTGTGTATCTGGCGCTCGTTGTCGGCGGGCGGGCCGCGCTGGCCGCCCTGGCCGCGCTGCGCCGTGGACGTCCTCCGTCCGCGGTGCCATGACCTTGCCGTCGTGGCCGCGGGGTTGTTTTTATTTACAGTAACATGGAAATGAGGGGCGGGGCTGTCTCGGTGAGCAAGGCGGGCAAGGCGGGGCGCGGCGTTGGCGGAAGTGGGGTAAATATTTCCTCCCCCGGCGAGGGCGGCCCGTAGGCGCCGTAGGCCGTGTGCACAGCGGGGTGGCGGCCGGCGTTGGCACGCCGGTGTTCTGGTGTCATTGCTCTGGGCCCCTGCCGGCCCGGGCCCCGGCCCGGTGACAGCCGGCTATGCTCGCCTCGGCTCGATCTTGGTGTGGCTGCACTGCACTGCAATCGATAGGGCTGACGCTCTCCCCTCCGCGCTGCGCGCCGCCACGCCCCCCGCGGGGCCTAGGGAGCCCCAGCCGGCCCGGCGCCGCGCGTGCGCCCCGCTCTGCCACGCGCCGCCCCGTGCCGGCCCGGCCGCTCGCCGGACCAAACGCGGCGTGCCGCACGGCGGTGTTTGTCCTGGTGAACGCCTATCTGATTAAAATTGTCCTTTCCAGGTGAGTTCGAGCACGACCAAGCCGGCGCAGCAGGGCGAACTGACGACAGCGGTGAGTATACTCTACCTGCCCTGCCCTGCCACCCCCTTTTTCCGCGGCATGATCCGTGCGGCGCGTCGCCGTGAAGCCCCTCGCGGTAATCAGGGCCCTGTCACGCCACCGGCAGCCCCGCCTAGCGCCACGCCGCGCCCCGCTGGGGTATTTATAGTGATGCGGTCGCGTGTCTTCTGGCGGGGCTGGCAGTGCAGCCCGGAGCTGGCCGGCCGGGCTGGACTGGACGTCACTTCACCCCGCTGCCTGGCGCGGCGTGGCGTGGCGTGGCGACTAGCGGACGTACATCGATCTGGCCGTCGTCTTTCCCCGTCGCGCTACCCTGCCGTCGTTCGGCCGCTCGGCCGGGCTGCTCTCCGTAGTGACCCTCGTCCTTTTGCACGGAGAAGCCCCGCCGGCCGCCCCTAATTATGTTGTGCATGCCGGGCACCGCCGGGCACCGCGCGCCGATAAGCCATGAGGCCAATTTTTATTTTATCTTCTACCACCGCCGAGGTTGCCTGGCGTTGCCTCACTCCGGCGATGCGGGGGCCGCGGCGGGGTTATCGCGTCACGAGGTCGCTTGAGGCTCCCCGCTGCACACGGACGCGGCGACCGCGTGGCTTCGGTTTGCACGGCACAGGTTGGCCGGCAGGTCGGCGCGGTGCCTCGCGGTGGTCGCGGCCCGGCTTGGCTCTGCAGACCCGCGCTCGGCTGGGCCTCCTCGTCCCGCCCGTCCCGTCCCGCCTCGCGGTGCCGGTGTGCCTGGCTGGCGCGGCTGGCGTGGCGTGGCTGGCGCGGCCTCCGTCCGCGGTGCGGCACACTGGCGCGGCGCGGTCGGTCGGTCTCTCTGACTCAGTGTTCTGTCGGTGGCCACGCAAGGTGGTCGTGTCGACGCGCGCCCGCCACTGGGACTTCCCCGACGACTACCTCCGCGAGTGCTTCCGCGTGCGTGTGTGTGTGCGTGTCGCAGCGCGTGTGGTGGTGCGTTCCTCGAGAAGTTGGTGTGTGTCTGAGTTTTTGGTCTGATAGGGTGCCCGTTGGTCGAAACGGTGTAAAGCGCCCGGAGTGGAGTGACTGGCGAAAGACCCGCCGAAGATTCGTGGTCGGAGGGATGTGATTGGATCCTCTTCTTCTTGTTCATCATCGTCATCGTCCTCCTCGCCGACGACAAGCAAGAGTCCCCGGCGTCCCGTTGGTGGTTGGTGTCCGCGACCACCCCCTAGACCCCTGTCCCTTTGTGTCTCCATGCTGGCTGGCTGGCCGGCACCAGGATGACGGCGACGACGGCGTAGATTGCGACGTGCTGCCGCAGCTGGGCCGACACTCTGAGGCCGTGGCGGTGACGCGCGTCAGGCCGCTCGGAAACATGGCGACCGCGTTGGGAAACTTTGCCCCGCATTATCGGATTGTAATTGGCCGCGGACGCTGCGGACGCTGCAGCAGCCTGCACTTGTTGTTGGCGGCCGGGCGGGGCGGGGAGGGGTGGGTGTGGCGGGGCGCGGCGCGGCGGGTGTGGCGGGGCGGGCGGGGCGGCGTCATTTTCGCATTGTCTCCTTCGCGCGGTCCGTGCATTATCGCGAAGGGCGGGGCTGTCCGGTGCACTGTAGGGCCTGGGCGGCACTGCCGCGGCAGGGCGGGTCCGGTGGCCGGAGCCGCGGAGACGCGGGGGGCGCGGGGAGCCGCGAGTCGCAAGAAAGGCCTGCGTCTGGTTGCCGCGTTCGCCGCGTTGCGTTGGCAGCCTTGGCGTCCTCCACGTGCCGCTCTGCCGCCCGACGTGGTACAGTCTGCGCAGCCAACTTGCCGACTGCAAACTTGCAGACTGGCGCGGCAGCGCGGCGAATAGATATGGCCTGAAGAATTTATACGCGCTGCTAGACTGTGTTTTTCTTTTCTCTATTTTTCAAGCGTCGCGGCGGCCGCGTGCTCGATCTCTCTCTCTCTCTCTCTTCCTCGCGGCGTCGCGTGCGCACTCGCGGAATCGCTGACACTACTGACACGCGGGGGCGCTCGCGGTGTGTCTCACGCCGCTCACGTGCGCGGACTGGGCAGTAGGGCTGCGCGGCAGCGCCTTTGCTCCCGCCTTGCTCCGCGCCCTTGCTACTTGCTGTTTGACATTGGCGCGGCGGGACGCCTTGATTTACAGCCGCTTGACGATAAGCTCGCTCGCAGCGCCCCGGCCCGCCCCATGACATGGCGTGGCTGGCTATAAATTTGTCATCCGCTGAGATTTCGGGTTGAATCTGGCTGGCGCGGGTCTGGAGCGCCTCGCCTGGCGCGCACCGTGGAGGGGACTAGGGGACTCGCTGGCGTCTTGGCGTCGTGGTCTTCCTCATCTCGTATGCAAATCCTCGGCTCGGCGGCCAAGGCTGCAGGTGCGCTGCAGGTGCATGGCCGCGGCGGGTGGGCGTGGCGCGGTGTGCGCTACTGCGCAGCAGCTGCAGTCGCTCTGGGACATGCCTCGTCCGCGGGTTCGAGTCCCGCCGCCCGCCTTTGTTTATTTTGCCCGGCGACGCGCTGACGCACCGGCCCGGCCTGCCAGCCGGCTAGTTCCGCGTTTTGGCGCGCTCCCAGTCGCGCCCAGCCGGTACCCGCGCGGTACCCATCGGAATGCACGCTGGCCGCTGGGCGAGCTGGGCGTAGAGCGTGGCGCGGGCCGCGGCGTTGCCGGCCCGGCGCTGGAGCGGGGCCCAGGGGGCGGGGCCGGGGCAGGCCGCGGGCCTGGCGGAGCCTGGCGGGCACCGCGCGGCAACGCGGCGTCGTGTCCAGCGGCTCGCCCAGCACGGCCAGCACGGCCAGCACGGCCCCTTGACGGACTGTCCCACTGCAGACGCCGCAGACTGCCTTCCGCCTCCGCGGTTCTCTGTAGTGCGCGATGCGCGACCAAAAATGGGATGACGTTCCTCCGGGCGGGGAAGGGAGAGAGGGGAGGGGGGATCGAAGTAGGAAGCGAGGCTGCTCGTCATCCTCGTCGGACCTGGCCAAACCTGGCCCGCCGGTACCCGCTGGCTGGAGGCTCGGCCCTCCGCCTGGTCGCGCGGCCTCTCTCGCACCTACGGATCGCCGCGCGAGTGCGAGAGAGAGAGATGGTCGGGATCGCTGTCCCGCCGGGATTGGCGCCTTCGCGCGTCGCCGTCTGCTCGTTCCGCGCGGCAGTTTTCTCGTTTTCTCCGCGATCGGTCCGTTGCCGCCCTGCGCCCCTTGTTGCGTTCGGCATTATCGCCTGGTGACGCAACGCGCAGCGCCGCAGTCTGGGACACCCGGAAAGCTCCCGGAAACGCCGGGGAGGCGAGGCGCGCGAGGCGCGTCGGGGGAGTGGGGACCATGCCTGGGGCCCCTGGGGCGCATGTAGGAAGCGGTGCGCAGAGAATAGAACGCGGAACACCGAAACGAACACCACCACGTGGCCGCCCAGCCAGGGCAGCCAGCCAGCCAGCACTGAGAGACACTGCGGGTTGCGTTCCCCGTTGGTGGCAACCCAACCCCAAGCCCCCTCTGACCCCAGGACTCGGCTCGTCGTGGTCAGTTGGTCGACACCTTCGACAGACGACGGCGCGACGGCTCTTCGCGTCCATGCCGACCCGGCCGAGGACGCCGCCGTGAAGCCTCCTCGCCCAGACGGCCTAGACGGCCCAGACGGACTCCGGCCCCCTGCCCGGGGGGATGCTCGGCGCGGCCAAGCCGGCCAAGCGCTCGAGCGGTGACACTCGGTCGGCGAGCGACATGCCCCTCGCCGCCACCGTCAAGAACCACATGCTGCGCTTCTTGCGGCGGTCCAAGAGCACGAGCACGCGCCCGCGCGCCGCCGACATGGTGATCCCCAACAAGCAGAGCGTGACGAGCCCGCCCGTGATCGCGGAGCCCTTCCCCATCGCGCTGGGGTCGGCGGCCGCGTCCGCGCAGCACCACCGCCACCGCCACAGCAGCGCGGCCGCCCACGCCAACGGCAGCGCCAACGGCAGCCACCACGTCGCCGCAGCGCGCTCGCGCTCCGTCAGCAACCGCAGGGAGGTGCACCGGCCGCACTCGTCCGCGCGACGCGCCAGGGCTCAGGTAAAGGCTAAAGGCAGCGACAGGGTCGGCGGCGTCGCGACGGCGGCGGCGCGGACGCCCGGACGGACGGACCGCGTCGACTCGGCTAGACTCGCGACGGAGGCGGCGCCGCGGACTGCCGCGGACTGGTTCGTTCTCACGGCCACGCCGGCCGCCTCTCCCTTCCTCTTCCCTGAGACACTTGTTGACGCCTTTCACCGGGCATAATGTCGCGTCCGTCCCGTCCGCCGCGTCCGGCAGCGCGTAGCGGGCAGCGCGCACAGCGCGAACGCGAAGAAAGGTCGTCCGGCGGACGGGGGGACGGACGTCGGCGCGGCGAGTGCTCCAAGGATCCGCGCGGTACGGTCAGTGGCCCCGCGTCCCGCGCTCCGCCCTGAGGAGGCCCGGCCGGCTGTCGGTCCTAATCGCTACCGATTTGGACCGCCGCGAATCGGCTGGGCGTGGCGGTAACCTGCACGCGGGGGCCGGAACGGAGCGCCGTCCCGGCGCACTCGCCGATCGACTTGTAGGCGGCGGCACGCTCCGGGCCCGGCCCGGGGATGGGATGGGTTCGGGCGGCCGGCGGTGATCTCACACCGAGCCTGGCGGGGACTGACCCGCGTGCGCGCCGCGCGCGCCGAGTGGGCGTGGGGCCCGTGGGGCCGGTTTGGGGGCCGCCGCGAGGCTCGTCGCGCTCGTCGCCTCCCGGCCCGCCGGCCTGCGGACTGATTCCGCACAGCCGCTTTGTCCCTCTCACACCCAGACGGGACGCCCAACGAGTGCAACGGAAACAGCGACGATAAAAGCTCTTTTCGGAACCGACCCGCTTCCAGACCCGAGGGTCTCTAGACCCGCTGGCGGCGTCCGCCCGGGAGGCAGGCTGTCCCGCCGCACGGCGGCGCACCGCGGGCCGGCAGCTCCGCCCCTGGCCTCGGACAAGACAAGACGGCCCAGCGAGCGGCGTGTGCGCAGGTGCGCAAGCGTATGGCGAGTTGTGCTGACGGCCGGCCGACGCGCGCGCAGGTGCATGGCGCGTCGGTCGGTGTTTCGCAGCCGTTTCGGCGCAGCGGCGCTGCCTGCCCTTTCGAAACCCGACTCCTGCACTGGCGGCGCAAGTGCACTCGGCGCAAGTGCACTCGGCGCCCGTCACTTTGTTGATGACTCATCCACTGCGCTGCACTGCGCTGGCCAAGGACATCGCGATCCTCGCCAACCTGCCGCTGCAGCGGCCACATCGGCCGCAGCTGCAGCGGCAGGCGGCGAGGAAAATAACCCGGGATGGGATCCATTCTCTGCGAGCTGTACTATTCCACGCTCCACTTCGCCACGCCTCGTAGTGGTGGTAGTAGTTGCGCCGCGTCGAGTCGCCCGAGGCACTGCAGCGCGAGGGCGCCTCTGACTCACGGACGGGGCGCCGCGACGCCGTGCTCCAGCGGCGCTCCAGCCTCCCCCCCCCTTCCCTCCCCCTCCGCCCGGCGCAGCAAATTGGCTCTGATGAGATGTGCGGCAAGGCAGGCAAGGCCGCGCGGCGCTGCTGCGATTTGGTGGCCGAGCCCGCGCAAGCCGTGCTGGCCGTGGAGGTGACCAGAGCGCTCCAGAGGTGACACGGTGCCGAGCCAAGCGTGTCGGCCTGGCTTGGGCCCGGCCGCGGCCCGGCCGTGAGCCACGCGCCCTGGCGGGGCCCAGGCGGGGCATTTCCATACAGAGGCATTGCACAGGCCTCAGGCAAAGGTTGCCCCCTCGAGATAGGGGCCCAGGGCAAGTTTGGGGCTGCCCGTCCGAGTGGATGACTCAGTCCATTGTGCGGGCGGCTGTCGCGGCTGTCACACACAATGGCGGGACGCGCGGGACGGCACTAGCAGTGCAGTAGCGGAACCTGCCGCGGCGCCGCGCTCGGAACGAAGCGAACGCGGTGAATCACGCCAATTGGCCGATTTGGGGTTCCGGCTGGGGTTTCGGTTTTCCCTTTTGGCGCGCTCCAGTTGGCGCGCCGGCCGCGCTGGGCCGCTCTGCTTGCGGTGTAGGCCCTGTCCGAGGCTCGGCCGGCCGCCGGCATTCCCCGCGTGCCGTCCACGCGTCGTGCCGCCCCTAACGCAATTACCCTGCCGAGCGACGCCGGAGGGGCGTTTGTCCGCCGTCTCCCTCGCACCTCTGGGCGACGCCCCGTGAGTGCGACGGAGGCAGCGGCGACACGACTCGTCGCAACGAGCCTGCCGGCTAACGCTGTTAGGCGCCCCTCGCTGTTGTTGTTGTCGGTGTCCCTGTACGGCCTCCGCTACCGAGGCGCCCCTCGCTGTTGTTGTTGTCGGTGTCCCTGTGACGGCCTGCCGGCTAACGCTGTTAGGCGCCCCTCGCTGTTGTTGTTGTCGGTGTCCCTGTGACGGCCTGCCGGCTAACGCTGTTAGGCGCCCCTCGCTGTTGTTGTTGTCGGTGTCCCTGTGACGGCCTGCCGGCTAACGCTGTTAGGCGCCCCTCGCTGTTGTTGTTGTCGGTGTCCCTGTGACGGCCTGCCGGCTAACGCTGTTAGGCGCCCCTCGCTGTGTTGTTGTCGGTGTCCCTGTGCGGTGGCTACGCTTGGCGCCCTCCTGTTGGTTGTCGTGTCCCTGGACGGCCTGCCGGCTAACGCTGTTAGGCGCCCCTCGCTGTTGTTGTCGGTGTCCCTGTGACGGCCTGCCGGCTAACGCTGTTAGGCGCCCCTCGCTGTTGTTGTTGTCGGTGTCCCTGTGACGGCCTGCCGGCTAACGCTGTTAGGCGCCCCTCGCTGTTGTTGTTGTCGGTGTCCCTGTGACGGCCTGCCGGCTAACGCTGTTTGGCGCCCCTCGCTGTTGTTGTTGTCGGTGTCCCTGTGACGGCCTGCCGGCCCGACGGCCCGACGGGGTGGGGGAGGACGCCGGCCGGCCGGGCCGCCCTGTTGACCCCCGCGTTGACCTTCGGTGATTGTGGCAACGAGCGCACACTGTACTGACGCGAGGCTGCGGCGTGCACGCGCGCTCCGTGCGGGGACCGCCGGGGACCGGGGCGGAAAAAAAAGGGGACAACAGAAACGACGTCAACTTCCAAAACGACGGTGTCGCTTTACGAGCGTGCGCTTGCTTGGAAATGAAAGTAAAAAGGAGGCGGATCGCGAGCAAGCACGAGATGGGCAGGGCGCTGATGTGGGTCACGGTCATCATCGCGGTGACGCTATCTCGGCGGCTCGCTCAAGGGAAGAGCGCGGGGTGTTTTGAACGGCGTGCCGGCACCGCGTGCGGCACCGCGCCACCTGCGCGTTGTTTTTTGTGTCCGTATCAGGCTTTCCCGCCTTTTTGGCCCCGGGCTCGCGCCACCGCGCCGCGCCACGCCCCGCCACGCCACGCCACGCCACGCCACGTCGCGCGCTGCGCCCATGCTAATAGCGTCTCGCGCCTCAAAGTGGAGGCGTCCCCGAGAATGTCTCTGCATTCCTGGGGCCAGGGGCTCCCCGTACGTGGCAGGAATACATCCCATCTCCGCCCTCTCCCCGGCCCTCCCAGTGTTTGGTCGTGTGCCTGCCGGCCTCGCTGCATGTGTAATGACGCTGTGTTGTTGTTGTTTCAGGTATGTGCACCGCGGAGTACTCGAGCAAAGGACCCGATCCATGGCCGGGGGGACAGCACGCCCAGCAAGGTGAGCCGCATGAGCGTAGTGGTGGGTGGGGGAGAGAAATGGCAATGACCCGCCAGGGCCAGGTTGGCGGAGGTAGAGGCTGGTAGAGGCCGCCTGCAGGAGAGGGTTGGCGCTGGAGGGCCCTCGCGCGCCGAGTCTGTTGTCTCTCCACTGACCAGTGTAGTCGTCGCGGCCGTCGCGGCGGCCTAGTCCTGCACTTGCCGCCGTGGTCCCGGTGGGCGGGGGGCGCGCCGCGGCAGCAGTGTCGAATCATCTGAAGCTCAAGGTCTGCAGGAACTTGACTGACGACGGCGGACCGCGCCGCCAGCTGCCGGAGCAGCGCCGCCGTCACGTTGTCACGTTCCGCGGGGGCGGGGCCGCCGGCGTGCTGGGCCACTCTTTTGCAGTGTGGCGAGTGGCGGCCGCGCTCCTCTTGTTTGCCGCGGCCCCCTGCACCCCCCTCGCGAGGCGCGCGATGCCAGCGGGGCTGGATCAAAGTCGGCGCCCATTGTGTATTTGTTGGCTTGTTCGGCGCATTGATCCCCGAACTGGTCGATTGCACTGTCGCGACGCTAACTGGACGCTGCACTGCTGGAGACGCTGGCCGCGCAGCGTGGAGACGGGAGGAACGCAACGCCGCGACCTCGGCGCCACCCTCGTGTGGGCCGCCGCCGCGCTGCCCCGTGCCGCAGTGAAAGTCTCCGTCTCGCCGCGAGCATCGGGACTCGCCACCGCCACCGCGGCGGTAAAACTAATCCAGCGTGAACAGTCTCTCCGTCTCTTGGTTTTGCAGCGGCCGTGCGCTGTGATTGCTTCCAGGGCACGCGGCGGTGCTATACTAGTGTGAAAGTTTGCCCGTTTTCGACAAGCGGCTCTCTGCCGTCAAGTGCCGCTAGTGCCGGTTACCGCACAATGGCCACGTAACGGCCGCGGTGCCGCGTTTCCGAGAAGCTATGCCGCCGCCGGGGTGGACGCCTCGCCTCTCTCTGTCTCTGTCTGTCGCTCCCGTTGTGCGTCTTGCCTATATTTAGGGGCCCTGCCGTCGGCACCGTCGGCCTGCCTCATTGGATAAGTGGCCGAGGACCGGCGAGGCTGTCCCTGTCCGCGCCGGCCTTGGCTGCCTTGGCGGACACACCGCGGTTCAAGAGCGTGGTGGACGCGGTTCTGCCAGGTTCTGCCAGGTTCGCACCAGTGCGGTCGGGACGTTTTTGGGCTCGTCGCGCTTGCCTGGCGGCAACCCCCTCCCCCCTCCAATTTTTTTGTAGGTCGACCGGCGTAGTGCCATGCTCTCTGCTGCTACACTTTTGTGTGGTGACGTTCTGTTATTTTTTTGTGGTGCCCGCTCTCGTGATGGAGGGATTAATTCTGAACGAACGAGCTGTTTGCGAAAGGCCACGGGAAAAAGGGGGGGGGGGCTGTCTGTCGTTCTCGATTCTCTTTCCCACCAGAGCACGCGCGGCGCGGCATGCGAATTCGGACGCCGCCGTGGATGGCGTGGCGGCCCCTCTAGGGCCCCTCGGGCCGCGCTGGCCGCGCTGCACGAGTGCATGTGGCCGGCCGGCCTAGACTTAGCGGCGCCACCAGTGTGCTGTGGCGCTCCGCGCCGATCGGGCATGATCCGTCAGAATCCATTGCGCCAAGTGCCATTGTGTTTATTTTGCCTGGTGTGGCGGACTAGCGGTGTGATGCCCCTCGCGCTAAATATACTCTGCTTGTTTACTCTCCCTAATGTGTATTAGAGCATCGAGTCTGTCTGTCTGTCTGTCTGTCCGTCGCGGTCCGTCCGCCGGCTGGTGGATGTGGTCAATGAGTGGCGGTGCGCCGAGCCGCATGCCTTAATTAATGGCAACGCGCTCCGTCCTCGTCGCTCCCCGTCGCGCTCCTCGAGTGCGAGAGAGAGAGGGGGAGTGACGCGGCGTGCGCTCGCCTTATTTTCCTCTTGTCCTTTTTCCGTTTCGGACGCGGCCTTTGGTTCGGTTTGGGCGCCGACGGCGCCGACAGCTCAGCGCGGCCCGCGGACCACTCAGTTCGTCCGTCAGCCCGAGTCGCGCTGGGACGGACGGCGGTGCGGCGGTCTGCCTGCCTGGCTAGCTCGGTCTGCCTCGACGCGTCGATCAAGTGCCGAGTCCGTCGTGTCCGTCGTGCTGTGGTGATCGACGTGCCCGTCGTACGCCGTCCCGCCCGCCGCGGCCAGGACGGTCCGGACCGCCGTCGCGAACGTGGCGCGTGGCGGTGGCGGTCTAGTGCCTGCGCGCCGACGTCGCGCCGACGGCGACGTGTGGAGTGGGTCCGCCGTGTGAAAGGGGTGGGCAGGGCGGGGCCGTGACGTCATCAGACAGCCTTGGTGATTTCCGTCCGATCGGCCCGTAGGCTGTGCGTGCGAGTGTGTGCGTGTGAGTGAGTGAAGCCGTGAACAGGTGGCCCCCCGGGTGGTGGCCTGGCTAGCCGAGTCTGGGCCCATCCATCCGTCCATCCAGGCGTGCCCGTCGGTGGGTCGCGCGGCCCGGTTCGACTCCCGGACTGCCCTCACTGTGCTCGCGACCGGGGCCCGGGGCAATTGGCCCCCGAGCCTCGGGGCTCCTCGTTGCGCCGCCGCGCCGCCGCGCTGCATGTGGGGCAAGGGCACTACTGGCTGGCTGCATAATGGCAGCGAACGCCAGGGTGGGGGAAGGGGGCGTCTCGGTAGACGCTGGCTGCGGGATTGAAATTGCAAAGTGGCTGCCGTGCCGCCGCGCAGGCCGCGCTCTGCCTCCTCGGGCCGCGTGCCGCCGCGTGCCGCCGCGTGCTGCGTCGCTGCGTCCGTCTCGTTGGCGTAGCGCCGCCAGCGTGGCGCTGCCGAGCCGTGTAAACAAAACACCTGCAGGCGGGGCGGGGCGGGGCGGGCGGTGGGAACGCGGCGTGTTTGCGCCCCGTGGCTCTGGGCCGTGGCTCTGGCCGGCCGAGGATGAGCGACGCGTCCGCAGGGCACCGGAACCAGAGTGCACCGGAGGGCCCGTGCCGGTTCCGGTGCCGGTTCCGGTGCCGCGGGGGTAAGTGCCCCGGGCTCCCCGGCCGCGGGGGTCAGCTCATCCAACTGCAGGGCCGCCAACACGAAGGCCGGCCAAAAGTGCCGGTGGCGGGGTTTGAACCCGGAACCTCGTCGTCCTGCCGGCAGTGTTGGTTACCGTTGTTGCGCGCTGGCCGGGGCCCTGGGCACGTGTCTGGCACGTGTGCGCCGAGGGAGGGGGGTGGGGGGTCGAAATCGAGCTCGAAATAGCACTAGAGAGCGTCGCGGGGGCGGCACTGGCGGCGGGACAGTGCAGTCGCCGGCTGCAATCGCATCACCGATTCCATCGACCCGAATTATAAATGAAAGGAATTCCGGATACCGGGGGGGGGGGCGTGCGTGCACATTGCCTCCGCGGGGGGTCGTTTGCGGCCAACGGTGTGCACAGTTAACTTTGTTTACTCTCCTTTTTTCCTAGTCCAGCCAGAGAAGAGTCTTTTATTGTACGTAATATGGTTTAGGAGACAGGGCGGTTTGAGACGTGTAGCTTCGTCTCACTGGCTGGATCGGCTGGACGCCCTCTCCGCCTAGATGTTTCTCACTTTTTCCGCTCTGTCGGGTAAAAGATATCGCTGCAGCGGCTTTGGCTACCACTATCGACGGTGCGGACAGCGCTTGCGGTCGTTGGTTCTACTCCCCGCGGAGGCGGGTTTGTCTTTTTTTTTTCTGCACGCTTCGCCCCACTGCTTATGACTCACCGCGCGCTACGCCCCGCCGCCCCGCCCCGCCCCGCCCGTTCCCGCCCGTGTGAAGTAAACCGCGAAGAAGACGAGATGCGTCGAGCTTGGGGAGGCCGCCGCTGGAGGGCGCCACTGGCGTCGCGACGCTGCGCGCGCTGCGCCGTGCCGTCGAGCCGCCGTGTGCCCGGGCTTTGCAGTGCGGGGCGCCGCCGGCAGATGGCGCCTCGCTCCTCCTTGGCAGCGGGCCGTGGGCCTGGCGCTAGGCGGGCTTGGCGCTCGCCGGGCGGGGCGTTGGTTCAACTATCAGCCTCCCATTCTCGCGGAGAAATTTTCGGTTTTCATTCATCGTGAGGCCGCGGTTGATGTGGGCTCCGCGGCTGGACCCGAGCGAAGAGGTCATGACCCATCTTCTCCAGCCCGCCCCAGGCGGCCCCAGGCCTCCAGCCTGCTCCAGCGTGCTCCAGCGTGCTCCAGCGGCTCACACCGGCAGGGGTTGCGGGCTTGGGGCCCGCTGGGACCGCGGCGGGGGCGGTTTGTGGCAGTGTGGCGGGCTGCGTGTGCCTGGCCGGGCCCTTTGCGGGGCCCTTTTGCGACCGACCCACCGAGACGTGGCGAAGAGGCGAAGGGGCATATTTCGGTCCCGCTAACGCTCTGCTCCGCTCTGGGTCAAGGCCTCGCCGTGTGGGGCGCCGAAACTAGTGTGTGCCTGGATGGCGTGGCGGCGGGGCTTGTCGCCGTGGTGATAGGGGCCCGCGTCAGACCCATGTCAGCGTGCCCGCCTGGGCCGCCTGCTAGCCCCACCAGCCCCACCGGGGCCGCGGTGCACCGGCCCCCCGTCGCGTTGCCGGCCGGGCCTCTGGTCGCTGTCGGGCCCACTAGTCGGCTTGGCATAAATGATTCTTTGATTCGCCATTCGCATCCCCCGCCGTGCCGTGTTCCTGGCGCTAGCCGTGCCGCCCCTGGCCGTGGAGTGCCTTGCGGCGGTGGCCCTGCCCGGCCCTCCGGCGCTCCTTCCTGCCGCCTGATAGTGCCGCTGTCAGCGCGCCGACAATAGCGCCCCGCCCCGCCAGGACCAGGGTAGGCACGAGGCACGGCAGGCCTGCTCGCCACTGTCGCCACACTGCTGTCGCGCTAGGCTGCCTCTGGCCTGGCGCTGAATGGAGCCATCGGGTGGCGGCTGGCGCCTTGCCTTTCCAGTCGCCTTGTTTTCCCGGCACTGGAAACGCGCGCCGTCCAGCGCCCCTCTCTGTCTCGCTCCGACTCGCGGCGAGTCCGTGTAGGCCCCCGGCGAGGCTTATCTGCGCCGTGCAGCGTGCATGGGCTCTGGTACCCGATCAGTAGTGGCTCGGCCGGCCCCGCGGCCTGTTCGCCCCTTTCGCGCGTGTCCGCGAGACTCGGTGCGTGCGTGCGTGTGTGTGTGTGTGTGTGTGTGCTAGTGACTCGGCTCGGCGTCTGTGTGCGTGCGTGCGTGCGCGCGTCCGTGTGACGTAAGGCAGGGCCGCGATTGCGCGGGGTAGATTGCCATCCGAGAGGCAGGCGCTGCCGGCGTTTGACAAGACAGTGACACTGGGGCCTGAATCGCTTTGAGTAAAGGGCCTCTGTGTGTGTGGGTGTGTGTCCGTGTTTGTGTTTTGGAGCAATTAGACGCCACTGCCTCGGCTCGTACTAGTTGAGGGTAGTAAATACCCGCGACGCGACGTACATCTCCCGTCCACCCCTCCCCGCGCCGCCCAGCGCCCTGCGCCGCCCTGTGGCCGGGCTGCCGGTTTTCCACTCTCGTCGCGTCCGCCGTCCGAAACTTTTAAAGTCAACCGCGCTGCTGCCGCTGCTGCTCACTTTGGGTTGGGTTGGGTTCGGGGGCAGCTAGCCCGGCTCGCTGACGTCTCAAGGCCGGGGCCGGTCCGCAACCGACGTGGCTGCTCCCATGGCGGCGCAGCGCACAGCGCGCAGCCTGCCGGTGTACAATTCGCCGGTACAACACTCGGGCGCCACACACACACACACACACACACACAACAGTCGAAATGACACGGTGTGGACGATTACCGCCAAACTGCTGCTCTTGGCTGCCGGTGGCCGTGGGAGCGAGCGCAGCGCGGCCCGTGCCGTTGCCGACCGGAAAAGCGGACGAATTGCCGAATTGCAGCGGCGGGGCCCCGGCTGCAATTTCCAAGGCAACAACAAACTCTAATTGAAAAAAATAGAGAAATGGAATATTCTTTTTGAAAACGCGTTTTCCGGCGCTGCCTCCTTTCTTTTCGACGATGGGTCGGCCGGCTGCGCGTATCGGAGCGGATTAAGTCACTTGAGTGGTGGATAAAAGGAGTGGGCGGGAGCGGGAGGGGACTGTTTTTTTCTCTTTCTTCCACGACTCTGGTAATTGTATTCGATGGACTTGGCGAGCGCGTGTCACCCCGCGTTAGCGGCCCGGCGCGGCCGGCGCGGCCAGCCCAGCCCGGGCTTGTTGACTGCCCGGGTGTAACGTGCACTCGGGCGCCGTCGTCGCCTCGCCGTGCCTGGGGTAAAGGCCGGTGTGTCCGCGGCGACTCGAGGACGCCGAGGACGCTGGGCGGTCCGGGACGTGCTCCGCGGGCTTGGCAGGCTTCGCACTTTGCCTCGCTCTCGACGCACAGTGGGCCAGAAGACCGGCGCCGCCGGCCCAAACTCCAGACGTGTTTTGAGCTCCAAAGTCGCTAAACTGGACTCGAACGGAACTTATGACCCCATCAATGGATTCCTTGTTCGAAGAGCAATCCATTGGTGGGGTCACACATTCGGTTCCAGTCCCTTGTAGCGACTCTGGAGCTCAAAACGCGTCCGGGATTCTGACACCGCCTCCACCGCTCTTCTGGCTGACTGTGCGGCGCCGCGGTGCACCGGGCGGGCAGGCCCTTTCCTCGACGTCTGGATGGAGTTCGCGCTGGCTCGTCGCTCTTCCCATTCGCCAGTGGTTCGGGCGGGCTGCTCGCTCGCGCTGCCTTGGATTTATTTTTGCTGCGCGATATTCTTGGCCGGCGGGCCGGGCCGGGGCGCTAGTAGTGGAGCCGCCGGTGCCCCGCTCCAGCCCGGCGGGCCCGGCCCCTCTACTCGGCGAGGCCCCCCGCCGACCACGCCGACGACGGCCGGCTCGGGGATGGGATTTTAGCGGGGCCGCCCGTCGTTGGGGCGGTGTTGGCGGTGCGGTGCTATAGGTGTTTTCCGACGACCTTCGGCCAGCCTTTTATCTGGCGCGGGCCTTATCAACATCGACAAGCTCGAAGGCGGGAAGGCGAGGGAGAGGAAGGGAGAACGGGCGGACGGAGAGGAAGCTAACGATGGAGAATGGAATGGAGGGGAACCCGTTCGGGAGTGGGGGCCCGGTGTCCTCCCCGCCGCCGCGCCCCGCCGCGCCGCACACCTCGTGCCCTACGTGGCGGCATTCGCGCGGACGGGACGGGCAAACCGCGGAGTCGAACGAACCAGTCGCGAGCCGATCCACGCGTGCGCGAGTTTGGTCGGTGTGTTTGTGTTGGTGTGTGCGTTGGCCGCGTTCGCCGAGCCGAGTCATGATTGAGCGTGTCCCTTAGCATGCCCCTCAAGATGCTGGGCTGGAAGAAGCGCACCCCACAGTGCCGCGAAGCGCCCCGCGAGACGGCTGCCGAGACCGCCGGGTCCGCGACGTCGGCCGCGACCACCTCTTCGTCGGACTCGGGCAACGGCGGCCACGGCGGCCACGCGGGCCTGGTGCGGCTCACGGACATCCTCAAGACGGAGAAGCCCGACGTGTCCAGGATGCAGCACAACATGACGGTGGACGCGCGCCTCGACTCGCGGCGCAAGCCTCTCTTCAAGGAGTGGACGCTCAAGAAGTCGACGTCCACGACGGCGGCCGCGGCCGACGACGAGGCCCCGGCCGGACTGCAGCCCGGCCCCAGCCAGGATGACCTGCGCGAGCTGCGCGCCGTGGAGGAGCAGTACCGCCGCGGCGGCGACCCGGCGCAAGTGACGCAGTGGCTGGCGGCCATGGTGCCCAAGACGGTGGTGTCGCCCGCCGACTCGGCCGAAGCGGACCGCGAGCTGGCGCGGCGGCCCCTGGGGGAACTGGCCGCCATGGAGCGCCAGCTGCAGCGCCTGGAGGCCCAGCAGGGCGCGCAGGGCGCGCAGGGCACCCCGGGCACCAGCATCGTGCGCCGTGAGTCCGAGCGACTGCCGTCGGGCGCCGCGCCCCGGGTGCAGGGCGCCGCGGCCAACCGGCGGCCCGTGACGCTGTCGCGGACGCACTCGGACTCCCACGGCCACGCCGAGGCGCCCACCCCGCGCGTGCAGCGCCGCTGGCTCAACAAGCAGCCCAAGAGGGCGGCGTCGTCGTCCGCCTCGCCGCAGGCCTCGCCCGCCGTGGTGCGCCGCGCGCAGGGCCACCACACGTTCAACTACCACATCGAGGTAACGCCACGCAGCGCCGCGCCGCCCCGGCGGTGTGTTTCCCACAGGACTAGATAGCGGCTGTGACGTCAGGGGGTTTGTTTTTGGCGCTGCAGCCGTTTGTGTCTGGCCGGCCGTTAGTCTGCCGGCCTGGCCTGGTGCACCGGATATCGCGCCTCGCCGCGCTGCCTGCGCTGCCTGCGCCATTAGCACGTGGAGGCCGGCCCGACGGCCCGACGGGCTGGCCGCGGAACGCCGCGGAAGGCCAGGGCGGGCGTGGCTGGCTGCCTACCCGCTGGCCCTCTCGCCGGCCTGGCGGTCTGGGCAGGCTGGGCGTGTCGGCGCCTTGATAGCAAGGCTGGCGGTCTTAGTTTGGGGCCCGCGGCCCGCACAGTGGGCCAGAAGACCAGTGGAGGCGGCCAAAACTCTAAACGCGTTTTGAGCTCCAGAGTCGCTAAATAGGCCTCGAACCGAACGTGTGACCCCACCAATGGACTGCTCTCCGAACGAGGAATCCATTGATGGGGTCACACGCTGGCTTCGAGTCCTGTTAAGCGACCCTGGAGCTCAAAACGCGTTTAGAGCTTTGGCCGCCTCCACTGGTCTTCTGGCCCACTGTGGCCCGCCCCGCCCCGCCGGGTAGTGCGCCGTGTCCGCGAGTCCGCACGCGGCCTGACAAGGTGGCTGGCTGCGCCGGCTGATAGCACCGATAGCGATCGCGACCGCCACCTTGGAGTCGCGACTCGAGTTCGAGCGTCAAGCACGCTCGTCAAGCACGGTCGTCCGGCACTCGGCTGATTATTTGTTTGCCCCAAATGGCGTGTTGTTGTGACTGCGAAAAAAAAACCGCAAACAACATTGAAATGAAAATGAAACTGAAGGCGCGCGCGTGCCGTTGCAGTTTCCTCTCTTCTTTTTTTTTCGTGTCGAAATGCAAATGGCAGTGTGCGTCGATGCGCGTCCTTTTCTGGTGTATCCGCTGTCATCCAAGTGTATCGGATGGGCGAAAGACGGGAGAGGGGCGGGGGGAACAGTCCGGGGACGACGACACACAGAAAGACGTATATTCTGTCTGGTGGAGGATGTGAGCGTGTGGCGGCCATAGGCTGCCATGGGCTGGGTGCAGCCGTCTGTCGGACCTGCTGCAGCATGTGTAGAGCGAGGCGTAGGATGGACCTACGACGGCAAGGCTGGCGAGGCGGGCAAGGCGAGAGGAGAGACGGGTGGGGAGGGGAGGGGGGGAGGGCGCTCGCCTGGTTGGCTCTCTTAAGGACTGGCCCGTGTGGCGCTTGTGTGGGCGATGAGACACACTGTGTGTGTGCGTGACGTCACGTTATACTTTATTTTCGCGTGCCAAAGCTAATCACGCCCCATTTGTTGTTGGGCCGCCGTGCCGCCGCTCGCCAGTTGTAACTTATCACTGGCGTTAATGGAAAGGTGCCGCCGCGGTCGAGGGGGACAGGCGGACAGACGGCGGGTCGGACAGGCGGACGGACAGACAGACAGACAGACAGACGGTCGGAAGGGCTGCGCGGGCCCGCGGGGCGGCAGGTGGTGGGCCCAGCCGGGCTGTCGACGCCCTGCCCAGCCGTGCCGCTCCGGAATGAATGTGCAAGTGCACTGGGACTGGGAGGAGGAGGAATTGGGAATGGGACTGTGGGTCGGCCGCGAAGCCGCGACTCGAAATGCAGCCGTGCCTTGGCCGCGCCGCGGTACCCACGCCCGGCTGCGCCCGGCCGCCTCGCGCGCCTCGCGGGTTTGGGAACACGGCCGGCGTTTTTCTGTGTTTCTGTCTCCCTGCCTTGTGCGTGCTTGACTGCGTGGGTTCGACTACAACAGGTGTTCTGGTTTCTGTTTGTTGCAGGTGAGTGTGTTGTGTGCGCGACACGGTTGCCTCGCAGCCGCGGCGCGGGGCGCGGGCACGCCGAGCACGCCGACATGTGAGTGCCGTTATGGCCATGCGGGCCGGGAACACGGGGAACACGCCGACGTACTACACGACGACGGGGGTGCGGCGCCGAGGGGCGGGGAGCGCGCCTGCTTGCCGTGTTCCCTACCACTCGATGTTCGCCCTCTCCGACCCCACGGCGCGGCAAGGCCCTGCTAGGCCTGGCAAGGCGCGGCATATTGGCAATTTGGGGCGCGGGGACTCTGCCGCGGTCAGTGAGGCACTCAGGCTCCACTCCGCTGGCTCGGCGCTCCGCCCCCCTCGCGTACTCGCGCGCGGTTTGAACCGTGGCGCGCTGCTCGCGTGCGCCGTGACGGCGTCGTGACGGGGCGCACGGGGCGGGGGCGTGCCGAGGCGTGCGCCTCCCAACAGCTGACTGGTGGGGTGGGGCGTGACGGGCCGGGCCGTGGCGAGCAGCGCCCCCCGCGTATCGACCAGCGCGGCCAGCGCGAGGAGGGGCAGGGCGGGGCGGCGCGGGGCAGGGCGGCGCGGGACGGCACAGGGGTGGGTCGGCTGGAGAGCGTGCGCCAGGACGTCCTTGTCGTTGATCCCGACCCCCGGCCGGGGGCGCGAGCGAGACGGGGAACCAGGAGCACCCGGGGGGGAGGCCGGGGAGGCCAGGCGAGGCGTGGCCGGGGCTGGCGGGAGGGCCGCGCTGGAGCTGTGGGTCCAGGCCGCCCAGGCCCAGGCTGGGGCTGGATGAGCGGGCGCTGGCGGTGCCCAGGCAGTGCGGACGGGCCCGCCCAGGCGTCGCCACGATGAGCGCCCCCGAGGCTTCCGGCTCCGGCGCCCCCGCTGCCACCCCGACGGAGCAGGCCGATGGGGAGGTTGCAGCCCCCGTGCGCGTCGAAGCCCCCAAAGCGGAGCCGGAGCGCGCGGCCGACGAGGAGGCGGCCGTCGTGGCCCGGCCTCGCGGGGGCTCCGGTTCGGGCGGCGGCTCCGGTCTGGGCGGCACGCTCAAGACCCACAAGGGCTCGTCCTCCGGGGGGTCGTCCTCGGGGAACGCGTCCGGCGGCTCTTCGGGCGGCGCGAGCATGGCGGACGCCCTGGCGACGCAGCCGCGCCACAGGCCGCAGGGCGGCGGTCGCCACCATCACCATCATCACCACCACCAGCAGGGCGCCGGGCAGGCGGCCGCGCGCCCCGCCACGCACCGCTCGTCGTCCGGGGTCAGCTCGGGGCACGCGGCGCACGGCCCGCAGCCGCCGCACCTTCGCCGCATTGTGATCCAGGGCGGCTCGCACGCCCCGCACACGCGACTCCTGGTAAGTGGGTCACCTCGACACCTCGGCACCTCGGCAGGCGTGCGCCCAGCGACCAGCCAGCGGCCAGCGTGCTCTCGCGCGTCACACTGGCGGCCCGAGCCGAAAGGTCATGTTGACCCGCGGCACCCATTACCGCCACGGCGGGCACGGCGGGCCGCGATGAGGCGCGAGGCGCTGGGGCCGCGGGGGAGGAGGTTGGGGTGGGCCAGGGCCTCGGTGGCAGCCTCGGCAGCGTCGGCAGCCTCGGCCAGGGCGGTCGGAGCCGGATTTGAGCCACGAGGGGGTGGCGGAGACGCGTCGACGAGCGGGGAGCAGCGCGGAGCAGCGCGGAGCGGGTTGGCTTACTTGGGCGACTTGTTGGCGGACGGAGGAGCAGAAGCGCTGCCCGGCAGTGCCCGCGCGGCGCCACTAATTTCTGCGGTTCTTTCTCTAAGCCTTTCCGGAGAGGCTTCGGCAAAGACCGGGCTGCCGCCCCATTGTCTCGTCTCGTTAGAGCCAGGTGGGCCAGGTGTGGGAAAGGGGGAGGGGAGGGGGGGGGGGAGCGAGCTTCCCCGCGGGAAAGTGGTGGCGGCTCTGCTTGTAATTACTCCGCCCGTTCCCCTTCGGCCCTTCACTTGACACTTTGACCTTCTTCGCCTCCTGTTTCACCGAGGCGCCCCCGAGGCGCTCCTCTCCAGGCACGGTGTCCGGCCCGTCCACCCCGCAGACACGCCGCCCCCGCCCCGGGCCGCGGAGGGGGCGGGTCCGATTAGCACCGCCACTGAATTAGGCCAGGAAGTCGATGTTCGGTTTGGTCGGGCGGGGCGGGGCGGGCTGTTGGGAGAGGGCGGTCTGGTTGGTGGCGTGCGGCGGTGCCGCGGGGCAGCACGTGCTGGCGACACGTGTCCGCCGTGCACCTGCCCGGCCGTGGCTCCGACCGTGAGTCCGCGGCCGTGGCCGTGCGCTGGCGCTGGCGATGCTGCACGGAGTGATGCTCGCCGATGACGCGGCCGCCGCTATCTGGGCCGCTGTGCCGCTGGGCCGATGGGGCCGATAAGGCGCGCCAAGTGCTCGAAGCGCGAGGCGCGAACCCAACCGGTATCGGGCGGACCGGCGCGGTGGCGGGCCAACGGGCCGCAGATGCGCCCAACGCCGGGACGGGACGCCAGCCGATACGGATACGGATGGCGACGCTGTCGAGGGAGGTCACTAGGCAAAAATCGTGGCACGAGGAGAAGCAAAACATGCATGATTCACATGAAATCACAAATCAACGAATAATTTTGCGGTCTTGAAAAGTCGTAAATGATCAAAAATGAAAACACGATGTACGCTTTGGACCTCAGTGCAGTGAGCCCTTCCTCGGGCGCTGCCGCGCTGCGCTGCCATCTGTGGGCCACCCGCCGGCCGTTCGTCGCCGCGCCGCTCGCTGGAGGAGGCCGAGCAGGCCGGTCCCGTGGGCGCGCGCAGGAAATTGAATCGGCTGTCACGCTCGGCTGGCCGTTATCAGGGCCGCGGTGCGTCGTCGCGGTCGCGTCCTCGCGTCACCGCGCCACCGCCAGTGTGTCTCCCCGCTTCCGGGCCTCTGGCTCTGTCTGTCTGTCTGTCCGTCCGTCCGTCCGACGGGTGACGAATGGTCCCAAATCATAATCCCCGCCGCCTTGCTCCGCCCGCGTCCTGAGCGCCGTGCGAGCGGCGGGTAGGCAACCCGGTGGCCGGGCCTGTCGGGCGGCACGGCCCACCCTCCAGGCGCTCAAGCCTCTTCTTGTCAGCAGCCCTTTTGTTCTGGGGGGCGGAGCGGCGGAGCAGGAGCAGGGCATTGTAGCAGCGGGTGTGTTGGCAGTGACAACCCTCGCCACGCACGGCCATGGGTCCCACGGCGACGGTTTTGTCGCTGGGAAATGGTTCCGTGAGCGCGGAGCAGGAAGGGGGGGGGATGAAGTGGAGGTGCTCTGGGCCGCGCGGGTCCCATCGCATGCCCGATGCAAGGGCGACGGGGTGAGGGGGGGGGAGGGGTGAACGGGGCTGAGGCGCGCTGGGGGGCGGGGACCGTCGGAGACCGAGTCGGAGACCCCCAAGGTGATACCTCTTTTTGTTAGGATGCTGATTTTGGTCCTCTCTCCAGGGCAGGCTAGGCTAGGCCAGCGGTTCCCTGGCGGAAAGCGCTACAACTATTTCACGTTGAGAGCGCGTTGCAAGTGCGTTGAGAGTACGTTTTGACGACCAAACGTGCTTTTGACACAGTTTTTACGCAGAATTACGCGTTGAAAGTACGATTCATGAACGCTCTCTCAACGCGCTTTTTTTGTTGATCAACAACGTGCTTTTTACGCACTCTCAACGTAGCATTAAGCGTTGAAAGCACGATTCCTGAACACACTTCCAACGCGCTTTTCTTGTCGATCAACAACGTGCTTTTTACGCACTCTCAACGCACAATTTCGCGTTGAAAGCACGATTCATGCACGCTCTCTCAACGCGCTTTTCTTGTTGATCGACCACGTGCTTTTTACGCACTCTCAACGCGGCGTTACACGTTGAAAACACGATTCAAGAACGCGTTTTTATCGTACTTTTCTCGTGGACCAACAACGTGTTTTGAACGCACTCTCAACGCGTGATAACGCGTTTAAATTACGTTTTGTAAAGGCTCACCCAACGCACTTTATTTGTGGGTTAACAACACGCTTTCCACACACTCCCAACGCAGTGTCACGCGTTGAACGCATGTTTTGTAACTTAAATCACAGCGCGCATCTTCACGAAACGCGGTCACAACGCCTTCCCCTTGTGTATTGATTAGACGATTTGGTCTCCGTCGCCCCTTTCCTAATCCGCGGTGCACCCACACCGCCACGCCGCAACGCCCTGTTTCGCACCTTGACGCCACTGCACTGCAAACCTTACAGTCTACTAAGTACACACTTACAAATGGATGCTTGTAAGTACACACTGACAAACGCATACTTGACGCCGCATAACTCCATGGGTCAAGCATGCGTTTGTAAGTGTGTACTTGAAAGCATGCATTTGTGTGTACTTACTAGACAGTTAGGTTTATAGTGTGGGAGCGAGAGTGGCAGTGCGACAAAACGCTTATGGTGGCTTCGGGAATCGGATTTCATCTGTAATTGGGGACGCGGAATCCACCTTTACTGAGAATAACAAGGTGTTTAAAAAATGAGGGCAACTGACAAAGGCGGTCTTGAGAAAGGGCCAATGAAAGGGGAAGTTCTCTGTGAGAAATTTGCACGCCGGCCGAAAATCCAGTGTGCTGATTGGTCGAGAGAAAATTGGGGAAAGTGACAGGTGCGAGGCCAGGGTGGTGACGGGACGGGACCTCGTTGCTTGAAGCCCCCGGAAGATTTGTACCCATGTGTCCCCCAGTTTCCTCAGTTCCAGCAGTCAAGCGGGCGTATCCGAGGTTCTAAACCAAGAAGCGTAGCTTTTCAGCAACGGCCGTGACCGTAGGCATTGCAGGCAGAGAAATCAAGTCCCATCCTGGCGTCTTCACCGCGTAAATGCCGTACGTAACTAGAGTCCTGGCCGCGCCAGCGCGCTCTGCGCTGCAATGTCCGTCGGCCTGGCTGCCTATCGCCGTCCGCCTGCCTGCCGGAGTCTACCCGGCGGCGCGAGCCTCCCGCCCCCACTCCCTCCTCAGCCAGAGCGGCCGTGCCGTCCGTGCCCGCGCGGAGTCTTCGCCGTCCCGGGGCCCGCTCCCCAGCGCTCATCGGTGGTGTAGTCGGCAGTGTCGCAGTCCAGCAATGTGGAGTTCGGGGTTCTACTACTAACAAAAGTCCTTCTTTCAGCTCTCTGAGTGTGTGTATGTGTGTGAGTGTGTGTGTCTGTGTGTATACTGATCCCTTCCTTCCAGCCGAGACGGTCTACCTGCTTCCCCCCTCGCCCCGGCCGGCTCGTCCTTTTGTTGCAGCCCCGCCCCCAAAACGTGATTTGCACGCACATCCAACGCGTTCTAAACGCACTTTTGCGCCCGGACGGCCGAACTCGCAACGCGTTCTGTACGCATTTCCAACGTGCTTTGCGGGTGGCAATTCATGATTCCAACGTGTTCTTCACGTGCAACCAACGTGCTTTAAAACGCGTTCTCAACGCGCTATGTTTCATAATCTGTGCTCTCAACGCACTTTTCCGCGTTAAGACCACGGTTTGAATCGTACTCTCAACGTGAAAAAAACACGTTGAAAGCACGGAACTTCCACGTTCTCTTTTCCGCCAGGGTTGGCGTGGTGGGGCTGTCTGCCCCCACGGGCCCCACGCCCGGCCCGTCTGTCTGTCTGTGCCGCGCTCTCTGGCGCACTGTGTAGCCCTTTGCAGCGCGGCACTGCCGCCACTCTGACTCTGACGAGGCGCCAAAGCGCACAAAGTGAATTGGGCGGCGGTGCCTGCTGGCCTGCTGATGAAGGTGGAGGGGGGGGGGGCGACTGCTTTGGTCCATTATCGAGTGCGGGGGTGTCATAATCGGATGGAGGGGCGCCGCGCCTTCCGTTTGACTCGGTCCGTCCTGGCGGGGGGCTTTGGCTCCTCCAGGCTGGCCGCCGCGCTCGCCGCCGTCTCTCTCGCCCCCTCGCTATTGATTGCCCTATCCCCGTCGCACACCCCCGCGGCCCCCCGTCTCTTGGCCGCCCCCTCTATCTCGCGTCTCCCTCGCTCTGCCGAGCGGCGCAGGGCCCAGGCGCAGGCCGGGCCGGCAGGGGGTTGGCTTGACGTTTGGCGCGGCGCTACAGCTGTACCGCGCGCAGCCAGGCGCAGCCGAACGCAGCCCACCGCACAGTGGGCCAGAAGGCCGGCGCAGGCGGCCAACACACTCCCGAGTCCTCGAACAGGACTCGAACCGAACGTGTGACCCCACCAATGGATTCCTCGTTCGGAGAGCAGTCCATTGGTGGGGTCACACGTTCGGTTCGAGTCGCATTTAGTGACTAGGGAGCTCAAAACGCGTCGAGAGTTTTGGCCGCCTCCGCCGATCTTCTGAAGGCGCAGCACCCCGAGCTTGCGGGCCGAGCTTCCGCCTGGCGGCGTGCTCGGCAGGGCTGCAGGCTGCTCGCAAAAGTCGGATGATTTGTTGCAGTTCGTGTCTCCGTCTGCCCCTTTTTTGCGCTCTCGGCGTCGGCGGGCAGCGCATGGTGGCGCCGCCAGCCGTGGCCGAGGCGTCAGGCGGGGCGGGACGGGTCGGGGCGGGACGGGTCGGGGCGGGACGGGTCGGGTCGGGGCGGGGCGGGGCGGGCGCGTAGGGTAGGGCAAGGGTGTGGCTGCCCCCTTCCCCCCAGAGAGGTACTCATCGCGGCGACACTGCCTGCCCTCTCTCTCCCACTTGGACTCTCCCCGCGGGCGGAGGGGAGGGGCGCCTTTTCGCCCCTGCGTGCACGTGCGGCGCGTCCCACGTGAGCAAGCGCGTGAGCCACGCGTGGCCTCGGCCGCCGAAATGGGAAAAATTTGCAAAGGATAACGATGTGGATTAACGTGGGGCCGACGTGTGCGATGCGGCGCGCTCGGCGTGGCTTGGCGTCGGCGCCCCGGGCCTCGTTAGTGGCGGGGCGTGGCGCGGCGCGTTGATTGGGACGGGCTGGGCGGGGCTGGCCGGGGCTGGCCTGGCAGCCAGTAGCGCGCGCACCGCCGTCAAACGAGGGATGCGCCGCCGAATCCCCGACGCATCCGCTCTCTTTTTCCGCGTCGCGCGGCGGGCGGGGCGGGGGCGGAGGCTGTGTGTGGGGCGGGGCCATGTTCCAGTACTTGACCGCGGCGTGGGCGGTGGCGGGCGAGGCGCTGGCGATGCTGGGCGCGCAGTGGCGGCCGCCCCCGCCGCCCCCCGCGGCTGGCCCCCGGCCCCCCGACGCCACCCCCGCGACTTGTGGGCCACAGGTGAGGCGGTCTCCCTCTCGCTCTGGCCCGCAGCGCCAGCCCAGCAGCGCAGCAGCCCAGCGCCACCCGAGGCGGCCTGGCCTACCCGGCCGAGGCCCGGCCCACTGGGCCCCACCGGGCCACCCCCACGTCGCCCTCGTCCGGCGGGGCTGCGCGCTGCGCCGTCAGCTCCCTCACTCAGCATGGCCTCGCGGAAAGTGGGGCCCGTCCCCCGGCCCGACCGAAGCGATTCGGAAGGGTTGTGAGTCGGCGGAAGGGCTTTGCGAAGTATACTCTGACCAGAAAACGAAGAGCCCTGTGTTCTCGCGGTTTATGGCATCTGCCGCCTTGGCTAGCATTGCAGGCAGCCCTCGACCGCGAGGACCCAGGGCTCTTCGTTCTCTGGTCAGAGTATAGGCTTTGCCCCGCCTGTGTCCTTTGCAGTGGCGTGCCGTGCCCTCGCCGTCTCATTAAGGCATGTCTGCACGGCCGTGTCCGCCCCGGCCGCGTGCTCGCGGCTATTTCAGGCCAGCTTATTAATAAACAAACAAGTGCTTGGCGCGCACGGCACGGCGGCGAGGCGCGGCGCGGCCGGGTTGACCCTGCGGGGCATGCGAGGCCTGGCTCTGGCTCCACCTGGACAGGGCCGGGTTGGGCTCGTCCGAGGCTGCGCCGCTGTGCCGCTGCGCCCCGCAGGGGGTGGCGGGGGCGTGGCGGCGCGGCGCAGACGGCGCGGACGGACCAGGCGGGGGCAGGGCCGAGGCAGGGCCATTTGGCGGCAATATTTGAACGCCACTCGTGCGGCCCGACAGCCTGATGGCGCGTGGAAACGGTTCCAGCCGGCGGCTCTGGCTCCAGTGGTGAGGGGCGACAGGCGGGGCGGCAGCGGCGGCTTATATAGTTGGCTGCTTTCTTTCTCTTCCTTTTTATTAAATCCTCCCGAGGGTGAGAAAGATGGTGGGCACACCGGCTTTTCTGGAAACTGTCCGCTCGGCTTGCCGCGGACAAATCATTCTTTCCAGTGTGTAGAACGCCGCGCTGCGCCGCTGAGGAATTTAATAAAATATTGGCCAATTGTAATGTTTACACTGTAAAACCAAACGTGGACAACTCCACATTTGAAATGCGGAGGAGCGGAATTTTCAGTCTCCACACTTGGAAGTGCAGAGTTTGCAGTCTCCACACTTCAAACGTGGAGTTGTCCACGTTTGCACCATGCTAAGAGATAGGGGCCATGTGAGCTGCTCCACACTTGAAGTGTGGAGGCTGCTAACTCTGCACTTCCAAGTGTGGAGACTTACTCCACACCAGGAAGTGTGGAGTTGTCCACGTTTGGTTTCACAGTGTAGACAACTACATTTGCAATTTTTTTTTTAACCAAAAAGGTGGCCAATAACAACATAGGACAAGATAATCTTGAAGGGCGCCAGGCGGCCGGGCGGTGCAGGTGATGCGTCAGTGGCGTGTCGGCGGGCTGCGCTGGCTGCGCCGGCTGCCACGCCGCCGCGTGAAAAGAGCTTTTGCTGATAAGGGCCCCGGCGCCTGTCTCTCTCGCGCTGATAAGCGCGGTGGCAAGGTGCCGGCGCGCTGGCGCGGCGGGCCAGCTCTCGTCGGGGAAACAATATTAATAGAATTAAGAGCGATAATGGTGTGGGTGCGCGTGGGCGTGGACGGCGCCGCGTTTCCCACTTTGGGCCGCGGGTTATCCTCCTGTCCCTCGTGCCCGCCCCGCGGCGGTGCCGCGGCCGCGGAATCCTTTCGCCTTTCGGCGTTGGCTGCTGTGTGAGTTTCCCTCGGGTCGGGCCCGGCCCAGCCCTGGCGTCGCGCCGCGCATTGCCGGGGGGTGCCTGTTTCTTCTCTATTATTTTCTTTTCTT
The DNA here is from genome assembly GCF_012932325.1 of Thrips palmi. Taxonomy (NCBI): domain Eukaryota; kingdom Metazoa; phylum Arthropoda; class Insecta; order Thysanoptera; family Thripidae; genus Thrips; species Thrips palmi. Next base: position 9,404,914 of record NW_023144624.1, on the reverse strand, counting down.
TTCCATTCTTTTTTTCGTCCCTCTTGCCCGCCGCCTTGATTACTTTTTCCGCGGCGCGCCTCCGAGCTTTCTTACCCGGGCCGATGGGCGATGGCGCGTTACCCCGCACCCGAGAAACTAATGTCTCTGTCTTTGTTTTTGGCCGTTATTTGGCGGCGTGCTGACGGTGTCTTTTTCTCTCTGTTGCAGGTGAGGACCGACTCGCGTGTCTGCGGTGCGGAGTGCCGAGCCGCGCCACTACGTATTGTCGAGAGTGGTTTGGAACAAAAGTGCTGCGCTCTGCGCTCGGCGTGCATGGAATTGATTGGGGTGGGGCGGGGTAGGGTGGGAGGCGGTGGGGTGGGGTGGGCCCACCGCGAGGGATGTGACCTTTACAGTGGCGTTGTCCTGCGCGTCGCGCAAGTTGCAAGTTGGCAGTGGAGTTGCCGACTCGAGTCCATTCCCGGCAGCGGGCGAGCTTTCGGTTTGCCTACCGCCGTGCGCGTCGTCCACGGTGGCGCTGGAGGCGCGGGGCGCGGCGGACAAGGCCCCCTTGCTGCTCGCGCGGCGGACCCTGCGCCCCGGATGTCGACCGCGCTGTGCCCCGGCTGGTGGGGCCCGTCTTTAATTTCCGAGATGCATCTTTCTGGCCGCCCCCTACCTCCCGGCTCGGCTTCCGGTTGCAGAGGAACCCGTTCCACGCTCGTCCGGAAGTGACCGCAACGCCCGGCCGGCCCCCCGCGGCCCCGCGGCCCCCTCCCATCCGCTGCCGTGCCGTCCTCGCGGTCGCTAGCCGCGCTAGCCGCGCTGCCCACCATACCGCCCATGTGTCCTAATGGGTCGAGCGGCGCGAGGAGTGGCACTGCGTGTCAGTGTGTGTGTGTGTGTGTATGCCGCGAAACGCGAAACTCATCGGCGTGGCGTTTGCATAACCCCGCGAACCGGATAGGGCGTTCCGGTGGCGGCGCTGCGCTGGCGCGGCCTGGACAAGTCCACGGGCCGTCACCAGCACGGCGCATTTGAAAATGGAGCATGGCGGACGGGCATGGCTGGGGCCTCGGCTCGGGCCGGGCAGGTGAACTGTTGGATAAGTCCCGGAGGATGATGACGGGGAGGGGGCACGGTCGTTCGGCTCGGCCCGAGGTGCCCAAGGTGGCCGAGGCACAGACGGTGGCACGGTCGTGACGTGGGCCGTGTGCCGTGCCGGCCGTGCCCCTCCAGGCCCCTCCAGGCCCCTCCAGGCCCGGCAGAGAGAGAAAGCCACGAGGCAGGCCAGCCAGCCGGGCCCAGCCGCCCAGCCATGCCTTCCAGTCAGTCGCACGGCTGAGTCACCCGCCCGCCCCGCCGCCCCCTCCCGGCCGCTGCGCGCTGCGTGTCCTGGTGCGCGCCGCGCCGCGTCCCGCCGCCCCGCGTCAGTCAGTCGCTCGCCGCGTTCACGCGTTCACGGTGTGAAGTGAACACTGGGCCAGGCCGCGGCCCTGCGCCCCGCCGCGCGTGTGCAGTGCTGTGCAGTGCAGTGCCTTGTTGACCGAGTGGTGCAGCGAGTGTGACCGAGGGCGCGGCGGCGCCGTGACGCCCACCATGATGTGGGTGGAGAGCGCCCACATGCCCTCGGTGTCCGCGGTGTCGCCGGTCCGGTCCCCGGCGTCGGGGACGTCTGCCGCGCTGCCGGTGGCCTCGGCCTTCCTGCCGCCGCCGTCGCGCGTCTCCGGCCTCGCCTCGACGACGACGGCCTCGTCGACCTTCTCCTCGGCGCGGACGGCGGCCAAGTCGACGTCCAGGACGGCCTCCATGCGGGCCTCGGCCCCGGCCTCCGGCGCCCCAACGGTGGGTGCGCTGAGGCTGTGCCAGTGCTGCGACGAGCCGAGTGAAAGTGACTCTGCGCCGCGGCCCGGCCCGGCCCGGCGGGGTAGCCATGGCGTCGACCTTGGCTCGGCCCCAGGCCTCGGCCGCGGTCCCGGTGCGCGGTGCGCGGTGCGTGCATGGGTGAAAGGGAGGGGCAGCCATTGTCCGCCGCGCCGGCCGGCCTTGTTGATTACAATGACGGCGGTCAAGATGACGGGCTGGGCTGGCTGGGCTGGGCGGTGTCGACAGCGCCGCGGTGTGTCGCAAGCCCTTGCGTCCAGTCCGGTGCGAGGCCCGGTCCAGCCTCCAGCCGCGCTGCCGTACGCATCCGCCCTCCGCCCCGGCAGCCCCGGCAGCCTCGGCGTTGCGCTGGGAGTGCGGAGTGCCCTTCTCCAGGCCGTGCTCGCGCTCTACCCCGAGGGGGCCCCTCTCAGGCCCGGCCGGCCGGCGGGTACACAGCGTGCACGCCGACCGGCGGGGAGGGGAGGGGGAAGTCCAATTGAGGCAGTAGGCGTAAATTTGTCGTTCCGCGACGCGTCGCTTGCCGTCTTTGTCTTTGGCGAATAGTGGCAGGGCTCGGGTAGCGGACGCTAGACGCCGTTCAGTCGTGTAGCAGTTTGGCCAACTGTTCTGCCTGTCTGCATCGCCCTGCGGCTCCGCACTCCGTGGTCCGTGGGTTCCAGGTGTGTTCGGGTGCCTTGCCTTTTGCCTGTTGCCTTTCCCTGCCGCTCTGGGTGCGGCCGCCGCGAGGGCCGCCGCCGTGAGGGTCCAATACCCACGGGGACCGGTGCACCGGTCCGCGGTTACACCGGTCCTACCCGTCGCGGCAGGCAGGCAGGCAGGCCCACCTGTTGAGGGACTGACCTGCCCCGGTCTGACGGGGTCGGCGCGTGGACACGAACACGACACTGCTGCTCCGAGAAGGAGGAGAAGAACGGGCAGGAGGAGAAAACGAGTGCCGAGGCGGCACGTTGGTGCGGAGGGATTGTTTGGTCCGCTTTGCCCAAGTCGCCCGTGGAAATGAATGGCAATGGCAGCCCCCGCGGCGTCGGCGTCGACGGTATCTTGCCAATGTGGTCTGTTTGGTTTCGCCGCTTCGGAGCGTTTCAGACAGTCGACGATATATCGAGAGCAGGCGAGGGCGCGCACGCGCGAGTGTGTGTATGTGTGTGTGTGTGTGCATGTGTGTGTGATTGGTTTGTGACGTCAAACGCGGCGCTTGTGTGAGTGGGCGGCCGGTTTTGTGGTTGTGCGGCTCGCTGTTGTGACACGACTGTCGTAACGAGGGCGGAATGCCGAAGTTTTGCGTACTCCCTCTAGTACCGCTCAAGTCCGCCGCCTTGTTGCCCTGGCGTCGCCCTGACCGTCTCGCTCCTCTTGGTGTTGCAGGGCGGGGAGAGCACCGGTGGCGGTGGCCGCACGCCCTCCTCAAGGAGCCGCACCTCAGACGAACCCCACATCGGCAAATACCGACTGCTCAAGACCATCGGCAAAGGCAACTTTGCCAAGGTTAAATTGGCCAAGCATATTCCCACGGGGAAGGAGGTGAGGTTCGCCGTAAATTTGTTTTTATTTGTTGATTAGTGAAAAGACGTAAGATTTTTTAATGTGTGCATTTGTTTACAGGTAGCAATAAAAATTATAGACAAGACACAACTAAATCCTGGCAGTTTACAAAAGGTAAAGAGCCTTTTAATTGGACATGCTGATTAATGTAACCTCTCCAGCTGTTTCAGCACTTATTCATCTTGCAAGAGCCACATTTGTTAATTTTTCTTATTTGTTACAGCTTTTTAGGGAAGTTAGAATAATGAAAATGTTAGACCATCCTAATATAGTTAAACTATTTCAAGTCATTGAAACTGAGAAAACTCTGTACCTGGTGATGGAGTATGCAAGTGGAGGAGAAGTGTTTGATTACTTAGTTCTCCATGGGAGAATGAAGGAAAAGGAAGCAAGAGCTAAATTTCGGCAGGTTAGTGTTTACCCCTAATGTACAATTTAGTGCAATATTGTGTTCTTGTTTGTTCATGTTGTTTGTCTTTTCAGATTGTATCTGCAGTTCAGTATTGTCATCAAAAAAAGATCATTCACAGAGACCTCAAGGCTGAAAATTTACTTCTTGATAGTGAAATGAACATCAAAATTGCCGATTTTGGGTTTAGCAATGAATTCACACCTGGTAACAAATTGGATACATTTTGCGGAAGTCCACCATATGCTGCGCCAGAATTGTTTCAAGGTATGGAATTCTAATTAATTAGTGGCTTTGGTTTCAAAGTTGTTTTTTCTTCGGTCACAATTGTTCGTTGAGTTTTTAACTTGGTTTGATTGATTTTTCAGGCAAAAAGTATGATGGTCCAGAAGTTGATGTTTGGTCACTTGGGGTTATCCTGTATACCCTTGTCAGTGGGTCCCTGCCCTTTGATGGCACCACCTTGAGAGAACTAAGGGAACGAGTACTTAGAGGGAAGTACCGAATTCCATTCTACATGTCAACAGATTGTGAGAACCTCTTAAAGAAGTTTCTGGTCCTCAACCCTGCCAAGAGGGCGTCATTAGAGGTAAATTCTACTCAGGTACTAAAACAATTAACAAAAACTATTGATGGCTCCATGTGGTGCTTCAGTATACACGTACCATGCTTTGTGTTTGTCTTGGTTTGATGTCATATTTATTAATGCAATGAGTTCTCTATTTATACTTTTGAGATATGGCCACACTTCTTGAAAGTAGATTTGTTCTTTCCTTTGTTTTTATTGTGTGAGCCATTCACTCATGCATGAGTACATTCATTGCTCAACATCTGTGCACAAATAAATCTGATATTTGATCCTAAAAAGTCATTATCAGCATGGTCAATTACTTTTGTTATTGTTGTTTGTACATATGTAAGATTGCACCAGCCTTTTCTTCCCCTTATCTAAAAAAATAATATTGTTTTGAAAGTTGTGTTTTGTCTGCACTGTGTTATGTCTGCATAGTTTGTAAATTTGTCTTAACAATTTTACAATGCAATTTGGGGTGTGTGACTCTTGTAGTCTGTAAATACTTGTTCTCATTCTTCTTTTACCTTTTCAGACAATTATGAAAGACAAATGGATGAATTTGGGTTATGAAGAAGATGAACTCAAACCGTACTTAGAACCAGAACCAGATTTCAAGGACTTGAAGAGGATAGGTATGACATCAGGTTTGATCTTTAACTTACTACTAAGTAGTGTTTTAGAAGTAGAATTAGATGTGTGCGTGTTTATTAAAGTCACAATACAGTAACTCTTAAAAATACTAATATTAGTTGAACCACCTCAATCAAATTTTAATGATTTCTTGGAGAAAAAGAGTGTGTGTATGTATGCTGTGTTTGTGTGTGTGCGTTTGCTTCATGGTCATCAGTATCTTATTGTCTGGTGTATTATAAGTTTTAATACAACAAACATTCATTACATTATTTGTTATTGGGTTTTTTGTATTCAGTAACAAATGTGTATTCTTCAATGATAATTCTTAGAGACTGCTTTTCTTTGTATCATACTGTGCTTTTTTGGACTTATTTATCTACCTGGGTTGAAAGTGCAGTAATCGGTTCTTCCTTACATCTGTTTACAGAAGCACTTGTTGGTATGGGATACAGTCGAAGCGAGATTGAAGACAGCCTGGCACAAGCAAAATACGATGACGTCTTCGCCACCTACCTCTTATTAGGGCGGAAAAACACAGACGTAAGTACATCTGAGGCAGATTAGGGTGGTAAATTGAAATGATGTCCTAATGATGTCGTTGCCCTGATTGCAGCCGGAGAGCGATGGGTCGCGGTCGGGCAGTTCGCTGTCGCTTTGGAACCTTCCGCCCGGCGCCGTGTCGTCAGGCAACGCGCAGTCGCCCTCGCACGTGCACCGGGGCGTGCACCGCTCCATCTCGGCCACCAACGCCAAGCCCAGCAGGAGGGCCTCGTCCGGTGGGGAAACCTTGCGTGAGTCGCACGCGCACGCTCAGGCCCAGCCGGCGTGTGCAAACAGTGCGACAACAGGGACAGCCTCAGGTGGTGGGATTTGCGTGGATTCGCCTCATGCCTGGCATCTTGGCATCTTTGCTCGTCCTAGTCGCGCAGATCGCGTGCAAATCGCGTGCGAATCGCGTGCCGCGCATGGCCCCGTGCATGGCCCTAGTCTGGACCTTAGGCCTTGCCCTGGACCATGTCACTCGGACCGGCCATGTCACGTGACCGTCCTTGTCACCTAGTCCATGTCCACCCGGCCTCGCACCGCCCCATGCCTTGCCTAGCCTCCCCACCTATCTATTGCCCTTGAATCAAACACTTTCCTTCGCTCTAGATTATGCCTATGCCTGCGGTTGGCACCCCAACCCCTTTTTTTCTACATCGAGCTCTTCCCTAGATTCCACTTTAGGACTCTAGATTAGACAAGCCAGCCAGACTAGCCGGTCTTGGCTTAGACGTTACCACGCTGTCTTGCTGTGGTACTCTCAATGCACTAGACAGGCCTGTGTCACTTATTTGCACCATTTTTCTTGGGCTCACCTTGGCACTTTATTCTAGAAAATGCAGAACATATTTTGCTCAAATATTAAGACCAGTGCTTCTGTTTTCTAGAACCTTTTATGTCACCGTTCTGTTTATTAGTACGTATTTAAATGGTTATCTGAGTCTGCAATCATTCAATGCCTTTGATTGTATCATGTGTCGTCACCCTTTCTGTTTCTTTTTGTCTGTCCTAAACTAAATGAAGCTTCTGTCCTGGTCTATAGTGGATGTGAGCATGTTCTGTATTGGTATTTGCACATCTTCCTGCATTTTTGTGTTCTTTCATTCCTGTCCTGAATGTTGGTAGCTCAGGGGTTGGCAATGGCATCTCCAAGTCCATTTTTTGTGGGGGGGCGCTATCATCAAACTTACTTACATGAAAGCATGAGAAAGCCTTATGTCATATAGGCTTTCCTTAAATCACTGTAGTAGATATCTGTGCATATTCAAAGCATTGAAGAGGAAAAAAAAAACACTTTTCTCTTCCCATACCCATACCTCCTTCATTGAATCTCTCACCAAGTTTAGATCTGGCTGTCGTTGTTGTCTTGGTGTTTTTAGTATCTGTTATTGCATTTCTTTGTGTGCATTTCAATTGTTGATTTATTAAGTGTTATGATCTATTTCATGCTGATTTACCCCTCTCGGAAGATATTGAATACCCCAACTTACTTTGATTTTGTTTTCCAGGTGTACCAGCAGGAACGCCAAATTCTTCAAACCACAACCACAATTCAACTACTTCTAACTTCAAACGACAAAACACAGTTGATTCTGCCACCATCAAAGAAAACACTGCTAGAATTAATTCTGCATCAGCTGCAACAAGACCAACCCCAGTTAAGAATTCAACTAATATGCCTGTAGACTCAAGTAAGTCACCTTGGACCTCTATTTTTATCGTGTCATTCAGTTTCATGTGAGTTCTTAAGTAATTTCCTTGTTTTTAGGTAGTGCAGCAAGTCCTGGCAAACCCAGAATGGGATATAAATCAAGTACCATGTCAGGGGGTAACAGAAAATTGGAATCTGCTGGGTCTGTTGGTAGACGCAGCATTTATGATGCTAACAAGCCATCATTTGACGACAAGAGCAATGCGTCTTCAGAAACTCCTAGGTAAGGTTTTGACCTTATTACACTTAACGTCACTCTTTCCTGACCACATACAACATCCTATGAGCAAACAAATCACACACAAAAAGGAAAAGAAAAAAGAGAACCTGGCAATTTATTTGTAATTTAGGTTTCACACACCCTGCTTTGCAATAAGTGAGTTTTCCGGTCTTTAGATACCTCGTATGCCATTATTTATTTCTCTTATTACTCTCATTATTCCTACAGCATGCTAATTTAAGCCAGCCTCGCTTTGAAGGCCTGAGAAGGCTTCAAAAGGGGAGAAAAAGGTGCGATATAGAGGAAGAATGTGGTAATTTGAACGTAGGACAGACGTAGATCATGTGCAGCATTTACAAGCTCAGAATTAGGAATTTGCCAGGCACCCTGTTAATGAGATGTTGGTCAGGGAAGAGAAAGCATTTAAACACCACAAAACTTAACAACCATCAAAGAAAAAAGAAACTTTAGCTTCAGTCTTATTTTTTTGGCATGGACTCTATTGTCAGAATTCGATAGGCAGGCACCATTTGCATGTTCAAGATCTTGCTGTACACATTTGGTCTCTCCTGGCACGGCTTCTTAGCTTAGCTGAGGACTGTGACCAACTCTTTTCTTTGACATTTTTTTAAATCTTAATTAATTTTACTTTTATTTACTGTCATGTGATATGATTTGCCTTTTCAACATCTATCGTAACTTAGACAATTATCACTAGTAAAATTTCCATTTCTTACAATCACTTTTACACTCCATAGTAGCAGAATGGGAGAGTGACAAGTATTGACATTTCTTAGAATGTAGTACATGCTTTACTGTGGCTCTGTTCGGAATACTGGAGCATATCTCATTTTGAAATGTCTCCTGTTGAGGCACCCAAGTACGCACTTCCCTGTAAAGTATATATTACATTGAAGGAAACTTTTCTGTCAACCTCAATTGTTTTAAAACACTAACTTTTTCGAGCATCAAGTCTAATAACAGTTCTCTGCGGGAATGTTTGGGCATGGCGCATGGCCGTGAGCCCAGCTTTTATAAAACCTATCCTACCCTACCCATGATGTGTGTGACGCTTTGTCCCTGACATGAGCCGTCTTGTTTGTAGCGGACAGGGGGCGGGCGACAGCCTTTCTGTCAACCGTTCTGTGAAGGGGCATATCAAGTCTGCCAGCATTTCAACCTCCGGCCGAACCGACCACTCGAACCTTGACCAAACTCTTGATACCTTAAGGCAAAGGTAGTATGCTGCGCTCTGCTCTGCTCTGAGACATTGCGCTGCTTTGCAACCCAGCTTTCAAAAAAATGAATGCTATTATTTTTGTAGTTAGGGCAGAGTTGAACTTCTGTACCATAAAATGTGTAGTTCTTGAATTAATAACTGTAGCTTTTTGATCTGGTTGTCCTGTTCATAAACAGAACATGTAGAGTATGAAAGAAGTATCTATGTTGTTTGTAGAGTTCTCATGTTTTAAAAGAATCGAAACAGATGTCTTATTCTTTGACAGTGAAGTCAGTACTTTTTTATCAGTTATGTTTCATATTGTTACTCATTTATTTGCATGTTTAGAAGTGTAGAAATTTTCTGAACTTGACATCTCAAGTATTTTGGTATATTGGCTGTATTCAAGGAAGTCTCACTCATGTGGTAGAAGTAGGTGAAAATTTTAGGAGCGTTACCTCTACAGGCTTTTCTTTTCTTTAGTCTACTTTCATATATGTTTGCTCTATATATTTTTCTGGTTTTATTGTCAAGTAATCAGTGCTTGGCATAGAAAAGGCAAAGTGGTTCTTTGTCAGCTGCAGGAGTATCACATGGCTGCACTTTGCCTAGCTGTTAAAAACATTTGGTTCCTATTCCTTTCCTTCCTTTCCTTTCCTACCCTCTATTGTCTTTGATTGAAATAAGGGATGAAAGTGTGAATGGCTCTTCATTGAAAATAATCAGTTGAAAGTGAATTGAAATGTAGCATCTATGTGTGGTTACACAGTTGCAGGTGATGCCTGTAGAGAGGACTCTGTAAATTACACCTTGCATGTTGATTTAGCTGATTGTCTATGTTTCATGACCTCCATTCATTTTCTTAATTGACAATGTGTTTGCTTGTGTGCTTACAGCAGTGTGGTCACCAGAGGACCTCCCGTTTCTCCTGCTGTTGGCAACCGAGCTCAGCAACCTTTCCCTAGAAATGTGCCAAGCCGATCGACGTTCCACAGTGGTCAGAACCGGCCCAGAAATCACACGGGGTCTGTGTCGGCATATGGTGCTTCCCCTCTCCAGTCGCAGGATACCTCTGCCATCCCTCATGGCCGCACATCATCGTTCTTTTCTAAGCTATCGTCAAGATTCTCCAAGCGGTGAGTGTTATTCAAATTTTGACTGCAACTTTACCAACTTTCCCCTACTTAAACTCAATAGCCAACAGATTTTCTTTTTTCATTTTTTGTTTCATTTTTGTGGAATACCTATCTTTTGCCAGATGTGCATAGGTATTGAATACCTAAATCATCTCATTTCCTTGATCAACATCTCAGTTTGATTAAACCCTAATTCTGGAAATATTCCCTTCTAATTTGTAGTGTCAAGTCTTTTGGCTGTTGGTTTTTTGTGGACAATTCATTATGGTAGGCTGAGGCTGATGCTGAGAGCTCACTAACTCATGTATCTGAGAGACGCGTGTGATTAGAAGTATCTTAGATGCATGGCAAGGCATAACCCTTTTGTCACACTGGAAAATCTTGCTTTCCTTAATTTTGCTTTTTTTTTCCTTGTAATAAGTTGCATTTGCACAGAGTTAAAATGCTTCACAATATTACCAAGTATAGTTTCTAAATTGTTTCTCTATCTCCAAGGGAAGTTTATAGTAGCACACATCAGTTCCCTCCAAAGTCAAGCAAGATTAAGCCATGTGATCCCATCATTTGGCATATAAGGCCTAGGCATTGCATTTGTTTCTACTTAGCTAGTCACTAAAAATTTCAGCCAAAACAAAACAAAACCGAATTTTTGTCAGAATTGTAAGTTTTGTCACTCAGTATCTGTTGCTTTAAGACTTTCTGTGGTTGACAGTCCGGTCTGCCTCATTAAGCTACACAACTTTGTGCTGTAATTCTCATTTTCATACCAGACATTTCAATGAGTCAGCTAGATTGAGATGTGGTTTGAAAGCACTTGCCCATCTTAACTTTCTACACTGCTTTTTATTTGCCACCGTACTTTCCCACCGAAAGTATGAAGTGGTCCTTATATGCCAATATACAAAAGCTCCCCTACACTAAACTAACTTTCAGGCTATAGTCCAGGACCCGTCTGTCCCCCCTGAAATAATGTGAGGCCAGTCATGGTTGCATAGTTCAAGACAGTTCTTACATCTGACATAGTTCCCTTTTATGGTTTGACAAAATGTCTTTTAGGTAGAGAAAAGGGTCTTTTGGGAGCTGTTTTTTTTTTTTTTTCGTTTTTTTTTTTTTACCCACTTCCTTATCTTGAAGGAAGATTATAAAGTTTTATTCCAACAAACTTTTCCTTTGGATAATGTTTGGAGCAATAATGTGATAAAATTTTCTTTTGTGATTGTAGAGTTGTGACGCGTTTGTCTTCTATAATTGGTAGCATATCAATTTACCATTAAGTTAAAGTATCATTACAGTGGCATTCTTTTTCTTTGTGGGAATGCAGGTTTTCTTTTCCTTTCAAGAACTGAACGAAGTGCATGAAGTGAGAATGTGAAAAAATCGACTTCTCAGAGGATGTTTCCATCTACGCGTCTAGGGCAACAGAAAAACTGACAACGCAGGCAGCATTAGTTGTAGATTTGGTCATGGAGATGCACAATGATTTAACTTAATGGTTTATAATGCTTTGATTGTTGAAGGGTTTTTCCTTTTTTTTCCCCCTTTTTTTTACCTTTGTGGTTTATTGTGTTAACATCATCCTCAAGAACAGAGACCATTGTGAAAGCTTTGCTGTTACGTTTAATATAAAGAATGCTCTTTGAGACTTTGACTTAGATGTATTGCTTCTTTTCTTTTTTTCTTTTCTTTTTTTTTATCTTAATTTAAAACTTAACTCATTGTGCATCTCATTTGTACTTCCTTCCCATAAAGTTTTCACTATGTGTAGAAATGCATTGCTGTTATTTCTTAATATTTTGAATGGTGCACGCTGCTCATGTTTTGTAATCCTTCATTAACACGTTCAGTGCGAAAAATAGTGCAATATTTTTACATTGATGAACGGAACATATTTTTCGTTCTGCACTGATCATGTTATTTATGATGGATGTGTACTTTGGAATAACTGCTTCATGCGATACTCTGTGAAATCTAAGTGTGAGATGCAGAAGTCTTCCTTGTGTCGTTGACAGCATCATCTGCTTTGGTAAAATGTTGAAAAAGAAAGAAAAAGAAAAAGGAAAGGAATAAATCATCTGTAGAAGCTCTTTTCTTTTTGTTTTTACTTTACTTTTTAAAATAAAATATTAAGAAAGATTTTTTTTTTTTTTTTTTTGGAGTTTGTGCAAGCAAGGCTTTCACTGGTGGTCCCTGCTCTGAGGGTTGGTTTGTCGGTGTGGCTGGTGGCACTGAACACATCTGACAGGCAGTGTTCTCTGCTTGCGTTCAGGACCTAATGGATCGCCATTGCCAATGGGCCGCTGCCATGCTGGGTCGCTGGCTCTGCGCTCTGTGGCCCTCCCGTCCGGCAGGCAGGCACCGGCCCCGACACCACCTCAGAGCAAACCAGCCTGCTACGCTACGCTGCTACGCGCCACGCCCTACATGCAGACGAACCAAGTGGTGTGCGTGTTGTGTTGTGTGGGTAGGTGTGTTGGGATGCAGAAAAGACAATGCAGTGCAGCAGCATGACTTGCAGACTACCTATGTGAAGCCAGAATGTGTTCAGCTCTGAAAAAAAGTGATATTTGTGTATATAAGAAATTTTTTTGTGTACATATTCGGGTCATTTGCAAGCTTGTTGCAACCTGTGCACACCTTTCACATCTGTCGTGTCCTTAATTTGGTGTGAGCGGAATCAATTGTGGTGTGTCTGCTGCTTCTTTGTGATTATTCAGATATTGTTGTTATATTGTTATAAGTATTTTTTTATCGAGTAAGAATAAGTAGAAACTATTTTTTCCCCCCTTTCTTTCTCTCTTTTTTGTGACTTGGTAAATTTCTGAAGGCTGAAAATTTTCTTCGACCTAGACAGCAATGTTTTTATTTTTTTTAAATGTGCCAACCTTTCTTTTACGGGAAGGACTTTTTCATTTAAAGAACACACTGAATTAACAGTTTTGGCGGGTTTAAGTTGATAAGTGTTGAGAGCTGCTGTATTCTACCTCAGTAAAATTTGCCTTACTTTTTAGCATTACGTTTGTCCTGACAGCTGCAAACCATCATTACTTACCTCACTTCATTTATGTTAACGACTTTTCCTGGTAGTTAAATTTTTTGAGACTATTTGAAGGTGTGCTATTATCAGCCAATTTTATGACAGTATTCCACTGATACTTTAAATCATAAATTATTTTAGATTGTGGTGTTAAGTTCAACTGAAAAGACTTATGTCCGTGGAGAAATTGGTGCACCAAACAATCTCTTTATGTTGTGTAGTTGTCCTACTTGTTATGTCTCTTTGTGGAGAAAGAGAGAGAGAAAGATGTTTTTATTGAAAGGGTAGTTAACATTGTTCATTACAAAGTAGTGAGCGTGTAAAACTTGCTACAAGTATGTTTTAATATGGGTTTTGATGAGCTGATTTTGCTTTCGTGTTAAAGTCCCCTGAGTATCGCAGTGCCTTAATATTGCTATATTAGATCAGATTACCTACCTAGAGCTCTTTCAGTGATGTGAAAGAGTAAATGTTTGGCAGCAATGCATTTCTCCTTTTATTTTTGGGCAATCCTGGTTGGCATTATCCTGATAACTGTTAAATGACGTCTGTTCCTTAGAAGATCAAAGTGAAGTTTTGAACACACTTCTGCTCCATTCAGTTTTTGACTGGGAGCTTTTTATCGATAGGCTAGGATTTGATACAACACAGCAGAGATCTGTACTTTGTGCCTTCTTTGTATAAATGTTCTGACACGAGGAAGGTTTAAATGACTGACCTTTAGCGCTTTCCTCACCTTTTTTCCAACTTCTTTTGTTCGATTTTTCTTATCTTAATTTGTTATGCTGTTTGATGTATGTCCTAGCCTTGTCAATTATTGAATTATGACTCGAGTGTAACACCCCCTGGTGATTGGCTCCTGCTTATGTCACCAGCTTTCGTCTGAGTCAGATGTGTTCCTGATGCATGGAAAAACAATCTCTTTTTCTATCTCTATACTGCCAAGTGAGATAATTTTGATTTATAAGCTCAGAACAATTTTTTATTAGAATGCACAGAAACATCATCTCTTATGTGTATAGAATCATCTTCAGAGTATGTCTTTACACATTTAAAAGTATTACACAAGCAATGTGCAAAAAAAAGGAAATCTGTGTCTGTCTCTATATTCCTTTGTAGAATACTTTTTGCATAATACTCTAGAGAATTGAAATTGGCAGGCTTTGATCAGAAGTATATAGACTGTACTTCAAGTGTCAACACTTGTTTTAATTATTGCAACCTGTATTGTGTCCATCTTTGAATGGTCTGCTGTTTTAAAGCATTTTAAATTCCACTTTAATTGTTTGTTCTTTTTCTTTTATTTACCTTGGTCATTTTTTGAATTAGTTTTGTTTGAAGATCTAGTCAAGGGACTGCTGCAGCTGACTTTTAGCTGAGGTAGTCATGGTGGCTTTTTTACTCTGAAAAGTCCTTTGGGCTAAATGTATCAACTTATACTTTTTCAAATTGAAATAAAATTCTTGCATGTAAATGATTTTAAATGCCCTCTTTCCTTTTTACCTTAGAGCATTCTGTTTTGACTCAATCATGTGGTGTTAACATGTTAATAAAAGATGATATTCACTTCATTTGTTTTCTGCCATAATGAGGAAACCTTTGTGTCCCTATCATTATCAATAACACCTTGCTGTTTAGTATGGACCTGATGTTAGATGTTACTATCACTTATCTGGTTTTCTCAGCACCTGGCAATATCACAAATAGCTTTGGTAGCTTTTACTTTAAAAATTCTGAACAATTTATTCCTTGCTCTAAAGTGACTCAATTTTCTTTATCTATGTGGCAACAGGTTCTGTAGTTTGGTTTGCTGGCTAGAGCTTTGCTCTTGTCTCTGACTCTCGCCTGTGCCGCTATAATCCTGTGAATGCTTGCTTCAAATAAAATGATAGAATCTCCAACTTAAATTTAATCAAGATTGTGGTTCTTGTTGCGTAAAAATATGTTTTATAAAGATGCTACCAAGCAGCCTTTAATAAAGAAAAGAAAAGAAAAGAAGCACTTAAAAGGTGCATTGCATCAAACTCAACTACATCCATGTAATTTTTCTAAAGATGCCTGTTGGAAACCTTTATATGGTGTGACGCTCAAAACATGATCTGTTTGTCCCTTCATCCTACTAGTTTTTGCAGTAATACTTGTTAAGGTGGTTTTACCCTCAACTCGCTTTTCAGAAATTTCTCTAATCTTCATTTCTCAACAAATAAGTGAGTTCATTTTGTTTTTGGTTTTCTTATTTGCACCATGGCTGGTTTAACTTCTCTCCATTTGGGAAAAACATACCTCTCCTTTTGTTGCCCTATAGTTATTACCCCATCCCCTCAGGTACTATTTTGCAGTGTAAGATGGTGTATGAAAGGCATGTCTTAATCAAATATGCGGTATTGGTTAATTGCCATTTGTAGTGACATTTTTCCGCTTTAAATACGATACTTAAATCCCAGCACTACTGCAACATACTGTAGTGTTCTATTGTCTCAGCTTGCTTGGTATTTGGTTGTAACGTAATTTGACCCCATAAAAGGTGTTGTAGTGATTTACTAAGTTCAGGATTTTGCCTCACTGTGAATGTTTGCTCGGTCGTGTGTGCATTTGTGTTTTGCTCTTGCTACTATGTGTTTGAATGGAATTTTTATATTTGATTTTTCTTTTATGTTTTAATTTCAGCCCCATGGATCCGCCTCCTAAGCATTTAGTTAGGTATGTCTTAGAATTGTGACCTTTTTTTTATTTTACTTTGCATGTTTCTTATTGACTATTCACCATCTTTTGCACATGGAATGGAAGTGCATTAGTGATTTTAACTATTAAACTATTGGCATCTTTCTTCACTATCCATTTTTCTCTCTTTCTGTCAATGCATACAATAATGGTTTCTTGACCTAAGGGACATTTGGAATTGCCTACTAGTGAACCACCTTTTGTCAAAATCTCTATCATAGTCTCTTAGTCTCTTGCTAAGTGAACCATAACTTCTAATATATATTTCTTCCAATCCATTTTTCTGCCTGAAGCGGCTCTATTTTGTTCTTTTAAGATGTTTCTATTTTTACTGCAATAATAATCTTGTTGGTTTCCAAAAATACTATTCTGCTTTGATGTGGTAGTCCTTATGCTGCTTCTCGATTTCAGTTAAAGCTGTGTACTACTTGTGTTCATGGTGGTGGTAGATATTGTCTATTTTGAGCCAGTATTTCAAGCATGAGCTTCTGCAGCATACTGTGTACTTTTTAAGTCTTGCAAATTATAGGACTAAGGGATAAATGTTCAGGATTTGTTAGTTTCTTTTTTATTTTTCATCTGTGATTTGACCACAAATTAATACATCGTAAGGTGTAATTGTTCGAGTGTTTCTTGGCGTTATTCTGAGTAGGCTGGGACTCCACACATACCAGGTGTTGGTTCTTTCAGCTATCCACTTATCCTAAACAGCTAGAGAAATGTAAAGAAACTGGTTCTGGGCTGTCTGCATCAAAATTGTTTCTTTGAATTTTCTCTCCTTTCTTTGTATATCTTATGGTAATGGATTTAGCCACTTATAAGAAGAAATATGACAACTGCAGACCTTAACCCTTTCTGTAGAAATTTTGGCTATGAGGTGATGGGATGGTGGAAGATAGACATTCATTATTTTGATTGATTGTTTTCTTTCTCTTCAGTGGTGCAGTAAATGATGATCAAGCCAAACCACGCTCTCTAAGATTCACCTGGAGTATGAAAACTACGTCATCCAGGGACCCAAATGAAATCATGTCAGAAATTAGAAAGGTAAAAATGATTGTTCATTCACATTTGTTGCTTTTTAATCTTTAAAATCAAAATTGAATAATTTTTTATAAAACTTGTGTTTTTATGTTAGGTGCTGGACGCCAACAACTGTGACTATGAGCAGCGGGAAAGATTCCTTCTTCTGTGTGTTCACGGAGACCCAAACACAGACTCCTTAGTCCAGTGGGAAATTGAAGTGTGTAAACTTCCTCGACTATCTCTGAATGGTGTTCGTTTCAAGCGCATATCTGGAACATCAATTGGCTTCAAAAATATTGCATCCAAGATAGCTAATGAACTGAAACTGTGACTACCTGTAATGGAGGGGGAGGCAGATGAAGAGAAGGCAGAATCACCTTCACCTTCTCCTTGTGTGCCTTCCCCCCTCCCTTCTTCAAATGCCTGACAAAGGGTTTCGGCTCATGAGCGGGCTGGTTGGATTACAAGGCTTCGCCAACTCCTAAAGCTACCCACTCGTGGCCGTTGTCAGGAATCGCATGAACAAGCTTCATGAAGAAGCTTGCATTACCAGAAAACATTGGAATAGTTCGCTCCCAAACACCAATTGTAAGACTTGTTTCTCTCGCCTGTTCATATCTTGTCTCCCCATGTCAAATTTATTGTTCATTTTACTTGGTTCCCAAATATGGTTTTGATGGACATATCTCCCTCCAGAAACTAATTTTTAACATCTAAATTCTCTGAAGCCTTCCCATGAGGACATAAATGTTTCAAGAAGCATTACTAAGCCAATCCGCGAGAGTGTTGTGTGCCCAATATAAGGTGAAGCCGCTCAAGTTTATGTCTGTTCCTGTTTTCAAAACCAACATGTGTAATACAAGTTCTGTAGCATTCGTGATTAAAAAACGAATGAAACAAATCTTGTCAATTTGTACAAAGCAAAAAAAAACTCACTGTAAATAGCTGTCTTGAGTTTTAATCAGTGAACAAATGATAAAATATTGGTTTGGTGGAAGAAGTATGTACAGTCTTTGCAGTCTTCTTATCTATTCAATAGTCCCCTAGGAATAATTGTGAATCAATATGAAGGAAACTGACAGTGTTGACCGGGCAGCATTCAGTGTGCTGGTGTAGGCTGTTAATTAGCTGAACTTTAAGTCTTGTACAAATGTATAGACATTGTATTGTTATGTCCTGTGTAAATCCTATCAAGTTGAGTATGTGTTTCTTGCATTGAGAAGATTGTGGTAGCTTTCATATTCCTTTAATTTCACCAGATGATAGATCATGAAACTCATTTAATTATGAATAATTACGTAGTCATTCATATATTTTCATTTAGCATGGTTCACTTTTGTCAAAATCATGGAATTTTGTGCCTCTAGGCCAAATCTTAGAGGTGTATTTACAATGTTGTTCACTTTTGTCTGTTCGTAGAACTGAAATGACAATGTAAGACAAAAACTTGCGTGAATATTGAAATGTTATTTGCATGCTGCCAAATGGTCTGGCTGTCCATGAATTTCATTATGCTTTTTTCAGGAAACAAAAATGTAAAGTTTTAGATTGGTTCCACAAGTGGTTTCCTTACAACCAATGTGTTCAGTTTAAGTTCCTGTGGGATTTGGTTAGTGGCCTCAAATCAGCATAATGTTATTTTGAACGGCCCCCAAGTATCTCTTAGTAAAGCTCATGACATTGTACCCTGCATATATTAACATTTAACACATTCAATTCGAGAACTGTGGTTCTTGTTTTGGAGTGAACATGTTAATTTGTGTATATTTTAATTTGGTTGTTTCTGGTACTTAATCATGAGGTCATGAGTAGAGTTAACAGTTTGTCAGTCAGACAGGACAAGAAAAGTTATGTCAATTATGTGTACCTTACTTGGAGTTGAGAAAGAACATGAAACATCTCTTCCTTCATGCTCCTGACATAATGTTTTTTCTTACTGTTTGTTCGCATACTTGACATAGCTTACTTGTATTTTATGCTAAATCTTTAATTGGATACATTTAATTGGAACTATGAGAAGCATGAATTTTCTGTGGAAAAAGAAACTTTGTTTACCTCTGTAAACCCTCATTAATTTATATCCTCAGAGGCACCACTTTTATTTTACTGTCTATCAACTGTTTTTTTTTAATCTTTTTTTTTTTTTGCATAAATTGCTTTGAGCTTTATTTTCACAAAGAGCTGATTGATTATTTAATGCTTTTACATTCAGGAGTGCCAAGCAGTTGTTGCATCAATTTACAAGTGACTTGCAGGGTCATGGACTTAAAAGCAAAATCCCCTGCATTGATATGAAACAAAACATGTCTGTTTTCTGCTTCCCCCCTCCCCCATTTTTGTAACATCCCAGACTGCACTGCTTGCCATCTTTTAAGTTAAAGGATGTGTATTTATGTTTAAAGTTTGTAATGAATTTCATATCTTTTGTTGGATGCTTCAACATGAGATGGAATGCACTACTATTGTGAAATAGTAGAGCCAAAGCCTCATCTCTTTGTATTATTTTTCTTTCTTTAATATTTAATTTCTTGTAAATATTTTAAATTTGTGATCTATCTTAAGCAATCAGATAGATGGCCTGAGAGAAGTCTGGATGCTTTTTTGTTGCTGCTCTGTTGTCATACCCCTCCTATTCTTGAGTCCATATTTGTGAGAATCTGAGAGTGGGAATGTATTATTATTTTTTATTATTGTGTTAACTCCTTAAACTGTTTGCACGCTGCGAAAATCCATTGTGTTCATTCATACTTTTGATTCATTCTATTTGGATAGTGTTTTTAAACCGTGATTTTATACTTGTATAATAATTTTATGGCATCCACAATAATTTGACCTGTACATGAATGAATTCGAAGTTGTGATAGTGATCCAAATGGGTTTTCTAAATCAATTTTATAACTTCTTTTTGTTTGTTTGTTTCTAGTGCCTTTTATTACTCATTTTTGGCGCAATATGACAGGTGGCTGGCAGGGCACAGTCGTGTGATAAACTGGAATGACCCTCTTGTTCTGCCCTGAACTTCCACAGCACAGCTGTGAACTGAAGCACTCCGGTTCATAGATCCTGTACTAAATTTGATTTGCTTTACAAGCTTATTTCTTTGACTCCAGTTTTGAGTTATTTTGTACTAGCTGTGGTTTACAAATGTTCTATCATCTGTCTGTGATTGTCAAACTGATTACTCATCTCTCCATCTGTGATACAAATGTTTAGGTAGTATGTGTGGAAGAGAGGAAAAGGCCTCAAAACACTACATTTTTAAAGAGCCCATGCTATGCCGTTACAGCTCATTTTAAGCGCAGTATTACCTTGGTAAATCTTGTTTACAGTATCGTTTCCATGTTATGTTTTAATGTAGAACTCTACCTATTTCTTTCGGCAACTGCCAAATCTGGGTACAGGCCAACAAAATGTAATTGTGGAACACTTATACTGAAACATTGGAGAAAGGACAAGGGACCATAAGCATACTGAAGAGATGTCTGGTACTGAAGAGAGATGTGCAAAAAGTGTTTATACTAAACTTGTCCTAACAAGCAAATAAAAGAATGAAGATATAAAATTAAGTTTATTTGGTTGAGTTATTATTTAACCTGCCGCACCAGTACCTACATTTGGTTCCTTTGGCGCAGCAAGCTGAATGTCCATGGGCCATGGGATTACCTTGAACAAGTCAAGGAAATAATACTTTGTCGGAATACGTACGACTTTCCAAATATAAATATCACGACATTTTATTATTAAATCAATACATACATCAGTCAACCACACAACTCAACCGTGTGGAAATTATTCGCGTTTACTTAGCATCCGATGAATCACTTGATTGTCCACATCTGACGCAAAAGACAAGGGGCTGCACCACGCCTGGGGCGGCGGGGCGGCCTGGGGCCCTACAGCGCGGTGCGCTCGTTGTACACGATGACGGCCTCGTTGTCCACGAGGGTCTCCGTGTCGGTGGCCACCTTGTCCAGGAACTGGCTCCTGGACTTGCTGATGGCGATGATGGCGGCCTCGTCGTGCCGCATTCGGTTCTTCCGCTTTTTGCTGAAGTTGACCTTGGCGTACAACTGGTCCAGGTCCTCCTCAGACGCGATGGGCCTCTGCTTGTTCCTCACACTGGAAGGCAGCGACCGAGTGCGAAGTGCTTCTGAGAGGCTGTCGCCGTCCAGCGAGCCAGCGTCATCCAGGACTGAGGGACAAAAGGCGCGCCTCCATTAGAAAACTTGCTCCTTGCCGCCCACTTTTGGAATGATAACAAAAATCAGAATAGCGGCCGATCTGGACCAGCGTGGGACCTCTAAATAGCGGCTTAAGCGCTGGCACCAGCTCGCTACATTTCCGGTTTGAATTTACCTAAGGTTCATGCAGGTGGATCCGACTCTTACCGCTGCTGGAGGCGTACTGGGCCGACGCGGCGGCGCCGGGGCCCACAGAGGCGGCACCGGCGCCGGGGTTGAACTCGCAAATGTCCGGCAGGAGGAACTCCGGTGGCGGCGGCGGCAGCACGGCGGAGTGGCGGGGCGTGGCCGGGCTGCAGCCCGCCGAGTAGCTGCCCATGGAGCTCACCACACTGAGGGGGCGCCCCGGGTGCCGGCTCGGGCCGTAACCCGCGCCGTGGGCCCCGCCGTGCACCGCGCCGTGTGGGTAGCCGCGCCGCCCGCCCTGAGACACGGGGCTCTGGAAGCAGGTGAGAGAAATGTGTCAATCGGTGGAACCGGGTGGGTGGACGAGACTTCCTGCGGACGGCGGCGTTACTCGAACGCATTCGCCACCACGGCCTCCATGGCGTCGAGGAGGCGAGTCGGGGACCAGCGCCCCGACCCGAACTGCATGGACATGGGCAGTGACGGAGGCGATATTGGAGTTGCTTCACCTCACCTCGCCTGTTTCACTAGTATTTCACCCCCACCCCGTCCCAGTGGCGTGACTGCAGCCCATTCTCCCTCTCCGTCGCACACGATACCGCATCGCCCGGCATCGCCATTTGCACCCCTCCCCGCTGACGCCGTTGACTGCGTGTTGCTGCACACCCTGCACACGGTGCCGAGGGAAGGGCCCCCTTGTTACCGTGCGGTCGACGTCGTCGTTCTGCGCGCAGTACCGTCGGGACGATCGGGGCGAGCAGCAGCCCAGCAAGAAGTGAGAGCCGGTGGCCGAAGCGTCTCGGAGCCAGGCAGCGGCCGCAGCGGCGAGTGCCACGGACTCGGCCATGCTCCTCGGGCGCAAGGCAGACAGGCGCGGCTCGCAGCGGCAGCAACGCCAGCAACGCACAGCAGCGCGTCTGTTGACGACGGTCCACTGGCCGTGTTCGCTCGCTCAGCGCCTGCCTGCCTCGGCCCAGCGTCTGCGACTGTTGGCTGCTGTTGGGCTGTCTGCACCGAGAACACCCACCTGCTGAGCGAGCTGCAGACTGATGGAGCGGTGCACCGCCGGGCTGGGCGAGGCCGAGGCCGAGGCCGACGCCGACGCCGCTCTGTGCATGGCCTGCAAGGCGTCGCGCTGCAGGGGGTCCGCGACGATGGTGTCCCCGTAGACCCAGGCCTGCGGCGGGGGCGTTCCCGGCACGGGGGAGCGCAGCCCCGCGGGGGGCGTGGACGTGCCCCGGGGGGAGCAGTCGCCCCCGCTGCCCCCGCTGCCCCCGTGAGGGGAGCCCAGCAAGCGGCTCTGGTAGGCCCAGCGGCCGGACACGGGCGACGCGAACACCGCAGACTCGCTGGAACAGAAACCGAGGGTGGTTGGAATGGGAGTAAACCCACACGTACTGTCATCTGAACGTCTGAGTGGTGTGTGTGTGTGTGTCTGAGTGTGTGTCTGTGTGTGTCCAGCGTGCAAGGCCCGCAGACACTCCGTGTGAGTACACCCGGGCGAAATTATTGAGCCGAAGCGGCGGCCGCAACCCGCAACTCGTGCAAGCGACCGCCCCTATCACCTCAGTCCGCCCACACCGCCCACACTGGCATGTGTGGTCGGCGCCCTCCCCCACCCCTTCCCCCTTGTCGATACGGGGAATAGCGGCGGGAATGCCAGGCACGCATGGCAGCGCGGGCGGAGCGGGGTGCGAGGCGGGGCCGGGAAGGGGATGTTTTTCGCTCTGGAAAGTAATATTTTATGTTGAAAAACCAGTGCAAACACATTCCAGGCCTTCTGGAACACAGCAACCCCCGAGAAATAAAGTATAAGCGTAACGTGTGTGCACGGGTAAGTGGGTGTATGATGTGAGTGTACGTGGGTGTGTGTGTGTGTGTGTGTGTGGTGTTCGCACGACGCGGGTGGGGGAAAGAGTTTTCTTACCTCGGCATTACTGGCTGAACGGGCCGCGGCTCCGGGGCACACTCTCCCATACGGACACCTGGGGCAGGGAGGAGACGCCATTACTCACTGGATGCAAATGCAGTAGCAGAGCTAGAAGATTGTCCTCCGAGCTGTCCGCCCCGCCGTCGCGCGAGGCGCGAGGCACGCGAGGGAAGCGCGGCGCGGCGCAGCGCCCCGACGGGGACGCGACGGGGACACGCCATGACAGCAGGCCGATGCCGCGCGGGGGCACGGAGGCCCCGTCGCTGTCCCCCTCCCACCCATACGGGAAACAGAGAGAGAGACTTATACCGCACGGAGTGAGTGAGCGGCAAGGCGGCGACGAGTCACGGCCGCCGGGCTCGTCTCTGCGACGGGGATGCGCGATGCGCGACAGGAGGGTTCAACACGATTATTTCATCTGCGACACGACACGCGGGGCGCGCGGGGCCGGCCGTCGACGCAACGTGCTACGTGCTGGAGAGCTTCATTTCCTGGCGGGGATCGAAGCCGGACCGTCCGCCTGTCCCCGCCCGTCCAGTCCACCCCTTAATCTTTCCATTTCCAGGTCCGCCCCTCCTTCACTTCCCACCCTTCCCCGCACGGCGTGCGGCCGGTGCGGCGTACTCACGGTACTGCTTGTCGCGGCGCAGGACGCACAGCCTCCAGACGACGGCGGCCACGACCAGCATGACGATGAGGGCGCCCCCGGCCACCCCGCCCACCACGAGGGGCAGGTGCTCCCCGGACACCCGCCAGGCCGACCAGCCGCCCGCGCTGCCGCCCGCCCCGTCGCCCTCCTGCAACAACAACAAAGGTTTATGGTTTACGGCCCGCGGAACAGTGGAGTGCACCTGCAACCTGCAACCGAGAAGGAAGAGGACCGCGGCGAGTGCTTCGCGCGTTGGTTCCACAGTGTCACTCGCTCAGTCACTCGATTTGCGGGGGTGAAAATGGCGCGGCTGGGCTCATTACTCGGCCCCGCATGCGGCAGGGCACTGCAGGGCGCAGGGGGATGTCCGCGTGCCGCGTCTGTGTGTAAGGGGCTCGCTGCACCGCTGCACTGCGGGGGCAGGGGGCTCTCGAGGAGAGGCGTGGCGAGGCCGCACTGCAGGACAGGCAGGCAGGCAGGCAGGCGTCGAGTGCTTCACAAGGGTACCCCAGGCGCTTAGCGACCCTCAGTGAGGGCCCAGCCTGGGCCCCGGGCACGGCCCCGGCCCCTCACCGGCCACCTCACATTTAAAAGGCAAGGAACGCCAAAGGGGCGCGGCGGCACAGCCTCGGCAGCCTCGGCGCAGCGAAGAAGAAGAAGGGGGAGGAGAAGAAGAAGCGCAGCAGAGTGGCGCGGCGCAGCCGGCGCAGCTGCCTTGCCTGGTCAAAGCGGCGCCGAGGCCCACGCCGCTTTTAGAATACTTGCGCAACTATTTTTTGAAGCCGTTTCGGCAAGGGCCAGGGCGGAAACTACGAGACAACACTGCGCCAGCGGAAAACTTGGCTTGCTGTACTTTGACACGAGGACCGCCAGTCAGGGCATGGCCAGGGCATGGCCGCCAGGGCTAGCCGGGACACTCACACTTTTGTTTTCGCCATGCCTCGGCGGCTGAGGGAGCGAGGCCGGAGGGGAGGGGGAGATTGAAACCCAGGACGCCGATGACCTGCTCTGTCCTACCTCCGCCTCATTCGACGTCTTTTCAGGGAGGCCGGAGGGGAGGGGGAGATTGAAACCCAGGACGCCGATGACCTGCTCTGTCCTACCTCCGCCTCATTCGACGTCTTTTCAGGGAGGCCGGAGGGGAGGGGGAGATTGAAACCCAGGACGCCGATGACCTGCTCTGTCCTACCTCCGCCTCATTCGACGTCTTTTCAGGGAGGCCGGAGGGGAGGGGGAGATTGAAACCCAGGACGCCGATGACCTGCTCTGTCCTACCTCCGCCTCATTCGACGTCTTTTCAGGGAGGCCGGAGGGGAGGGGGAGATTGAAACCCAGGACGCCGATGACCTGCTCTGTCCTACCTCCGCCTCATTCGACGTCTTTTCAGGGAGGCCGGAGGGGAGGGGGAGATTGAAACCCAGGACGCCGATGACCTGCTCTGTCCTACCTCCGCCTCATTCGACGTCTTTTCAGGGAGGCCGGAGGGGAGGGGGAGATTGAAACCCAGGACGCCGATGACCTGCTCTGTCCTACCTCCGCCTCATTCGACGTCTTTTCAGGGAGGCCGGAGGACAAAAAGGGAAAAAAAGGGCGCTTTCAGGTAAGGGCGCAGGCGAGAATAGCCCTGGACCGCGGGGGGCCAGAGCGGACTCCGGTATGAAAGACGGGGAACAGGGAGTGGAGCAGCAGCAGCAGCAGCGGCGGCAGGAAGCCCGTAATGGTAATGGTAATGAAGGATAGGCCACCCGTCCCGTAGGCGTGCCGGCGGTTTGCCTACCCGCCGCACTGCAGGGGCGCTGGCAGGAAGACGGCCGGGCCAACACCGGCGATATTTCTCCTGTTTTTACGGTGTGGCGTGGCGGGGTGGGGTGTGCCATGTCGCATCATTGGTCTTGATTAACGTGGTGTTCGTCCAGCCGTGGCTGGAGAGTGTGTACGTTATTGGGGGGAAGGTGCCGTGATCGGGGAGGGGCAGGTGGGGCGGGGTGGGGGCGGAGTCACCAGGGGGCGCTTAAACCCCGTGCGGCCAGCTCGACCGCAGCACAATAAGTCACAGAGCCCGACCCCTGCCCCGCCGCACTCGGCTGTGCCCCCACGTCCCCGCGGATCCAGCGGCGACCACCAGTTCGATCCCAGCTGCCGCGCTGCCGCCTCAGTGCAAAGCCGATTTGCAGCGCGGGGGAGTCGAACCCGAGTTCCCGCTGCCCGGCGTCCCCATTTGCATCTTATTGCCCGAGTGGAATAAACATGACACTCCGGTGGGCCGGTCCGTCCAGCCCGGACGATGGCCGATCGACGCGGCCGTCGGCCACGGCCTTGCGCTTGCGGTCCATGTCCGTGGCGGTGAAGGTCGCCGTGCGTGCGGGGTGCGGCCCACTGGCTCACTGCAGAACGGCAACACAAACACGCGGCGGGGCTTCAAAGGGCGTCGCGGTATACGGCCGCCGCGCCCTGCGCCCTGCGCCCTGCGCCCTTCGCCCTGCGCCCTGCGCCCTGCGCCCTGCGCCCTTCGCCCTTGCGCCCTGCGCCCTGCGCCCTTCGCCGGCCCTGCGCCCTGCGCCCTGCGCCCTGCGCCCTGCGCCCTGCGCCCCCGCAGCGCGGCCTGCCTGCCTGCCCGCCCGGCCCAGTTCATGAATTAAAGGGAGAGCAAAAAGGGCTTAGGGGATTAGGGCGCGGCCCAGGCCCACGTTGGCAGACCGAAGGGCCCAAGAAGGCCTTGTCCCGGCCCTGCCGCCAGCCCTGCCGCCAGCGAGCAGAAAGGCTGGCCGGCCTATTCTTTCTCGTGACGCGGGGCGCGGGGAGCAGACGACGGCCTCGTCATCCGATTAGGACCTCACGCCTGCTTCTTGGCCCGCCTCGCCTCGCCCGGCACCACCCCCCACCCCCACCCTGTGCGTGACTAGGCGCGTACAGCCCCCCGGCACCGCGGCAGGGCTAATAAGAGCAAAATGTGGAGCCAATTTCCACTTTGCAGCACACTGGCCGCCGCACCGCGCAGCACGGCTCCATTCCCGCCACCCACCACACTGTACACTGTGCGCTACTCACCTCGGGCCACATCTTGGCGGTCAGCGTGACGGACTGCTGGAAGATGGGGGCGCGCACGTAGTGGCCGCGGCTCTCGCCCGACGGGGCCTCATCTGCAACACCAAACACACACACACGCACACAGTGTTAGCTCGCTCTGTAATCACGCCACGCCACGCCCCCGGAGCCCGGACGGGCCGGCCCGGGCCCTGGACTACCCTCGCACCCTGGCCTGGCACCCTGGCCCTGCCCGGAAACGGCCCGTCGGCGCCCGGCGCTCGTCACAGAGGCCGGCTGGGCACCATCAGCAGCCTCAGCAGCATGCGTCCGGAGTTTCCGGTGGAGGGACGCGCGTTTCTTGCGCGCAAAAACGACTTCCTGCGGCGCCCTCCCTCCCGCATGCTGGCCAGCTCCGGCCAGCTCGGCCTGCTCGTCCCGCACCCTGCCCGGCCAGTGCTCGCCGTGGGGCGCCGCCGCCTCCTCCTTCCTACTTCCCACTCCTTTCTCACTTTTCCCCCTTTTTTTCTCGCAGCCACGCTGCGCCAATTAAATACCGAGCCCGGCCACACGGAAGTTGTCGGCGCCGAGAGTTGGCCGAAGTGCGCGGCGCGGCGCAGACTGAAGCAGACTGGGCCAGACACTGTTTTTGCAGGTTGCTCTAGCCTCGGTCCGGGCGACGGTACTACCCAGCCGAGCTTTACAGCCAAAATTTTTCATGACTCATCACCCCCGTGGGAGCAGGGACCGGGGCAGCACGCAGCTGCAGGTCGCAAAAAGACGGCGAAAT
Organism: Thrips palmi; assembly: GCF_012932325.1. Lineage (NCBI taxonomy): Eukaryota > Metazoa > Arthropoda > Insecta > Thysanoptera > Thripidae > Thrips > Thrips palmi. Next base: position 9,377,538 of record NW_023144624.1, on the reverse strand, counting down.
AAAAGAAAAAGGAAGAAGAAAGGACAAGGAGCGGTCCACGGCGAAGGTAGGTAACCAACCGGTGTAGCGCAGTCTCGCCTTGCGCCGGGCGGAGCTGCGGGGGAGGAACATCGCGACAGGCACTGCCAGGTCCTGAATATTCCTGCAGTATATCGTAGGCCCGACCCAGCCCAGGCCCAGCCCCAGCCCCAGGCTCGCCCAGGTTGGACATCTTCGTCTCGGCCGGCTCGGCGCCCAGCCATAAAGTAAGGCCGCAGGGCGCGACGGAGCAGCGGCTGTGGCAGCGGGGCGGGGGAGGTCCCCGGCGGTCGCCCCGCCGCCGCAACGTCCCAGTCCATCTGATAAGACGCCGACCCCGACCCCCGCGCCGTCAAGTAGGGCACGCCAGCCGCGCCGGCAGCACAGGCAGCCTAGGGCACAAAGGGAGACATTGTGTGCGTCGCGCAGCAGCGCAACCCCAATCTGAATGTGGCCGTGCCGTGCCGCGACACGAACCCCAATCCGAATGGTAGCGCCGCACCGCCGCCGCCGCCAGTCCGGGAACCCCTGCGGCGCGGCGGGTAGGCCACTCGCCCGCACGGCCGTCCGACGGGCTGCCTGCTGCACGGCGCGCTCCCCGCCCCGCCTGGCGTGCCTGGCTGGGCCGAGCGAGGTTCGAGTTGGAGGGCGAGGGCGAGGGCGGCCCGCTAACCGCCCCGTAGGCGCGGTGCCCCCACGCACGTTGCGTTATTTATTCATTCGGCCAGCCCCGCGTTCGTTGCATCCGGGAGTCTGGCGCGGCCACCCCGCGGGGGCGCGGCGCGGCCCGGGGCCTCTGGGGAGGCTGCTGCGGGGCGCGGGGCGCGGGCGGAGACAGCTAAGCGACCGCGACGTGCGCGGGGGCAGGGCGTGACGGGGGTCCGGGGGCCGCGGGGCCCGCCACTACACGCCGGAAACAGCGGAACGCAGTTCGCGGAAGTGTCGGGACGTGTCGACGCGACCGGAACGCCGCCGACGCGCCGACGCCACTGCAAAGGGTCGCCGCGGACGCCCCGCTTTTCAGGTGGGGCTCAAGGAGGGCGCTCACCGCGCTCACCGCCGAGCTCCGAGGGCCAAGGGCCGGGCTGCCGGGCTGCCCCCCGCGGCCCTGCAGGGGCCTCACATCCTGCTTCGGCCTGCATGGGCCCCGAGGGGGCCGCGTGTTTGACAGCCCAGCAGCCCTTCCAGCCCTCCCAGCAGCCCCGCCAGCCCCGCCAGCACCGCCAGCCCTTCCAGTGGCGGGGAGTGTAAACTCTGCTTTTTCATTTGGTTCCTCCTCCGTCATGAAGGGACTATCCGACCCTAAGACTACCCTGCCGGCCCGCCCTGGCCCGCCCTGGCCCGCCCTGGCCCGGCCCGCACCACCAGCACAGCCAGGCAGCCTTTGGCTCGCCTTGCCTCCTTATCTCTTGCCCACACCGAAATCCTTTCTCGTTTCTAATTCGCCGCTCGCCGTCTTGGCCGAAAAAAAACATAAAAACAACAACGCGAGCAACAACCAGCGCGACGACTAGGGACTGCGGAAAGGACCGAGAAGGACGGAAGGGTCAATAAAGAAAGAGGCCCATTACGCGACGGGGGCGGCGCGGGCGGAGCGGGGCGGGCGGCGGTGTGAATATTTAAAGCGACACGGCATTTAAGTGGTGTTCCGCCCCGCAGCCCTCCAGCCTCCCAGCCTCCCAGTGCGACGGCCAAAGTGAAAGCGCCGGCTGGCGGCGGGAGTCGAACCCGGGCCGCCAAAGTGCTGCAGCGACCGACCGCGGGCGACAAGACCGCAAAGTTGCGGTGGTGTGTCGGTGCGTCGAGCACGCACCCCGGCCGGAGTGGGGGAGTCCTTACGGCACTGACCACCCACAATGACTCAACGCGCCGCGCCACACCTGCGAGTGACACACTGTCTGGGCCCTCTGGGGCGGCAAGGCTGGCAAGGCTGGCAAGGCGGGGCTGCGTCAGAACCATTCATCACGGCGCGTTCGAGTTCGGAGGCGGTCGCTGCAGTCGCGGGCCATAGCGGCTTCGTGCTGAAACATGTTCCAGGAGCCTGGCTCGGCGCCCCGCCCCGCTTATCCGCAGCGTACACGGCCCTGAGGGCCAACGAAGCCCAAAGGCCGAAGCCCCTGCTCTGCTGCACAGTCACTGGGAAGGCCGGGAAGGGTGCTCGATATTGCAGCTTCCCCCTTCCCTTCCCTTCTCCAGGCTGCAGGCGCCCCGCCGCAGGCTTCCAGCTTCGAGCTTCCAGTCCGACTGCTCGCCACTCGGTTCGCGTGCGCCACGATGTGGCTCGCGCAGCCGAGACGCAGCCTCCATACAATGGCCGCTTCAGAAATCTTCCGCCGTGCCGGAAATCGGAATGGACTACCCGCACGAACGGGGACGGGAAGAACAAAAGCCTCTCTTCACTGCTTCCATGCATTTTTAATCCTCTTGTTCGACAGACCGACCGAGCCGGTCGCCCGAGCGGAAACCACAGTAATTACTCAGTAAATTTTACCTGGCGGTAGTCGGCGGCGCGCGTAAATGTTTGATTGACCCGGTAATTTGTTGGCAGTGTACACACAAACTTCCCCTCTCTGACGCGTGACGTCACGCGGGGGAGTACAATGGTGCCGTGGTGCCGGCTGACGGGGAGCGGGGAAACGGAGTGACGTATCAGGGGAAACTTGGGAAGACGGGCCACAGGGCGACCGCGACCACCACGGCCACCACCACGGCCACCACGCCGCCCCGCCGCCAACATCGAGGCCTGCTCGGCGGCGGACAGGCCCAGGAACGATGGGATGGCGTAAGTCTGGCCACACTGCACCGCCTAAATTCCAAATGCAAAGCGTCCTTCGACGGCCTCGAGTCCAAGACGTCCCTTCTTTTTTCCGCCATGTCTTTCCTACGCGGCTTACTGCCACACACACAGACGCAGACGACGTGCGTGCGTGCTCGACGCGCTCGCCATGTGCGAAGGCTCGCGCCGCTTGCGCCTCCTCCGACGACGAGGAGGAGAAAAAAAAACAGAGGGAAAGAAAAATATCAGAGAAAGAGAAATAAGGGAGCCAGCGTGCGAGGAAAGGCGCGAAAAGTTTGGTCTCTGCTTGGCTACATTTGCGAGGCACATCAACTCACGCGAGCGGCGCGGCGCGGCACGCCACGGCACGGCACGCCACGCGAAAGCGCTTGCCAACGATGAAGCCAATCGGCTGACAAACTTTGTATGATTCTCCTCAAACGGGCGCTCGATAGTCTCGATAGTCTCGGCAGTTTCGACAGTCTCGATAGTCTCGAACTCGTCGGCTCGTCGAGTCGTCGGGGCGGCGCAGGGCGGGCTCCGGGGACGAGGCGGCTCGGCTCCAAGCTCCAACAATTACTACAGGCCGCGCCCATATCATACGTACAACCGTAACGGGATACATGCCGGTCCACTTGCCGCGTGCATGCCTTGCTTGTAATGGATGGGGCGGCCACTTGCCAGCCATTTGGCACCACCAATTCGGAAGGCACGGACCGGCAGACAGACGGACGGACGAAGGCCCAAAAGGCCCCCGCGCGGCTGATATTCGAACCCACGCGACAATACGGGTCGCACTCCGAATCGTCATCATCATCATCGTGACGGCGATGGAGAGCAGAGTCCGGCCAACTCCGATAGGGGAGGGTGGTAGTTACGGCGTTGTTTGGACGTCCGACTGGCGGGGCGTAGCGGGGCGTGGCGGGGCGTGGCGGGGCGTGGCGGGGCGTGGCGGCGAGACAAAGGAACGCGCCAAATTCAAAAGCCAGCCATCATCAGTCCGTCGGGTAATTGGGGGCAGCAGTCCGTCGGAGGGGAAGGGGTGAGGGGGAGGGGGATTTTATTAATGGGCAGCCCGCGAGTAAAAATGTCAATAACCTGACAAAAGCCTAATGCACTCTCTTCGGCCGAGCGGCGCGGATGGTGGAAGCGCGGCTGAAAAGTGGAATAGACGGGCCGAGGACGACGTCGGGACGCGACGCTGCGCGATGCTGCGCGATGCTGCGCGATGCCCGTGACCGCGAGTGGGAGGCGGGCGGGCGCGGAGCCGCGGGCGCCGAGGAGAGGATGTTGTGCCGCGTGGCCGAGCGCGAGCGCGCCGAGCACGCGTTGCCATTTCCGGCGGCCGGCGACAAAAGCGCGACGAGCAGGTTGATGGCTCTGTCTCGCTCGCTCTCATAGGGGTGCGAGAGAGAGGGACGACTCTCAGTCGGGAAGCGGCTTGGTGCAATGGCGGCCCGCACTTAGTCGCGTTCCCTATCGCCTCGTTCGAGATTCGAGATTCGAGATTCGCGCTTCGAGATTCGAGATCCGAGATTCGAGATTTGAGATTCGCGCTTCGAGATTCGAGATTCGCGCTTCGAGCTTGGGCCTCGAGGGCTGCGGGCTGTCTGGCGGCCGATGCGTCGCGGCGCGTGCTTCTCGGAACGGGGTGGGAACAGGGGGGGGGGGGAGTATTTCGGTGGCATTCTCTTCTCTCTGGCCGCGGCGCCGCGCGGCACGCGGCAGCAGTGACCCGTGGCTATCTGTCGCTGGTGTCGCTGATGTCGCGCAGGCCGCCAAGGCCGAGCCCAGCCAGGGCCGATGGGGCCGACGGCAGGGAGCAGCCGAGGGCGGACCGGCAGGCCGGGACACTTCGCCGAGTCCGCCTTGCCCTGTCCGGCCGCCCGGTCCGTCCCACGCCCCGCGCGACAAGCAGCGCGCACATTTCAATCAGCTCGCCTCTTCGGCCCGTTCGGTTGGTCCGGCTCGCCCGTCGCGACAGAGACAGAACGCGACCAAAATGTTCCACGCGATTGCGGTTGGGGTTTTCAGCAGCTTCGCCGAGCTGGCGTGGCTGGCTGGCGCAGCTTCGCACATGGCGAGCGTCGGTCGCGGGGCCAGGCGTGCACGCCAAGTGAACTTCCAACGCGAAAAAGAAACCTTGAAAGAAACGCCTAATGAGGCAAAAGGCTGCAGATGTCGACGATGCTTAATCAACAGCGCGACTGGCGTTGTTGGGCCTCGGCTTCCCATCAAGCGTGTGTATGGTTGCCGCCAGTGACGGATGAAGTTGTTTATTTTGAGCGGCAATAAGACAACAATAAAAATAGATGATGCGTTACCCGACCAGACGGTCCGACGGGCCGACGGGCCGTCCACAGAGCCCGGCAGAGCCCCAGGCCGCCCCGGTAAAAAAATTTTAGTGCGTTCTCGTGTTTTTCTGGTGCCCCCGTAGTGCTTTATCGGCAATCGAAGGGCATTCCCAGTGCTTTTAGTGCGAACATGGAGCCGCCGTGGGCCAATTTCGTGCAATCATAGAGCATTCGTAGAGCTTTTAGTGCGAATGAAGTGCAGTGGTAGCGCAAGCGCAGCGCATTCGTAGAGCGAATTAGCGCTAGCGTAGTGCATTCGCAGCGCGCGTAGCGCAAACGTAGTGCAGGCCCCCCGAGGCCCCCCCCCACCCGCGTCCATCAGCCGGGGGCAGGGCCTGGAGCCAAATTTAAAACTTGACCGAATACACATCACCCTACAGAATTAGATTCGTCTCAAGAAGACAAAAAAAAAAATGTCAACACATATCATGGGTTAAAATGGAAAATGAAAGAATTATTGAACTTCCAATGTCTTTTTGACCTTTTTTGCACTCAAAAAAATCCAATAACTCTTTCTTTTTCCCATTTTAAGCCATGACATGTTTGACTTTTTTTGTTTGTCTTCTCGAGATGAATCTAAATCTGTAAGGCAATGTCTATTTGGTGAAGTTTGAAAAATCACTCATCTCAACAAAGTTAAAACCCCTGCAACAAAGCCGCTCTTGTCAAAATATCTCCAGCCCAAGGTGGTCCGAGGTGAGAGATTGGGTCACGGAATGGGTTTAAACATTGTGGGCTCAACAGTTACCATTAGGACCTATCAACCTAAGGGGGGGGGGTTGGGCCCGCACAAAAACACCTGAGATATTTACATTTTCTACATTTGACAAATTTAGCGGGAAAATGTCGCTTTTTGATCTTATGATAGTTTAAGTTGTTTGCTCTACTGGTTTGAATTTCTTTTTTTCTAGTCATAAAAAGGGGAAAAAAAAAATGGTGCCGACCAAGTTTTGAACGTTGCTTGGTTTGGCCTACTAAAGGGTTTTTTTGTCGAAATCATCGAAACTGTCACCCCCAAAAATAACCACCTAAGATTTGACCCTAGATTCTATCTAAAATGAGGGTAGTCATGATAATTCCTGTCAGATTGTTGCTCCCAGGGACCTTATAGTAATTGTTTATTAGAGGAGAGTAAGTGAAATGAGACCCACCCCACCAGGGACAAATCTTAGGTGGATTATTTTGGGGATGACAGTTTCGATGATTTCGACAAAATTCCTTGAGTAGGCCAAACCAAGCAACGTTCAAAACTTGGTCGGGACCATTTTTTTCCTCCCTTTTTTTGACTAAAAGAAGAAAATTTAAACCAGTACTGAGCAAACAACTTAAACTATCATAAGATCAAAAAGCGACATTTTCCCGCTAAAATTTTTCAAAGTAGAAAAAATGTAAATATCTCAGGTGTTGTTTGTGCTGGCCAACCTCCCTCTTAGTGTTGATAGGTCCTAATGGTAACTGTTGAGCCCACAATGTTTAAACCGATTCCGTGACCCAATCTCTCACCTCGGACCACCTTGGGGTGGGATATTTTGACAAGAGCGGCTTTGTTGCAGGGGTTTTAACTTCGCTGAGATGAGGGGATTTTTTAAACTTCACCAAATAGACATTGCCTTACAGATTTAGATTCATCTCGAGAAGACAAAAAAAAAATGTCAACACATGTCATGGCTTAAAATGGGAAAAAGAAAGAGTTATTGGATTTTTTTGAGTGCAAAAATGGTCAAAAAAAACATTGGAAATTCAATAATTCTTTCATTTTCCCTTTTAACCCATGATATGTGTTGACATTTTTTGTTTGTCTTTTTGAGACGAATCTAATTCTGTAGGGTGATGTGTATTCGGTCAAGTTTGAAATTGGCTCCAGGCGCTGCCCTGCGGCTGATGGACGCGGGGGGGGCGGCCTTTGGGCGGCCTGCACTACGTTTGCGCTACGCGCGCTGCGAATGCACTACGCTAGCGCTAATTCGCTCTACGAATGCGCTGCGCTTGCCTTTCCACTGCACTTCATTCGCACTAAAATGCTTACGAATGCTCTATGATTGCACGAAAGCACTACGGCGGCTCCATGTTCGCACTAAAAAGCACTGTGAATGCCCTTCGATTGCACGATAATGCCCCTACGGGCGCACCAAAAAAGCACGAGAACGCACTAAAATTTTTTTACAGGGGCGGCAGGCCCAAGGCCGTCACGTACCGGTCGGCGCGACACTCACTCACACACTCACACAGACACGCTGAGCGTTCGGCGTCGGTGGAGGGGCCCAACACACATTCGGGCCGCTGACTCACATTTTGTCGACAGAACGCATTTGCAAAGCGGCGTGTGATGCCGCACCACTCCGTTGGCATTGGCTGAACGTGCTGCATTTCGCGGAAGATCTGTCTGTCTGTCTGTCTGTCTGTCTGTCTGTCTGCTGTCTGTCGGCCTGTCTGTCTGTATGTACGAGTGCCCGTGGCGAGGCGCCATCCCGAGTGGAGTCCTCTGCCTTTTTGGTCCCGACACGAACACACACATACACACGCATACAGACGCCGTCAGAATGTAAATGTGCGCTCTCCGTGTGCGAATAATATAATTCGTGACGGAGAATTCTTCGTGAAATTTTAGGAACCCGGCACACGGCTAGATTTATACTCATCTGTGCGAGTTGCCCGTTATTTAAAGCCGCGCGTAATCTACGTTCAAGTAAAAGCGCATCACTGGCGGTGCCTTCAGCTTCCTCGCGGGCTGCCCCCTGCACCACAACGCGGTCCCCGCGTCCACGAAAGGCGCCGACGCCCACCTGGACGGCGAGCAGCAGGGCCTCGCGGTGCGCTCGGCCTGGCCCTCGCCTTGGCCTGCCTGAGGTGCGCCCGGAAGCAACACAATCTCCATGCAAATGTTGTCCATGTCATTTCCACGACGTTCTCGCGCGTTGCCGCCGTGCCGCGGTCTGGCGTGGCCCCATTTAGGAGTCCACGGGTCGGCCGAGCCTATCCAGAGGCCATAATGTCGCGTCTTCCCACGGGCTGTCTGATCAGCCAATCGCAGCAGACCGCCCCCCCCTCCCCTTCCCCCGCGAAGCCGCTGTTGCACCTGTCCTGGATCACCTGTACGACACACGGCGGCGCGATTCAAAACGCCCACACTCACTCACACACACGGACTTCGCGTCCTCCGCGACGGGCCGACGCGGACTAAGAGTTTGGCGCAGGAGTGTTTCCGCACGACACACAGACGGACAGAGACGAACGAACGGACAGACAGACAGACAGACAGACAGACAGACGGTGCGCTCGTGCCGACACTGAGGCCCGTGCGGCAATTCATCCGTGCGTCAGCCTGTACAGCCTGTACAGTCGCACACCTTCCTTCCGCGGATCGGCGGCACCATGGCGATGGCGGCACGGCGGCTCGGCGCGGAGTGGAACGTTCCAGGCGAACGTCCGGGACGCTCCGGAAAGGTCCGGGACGGGTCGACGCGGTGACCGCGGCGCCGCCGCCCTCGCCGCCCCACTGTTTGGGCCGTCTGGGCGTGCCGCAGGGGCGGCCAACCGAAGCGCGATGCGTCACAGAAGGTCCTGCCTGCGAAGTGCAGCCTGCCGGGGCGGCCTTGCCAAAGTGATTTGCACCCGTCTCTAGTCGGCCGGCAGGCCGGCAGCGCGCTTGGCAGCGAGTCAGCGGGTCCGTCGAGGGGCCGGGCCGTGCCGGCATCCAAGCCGGCATCTCCCTGACTCCCTGACCATACCCCATGCGGCATGCGGCGGCCGGGCGAGGGCCGCGGGGCCGTTGTCTCTCTCTCTCTCTCTCTCTCTCTCTCTCTCTCTCTCTCTCTCTCTCTCTCTCTCTCTCTCTCTCTCTCTCTCTCTCTCCTCACACACACACACACACACACACACACACACACACACACACACACACAGAGTGACCGCGGTAGTGGTATCTCGCATCTGCCTGCAAGCCCGCAAGCAGCAGCCAGGAAGGAAGAAGGGCAGACGGCGCGGCCGGACCGGCGCGGACGATGCAGGCGGCCAGCAAAAGTAACAAAAAACGAAACGCAAAATAAAGAAAAACGGCTCCATGACCATGACGCATAGAGACGGAGAGAGGGTGAGGATGTTTTCATCACGCCTCGCCCAATTATTAGCAAAAGTTCCACGAGTGATAAAATGGCACTGCACCATGCAAAGTGTGTAACGCGATACTATGGCGCTCCCTCGTCCCCCATCCCCAGGCCGCCCCACGCCGCGCCAGCGCTTGTATCACGTCAGCGAAAGATATTTCAGCTTGTTGTTTCATTTGGCGCTGAAAAAGGAGGAAAGCAGGGCAGCCCGCTAGCCGTGTTTCCATTCTTTTTAAAAGCAGCCCCACAAAATAATCATTTCCAGCGGGCGGAAAAATGGGCGCGCCTTGATGCGGGCATCGCGGCCTGACCGGCCTGACCGCACACACTGTGCGCGCCACCACACTGTGCGCTGTGCTGTGACACGGCCAGATTACCCCACTCGTCTCTTCCAAACCATCTACACGGCAAAAAACTAAAGGCGGCAAAACACCCCGCAAAGTGAGGCCAGAAAAAAAGGGCAGCCTTTACTGCTTGTGGGACCGATGAAAAGTTTGTCTTTTCGGCGCGAGCAAGTTACGTCGTTCCCACGTCACATTATCCAGCCTCGAGAGGGGACGAGAGAGAATAAATCTCATGCGCGGAAAAAAAAAGAAAAGTGCAAAGTTGACTCCATTTTGGCTCGGGCCCTTGCTGTTCACGGCGACAACGGCATTACACGAGGAGAAGGCGCGGGAACGTCGCGAGAACGAGGGAAGCGGGGCGGCGGCGCGCGAAGGAGAAGAAGGAGGAGTGCCCCAACTTGGCACCCCACTCAATCAGCTGATGCCATCGCACCAATTTCGGATTAGATTGCCGGGCGTGTAATCAGGAGGCACAGAAGTGTCGGAACTAGGGATCTATGGGGATGGATTCGGGGCGGCGTGACGTCACGCGGGGCAGGCGGGGCACGGGGAGGGGTATGCACACAGACGATAAGCCGTAAACGGGCGGCGACGGCCGGGGTGGCGAACTCCGGCGGGCAGGCGGCGGGCGGCATGGGCGGCTTTGCGACGGCCTCGGGGATTGAGCAAGATCGAAAGCGACGCCCTCACTCCGCGACGACGACGGCGTCCCGGTTCCGTCCGTCCTCATCACGGCCGAGGACGCGGCCGTCTTGCCGCCCGGGTGGCAGGCAGACCCGCCCGACACGGCAGTGTGACGGCACGGCCTGCCCGAAGGCTGAAGGCGCCGAGGCCGCCGTCAAGGGCTTGACGCTCACCTCGCTGGGGCTCCGCCAGACTGGCTGCGGCGCCGGGTCGTCCAGTTGCCCGTCCAGGCCGTCGCCGTGCAGGCCGTCGCCGTGCAGGCCGTCCGGGTGGCTCGCTCGGTCCGCCGCGGTCCGGGCCGCGCCGCCACACTGTGGCTGGCGGCTCCTCGTGGCTTGGCCGGGCTTGGCGGGCCTCGCGGCTCCTCGCGGTGGCCGCGGGGGGCGTGGGACTGTACTGGCTGCTCGCGGCTCAGCGGCCCCCTCCTTTGGCGCCCCCCTCCCTTCCCGTTCCTCTTTCCACTCACGTCGCCGGTGATAAGACCGAAGCGGACGTCACAGACAACGTGCCGCCGTGTGCGAGTGTGTGTGTTATTGCCCACCCACCCACACACGCGCGCGCAAACAAACACACGGACGATAGTTGGAACCGTTTAAGCGCGCGGCGGGTACAAACCTATCGCCGCCCTTGACACGCGAGAGAGAGAGAGAGAGGACGGCGTGGCGGCACTGAGGGAATGACAGAGACAGATAGCGTCCCGGGTGGCCGAGCGGGCTGCGCCGGGCTGCGCCGGGCCGGGCCCAGGTGTGCCGCTGAAGCACGCTCCGAAGGGGACAAATGCGTCCCCGCCGGCGCCGGGACTCGAACCCGGGAACCTGGAAACCCGGCATTGCCCAGACAGTGCGATTGCAGCGATGCAGCGGGCGTGGGCCGCTCCAGCCGCTCCAGCCGCACCGCGCGTCCTCACGGGCTGCGTGCGCTGTTCTGCCTTCGTCGCCCGCTGGAATAATGAACCGGTCTGTCAGTCCGTCCGTCCGACTGTCTGTCTGTCTGTCTGCCAGTCGATTTCTCGCTCGTATTTGTAATTGCAAATGCGTGCGTTCTCTGTGGTTCCAATCCGCGCAACTTGTCTTTGCATCAACAGCCGTCAGCCGGTCGGGACACATCGGGGCACAATACCGCCCCCACGTGCCCCCTCCGCCCCTCCTTCCCCGAAGCCGTACATTCGGCATCGACAGAGCAAAGCAAGCCCCGCGCGGCCCCGCCGCCCTGCCGCCCTGCCGCCGTCATGCCGACCTACCCCGAGCTGCGCCAGCCTCGGCTCGGCCACCCTTATCGCCGAGGGATTGACTGATACGGGGTGGACTCACCTCCTCTGCGGGTGTACACCCTCCACCGGTGCAGGCCGTGGCTGAGGCCGTTGCCCAGGGCGCCGTCCAGGGCGCTGTCCACCTCCGGGTCGGGGTCCGGGGGGTGCATGGCCATGTCCGGGGCCGCGGGGGCCGCGGGGGCGGCCGGCGACGACGGGGCCGCGCTCTCGCGGCTGTCCGGGTACAGCTCCCAGTCCGCCGCCGGGGCCTCGCTGGACAGCCTGGACAGCCAGGACAGCCTGGAGTCCGGGGCCGGCGACGTGGGCGCGGCCAGCCAGTCGCGGTAGCGGCCTGCGGACGGAGAGAGACAGACGACACAGATGAGTATCGAAGCAATCGAGTCGGATTCACATTGGGATGCCGATGACCTCACGAGGCGGGGGAGGCGGTCCGGATTCACATCGAGATTCTGGTGGGCACGCCCCGTCACCACAATAAAAACATCCCGTGTCGAAACGTTTTCCCCGCCGCGCAGTATCAAACCGTGTTTAAACCTCAGCCCAGCCCGGCCCGGCCCAGCCCTTTCCGGGGCAGTAATAAGCCCGCTGGAAATTGAACAAACTTGAAAGGTTAGCCCTCGCGACGCGCGACTCGGCATGAACTTTAGGCCCGCTTACTTTCCGCGATATTTTCTCAAAGGTCACGTCGCGGTGCTCGCCAGTTTTGCAGTGACGCGTCTGCTAGTGTCGTGGCGCGGCGCGCGGTGCGCGGTGCCCCGGGCATTTCACACAATGGCGGCCCGGGCATCGCCCGTCTTTCAATTAAACGCCCGTGTCATTTCGCGAGGGGCCGCGCGCCGTCTCTCTCGCACTCGTGGGGCGCACCGCATGGCACCGCACGGGTGCGAGAGAGACAGAGCGACGGGACCGCGCTGCTGTTTGTCGTCCCGTGGTCGGGGATGTGAAAACAGCACGGAGCGGGGCGGCGCGGCACAGTGGGCCAGAAGACCGGTGGAGGCGGCCAAAACTCTTGACGCGTTTTGAGCCCCGCAGTCGCCAAACAGGACTCGAACCGAACGTGTGACCCCACCAATGGATTCCTCGTTCGGAAGAGCAATCCATTGGTGGGGTCACACGTCCGGTTCGAGTCCCATTTAGCGACTCTGGAGCTCAAAACGCGTCTAGAGTTTTGGCCGCCTCCACCGGTCTTCTGGCCCACTGTGCGCCTGGAGCCTGGAGGGCGAAAAAGAGCGCGGCCGCAAACACAGGGCTGCAGGGCTGCTGCTGGCGTTGGCAGCGCCTGGCAGTGGAATGCGGATGGCACCATGGCACACGCGCAGCGCGCAGCGCCTTCGCCGTAAATTGTCCAGAAAAGAATTCAGCAGCCATTCGACTATAGCGCTGCCTCTGCCTCTGCCGCGGCGCCGGAGATTATTTCCTTTGTGTCACCTCTCTGCGCCGCGCCACGCCGCGCCACGCCGCGCCAGGAGCACGGATGAATTTCAGCGCGACAAAAAGCCGGAGCGGCCAGAAACATTTCAGTTTGAGCCGCAAACAGATAAAGAGAAACACCGTAGAGGAAGGCCGGCGAGTTTCGATAAGGCCACCACTGCGGCGTTCATCGGGAAATTCTCACGACCAGCATAGACTGATTCCGAGAGTCGTCGCTCTGTCTCTCTCACACCTACTCGGGGGGCGCCCCTCGAGTGGGAGAGAGACAGAGCGACGACTCTCGGCATCGGGCTGCAGTGCTGCCGAGTGCGGTGCGCGGAGTGCGGGGCGGGCAGGGCCAAGGCTGGCGCGAAAACACTCCAAGACGAGGGGCTGGAAGAGGGAGGGAGAAAGAGAGAGAGAGAGAGAGAGAGAGAGAGAGAGAGAGAGAGAGAGAGAGAGAGAGAGAGAGAGAGAGAGAGAGAGAAAGAGAGAGAAAGAGAGAGAGGGAACTCTCGAGCCGCGATTCGGGCGGCTTGTTTATTCCGCGTTTTATTATCAGGCCCGGCCGGGCCGTGGGAAATAAATCATCCGAGAGGAGGAGGACGACTGCAGCCGCTGGATCTGCATCGCAATTAGAAGGGGGAGTGCAGCTCGCGACGCACTGCAACGCACTGCAACGCACAGAGCAAACGGCAGTGCAGCGCAGCGGAAAGCAATCGCATGGCAGAGAGTGTCTCTGAGTTTTTCGCCCAGGACGACACCAAGATAGATTGGATTCTACAACTTAGATTTGACAGCCGAGACGAACGGTCCCGCCCCCGCCACAGGGGGTGAGGGAGGCGGCTGCCTGCCTGCCTGCCTGCCTGCCGGGGGCTGGCCCGGTCGAATGCTCAAGAATTCTGTGCGCGGGTGGGACGGCAGGGGAAGGGGGATTAATTTGCTCGAGGATCTGACCAGACTCCGATGCCAGCCCCGCGCCCACTTCGACTTCCATTACTAGACTAACCGCGGCGGACAGGCGGGCAGCCTACCTGGCAAACGACAGACAGACAGGCCGATGTTTTCAGCAAGGTTCTTGACAGCCTTGCGAGGCGCATCGGCGTGGATTCGCTGAGGCGGCCGAACGGCGCTTCCGTTAGCAAGTCGCCATGCGGCCATTCACACGCTTCACACGCCTCGCACTCGGCGACTAAGACTCACCGCGCTGGTGCGGCACGCTGGGGCTGTGGAAGACGGGGTGGGCGCTCATCGCCGCGGTGCGGGCCTGTCCTCGTGCCGGGCCTGCTGCATCACGGGGACGGCCCTCTTCACCTGGCGGGGCAGCCGGCCTGGCAGCCGGCGCGGCTATCGGCCGGAGTCCTCACGTCCGGCATGCCGGCCAGGATGTCACCACAGAGCAGAGCACACACACACAGACACGCACACGCAGGCACGCACGCGCGACGCACGGCTCGGCCTGGACTTCCCCGGCGGTGAGGTTCCCGCGACGTGGTGCGACCGGCGAGCGGCGGGGTGGCGACACGGACGCAGCGACGCAGCGCAGCGAGCCTCACGATGCCTCCCGGGCTACTGACCGAGTGAGCCGCGGCGCGGCGCGCCGACACCGCCCCGCCGGGCCGCCACGCCACGCCGCCTCTCTCCCTTCCCTACTCTTGACTCCGCAGCACGCGGCGTGGTTGGCGCGGCGCTCCCGGACGGTCTGGAAGCGGAGCGGAGCGGAGGGGTGCACTCCAAGGGGTGGCTTCCTGGTACGGTGACTCATTCGAACGGCGGGTAGGGTAGCAAGGCGGCAAGGCGGTGACGTCACCCTGAGTGAGTTATTATGAACTGTCTTCCCTCTCCCTCCCTCCCACGCGTGCAGCCACCCTCCCTGTCCCCGTGTCACTTCCCTCGCTGCCAAAATGACTGTTAATGGCCCGACAGCTTAGCGGCGTTTAGTTGCATGTTAGCAGATTAGCGAGACGGGCCAGGAGGAAGCAATTATAAAAAAGGTCGACGTCATTTTTACCCGATTTTCCCCTGCCCTATCTGTCCACCCCAGTCACCCCCTCCTCCTCCTTATCCGGAGGAGGGGCGCGCCAATAAGTCACGGGGACAAATTAATGGAGCGCGCGTCTTAAAACGACCCAGCCTGCCCCGCCCGCCCCCCGTCCGTCACTGGAGGAGCCCCCAGCACGGCCTGCAGCACGGCCTGCAGGACATCCAGCGCGGCAGCGCGGCCCTCCGCTCCGCCAGACAGCACCCTCTCCTCTTAAAGTGCTTCCGTCATGACTGCAGCCCGCGACCCTCTTCATGCGTGGAGGCGCACCACCACAATAAAAAGAATGCACACTAGAATTTCGCGGGGATATTACACCGCCATAAAAGGGGCATCAACCGCGTTGAGAAGGGCCGAACAGCGGAATATGAATGTCATGTCACCCTTCCGTGTCGCTATCCGAACGGGGGTCACGCGCCGTGCAAAGGGTCGAGCCGTTTTTCTCTGCCTTGCCCTCCCTGCTGGCATGCTTGCAGAGAACTACCCCGGAACGGAGTCGTTCCTACGGCATGGCTGTGCCGTGGCTGCGCGGTGCGACGCCCAAAGTGCTCAACTTAGCGGTCACGCACAGATGCCCGCGGGCTGGCGGCTGGTTTGCGAGCCTTGGCGTGCCTGGACGGGACGCAGCCACGCAGTGCCCGGCCGCCGCGAACAAGCCAACAGCAGACTGATCCCGAGAGGCGCTTTCGTCGCTGTGTCTCTCTCGCACCTCTTCGGGACGCCCCATGAGTGCGAGAGAGTGAGGGAAATGACTTCCGGAATCAGTCTGCCTGCGAAGGAACAGCTGGCCTCCCCCGCACGCGCGCCCTGCCCTGCCTGGCCCTGCCGCCCTGCACGACACCTGGGCAGACCAGGCCGTCAAGCGACACGCGGCAGGCTCCCCGTCGGGCTGCGTCCCAAGCGCGTCCGCAGTCCGGGACCGGCACGGACGGCGCCCAGCGTCCCTCTCTGTCGCACTCGCAGCCCGGGCGGACTCCAGCCAACTCCAGCGGACTCTCATGATGGGAGCATGACCGCAGGCTGCTGCATAACCAATGGGGAGGGGAGGGGGGCGAGTCGGCCGCCCCTCGGACCGCGCCGCCCAACGAGCTGCCCAGGGAGAACGCCAAGTCACCAAGACGTCTCGCTGACATCAAAAATTGAAAACATGAAAAAGAAAGAGGATGCGAGGACTTGCTCACAGGAGGACCTCAGGCTTGGCAAGGCTCTCTTCTTCATCAGGTGCGATCCATAGGCTGATGTGCTGAGATGTGGTAGAATGCTTGTTCGGCATTTCCCCACTCCTCGAATGAAGTAGAATGTGGTCTTCCCTCCCCTCTAGCAATATTCTTCGTCTGCATTTTAGCTTGAGTGATAGATACATGTTTGGCTTAGTTGTACTCTTGGTATCCACAAAAAGAGAAAGGGAAACAAAATTTTCAAAATATACTCCTTACAAAGTATTTATTAAGATACACAGCTATGTACAATTGTATTCTTCAGTCTGGTAATGTAACAAAAACAAAATACCGGTAATCATATCTATACCAAGTCAAAAACTTAACATACCAGACAGCACAAACACATACACTCTTTCATCCCATTTATCCACAAAACACTTGCTCCTACAACAAAACTTTAATCTGACAAAAAATTCGGAGTGAAAGTAAATAATAGGTAAAAAATATTTAACACAGAAAAATTAAGCGACAAAATCCAAAGGTCGGTTGAAACCACCTTTCCGGTTCATGTATTGTCTGTATTTTCTCTTCAGAATAACATGGACAGTTCCAACATCATTTCCTTGAACTCGTTTCCCCTTAGATGAATCAAATGAGCAGAATCCCATTGCCTTCAACATTTCTTGTTCCTCAGGTGTCTTCCCAGCAAGGTCAGCATCTGGAAATAAATTAATTGGTTAGGCACACTGGAATCATAACAACGCAACAGGAAATATTAACGGTGACATAAGACAAAAATCATATACGAATATTCAAAGCTTACCAGACACAACTTTGGGTGCTGCAAATGGTCGAGCCTTTGGTTTAGGAGCAGGAGACTTAGATCTTGATCTTGATCTTGAGAAGCGTCGATGATCCCTGTTTCTATCCCGATCTTCTGACCTGTAACACAGAGACATCCGTCAGGAAACTGAACAATCACAGTCAACACGAGGCTGAGCGAGCTCGTGACACGCAAAGCAGTGATTTATTAGAGTGACAGTTTGTACCTTCTCCTGATGGGTTCTCGCTCCCTGGAGCGGCGTCTCCTGCGATCCCGGTCGCGCTCTCTTTCTCTTTCTCGTTCTCGCTCGCGCTCCCGATCCCTGTCATGACGGTCTCTGTTGTCCCTGGAGCGACTCCGCCTCCTTCTGGGTGAAGGGGAACGGCTCTTGCCCATGGTTGCACTCCACCTGAGAATTGAAAAGAAATTAAAGTGTTTATATGACAGGCAAAGAATGATAAAAACTGTAGAGCCAAGGGAAAGTAATAATGTGGTTCCAGTTTGTAAGAGGGGCATAGTGACAGATGTACAACGCTTCATAAAAATGAAACTAACGTCAGTTCTTTCATGTATATCAAAAGTGTGAATCACATATCACATTAAAGTATACTAGAGACATGTAAGTGCTTTTCAGAACAATATTATGAATATTCCAGAAACGTTCCAAACATAACATAACCTACAAGCCACTGTGGAGCCCTTCCTGGGGCAGCAAAGGGAGGTGAAGATTACGAAATCAACAACAGCAACAATTACAAACCACATGGAAAAGATACTTACGGTCGTGTGACCGATGAAGATAGGTGAAGTCGGCGAGAATTTATCAAAACCTGTGTGTTAACCACTCAAAATCAAAACAAACGTAAAACAAACGCAAAGCGTTACAAGGCATGGATTCGTACCGGAAGCATAGCAACTGAAAGTGTCATGGCGGAGGTGGACCGGAACGGGACAGAGCAGAGGGCGGTAAAACGCCAATTTTCAAACCATTACGCGTCAGAGGCCAGACGAAACTAGACTGACTTGCAAAAGTATTCCATTGAGAGTTGAGACCGCTGATTCGAACGAAACCCAGGCAACTCTTTAAAATCTAGTTTCAAATATTTTAAAATCGTTATTTATTCACAAGGCGATGGCAATGAAGTGAAATGATGCTGACCGTGCGTTTTATTTTACAGCTTTTCTGTTGTTATTAACTTGTGTTGTTATTTGCCTTTTCCAAGGTTTCGAATAAGCCTTAAATTTTCTAGGAAGAGCGGGCACGGTAGCACGGTTTGTCTGCCCCGAAACTTGATAACCAAAATGCCCCCTCCACCTCCTTTCCCCCTTTCCGGCCCGAATAGGCGGCCATCCGGTCGACCCTTCTCAGTAAGCCGATCCGATCTGCGGAGCCTCGTGCCACCATGGTGCCACATCGAAAAGCGGCGGGACAGCGTAAGCAGGACGGCATGGCATTCCCCGTGTGTCGGACACGCACTGCACTGCATTATTGCTCCGGGCCATGGCATCATTACAGCTCTGTTTCGCCCTTACTCCTAGAAATTCCTTCAAGTGCGTTGAAATCCCAACGAGCTCCACGGCCAGTGCCACTGCCCTGCCTTCCCGCCCAGTGCCCCCTCACCCCGCCCGTCCCGGTGTTCCCGGCTCTGCATATAGGCACAGGCAACGATACGAATCCGCAAGCAGCGAATTGATCCAGAGCCCATTTTCATCCTCCGTGCCGTTTACCGTAAGACCCTCGTTCCGTGCGGCTGTGTGTTGGTGCTGGCCGTGTTGGCACGCCTGCCCCCGGCCAGGCCTCCCTCCCGCCGCGGGTTTGAGGAGCCCTTGGCTGGCTGACACCGTCACCAGCCGTCCAGCCGCAGAACGCCAGTCCGTGCCAAGACGGAGCGACCAGCGGACGTGTCCGCGTCAGCATGAAACCGAGCAGCCGGCAGCAACTGGAGTAGCAACAACCATGACAGTCTCGACGTGAGTACACGCAGCGCTGGTTATTGGTAGCTTTCGTTTTCGGACTCGAAGCAGCGCCGGACATGCGGTTGCATTGGCAGGTCGAGGAAGCTGGGCCAGCAGCTGGGCCGGAGGGGCTCGCTGTGCGCGCGCCGCGCCGGCGTGTGCGTCGTGGTGGCCCTGGTGCTGTACCTGCTGCTGTCGCCGAGGGCCTACCTGCACCACGAGGAGTACGTCATCGAGCAGGCAAGGCCCAAGGACGTGTGGGAGTTCGTCTCGGACTTCAGCAACATGCCCAAGCTGAACCCTACCATGTGAGTGCCATTACGGCGCGCCGCCAGCCCGCCAGCCCGCCAAACATGACGCACGCCCCCACAGTGGGCCAGAAGACGGTCGCAGGCGGCCGAAACTCTAGACGCGTTTTGAGCTCCAGAGTCGGTAAACAGGACAAACCGAAAGTGTGAAGCCGCCGATGGGTTCCTCGTTCGGAGAGCAAGTCATTGGTGGAGTCACACGTTCGGTTCGAGTCCCATTCAGCGACTCTGGAGCTCAAAACGCGTCGGGGATTCGGGCGGCCTCCACCGGTCCTCTGGCCCACTGTGCGTCGACAGAAGGCAACCCGGCCAAACGCTTGTTTTCGAAATTTCCGGAAACTTCCCCCGCAGCCTGGACTGGGACCTGCTCTCGGACGCGGGCAACCACGGCGTCTGGAAGTACACGGTGCGGTACTCGGAGCGGCTGAGCGGCATGCCGTCCCTGACCAACTACGCCACCGCCCACTTCGAGGTGCTGCCCGCCAAGCCCGGCAGCGACTTCATCATCCGCTCCACGCACAGCACCTGCTTCTACACCGACTTCTTCTGCCGTGAGTACATCTGAAATTCAATCACGCAGAGGGCCCCCGAATCGTGCGTGGCCGACAGGACCCGCCTTGGGCCGCCGGAAGCATTCTATCATGCTGCCGATAACGTCTCTCCGCGCGCGGGGTAGCGCCGCGGGCCGCCGCTCCGGCGCGTGTGTGTCGCTACCCCGCGCTTCCGCTCTACTAGCGAGCCGACGCTACCCCCTGCCGCAGTGCCCACGCTGTCCGAGTTCCGGTTCGCGCCGCGCGATGGCGGCATGGCCACCCTCTGCACCGAGAGCATCGAGTACGCGTGCCCGTGGCTGTTCAGCGGCTTCTGCAAGGAGGAGGTCCACTACCAGCGCAACGCCATCCGCGAGAACCTGCAGCTCGAACTGTACAGCCAGCAATAAAGTTCCTACTAGCCTGGCAGTCGCTCCACTTTCAATCGTCACCTCTCACCTCAACCCACTCACTCCTGAAAACTTAACCACTGAGCACTAAAGTGTGTGCTGAGCACACACATGAAGCACTTAAGTGTGCACTGTATACACACTTCAGTTTCACAGTGTACCCACGAAGCGCCCCTATTTCCTGAACAAAGGGCTCAAGACTCGATGATGAGAATTGGAAAAATGGCGCGGGGAAGGAGGGAAGTGCCAGCAGAAGTCGAACACGCAGTGGCGTGCCCGATGGGTGCGTGCTCGGACCGACGGGATGAAACGCCTCAGCCAATTATTCTTATCGGTGAAAGGGTTTCGCACTAGCCGGGGAGGAACCGCAGACGGGAAATAATCGGAGATGATTTAGAAGGTAAGCCGGGGCAGTCCGGGGCGTCGTCTCGAGTGGCGGGACCGGCGCAAAAACCACAGTAACCTGGAAATTTCGTGTACCGGAGGTAAGCCGCGGGGTGTCTCCCGGGGGCTGCGCCCGTATCCGGACACATACATTTCTCATTGCTTTTTTTCCCCCGTGTTGCCCGGACCCCTCCCCCGGACGTGGGGCCCCCATGATGGAAACTCAGGGCCCAAAATTAATTTTCTCAATCGCTAAAAGGGCTTTGGGAAACCAACGAGGCCCCGGCGAGGAGCCCCCGCAGAGGAATACCCGGAGCACTGACTGATGCACCTTTCCACGATTAGGCTAGGCCGGGCGGCCAGTGCCGGGCGGCCGGTCGTCTCGAGTGGCGGCGACGCGAAGCAGCCAAGAAGCCAGCAGTATGACGCGGTGGCGGACGGGCCGGACGGGCCAGGCAGCAAGCCTCGCGGTGGCCTGCCTCCTCCACCTGGCGGGCTGCGCCCAGGTATACGGACACCATACATATTCTATTGGCTTTTTGTTTGCCGAGGAAAAGGGCGCGCGTGTTTGTGCGAGTGACCGACTCCGCCCGCACAGTGGGCCAGAAGACCGGTGGAGGCGGCCAAAACTCTAGACGCGTTTTGAGCTGCCAAGTCGCTAAACAGGGCTCGAACCGAACGTGTGACCCCACCAATGGATTGCTCTCCGCACGAGGAATCCATTGGTGGGGTCACACGTTCGGTTCGAGGCCTGTTTAGCGACTCTGGAGCTCAAAACGCGTCTAGAGTTTTGGCCGCCTCCACCGGTCTTCTGGCCCACTGTGGCCCGCTCTTCCATGGCCAATTCTCTGCCTCTTCCCTCGCAGGCCCAAGGGGTTGACGGCGACCTGTACAAGTCGGTGGAGGCCTGCCAGAAGGTGGTCAAGAGGCACACCATCCTCTCCGAGGGCACCACTCAGAGCACCCTGCAGCAACTCATGGAGACCAACAGCACGATGGAGGTAACAAAATTTTGTAACCGTGTCCACCGCAGACTTTGCTCTCTACTTACACAGTGTCCTGCCAGGGCTACCTGCGGCAGTGGGGTGCCCGCGTGGTGGCGGGGGCGCCGGCCGGCACGGATATCGCCGACGCGATCCTCGTCTGCCAGCAGGAGTACGTCAAGTCGGCGGAGGCCGTGAGGGCCAAGCTGGAGGACAAGCTGCGCCAGAGCATCGTGCGCCAGATCGCCTGGTACGACGAGAAGATCTTCAGCCTCTTCACGGACGTGCTGTCCGACCAGGGGATGGCCGGCGTGGTACAGACAGTTCAGGTAACCCCCTCCCCGGGCCGAGATCCGCCGCGGTCAGTAACCAAACGGCATCATAATTCTTGACCATTTTCGCCTTTCAGAGCCACTTGGAGCCGACGCTGAAGCAGTTCGACAGTGAGGCCGTGTCGGGCCTGAAGCAGTCGGTGAAGGACTTGAAGCCAGCGTACCAGACGGCCTCCAAGTGCATCAGGGACCTCTCCCTGCAGAGCGACGACTTCCCCGAACGATACGAATGAGCCGCTTTTGTGTGTGCGTGTGTGTTTGTGTGTGAGTGTGCGTGTGTGTATGAATGCTTGCGTTACTTATCAATCATCCATCTCGGAATCCAGGTACAGATGCATTAAAGTGATATCCAGGAATCTCCAATACATTATATTTATTTCAAATATTTGTTTACGTCGTACATACTGTACATATTTTTTTCCCTGCGCAACTACTTAAGAAATCAAATAAAAAAATTATGTAAACGATCGGTAACACATAGTAATTAAGTCCAATAGTTATACGCTAGTATGGGGATGAAGGTGCCACCAAACAACGATGAAAACGAACTTTTAGAAAGACGCTAAATGAGTAGGCACGACTCCTACTTTACCCTGTGATTCCTCAATGAGATTTGTTCGGCACGCTCCACATGCCTGGTGTCCTTCGAGCCCGTCGGCGCCGTCGGCTCGAAGAGGACGCTTCATCCCGTCAACGCTATCCGTTGTCAATACAAAGTGCAATGCACTCACCAAACAAGTAAGTAAACTTTGGAGAACGGCTAATAATAACAGGGGGGGAACGATCTCAGCCATAGCTTTTCATGGCACACCCTGAACTTTAAATGGACTTTATGCACATGAGTTGTCAAGTCTTACCCAATAATTGTTTGTGCAGGGTCTTTGCTTAGTAGTAATCAAAATGAGGATAGTCACAACCCTAGCCAACTGGCGGCAGACCCTGAGAAAGTCCATGTCACTAATGTACACAAATCACTTGGAAAGTCCCGAGTGTAATAAATTCTGAATTTGACAAAAAGTTGAGACCTGCTTTTTCACATTCGGTAACTCGTAGTCTTCATAGATACGGTGCGTCTAGAACGCTTAACCTTAAATACTCTACGTTTTGTTAATCTCCGCCATAACGACATGACAAAGTAGAAAACGTTTGGAGTCGAGGAACTGTCCTTACATTTAAAATAAAAAAGAATATATAAATTTTTATACAATTGATACGGAGTTTCGCACATGAGACAAAATAAGGTCCGTTAACGAAAATCTGTGAATCTTTGGCAAACACGCGATTTAAGACGCAAACAAAACAGGTACTGTGTGTCGGAACATGGCACATTACACGACTGGAGCCCATCTAATCTACGCCACTGTATAAGTACAGTGCGGCGGATAAGCCAACAAACAAACGAATAAATGCACTAGAGGCGCCCCTCTCAGTGATCTACGCAAAGCGCCCGGAAGCACGCTGAGCAGTCAACACAAGTCGGAGCACTGTGCGCTGTGCGCACATCAACACGACGGCAGTGGCGGATCCAGGGCCGGCCCGAGGGAGGGGCAATGTTTTTGCCTACCTACCGGGGCAAAGGGCTGCCTTGCCCACAATTCAGGCGGCTGTCTAGGGGGCCAATTGTCCTTTTGCACCCCACTCGATCCGCGCCTGCACTGTACACACACGAGTCAAGTTTCCACTTTGCGAGAGAGATTCGCTCTGGACGAATTGTTCGGTGGTGGCGATTGGTTGGTGACGTTGGTGACCTACGAGGGCACGACAGGGATGAGACGAGGCCTTTGTCGCTCGAACGCGCCGCTGGATGGACGGGAGTCGTCCATGTCGCCAAACCGCTGACTTTTCAAGGTTTCTAGCGAGGACAGGGCAAGACGCGGGGGGCAGGTGGTGGTGGGGGAAGCCAAGAGAGGTCGTGGTGGAAGGAGGGGAGAAATTCAACGTGTTTTGTTCTGGGGGAGGGGGGATTTGAAGAGTGAAAAGCGGCAGAAATTTGAAGTGGTGGTGGTGGGGGGGGGGGGGGGGAAGGGCAGAGTGGCGCGGATAAGAAATGCGAGGGGGGGGGGGTAAGAAATGCGAAATAGTGAGGCAAGAAGTTGAAGGAGGCGAGAGCGAACGGCGTCACTACTCGAAGCACTAGACAAGCGAGGGGTCAGCTGGAAAGCGGCGCCTCTCGCCTCGCTGGAAGCGCTGCTGGAAGCGGGACACGGCGGCGGGGCAGCTAGCAGCGAGGTCCGGACCAAACTAGGAAAGCATCAGCGGCTTAGAGCGCAGCGGCGGAGCGCGGAGCGCCAAAGGAAAGCGAAGCCTTCTTGGCGGCGCTTGGCGACGTCTCAGTGCTTCCCGGGGCGCTGCAGGGGCTGCAGCGGCTCCAGGCGGGGCCGCTCCCTGGGCTGCACGGTGGCGCCCTCGTAGGTCCACCATCATGGGCCGTAGGGCGAGCCGCAGAGGATGACGGTGGAGGCGATGGCCGTGGTGGCCATGAAGAGCCAGAGCAGGAAGCGGTCCAGCACCAGCGCCACCTGCTTCCACTCCAGCTCGGCCGTCTCGCGCCGCTCCTGCTCGGCCAGGCGCGCCTCGTTGCGCTCGATGGTGGCGTTGACGCGCACCAGCACGCGCACGAACTGCGCCTCCAGGTCTGCGCACGCGTCACAGGCACAGTCACACAACAACAACAACAACAACAACAACAACAGCACGCGCAAGCCGGTGTTTGAACCTTGAACTTTGGAACCCGGCCCTCTGCGTGGATAGCCTGCCACGTGCGTGGACAAAGCGACAGGGCCCGGGGAATCCTTTTTCCAGGGTGTAGGTTCAAACACCGCCTTTCAGCGCGGCGTCGTTTTTTCCAATAATCCGCCCTTCGCGCTTCGCGCTGCGGCCCTATATAGAGAAGAAAGCGCAAAGAAGAGGAAGAAAGTTGTTACCTTCGGAGAACGCGCCGCTGAGGACCCCGCTGTTGCTGTTGTGGCCCGCCCAGGCCGCTGCAAGAAGCACCACCGGCATGAGAGAGACGGCATTCGCCGAGGCATTCGCAGTGGTGCAGCCGAGCGGACTAAGCCGGCCCAGCCTGGCCCAGCCCGCCATCGTGGTGTCACACGGAAACGGCGCGTGCATCGGCAGGGGAGGGGGAGGGGCACCGTAGGGCAGCTTCACCACCAGTGCACCGCCAGTGCACCGCCAGGGCATCGCCAGGGCCGCTACCCCCACTGGGCGCATGTGCAGCGGGCCAGAATCACGCCCTGCTTTCCCAAACAAGCCTTGCGGCAGGCTGATGAGGCGCTCCGAGGCGCAGGGGCGGCGGGGAGGGGAGGGGGAAGGGGGGGGGGGGAGGGAGCGCTCGGTCCCGCCCTGAGGCGTGCGTGCCCCACCAAGCTCCGAGATTACAATGCAGTGCACTTGCACACGATTGCCTTGTTGCCGCCACCGGATTTACTCATCGTCTTGGGGGAGGGGGCAGCGGGAGCGGCAGGGGGTAGGGGCGAGGGGCGTAGGCCGGTTTGCGGATTACACTAGATAGAGGAGAGGGCACTAGCAGGCACTCTGCGTCCTGTTGGTTTTCTCCGGCCGTGGCGCCGTGGCCGTGCACAATAACAGGCTGTGTGGAGGCCGCGGGGGCTGGCCGGGCTGGCCGGGCTGCTGGCCGCCCGCGCCCCGGGCATGTGAGGGCGAAAGCGGCGAAGCGGTGCCCTCAAAAAGGCGCCAAAATAATGGCGGTAGAGAAAGAAAGATTTTGCCCGGCGGCTTCTGGCGCGAGCATTAGCGGCGTTTAGCCGAGGCCGGCCTCGCTGGCCTCGCTGGAGGCTTTGTTCGCCGCGAAGGGGGCGCGTCGCTGGCCGTGCGCGCCGTGCTGGCTCACCGTTGCCCTGCGCGTCGGCGGCGGGACGTCCGTCGGGGCGCCCGTCCGGCCGTCCGTCCGGCGTCCGCGAGGCGTTGGGCCGCTGCCGGATGCTGAACCGGGGACTCATCTGCTGGGGGTCGGCGTTGGCCGCGTCCTCCGGCATCCACTTGTCGGGCCGCGGGCCGAGCCGCGTCACGTCCTGCAAGAAGGCGAGGGTGAGGCCGAGGCCGAGGCGGCGAGGAGAGGCGAGGACGGAGGGCCGGTGCGTCGCTAGGACAATCGCTACAGGTGACATGCCAGCGGGTCGGGGCTCGGCGCGCGAGTCGGGGCGCAGCACACAGTAAATGTCTTACGGTGAAAGGCTGCACCAACATATCATGGTGGAGATTTTCTCCATAATACCAACGAAATTTGTCAAAATATCTATAAGCTACAGTGAATTCTGAATGGTATGTTACGAAGTCAGCTGCACCACCGTAATATGGAACATTTTCACCATAATATGGAGAATCTTCACTGTACAACATTTAGAGTGCAGGAGTGCTGCCGTACTCGGGAAGTACCAAGACAGGCTCAGGTGTTCTCACTACACAGTCATTCCAGAACAAAAAGCACGGCTGGAAAACCGGCCAAACAGAAACAAAAGTGGTGAGGGTGCCCCGGTGTGTGGGTACCCTTGGTGTAACTAAAACGACAGTACGAATAAACGACACAGAACATAACACATTGATCGAGCAAAATTACGGAATACACTTCGCACCTAGTAGCCCACTGAGGTCATCGGTGCTGCCAACCGGGGGAAATTTCCCTGCAATCCCTGAATGCACAAGAACGTGACACGGCCTTTGAAAAAAAAATGCACTAACGCATGGCATCATATGTGTCGAATCATTTTTATTTAAAAGTTGTCAGTTTGAAAAAAGAAGCGCCAGACCAAACATGGGCTCGTATCGGAAACGCTCGAAAAAAAAAAGTTGGAACCAAACTGGACTGACTGGGCAAAGGGAAAGTTCCTCTCGAGTTGGCAACCCGCTCTGTCCAACAGGGCCACGGCGGGCGACGGTGGCGCGCTCACCAGGAGGGTAAGGGAACTAGCTCGGTGCGCCCGTGGGGGCGGTGGCGCGCCGCGGCGGGCCCTGCGGCTGGACCCCCAAATGTTGGCCCATCTGCCGCCAGCGGGCTGCTCCTGAAAATGTCCATCTGCCTAAGAGAATTTGACGCGTCACGGAGTCGCGGTGTCATGGAGTCATGCAGTGTGGTGGCCGGGCGGACTTCGGACTGCTCCAGAGTGATTCTTTGTGGGCGCATTCCCACGACGGCAGACGCGTCCACTCCACTGTCCGCCAGCTGCGCCGTGGCAAAGAAGGCTGTGTGCACTGCACGGGGTGTGAGCGTCGGGGTGCCGTGGGCGCAAGCCAGGCGTGACCAGCAATCTTACTTTCACTTTCACTCGCATTCGGAACTCAGTGTAGGAAGGTGTGATTAAACGAAAACGAAAGCGAACCGCAATCAAGGCGGGGCGACTTACGTTGACGTTGTGGTGGGCTGCCGCGGCGGCTGCGGCGGCCGCGGCGCCTTGGTGCGGCCCCTTGGCCTTGTCGCGGGGCTCGAAGCGCAGGAACACCAGCCTCGCCAGGTGCTGCAGCACCATGGTCTTGATGATGGGCGGCACGCCCGTGCCGCGCACGCCGCGGTGGTACACGTTGAGCGTCACCACGGACAGCCCGGACGCGAAGGACACCAGGCAGATGCTGACGCCGTAGTACAGGCCTGCAAGCAAGCAACAGGCGTGCCAACGCGCGTTGCAACACGCGTTGCAACACACGCCCCGAGCGCCTGGATGGTCGTGGCAGGCCGGCCCGCCACGCACGCGAGCGGAGCGGGCTGCCTACCCTCGACTCTGCGGGCGCTACCCTCGGAGCAGCGGAGCTCGGAGGAGGAAAAAAAAAACAGGAAAACGGAACGGAGCGCGTTTTGGAAAGCAGCTTGTGACCAGGAGACGGAATAGAACGCCGAGCCATACAAGGCAGTGCAGTGAGCTGGAGCGACGGGGCTCTATCTACCCCCACCCCACCCCCACATCATTTCCTTTGCTTGCTGCTTATGCCCCTTCCCGCTGACATGGCCCGGCCGCGCCGAGGGCCAGCGGGCCGAAGGGCCGACACAGCCCCGCGCTACGCTGGCGGCTGGCGGGGCTGGCAGCAACGGCCGAGGAACAGCCAGCTCGTCATGAAAATATTTGGGCCAAACTTTATCCACTCGTGTTGGGATGTGTCTTGTACCGTCTGCCAGCCCCGTCCGCCCCGCCCGGATCCGCTCTAGCTCTAATGGAGCTGCTTGGGCGGCTTCAACGCGAAAGAAACTCTTGCGCAGCAGCCAGCAAGCTAGGCGGCCAGGCAGGCAGGCAGCCAGCTACACGGCAACTTCTCTTGTTGGCTTTCCAATCTTGGCCCCCCCTCCCCTTCCCCCTCTCCGGCGCGCAGTGCAGCCTTTATCCTCTTAGCATGACCCGAAGCCACACACTCGTGTAAAGGAAGGATCAACGCCAAGCCACGCCACGACGCGTCGCGACGCGAGCACCGCGCGAGCACCGCGAGCACGCGGAGCACGCGGCCCGACCGGAAGCCCGATTCCCTGGTAATCCGCGGCGCGTCGCCTCGCCTTGGCCGCCGCGGCCGCGCGCGGGGTGGGGCCCCGGGCGGGCCCTCGCCGTGACAGCGAGAAGGACCCCGTCGGCCCCGTCCCGCCCCGGCCCCACGCGGCCCCACTACTCACTGATAAGGGGAGTCTTCTCAGTCGGGGGGAGGGACTCTCGTATTGTCATGAGGAAGACGGTCATGGACAGGAGCGCGCTGATCCCCAGGGTCACCTTCTCGCCGGACTCGGAGGGCACGTAGAAGACAAGCAGGGCTGCCAACACACACACACACGCACACACATGAGCAGAGCAGTGTCGCCGAAATTGCACCCTGGCCGCACCTGGGCGCGGCGGAGTGCACCGGCGCAAAGTGCACTCCGCCCGCAATGAGACTGTCCTCACCGATGCAGTTGATGAGGATGCAGGGCAGGATGAGGTTGAACACGTAGAACAGGGGCCGGCGCCGGATGCGGATGACGTACGTGATGTCCGGGTAGGGCTCCGGGCAGCACGAGTAGTACTCGACGTGCTTCATGGCGTCGAACGACACCAGGTCGAACTCGCCGTTGGCCTGGTAGTTGGACACGTCGCCCTCCTCCGTCTGCTTCACCAGGTCCAGCTGCCAAACACAAAGACAGAGTGCCACTTTCTTTCGCTGAGAAGGACCACTGTGAAAAAGGCCGTACGCATTTTGGCGTTGCTGCTGGTGCTTCCTGCAGGCCAGTCATTGGACAGACTTCGGCCCGACTTCCCTTGCCATCGACGTCCCGTTTCCGAGTCCCGAGTTCCCCGGCGTCTCCGCTTCCCCCGATTTGTGTCTGCCGAGAGCCCCGCCGCCCCACCCCCTCTCCCTTTTCAAGATTTTGTATTTCCCGCGCGAAATGGATTCGGTGCGTACGCAGTGCTGCGTCTCGCTCGCGCCCATTCGGCGGGACGGAGACGAAGATAATCGAACTCCACGCCCCGCCACGCCCCGGTGAGGCGGGCGATATTTGCTGCATGTCTGACACGACGGGCGGGGCGGCGCGGGCGGCACGGCGCACGCCAGAGACGGTTGTATCCACCGGAAAATAAAATATGTCGTGTGTCTCCACACCGTCTGCACACCGTCTACGCCCACCTGGTAGCCGTCGTACGTCCACGAGGCCCACTTCATGTTGCAGGCCTGGATGTCGAAGGGGAAGAACTCGACGTCGATGTCGCACGACGAGCGGTAGATGCCGTGCGACAGCCACGTCACCATGCCGTTGCTGTACACGATCACGTTCGTGTTGATGGCCGCCGTGCTGTACTGGGAGTCGGCGCTGCAAAAGCCAAAACAAACACACACACGCCCTTGAACAAGCCGTTTAATTGCTGCTTTCTCGCCGCCCGGCCGAGCCCGGCGGCCGAGCGTGACCGCGCCTTTTTCAAGAGCAGGAGCTCTTTCACGCAGCCGCCGGGATATTCCATCTCCCCTTCCGCGCCGGTTTAGTGCGTGCTTCCCGGCAGGGTGTGCGTGGCACGGCGGCACGGCACGGCGCGGCACGGCGCTGGGTATTGTTCCAGATAAAATGAGGCCGAAGCGCGGCGGAGCGCTGCCGGGCCGCGCGGACGTTTAGGGCCGCGGGGGCCCTCCGGTCCGCGGGTCCAGGGCCGGGGCCCCGCCATGGCTCCGCGCCGCGACCCTCCGCGGTAATTTAATTCGTGACGGGCCGCGGGACGCGAGGCGGGGCCGCTGACGCGCACCACCGACGGCCAAGTGTCGGCGCGAACGTGAACGCGAACGGAAAGAAACACCTCGACGCCCACGCCGCCTCGGGGCCCCACGGCCTTGGAGGCTCATTTCGAACAGAGCTGCGTCCCCAGTCCCAAAAAACCATGGATTGCATGGGATCCCATGACACAAATCCCATGACAGCGCACTGAAATCCCATGAGACTGCGGTTCAGCACCATGGACAAGTGGCATGCCATGCAAAATGGAGGTCGTTTCCCGTGGTGCAGGCCTAGCACCATGGGAGGACCTTCCCCATGATGTGAACTTTTCCATGGGTTCGGACTTCCCATGGGAAGGCAGTCCTGCTCGTGCGTTGAAGTCCCCGCCTAATTTTCAATTATAGGTCATATCATGTCAACGGTGCCCTCCAGACAAAATATGATTGCAAAATCGGATGTAGCGTCAAAAGTTTAGGGGGTGACACTTCACCTATGAAATGATTAAATCCAAATCAGGCACTGATCTCATCATTTTGTACTCACAAGGGACTCTGCCAAGGCAAGGAAGGGCTTCCCATGACTCACACTGCATGGTACCTTTCCCCATGAGTCGCAAGACACCATGAGAAGTTGTTCCAAAAATCACGGGGAATCGTTCCCATGGAAAGAATCGGCCCATGGCATCCCATGCACCGCCATGGCTCATGGGATGCCCCATGGTTTTTTTGGACTGGGTCGCTCTCTGGTCTCTTCTGCTTTCCTTCGGCGCGCTCCATCGTGCGAGAGAGACGAAGCAAACGATAGTAGTTCGAATCCCGCACCGGGAAAGGTGGCCTGTTATGAGAGGACTCTTACACGCAGTGGACGTGTCCAATGACGAGGCCTGCTCGGGTTACTGCGAGGTTGCTCTTGTGGTGAGAGAGGGAAGTGCTGGGAGCAAGCACCATGCCGGGGGGGGGGGGGGGGGGGGACTGGATCGCCGGGAAAACCTCTTCCGTAAATTTTCTTCATCGCGCTTTTTTGGTCGACATAAATATTTTTTGTTGTGTAGTTTTGGTGTTTCTAACAATCCGAGTGAGGGCAAAACTCAAACGGCCTCTGTTTATGGACAACTTTTTGATTGAAACGTAGATCTGTAGAGGAGACAAAGGGACAGCGGGGCGGCGGGCAGCAGAGCGTGGGCGGGCCGGGCGGGCCGGTCGGAGAGGAGACGGGACGAATAAATGTGAGGAGGGACGACACTCTTAATCCGCGGCGCTGTGGCGCGTGACGAGGATCAGGGCCTCGGGGAGGGGCCGGGGCTGACCCGGGCCCTGCCCAAGCAGGGGTAGGGGGCAACAGTGGCCTAGTGATTTAACGCGGCGCGCGATGGAATCTCAATATCAGTCGCCCGGTTCGCCCTGCTCTGGCTCGCCCTGCCTCGCCCTGCCTCGGCCGGGAGGCGCCCAAGGGATGGCCGTCGTGGGGCGGGCCGCGCCACGGCCACGCCACGGCCGCGCAGAGGCGGGCTTGTCTCAAGTTCCCCGCCGCCTTCGTGACAGTCAAAAGCCCTTACGCCGAGATTCGGGATTCGGGTCGACGGGCTCAGTCTAACCAATTTCCAGGTGGCCGCTGCTTTCGGCACGTCCGGGGAACGGGCGCGACGTCCCTGCGCCGCGAATCGGCGGGCCGAGCGTTCCGCCGAGCGTTCGAGCGGACCGGAGAGACAGCTAGCGCCAGCGACACAGAGCCGCCCGTTGTTATTGTTCCGCGGGCAAGTTGGCATTCATTAAAATGGCGGAGGGGCGCCGGAGGGGCGGCCCGCTGCCACTCGCCTTTGAGAGCGTGCCCGTATGTTTCCCGCGCCACTAATTCTCATTCGGCGGGATCTCTCTCTCTCTCTCTCTCTCTCTCTCTCTCTCTCTCTCTCTCTCTCTCTCTCTCTCTCTCTCTCTCTCGCACCCGTGGGGCGTCATGAGTGCGAGAGGGACAGAACGACAGCTCGACGGGCTGGTGCCCTCTGCTCTGCCTGGTTCCGGTGGTGCCCCCTGCTCCGCCTGGTTCCCCATCATCGGTGTGACTTGTCCGCCGCCCCGCCCCGCCCCGGCCGCGTTCCGCATTCCCGCCACGACAATTACACCATCTGGACGCGCTGGACGGCGAGGTCTGGGCGGTCTGGACATGCATGCGGGCCGTGCTCGGGGCCAGGCCAGTGCAGTGCAGTGCAGTGCCGGGTCCCGACGGGATGCTCCATTGACACGGCGCCATAACCATAAGCAGCGGCCTCATTAAAAGCAGCATTCGCCGAGGCACTCGCTGGCCGCCGGCGCGGAGCACAGCGCCGCAAACATCGCAGCAACACGCGCTTTCTCGTGTCGCCACACTGCGAGGAGAGCGCGGTCGTGTAGGAGGACACAGGACACCGTGGCCGAAAAGCTACGGACCGAAGTTCAAACTCCGAAGAGAACTTGGTGTTTGTTTTGGTGGCATGGAGGTGCCGGGAATACGAGCGAGCGCGAATAGGACACCACAGTCATTAGGATTTGGAGGCTGAGCGCGAGGCTGGCTGGCCAGGTGCCTGGCTGGCTGCCTGGCTGCCCGGCTGGCGCCCTCAGGGCACCTGGTCCGCCCCCGTCCCAGAGCCCCCGGCCCCAACGGCCGAGCCACGACCACGTCGACGACGGGCAATCAGTGCGAGGGGGCGGCCGGGCCAGTAGACTGGTTCCGAGAGTCGTCTTCGTCGCTCTGTCTCTCTCACACTCACGGGCGCCACGCACAGGTGTGAGAGAGACAGAGCGACGAAAAAGACCCTCGGAATCAGTCTGCCGGTCCGGGCCGCACCATCAACCGAGATGGCGATTGGTCGGTAACCGTTGACACCGACACCGAAGAAAGCTCCAAACGTTGTGTAGCGCTCCGGGTCTGATTGGGAGGGGGCGGCCAGAGCGGGGCGAAGCCAGGCGAAGCGGGGCGACCTCGGACCGCACCCATTTCTTTCTCGTCCGCCACACTGCCAACTTGAGCCGGGGCGGACGGCACGGGGCTCCGCCGGCACCGCCACTTCCTCGTCGTTCTTCGTCGGACAATGCATTGCAAAACCCTGGCCGCGGCCTGGCCACGGCCTGGCGGATGCCTGCAATGCTTTCGATACTCCCCCCACCCCTTCGCCATGCCTTCGCCATGTAGGCCGGAAACAAAGGTTCCGACGGAATCTTCTTTCGCCGAACATAATGAAAATGCCTTGAGCTGCTGCGGGACTTGACCCTTCCCGCCAACTACGGCCCCGGCAGCGTCCCCCGGCGGCAGCGCTCCCCCCCCCCCCAATTCGCTGGCATCCCTGGCTTTAAAAGCCCCTCTCCGCCCCCACAGTGCCGCTCATTCAGATTTTCACGATTAAGGGACGGGAGCAAGTGACGCACGCCAAAAAACAGGAGACAAAAAAAGCTGCGGCTATGGGGAAGAAAACCCGGCCGCCTCATCTTTTTTGTTTTATTTTGTTGCCAACTGCCAAACTCGCGCGTCCCAAAAGTCGCCCATTGGCAGCCAATGCCGCCAGATATCGGGCGATACATCTGCCTCTGGGTTTCACAGTTTACAGCCGCAGCACCGCAGCGCCGCAGTCCCTGCCCGCCTGCCCGTCCGTCCGCGCCGCCTTTTTCCGCGGCCCCGAAAGGGGTCGCGTCGTGCCGGCACTGTCGGGGGGACAATCAGGGTGCACCAAGGGCTGGGAGTCAAACCTCACAATGCGGCACTACTTATCATCAATGTCTCATTAAACCGGGCGGGGCGGGGCGGGGCGGGGCGGGGCGGGGCGGGGCGGGGCGCGGGCGGGGCGGGGCGCGACCGCGCGTGGGGAAGCCAGGCCCGGCGACGGCAACAAAGGCGCGGAGTCAAAGCGGGGCGACGAGCGACACAGCGACCGAGAAGCAAGCAAATCCCTGAATGCGACCAGAGTGTGGTGGAACCGCGCTGTTCAATCCTGGACAGAGTCATTTTTTAAAAGTCACTTCTCCAAAAGTAATTTGTCGTTTAAAACGCGCTTTGAAACAAAAGATATTTCTGTAATTTCGCTATTGTGCTGATATGACGGACCAAATCCAGCCTCGTCCCATTAAAACACGTGTTGCAAAGAAACGGCGAAAGAGAGAGAGGGAGAGAGAAAGAGCGCGGTCGCCCGAGAGACGAGGACGCGGGGACCACAATCGCTGCGAAAACCGGAACAAGCCAGCCTGCAAAAACAAAAACAAAAAAAATAGAACAAGTTGAAAAAATGCCTCGCGTCCCATAATGCATTGCCCGCGACGCTGTACGGCGAGCACGGCACGCATGATGTTGATAAATCGCCCTTCTTACCCGCCCTGATGAGAAGCCAAGTGTTGCCGCGCACTCGCACACACTCGCGGGCGCGCTCACACACACACCCACGCGCGCTCGCACGCACGCCAGCACATCCCGTGTCCCGTGTTGGTGTTTGGCCGCGCGTAGTGCACGCCGTATGCACTTTCGGCTGGCGCTGGCGTTAATCGGGCCGTTTGCAGTGCATTGTGGGCACACACACACACACACACACACACACACACACACACACACACCACGCCGTGTTCGGCCCCACACGGCCGGCCACGCCCCGCTCCACGACCCAGTTTATAGTCGCCCACTAATCCTCCGAGCAAAAAACAAAAGAGGAAGAAGAAGCTGCTTCAAATTTGTTTTTATTTTTGGGGCGACACTGCGGGTGACGGACCGCAAAGAGGCCTCCTGCTCCTCACGCGGAGGAGGGCAGCAAATAAGCTCGCCTTGACCCTTCCCTTCCCCTCCCCTCCCCGCCGGGCCTGCCTCCACGGAGCGGCACGGCCACCGCGCCGCCGCCCGCGGACCGCCGGGTAGGCAGCCCGACGTACACGCGCGTCGCCGGCACGGGGACGAGGGACTCTTGGGGGCTCTCCGGGGCTCGGCGGGGAGGGCGGGGCGGGGCGGCCAGAGAGCGCCAGCGATAGGGCGGCGTCGGAGGAGGGGGGCCGAGGGACTGATGCGGATTTCCTGCCGGATATCGAAGCGCACACGGTGAATGGACTCGGTTGCTTCTTTTCGCCGCGCCACCTACCCGAGTTGACGAGGACGCACACACACACACACACGCACACACAATATCTCTCTCTCGCTCGGCCAAGACGCGCTCGCTGCCGGTGCGAGGAGCGGGCCCGACCGGGCCACACTCCGCGCGGTATTGGCCGCGTCTTTTATACTCTCCAAGTGCACCGCCCGTAAAATTCCATTAAGGCGTTGCGCCAGTGCAAATCCCGGGGACCGGAGAACAAGGAGGGGGACTTGGTGGAGGCGCTGGGAGGTGAGGAGGGGCGTGGCGTGGCGTGGCGGCGCGGGGCGGCGCGGGGCGAGAGTGCCCGCAGCATTAAGCAGAAAGGTACGCCGCGTATCGACACTAGGAAAAATGAGCCCGATGCCGCGGCGGGTATTCGAACCCGCGACCTTTCTGCTGGTGCTCGCTACGCCAGCCTCCGCGTTCCCCGCCCACAGTGTAGTGTTCCCCGCCGCAACTTTGGCGGGTGCGTCTTCGCCCAGGGCTGGCCGTCGTCGAGCTCTCGACCGCGTTCGGCCCGCCCCCGCAGCGCTTGCATCACTCGCGAAGCGCGTACAGTATATCGATGGAATAGCTCTTTATTCCGTTATGCTGTTTTTTCTCTTTTTTTTTTTTGAAGAAAACTACCCGCGAGTCTTTGCAAGCACAGCGTTAAAGGGCTGAAATACCGCCCGGGCGGTCGTGAGGCCGCGAAGCGATGCCGTCGGTAACTCACTTCGAACGGCGCCGCCCCCGAGGCCCCCGAAGGCTGCCCCGCCACGCGCCCTGCCAGACACCCCGCCCATCTGATGAGCCCCGACTCCGCGGAGTGCCGTCACCGCCGCGGCGGCCTCGGCGGGCTGCTGCAGGGCCTGCACGTGAAGCTGCCGCGCTGACGCCGGAGTGGGGGAGGGGGGGGACTCGCTGCAGATTACGGTGGATGGAGCAATGCTGCGCAGCCCGAGTCGGGCTACAATGCGTTCGCACCTAGCCGCTGGAACAACAAGATACAGCGCGGCTAGTTGGGAGTGCCGGCTGGCCCGCGGGGTGGGGGTGGCGTGTTGCTGGCCGGTGTTGGCGGTGTGGCGGTGCTGCAGGGGGCCGCGAAAGAAAGACGCCAATAAGTGCGCCGCGCTGTTCCGGCGACTCCAGGGCCTCCAGGGACTCGAGGGGCGCCAGGGACTCTGGCTGGCGGAACGCGGAACGCGCAGCGCGGCCGCTCGCGAGGTATGGCATGTTGCCGCGCAGGTTGCAGCGGTCTAATTTATGTCCCTGCTCCGAGCAGACACACCCGAACCGTGCCCGCGCGGCCCGCGCCGTGCCCGCGCCGTGACAACCCGTATCGGGCACTCGACTCCCCCTCCCTCCCCCTCCCCTTTCCCTCCCGGCCATATCGGCACACGTTCTGCGACACAGTACAAACGAAAGCGGGGCAAACAGCGCGCCGATGGCGGACAAGGGCGAGGCACTGCCCGGCCTCGGGGCGCCTCGGGCCGCCTCGCGGGGCGAGGATTAGGCGCTGGACAGCCAGGGCAGGCGAGGCGAGGCCAGGCCGGCTCAGCGCCCCGCTCCAACAACATCATCTTTACTGCCGCCACAATTACGGATCGGAAAAACAAACAAGCGGGAAAGGCCGCGGGGAGCTTTCCACTTTCCGACAGCGCGGTGCACATGGTGGCGAGGGAGGGGGGCTGGCGAGCCCTTTTGCCTTTCCCTCTGGCCTTTCCCGTCGCGTAAACTAAGCGGCGCCGCGCTGCCCACGCCCGGCCGGCGCTGCCGCTGCTGCTCCGCGGTCAATCTCGCGGCAGCTGGCCGAGGCTGCGGGGGCCGCGGGGGCAGGCCGGGCCGCACCCCGGGCAGGGTAATGGCACATAACGCGCCGGCATAAACAATTAATGAAAAAGAAGCTTTACGTCTCCAGGTGAATGACCCCCAGGCCGTAAAGACCGCCCAAAGGACTAGACGGGCCCGAGGGCGGGGAGGAGGGCTCCGAGCAACACCCCGCCGCCGTCTCCGGCCCTTCGGCGCGGGTCTTCGGGCCCGCGGGCTTTCGAGCCTTCGGGGCGGCGGACGGTTTTGACGAGCGCCAGAAACCATCGAAAGTTTGAGTGAAAGTTTAAAGTGTCGCGGCTCGCCGTGCAATCCCCTTCGGGAGTCCCGGCGGCGCGGCGCGGCGCGGTGGGGCGCGGCGGGCTGTACACTGTCACAAAGCCACCGCCGGGAGACGTGCTGACGGCGACGGCCCACGTCAGAGGCCGCCGCGAGTGACGAACAAACGCGTGGTGCGCGACCGCGCGCACGAAAGCCAATTTGACGGTGGAGCGCGTGATTGCGCCACGCCGGCAGGCCTGCCCGCGGCCCGCGGCCCGCAACGGCAAAGTGCGCGAGCGTCGCAGCGCCAGCATACAGCCGGGGTGACGACAAAAATGGCAGATCCAATTTTATTACCCTCCCCGCGAATGCACCGTGTCAGTCTAACCGCATCACATGCATCGGCGGACGCGCGCGGGGAGGAAGAGGGGGGGGGGGGTTGCAGGCGATGGGGTGGCGGCGGTGGCAGCAGTGGTGAAGTGTGCCGCGTGTTTTGTCCCGCCGCAGCACTCACACTCATCCACACACACACACACACACACACACACACACACACACACACACACACACACACCACACACACACGTCGACGGCGACAGCTAAAACGCTTTCGCCGCCGCGCAGGCTGCGCAATGCGTTACAGGGCGGTGCAACTGCGTTACCACGCCGCGCCACGCCGCGCCACGCCCCGCCGCGCTGCCTCAGTGAATTATTCTGCACGCCCCTGCCCGTGGCCCGCGGCTACCCGGCGCGCCCCCGCGCTCGCAGCAGCAGCGCTAAGGCCCTTTTCATAATGATCAAGCCTCCACGGTCGCCGCGCGCGCAGCTATAGCACCGCTACCACCATCACCACACTGACAAAAAAAAAAAGAGAAACATGGTGCAGAGTGGGGTGCAAAGTTTATGGGTCGACGCGACTAAATCTCCCGGCGCAATGAAATAACGAACGAACGGGTTAATGACACCCTGCCGCTTTTTCCCCGCGACCGTGGCGGCCGCGCTGACAGTCTGCTGACACGCTGTGGCGCTATGCCGACGAGCCGCGACACATTGGCAGTAACGAGGACGCGTCCTTTCCCACGGTCACTTTATAAACCTCTCCCCCTCCCGCATCCGAGCGCCCAGGCCGCCCAGCCCTCTCGTTAAACCGTTTAAAACTCCATCGAGGTGCGTGCGTCGGCAGAATCCCTCCTGCCGCTTCATCAGCGCGACTCCACTCAAGGGCAACGCGACCTCGGAGGGGCGCACGCACACACAGACACGACGCGTGCAAACACACGCACAGCCAGGGCGACGCACTTGTTGTACTACAGGATGATGTCTGCCTTCCCAGACCCGCGAGTAGGCGATCCAGCCGCACACACACAGACACCAACACACACTCACACACACACACACACACACACACACGCACACACGCACTCACACACACACGCTCAGCCAGAGCGACTCACTTGTTGTACAGGATGATATCCGGCTTCCAGACGCGCGTGTAGGGGATCCGCACCACGTTGATGCCGTTGTACTCGGACGAGTTCCACCGGAGGTGGTGGTCCTTCCAGATCTGCGTCAGCCAGCAGTTCGTCGTCAGGATCTGGTTCTTCTCGTCCTGCACAAAAGAAGAAAAAAATATTTTTAAAAGTCGGTTGAGAAAATTAATGCACAAAAAATAAAACAAAGATGAGAGGAAGTTGAGAAAATTAATTAGTTATCCAGTTGCGTCTATAACTTAAAAAGATTTGTTCTCTTCATGAATAAAATGAATAGCCAAAAACGTTTCCTGTTTGCAGTGTGCAATAAAGAGGACTGTCCTTCCGACGCCGCACGCGGGGCACACCCTCCTTCAACAGACTATTCGCTTTTACAGCCAAGACTGCGGTGGCGCGGCATGCCGGGCTGGCTGGGACGTATGGCCGCTCAGTATCGCGTTTCGCGCGGGGCGGCTGGCTGACTGGCTGCTGTGGCTGGCTGGCTGCTTGGCTGGCTGCTTGGCTGGCTGCTTGGCTGGCTGCTTGGCTGGCTGCTTGGCTGGCTGCTTGGCTGGCTGCTTGGCTGGCTGCTTGGCTGGCTGCTTGGCTGGCTGCTTGGCTGGCTGCTTGGCTGGCTGCTTGGCTGGCTGTTAAGGCTGGGCTGGCGCCTCTAGCCGGCTGACTTGGCGGCTGTGCTGCTTGGTGGCCGCTTGCGGCTGCTGGCGGCCTGCGCCTTGCTGGCCGGGACTGGCTGCTTCCGGCCTATAA
The DNA here is from genome assembly GCF_012932325.1 of Thrips palmi. Taxonomy (NCBI): domain Eukaryota; kingdom Metazoa; phylum Arthropoda; class Insecta; order Thysanoptera; family Thripidae; genus Thrips; species Thrips palmi. The sequence continues at coordinate 9,338,095 of NW_023144624.1, read as the reverse complement.
AAGCGGCGCTTGGCAGCTGCTCTGGCTGCTGGTTGCCGGCTCCTGGCTGCTTCAGGCAGGCCAAGGCGGTTCTGGTACGTGTTGGTCACACTCCAGCCCGACGGCATTGAGCGGACTTGAGTGGTGCCAGCCCGTTCGGCCGACCCTCCTCGTAATCACGGCGATACTTGGCGCCGCCTAAAAATCTCCTCGGGCCACCCTCCCTCTCTCGCTGGTTCCGGTCGGGTCGCTCCGCAGGCCCATAGGCTTCGTACGGTTCGTCCACTCCGCCCACGCAGTTCTGCCACATCCAGCGCCACTTTGCCGTTCCTCGTATCCGGTGTACTTGGCGCGCCTAGAAATTCCTCTTGAGCACCCTCCCATCTCTCCACGCTGGACGGGCGGCGCCCCGCCTGCCCTCGGGCCGAGGTGTGCGGCCCCGGACACAGGACAAGCCGAGACGGGGCTAAGGACAGCTGGTGCTTGAGAAGGCACGCCCACTCACACGGCCTGCCCGGGCAGGTGCGTGGCCAGGAGGCAGACGGGGAGCTAAGGACAGGCTGGTGGCGGAGGCGCCCCATAACGGAGCGGCATTGGCAGGCGTCGTGTCCCAGAATAGCCTCACCGGCCTCACCTCGCCAGGCACAATGGTCCTCTCTCTCTCTCTCTCTCTCTCTCTCTCTCTCTCTCTCTCTCTCTCTCTCTCTCTCTCTCTCTCTCTCTCTCTCTCTCATTATGAATCCTGCACCCGTGAGTGTCTCTTCCGCGGCTACAATGGCGGTTCCTGATCCTGTTCCCCGTCCCGTTCGAACAAATCCGCGCTCCGCATTCTCAAGGTCACGCTGCGACGGCCTGCTTGGCGCTCAAGGGCCCTGCTCCTGCAGCAGGACATGTGAAGGGCGGAAAAAAGGGACAGGCGCTGAAGAAACGAGGTCCTCTGGAGCGAGAGGCGCCGTCCCCTTTCAAGCCGCCAAGCGGAGGAGAAGCACAACCCACCTCAAGGACCGTCGGCGGCAAGGTCCGCCGGGCCGGGGCAGCGACGCGCAGCCAGTAAACCCTCCGGCCGACCGGACCGGACGAAGCGGAGGACGAAGCGGACCGAGCGGACGGCTTGACGGCACGGTCGGCCGCACACCGCCACCGCGTCCTGCAGGGCACGGCGACGACGCGAGGCATCACCCCGCCGACGGCCATCCATCACATCTTCAGGCTGACCCCGAACAGAGCCGCGGTCTCTCTCGCACTCACGGCGCGTCCCGGCAGGGCGCGAGAGAGACAGGGGCTCCGCTCGGAATGAGCAACGAGCCCCCCCAGACCGCAGGTGTCGCCCCAAATTCCAAACGGCGGCCCCTTTTCGCCGCGGCGGGGAGGGGAGTCCTTCCCGCGTGTGTGCCGAGTATTCTGAGACGCGCTAAGCAGGAGCAGCCCAAGCAAGCCACCAGTGTGCCAGGCGGAGGCGCGGCGGCCCGCTCCGGTGAACTGCCAAATTGAATTACAACCGCGATCATCAGGCTGGGCGTGCCGACGCTGCCGTGCAGGACAACCAACGCGAGCCGAGCCAGCCCCCGCGACGTCCTCCTGGCCCAGGCCACGGCCATGGCCTTCTTGGTGGCCACAGCGTGCAGAGCGCGCTGCGGCGCGCGAGAGTCGGCAAGCAGCACATCCGAGAGTCCGCTTTCGTCGCTCCGTCCCACTCGCACCTACGCAGCGCCCCACGAGCGAGAGAGAGATAGAGCGATGGTGAAATTGCGCTGGGAATCCTTGAGTCTGGCACAGTACGAAGAAAGCGAGTCCCTCGAGGTCCGTCCGCTCCGCGCCGATCCGCGCGTTTGCGCGGTCGGGATGAGCCAGCCTAATGAGCCCCGCGCGGCGCCCCACTTCCGGTCCAATTCCGGTTTACTTCCGGTCCAATTCCGGTTTACATCCGGTCTACTTCCGATGGTGAAAATTTGGTACGAAATACATACGAAATGTCTTGGGCACAATAAGAGCTATGAGGCGGAGGTGGTCAAGGTACAAAGTCAGTTTTACCTACCCAGGTTTCACCATAATACGGTGAACTGTCGCCACCAGACTTTCCGGTCTACTTCCGGTCTTCTTTCCCGCCTCCTCAGCAAAGTCGGTCACACCGCAACGATTCACTTTTTCAGCCTTGGGATCCGCGGCCGAAGCGAATTAACGAATTCAGTTTGAATTAGTCGAGCCGGCCGGGGCGGGGCGGGGCGGGTGGATTATCCCGTCGGCGTGGCGCGGCGCATCGGCCGAACGGCGCGAGGCGACACAAACTCGACGAATAATTCCAGAGATTACCCCGCAGGGCCCACGCTGCTGCAGGCTCATCTGCTATCTCCCTCGCGCCCCCCGCGGGAGGACCTAGCGGCCCGCGAGTGCGAGAGAGACAGAGCGACGGAAGCTCTGTTGTTGAGAGTCAGCCGGCCGTACCGACTGCGCGGCGCGCGCTGAGGTGATAACCTGTGATAAGGGGCGTCGTCGCCTCGCGAGTGAGGCAGGGTTACCGAAGGGGCGCATCTCGACACGCAAACTGCGCCAAAATTAGGAATTTGTCAAGGAGGGAAGAAATAAATATGCACGAGAATCTCGACGTGGAACTTGCGTAATCTTTATCGGAAGTCACTGGCAATGACGCAACCGGAATGAGACCCGCCGCGAGGTACTTTCTTTGAAGGCGAAATGGGAACAAACCATTCGGGGCGGGGCGGGGCGGGGCGGGTGGGGCGGGGCAGGGGCTCAAACTCAAACAAGAAAGCGGATTCCCTTAGCCCCGTGGCCCCGTGCAGCACTCCCGATCCATGTGTGGCTTTTCTTCACGGCGAACCTGGCCCCGACCAAATAAAAAATTCTGCTCTGCGGAAAAAAAAAAAGAAAGCCGATGCCTTGCACGTCACCGAACCGAAGGCGTAGGCTTCCGCTGCAGTGCGCAGGTATGCAAAGCATCCGCCACTTTCATCAAAGACTCCACGTCTTTTTTTCCATTTTCACACCGGTCGGCTCTAGCCGGCAGGGGCGGCCTGTCTGCAGCGGGTCCAGAGCGAGTCCCCCACGTGGGGTCTAAATAAGGCACGCCAGCGATCAGCCTCTTTTTCTTCTTTTAGCGAAAAAGAGCAACTAAAAATAAATGAAGAGGAATACCCTGGCCGTGACGCTCCACTGGCAAGCTTCCGCTCTTTCGATTTTCCCGGAATAGGCCCCTGTAGGGAAATCAAATTTCACGTGGGATGTGAGACGGCTTCAGAACCAGACGGCTTTCATTTTTTACAAAAGAAAAACTAACTAAAAAGTAAAAATCTAATTTTAAAAAATCCAAAAGGGAAAAGAATGTTTGAGAGAGTGTACAGGTACGAAGGTTTTGGCACGCCGTGCATCAAACGAAGGACAGAAAACGTCCTGGCCAACAAGTGATGCGACACAAGAGTTACTGCGGTTCTGTTTATATTCCAGGGTGCGTCCAACACGTAGTAGCGCGGCCGCGACAGAGACACATGGACGTCGCTCAGGGAATACCCAGCGATAGCGTTTGATGTGTGGCGCCACATACGGTCCTGCATTCAGTAAAAGCGGTGACAAAAAAAGAGGACTGTACACAGGACACGGCCAGGTGCAAACGCGATGGGCTGCAGGCCTTCCCTTTTTAAGTGGGAATTTCACAGCCGCGTGAGCTTAATGAAAAAACGCTTCCCCTTTCCAGCAGGTGGCATATCCGCGTGGCCCTTTCGGCGCGCCAGGTTATCTCGCCTGGGGGCGGCGATGTTGATGCCTGCTTGAAGGCCTTGATGGCCTGCACGCGGGGAGACGAGCCCGCCTCTGCCCCGAAGGGCCCGAAGCCGCCGCCGAGCCAGGGTTTGTTTCGCATTAAATTACATTCCCAAGTTAATTTCCAAACTGCGCCGCGTTGCCTTCTGCGGCCGAGGACGCGGCGCGGCCGCTGTGGCTCTGGCCTGCCTGGCCTGCCTGGCCTGCCTGGCCGGCCTGGACCCTGTCGCCCTGCCCGCAGTGCCGCTTTGTCCGCGGCTCCGTTCATCACATTTAATTCTCGGCGCGGAAAGGACTGAAAAAGGGTTTCCGCGACATTTCCCCGACACCATTGTGCCGGCGTTGTAGTTATTTACTCCCAAGCAACAAATTCGTCCAAGTCTGCCGAGGCCAAGGCCCAGGAAAGGCCCGGTCCAGAAACCGCATCCACCATCCCGTCGCATCCCGTCGGCCCAGTCGCACAGTGTGCCAGAAGACCGGTGGGGGCGGCAAAAATGCTAGACGCATTTTGAGCTCAGGTTACTTAACAGGACTCGAACCGAACGTGTGACCCCACCAATGGATTCCTCGCTCGAAGAGGAACCCATCGGTGGGGTCGACCCCGTGGGGTCACACGTTCGGTTCGAGTCCTGTTTAGTGACCTGAGCTCAAAACACGTCTGGCATTCTGGCCGCCTCCACCGTCTTCAGGCACACTGTGAGTCAACCCAGTCCGGTAAACTTGGGCCGACTAGCTCGACCTGGTCAATTCTTGGAGCAGTCCGTCCAACAAACGCACTCACACACAGCGCCCCAAGAACAGCGCGCCGATGCCCCCCGCCCCTCGTTAAATCTTTAAACTTTTCTTCGGAAAGTAAATTACCTTGGTTAGACAAAGAAATGCTTTTTCCCCCTTTATTTTAAAGAACCGCAGCGCCCAGCTCGAAGACGGCGCGGCCAGGCGGACACATTGCTTACTTAACGAGCGACCGAGCGACCGGCCAGTCTGGACTGGACCTGAGGAAAACGCGCGGGGCGTCGGCAAGGCATCGGCAAGGCATCGGCAAGGCGTCCCCAGGGAACGCGGTTCGCTGTTCGCGACTCATTTCCGGATTACAAGATTGAATCTGAGTAAAAGCAAGGAAAAAATGAGCCCGCCTCCGACCCAATTAACGCGGGCCGCGCTCCACAGGCGGCGAACCGGGCCGCCGCGGCGCGAGCAGCGCAGCGTGGACACGCACAAATTCCACAAAGCAACATGGCCCACGACGCTCATCTAACGAACATGCGCATCTCCCCTGGCGAAATCGCTGAGCAGGCAGCGCGACCGGGCCGGCAAGCGACCACGGCGGGCAGGGCGCAGGCAAGCCGCTCTGGGATGTCTGTGCCCTTGGGACCCACCCGGGGCCCGGAGAGAGAGAGAGAGAGAGAGAGAGAGAGAGAGAGAGAGAGAGAGAGAGAGAGAGAGAGAGAGAGAGAGAGAGAGAGAGAGAGAGAGCGGAAAAAAAGCCAATCCGCTCATCCAACCAAAATCTTTTTCCGCCCTTATCAGACCGCCAGACCGCCAGACCCGACCGGACCGGCCGAACGGCCAATAGCGGCGCAGCAGCGCAGCAGCGCAGCGCGGCGTGCTTCAAAGCGCGACGCGTTCCAGCGGCCGACGTGTTGCTGCCGAGCCAGCCAAACCCAGCGCGCCCAAATAAACAAATCCGCTTCAAATCAAAGTAGCGTCGTACACACACGGTGCACACAGAGCACCCAGGCAGACGGACAGACGGGCAGACAGACAGACAGACACACAGACGGACACACACACACACACACACAGAGGCCCCTTGGCCGACGTGCTTGCTCTGCGAGTCCCCGGCGAGCTAGGCCCGGCCAGGCCGGTGTCGGCGTGTAAGTGTACCCCCCCGACCCAGAGTACCCCCGGGTGCACAACGCCTAGGGCCATAGTACCCTGGGGTACATGACGACTATGTTCAATGTACCCAGGGGTACAATGCGCCTAGGTGCCAGGCGAATTGTACCCCGGGTACAATGCGGCTAGGCGAAATGTACCCCGGGGTACATTTTGCCTAGGCTTATTGTATCCCCCGCCGGCCGCAGGAGGATGCACGTCGCCTAGGCGCAATGCACCCCTCCCGGATACAAAGAGCCTAGGCGAGGAGTATCCCCTCGGCCGGCCGGAGGGGGATACAATAAGCCTAGGCGCAATGCATTCCACCCCGGATACAAAGAACCTAGGCGAGGAGTATCCCCTCGGCCGGCCGGAGGGGGATACAAAAAGCCTAGGCGCAATGCATTCCACCCGGATACAAAAATCGAAAAAAAAAGAAGAAAAAAGGGGGGCCCTTCTCCCACCTCCGCACACAGGTCGGAGGGCCGCCTGCAACTTCGGTGGATCGGGGGAACCGGTGCTTTACAGGCGGCGACCCCAGGGGTTCTCGTCTGTATATGGGCCGGGCTTGAAGGGCGGGTTTGACAGTCTCTCTCTGCCTTGAGAGCCTTTGCTTTTCGCGGGGTGGTCTGTACCAAATGTACACCCGCTGTCCGGCGCTCTCTACCAAACATACAGCTTGTTTAAGGGCCAGCTTCAAAGGACTTATCATCTCCTCCCGACGAATCAGGAGGACCCACCCGCGACCAATTACGGGTGGCTGGATTGACGGATCAAATACTCCGTCGCTCCAGTGCCGAGGCCAACCCGCCGAAGCGCAGTTGCTTTTTAGACACCCCAGCGAAGTGGCCAGGTGAATGTGACTCTGACCACTACGCTATCAAGCTTGTACGTCTGGCGTCGTGTTGGACAACGGGTTTGAGTTGCAGTGGAAAGAAGCCAGTCGAAAAATGTAATGAAATGATGGGAGTCGATCCCAGGACCCTACTGCCGGGACCGCACGACTTTTGCCGCTCGCCCACCACAGCCCATGACGAATGGAGCGGCGTGAGGCGGGCTCTTGACGCGACAGGAATGGACCGACCCGGTCAAAATTTCACAAGAAGTTTGGGGAGTCGAACCGCCGACCTCAGCACGGAGAAGCGACGCCTCTACTCCCTAGACCATCACGGCACATGCAGTTCGTTGGCTGAAGTCACGGTTTTCAACCACACTGGGCGAGGCAGTAAAATTAAATGTTAATGTTTGTTAGGAATCGAACCCCCGACGTGTGGGACTGTTCTACACGGCTCCGCTCTGGTGGCCTCGAACCGTTCCACAAAAGAAAGGAAATCGAAAAAAAATTGAGATGCCGGTATTCGAACACCGCACTGTGCAAATGTTACAGATGTTCGATCGCATTTGCACAGTGCGGTGTTCGAATACCGGCATCTCAATTTTTTTTTCCGATTTCCTTTCTTTTGTGGAACGGTTTGAGGCCACCAGAGCGGAGCCGTGTAGAACAGTCCCACACGTCGGGGGTTCGATTCCTAACAAACATTAACATTTAATTTTACTGCCTCGCCCAGTGTGGTTGAAAACCGTGACTTCAGCCAACGAACTGCATGTGCCGTGATGGTCTAGGGAGTAGAGGCGTCGCTTCTCCGTGCTGAGGTCGGCGGTTCGACTCCCCAAACTTCTTGTGAAATTTTGACCGGGTCGGTCCATTCCTGTCGCGTCAAGAGCCCGCCTCACGCCGCTCCATTCGTCATGGGCTGTGGTGGGCGAGCGGCAAAAGTCGTGCGGTCCCGGCAGTAGGGTCCTGGGATCGACTCCCATCATTTCATTACATTTTTCGACTGGCTTCTTTCCACTGCAACTCAAACCCGTTGTCCAACACGACGCCAGACGTACAAGCTTGATAGCGTAGTGGTCAGAGTCACATTCACCTGGCCACTTCGCTGGGGTGTCTAAAAAGCAACTGCGCTTCGGCGGGTTGGCCTCGGCACTGGAGCGACGGAGTATTTGATCCGTCAATCCAGCCACCCGTAATTGGTCGCGGGTGGGTCCTCCTGATTCGTCGGGAGGAGATGATAAGTCCTTTGAAGCTGGCCCTTAAACAAGCTGTATGTTTGGTAGAGAGCGCCGGACAGCGGGTGTACATTTGGTACAGACCACCCCGCGAAAAGCAAAGGCTCTCAAGGCAGAGAGAGACTGTCAAACCCGCCCTTCAAGCCCGGCCCATATACAGACGAGAACCCCTGGGGTCGCCGCCTGTAAAGCACCGGTTCCCCCGATCCACCGAAGTTGCAGGCGGCCCTCCGACCTGTGTGCGGAGGTGGGAGAAGGGCCCCCCTTTTTTCTTCTTTTTTTTTTCGATTTTTGTATCCGGGTGGAATGCATTGCGCCTAGGCTTTTTGTATCCCCCTCCGGCCGGCCGAGGGGATACTCCTCGCCTAGGTTCTTTGTATCCGGGGTGGAATGCATTGCGCCTAGGCTTATTGTATCCCCCTCCGGCCGGCCGAGGGGATACTCCTCGCCTAGGCTCTTTGTATCCGGGAGGGGTGCATTGCGCCTAGGCGACGTGCATCCTCCTGCGGCCGGCGGGGGATACAATAAGCCTAGGCAAAATGTACCCCGGGGTACATTTCGCCTAGCCGCATTGTACCCGGGGTACAATTCGCCTGGCACCTAGGCGCATTATACCCCTGGGTACATTGAACATAGTCGTCATGTACCCCAGGGTACTATGGCCCTAGGCGTTGTGCACCCGGGGGTACTCTGCGCCGACGGGTACAGTTCGCCTCCTACACCGGCCAGACCCCAGACTCATTACACGGCGGGATTCGGTGTGGACGGGGAGCCCTAGCCCTAACGGCTCCGGGCCGAGACCGCCAAGACGGTGCCCGAAACGGCCGCCGAAGTGGCCGCCGAAGTGGCCGCCGAAGCGGCGACGGTCTCGTACTCGGGGAACGAGTTGGGAAAGCACCGCCGGGGGACGCCGTCGTTGTCGTCGCCGCGGAAAACTCGGAACACGTCGCACTCCGCCAGGCGGCCTCGAGTAAACTTGAACCAGGCTGGGTTAAGTTTTCCCGAAGACTCGAATTTTCACTCTGATTCGGGTAGCTCAATCCGCGACGAGTGAATTCCCCCCGCCAGTGGCGCTGCATCGGATCGGCAGCCGCGCCAAGCAATAAGGCCCCGCAGCCCTCCGTGCGGACGGGCCGTGGAAAGGGGGGGGGGGGCGTCCAGTGGGGCGGCGCTCTGCCTCCACCGGCCAGGTGACTCGGCTCCAGCGCGGCTCCAGGTGCCTCCAGCGAGGTAGGCCGCCAGGTAAGTCAAAGAGGAGAACGGAGGACCAGGCCCGCAGCCCGGCGAGGAGGTGGCCGCGTCGCACCGCCGTGCGCCGTCCAGGTGGGCAGGGGGTGGCGTGGAGCGCGCCGCCACCCCTCGCCGCGCCGCCCCTCTCGATCCGCCCCTCTCGCCTCCCCCCCACCCCAGCACGGCACAGCCGCGGCCCGCGCGGCCCGCGCCTCGACACCCAGCATTGCCATAGCCAGGACGGGACGCGGGCCAGGCCGGGACGGGGCCCTAGCCCTGAAGGAGCTGCTAACTCGTTTACAGAAGCTCAACTTTCACCCGGCCAGCGCCGCTTTACTGTCTGGAATTGCTCTGCCGGCGTCGCTGCGTCGCCGCGCGGTGAAATAGGAACGTTATTAGGGCGGCAGTGCGCGGCGGCGGAGGCGCGTAAACAGGTCTGTCTCTCTCGCACTCCAGGGGCGAGCCGGCGAGCCGCATGGGTGCGAGAGAGACAGAGCGGCGAAACTCCGGACGAAACGGTGGCGGTGCAGCCATTGATGCGATACGGGCCTCCTCCATTATTCGGATGATCAATAGCGCCTCGGAACAGTCCGCGCCGCGCCGCGCCTGCAACCAACTCGTTAACGTCTGCCGAAGGCCTCGGCGCCTCGCTGCCTCGGCCTCTACCCTTTGGCTAGGCGCTGCGCGCGCTGCGTCTCTGCTTCCCCTCGCCGCGCCCCTGTCCCCGCCGCCGCCGCCACGCCTCTGGCCGCGGGCCTCAACTTCCTGGCATCGATCACAAAGAGACCGTCCTGCTGCCGGCTCCATGATTACCTCCCCGAGGACAGATTCCTCCCTGCGCCCCGCGGCGCCGCAGCACCGCACTGTAACACGTCCAGAGCGAGAGAGCGGGCAAGCGGCGGCCCAGGTCGGTATTTGAACCCGGGACAGGGCACTCTGGGGTGGAGGCGTGTGGCCACGCCATTGTAAGGAACGTGTGGGATAGAACACACTCGCTGTGCGCGCACAGCCGCAGCCACCGCAAGGGTTGGCCGCGGTACGCGCTGCGCGGGGCTACGTGCCACGCCGGGCTAGTCCGGTGAATAGACCACTGTGGGTGGACGGGCCGAACGGCCAGGTTTCCCTCTGATATTCCAGTTACCGACACGCCACGCTACGCCACGCTGCGCTGCGCCGCCCGCCGGGCGGTCCACGAGACAAAGACCACCCGAAAGTCTCGCAACCAACCCCCCGCCGAAAGGGTTGATTGGAACGCGGAAAACAAAAGACGTTGTTGTGGTAATTAACTTTGTTCAAGAGCCTAAACCTTATAGCTGCAATCGAAAATCCGGTGCCCGCAACCAAAAGCTGGTAGGCACGACGAAAAATTCGTACAAGAACAAGCAGGTTTGTTTGTCGTCGCACAAGTGCGTGGTCCTCTACCAACCAGGTTTTGGTTGCAGTTATCAGATTTTCGACCCCAGCTCGGTTCCAGTCCATCGAGCAGAGTTGAACACCTCAACAAAGTCTTTTTTCCGTGAAGGTGTGTAGACTGATTGCGTTGAGGTGGGGGTGAGAATAGACACGGGGTGGGGGTTGACTCGGGGTCGGCTCGGTGCTCTGCAGGGCAGGGCTCGGCAGGGCGGCGCTGCGGTAGACAACAACATGCTCGCCGTGCCGGACCACTGAGCAATTCTATCAATTGGAAGGGAAAGGACGGGGCCTCCAAGACGAGGCCTGAGTGCCGGCCTCCAGGACCAGCCTCCAGGACCGGCCTCCAGGACCGGTCTCGAGGACAAGCCGTGAGGGCTGGCCTGCAGGCCCGGCCTCCAGGATCGGCCTCCAGGACCAGCCTCCAGGACTGGCCTCCAAGACGAGGCCTCCAGGACCAGTCTCCAGGACCGGCCTCCGGACCAGTCTCCAGGCCAACATCTCAATAAAGCGTGGTGCCGCACCAGGCCAAGGCAGGCCCAGCGCCGCACCATGGCCGCACCGGGGCGAGCCAGTCGCCTGCAGCCAGTCGGCGCGTCGGCGCGTTTGTAAACATGTCAGGGCACTACATGGAGGGCTCGGGCGTGACGCGGCGGGAAGCGGGCGGCGGCCTTAGCCTCGGCAAGCCGCGAGGATCTTGGGGGATCCTGACAGCGACACGCGCTGCGCCGAGCAGCGCCGCAGCGCCGTAGCGGAGTCCGGGGGCTCTCGACGACCAGCGGGGGCGTGGCGGGGACGCGGCGGGGACGAGGCGGGGACGCGGCGGGCCGAGGCAAAAGTGTGTAAATCACTGTCAGGGATAAGGGAGCACGGCATAGCATAGCGTGGCGGGGCGGGGCGGGGCGGGGTGGGCCGGCCGGGCCGTGGCGGCCGCTAGGGGAGCACTCCGTCCCTGTTTGCCCCGGTCCTGCCGATGGCAAGCCGATGGCACAGATGGACACGTCTCTTGACACGAATCCAGGACCGGAGCCGAGCCCGGCCCGGCGACTTATGCTGCCTGCTACACGCGTCGTCCGACGACGGTCCCGACTGATGGGAAAAGCGGCCCGCCCGGCTGGGATTCGAACCCCGGACCGTGTCGTGCGCGGTGCGGTGCGCCGAGTTATTAATTATTTGCGCCAGTTCGCTACACTGCGATCCAAGCGAGGTGTGGAGCGTGGGAAGGCGGTGCGGGGGACGGCGCGCCGACGCGCGAACCCGAGCCGAGACGAGATGAGTCCGTGCTGCTGTAAAATTATTGTCCTGGAAACGCGAAATTCTACTTTGCAACAAATTTCAACTCGGCAAAGTCGCAGCGCAAAGCAGCAGGGAAGCGGGGCGGGGCGGGGCGGGGCGGGGCGGGGCGCCGAGGTCGCGGATGCCGAGAGCGACACAGCTACTTCCAAGACTGCGGGATGAGCGGCGTTGTTACATCCTGAGGGGGAAGGGGGGATGAATCGGGGATGGCACATGGTGTGTGTCTGTGTGTGTGGTTCAGCGCGACGAGGAGCAACGAGCTGTTAACGACCCATCCATCCGCCTTGCCCGCCTGCCTGTCTGCCTGCCTGCCTGCCCGTCCGTCCGTCCGTCCGTCTGTTAGTCAGCGATTTTCCAGTCAAGTGTCAAAGCGTCGCCCCGTCTCCCTGTCTGCAGCCCCCCAAGTGTGCCGCGTTGCAACGGAGGCGCCATCATTCGCACAAGCTGGCTCCGGAGGTGGTCTCCACGTACACCAGTGTGTGTGTGTGTGTGTGTGTGTGTGTGGGGGGGGGGGGCGCCGCCCCCGGGGGTTCCGCAATCACACAATAAAGGAACCATAATCATCGTCCCCTTCCGAAGGTGCCGCCAAGGGGTGGGGTGGGGTGGGGGAGGAGATTGATATTGTTGCCTAAATCATAACCCCCCCCCTCCTCTCCTCAATGGAGCAGAACCATTACCGTCGCTTAGCGCTTAACTTTTTATTTCCTGATTAACGCTTTCTGTTTGGAACACCGCGTGGCCGCGGCGGAGCGAGTGACTGGCAGGGCTGGGCCGGCAAGGCCTCGCGGGCCTCGCGCACGGGGACGACGGGGACAGACAGCGTAAATCACACAGCCGCCGCAAAAAGGAGAGAAGGCCGCCGCGCCAGACTTTCGGCTGCCTAATTTGCTGGAATGAGGTGGGCGCGGCGAGGCGCGGCCTGGAGCCTCCACGGGGTGCCCGCCCCGCCCCACGGCCTTGCACGTCAACGCCCCATAATCCACAAGGCCGCCTTTTCTTGACGAGTCGCGAGTCCCGGACCAAAGTCCCCGAAAGCCTACTCAATTATTTCCAGAGGCCGCGTCACGGCGCCACGGCCCCGCACACATGATCCCTGCCGGCAAGGGCACGACCGCTCACACTCCACGTGCCCGACACCTTCATGTAAACCCTTTTTCTCTTTCCGCTTCCAGAGAGCAGCGGGCGCACGATACTTCTCTCGGCCCGGCGGCGTGTCGCTTCGGCCTGACCATCCATTTTGTGGGACAATTTCCTGGGAGGGGACCGGGGGAACGGGGAGGGGGATACAGGGAAGCCCTCGCTGATACGGGCCGAAGCGCTCGTCTGGGTCCATCCCAACATATGCCGTGTGGGAGAGGATTTGAGGGAAGCAGGAAAAGCATCGAGGGGGCGGCAGGCGTGAGGCGGGCGGCAGCGAGCGCGGCGGCAAAAGGACAAGAAATGGAATGCTTCGATCACTCGCTGGGCGTCGCTGCGCAGTGTGTTGGAAGACCGGCGCAGCGGCCAAAACACTGGATGCGTTTTTTGAGCTTCAGCAGAGTCGTTAAACAGGACTGGAACCACCAATGGATTCCTCGTTTCGAGAGTACAATCCATTGGTGGGGTCACACATTCGGCTCAAAACGCGTCCGTAATTTTGACCGCCTCCACCGGTCTTCTGGCCCACTGTGCCCTGGGCGTCGCTGGGCGCAGGCTTGTTTCTTCCCAACCCATGCAGTCACTCACCACGTCGATGATGTGGTGCAGCGACACGCCGAAGGTGACCTGCAGCGGCATGGAGGCGTTCTCCACGGGCCGCACCGACGCGTCGTACCGGTCCATGAGGTAGCGCGTCAGCTGGTACTCCATCTCGTCGCACAGCCCTGCAAGAACGCAAACACGTCAGATAAGAGACCAGCCAATCAAAAGGGTGCGTGTGACTTCGAGTGAATGTTCACTGAGGTTCCAAACGCTACGAAGCACGTCGTGCAATGCACTGAGAAATCGCACCATACGCGCAATGCCTCAGCCATATTGCACCTTACGTGCAATGAGTCCCGAAAATGCCCTATGCTTATGCATGGGCATGGGAAGGCATTGCACTTCATGTGCAATGCTTTTGCACTGCACCAGTTGACGCTATATTCATAGCGTTTGGGTGCTCAGTGTTAAATAAATGGCGCAGGCGTTCACGGCATGGTGCGTCGAATGCAAGGTCCGTGGTTCAACCCTCAGCACTACTCCAAGCCTTCCATAAGACTCGTGTTTGAGTAAAATACTGCCAAGCCAATCGCTTTTTAATTTCCTCCCTTTTTTCTCCAAATCTTCTCCTGGAAGTCCCTGCTAAGAAAAAGCACTCCGACAGCTAACTAACTCCTCGCGGCGACACGGGTACGCTTCGGTTGGCACGAGGCAAAGTGATGCTTCCCCCTCCCCTCATCGGAATCCTCGCCGGCCATAACTCCGTCTGTCTGCTCCGGAACACGGCTCGTGCCCCCGGCGTGGCGGCGGGCGGGGCGGGGCGGGGCGGGGCGGGGCGGGGCGGGGCGGGGCGGGGCGGGGCGGGGCGGCGGGCCCCGGGGAGGAATGCAAATATAATAGCGTTCCGACTCGCGGTCACGTTGGGGCCTGGCTGGCGCGGCTGGCCTGGCTGGCCCGGCTTCTTACTTTCCAGATGGAATCTGCATTCCGCCTCCCGAATCGCGGCCCCGGCTCGATGAAAAAAGTTTACCGTCATCGGATGAGAACAGATCACCTTCTAGCGGACCGTCCGAGGGCCCGGCCGTCCGAGCGCCTAACCAGGCCAACCAGGCCAACCAGCCCAACCAGGCCAACCAGCCCACCCAGGCCAAGCCAACCAGGCCAACCAGGCCAAGCCAACCAGGCCAACCAGGCCAACCCGAAGGGTAGGCCAGCCGATGCCTACTGCGGGGTAACGGGCTGGCGGAGACGACGCGAGGTAGCAGAAGAATTTGCGCGCGTGTACACACACCAATACGACCCAAAGTCAACAAAAATGATGAAACCCAAACGTTTTCAAGCTGATTTGAATTTTAAAACACCGGATAAAATCCATAGAACGCAACGTGAGTCCCGGCGGATGGCGATGTCCGCGGTGTCCACACAGCGAGGTGTTGCCTTGGCGCCAGAGGAGCGATGGAGGCTGCCAAAACTCTAGACGCGTTCTGAGCTGCAGAGTCGCTAAACAGGCCTCGAACCGAGCGTATGACCCCACCAATGGATTGCTCTCCGCACGAGGAATCCATTGGTGGGGTCACACGTTCGGTTCGAGGCCTGATTAGCGACTCTGGAGCTCAAAACGCGCATAGAATTTTGACCTGCACCGCGGTCTTCCGGCCCACCGTGGCACGGCGTCGCGCGATGCTGCCAGGCCCCGGCAGATCGCAGGCAGATCGCAGGCAGATCGCAGGCTGCGTGCCACACAAACCGCGACAATGCCGAAACACGCTGCGCTGCCACGCTGCGAGGCGCCACTCTCCTTGGGGAGCGAGCGGGCCGGGGCGGGCCGGGGCCAGACGCCGTGACAGCGTGATGGAAACGTCATGTGCGGTGTGGCGGCATGGCGGTGTCTCGTCCCGGGAGACTTCGCCTGTATCACACGGGCGAGGTGGGTGTAAGGCCGTGGGATCGAATCCCCCCGCCGCCGAGACAAAAGGCAGCGAGGCAGCGAGGCAGCGCGGAGGTGTGGGCACTCTGCGAACCGACGCGAATTCTTTTCCGGCGGCGACACCGGAATTGACGGCGACTAGTATTAAACGTGTAAATTCGTCGGTAATTGGAAGGGCTCCGGCATCGGCCTCGGGGTCCGCCCCGCCCCGCCCCGCCCCGGGCCGTGCCTAATGTCGTTGGCGTTCCTCGCAGCTCGCCGGCTTTGGCGCCGCCATTAGCACGCCCCGCCACGCCTCGCCACGCCTCGCCACGCCCCACCTTCCTGCAATCGGCCGTTCCATTCTGCCGCGGCATCACTTCGGCGAATACGCGTCTTAACAGTGTACGCACGCCGCGTCGAACAAGTGGAGTGCCAAGGCAACGCAACGCAACGCCCTCCTCGGACAGCCGAGGCAAGCCGCCGCCGCCCGCGCTGCGACGGGTAGGCCACGCCGCGGCGCGGATGTCGCGCGGGCTGGCCTACCCTCGCTCCCGCAGGCGCTCCCCGCCGGACCAGCGGACGGGAAATTCTCGCCAACAAAAAAAAATGGTCTGAGGTAGACGAAACACCCTGAGGTAGAGTAGAGTGCCAGTTTAGAGATCCACTTTCGAGAGCCACCCATGAGCGCCCTTTCTAGCGCCCCCTCGAAACGCCGCGTTTGGAGCACCCCCTTTGAGCGCCACCCCCAGTGCAGCGCCCCCAGAACGCCCAGAACGCCGCCACTCCAGCCTCTTAATCGCTACAAGGCCGCACTGCGCTGGGTGGGGCGGGGCGGGGGGGCGGGGCGGGGCGGGGCGGGGCGGGGCGCGGCACAGCACGGCACGGTCCTCCAATGAAAGAGACAGAGGCACGGCTTGCGACTGAGAGTGCGCATCTATCTGCACACAGCCCTTTCTTTGCTCACACAGACGAACACACACACGCGCACACAGCGACGGAAGACACACAACACGGCAACAGAGCCGCGACACTAATTTGCATAAAAGGGTGAGGCAACATCCCTTATTGTCGATGTAAACGATTCAGCAGTGCGAAGCACGCCCCGCGCGCTCGACGGCGTGCTGAGTAGGGGTGGAACGGGGGCGGGCCGTGGTGCTCCCCGCGCACTGCTTCGCCCCGCCCCGCCCGCCCCGCCCCCCGCCCCGCCCCGCCAGGTAGCCGGCGGCGGCTCTTTGCGGCAGTCCGTCGGCCGGCCCGCTCGGCCCGCTTGGTCCGCGCGGCCCTGCCGGCCTAAATCCACAGTCAATCAGAATAAGCCTTCGGAGGTGTGGGGCCGGGCGGGCCGGGCGGGCCGGGCAAGCCAAACGGGCCACAGTGGGCCAGAAGACCGGTGGAGGCGGCCAAAACTCTAGACGCGTTTTGAGCTCCAGAGTCGCTAAACAGGACTCGAACCGATCGTGTGACCCCATCGATGGATTCCTCGTTCGGAGAGCAATCCATTGGTGGGGTCACACGTTCGGTTCGAGTCCTGTTTAGCGACTCTGGAGCTCAACACGCGTCCAGAGTTTTGGCCGCCTCCACCGGTCTTCTGGCCCACTGTGCGGGCCGGGCTCCGGGCGGGCCGGGAATGGAGACGCCTCCTTCAAAGAGACACTCCGGCCGTCGGGGCGAGACGAGACGAGACGGCCCGCGGCCCGTGGCGTGCGTGTGCGCGCGCACGCCTGAGTATGTCTGTGAGCGAGACATCGAGAAAGAGAGAGAGGGAGGAGGGAGGGGGAGAAAGAGAGAGAGCGCGCCAATTTGGCTTTACCTGTTTTGAATTTCCGCCCCCGTTGGCGCCAAAGCCGTTCGCCGCGCCGCGTGGCGGACGCTCGAAATATATTGGCGTTCTCACACCTCTGTGGTAATCTGCATTCATTTATGCATCCTTTCTTTTTTTGTCTTTCCGGCTGGTGTGTCGCACCGTGTCGCACCGTGTCCCGCTGTGTCCCGCAGTGTCGCGCCGTGTCGAGTGTGCAATCGCGCGGCGAGAGCCCCCCGGGTGGTGGATGGGTCGAGCCTTCGCCGCTAATGATAGTACATCCGCAAGACCGGCCGGAACAAGCATCCCTTCCGAACTGCAATCACACTCTTTCCGATTGCGCGCCGATTATTTATCGTGTTGCCGATTATAGGCCAAAATTTTTGCGCTGCCGATTGCGCTGCCGATTGCGCTGCCGATTGCGCTGCCGCGGTTGCACTGCCGGTTGCGCGGGCACGCGACGGCGCCTCGTCACGCCGCGTCACGCCGCGTCACGCCGCCCGATCCATGAGTCCATGATTCATTCATGGCATTGGTGGCTGCCGCGCCGCCACGGCGCCGCCGAACCGCGAAAACCTCCCTCACATATTTATGGCGCGAATAATTCCGCTTGATGATAATGACCGTCCCGGTCGTCCCGGTGGCGGTGCGGTAATCCCCGCACCAGTGCCGCACCGCGAGCCAGTCTATTTGGCGGCCTTTCCAAAAGTCGCCACTGGTAGAGGAGAACACCCCCCGCCCCCACTCCGCCTTCTCGCCGAGTTTGAGCTGACGTGTCAATCAGGCCCTTGACGGCGTGGCGACGAGCCAGCAGCCCCTCGACCCGGCCGCGACACGCACCGGACCGCAACTGATGACTCGGCTCGACGGCCAGGTGTGTTGTGCAAGACCGGAGGCCGGCAGGGCCGCGCCGGGGCCGTGCTGACGACGCCGACCGAGTCGCAGTTGCCAGACGGCGGGGCCGGTCCGGGAAAATTCGGGACTAAACCGGACTATCTGGGAATCCCGAAACTGGCCGGGGCCGGTGGAATTTAGGCAACCGGGCTCAGGGCAAGCGGGGCTGCAACGGGCGGCCTACAAGTCCCCCTGGGCCAAGGGGGGCACCTAAGTGGGGGGGCGGCCGATAGGGGGGCGTCGGCCGGCAATGCCCGGCTTGACGCAGACATGACGGCCGACTGGGGGAGGAGGAGAAAAGGGAAAAGCGGGCCGATGTGGCTTTCGAAGCCGGGCTAAGAGTTACTCGTTCGGCGGCCGTTCGCTGGCAGGGCTCCGCGGCCGGGAAAGACTCCTCGCCGTGCAGCCGTGGAAACACCCCGAGGGGCACGCCGGGTAGAAAGAGACACGGCGGCGGTGGAAGGGGGGCACGGGGCCGCACGGGGCAGGCAAACACTTCGGTCCCTTCCAGTCCAGAATTCCGGCATCACGTGCTGGAGGCAGGACTGGAAGTGGGCCGCCCCGCCGCGCCGCGCGTCCTGGACAAAATGTTGCTGGGGGAGGGGCGAGGCGGGCGAGGCGGCGACAGAGATGTTTAGAAACACAATCTCGCCTCATACTCCGTGCGGCGTGCTGATTCCGCGGGAAACAAGTTTTTTGAAAGCGCCCTCCCCGCGGCCGGGCCGGGCCGGGCCGAGCAGGCGGACACACCGCTAACGCGAGCGCTCTCTCGGAGTCTGCGTCTCTGCGACGCCACGGCGGGGCGGCGGACAGTGCGGCGGCACCCTGCGTACATAAGGTCCATCAGGACGGGCAAGCCGGGCCGGCCGGTGGCACCAGGACCTCAAGGACTCGCCTCTCCCCGCCGGCGGCCACGGCCTGGCGACGGCGGCGGTCCGGCGGGACTTGGCAGGGCCTGGCGGTCCCCTCAACATTCCGGCCCTTCCGGCGGCGCGCATTCTGATTCGGCCGCCATTTAGCCCAGGCAGCCCGGCAGGCACACTGCGAACGCAGCGCTCTGTCTCTCTCGCACCTCCCGGGGACCGGGCGGGGACGGCGGGGACGCCCCGCGAGTGCGAGGGAGACGGCGCCCCGTTCGGAATGAGCCTGCAGGCCGGCAGGACAATCACAGGGCGGCACACGAGTCAGTCAGTCAATACGGAGGGCGGGCGGCGGGGCCACGGCGGGGCGCGGCGACGGCAGGGCGAGGAGCCCAGGCAGAGGCAAAAACGGACAAGCCTTTCTTTGTGTATATTCTCGACGGGCGGGGGCGGGGGCGGCGCGGAGGCGGGCGCCAGCGAGGAACAGTGCAACAATGGGCGGAGACACTGGTAGCGGGGGCGGTAGCGGGGGCAGAGGGAACCTTGTTAACAGTTCCGATCGGGACCTTAAATCTGGTGGCACTGGCCCTGGCTGCCTGCGCTCGGCGCGGTGGTGGTGGTGGTGGTGGCGGTGTGCATTTCCCCTGCCATTCGGACACTTGACTTCCTTTTCGGCGTCCTCGAGAGCGTCCCCAAGGCA
Source organism: Thrips palmi (assembly GCF_012932325.1). Taxonomy (NCBI): domain Eukaryota; kingdom Metazoa; phylum Arthropoda; class Insecta; order Thysanoptera; family Thripidae; genus Thrips; species Thrips palmi. Next base: position 9,318,617 of record NW_023144624.1, on the reverse strand, counting down.
GCCCCGCATTATGCCTCCCTAACTGGACGATTAGCATAGCAATGCCTGCAGTCTCGGCTCGGGGCCCGAGCGGCCCGAGCGGCCCGAGGGGGCTGCTTGGCCCCGGCGCCCGCCTTACCTTGTCTCCGATGCTGTTTTCGAATTTCCGAATGAGATGCAATCTCCGCGGGCAACGCGGAGCTACGCGGAGAAACGCGGGGCTGCGCGGGGCTGCGCGGAGCAGTGGCGGGGAAAGCCCGGGGAAGAAGTTGCAAAGTAAATGAAAGCGAAGATGGAAACAGGGCGATAGGGCCGATGGGTATCGGGGCTTGCCGGCCTGCCGCACGGCCTGCCGCACCACACGATGCTATCTGCCCGAGGATGAGGGATTGGCCGAGGTGCACTGGGGCCCCCGCAGCCCCCGCAGCCCCCGCTGGGGCACCGAGGCGGAACGCAAGGCGGGGACCGCGTCGCACTGCGTCATCAAGACTGGCCGGCCCGAACCAATCGCTTCATAAATGGGATGGGGCGTCCAGAAAAAGAAGTTAATCACCTCAACGGGTGGGATTGATTCTCCTCTCATATATCCATCCCCAGTCTGCCGGGCCCGGCCGAAGCCCGCAGCCCGCAGCCCCGCAGCCCCGCAGTCGCAGGGGAAGCCCCGATATTAATATGCCTCCAGAGACTCGCCCTTAATCTGCTTCCTGTTTCCCGCGTCGCGGCCCGCTCTTTTATTCATATTACACCTCTGACACTGTAGCCGGGGATCAATACGCGATACAAAGTTGGGCGCTCCAGTCGAGTTGGCCGAGGCGGAGGCCGAGGCTGACACGGGAACCGCCTTAGCCGAGAAAGTGTCGCCAAGTTGTGTGGTGGAAGGCACGAGGCGGCGTCGGCCTGCCGGGGCGCCGAGGACGGGGCTTGCTTCGCGTGCTTCGCGTGCCTCGCGTGCTTCGCGCCGCCGCCAACACCTGCCGAGGGGACGGCGACGACGCGCCGCTCTCTGGGATCACCTCGCTGTGATTATTGTGTATGGTGATGGTGGAGACGGGCTGATGAAAAAGGGGCGTCCAACAGGTTCATTAGGGCCTCCGTCCAGCAGCCCGCGGCCCTCCCCTCCCCGTCCGCGCTCCGCGGCCCCCGGCCCCGGCGCGGCGTAGCAGCCGAAGACGAGCCCAACCGCGCACAGTGGGCCAGAAGACCGGTGGAGGCGGCCAAAACTCGAGACGCGTTTTGAGCTCCAGAGTCGCTAAGTGGGACTCGAGCCGAACGTGTGATCCCACCAATGGATTCCTCGTTCGGAGGGCAATCCATTGGTGGGGTCACACGTTCGGTTGGAGGCCTGTTTAGCGACTCTCGAGCTCAAAACGCTTCTAGAGTTTTTGGCCACCTCCACCGGTCTTCTGGCCCACTGTGCCGCGCCAGAGCGGGCGGCGCGGCGCTCCGCTCGGAAAGTCTTTCCTCCCAGCGGCCCAGCCCGGCCGTCTGCGTCGGTCCGCGCCACTACACTCCAGAATGCTGGCAATTATGACCACCACCGCGCGCCGCTCCCGAACTAACCCCGGTGATAAAAGCGCGGGGAAAGGGGAAAACACTTACACGCTCATTCCGCACCAACAATGAAGACGAATGTGAAGGCGTTTGTAATTTGCCGCGAACGGGTTTCGGTTATCGCTGCCGGGGTTAACCACGTGACTTGGCCAACTTCTTTCGCAGCGCTTCCCTGTGATGTGATTCTGGCCCTTTAAAGCCCGTTAACAAGCGTTGGAAGTCGGAGGCTCGGAGAAATGAGCTGACAAAAAATACCAGGCTGAACCTCAGTCTCAAGACTAAACAGGCTCGTCGCTTGGTAATGATGCTGGTAAAAACACGGTCCGCGTTCGTCCACCGCGGGGCTGCTTCCACTGCGAGTGAGAGCTGCAGCTTCCAGGAAATGCCATCTTATTTTGGCTTGCCCGAGTGGGAACCGGGGATCGGCGGCCAAAGAAAACCAAGCGCCCCGATCCCCGCAAAAACTCCCTCTGGAGAGACTCCAAATCCATTTTTTTTTTCTCGGAGAGGTTCTCACGCCACGAGGATATCCGCTCCGTCGAATCGAATACCGACACTTGACTGACGAGACGTCCAGCGAGCCCTGCCGCCCTGCAGACTGGTTCCGAGAGTCGTCGCTCTGTCTCTCTCGCACTCGTAAGGCGCCCTGTAGAGGTGCGAAAGAGACAGAGCGATAGGCCTGGCGCGGCGGGCCGCGTGGGTTATTGAAGCGCGCACGCACCACCTCGCACCGCCGTGCCCGATAAGTTTGTTGCCGGGTGAGAGTGAGAGCGAGAACGAAGAGCCCGGCACGGCGCTGCCGGCTGTGGCGGCCAGAAGTTTGATTGCGAACGGTGCTCTCGTCGCTCTGTCTCTCTCGCTCTCACGGAGCGTCCCGCAGGAGTGCGAGTGAGACCGAGCGAAGACGCTCAGTTCGGAGTCAAGCTGCACGCCCAGCCAGCCCGGCCCGTCCCGGCCTCGCAGTTCCACGCGTTTTGCTGACCTGGCGGTTTCTCGCCGAGGGAATGAGGAACAGAGCCGTGATAAGGGCGTGCTGGAGCTGGAGGGGAGATTGACAAGACGCAGGCGGCCTCTGCGGCACGCCGCGCCAGACGGCGGACGTGCCCGAAACGCCTCGAACCGCGTCGAACCGCGTCGAACCGCGTCGAACCTCGTCAAACCGCGTCGAACCGCGTCCTCCTCTTTCCGCCACTCGCTCATCCCGCGGCCCGCGGACGAGTCTGTTCCCATTCCTTGTGTTGGAAGTGTCAGGCCGTGACGGGCCGCGAGGCGCGACGCGGCGCGACGCCAGTTTTCCATTTGCATCTGACGCAGTCTATCAATCACAACGGAGCAGCGGACTCGTTTCCGAGAGTCGCTTTCGTCGCTCTGTCCCTCTCGCTCCAATAGGGGACGCCTCATGAGTGCGAGGAAGACAGAACGAGGAAAAGGACCTCTCGGAGTCGGTCTGCAGGGGAGCAACGGAGCAGCGGAGCAGCGCGGTGGCCCGCACGCCAGGGCCGCTGCGAGCGCTGTGGTGGCTGGCAGCGGCGGCAGCCCCGTCTCGCCTCGGCCGACCGGCCGACCGGCGCACAGTGGGCCAGGCGACCGGAGGAGTCGGCCAAAACTCTAGACGCGTTTAGGGTTTTGGCCACCTCCACCGGTCTTCCAACTCACCTAGGGAGCGCCTGCGGGAGCGAGGGTAGGCCAGCCCGCGAGACATCCGTGCCGCGGCGTGGCCTACCCGTCGCAGCGCGTTGCGCATAAGGCTGGCCACAATGATCTGTTGGGACCGCCGTCATGTTCAGGGCACGACGCCGCGCCCTGGCCGGCGGGCGGCACGGAGAGACACATGCAGCATGCATGCTTGCAGGGCGAACGAACGCCGCGCACACCTGTGCTCATTTATTGAACAGGGCCCTCGACTGTAAATTTTCAGCGTCGCAACGTGCCGAAGGCCCGAAGGCCCGAACGCAATGAGCGCGCGTGAATCTCTGCCCGCGGCACCACCGCTCTGCCGTCGCGCACCTGGTGGAGGTGCTGGAGGGGTGACGACGGTGGCGCCGGAGGGCTCGCGCCGTGCCGGGGTTGCCCGCGCCGCCCCGCGCCGCCCTGCGTCAGTCCGTGTCCCTAAACGTGTTTCTTTTCGATCTCATTCCGGAGATGAATACCAATTAGCCTCATCGCGGCCCGACCGCCCGCCTGTCTGTCTGTCTGTCTGTCTGTCTGTCTGTCTGTCTGTCTGTCTGTCTGTCTGTCTGTCTGTCTGTCTGTCTGTCTGTCTGTCTGTCTGTCGAGACCCGATTGGTGCCACTGGCACTGCCACTGGCACTGAATAACGCGCTGTAACTCGATGTCTGCCGTCCCTCAAAGGCGAAGAGAGGCACCTGCCATTTTGCCGCGTTTGCCCGCCATTTGCTGCTCGTTACTCCGTCACACCGTAACGACGGCCTCCACGCGCGGCTCGGCTCGGCTCGGCTCGGCTTGGCTCGGCTTGGCTCGGCTCGGCTCGGCTCGGCTCGGCTTGGCTCGGCTCGGCTCGGCTCGGCTCGGCTCGGCTTGGCTCGGCTTGGCTCGGCTCGGCTCGGCTCGGAGCGGTGCGTAGCGTTGCGAGGCTCGCGGGCGAATTCGCGCCAAATTGCTGAGTATCCCCCACCCCCACTCCGCCGTAATGAAAGACTTTCCGGCCGGCCGGACCAGGGCCTGGCAGGCTTCGCTCGCGCCACCACGCACCACCACGCGGGCGGCCGCGCAATTATTTGCGGATAACGCGAGGTCCTCTCGAGGTCCTCTCTGGGGCTAATAAAACGCAGGCATATCTGAGGCTGAGAAGCTGTCTCCGCGTCTCCAATCTTCCGGCAGCCACGTCACCACCTGCCATCAACACCTGTCCGCCGCCTCCGCCGCGCCCTCCGCGTAACCGTGCCCGTCAACCGCCCCGCCCCGCCCCGCTTCGGCCGGGCTGTCTTGGGGGCGCGAGCGCGCAAAAAAGCGAGGGCCACGATCCCGACGCTGCGCGCTGTGCGCCGCTGTGCGCCGCTGTCACGCCGCGGCGACGGCAAGAGACGGGGGACGGTCCTGCAATCCCGATGTTGCGGGGATTTATGAAAGAAAACCTGTTTTAATTGGAGTGGGGGCGGGACGGGGGTTGACGTGGGACTGAAGGCTGCGTCCGTCCGTCCGTCCGTCCGTCAGTCCGTCCGTCCGAGTCGCGCGTGTGCTCGTCGGGACAACAGTAAGACGGACTTAGCCGCGCTGCGAGCGGCGCCGCACGGCAGAGCGACGCGAAGCAATGCGAAGTAAAGCGAAGTAAAGCTCCTGCAGTGCAGGCCCGACTTTACGCCCCTCTCACGGCGACGACGCGGGGGCCGCGGGGGCGGGGGCGCGCGGGGCGGCGAGATGATTTCGAACAGCGCCCTCCCTGCCCCGCTCGCACTTGTGGGGCGTAGAGTCCTAGAGTGTGGGTGGAAGTGAGTCAGCGCAACACTGCGCGGAAACGCGCCGTGCTAATTCATCCGCGCGTTATTCGAAACTGGCAACCACCTGACACACTGTAAAGAAGAGGCGGTCGCGTCGCCGCGGAGAGAGGAAGCGGGAAGCGCGCGGCCGTTCAAATCGATTGAAGTATAGGTCGCGCGCCGCACCGCCGTCCCGCGGAGCGGAGCCAAGCGAAACCGAAAAACAAACAGGGACGCGGGACGCGGCGCACAAAGGGTCACGTGTGACGATGTGACGATGTTGACACAGACAAGTGTGTCGCGTGACGCACCTGCCAAACACGGAGCGCGGCAGCGCGGCGTCTGGACCGACCACACCGCGGTGCCGCGGGGCCGCGCGGCTGCAGGGCAGAATCGATTCCGACGAGGCAAGCAGGCAGGCAGGCAGGCAGGCAGGCAGGCAGGCAGGCAGGCAGGCAGGCAGGCAGGCAGGCAGGCAGGCAGGCAGGCAGGCAGCCGGTGGCGCACACAGGACGGGAAATTAGTCAGCAAGTCGACAATGGCGCTGAAGATGGCAGAGTCGCGAAGAAGCCGCACAAGAGCGACCCACGCGCGTCGAAGTGACGCCAGCACGCCGGCATGGAAGTTGTGGGCGATGGGGCTGCGCGGTGCACCGGCATGCTTGGTGGTGTTGGTGGCTCCCTGGAGCATTGGTATGCGAGGGCCACGGCACTGTCGCCAGCAGAAGGCCTGGCCTGGGCTGTGCTGGGCGGGGCCAGTGCGCGGCACGACACAGCAGGCCGCACAGTGTAGTACGGGCTGCACAGTGTAGTGAGCATTCACCCATTATTTAGCGACTCTGGAGCTCATAACGCGTCCGGAGTTTTGACCGCCTCCACCGTTCTGGTCCACTGCGCGTCGTCGGGTCCTGGAGAGAAAGGGCGTCCAGGAGGACTGCTGCAGCGCGTGGCAGCTTGCCCTCACGGCTCACTCCGGCTGCAGCGTGCACCCCGCGCCGCGCGGCCCCGCCTTGGAGGCCCCGCCGTGCCGTCCCGCCATGCGCTCTGCTCTGCCAAATCAGATTACCAACTTTTCAAGGAATGTCACCGGATTTATGGGTCCGGTGCCTGCGCATAACAAGATGATGACTTCGCTCGGCATCCAAGCGGCAGTGGCGGCGCCAGGTTGATGGCAGCGCGGAAGGGCTTGCGGGGCGGGGCGGGGCGGGGCGGGGCGGGGCGCGGCGGGGCGGGGCTGCCCTAACGGCAGGAAACATTACACGGCCGCCGCGCCCCAACCGCCCCAATCTGCATCGAGTCCCCGACCCGACCAGTCCCTGATGCGGCCTGGCCTTCATTACCTTTTCCACTTCATTTATCGCTCGGCTGCGGACGCCATCATCGGGGCTGTTCCGACACAGGCAGGCAGCCAGGCAGGCAGCCAGGCAGGCTCCGTAACGACCCTTTTCTTTTCCCTGTCCATCTGTTTGCTGCCTGCCTGCCTGCCTGGCTGTCTGCCTGGCTGGCTGTCTGCCTGGCTGCCTGGCTGGCTGCCTGGCTGCCGCGTTGTCGCCCAGCCTCCATAAGTTGGAATCCCCTGCCAAGACATTGCTTCCACATCAAGGTAAGTCCCGGCTCCCCCTGCTGAGAGGCTACGAGGCTGCGAGGCCGCGCTCAAAGGCTACGCCGCGCTGGTCAAAACCGCATCACCGGCGGCGCGCCGCGTAGCACCGCGTAGCACCGCCATCGACCAGAGAACCAGCGGGACCAGCGAGCGGCAATGCGGCAAATCGGGGAGGGGGCACTGCACGAACTGCACGACGGCGGTCTTCTGCGGGACGCGGATGGATCAGCATCGGAACACGGATCAGCAGCGCGTCGCGCGCAGGCCGCGCAGGGCTCGCCGACAAATGGAGCGGAAACCGAGACCGCGACCTCGCGTGCGGTTGTCACGAGGGTTGTCACGAGGCTTGTCACGGAGCTTGTCAGCGCCCACCCTCTTCTCGACCACGTCCTTCATTTCATTTCGCCCGTCCCGTCGGGCATCGACAATGTCGCCCATCCGAGGTTACAGCATTTTCTCTGTTAAATGAAAAGTAAAATGAATCCGTTTGTGACGTCGAAGCGTCGGCTCGCCGGCGGCTTCGGGCGATCGGAGGGGTGGGCACAGTGGGCCGGAAGGCCGGTGAGGCGGTCAAAATCTCGTACGCGTTTTGAGCTCGAGAGTCGCCGAATGGGACTCAAAGCGAACGTTTGACCCCACCAATGGATTGCTCTCCGAACGAGGAATCCATGGTGGTGGGGGGTCATACGCTCGGCGCGAGTCGAGCAGCTCGACTCGAGCTATGGTTACCTACTCTGGTGTTCAAACGCATCTAGAATTTTGGCCGGTTGCATTGCACCTGTCTTCTGGCCCAGTGTACAATGGCTGTCTGTTTGTTCCGAACACCGCTTTCGTCATGCCTGTCTCCCTCGCACTCGTCGGGCGTCCCGCATGAGTGCGAGAGAGCGACGTCAGCCCGTTGTGCCTGCTTGTCTATCATCATGCCGTGCCGGTTGTCCGCCGGGTATCCAATTAGGCTCGAATGATTCGCACGCGGCGATGCAGCGAACCGTCTAGTCGTCCCGGCGGCCCGGCGGCCCGGCGGCACGCGGGCAGAATAAATAACAGGCCTAACCCCAACGAGTGTCGCAAGCCAAGCCGCAAGCGTGCCTCCCAATCAGAAGCGAGTGAAACAAATTGCCTCTGGGACGGTGGCCCTTTTTTTCTCGTCCCCTGCCCGCCTGCGGCCTTTGGAAAAGGAAATGGTTGCCGCCACGTTGTCCAGGACGCCGTCGTTGTCGTCGGACGGCGAGGGGGGTCGCGAGGAAGCGTTCCGGCGCCGCGGGCCGCGCTCCGTGACTCGAGGGGCTGCGGGGGCTGCGGGGGCTGCGGGGGCCGCGGGGGCCGCGGGGCCGGGGCCGCGGGGCCGCGGGGCCGCGGGGGCCGCGGGGGCGGGGGCGGGGGGCGCGGGGGCCGCGGGGGCCGCGGGGGCCGCGGGGGCTGTGGGGGCTGTGGGGGCCGCGCATTCAACAGATCCATTAATTTCGATTGTGTCTCGAGTCCGGTCACTTTCTCGGCGGCGGTCGAGTCGCGATGAGCCGCGCCGCCGCCGTTTGGACACCGAGCGGCGACCGCGGTCTCGGCGGCGGCATGGCGATGGCGGCGTGGCGGACCCTCAACTAATTCCCCCTTCGCTTCGCAGCTTTGCCCAGGTGCGGCATAATCAGCACCCCCCCCCCTTTCCCCTCCCCCCTCGCCGTCGCCCTGCCGCCGCGGTCGCCAAGTGGAGGCCATCCTTTCGCCCGCCAATAACTGTCTGGGAAGTGACTGGACTGCGGAGCGCCGCCGGAACGCCCGCCCGGGCCTCACCGCAACTCGAGTCGTCCGACTGTCGTCGGGGCGGCCCCGGCCTCGGGACTGGCGGACTGGTGGGGCCAGCCGGAGGGTTGCCGATGCCAACCGGCACGGCGCCCGGCGGCCCGGTCGGGGCGCGGGTCAGACAAGGGGTGCGCCGGGCCGAAACAACGCCATCAACGCGCCGGGATTGAGTTTGGGCCTATCGCCGTGCCGTGTCGCCGCGCCGTGGCGTCTAGGACAACGTGCAGGACCTCGTGGAGGACCGGCCACGCCGTCAACGCTCCGTGCTCAACGACGCGCACGCCTTGCCGCCACTGCCGGACCAACGCCGTTTATCGTCAACGCTCCCAATGGACGCCTCAACGGGCCGTGAAACGCGGTGAACGGGGGGGGCGGGGCGGGGCGGGGCGGGGCGGGGCGGGGCGGGGCGGGGCGGGGCGGGGCGGGGCGGGGCGGGCGGGAACTACTTTGACGCGCAGCCTAGTGGCGGGGGAAAACGCATCGGCTGCAGGCTGGGAGTCGTTTGCATCCAGGGGCGTCCCGTTGGAGCGAGAGGGACAGGGCGACGAAAACGACTCTCTACGAATCATTCTGCGGCGCGGAGTGAGTGGCACGGTGGCAGCAATTGGGGCCGTGTCGCCGTGTCGCCGAGCCGCCCCCGGGGCAGTGAGGCCGAGCCCGGCCGAGCCTGGCAGGACACAATCCCACAGCGAATATCGCCATTAGCATACGCCTGCCGGCCGAGCTCTCTGTCTCTCTCGCTCTCGAGGAGCACCCTGGACGGGTGCGAGAGAGACAGAGCGACGGGACCCGGCGCTCGAAACACGCAAGCTGCCCGACCTGTCCCCGGGTCGAGGCAGACGGCCGCGTACTCTACGACTAGTCTACGACCACGCGCCGTGGCGGACTCCGCTCGGCTCCGCTGCTAAAAGCAACAAGGATTGAGAAACTCTTGAGCTGGCTTTGGGTAGCTTTGGCGTGCGCGCACAGTCAACACTGCCGTGTGATCGAACGCGCGTGCGTGACATGCGGCGGCTTATTAATGAGGCCCCCGCTCCGTCCTCCCCCTCAAGTCCCCCTAAACATTGAATATTTCATATTTTTGTTGCCCCCACACGCGCGGCGGCCTCGGCGGCTGTTTGCAGTCTGCGCAAACACCGCGCCGTTTTCGTATTGCTGCCTTCCGCGCCGCCGGGTTGGCGGCCTCGGCCGGCCTCGGCGAAAACAATAATTCTGGCAGAGTGCGCTCCTAGAGGTGGCCGCGCCGCTGGAGTGGCCACCAATGACCCTCCCCCTCCCCCTCCTCTCTTCTTTCTCTCTTCGAGGTCTCTTCTCCGGGCCATTCATATACATGCCATGCAAATCAGGGTGGCGGTATGATGCCAAGGTATGGCCGGACCCCACAGAGACGGGCGGACGGACGGACGGACAGGCAGAAGGACGGCCAGGCGCACGACCAGGCGGACGGCAGACAGTCGGACAAACAACCCTTCGGCGGCTCGGCGCCTCGCCGCCACTCACGGCAACAAAGGAGTGTCTGGAATGTCAATAAGAGGGAAACAACTGCAATGGGATTACGGCGCGCTAATGGCTACAAGGAGCTCGCGGCGGGCCGACGGCAGCGTGGCGAAGCAGTGGAGAATGGTGGAGGGGCGGTGGTGAAGCGGTGGCCAAGGCCGGAAAAGGGAGGCAGGCCGTCGCCGGAAGCAGTCGCGGCCATCGGCAAGCCAAGGGCGCAGCAAGGGCGCAGCCAGTCTTGCTTCACTTGGCGTCACGGCACTGCGAGGCGCGGCACGGCGGCGCGGCGGCACGGCTTGCTGCCACAGCCTAGCCCGCCTAGCGACAGCCATGCAAGGATTAATCCAGCCACTTGGGAACCACACGGGACGCACGGCGCGACTGCACGGATTTGGACGCCGCCTTTGTTTCCACATTCAGCCCCACCCCCACCCCGCCGTGGCAGGGCCCCCGGCGCCTGGCTCGGCCTGGCGCGGCCTGGCTCCACGGGGCGGGCCGGGGCGGGGCTGCTGTAGCGACCCCGCCCTAACCTGAAGCCAGGTCCCCGTTAGAAAGTTGTATGCACGCCGGCCAGATAGCCCCCGACGGGGTCGCGTCCGCTGGCGCCCTGGCGGTGCAGTGAGTGGTGGCCGGGGGTGGCGGGGACGGCGGGGGCGGGGCCCGGCGGGCAATTTGTTGGCAGCACTCAACAAGCTGCTAATTCACGGCCGGTCCCCGCGGCGCCCGGCCCTTCGGTCCTTCGGCCCTTGTACACCGATCCATCACCAGACTGTGGACACGGCAGCAGCAGCAGGGCCACACGCCCCGGCTGCCCCCGCCGCCCCGGCCGGCCCCAGCTCAGCTCGCAGGCACAACTGTGCATTCAGGGCCATTCAAGGGGCACACTGTGACCGAGATAAAGCGAGCCGGGCCTCAGGCAGGGCAGGGCAGGCAGGGCTGGGCGGGGCTGACTTGCCGGCCTACGCCACGGCCAGGCCATCCAGACCGTGGTCGCGCTATGTATCTCATCCTCCAGCAGCACAAGCTCTGCGTCACCGAGGCCTGCTTGCTGTCGCCGGCCGCGCCTGCCGCTTGCTGGTGGTTGTCCTGGCGCGCCCCAGAGTCACTCCGCCCAAATGGCGTCTTTAATCTTGACGCCGCCGCAGCCGAGCGCCCTGCGGACTCATTCCGAGAGTCCTAATCGTCGCTCTGTCTCTCTCGCACCTACACGGCGTGCCCCTTGAGTGCGAGAGAGACAGACTGACGAAAAAACTCTCGGAATCAGCCTCTCGCAGGCCGACCCGGACGCCCTGGACGGCAGCGTGGCGGGGCGCTGCACTGCAATCTCAGCCCCGCATTCCTCCGTGGTCCGCTGTGCCCCGCTGCAGCCACCGCGCCACGCCGCGCCACGCCTTGCCACGCTACTCGGTCTCTGATTGATTGAGAGCCAGCCGGGGCAGGGCAGGTCCAAGCAGGGCGGCCGGGGCCGAGGGCGGGGCGGACGGCGGGCAGGGTGCCCCGAACCCATCTCGTCCAGACTAAATTAGACGCCGCACACCTTGCCTGCGGAGTGGCGCCGATGGAAGGGTTCTGCGCTGCGGCCGCTGCCTGTCTGCGGTAGCAGCTGCGCTTCCCTTCGCGCCAACATTCTATTACCGCCTTCCACACACGGACACACACACATACACTACACTCACAGGCCACGCGCGCGGCCCGGGCCGAACAAGTATAGAGCGAGATTCGAGCTGCGTTCAAAGGAACTCATTAGGCGTTGCTCTCTCTCTCTCTCTCTCTCTCTCTCTCTCTCTCTCTCTCTCTCTCTCTCTCTCTCTCTCTCTCTCTCTCTCTCTCCCCTCCCCCGCTCTCCTCCAATCAGCACATTGTGAAACACACACTGATATTCTTTTACTAATTTTTTTTCCGCACACACACCCATACACATCCTCATTTGCGTGGGCACGCGTGACACAATGAAAACAACAACAATAAAGCAATGTGAGTGCAACAACAACAAGGGCTGCGCGAGACGAACAGCACCCCCTGACCACAAGCCCGCATCCCAGCCCTCTAATATATCGGCCCAAAGTATCTCGATTACACAGGCCAATTTATTATACCTCCTCACAACAACCCATCGCCTGGCTCGGCCCCGCAGCTCCCAGCCTGCCGTGTTTCTTCGTGCAGGGCACCTGTGTGCGTGTAGGTGCGTGCGTGTGTGTGTGTGTTTGTGTGTGTGTGCGTGCGTGTGTGTTCCCGCACCGCTTTGGCGTGTTCCTGTGTGTGTGCGCGCGCGCGCATGATGTGTTTTTGCGTAGGGGGAAGGGAGAAGGTTAGGCTGCCCCCGTTATAAACAAAAACATGACGCTCCACTTTGCAACATCGCCGCAGCACACACATACAGAACACACGCACACACGCACGCACACACACATTTTCCCGCTATTATGTTTTCTCCTAGCTTTCCGTGCTCTCCTTTCTGTCGGCCCCGGCAGCGTTGGCAGGCTCATTGGAAGGGACTCTGTCAGCCCGGCGGCCAGACACGCCAGTCGGGCCACCGCCCACCACCACCACCACCACCACCACCACCACCACCACCACCACCACCACCACCACCACCACCGCAGCAACAAACACTCGCTAAATTCTTTACACACTTGAGAAGCCGAAAAATTCCGCGAAATCAAGTGAAATCCCATCAAAGTCCAGTAGAATATGACATAGAGGAAAAAATCCTGCAGAATATCATGAAATCTTTGCGGAATCTCGCGAAATGCTGTTCGCCCTTGAAGAATCCTGTGTGCGAAAAAAATGACAGGAGGTTGCCTGGACCACGACCACCCTCAGCTCAGCACCACTCCGCCGGCCGGGGGCAAGGGGTAGCAGCTTCGACGAGACACCTGCTGTTCCACTCGGAAGATTCGGACAAACGCCTTGCCCCTGAAAGGCAGCTCTTGTAATGAGTAGGAGCGTAGCGCCTCCTCTCCCCCCTCTCTCTCTCTCTCTCTCTCTCTCTCTCTCTCTCTCTCTCTCTCTCTCTCTCTCTCTCTCTCTCTCTCTCTCTCTCTCTCTCTCTCTCTCTCTCTCTCTCTCTCTCGCCCTCTCCCACCTGGCCGCCCCTGCCGGTTCGTCCCCCGAGGCGACTGAGCCGCCTGTCGGTCCGTCCTCAAAGGGCGGCAGGGCGGATTCCGCGCGGCGTGTCGTCGCTCCGTCTCTCTCGCACCTGTCCGAGACGCCTCTTGGGCGCGAGAGAGACAGGACGCGAGGTTCGGAATCAGACTACAGATCGAAAGGGGAAGAGAGGGGAGGGGGGGGGGGGGCAAGCTGTGTCGCAGTATATAGAAAGGGCAAGAGGTGTGCGCCACCTTCGCACTGTATAGAGCGTGCCCGGCGCACTTCATTGGTTGGCGAAAAAGTGACCCTGGCGGCAGCACTCTGAGCCACTCCGCGCCCAGGGCCCGAGGGCAACGGTTCTCAACCTTTTACGGCTCGAACCCCATTTAAAAATAAAAGCGACCCCACAGACAAAATTTAGCGCCCCTTTCCCCCCCTCATACTTAACCCTCAACCACCAAATTCAAAATTGCAATTTTTTTAAAAATATTGGGTGTTTGCTGCGGTGCAATTTATTTTTTGGCCGCAGAAAGGGCAGAAGAGGCGGTGCGGCTGCGTGCTGGCACCGGGAGGCGAACCCGCGAACCTTGACACAGGCGTGCGCGGCGCAGCGAGGCAGAGCGGGCCGCTACCTCGCCCCGGGGCGCCGACGGCCGAGCCGACGGTATGCTGACGGGCTGACGAGGGTGAGACAGTGGCCAGGCCAGGACAGGCAGGGCATTGTGTGTTGCACCTGCACAGCCCGCCTGTCCGTCCGTGCGTCCGTCAACGCGCCAATCGTCCGTCCGTCTTGATGTTGCCGACGCGCACACACTCGCGCGGACAGCGCGCGGCAAAGAGACCATGATTGTTCGGCTCTTATTTGATTTGTTGTGCACCGATGCAGGCTGGATGCAGGCTGGATAGCGCCGAGTGCCGAGCAAACACATAACGTACATCAATCAAGCACGCTGCAGCGACGCGACGCCGACGATGCAAAGGGCGCACTCATTCGGGGCGGGGCGGGGCGGGCCACAGGTCAGCGAGCGCGGGCCGGGCGGGGATCACAGGAGCACACAGGAGCGACATGGGACCACAGAATCACAGGGAGGGCCACGGGTCCAGACCGTCCAGACGGCTACAGGACCACAAATCTCTCACCACCTCTTCACACACAACGCCTTACACACACGCTCTCGCTCTCACACACACAGAGTGAAAACCACGCGCAGACTCCCTCACGCCTCGGCCCAGGTAGCTGGCGACATAACTAACTCTTTTCAAGCCGCAGGCGAAGGGAGGAATTGGCGGTGAGGACATCAAAGAGTTTGCTAGGGCTCCCCGATTGACCGCTGGGAGTGCTGCCGAGGGGCGGGGCGGGGGTTGGCTACACTCCAGCCCTGCAGGGTATCCTAGTCCCAAAACTAGGCCTTCAGACTGACTGAGATTAAGACCACTCTGTTGATTATTTTTTTAAAAGAAAAACAGGATTTTGATTCTACTTTTTCTGTTGTCACTGTTGCCCTATTTTCTGCACGTGGGAACTCGAACCCAAAATGGCGCCATTCGCGTTATCTAACGATGGCGCGGCATCGATTCGTCTAATATAACAAGGGAATGGGCGGAGCGGCGCAACTCGACGCGGCTCGGCTCGGCTCGGCTAGGCTCGGCTCGGCTCGGCTCGGCTCGGCTCGGCTCGGCTCGGCGCGGCTGCAATAACAACAAATACCGGGTCGGCAGCCCGTCACCACTCTGGCGGAAAAATTCCTTTCCGCTTTCATCCACACCGACGCAGCAAAGGCTGCCAACAATAAGCTGGAGATTCCGTTCGCAAGACTGCGATGCGCTGCGATGCGCTGCGATGCCATAATACGCGCAGGTCTTCTTCCCCCACCCCCCTAGTTCGTCCGAGGCATCATTTCGACGGTCTACTCACTCGAGCAGCCGAGAGGGTTTGATAAATGTCGAAACAAAAGACGGACGGCGTGAGGAGGCGTTGAACCAGCGTCCTTCCACTCCGAAGGCGCGCTCGCTGTCCACTACGCTGCGCGGCGGACGCCGTACTAGCCCTGTCGAGACAGTGGAGACGCACGGCCGACAATCCCTCATCGCGACGCATCAATGGCGGCTCATTAGGCCGCTGGTAATGATTGGCCTCGGCGCCTCGGCCCATTTAGTGTATCCAGCATGACGAATGGCGCGGCGTGGCGTGGCGTGGCTCGGCGCGGCGCGGCGGGGGAGGCCGCCAAGACGGCCCTAATGGAAAAGAAGGGCTGCCTCAGACGAGTCTGGACGAGCCCCGGCATGGCAGTCAGTCTAGAGCGCGCGCCTCCGGAGCCGCGCTTTGCAGCAACCCACTCCAGGAGCACTCCAGCGCGGCGGGCTGTGGGACTCGACCTCCAGAGGCTGGCTGGCTGGCCGGCGTGCCGCGGCGTGCAGACCCCATCCGGGAAATCAAACGTTCCGATGGGTTCGCAATGCCGGGAACGACTCCGGCACGCGCGCTTTAAAACTCCGGCCAACTCGCCGCCAGGCCGCCAGGCTGCCAGGCACTGTAAAGTTCCCCGCGCGGGATTCCGACCAGCGAGCGTCTTGCGACTGCCGCGCCGCGCTCCCCAGCTGCAGGCTGACGCTGATGGAGAGATTGGCCATTTCTCAGCCAATGATAACGGGGCTGCTTGCGGCCCGAGGCCGGAGGCTGGCTAGAAGGCTGGTCGAAGGCTGGTCGAAGGCTGGCTGCAGGCTGGCTGGAAGGCTGGTCGAAGGCTGGCTGCAGGCTGGCTGCCGTGCTGGATGCCGGCCTGGCTGCAGGGTCCGCGCGTCCGCGGGGGCCGGCCCACCGCCAGCCCGCCACAGCTGCAGCATTAAGGCGTGCCCCCAGCCCCGGGCAGTTTGCCTGATTAATTATCGGATTAAAACCACGTGCGCGGCCAGTGCGCAACACAGGCCGCCTAGACGGCACACATTTTCGCCAGTCTAATGCGGCTGAAAGAGCTAATAAGGCCGAAAAACCCGGCGGGAGGCGAGAAGGCGAGAAAACAGGGACAAAAAGGAAATCTGGAACGAAAACTGCCATTTAGTGTCAAGGGGTGTCTCGGCGAGAAAGCCGCAAGCCGCGGTCCTGGCGGGAACGAAACATAACATTCTGCGGCACTCTAAAAATGCGTCCTTGTCACTTTTTCCCCGACGCTACTTTTCACCGGCAGAATAAGACGGCCCGGGGGCGGGCGGACGACCGCTATAATTTTAACGTCGACAAGAACCTGCTCCGGCGGGGGCGAGGTGGGGTGGGGTGGGGTGTGGCGGGGCGGGGCGGGGTGTGGTGGGGTGGGGCAGGGCGTGGCGTGGCGGGGTTCTGAGTTGACGTGCGCCAATTTCTCAGCCAAGTTCAATGTGACCGTCAGCAGGTGTCCCGACTTGATGGGGGAAGGTGAGGGCGCCGAGGGGGAGCAGCGCGGCGTCGGCGGTAGCACTACACAACCACAGCCTCGCGCGCCCCGTCAGTCCGCCCTCATTTATTGGATCGCAGTCGGCAGCACTGCTTTGAGCCGATTCGGCACACGCTCGCTGGGGTTGGCGCGCGTGGCGCGTGGCGAGGCCTGGGCAAGGCCTGGGCAAGGCTTGCCCGGGCCGCGGGGCGCGTTAGCGCCTCTAGCGGAACGCGGAACCCCCATCGGCATTAACCGTGCCCGCATGTCAGTGCGGCAGCGGCAGCCCGGTGCCTCCCTGGCCTGCCGCCCTGCCGCCGCGACGCGGTTCAAGGTGCACAGGCAAGAAGGGGACGCCGGCGCGGCGTGGAACGTGGAACGCCCAAGGGAACGCCTGCAATCCTCAGGGTAGGCCGACCCGCCGCGCCTCCCAGTGCACCGCGTTGCCTACCCCGCCGCCATCGGGCGCTCGCTCCGCCCCGCCCGGTCGCCGTGCCTGGCCTTGCAGGCCTGGCGGCCTAAGCGCGGGTCAGCGCGGCAGATGGCGGGGCTGCCGACTGCAGGGCGCCCCGGTAGCAGCCCGGTAGGCCTCGAGCGGGCCTCTGCCGGGCCGGACGAACCCAGAGTGGATTTACGGCGAAACGCGAGTGAAAAATAAAGTTTTCTGTTTACAGAGAGACCGGCAAGTTTTAAGCGCATGGCGGCCGGCGCCAAACTTGAACACAAAGCCAGAGTCTCTTTAGAATCGCGCCGCGCCCGCCGCGCTTGAGACGGGACGGCCCGGACGGCCGGGACGGGGCGAAGAAGGAGTTAACAGAAAAGGGGGAAAAAGGGTGGAAAACAATTATTGAAGAAGGCAGCATCCCCGCGCATTGTAATTGGTGCGAAAATAAAAAATAACAAGGTAGCCGCGCCGCGCTGGCGAGGCGAGGCGGGCGGGCCCGGACTCGGTGACAAGTTGAACGGCCCAAAGAAAGAATCAATAGTGTAGCGGGGAAACTGAGCGGCCCGCTCAGAAAGTCTTTAGTCCCCTCCGCCACGCTCCGCCACGCTCCGCCGGCCCCGTCCGCCGTCCGCGCCGCCGACGGCGAAAATACAAACAGCAATAATGGGCAGGCACTGCAGGGCGACAATAACGACTCTGGTCCCGCCATCGACTCTATTGGTACCCACGACGGCGTTGGCGGCCTTGGTAGCCTTGGAGGCCTTGGTAGCCTTGGTGGTCTTGGCGGCCTTGGTATCCTTGGCGGCCTTGGAGGCCTTGGCGGCCTTGGTAGCCGTGGAGGCGTTGGCGGCCTTGGCGGCCTTGGTAGCCTTGGAGGCGTTGGCGGCCTTGGCGGCATTGGTAGCCTTGGAGGCCTTGGCGGCCTTGGTAGCCTTGGAGGCCTTGGCGGCCTTGGCGTCAGAAAGGCAGACGTCTCTGCGGATGCTGCGGTGCGTTGCGGCGCGGTGTGACTGGCGCGGCTGGGGGAATAACTACCACTGCAAGTGCGCCGCCCTCGCCGCCACCTCCGCCGCCACCTTGATCGCGTCAAAGTTGTTAATTAGTTTGCGCGGCATTGTGAGTCCCGCAGCAGCCCTTCCCCCTCCCCTCCCCTTTGGCCACGTCGGCGAGGGCCGGCCGGCCGAGGGTGGCACCCCCGAAACAAAATCTTAAATATGACGGGAAGTTGGGGATTGGAAAACGCAGATCGAGTCCATTCGCAGACAAAACGAGCGGCGAACTTCCGCGTCCGATGCCGGGACTAGCCGGGACAGGCCGGGCACGCCGTCGTCCTCGCCGAGGGGGACCAGCGGGGACCAGCGGGGTCCACCCCAGCGGGCGGTCGACAGCAGCCTCGCTCGAGGCTTCGCTTGCTTCGCCTCCGCTTCACACCCCGGAAGTGGGTCAGTCAGTCACTCACCTGGGCCGCAGAGCAGGCCGCACAGCAGCAGGCCGAGGAGCGCCGCCGTGCTGGCGGCCATCATGGCCTGGTCCGGGAGCGCGGCGAGCGCGGCGAGCGCACCACCACCAGCCTTCACCAACCGCCACTACCAGCGCTGCGGCGGCGGCCCGGGCTGCGGCGCGGCGCCGACGGCGCGGACGGCCATGACGGGCTGCAACAAGATCAAGCAGTTTATTTTCGCAGCCGCCGCTCGGCTCGCCTGCAGGCACGCTGGCACGCTGCGTCGAGGACTCCCTGCCGGCCTGCCAGACTCGGCGACGCTGGGGTGGGGCGAACAGGCCAATGCAGCTGCAGTCATATTAAAACAAACTTCAAAGACTTGAAAACTTGGACTCCGCCACCCTCATAAGCTGACAAGACCAATCGATGCTGGTCCCACGTTTCGAGCGTGGGCATTCACACTCGGGGTGTGCGGACAGCTCGGCCTGCCTCGGCCTGCCTCGGCCTGCCTGCATGCAAAGTTGTCGTGCGCACCGAGAAGCGGCCAACTTCTCCCCTCCCCTTTCCCCCTCCCCGCGCGGCCCGCGCCAACAAAGGCAGGCTGCAGTCACTGTCACCCCCCCGGCCGGACAGGGCAGCGTCCGTTTCCGGCCTCTCGGTCACTTCTCCAAAACCGATAACTGGAGAGTTGTGTAGCGCCGCAGCGCGTGGACGTGGGTCCTGCGCCCGTCCCCGCCTCGCCCCTTTTTAATCCAACCATCCAACTTTCCGCTCCGCCTCGTTTTTCCCTCCCGTTCTGCATTCCTGTAATCTGGACTTCTGGACGCCCCGCTTTGACTCCGACCCCGCGTCGCCGTGCCGAGTCGCTGTCGGCCGCGGACTCGCGCCTCGCTTCTCAACGCGACTCGCACTCTTTTCGCCCCAAGAAAAGGCTCCTATTTTCGTGGAGTAACGTTGTCGCCCGGATTTATCTCCGGTCCTCACTTTGCCACCAGTACACTTAGCACTAAGGGATTATTTGCTTTTAACCACGCGCGGGACGCAGGGAGCAGGGCGGCGTCGGGAGGCGCTCCTAATGCCTGTCACGTCCTGCAAACAATGAGGCTGGCGGCGCCGGCGCGGGGGGGCGAGGGGCGGGGCGGGGCGTGGCGGGGCGGTTGTCGCAGGCCAAACCGGAAGGCAGCGCTCTCAGTCAATTTACCAATGAAATTAAAGAGCAACTGTTTTCCTTTCCCACGGCGGTGTTGTGTCTGGCAGGTGTTTGCCAGCCCGGGCGGTGCCTTGCGGTGCCTTGCGGTGCCGTGCGCCTCTCCCGTCTCGGCCGGAGTTCGAGGAAGGAAGGGGGGGGGGAGGGGATCCTTTGTGGTCATATATCCCCGGCCCTCCCATTGACACGCGCATGCTGGCGCACGCGCCCGGCCTTGCCGACAAAGAGACTTAAAATACGGCGCGCTATTTGAACGAGGCGCCGCCGTGGTGCGGGGCGGGGCGGGGCGGGCAATCGGCACCAGTGCGTGGCGCCCATACGAATCGCGGCCGCTTGCCGCTTGCTGCTGCTCGTCTCTTAGACCCTCGGCCTGCAGCCCCAGCCGGTCCCTGCCGGTTCTGCAGTGCGGGCGCCGCTTACGCACGACGGCGGCAATGAGGTCGCCGAGAAGGAATGGCCGAGCCGAGCGCGTCCGCTATCTGGCTTTCATATCATCCCCCCTCCGCAGACGATAGACAATCTTCGGCATTCTTTTTCTGCCGTTGGTTTTGTAAAATGCAACTTTTTAAAAAGGGCGGATGCTGTTTTGTCTCTCAGCACGCTTGACGGACCCGTCATAGTCTTCACACCGAATCGTCAACTTTACTCGATCACCAGCCACAGCCGATCACTATGTAGCAACGTGAACTTTATCGAGTGCGCGTAGCGTTGCGTAGCGCTGCGCTGTGCAGCCACACGCAGCCACCGCCACGCTGCATTCAAAATATCACGCTGTTGATGACTAGCCGGGGGCGGCCCGAGGCCTTGACGGCGCCCACGGCGCGCCCGCCGCCCTGGCGTCGCCCTCTGGGACACCGACACCGCCAACTTGGCAGATCTAATTGTGCCCTTGTCAATCTCGTCAATCGGGACGAAAAGAGGGGAGGGCGAGGGGCGGCGAGGAAGCCGAGGGGCGCGACGGCCCACAGACGGTGCACGACGGGCGCGTAGAGTCGCAGCCCCCGACGTTCGTTCTGATATCGCAGGGCGTAACTTGTTGGACGCGGTACGCCGAACGCCAGGTCACGCATTACGGCGATTACGGCAAAGCGGGCGAGGCGAGCGAGGCAAGCGAGGCACGCGGCCCGACCGCACGGGATGCTGGGATGCGCCAAAGCAAGACGGGCGGGACCGGCGCGGCGCGGCATGGCACGGCGCGGCACGGCACGCCAGACCACACTGACTTACGGTAAAGTTGGGTGATGTGCATTAGTTTGTGGGCATGAGCACGCGGCTACCACTCAGCAGCCTTCCCCACAACGCGGTGCTGCCTCCCCCCCCCCCCAATTCGTTTCCAGCTTGAAACATCCCTCGCCTAGCACGCCCCGGCCGAATAATCGCGAGCCAGGCGACAACATCAAAAGCACAAATTGGCGCGCCGCCGCAGCAAAGCTCTAGGCACCCCTACGCGGCCCTACGCCCGCACGCCCCTGCGCAGGCCGCCGGCCCAAGCTGGCTCGGCCGGCCAACCCCATCGTCTGTGTCCGCCACCACCGGCCACCACCTTAGCGCGACGCGGGAGTGCGGTCGGGTGGCCGGTTGTGATGCGACCGGGGCAGTGCCTGGGCACTGCCGGGCCCGAAATGGCATACGATCAATTGCGGTCCAGCCTCTCGAGTCTGCTCTAGGAGCGCGGTGCGGCGCGGTGGCCGCCTGCCTGCTGAGCGGTGGGCAGCGCGACGGGCGCGAGCAGAGAAGCAGACCTGAGCAGACTAAGCAGACGCTCCCCGCAACAGGAACAGGACAACACGGCGCGGCCGACGGCGGCCGAGCAAGGCACGTGACATGTTTCCCTTCTTTTCTTCTTTTCCGATTTGCAGGACAGTCGATTAATTCCCGGGGCTGTTTAGAGGAGGGCGTCCCGCCCCGTTCCCCGTTCCGCCGTTCCCAGGAGGGCCAGGAGGGCCCCGCGCGCGGCCCCGCGGGAATGCTGTCGCGTTTCCCGAGACAGTCTCCGGCAAAGTGGAACACTGGGACGCATCCCGAGAATCCCTGGCGACGCTTTTACGGTGGAGGCGGCCCGTGTTCCGTGTTTACTGCACACTGCAGCAGCTGCACCGCGAGAGGGTCCTGAAGGTCATGAAGGCCCTGAAGGTGGACGGGATCCCCGGCCAAGGCTGAGGCAGGCAATGTCCTCAACGCTTGGCACGCGGGGAGGCGCTTCACTGCTTGAACTTGAACTTGAGGCTGGACCACAACTGATCGTCTGCCATTACACCAGCACTTCGAGGTCCTCACTCAGACACCGAGACGGCCGACGGGGACCCCCTGCCACGTCCACGACGCGGGGCGGGGCGCCCCTGTTATAGAAGGGGCCCGAAACACATCGCGGAAACAACCTGCTCTAATGCGGGGCGGGGCGGGCGGGGCGGGCGGGGCGGGAGGCACACCAACCGCGACGGCTTGATAACAAATTAATGACACGTGCAAGTTTAGTAAATGGCGGTTAGAGTGCGTCATCGCGAGCCCAGCCAGCCCCAGCCAGCCCCAGCCAGCCCCAGCCAGCCCCAGCCAGCCCCAGCACCACCGACAACAAGAAACAGCAAACACAGCTCTGATGCACCGCATTGACGGCCCAAATGCCGTTCCCGTTTTTAGGCGTGAAGTAGCCTTATTTTTTCCTACGCAACCAAGTTGGGGCGTTTGTCACATTGGCGCGGGACTTCGCGGGAGGGAATGGCGCGGCGGCGCGGCACACGGCAAAGCGCGGCAGCGTTGCAGGCGCGGTGTGCCTGGAAGGCGCACCTGGAAGTTGATCAATTTATCACACAGTTTGCCGCGCGGGCCGCACGCTTTTTCTTGCCTTTACTTGTTTCCCGGACCTCAAAAACAGCGGACGCATTGATTCGATATTCGGCGCACGGCGTGTGGCTGGGAGAACAAGTGCATGAATATTTCACGCCAGGCTCGTCGCACGCGGGAACTTGGAGCTTTGGCCCGGGCAGCCACGCGTGGACAAGGACAGGACGAGGCATGCACTCGGAATGAAACGAAAATGGTGACGGGAAACGCCAGGCCGGGCTAGCTCGTTGCAGAGTTTGCATTGAGCGCGTGTGTCTGCCTGCCTGGGCCGAGGCCGAGGGGTGACCCACTGTAAAATTTTGTGTACAATGATTGTGTGAATGTGCAAGAATGTGCAAGATTTCTGGCGTTTTTGCCACACATGTTGCCTACTTACAGGCGTTTTAGCCGCCTGAATGTGGAATGTGGCCAAATTTTGTACAACGAATGTGGGAAGCTGTTCCCCCCTCGGCCGAGGCCTGGGCAGCGGGTGGAAACTCTGTTGCCAAAACCGGCATGCAAACGTTTTTTGTGCAGCTTAGATCTCGGAACCCAGAGGTGGTAGGTGAAATCCGAGGTCATATTTGGAATCCTCATAAAATTTCGCTCGGCGTAGGACATATTTAGTGCCAGGGGCAAAGGAAATGGTCAGTCATTTTGCCATGCGAAAGTAAAAAAACAGGTGAAAAACGCTCTGGGGCCAGGATTGAAATTTACGCTTTATCCCGAAAATTGCTATTTGGTCATGCTTAATGTGAGACAACGGTAAGGCCAATTCAAATTCTGAGTACAGATATGAATTCAGCGTGCTTTCGTGTGTGCATTCCACCTATAAGTTTTAAAGAAGGAGGGTCTGTACCCTTTAGAACACGCAGTCAACGGCACACTGTTTTGTAATTTTATGCAATACAATCGCTGCATACCCTCTCTCAGTTTCACGGCAACGGTTTTCTGTTATTTTGGTGTGTTGACGACTCCCAGGCAGCGTAATGCACAGGAAATTTCCTCAGGATTCAGAATATGACCTCAGAATTTACCTACGAGGTCCCGTTCTCTTGCATTAAGTGTTACCAAAAAACAATGCAACGTTTCGATCATGGTCCCACAGCGTTTTTTCTCCTTTTTTTCTTTTTCTCATTGCAAAATGACCGACCATTTCCTTGACCTCCCGCTCCAAACATACCCTACGCCGAGTGAAATTTTATGAGGATTCCAAATATGACCTCGGATTTTACCTACCACCTCTGGGTTCCGAGATCTAAGCTGCACAAAAAACCTTTGCATGTCTTTTTCGGCAATAGAGTTTCCACCCGCTGGCCTGGGCCTGCTCGGTCGCGGTGCGTGTCGCGGTGCGTGTCGCGGTGGCAAACCACAGACCTTCACAAGTAAGTCACGACGCCAGGGTACTTAGTTTAGAAAGCCTATCGCACGCAGCCCTTCGTTTTGGCCTCGTCACTTCTCCTCGTCCACGTACGGACATCTTAAACTACTGTGGTAAGACGCATCAGAAAAGTACACGGCAACATGGACTTCCCAGATTCATATCAGCAGAATGAGTTTTTAATCGGGAAGCTGATCTCTTTCTCAAAAAAAATGTCTCCGATTGATACCGTTTATAATTCTTTCATTCAAGATTTGATTGAAAAAAACCACATGCCAGCCGAGTTATTTTTGATTAAATTAAATTTGATTGGTTGATCGGGGCTTAACGCTACGCACATAGGTCGACGAGACGCTGCTCCAGGCGAAGGGCGCGCAGGACACGAGGGGCACGGAGGAGGGCGCGGAGGGAGCGTGGGGAGGCCCGCTCTCCCTTCTCTGCGCGACGCGGCGGCTGGACGCAGACTGCGAGACGGGGTAGACGGGGCCAGCCCAGCCATGGCCCAGCCCAGGCAGCCCGGCCCGCCACCAGCCTCCAGCGACGCCCCAGCGCGACGCCCCACAACGCGGGGCTCCAGCGCACGGCCATGGGCACGGCCATGGGCACGGCCATGGGCACTGCCATGGGCACTGCCGTGGGCACTGCCGTGGGCACGGCCATGGGCACTGCCATGGGCACTGCCATGGGCACGGCCATGGGCACTGCCATGGGCACTGCCGTGGGCACTGCCATGGGCACTGCCATGGGCACTGCCAGTGGGCACTGCCATGGGCACTGCCCATGGGCACTGCCATGGGCACTGCCATGGGCACTGCCATGGGCACTGCCATGGGCACTGCCCATGTGGCACTGCCATGGGCACTGCCATGGGCACTGCCATGGGCACTGCCATGGGCACTGCCATGGGCACTGCCATGGGCACTGCCATGGGCACTGCCATGGGCACTGCCATGGGCACTGCCATGGGCACTGATGCCCCATGGGCACTGCCATGGCACTGCCATGGGCACCTGCCATGGGCACTGCCATGGGCACGGCCATGGGCACGGCCATGGGCACGGCCATGGGCACGGCCATGGGAACGGCCATGGGCACTGCCATGGGCACTGCCATGGGCACTGCCATGGGCACTGCCGTGGGCACGGCCATGGGCACGGCCATGGGCACGGCCATGGGCACGGCCATGGGCACGGCCATGGGCCGGCTCGCTGCTGGACGGGGAAGAGGCAGAGGAACTTGGTCGCCCGAGGACGAGGCGAGGACGAGGCGAGGACGAGGTTCGGGCGGCCCACGGGCGGCATGATGGCTGGCACCGGCTGGCACGGTGCGACCGCGGTGGATGGTCAACCGAGCGATTCAGAAGGGTGGATTGTCTCTCTGTCTCCCCCGCACCCTCATGAAGACGAGTGTGGCAGAGACAGCGACGAAACGACTCGCCTCGCTCCGCTGCCTGCATCTAGAGTCGTTAATGCCCCTTGGGCCTATAGGACTCCACCTGCATCCAAGTGGCTCTTGCCGACAAAGCCCATCGGCTTTTGGTTGTTAGACAATGATGCTGATATGCATACTGACATACCAGGTGATTCACTTAAGGGAGTTCAGCTCTGCCTTTTCATAGGCTTGCAGTTCCAGTCTCGACAAACAGCTTCTCCTTGCAGGGAAGACCATGGGGATGGTACAAAGACTCGCGAAAGTATCCATTCTATCATAATGCAGTTTCACGGAGGTTCCTACATCATGCCATGACCTAAAAAGGTGTCGGTTGGGACTGTTAAAGGGGATAGCACTAGAGCACGCTGCAAAATACGATGATTTTTCTTCTTCTTTCACAGACAGCCGCAAGGCACTTACTTGGTCTGCTTCATCTGGTTCGAAGCGCCCGGAAGCACCTCGTCAGGTTGGTTGCTGTGTGTGATGACGTCGAACGCATCGAACTCCGCCCATACCCATTTTACGATTCACACGTGGGCGGAGAAAGAGCGCCGTCGCGAGTTGATATCCATCCACAATCCACAACAGGAGGCGTTACAATCTTACTCCATGATCCAGGCGGCACAACGATGGTCGTCTCGCAGCCCGTCGGCTCTGTCAGGCTCGTTCGTCACCATCAAAGCCATCAAAGCCGGTCTTTTTTTTTTTTTATTTCCAGGGACATCGGCCATTGGAACAGTCCCCACCCTCCACCAAGTCCATTCAATCCCCTCTCTTTCAGTTTAAGAAGTATCATTTCTTTTTGAAGTTTATCAAGATTTTTTCCATTGAGTTATGATTTTTCTATGAGTTTAAACTATAACCTTTACCCATAGGAGCCGGTATAGAAGTGCTCAGAAACTCTAGCAAACGTAACGGGCGTAAAACTGCGTAAAACGTGGGTTGGGTTCGCGCTTTTCGCGCAATTTCCCCTTGATATATTTCGCATACTATCGCTTACTACTGATATGTTAGTTTCTCATCACTAGCGTTAGCTTGAGTCCAGCTGTGAAAGTGCAAAGTGTCTAATGTATTGCGTTATTGCTTCAAAATACTTCCTAAAAAATTAAAAGAATATTATTATTATTAATTTTTTATTCAAGGACGGTGAATCACAAATGAAGCCGTCTAGAAAAGCAACAGGTTCCTGCACTAGGTTGGGGAGCTTACATTGACACACGTTGTTGTTAGTGACAAAGTGCTGTGTGAGTTATACTTTTTGTTCGGCGCCTTTATATCGTTTGATCGTTTTGTTCTAAGGGCCTTTTGCTGACTTGCAGCTCGCATTCTGCATGTCTCCTTTGTGAGTATTTTTGAGATCTGGTTCTATATTACGCTCATAGGATTTTGGCACGCTCCTCATATTTTACCCAGCGCAGAGGGAATGCCGTGGGTAGCTCACATAATTCACTTTTAATACGATTTGTCACTTAGTATGTACTTCCAAACTTTCATTTTTATGATAGTCTTACACTGCTTTCGCTCTGCGTTCATCGTTTTGTTGTTATCTCTGCCTCTCAAGGTAGTTGCACCGCCACTCTTGCTGCCTGTATCCTAACCTAAACGGACCCCATTGCCCGTGCCGAGATTTGTGGATTTAGACCATTTTACCCTTCAACTTCATTCCTCCCTAATTACTTTCTTTGCGTTCCTTCTACGTCTCTTGAATCTTTAATGTCTTCATGAACTTACTTTGGAGAAATTTTAGAAGTCTAAATTCCAATACTCTCTGGTTGGGGGTTATGTATCCTGAGACCTCTACCTTTTTTGCTTGTATCTGATTATCCATCAGAATTTGGATTTCCATGTGTCAATATAATCTGCCGCTGTAACAATTTAAGATGATATTTTTCCTTCCCATCATGCTTGTGACTTCAAGTAGAATTTGCTCCCATCTCTTTTACACTTTTTTGGCAGGCTAACTGCAGTGTTGTGACTTGAATAACCTAACATGTTTTTGTCTTTTTGATTTCAGGTCATGAGCAAGAAAGGTAAAGAAGCAGATTCATCACCTACCAGACTTGAAGAATCTAAACTTAAAATGGAGGAGATTATTCAACAAATGTTGGAAGCGAAATTCCAAGAAATGAGCCGAGAATTTGAAGAGAAACAGAAAAGAGCGGAAAGAGAGCATGAGGAAAGACAGCGAAGACTTGACGAGGAATTTAACCAAAGAGTGTTAGAGGGAGTTAACCAAAGAGTGGCAGAGGAAGTGAAACTAAGATTGGAAGAGGAATTGAGTCGAAGAGGGGAAGAGGAATTGAGTCGAATAGGGGAAGAGAAATTGAGTCAAAGAGAGCAAGAAGCACCTAAGAAAGAAACATCTAAGAACAGTACTGTTCCTAAGGCACCATCTCAGCAGGTTTCAAAGCCAACAGGTAAAGAATCTGCCTCCAAGGCTGCAGCCTCACGCAGTTCCTGTCATACGGAAACTGTGGTGGTTTGTAACCAGAATAAAGGTGACACAAAATCATCTAAGTCAGGAAGGAGATCTCTGAAAACATCTGGAAGTGAGGATGATGAACAGACCCGCATGGGAGATAAAAAATCTGCCTCCAAGGCTGCAGCCTCAGGCAGTTCCTGTCGTACGGAAAATGTGGTGGTTTGTAACCAGAATAAAGGTGACCCAAAATCATCCAGGTCAAGAAGGAGATCTGTGAAAACCTCTGGAAGTGAGGATGATGAGCAGATCCGCAAGGCAGGTGCCAATGCAGTTACTGCACCGAGATCTGTGAAGAGTTCTGAAGATGAGGGTGAACAAATTCCGAGCATAAAAGGTGGGTTGAAAGTAAATTTTAATTTCAACCACAAGTCATTGAGTAGCATTGATACAAAACATTCAAAGAGTTACTCAGATGAAGGTAAGCGTTTAAGGAGGGTGAATTCTTCTAAGATTATTCCAGCAACTAGTTTTTCCTTGACAGAGAAAGCTCCTGCTGATGTACCGGTGAAGAACAAAGCATTGATTCAATCTCCTTTGAAGAAGTCTGAAGGGCCTTCAAAATTAGAAGATGGTACCGAACCTGCTCCAATAGTTGCACCTTTAGCACAGTCTGCTGATTTTCAGGAGAAGGAAACAAAAAGTGGCATTGAATATCCTATAAAGAAGTCAAAGAAGCCTCCAAAAATGGAAAACAGTTCAGAGGCTTCTCCCATAGCTCTAACACCTATGGCTCAGGAAAGTTCAGCTGATTTCCAACAAACTGCAAGAGACACAGAATCTCCCATAAAGAAGCTCAAGAGGACATCTAAAATCGAAGATAGTACAAAAACTGCCCCAACAACCAAGTCTGGGCCTACACAAGAAAATTCTGCTGATTTTCTGGTGAAAGAAGCAGCTAGTGACAATGAATTTCCAGTGAAGAAGTCAAGAAGGCCTTCTCAAGTCGAGGACAGTACCAAGAACTCTGAAGAACTCAAAGCTTTGTCTAGGGGTGTAGGATCTACTAATCACCTGGTGAAGAACTTGAAAGGAACAACACCTCAGAATACAAGAAAATACTCAAGAAAGCTTACGAAAGAGGACAGTGTTGTGAAGCTAAAGGAAGGTCATGGGCACCAGCTCACCAAAGATGAATCTAACATAAGTGCCGATAATCACCACAATCTGGAACAACACTTTGATAATTTGACAGATTCCGCTTCTCTTATGGGATCTAGGCCTCAGCATGCATTGGATGAAACTCATCAAAAGGATTTAGAGCATAACTTCATTGCTGAAATTGAAGAACAAGGCAAGACAAATGCTACTGCATTGAAAAGGAAGTTTGCTGATTTGGAACACAATTCTTTATTGAAGAAAAGAGTTGTGAAGGACAAAGAAAATTGTGTAACTTTGGTCAAACCTGAAGTTTCTGTACAAGATCATTCTGATGTTGTTTTTAAGGAAGTAAAAGTGATGGTGAAAAGGCTCTCTCCAGAACTTATAGGAAAACTAAGCCCACCAAAAGTGAGCACCAAAGAGCAGGATAACCAGCTATCTTTCAGGGACACGAGTTCAGTCTCAAATACCTTCAAGATTCCTAGTACAGAACATTTTATAAAACCTGCAATTCCAAAGAAAAATGCCAGTTTAAAGAAAAGGGTCGCTGCTAATGTGAAAAGCTGCAATGTTGCCAAAAGAACAGGTAAACCTCTAAAAATGTCCAAACCTATAGAGCCTAGAGTTGAAAAGAATCCTATTAAATCCTCTGAAAGTTATGGTCAGCTGTCAGACACACTTTTTGACTGGCATGCGCAAAAGAAATATGTTAATCCAATGGAAAAACTAAGAATGGAAGAAGAGCTGGATTATGAGCCAGGGACGGGTGACGATGATGATGCAATGTCATTGTATGCTGATTCCACCATCTTTCAGTAAGTGTTCCCCAATTTTTAGTGTTTTATGACAATTAATGTAATGTGCCAATTTCATTGTCTTCTTTTGTTTCCTTTATTAGGAATGAGGATGAGACGGAAGACCGTTTGGTGAAGCAGGCTCGAGACTGTGACAAGGATTCGGTTGCATCATGTGGCTCTGATGACAGTAGGAGACTATCTGATATGGAAGTAGATAGTGATGATGATGATCGCACTATTCCTGCTGATGACAGCAGTATGCTGGAAAAACACATACCAGCCCCATTATCTCCCAAAGAAAGTGTGATAGGGATCCCTGTTGAAGTGTATCCGTCCTGTAAACCTATTGAATCTAAGAGGGACTCTGTTGAATCGGGAGAACTGGTGGGTGATGATGATACTGAGTTGATCTCCAGTCCTAGAACCGACCCATTTGAGTCTGATAAGATGGCAAAAAATCACACTTCTGAAAAGTATGACAGCTCAAGTCATGATCTCTTGAAAACTAAGAGCGTCAAATGCAGTAAAAAGAAGGTAAATGAAAGAGGACCATTAGTTTCACCACAACGAGCAAGTGATAAAGAAGGCACTGGCAATCTCATGTGTGTAAAAGATGATATGAAGGGAGAGAACAGAAGACAGAGAAGTCTAAAAATGACAACAAGAACTGAACTTTCTAAATTATCTTCCTCTACAAGCACATCTGGCAGTCCAGTTCAGGTTCCACATGGAAGTGCAGTTTCACAATTGGCCGGAGTCAAATGTAAGACTCGCCAAGAAAAAATCTCAAATGTTCAGGTCTCAAGTTCAAGCAAAGCAAGAAAAACTTCCTCATCAGTTCCTGCAAAAATCAACAATCCATCAATCAGCACTGGGACTGTTGATCAGAGGTATTCTGGAAACAATACAATACAGCAAGGGGCTTTGTTAAATGCACCAACTGTTACAACTCGTGAAGGACCCGAAACATGCAGAACTGCAATCCAGGAAACCAACAAAATTTCAAATCTACAACTCTCCCACAAACCTCTTGAATGTGATGTGGGGGATGACAAGCTGATCATGGAATTTCCTGGGGTTTATTTCGAACCTCCTAAAAAAGTTTTGCCTACACCTCCATATCACAGCACAGGCCTCCTTAAAACTCCTGACTCCTCTCCATCTTTCGCTGTTCCATCTACATCAACAGCAATGCCATTGCAGCAGGTAATCTTCATATTTATCATAGTCTTGCACAGTTTTAGAAAGCACAGTTGACCTAAATCAAAGATCTCAAAATAAGGACTAGCTGATCTTGGTGTAAGTCCTTGTGGTGTTTTTGAAACCGCTTGATTATTTCTATTTTGTTTTCAGGACACCCAGAATTTACCTGATTTTCCGGAATTCTGTCTGCCCTCAAGTTTAGGGGCTCAAGCCGTGCCAGTATGTTTTTGCCCTCTTTGTTTGGTTGTGTGCTCATATAATTGCAGTTTTTCAATGCAGCATTTTTTTTTTCATTACAGGCACCCATTTTGACAGCTAAATCTCCACTGGACTTGGTTAATCAGACTTCAGAAAATCAACAGGTATTTCATGCATCTTTTACAGTCTCATAGTTTTTTTGTTTAAAACCAACATCTAGTGATTATTTTTATTTTCTTAATTTTCCCCCCGTAGATGATGATATTGCAATTCTTGCAGACTATGCGTCCTAATGGAGCCATTGCACCCATCAGTGATCCAAAACAATCTATCTTTGCTGCAAGTACTAGTAATGAGAGCTCACCTGGCATTCATCCTATACATGATCAAGGGCATCACCTTCAGATGAGTCTGAAAGATGTTGACTTACGTCAAAATGCATGTCCCATACCCTTGCAGAGTCCAAAGGTAGCAGGCAAGTATTGCTTCCTTTTTTAGTTTACTCTACTATGATCTGCTTCATTATCCAGAAACTGTGCAGTGCCTAATGGATGTTCCTTTTGCTGTGTTAGATGATCCAATTGTGGACCCCCTCATTGGGAATTACTGTCCAAACCATTTAGATCATGGGACATGTAATGCTGATGGTTGTCTGAAGATACACAAGGTATTTATGGATCAGGCTACATTCAGATACATGCCTGTCATCTTCTGTTCAATTCTTATTATTTAGTTTTTTGTTACAGTTCCCTGAGCTTAATTTGAATGATGGTAATGTGAAAGGAGAGTCAATTAAACTTATTGGAAAGATGCTTATCCATCCATACTGGAGGGAAAACTGTTTTTCTTCAACTGTGGAAATGCTGGGAAACTACTGTGAAAGAATAGCTCTGGAGCATATAGCTGATGATTTCTGGGGCATCTGTTGTGACAACTATAAAAAAATGATAAAACCTGATTTTAATTGTTGGAAGCAGCTTGCAAGAGCCTTTTCTTTATGTGGGTTGAAACCATCTTTCTGCACCAGAACCATCCTCAAAGTTTTGTTACATCGAAAAAAGAATCTTCTCAGAGAACATTATGTTGTAAGTTAAAATTACATTTCTGCCTCTAGTTCTTATTTTCACCTGTTACAGTCTGAAGATGTCTGTTGGACCCTTTTGACTTAGTGTTGTATTAAACCAATATGATCATGTGAATGAATATGGGTCAAAATGAGCTTGTCAAATTGACTTTGTGAGGCCTCCTGTGTTTTTACCAGCTTAAACTTGTTTATATGTCAATAACATCCATTTTCAATCCATTACAGGTAATAGACAGCATAGTTGACAAGCTGTTTGAAGACTTTATCAAGGATGAATCTGATTTATGGTTCTGCCTTAAGATATTAGCGACCATACCGTATTATGAAATACCTGCTAATGTTATGCGTGAAATTTTAAGAGACATCTTGAAGGAATCTCGGGATATTGCATCGCATACAGAAGTTTGCGATTATCTGCTGAGGAGCCCAATAATCGAGCAGCCTCGTAAGCCTGAAGAGTTTCAATTGTTGCATTACATTCATCAACTTTTGTTTGTCTTGCAACAATATGAAGTTACTTCACAACGAGCTCAGAAATTGGCTGATCATTTCAAAATTCCTTTAAAGAATGACTGTTGTGTTAAATATGCAGAAAAAATCAAGTCATCGGCAGGTCCAACCACGGGTTTTCATACTCCAAGATTCACCCTGGTTGCATCTTCTGCTCTCAGCAGTGTCAGTCATAGCAATCAACATGACACTCTGCAACCAAGAGAAGATAATGCGGTCTTGGGTCTGGCATCTCATGGTCCATGTAGCTCTGTGCAAAACTTGCAAAATGGAAGAAATTCACAAGATATTGGTGCTGCTCAAAGTTCTGGTGAGTCAAATCTTAACATCATGGAAGGAGAACTTCAACCAGAATTTGTTCAGTCCAGTCTGTTGCAAGCAAATGACCAAGTAGTCAGGAATCTGGAAGCAACCTTTGAAACCATAAAGGTGACAACTGGAACTAATTTTAACTTAAACAATCATGGAACTCTTGCTCCCGTACACATGAGCCCTGCTCTGGAACAAGCAGCTTCTCCTCTGAAGCTGAAAATAGTGGTTAACACTGAGACTGAGAAAAGAAAGATCATGGAACCACAACCTTTTAATGAAAATGAGGAGCCTAATCCATCACCTGTCAAAATTTCAAACCCAAGCAGAAGTGTGCCTCAGCCTTCTCCATTGATTGACCATATTAAACAGAACAAGTGTGGTAAAGCTGCAAAGTACATAATCAGATGGACAAAATATCCTGACAACACTACTAGGATAAAATGTGTTACAGATACACTGTTGTCACTACCTTCGAATGAAAGCAAAACAAAATTTAAGAGCATTTTACAAGCTATTGAAGGTAAGAATTACTAGGAACTAAGTTATTTTTTAATGCCAAATTCCAATTACGTTGTCTTGCTTTCCTGTTTATATCAGTGTTGTACTTCTGTTTTTTCAAAGACACCTCTATAATGTTTCCTTCCAGCTCAAACACCAAAGAAGTTATTTGACCAATTGAAGCCGATAATGATACCTGTTGGTCTTAGCATGCTGGAAGAATTTTTACAGAGAGATCATTTTACTGAGGCTAATGAGGTGCATGAAGTCTTGTGGAAAAAATTGGACCCTTTAAGTGTGAAGGCAAGTGGTTCGAAATCTAGTGATGGTTTATATGTTGTAATGCTTTATCAATCTAAGCTATGTTGACCCTCATTTTCTATGATATTGTTATTTCAGCTGGATAAACACTCCTCCTCTTACCTAAATTTAATAACAGCCTGGGTTTGTGTTAAAAATGATAAAGTTAAAGAAGCTTTGGACATAGTTATTTGTGAGTACCACCATTTATGTTATTATAATTTGATAAATTTGCCAAGTTAGACAAATTTAAAAAAAAAAAAAATACTTTGCAGCCAATTGTTTCTATGGCTTTCCCCAAAATTGGTCAATTGATTCAAAGCCAAGTGATGGGAAGTTGAGGGATAGTGTTTGTTCAACCATTTTCAATCACTGCAAAAAACTTGAAGAACATGTACTTGATGCTGAGAATTTATTTCGAAAAATGCTGGAGTACAAAGAAAGTTACGAAATAGGTGAGAGAACTCACATGAATTAAGTTTCAGGTGTTTGAGCTGATAAGCTATTAAACTAAATTTTTTTACCATTTTCATTTTTACAGATGTTACGAAGTTTTTTGATGATATTCTACGAGCACTAGTGAAGTCTGCTCAAACCAGTCAAGTTTTATCACTTTTGGTTTGGGCTTATAATGAACACAATCTCAAACCTTACAGACTTGAGACAAATCGTCTTATTTTTACTTACATTTCTACATTACCTAACAACACTGCTTGTACTCCTGAAATGCTTCATATATTACAACAGGAGCCATATAATGAAGCTGTTCCCTTATCAATTGAGGTATGTTGGATCATTTTGCCTTTTCACCTTTATTTTATAATAAGAACTAGTATTTCCAGTCCTTTGTAAATTGTATTGAATTGGTGGTCAGAGCAGGTTATTTAAGTAGCCAATACTGAAGTACTGTTTTAATACTGAGACCTCAAAATGAGCATATTCTGTGTGCTAGTTACAAAGTGTTTTTTAATTTCTAGTTGATTTTTTATAACCTGCTTGTACTGTATTTCTTGCAACTAGAACATGTTATTGTCAAGGCCTATCCCTCTTCTCTCCACCCTCTTAGTTATCTGCTTTTCCTCATGTATGTCATACATTTTCAGGGTTGTCCAAGAATCATCATTTATTTGCATTCTGTGTGGAATGTTTATGAGGTGCATAACATTTTCACTTTCCTTTTAAATTGCCACCTCTGTAATGTTCGAGAAATTCCTCAAATTGCTGTAGAAATAAAGGTAAAGTTAATATGAAGAAAGAGGCTGAATCGTAATTTTTTCTTGGCAAACAAGTCGTGTCTTGTCTAAAGATTTGCTTTTCTTCTGTCAATTTTGATCACCTGTTGATTTTTCATCACTTATATGATCTATTATGGATCCACTTTGAATTTGATAAAGTAGTTATTTTGACTCACCCTCAATCTTTGGTGGCATTGTTAATTTTAAGGAAGTAAACAATGAAAAGTTGTTTGTGCCAAAAACTGACTTGCACTTTTTATTGTCACCTGACATTTTTTACTGTTTTTTATTTTTCAGGAATGCCAGTTACCGACTCGAGCACCCGAAGAGTTCCTTTTTCCTGATAATCTAGCGAGCATAGATCCATCTGTCCCTGCCATGCAAGAAAGAGTTCTTAAAGTACTCTCAAAACTACCAATTCAAATAAAGTCAGGATTTGTCCATGGAGTTGCGGAGTTAGATAGTCTTTCTGTACGTGGATATGTCAGTAAGAGACGAGGAGTTCAAGAAGGGCAGAGATCGGATATCCAGTATCCAGGACAAAGTTCTTTCAGAGATGAACCAACGACTTTCCCTGGAAGGAGGTTTAGTGATGCGCATCCCCACCGTAGTCATCAGCATTCTCATGTTTCCAATTCAGGCCACTGGACAGTACCTAATCCTCCTTCAGCACCATATGAAGGAAATCAGTGGAGTGGAAGTAATTCTGAGATGCCTTTCAATGCGCGTTACTCAGTGCCTTCCGATTATGGCTGGGCAAGACCCCGACACCCTAACGTGGAATACAGTCAGTATGGATTAGGATCCTTCCGTGGTCAGTACAATCGGGGTAGGTTTCATCCACACCGGCAGCCAAGACAGCATTGAAAGACTGAAAGTGCTTGTTTCTTCTTCTTATTTGTATTTTCTTATCAATTGAATAAGCATGTTCTTTTTTTTTTGAAAAATCCGTTAATTACTTTTTGTTTTGTAATTGTTTATGAGTGTTTATTGATGATTAAATATTTCATACTTTCTTATGTTCATAATATTATTCTTAGTCCTTACTTCCTCTTATCTTGTAAGGGAATGTGGGGGGAGACAGCTGAGCATAAATCCATCTGTAGTCTTGTTTTGAGAAGTTAGACTCCAAACACTTTAATTTTAGTACAGGCAGTAAGTCACTTATGACAGTAATACAAACAAGAACTGTGAAAAGCACTGTTCATCTCTCCATTGTTTTTTCCTTATTCGGTCAAGTATAGTACAGAAGATGCAAATACAAAGGGAGCTACGATTGCAATCGATGATACATTGGGAATGAGGACAGTTTTGACATTCAAAATATTTACATAAGAGAAAGCATCTTAACATGTGTCCCACCCATTTCAAAACTTAACAGTACTTTTTTCAAGAAATACTCTTGATTGGATATGTAAAAAATAATGTTACAAAAGATAGTCATTTACAGTTCAGTTTCTCACATAAAAATTGAATTGAAATATCTAAGTGGAAGACAACTATGATTTTGCTAGCAAGGCCCGGTGTAAATCATGAAATGCCTTTTCTAAACATTCTTTAAAGCCACTACCATCTGCATGTCCCTCATAATAACTTACTACAGAACCAAGTCTATTGTCATAAATGCTGTACCTGCAGGAGACAAAGGCTCATATAAGATTGGGTCCATCACTTTTAGGGTAATTTTAAGTTTTCATTCTGTACATACCCAATCCCAAATCCATCTTTAACAACAGGCCCAAAGCCACCAAGGGCCACTACATCTGATGACAGGGTGGAAGTGGACAAGATATGATGATTGATATGTGTATAAGCTGGATCCTTGTATATTTCTGGTAGCAAACCTTTCATTTCAGCAAGCTTGCGTAAACCAAACAAATGTCGATCAAAGCCTTCCCCTGTGAGAACGCATTTAAATACAATTATTAATGTAGTTCCAGAATATACAAAAGTTACACTAATTATCAGAAATGGACACACCCATGGCTGCTTCTTTCAGAAGGTTGACATGAACTTTTGAGCACTTCATAAGTATTTCCTTCAATATCTGAGGTTTAGGCTGATTTGAACCCCTGAGTGCCTCACAAAATTCTTTTGTAGCAATTGTACATGGTC
Source organism: Thrips palmi (assembly GCF_012932325.1). Classification (NCBI taxonomy): domain Eukaryota; kingdom Metazoa; phylum Arthropoda; class Insecta; order Thysanoptera; family Thripidae; genus Thrips; species Thrips palmi. The sequence continues at coordinate 9,281,700 of NW_023144624.1, read as the reverse complement.
TCATAGTTTCCGTTCGACCGTGTTTAAATGCGGCCGTGCTACATGATTCATATGTCCCAACATACTGACCAGTTAACTTATTATAAGCAAGCTAAAAGAGAATTTTCGATTAGTTCCACAATGTAGTCCTCCAGGTCAGTACTAAAACAAAACAATGGTATGAACAATGGGCAATCTTACTTGAAATCCAAGCTGCATCACTGAATCAGGGCTCACTTGAGCCTCTTTGCATAGATTTCGACCAAATTCGGGATACTCAAAGAAGGAGAAAGCAAGTGACTTGGTGAAAGCACTGTACCTTTCTTTGGCCAGCAAAATGTCTTGCTTGGATTTATCATCCAAAGCAAATTCTAAAAACAAACAAGAAGCCAAGAATAAACATGAAGAGTGACACAGCAGTCAGACATGCATAAGAAAATAACACTTCTAAAACAGGGGATGTGTCACTTCACCAAGGTGATTAGCAGTTAAAAAATGGCACTTCGAGTTAAAACTTTAAATCATGGCCATCCAAAGTTACTGCATAAAATGGTCACACATTGGCACCCGTATGTGACTTTCTGAGTTCATTACAAAAGGGAACCTCTCAGATCAAGGGACCAAAGATGGCACTGTGATTGTCTCAAGTACCTTTTACTTTTAAAAATGAAAATTATTATTGATTTGGAACTTTGCTTTTAATTTGTTTGTACATAAATTTAAAAATTAAGTGATCAAGATACCAACCAATTGATAAAGAAACTTACCAAGCTTGCGGACATATGCATTTGTATCAATAAGTGATTTCTCTGAACCAGGATGAACATGAGGATGGTTTGCAGAATCTTTGTATATGTCTTGAAAAAATCTTAACACAGCAACACCATCACCCCAGGAGTGCTCAAAATTCACAGCTGCCTTGCCATCTTTTGAAACAAGAAGGGAGATGGACTTATCAAACCACCTAAAAGGAATATAAATAAGTTTATCACATTACATTAAGGATGTGAGCAGGAAAAATATAATCTACCTGTTAACTCCATCAGAATGAAGAAAAGATCTTGTGATGACTTCAGGATTTTCACCGACAGAATTATCATCAAGACAAATACAGAAGATACTGCTATCAATCAATTCTAAAACCTAGGGAAAAGATTTATTTCTTAGATATAACTCCTCAGATTAAGCATAAATTTAACACATACAAACTGTAACTATGCACATACCCCCTTGTTTCCACAATTTTCTAGATGACTTCTGACTTCAGCCCATACATCCCGATTTTCTGTGGTGAGGACACCCAGTGGAAAATTGTTGGGGGCACTATTGCTGTCTAATATATTTTTCAGACAGCTTTTGATGTACATTGGTTCCTTAATATTTCCTAAGATACAAAAAAAAATAGAAATGTTTACTGAAAAGATAAACCTATACGGCAATAGCATACTAGAGCATACATTGTTTGATAAGAGACAAACCAACACACCATTTTCATCAATAGCATCGAATACAAAGAAATTTCCGTTTCTCAAGACTAAAACATGACGAGCCTCTGACTTCCGATAAATCTGATCCTTGTCTTTCCTTGGAATCCTAGTTGCATTGAACAGACCATCATATTGTGACATGTCAAGGGGAAAAGCCTGAAATACAAAAAGCCCAGTTTAAATATAATAATAATAATAATAAAGCTTGATGAAATAGCCAACAGAGGAAGGACACTTAACACTTACATTAAACATATAAGCACCGTACCAGCTCAGAGAAGGGGGCAACATACCGGTGACTGATCTGAACAGTTGTGTATCACTCTTTTTAGGATTTAGGTGGAATACTTCTGGTTCCAGAACCCCTTCACGAAGTGATTTCAGAAACCTTTGAGTTCACAAGTAACAAACAGATATTGATGTAACAAAGGATTGTAACATTAAAAGTTAAAATGACATTTGAAATTTCTACCTTAAAGAAGAGATTAGGAGGTTACTTGTTCGGATCAGTTGTGTATTGTACTCCTTTTTGGGATCATCAACAAAGACTAGCAGTGGATTGTAGTTTACTGGTAATGGAACGCGGTCTCGCAGATACATGTCAAACCATGGTTCAGAAATATAACTGGTGTGTTTATTTTTTTGATCCTGATTCTTCAGTTCGGTATGGAGTTGCATGCCGTCCTCTGCTAAAAATCTTAAACAAAGAAAAAGAGAGAAAATGTAGGGTTTAAAATATTTAAATTGCCTCCTCAAATAGTTTGATTTTATGAACAATCTGATAATGTGGTTATAGATGACAGATGATTCATACTTTTGATAAAGTGACAGTTACTAAAACAACATGCCAAAAATACCAAATGAAAAGCTTGGCTTAATTTCACTAATAAATGAAAAAAAGTACTATAATTGAAGGACTGGTATAAATTGGACTACATTCGAATGATACTCTCCAAAAATTAACTGAATAGTAATATATTCTGCAGCTGGGAGCCCTTTTTAATGGAGTATTGAAAATGTGCTTACCCTCAGCACATGAACCAAAAGTCTTGAGGGTGTTGACCAAATGGGAGAGAAGAAGCGGGGAGGAGTGCAAGCAGACATCCTCTCATTTGCATTGTGAATACACAATATGCATAATGAATGAAACAGAAAAGTTGCATGACTGAGGACAAAAGCTGAGCTCTTTCACAAAGAGGTATCTCACTTTGATACTGATGTATCATGTAGAGAAAAGCAATCAAGATCATCACAACTGACACAATAGTAAGCCAGATGATGTAGAATGATGAAAAGCTTGAGAATAAAGCAGCACACAGTTAAGTAAATGATAAAAGAGGGGGAAAACAGAGAGCAATCCTACTGACAGAGATTATTTCTTTTCTAAAGCTATGCCTTACCTTTGAACAATGACTTCTGTCTTTCTGTAGTTTGATTCATCCTGTAAGGGTCTTTGAGCATTCAGATAGCGCTCACATGTCTTGGACAATTCTGGAATTGGCAGTCGTGGAAGTGATTTTTGAAAATGCAGTGTTGGAACTTTGCTTTGTTGCCAGTAATTATATGCATCCTTGTTCGTTGAGCTTGAACAGATAGTTGGTACATGGTTGAGAGTGGTTTGGCTTATAGTTATGGACATTGAAGAGGTGAGATCATACTCCATGCTAAATGATATTTCCATAAATAAGTTTCTTACCTTTTCCACCTGACAAGTGAAAACTGATAAACAGAGCACTTGATCTAAAAATTGAGAGAAAATAGAGGAATTTTAAAAATGAATAGAACTGAAAACGGTTTGAAATTTAAAACACACTTACAGCATTCTCCTGGTATAATACTCTTAGTAAATTCATCCTGAAATCTTGACTTGTTGAGGCTCACAACGTTCACCACAGCTAAAAAATAAACAGAATTTGACACACTTATTCAAGTTATCAACGACACTTACAACAGAGAGATTATTCTGACGGAAAATATGGACGGGGTTGACTCGTGGGCAGGATTACTGACACATCGACGAAGCATGACTTTTTAAATTGCATGACAGCTTGATTTGTTTACAAATCATAAACATAACCTGTACAAAACTTGTCACAGCAACTCTAAAGTAATAAGATTGTTTAGTACACACATCAACGAAATGAAATTCGAACACACAGACTGACAGGCTGTGCACGTGCATCCAGCAATATGACCCTCGAACTGTTGCACTAGTGGACAAATCTCGGGTTTCAAAGGTGACTACGACTACGACTTTGGCACTACTGTACAGAGAGCAAGTGTTTTTTAGCTTAGCTGTTGCACGCAGCTGGTGTGAAGGATCCGCCCTTAATCTATGCTGTGGTACATTCGATGTTTTTGATCATAGAGTTCATCGCGTGATTTAGAAATTGGTCGTCAGCGAATAAAACATTGATCCATTACCATCGAAATTCCCCAGATTAATTGATTGGTGTGCCGTGTGCCGGGCAGGGCAGTAGGAGAGGGAGAGGGGTGTGTGTGCGTGTATGTGTGGTGTGCTGGTGTGTGTGTGTGGTGTGTTAGAGAGAGGGGGAGAGTGGAAGAGAGGAAAAGGCGGGCCAGGGGCAGGGGGACACTATAAGAAAATAAATTAAAACCAGATCGTCTCCCGATTAACTACAGAACTCACTTTTGTAAATAAAAAATAATCAAATGCAGAAAAGGTCAAGTTCAAATCAAAGACTCCATTCTCCTTTAATGAGTAACAAAGCCATGATAATTTCATGTCATTTGTGCAAAGTTTGCACAGCCTGGTAGGTAACCGGATTTCCTCTATGATCAAAAACCAACCGAATAAAAACTCCAAGCCAGCTTCTAAAAAATCCAGAGCGTCTTTTATAGCTCTCCTAACTCGTGTTCAATTTTTTAAACATAACTTTGAGTCTTTAAAAGAGTAATTTGTTTAAATTAGTTTAACAGTTTAACCCTCGATTTGGATCAAGTAGTACATGACCGGAAGAACATTTCTCCGAGTCTCACACGTTGCGTACTGTACTCCGTAGATCTCACTCCAAATCAAACGCCTATCCCCGAGGCGAAGTACTGTTTCTCACAGGTTAAATAGTAAGTATTCAATGTACCTTTTTAAAGTGAGTATCAGACTAGTTCGTAGCTCAGCCTTACTAGGATTTGGCGGGTTCCATCACTTCGCGAACATTTTCAACTGACGCAGTTTAGAAAGCGGAGCCAACCCTACGCCGCATTTTATATTTTTCTAGTCCAATCCTCTTGAAGTAAGCTATTTGTCGCATTTTCTGTGGTGATTTTAATGTCCTCCTATGCATGGTCTCACTGGTACAGCTGTGTTGTGTGAGAGCTGCATGCGCAGGTGTTCCACGGTTCGTAATGTCATTGTGCCTCTTTTGGTTTAATGTGGACAATGACCTCTTTTTCTTCTGTAATTTCGTGGGGTCACACATTGCGCGCACAACTACGGTATTTTTTGTCATGATGTGAGTCCTCTCGCGGTCCGTTTGAAAGGATCGTTTTGTCGGTAATATCAGATGACTCATCCAACCTCAGCTGTTGTGTAATGTCTTGTCAAACTTTTATTTGTCCGGTTCAAACTTGGCCTTCTTGTATGTTTCTCGTCTGCATGCAAGCCAAATCTGTCAGTTGTCTTTATAGCATTCAATTGCGTTTTTCTCCAAATCTGCTTTATAAAGTCAATATTATGTTGTGTTTATAAGTTAGGTTAGGATTCTTTTCTTTTTGACTTCTGCTGAAACGAAGTTTTTCAAGTGTTCCTAAGTCTGTTTTTTTTTTGTTTTCAGCCATCTGTTGTATGAGTCAAAAAACAGAGAAGCCCGTGTTGTCAGGTCAGCGCATCAAGACCAGAAAAAGAGGTTTGTAATTCAAAGGTCATTGATTTATCTGCAATGTTACATTTACAGTATCTCATCAATTATCTATTTATTTATTTTTCAGATGAAAAAGAGAAATATGACCCTCAAGGGTTCAGAGATTCGGTGTTGTTGGGTTTGGACAAAGCTGGCACAGATTTAGAGGCTGTGTCGAAGTACCTTGACACAGCTGGTTCCAAATTGGACTACCGCCGATATGGGGAAGCTCTCTTTGACATCCTCATTGCCGGTGGTTTGCTGGGTACGTTGTGTTCTGTTTTTAAGTGCTCAGTCAGGAGTATAGATATAACCTTTGTTTTTCTTTCAGTGCCAGGGGGCTCCATTGCCATGGAGGGTGACAAACCATGCAAGACAGAATGCTGTTTGTTTGGCGCACCGGAGGACATGGAGTCAATGCACAACTATGAACAGGTTTTCATTAAGTTGATGAGGAGATACAAGTACCTCGAAAAGATGTTTGAGGAAGAGATGAAGAAAGTCCTTGTCTTTATCAAAGGATTCAGTGAAACTGAAAGGAGAAAACTGGCGCGAATGACAGCATTGTGGATATCGAATGGATCTGTTCCTCCAGGCGTTTTACTTGTCCTGAGCAATGTAAGTATGATAGATTACCTTTTTTAATGCATAATTTAAGACCTTTAGTTATTTTATTTCCTTTTTTACAGGAACATCTTGTTAAGGACAACCTTGCTTTAGACTTCTTGCTGGAAGTTTTTGTTACATGGAAAAATGAGAAAGGATTATCAAGCTTGGTCACTGCTCTCAAGAAAGGTGGACTGGAGGGAAAGTGAGTTGATTCAAGGTTGTCCATATTTTTATCTTATCTTTCTGATTACAATTTTGATCTTTCTGTATATCTTCAGGTTGATGGAGTTTTTCCCTACCAACAAAAGGACAGAAGAGCATTTTAAGGCAGTTTTTGAAGAGAAAGGTCTGGCTGATATAGTCAAACTTCACAAAGCTCAGGTAAGATAGTTCAAATTTCTTGAATCTGTTCCCCTTCTGATAATGTTTGTTGTTAGAGTAGTTTATTTTGTGTTTTAGGCAAGTCAAGGAGCTAAACGAGACCTGCAGCTGCAGCTGGAGGAACAACTGCAAGAGGGACGCCCAATCAAAGATATTATCATTGACATTAAGGACTTGGCTTCCAAGAACAATATCCCTGAACATGAAATCATTGGCATTGTACGTTTTTATTTGGTTTTGAATCATTTGTCTTCATTATTTTTATTTAAGTGCTCAATTAATAGTGTTTTCAAATCTTTTGGTTTTAGGTCTGGTCGACTGTCATGTCTCAGGCTGAATGGAACAAAAAGGAAGAGCTAGTGGCCGAACAGGCACTCAAGCATCTTAAGCAATATACATTGCTATTGGAGGCATTCACAACTACTGCCCGTTCTGAGCTTGCTCTCATGCTCAAGGTTCAGGAGTTCTGTTATGGAAACATGATTTTCATGAAGGTGTTCCAGAAGATTGTCCTGCTCTTCTACAAGAGTAAGTGTTCCAACTGTTGCTCTGTTTGATTTTGCTGGGCTCAATGACAAGAAGTAATTTTTATTTGCAGCTGATGTGCTGTCAGAAGGGGTCATTATCAAGTGGTACAAGGAGGATCATTCATCAAAAGGAAAGATGCTATTTTTAGACCAGATGAAGAAATTTGTGGATTGGCTTGAGAACGCTGAAGAAGAGTCTGAATCTGGGGAGGAGGATGACTGACCTGTCGAACCCATTTATACTGAAGTGGCTGCTCCATCTTAAGCTAGAAAAACACGATGTTAACAAAGAAAAATATATTTTACATGGACTGTATCAGGACTATTTAAAATTGTTGTATTTGAACCTGTCTTCCTTGGTCTTGTCATTACTGATCAATAGGTGCCTTACATTGCCTCCAATTGATACTCATCTTTACTGGTTCAATTTTGTAGTTTTGCCAGCTTTCTTAGGTGAGAATAGTTTACAGATGACAATATTCAAGGATTTAATGTTCTTATATAATCTGGTCAAATTCTAGTGTTGGAAACAGTTCCTACCAATGAATTATTCTCACAGTTGACTGAATTTTTATTAAAATTCGGCCATGCTTCTGTTTAAACCATTGGTTAAAATTAGGATTGATGTGACAAAGGCTATGTAGGATGTTGGTGTTGATTTTTATTTCCCCCCAGCATCTGGTCTGTAAATTATGAATCGTATAGCAAGCGTCTTGTTGTTGATGGACCACTCAATTTTGGTGATCCTCTCAGAGGACAATCTTAACAACTGTTGTAAAATCTCTTCAGAAACTGAACAGCCTTTGTTACGTGAACGTTTAAAAGGGCACCAAAATGCCAGTCTTGGAAATAGAATTAGTACTCTTCTGCCAATGTTCAAGGCAAGTTCTCATTGGATAAACATGTGAACCATCCCTGGCATGCCACTCGCACACATCGCCCAGTTGAGGTCAGGGTTTTTGTCCTACCTTAATTTGCGGCCTTTGTGCTGTCCATTTAGACCTCAACCCTAATCTCACTATGGGAATTAAAAACCTTGTGTTATACTCCTACATTTTCGATAAATTGAACAGGGGAAAATCAATTAATTTATTTTCATTGTCTGCGATGAGCCTCCATAGGAATTTTATTCTTCTGTTGTGTGTGCAGCTTTGGAAGGTAACAGGTACTTTCTTCTATTGCAGTAAAGCTTTTATTCTTTTAATGTTAGGGTGATAATTTTAGAAACTCTTTCAGAATTTTTATAGTAGCATTTTGAGCAGGGTTTGCTCAGTTGTATTGTGTTAATCTCAAGCTCAGCTTGTGGAAAGGATCGATATAGTATATCCCATTTTATACAGTGGCATTTAGGAAGAAACTTGAGTTAGTGCCTCATCACTATTTGTAACACCATTTCACAAATCATGTTTTCCTGTTATTCTTTGATGGAGAAGGTCATGGTTTATTTTTATTAAAGTCATAACTTTGTGAGAGAAATAAATGAATTGTTCCAAGTTGCCAGTTTTCCACCTTGATCAAATCCCTCCCTGGAGCTGTTTTGTGCTTACAGTCTCTCTCCCTCATGTTTCAGGGTGACATAAAAAGTAACACTTGTTTTAAAAACATCAACAGGTGATTTTGACTTTATTATTCCTTTATAAACATGGCAACACTTAAAATGCAGCCAATTATGTGCTCATGATCATCAAAGAAGCAAGTGAAACAGTACCATTGTAGTCAGTCATCTGCATCTATCATGTATCCACAATTAAAATGGAAATGTAAAACAGAAATTAATTCATCTTTGATAGGTCAACAAAAATTTACCAACCAAATAAATCTTGAATGTAACAAAAAGTTAAGAACATACAAAATGAAAGTAAATAGGCGGGGATCAACAAAAAAAAAGGGGGGGGGGGAGCTATATGATATAGGATTGGATGGATGCAATGTGAGTTTCAGTTCAGCCATTCAAGGTGGAACATGACAAAATTGTTGAAGGACTGGTCGGATTTGTTTGACCTACATAAAGCAGACAGTTACACATGCATATCTCAAAGCTTAAAAATATATACATGCCAAAGCTAAATAGCTTTGAAAGGGTGCTGACAAAACCCTTGAACAAATCATTACAAACAAACATAATACAAATATTATTAGCCTGAATAGTCATTATGATCAAACAGATCTTGATCATAAAGGGTAGCTATCACTTTTCTTCCTCCAAAAAATCTCCCATTAAGACCATCTCTGGCACCTTCAGCCTCTGAAAAAAAATATTAAAAAAATAAATAAATAAATAAATAAATAAATAAATAATGACAGTATTGTGAAACTCTACAGCAGAGTTTGTCACAGAGCTAATATAGTAATAGTACATACCACTCATCTGTGAAAATTCTACAAATATTTTAACTATTACTTCTGCATCTTCATCTTCTTCTTCTGACTGCCTCTCATTATAAATGATTACTCTTTCAACAGCACCATACCTGTAATTTTTAATTTTGATGAAAATGTAATAAAACTGGTAGATCAGTTAAATCTAGAAGAATTTGTAAAATAACATACTTGCTGCATTCATCTTGTATTTCTTCTTGCAATGTCTCATCTACATCCTCTGGTTCAACCATATTTCTTAAAATAACTACACGACTCTGAAAGATAAAAACAAAATGAATAGTTTCCTAATTTTAGAAATTAACCACAAGATTTGAAACAAGCTGTTCACTTGGTTGTACCTCAACTTTTCTCATCAACTTCTGCATTACTAAATGTCGGGCACTTTGTCCCTTGATTGATATATTTTCTTGGGCACTGAGTGTTTGCGGTTCAGCCTCTTCAAGAAGCTTTTTCTGGAGCTCCTCCTGCTGTTTCTGCTAAAAAGTGAGAAGAAAAAGAAACATCAAAAACAAACATAAAGAGATAATAAAAACCAGAAAAGTTAAAATTTTAAGCACAAATTTAAAAGTGCTATTTCTTACTTGGGCTTGTTCTTGAGCCCTTTTGAAAGCATCCTGTGCTTGTGCTACAGGCTGACCAACAGCAGTCGGAGTTACTACAGCTGGAGGCGGGAGAGTAATGGACTGACCCAGAGCTAAAATGAAACAAACATAGAATATTAGTTTAAGAGTTTGAGCAAATTAATAACAATAATGTTCCACCTCTTACCAACTGGTTGGATCTGTGCAGGTGCCCTTAGCTGTGGAATGGCTATTCCTGGTGGTGGAATGACAGCAGCAGGTGCTGCAGCAAGCCCACTGTTAAGTAGGCCCGCCTGTTGTTGAGCTGCTGCAAGAAGGGCTGGGTTTCCGAGTACACTTGGAATTGCAGTCAGGGGGCCACCAATGCCAGCAACCGCTTGAGCCCCGAGGGACGAGTTAAGCTTTGCCATACCTGCACACAGGTCAAGACGCATCATACCGTCACTTTTTCAGAAGCTCAGAATGCAGAATGGGCTCAACCAAAGAACTCACCTAAAGCTACAGCGTTTGTTGCCACAGCATCCATGGCTTGAATCTTGGCAGTGGCGGCAGCTGCAGCAACAGCAGCGGCAGTTGGCATCAGATTTGCACCTTGAGTTGGATTCTGCAACCGCAAACACATTCCAGTTTTAAATCACAATAAATGAAACAAAATGGAAACAGTTCTGGGAGAAAATAAAGAGGTCTTACAGGGGGTCTAGCCTGCAAAGCATTGGGGGGAGTGATAGCACGTCCAACACGAAGATATTGCCCCCCTAAGTCAAATAAATTCATAGAGGCTATTGCTTCTTGGGATGCTTGCTGAGTCTCATACTCAATGAAAGCATATCCTTTGTGTCTGTTTGGAGTAGGACCTGCAGCTAGTTTGCAGCTTTTGATGGGACCAAATGCTTCAAACACACTGATGGAAACAACGTTGAAAGTTAGAACATAAGTTTGACAACAGTTGCACTGACAAGAAAATTTCTACAAGAAAACAATTTACCTTTTTATGTCATCTTCAGTCAAGTCAGGGTGAATGGATGCAATATAAATTCTATTGTATTGTTTGGCCTCTTCTGTAATTTCATCAATGACTGATTGTGCTTGAGGCATGTTGCTGGGACGGCCCACAACTTTGATGTTCCTGCCACCAATCATAACTCCATTCATTTGTTCTAGAGACAATTGGGCTGCTTCTGGAATTTCATACTCAACGAACGCAAAACCTAAACACAACAAAGACAAACATGTATTTAAAAATATCAAACCAACCAAGTAAAACAAGTGGATTGAAATCAAATTTAAGATGGGAAATAAGGCATTACCTTTGTGTTTTTGTGTTACTGGATCCCAAGACATATTTATGGATTTTATAGGGCCAAACGGAAGGAATGCTTGTCTGATTGTGTCTTCCTTCAGTTCAAAACTGATGCTCCCAACATAAACCCTGCAAATTTAAACAAACAAAGCAGAGGGGTTATGTAAAGACCATTTTCAATATTGTAAAGTAAACGGTTACCTGAGTGCTGAGCCGGCTCATCAAACAGGATTTATGGTACATTAAATCAGCATGCACTGACAATGGTAGTAAAATTTGCAACAAATATAAAGAGACTTTCACTACAGTACAGTCAGATCTTATCAGCTTGACTTGAATTTCCACATTAAGACAGGAGACAACCATTAAGGTGCTCAACTGGCTCATCAAACAAGAAATAAATGTAATCATTCTGTACTAATAGTGTTAAATTCCAAAGAAACTTAATCAGACTTGTGTTGCCAGTTTTTAATTTATGTAGCTGTTTCTTACACAAGCACCAAAACTAATGATGATTTAAAAAAAGGTGTTGCACACCCAAGTACAGGAGCCATGATCTGACTTAAAATTACCCAATCCAATGGAGTTGTGTATGAATGCAAATATACATTAATAAATTCCGGCACTAACCTGCACATGAGAACTAAAGCTTGTTGCCGATGGAACGACTTGGCTTTCTGGAAGTGAAACAAAACCATAAATTAGACAAAGCTTTTATTAAATATAAACTTCAAAAAGATAGAACTGCTGTTGTCCACAACAAACCACAATATGACAACCACAGTCCTACTAAGATAATAACCACTTAAGTCAACTTTAATACCTGTTGTTGGTGTGCAAGGGTCTGCTTCATCAAGACCATTTTAATACTTTGTTCCATTGCATATTTCTTTGACCTTGCTACATTTTCTTGCTGTTCAGAATACAGTTTAGGTAATCCAGCACCTAGTATACCTTGAAGAGTTGACCTTGCACCGACACCTGCAACAGTAATATCCAATTGATAACAAGATAATCGTAAACAAACAAGTTAAAAAGTCATATTGGAACTGTGACGTACCAGCAAGAAGTTGACCATCCTGCTTTAGGTCGTAGAGTGGTTCTGATGCGTGAACACCTACAAATAAGGAACAGAATTAAAAATGGAAACACAATTGAAATTAATACCTCCTCTACACGTCTTTGTCGTAAGACTTCCTGGTTTAAGCCTCCTGATAGATTTATTCATCTTGCTTAAACCTGACAAATCAATCAAAAGTACCTGACACACTGAGTCTTGCTTCACCCCTCTACACTTGAGATATTATTATCATTATTGTTGTTAATTATGTATTTGAGTGATCAGCTCCAGTTCTACCACTGGAATGGAACTCTACATGAACTCTGCCCAGTTAAACTATTTACTGAACTATAACACGCATTTCCAAGGTTCATTGAAATACAGATATGTACTTTAAATTTTTGTTTCCAAGCTGAGTTGGGCACGGTCTTGAGCGTGCCCCGCCTGGAACGTCCCCCCACCCCCTGCTTGATAACATTTCTCACAATTTACTTATTGAATTAATATAATGGGTGGATATTATTTTTATTCACTCTGGAATAGAGAGAAATAATCGCCCATCATCCCAACAATATTTAAGATTATTTTTATAATAATTTAAATTTTTCTTCTTTCCTCCTGGATGAGCTGTATGGGGCATTTCTCATTGCAGGCTTGCTCCGTGAGGTTGCTTCGCTGCAGAATGGTGCGGGGCAGATGCGCATGTGGACTGACGGAAGCCTTCCCTCAAACTCTGAAATTAAATAGTCCAACCTATACTAACCTAATGAGCTCCAAACAGATCTTTCGTCGCGACAGATCTTACGCTACTATCAACAGATCTTACGCTAGCTGCGTCAGATCTTAAGAGAAATTGCGCATGCAGGTCATCATAGAGTGGGAGGAAAATATTTTGATTACATTAAAATGTTCTTAAAATATTTCCGGGGCTACAGGCGATTATTTCTGTTTATTCCAGAGTGAATAAAAATAATATCTACCAATTGTATTTATTCAATACATATACTGCGAGAAATATCATAAAATAGGGGGTGGGGGACGCTCCAGACGTTTCCCACTGAGTCTTGCTTTTGCAATACTGCTCAAAAGCAAAACAGAAAATACAACAGGTAATCAAACTTCTGAAGTTGGCCAAAATGGCTCAATGAATATTCTAATAAGGAGGAAAGTGAAAACACAACTTCAAGGCCAAAATTTGAATGGTCCTATTATGTCTTAAATATTCTTATAAAATCATCAAATATATTGAAATTTTTAACAAAACTAAATTGGAAAACCCCAAATAATGAAAGGGTAGGGGACAGAGAAGATGATGTGGTTCACAAGTCAGACAAGCTTTCAAGATGACTTTTAAAATTATAAATTAAGATGAGCTGGTAATTGGTGGACATTAAACCAAGATTATTTTTGGAAGTAATATTCAATTTAAAAGGAATAATAGAAAAGATTTTTGGAATAAGATACAAAATTACTTATTAGCATGAAAGCGGAGCATGTCTGGGTTGTGTACCACACAAACAAGAAATGCTTGTGGCGACATGAGGCATAAGATGACCTTTACCCCTGTGTACGATGAAAATCGGGGGTCTCTGTCCCCGATTTGTACGCAGCGATCGCTGAAAACACCTGGGCTAGGCTAGGACGCAACTCTACCCATGAAACAACACAGAAAACAGAGAAAAGAAACAAGAAAATTAAAACTTTGACCCTCATACGGAAGTAACATCTTTGAAGAGACTCTGTTGTGCGCCAGAATGAAGGCATTTGACCCTAAACTCAATTGAGAGTTTACAAGTCATTAACTTGAGGTTAACATTCAGAGGAAAATAGTTGAATTGTAAATTGCCGTACAAAATAGGGATGGGAAACTTTTCATTTGTGTCTAAATCTTGCAAGACAATTTTTCTTTTCTTTAAATCAATGTCAAATTTAAAACCGACAACTTACTGCTTTGTAACCACTAATAATGCACTACACTTAACACCATATATCTGCACAAGTAAAACCTTTCCGACAAGTTTCCTTGGGTTCCTGGAGAGATCGTTCCTCTAGCTGAGTTGGAGTGTGTTGATTATGAAACAGCCAAACATATAAACAATCTTTAACAAACAAACTATCCTCCCTCCCTCCCTCTGTAGCTCAAATGGTGAGGAAAAAAAATCAAAGCACAAAATTAATGCCAACTTAGCCAGCAAAAAGGGATACATAGGCACTGAGCATCACAAAAGCAAATACATCATACATTCATACATTCATACATCCAAGCCCCGAAAGGTGGTCATTAGATCTTCAATAATAATTATTAACCAGTTTCTTTTATCTTAGTATGAAAAAAAATCATTCTTTTCCTTTTTTTATTTGAAAAGGTCCCTTTTTGCTTGCTTTTTAACAATATGCATATCAAGAAAAATTAAATAAAATAAAATTAAACAAAACATAGAAAAATGTACAAGCATCTTCAAGCAGCATTGCTGGTCTTAAAGTTGCTTATATAGTTACTTATCCAACTATAACATGACCCCTATTAATAAGCAGAGATAAACACACAAGTATTCTCTGACTACAAAGATTTGTTGAGAACTACAAGGCTTGAGTCATCACTAATAAGGTAACAAAATAATGTCAAACTATACAGTAATGACAGCCACTGGTGTCAGCCAATTGAAGGGCCTCTCTGTAACAACTCAGAAACAGACCACACAAACTCCATTAGAAATATGATCTCAAAAAATCAAGAGACCTCTCATACTGAGCTAATACTAAACATAAGGGATGCTGAGGACAATACTGCAGTGAAGTAATTGTGAGAACTGCCTCATCATACCAAAGACCCAGAGAACCGTCTTCCATTAATGTATGAATGTGTGTTCGATTGTGCGACTACACGTTATCCCTCAAAGCCGGCTCAAAGCCCATATGAGAGTCCTTAAAAAAGCTGAAGTCAAGTAGAAACAACTAATAACCCTCTACAAGGGACTGGTATCTGTCCCAAAACTCATTATTTTGATAATGTAACAAAGTGGAACAGCAAGAGACATAAAGCCTCTTGGCATATTAAACCATGACGTACAGACTCAGACTAACACAAACACTGAGGATGCTTTACATTTATAAATTAATTAACACATTGCAAGTGAAATACTTCTAATGAACACATTGTGGACAAAAGGAAATTCAAAAAGCAATGACAAAATATTGCAGAGACCACTAAACAGAAGAGGATTGCTCACCCAAGTCTAGAGAACAGAGCAGGTAATGGGAATTTTGAACAATGTTACACTGCTACACCCCTGCTCGCCTCAAAATTCAGCATTATACCTTTGACTCATGGCAAAAATTAATTACAGTCATCAATTTAAGTTCATTCTACCTCACACCAAATTCACTTTGACTCCCAACAAAATCTGAGACCCTTTAAGCACAGTAACTTTGCCCACCTAGTAGCATCTCCTATGATAACTCAACAAACCTGGTACACAATGAATGTAACAGACTATAGGAAGGGAAGAGAAGAAACAAAGTATCTGGTAAGTGTACTTACTCTCTCTCTTGATTTTGGCTGCTGGCTCTCCGTTTTCCGGCTTGACCCCATTTTCAGCTTCTCGCTTAATGGCCTTGATATGAACTTCACCAACACCATTCTCCATCTCTTCTATAGCAGTGTCTCTAATCTCCTCAGGAGGTACAGGGGGTGGTGGTGGTGACGATGAAGTGCTGTCCTAGAAAACAACAGTAAAAGAAATGGTTTCAACACTGACTGTTTAGGATTATAACTTGCCAGCTCTGTTTGCTATACAAAAGACTCAATAATCTCGTTATAATTGGGACAAAGTTGGACTATCGATTTTAGCAACAATACAAGTTGACTAAGTTGACACGGACGCAAATACAACCACGAAAACAACAGTAGTATTCGGAGGTTAAGGGCCTCATCTCCACACGTTGCAGAGGCGTCCTGAGGTACATAGGAAGGTACAAAGGGAATTCAAAGCTAATGAAATACAGGAATGTGTTTAAAAATTTTGATAGTTTGGTGCACAAATAAATTATACAACTAAACACCATGTAGACTGAAAGTTAAATCAGAACGCCATCTTGACATTTTAACTCCTCGTTTGAACTCACTGAGTTTGAAGATCCGTTAACGTTTGATAAATCTGTCGAAGCAGCCATTGCTGACAACGATGCTTTTCACTTCAGACGTAAATTGTAAACAAATAAAACATGTAATGGGAAAGGAAAAAGGTGCACGACAACTTGGTCACAAACGCCGTGCCGTTTCGCCGTGACCAGCCGTGACGAGGAAGGGAGTTAAGCAAACGGCAAACTCACCCTTTGCTCAAAGAAAGACCCCCAACATAATAATAAATCTACAAATATAATAAACTTCCTTAGATCATAAGAGATCCCAGACCCAAGCAAAGAGGGAATAAATATTGATAAGAGCAGCTATTTACTGTTGCTTCTAGACAGTTTCGTCTGTTTCTGACAACCGGAACTACAACACCGGGATCTGGTGGTTGGTGGCACTGTAATTCTCTTACAGGACTGCCAACTGCCTTACGAACATACACAGGAGGAAGCCTACTTCTCTTTCTATTTCGAGCCCTACGAACTAGAAATGTGGTTGTCTTCGGGAAGCATCATTTAAAAAAAAATTGAACTTGGATGCAATCTTTAGAGAATTTGAGTCTTTAAGGTGGCCACATTCAATATCAGCCGTTGGTACTCAAATGCTTAAGCGTGAGCAAATTTTTTTTTTAAATAAGCAGCCAGCAGACGCTTTCCTCCTCCTCCCCCCCCCCCTCCCCTCCCCCTGCACCTTGCTCTTGAAACTTGTGTTGACAGACAGTGTCAGAACTTCACGTAGTTCCATATCAAAGGCCGGTTCAATGGAAAATTCTCCCGAAACAGTCGAAACATTAGAAGATATTTTAAGTGACTTTGCAAGTCTTGATGCTGCTGCTGAAATTGTTGCCAGCGGAGGTGCGGCACCCGCCCCCTTCAAGGCACCTGTGGAACCCATTTGTGACTTTGAAGTTGGTTAGTAGTCTATTCTTCCGCAAAAAGAGAGTCTCTATTTTATATTGAAAAATGTTGATGTCTTCCTTTCTATTTTATCCATTTAAATACTCCTTTTATTGTTGTTTGAAAATAATTTTGTTCTTAGGTTTACAGTGGTTTAATTGCTCCGAGCCACTTTCTATTGGGCGTCAACTTCGAGGCAAAATTGTTGTTTTGGATTTTTTCACATACTGCTGCATTAACTGCCTGCACATACTCCCTCATTTACGGAAGGTGGAAGAAAGATTTTCCACTGAAAATGGAGTTGTTGTTGTGAGTAGAAAGGTACACTTGGTTAATATCTTCGATCTGACATATGTCTCATGGGCTTTTATTTTTCAAATTCTAGATAGGTGTTCATAGTGCCAAATTTGACAATGAGAAAGACTCTGAAAATATATCAGCTGCTCTTAAGAGATATGACATCACTCATCCAGTTGTGAATGATTGTGAGGGTGAGCTCTGGTCCAAGTTAGGTATATCCTGCTGGCCAACCGTACTTGTCTTAGGTAAGCTGCTGTTTCTGTGCTTTATTATTCTCTTGCTCTGTGAACATTTTTTTATTTTGTTAGGCTATTTGATATGTCTTTCATTGTTGCTTCATTTTTTTAATTTCATTTTAGTACTTTTTCTTCTTAGGCCCTGAAGGCCAGCCTTTATACAAATTGGTCGGAGAGTTCAACGCAGATCATCTGGTTGATTTCATTAGCAGAGTTGTCACCTATTTTGGATCTCATGGAAAGTTATCCCCTCATTCTCTACCACTTTCCTCATCCACGTCAGTCCTCAAAGGGCCACTTTTGTTTCCTGGAAAGATAACTTCTACTACTCAGCAAGATGGTTTGGAGCTAGTTGCTGTTGCAAACTCCGGTTTGCATACTGTAATCATCACTTCCGCTGATGGTATAATTAAAGTAAGTAAGTTTCTATTTTAAGAAATCAATCATTGCATCTCAGTGAAAACCTAGTATTTTCTATTCCAGCATGTCATAGGCAACTCTGGGAAGCCTGGGTTTGCTGATGGTAATTTCAGCACCGCTCTTTTCAATGCTCCTCAAGGACTCGCATTTGCTCAGTGTGATGTCCTCTTTGTTGCGGACACAGAAAATCATGCCATCCGAAAGGCAAGTAAGGATAGCAATTTTTTATATCAATCATCATTTCTTTCCTTGATTTTTATTTTTAACATTTTAGATAGATCTGACGAAAGAAACAGTAATAACCATTGTTGGAAACACACTAAAAGCTGCCGGCAATGATGGTAGCACAGTGTACAATGCAAATGGTATTTCCTCTCCTTGGGATCTTTGCTTCGTTCGCCGCCAGGTGCCCTCAACACGTCATCTTCCTCAGCCATTTATGTCCATCTGTCCTCCTGCTCCCCCTGGGCACATCTCTTTAAGTGGAGTTCCTGTACTACCACCCCCTGAACCCCCTTGTATCCCTCCAGCCCCTGCACCCCCTTGTATGCCTCCAGCCCCTGCACCCCCTTTTATGCCCCTAGCCCCTGGACCCCCTTGTATGCCTCCAGCCCCTGCACCCCCTTGTATGCCTCCAGCCCCTGCACCCTCTTGTATGCCTCCAGCCCCTGCACCCCCTTGTATCCCAGCACCTCCACCGCCGGGAACCTCTGCATTTGCTCAAGAAATAACAGAGGAAGAATCTTTAAAAGAGCAAGAAGTGCTTTTCATTGCTATGGCTGGATGTCATCAAATTTGGGCATTATTCTTCCAAGACACAACATGGTGGGGGAAAGAGTAAGTAATAATTCACAAAGGAGCCATTTGACAAACCAGAAGATTTGCACAAAATTTGCAATAATCTTGTTATTTTGAAAGACTTCCCTCTATGGTAATCCACACTGCCTTGGTCTTTGCAGGTTTTTTGTTGCTGGAACCTGTGTAAATGTTGCGGGATCGGGAAGTGAAGCTAACAGAAACAACTCATATCCTCGATCAGCTTCCTTTGCCCAGCCATCTGGCTTGACGTACAGTTCTAAGTTGGATGAGATCTATATTGCAGACAGTGAAAGTTCAAGTATAAGAAGTATAAGTTTAAAAACAGGAAAGGTGTCAGCAGTTGTCGGAGGAAGCAAAACTCCAGATGTAAGCTTATTATATTTTTGTCATTCTTTATCTTAACAGGTTTTTGCTTTTGTTTAATTTTGTTGCCTCGGTTGTAGGATTTATTTTCCTTTGGTGATATTGATGGAAACGGATTCAATGCAAAACTTCAGCACCCCCTTGGAGTAGCATGGCATGATAGAAGTGAGAGCCTTTTCGTAGCAGACAGTTACAATCACAAAATCAAAATTGTTAAACCTGGTGTTAATTCATGTGTGGCTTACATTGGAACTGGTAAGCCTGGTAATCTACTTTCTGGACTCAAGTCTCAGGTTTGTCTTTCCAGCTAATATAATTACTGTGAAAATATTTTTCATATGCACACAGTATCTTAATGAGCCCATAACTCTTTCCTGTCTTCACCTTCCAGCTACATGAACCTGGCGGGCTGTGTGTTAATAAGACTGGAACTGAACTGTACATTGCTGATACAAACAACCACACCATAAAAGTTTTCAATTTTAGTACATGTACGATAACTGAGGTACAAAACTATTCTAGTGTTGAATATCTGTGAAAAAGCTTCATTTGTTCCATTTTTAAGTCCCATGTCTTACTTTCAGTTGGCTCTTATTTGTGGAGATAAAGAGCCGGAAGATAAAACCGATGAGGCACTGAAAGCAATTCCACTTACAGTAAATTTTGGTGGCAAAATTATGTTACATGTGGGCTTGTCTCTACCTCCTCAACTTCAGCTCACTGAAGGTGCACCTCAGCGGTGGAGTCTTCATTTACCTGGTGAGAACATTTCTAATTTGTGATATAGTTGTTTCTGTCAAAGGCTTCAAATGATATTTCCATTTACAGGTCTCTCCTGGAAATGTGATGCATCAAGCGGCGTATTTGATTCAGAGTCTTCTACAGCCTCTATATCTGTGACTGCACCAGCATACGATCAGCACCAGCACCAATCACTCAATAAAATTCGACTTACGACAAAGTTATTTGTTTGTGTTGACAGTGTTTGTAAAGTTGCGACTCCATCATTGTCCTTTACTGTTAAATGTGATGCCAAGAGTACTAATGAAGTTATTTATAAATCTACACTGGCATTGTGAAGAGCTGTTCACTAATACTACTGACTCCGTTTTTATAACAAATTATTCAAGATTCAAATAAAAATTTCAAAGTGAATGAGTTTGTTTGGGATCAGGAAATATACGCATGGCAGGTCAAGTCAAGCATTTTATTCTGTTTGGCTGAATAAATTAAAGCTTCATAATACTGGCACATAAATGTCGATCTACAGACAGGCTTCAAACTTGAGATTTCAGGAAATTGCCAGATCATACAGGAAGAACAGGATTAATATTCTTCAGCACCCTCTCCCTCTCCCTCCACGGAATCCATGCCAACCTCTTCATAATCTTTCTCCAAGGCAGCCAGATCCTCACGGGCCTCAGAGAACTCTCCCTCCTCCATACCCTCACCAACGTACCAGTGTACGAAGGCGCGTTTGGCATACATCAGATCAAACTTGTGATCTAATCTGGCCCACGCCTCAGCAATAGCTGTGGTGTTAGACAACATGCACACAGCACGCTGCACCTTAGCAAGGTCTCCACCGGGAACAACAGTTGGGGGCTGGTAGTTGATACCAACCTTGAAGCCAGTAGGGCACCAGTCAACAAACTGGATGGTACGCTTGGTCTTGATGGTAGCAATAGCAGCATTGACATCCTTGGGAACAACATCTCCACGGTACAACATGCAGCAAGCCATGTACTTTCCGTGACGTGGGTCACACTTCACCATCTGGTTGGCAGGCTCGAAGCAAGCGTTGGTGATCTCAGCAACAGACAACTGCTCGTGATACGCCTTCTCAGCAGAGATGACAGGGGCATAAGTAACCAAGGGGAAGTGGATACGAGGGTAAGGCACCAAGTTGGTCTGGAACTCGGTCAAATCCACATTCAGGGCTCCATCAAAGCGAAGGGAGGCAGTGATGGAGGAGACAATCTGGCCGATGAGACGGTTGAGGTTCGTGTAGGTCGGGCGTTCGATGTCCAGGTTGCGGCGGCAAATATCGTAGATGGCCTCATTGTCAACCATGAAGGCGCAATCTGAGTGCTCCAGGGTGGTGTGGGTGGTCAAGATGGAGTTGTAGGGCTCAACGACAGCGGTAGAAACTTGGGGAGCAGGATAGATGGCAAACTCGAGCTTAGACTTCTTGCCATAGTCAACAGAGAGTCGCTCCATGAGCAGAGAAGTGAAACCAGAGCCAGTGCCACCACCGAAGGAGTGGAAAATCAGGAAGCCCTGAAGACCAGTGCACTGGTCAGCCAGCTTGCGGATACGGTCCAGCACCAAGTCAACGATCTCCTTGCCAATAGTGTAGTGGCCACGAGCATAGTTGTTGGCAGCATCCTCCTTGCCGGTAATGAGCTGCTCCGGGTGGAAGAGCTGGCGGTAGGTACCAGTGCGGACCTCATCTGTAATGAAGGAATGAACAGTTTTTAATTGCTGCCAACCACAATATACTCCTACATATGGACTAGAAAGTTGCAAGAAGCAACAATGACTCACCAACTACTGTAGGCTCCAAATCGACAAACACAGCCCTGGGAACGTGCTTGCCAGCACCAGTCTCGCTGAAGAAGGTGTTGAAGCTGTCGTCTCCGCCACCAATGGTCTTGTCAGACGGCATCTGGCCGTCAGGCTGGATGCCATGCTCCAGGCAGTAAAGTTCCCAGCAGGCATTACCAATCTGGACACCGGCTTGGCCAACGTGAACGGAAATGCACTCCCTCTGTAAGCACAAAGAACAAAAAATGTAAGAAAACTGCCACAATCGAGTTGCCTTAGGAGAACGTCCGGTTTGCACCACGTATTAAAAGAAGAAAGAACAAGGATGCAGAGGTGACCAAAATCAGCGCAGCCCCGACTCCGCTCGGCTCCGCTCGACCACACCCAGACCGACCTAACGAAGTCCTAACCCTTGACTAGAACTTGCAGGGCATCCGAACCCGAACGATTGAGGCCAGTTAACCAACGCCCAGAACTTTGATCAAAATGGCAGTCAGCAGGAAATCGCTTCGTGATCGAAGATGGACGTGGTAGAAAACTACACCGGCCGGATTTCGGCCCGGTTCGCGTC
Source organism: Thrips palmi (assembly GCF_012932325.1). NCBI lineage: Eukaryota > Metazoa > Arthropoda > Insecta > Thysanoptera > Thripidae > Thrips > Thrips palmi. Next base: position 9,259,250 of record NW_023144624.1, on the reverse strand, counting down.
ACCGACGCCATTTGCAGCGTGGGCGCGGCGCGGCCCGGCAAGCGGCACGTCAGCAAGGTGCCGCTCACCTAGTTTGACTCAACGGACGTCTAAAGCGAGGCGTGGTTGTAACATACGCTACAACGCGGCCAAAGTTTCTCGTCACGAAAAGCGAAAAGACAGGCGAGCCGCACTCAGCATGGCGGTTGGATCAGGGCGAGCAGCGGCTTGCGGGCCGTCAGCCCACTGTGCAAACGGTCCCCAAAGGCATCTCAGAAACCCATCACTATTCCAGCACGGCACACGGCACAGAATCACGTCGGTATCACAATCACACGCGAACTTACCATTTTGATAGGTTTGAGGAGTTTGTCTTGGCAGAGGGAGAGAGGGTTTCACGACGAGGGATGTCGTTCGTTGAAGCGGTAAGGGTGCTTCTCCAAACTGACTGTGCCGGGAAAGCGCGTGCGGCCCGTATATATAACCTCGGTCTGGCCCAGGCCGGGCCGCTCATTGGCTGCGACGAGCGGCAACGGTCGTCTCCCCACCACCGTCGCCCTCTCCTCGTCTGCCATTGGTCGGTTCAAAGCCGCTCCCGGAGCAGAAGAATCGTTCCTTCTGGCGTATTTAGATGTTTTGAGGTAAAAAGTTGTATCCTCCGTGTATTTTGATGAAAAAATTCGTCCCCACCCTTCCTCCGGCAAGTAAATATCGGGTTGAAATGTGCAGGAATGTGTTTTCGCGCCATATGGCGCTTTGATTTTCGCTCACCCGAGGTCGCTGCTGTCGCTTCTGTATAGTTCGTTTCCTACGACGTGTTCACGAAGCACTAAAGTGTAATTTCTGATCGCCAACACGAAAGGCGACGAGCATGCGACGAGTCAAAAATGGGAAAATTGGAGAGAAGAGGATACTCTGTAAAGTCGCTTGTATGGTTTTGAGAGATGTAACCATTAAAAAGTATAGGTTTGGCCCAATTCACAATAACCTGTCACTATCACCCTCCCGTCCCGCCCTCTCCCTCCCTCCCTCCCTCCCTCCCTCAGGAACAACGGGGGTAGGAGATTTGCTTTTTCTGGTGCAGCACATTCACTCGCATGGGTGTTGGCATGGTGTATCGCACGCAGGGAATGTCAGTTATTCCCGAGGGGAAAGCTGACGCTCTTCTGTTTGGAATAAAGATGCACTGTGTCTGTAGAGCACTCACTGGGGGCTGCATCGAACCATCGAGCCTCAGCTACCCTGCCGTGAAGGGTGTGCGGCGCAATCGGGCTTTTCGGCCACAACCGGCGGCTTGCCGGCTTGGCGGACTTTGTGCAACGGACTGTACCACTGTACCCCGGAGCGCCGCGGTGAGGCCGCGACGTCCGCGACGCTGCCGCGTTGGCCGTGACGTCATCACGGACCAACGGGAGCGCCGCCTCAGCGTCGACGTGTCGCATCGCAAAACCGCACCTGCCTTCGTCGCACCGAACCAGCGATGCGACGAGTGCGAGAGAGAGAGACCAGCTTACAAGCCCGCAGTCCACCCTGTCCACCCACCCCCTGCTCACCGCCACTGCGGCACAGCCGCAGCCAAAAGCGGTTCTCCGGGGTTCGAGTCCCCGCATTCCCCATTCTGTTTTGCATTGAACATGGTCAGCGCGATGCGGTTGTTCCTTCGATCTAGGCTGCATCGCGGCTAGCGCCTAGAACGCCTTGGCCGCGGCCGTCTTGCCGTCTCCAGCTCTCCGGCGTAGCGTAGCGTAGCGTAGCGTAGCGTAGCTAGCGTAGCCGGGGCATAGCAGGACTTGCGCGTCACTTTCTCCTGGAATGCTCCTCTGCTGCCGTGGCCAGGCCGTGGCCGTTCACTTCGCGGCCAGCTTTCCAGCCTGCCTCCTCGGGCCGCTGCTGGGGCCTGGGGGGCCTGGGGCACGACGGGCTGGGCTTGGGGCTTCAGCTCGCTGTGCTCTCCTGTCCTGGCGCTTCGAACGCTTTTTAACGCCCCCATGACGTGGCGCACCAGAAACCGTCCACTGACGGACGAAAACCGGACTGATTGCAGCTGGTGTGGTGGCAACGCAATGCCGTCGGGCGCTTGGCCCTTTGAAGCTGTAATCGTTGTTGTCCACGGTGCCCCGCGTGCTCAGCCCAAGACCTACACTCGCCCACACGCGCGGGTTCCTAAATTGTACCGCTCCAGGTTGACGATTGACTTTTTCACAGTGTAACCGTACGCCAGTACGCCGGCACTGGATGTCCGTAGGCGTAGCTCGGCCCACTCAGAGGGGCCTGGCCCCGGCCCCTGTCACAGGCACCGCCCCGCTCGGCCCGCGCGCGACGCGACGCCGTCCTGCCCACACATCCTGCCGTGCCTTCCTTGCTGGGCGGCTGGTCGCCCTGCAGACCGATCCCGAGAGTCTTTTGCGTCGGCCTGTCTCTCTCGCACTCAGGGAGCCCTCGTAGGTGTGAGAGAGACAGAGCGACGCCAACGACTCTCAGAGTGTGCTGGCCGACCGACGAGGGCGTGGACGTGGCGAGGCAGCGGCGTAGCTGCCGACATCACCTTACGTAGCATTGCTGAGCATTGGCCAGCGGCGTAGCTGGGCGCCGGGCGCAGCCAGGGCGCAACTCGGAGTGGCGCCGAGTCGGTTGAGGGCAGCCGCAGGAGAATAGAGGCTCAACATAGGCACCGGACCGGACATAGAATCCGGTATTTACATCCATAGGCGCATTGGTGGCTCTCCTTAGAGTAGAGGTCTCCGTTTAGGACGGCGAGAGGCCCCCAGAGCCTGCTCGTCGTCAGGACGCAAGCGCGGATCCAGGGGGAGAGGGGGGGAGGGGGGGCAAAAGGACAATTGTTCCCCCCTTGACCCCTAGATAGCCGCCTGAAAGGTAGGCAAAAAGCACCACATTGTCCCTGTAAGTAGGCAAAAAGTGCTACTTTGACCCCCCCTTGGGCCGACTCTGGATCCACCACTGTCAGGACGTCGGCCTCGTCGGCCTGCACGTGCGCGTCGGCGAGCGGATCATCCGGCGGGGGATGCCCGAGCGGAGTGGTTGGAGTGGTCCACGAGGAGATTCCCAGTCAAGGGATAAAGAAACCCCAAGCCGTTTCCCATCTCCCCGCATTTCCTATTTCCCTCCAGGAGTCGGGAGGCCACTGGCACGATTCCCCGTAAGGCTCAGACTGTGCTTCGCCGCGGCGGCGCTTGGGTAAAACACATCCACGTTAGTAGGTGTTTTGGCTCCAGCCTCGCCCATGAACCAGGCGCTAACGATGATAATGATGATGGCGTCGTTGGAAATCGGCAAAAGAGCTGATTGATCTGCATCAGCACATCAGCGTGTTGCACGGCTCGCTCTCGTTCGTTCGTTCGTTCATTCATTCATTCATTCATTCATTCACTCGCAATTCGCTGCCGGCAACTTGCGGCCTTCTCCTGCTCGCCGTGTTCGCCGCGGCCCCGCACTTCCCCGCGAGCGCCTGGACGACGCCCCCCACCCCTTGCTCCTCCACCGGCGCGGCGGTCATGTCCAAGTAAGGGAACGAGCACGACTGGTGCCGGCTGGTGCCGAACAGAGCTCAAGTCGCGCTGTCTCTCTCCCACCCAGACACTACCAGACACGGGACGGGAGTGCAAGAGAGACAGCGCGGGGCGCATGGACTCCCATCTGCCAGCGGCCGGGACGGCCGGGGCCCCGTTGGGCCGTTTCCCCGTTTCCCGGCCGGCCCTTCGTCATTGAAGCCCGGCCCCCAATTAGCATCGCGGTTTGAGTCCAGCGAGCAGCGCGGCCGCGCGTGAGCGGCGTGAGCCAGACCGCGTTCGCGGCGCAGCAGACGGAGCGAGCGGAGCCCACACTGCCCACCTGGTACCTGCCCACTGACCTGCATGTGCACGGCCAGGGCCGCGGCCAGCCGAGCCGCTCTGTCTCCCTCGCACTCATATGGAGAGCCCCATGAGTGCGACGGAGACAGAGCGACGGAGTGACTCTCCTGGCTGGGCCACACGACGCCAGACGCAGAGGCGCACTGCAGGGGCCCCGCGAGGGCCTTCCAGTGCAGGTCGACGGCGCGGCGCTCTCGACGCCCGTTTCACGATCAAGACGCTGGGGAGAGACGGTGTTATTTCGGGGCACCAGCCAGTGCAGCCGTTTCGGGCAGTGTAGCCTCTGGTGCAGCCTCTAGTGCAGCCCTTGCAGCCCGAGCCAACCCAGCCTGGCCGCTCCCTCCTCGCCTCCTCGCTTCACGGACTAAATAAAGACCCCTTCCGTTTTCCGTTCCCCCAGCACACCCAGCACTGCCTGGTAGCGCCAGCCTCCATGGATATCCCCAGCCCTGCGAGCCCGGCCCTCCCCCGACTGCCGTCTGTTCCGGCTGTCGCTGCTCGAGCGCGGGGCGGGGCGGGGTGGATCCCGCCCAGCACCGCCAGCCTTGAAGCCTTGACGGGCTCGATGGCTGGAACTGCTGGGACCCACCAAATTGCGTGCCGGGGGCTTCTTGGACCTCGGCGCCGTCGCGTTGTGTCCTTACGACGGAACGCCCCGCGAGTGCGAGAGAGACAAAGCGCCGACCAGCCCGCTGGATCTGCTGGCTCTGCTGGCCAGCACTTTGTCCACGGAGGCGCGGCGCCAACGCGGACCGCGCTGCTCCTTTGCCGGGCCTGCCGGGCCGCCCACGCGGCGGCAGTGGCGGCAGTGGCGGGGCAGCCGCGCATTCGGACGCGGCCCCGCTTTATGTGACTCATTATCCGCGGCGGTCTCTGTCTCGCACGGCATGGGCGTCGCGAGGAGGCCGAGCAGGCCGTGCAGGCCGAGGAGGGCGTAAACTGCCGGGCCGCGTGAGGCGCGGGGCGCGGCGGCGGCGCGGGGCAGGGCGTTGGCCGGGACGCCGCCGGGACGGGGAGCGAGGGGCCCCACGGGTCTGGTACCACACGGCGGGGGCCTCTCGTAGGCGCGGAGGAGGCGGCCCCGAAAAAGTGACATCAGTGTGTGCGCTTCCTGTCAATAATGTATATGCATGAACTTAACGCCGAGGCCCACAGAGGCAAGGCAAGCTGGGGCGCGGGAAGTTCACTGCCAGAACGAATTAGTCGACTTGCCGCACGGCAGTACAGAGCGTTTCGTTGCCAGTCGCAATGCAGGCGCTGGGATGCGGTACGCTGGGTTGCCCTCGTGGCCGGCGCCGCTTGGCGACCCACCCGATTTCGCGGGACGCTCCTCACGGGCGGCTCGGCTATGCCTTTTTGGGCGACATCGGCCGCAGATAAGATTGCATGAGACATGTAATACCCCTGTCCGGTGTCCCGATCTCGCATTGCTAGCCGTGCTGCGGCTCGGGGCTGGCGGCCCGGCAGACAGAGCAAGGCACAAGGCCCTACGGTCGGCCCTACGGTCGGCCCTACGAGCCGGTCGATAGCGCTGGGGCAACCCCTACCGCCTTGGTCTCCGGGGTGAGTCATCGCGCTCTGGCTAGCTGGCGCCGCGCACGCAACAGCCAACCCCCGAAACGGTCTCCCCGGCGCCACGGCCACCGCCACGGCCACCGCCACGGCCACCGCCACCCTCCAACGAGGCGATGACTCAGCCTCACAGAAAGAGTTCTGTCCCTGGAGGAGTGAAATCTAAGAGCAACCTTATCCCCGAAATCCGGCATTCGCTTCGACAGTTCTGTTCTTCTTTTCCTTGGAAGGCTTTGAATGAGTTTGATTGACACGAGGCTGAGGTCAGGTCGTCGCTGTCCAAGATCGAGGAAACGTCGACGCTCAGTCAAAAACTCTTGACAGTCTCTTCGGGAGATCTTTTGGCTTGCTTCACCCTCGGTCAGAGAGTCGAAAACTTTATCAGGAATACAGCGCACGCACTCGTATCGCAACTTTTGCTAATTAACCAAATAATGTGAATGTGACTTGAAACGCTAAAAGCTTCTAGATGCCTATTGCCTATTAGCTACGACGATGATGATGATGATGATGATTATGGTGATGATGGTGATGGCGAGATACGCTTCGTCTTCGTCCAGTCGACCGACAATACCCCGCGCTGCAGGACCTCTCTGCTCCGGGCCCGACGGTGCTGCCATCTCCCGACAGTCCTTGTCGATACCCCGCGCTGCTGCGTGCCCCGCTGCGGCCGGTGCCTCCATCTCTCGCCACGCCTCGGCGTTTGCTCCGGGGAAGACCTGCGATGACCGACCGACCAGCCGCCCCCGCAGACTCTGATACCACCCAATGCACAACTGGAGTCAAGTGAACTAGATAGAGAGAGACTGCAGGTACCTGCAGTGGCGCTTCTGTCTGTCACCGCAACGCGCCTGGGAGGGGGACAGCCCACCACACACTTGCGGCGCCCGGTGGGTGGCCTACCTCACCATTACCATTAAAGGCTAGACCGCACAGGCCATTTCGGGCCCGACACATGCGCGCCTGCACTGCAAAACGAGACATGGCCGTCCTTAAGACTGCTCTCACTGGGAACTTGGTGCGGTGTGGCATGTGACCCCGGCCGCCGAGGTAAAGGTTCCTGCTCTTTGTACGGACGGTATGTCATGTTGTGCAGTGCAAGCATGGCAGTTACCGTGGCAGACCGGCATAAGTCATTCTGTGGTCTACCCAACGTCGCCATGGGTAGCTACAGCGACACCACTTGCTGCGCCCGATGGGTGGCCTACCTCACGGCGTCACGGCAGGCTGGGACTGGCAGGGGCAGGCCTCGGCCTGCCTTGCGCTGGCCTGCACTGCCTAGGCATGGCCGTGGCCTAGGCAGGGTGGCCTAGCAGGGTGGCCTAGGCAGGGTGGCCTAGGCAGGGTGGCCTAGGCAGGGTGGCCTAGGCAGGGTGGCCTAGGCAGGGTGGCCTAGGCAGGTGGCCTTGGTAGGCAGGTGGCCTAGGCAGGGTGGCCTAGGCAGGGTGGCCTAGGCAGGGTGGCCTAGGCAGGTGGCCTAGGCAGGTGGCCTAGGCAGGGTGGCCTAGGCAGGGTGGCCTAGGCAGGGTGGCCTAGGCAGGGTGGCCTAGGCAGGGTGGCCTAGGCAGGGTGGCCTAGGCAGGGTGGCCTAGGCAGGGTGGCCTAGGCAGGGTGGCCTAGGCAGGGTGGCCTAGGCAGGGTGGCCTAGGCAGGGTGGCCTAGGCAGGGTGGCCTAGGCAGGGTGGCCTAGGCAGGGTGGCCTAGGCAGGGTGGCCTAGGCAGGGTGGCCTAGGCAGGGTGGCCTAGGCAGGGTGGCCTGCCGAGCGGTACAGAAGAGACGCTCTGTCTCTCTCGCACCCTCATGGAGAGCCCCATGAGCGAGCCCACGAGCGAGACTGAGACAGACTCTTCTGAATAGGTCGGCCGGTCCTGCTTGCCTGCCTGCTCAAGCGGAGCGTGCTTTTCTTTGCCGGCCGCGGGCGCCTCTCCCGCGCCGTGGTCTTTGGCCCTCGGTCTCGGGTCCTTCGCTGCGCGGGCGCTCTCAAGGCCGAGTCGGGCCGTGAGGGGAGGGTGTTGTTGGACATGGAAACAGTCGGACCCTTCTCTCCGATTTGTGTTTGGTGACGTACATCCCCTCCCCTTCCCCCGGCCGCACACTAGCGCACTAAAAGGGTGGCCGAGCTCCGACGCGCGGCCAAAGTTTTTCAGAGTTGTGTTGCTGCGGTTGTGTATTTCGCATCGCAGAGTCCCGACCTGGCACGAAAGGCAGCAGCGATATTTCCTCCTCATGCCGCGAGTCTCACATCGGCGAGGCAGCGGCGAGTGGCGGCGAATCCAGAGAGAGAGGTCCAGGAGGGAGCGATGGAGCAAGCGTTGCCTACAGACGGGCGAAGTGCGGCCTTTCCCTGGAAGCGGCGGCCAAGTCCCCTTCAGAGGCAGGGCGGGCGGAGGCAGGCACGGCGCCACACGGGGGGCGAACGTCCCCGCGTGGGCCCAGGCCCGCCGAGGCCGTGAATGGCGAAATAGGAAAGAAGAGGAAAGGGTGTCGAGAATGTAATGAAAGGGGTGGGCGTCGCGGCGCCGCGGCGTGGTTCGTGGTTATGAGGCACGGCGGGCACGGCGACGGCGCGCAGGGCGGGCAAGGCCACAGGCATGCCAGTATGAGCCGCCCCCTTATTGAAACCCACCCCATTTTTGCATGTCGCCGCTGGCTGGCCGACTGGCTGGCCGCGCCGACAGCGACTTCTCACCGCTCCGCGCGGGCTGAGGCTTTCAGCTCTCAAACGCTTTGCGTGGTATGCGCGGCGCCCGGCGCGGCGCACCGCTTTCAGCGACGTCGCGGCGCTCCAAGAGTCTCCCCCCCCTCCCCCGCCCCTTGGCGTCGCCGGGCGGGCGAATACGCTTCCGCGGGATGCCTCTGGCCCGCTGTTCGCAGCAGCAACTTTCCCACTCCGCCAGGATCGCCGCGAGGACGCCGCGCGCCTGGAAAAAAGAAGTGAAGGCTGCGGGAGATGTTGACGCGCCCGACACCGCGGCGCGGTGCAGGACCGATAACGCGGATCCGCGGCGATAACTAATTGCCCGCCGAGTCTCTTATCCGTGGCGTGGCGGGCGGGGCGGGCGTGGCGGGTGTGGCGCGCAAATTGACGAACCCTGTTCGGCAGGGCGGTGCTGGCACGGCGTCACCGCGGTGGTGTCACTGCTCAGTCTTCCCGCGCTGGGCTGGGTCGCACCAGGCCGCGCTGGGCCGTACGTACTGACCAGGCTGCAGGACCCTGATAACGGCACGTCCACTTTCCACTGCTCTGTGTTTGGGGGCGGGGCCCTGCCCTGCCCAGTCCTGCCCTGCCGCGCCGAGCCCTGCCCTTATTCCCTCCCGTGGGGCCAACTGGCCGCGTTTGGACCTCTCTCCACCGCGAGCCACCAGACTGACTCCGAGTGTCGTCTTCATCGCTCTGTCTCTCTCGCACCCATAAGAACGCCCCATGAGTGCGAGAGGCAGAACAACGAAAACGACTCTCGGAACCAGTCTGCAAGAGAGCGAGGGCCCCGTCGCGAGGGCCGGCGGCGGGCGGTCCGTTTTGGCTCACGTGGCGGCTGCCGCGGCTGGCTGCAATTTCTGTGCAGCGGAGTAACGAGTAACGCATCTGGCGCGGCTGCGGGTGCTGGCTTGCTTCCACGACGCGGTGCTCGGTGCGCGGTGCGCGGTTCACTGGCGGTGACGGACTTAGCGGCCGCAGAGTCGGCGGCGTAGCCGAGGGCGCGGCCAGGGTGTGGCGTCATGTGAGTATGTGGCGTGCCCATGGCGGCACCGGTAGACCGATTCCACGCAGTGCGGCCGTAGGTCTGTCTCCCTCGCACCGGTTTGGAGCGCCCCGAGGGAGAGAGGGAGAGGGCATGCCCTGCTGCCGCTGACAGTGCTGCCTGCGCCGACAGCCACCCTGCAGCCCCTGCAGGGCATGCCGCTTGTTGCTTGTTGCGCTGCCGGCGGGACCGGCGGGCGGTCGAGTCTAGCCAGGCCGCGGTGCCGCGGTGCCGCGGTGCAGGGCCTGCGCGCCGCGCGCCACTAGCCGTGCCGAGAGGGGGGCCTGCTGGCGGGGCCGGGCCATGGCTGCGCCGGGCCCGGGGTGCGAGGCGGCGCGCGGCGCCGGCCAGGAGGGGACGGTGTAGTCTCTCGCGAACCGGCGGCGCGCGAAGCCGCGAAGCCGCGAAGCACCGCGAGGACCCGCGAATAGCCGCGAAGACCGACAAGCCCCGCGTCTCGGAGGCAGCGCGCCGATTTGTTTACACGCGGCCTGCCCCCCACGTGGTCGAGGCCGCGGCGCGAGCCGTCTGCCGGGCGAGTGGCGGGAACGGACGGGACGGGCGTGTTGAGGTGCAGGCGACCTGGTTAGGCAACGCCAAAGTATTGTCGAGTGACACGGAGCAGTCCCACCGGCGGCGCCGACTGTTAGTGCTGTTGAGAGATTTGCCGCTAAGTTCCGGTCGGTGGAGTAGAGTTGTCGTCAAGCCGCACGCCGTGCTGGGCGTCTCGGCGTGCTGCGGGCACCATGCCGTGCGCGGCACTCAAGTGGTCAACTCAGTCAACTTGACTGGCCCGAAGTGATTGCCGCTAATGTGAGTGAGGCTCGAGTGCTGCGTGCCTGCGTGCCCCACTGGATTACCTGCTCGGGGATGCCTGACGGGAGGTGAGCCGCGCTTCTGTTTTCGTTTTTCGTTCAGAGCTTCGGTCGCGGTGTTGTGGAGTAATCTCCGGAGCCGTGGCCACCGGCTCGGCGGCGCTCTGGCGGCGTCCTGGCGGCGTCCTGGCGGAGATGCGCCGTGTGGCTGTCGCTACGCGTCGAGTGCCCCTACTTCTTTATCTGCCTATCAACTCAGGCGGGCGGTGAGGAGTGTGTGTTTGGGCTTGCTGGTTGCTGCGCTTGCCTCGCTGCTGCAGTCCGAGAGCATTTCTCTGGGACAAGAGCATTTACCTTGGCATTTCCACAGCCAAGATCGGAGCATTCCCACAGGCTAAGAGCATCTCACTTCTGGATTAATTTCGGATGTGGCGTCGCGATAAGTTTTACCAGCCATTCACGGATCGTTAGAAAATGTTGAGAACCGCTGTCTCGGGGTCTCGCTGCTCTCAACGGCGAGGGTGCGGTTGCGGACAGCTTCGTTGTCTGGCATCATCAACGCACCCTTCAGCGGAGGCAACAGGTCACACTCGGGGCGGCGCGGCAGCGTTTCCGCTCCGCCTCTAGGTCTATGGGTTAAGGGCACGGCGGCGGGACGGGCGCGGTCCACGAGGCCCCCGCGCAGGTAGGCAGACCCGGCACTGCGAAGCACTAATTCAATTTGCACCAAGTTTGGTTGTCCCCGCCCCTCCCCGCCCCGCCCCGAGCACGTGGGCCCGTGGGGCTTAAAACGAGTCGGTTCTTCAGCCGTCCTCGATAATGCCCCGATCAACGGGGGCTGGGGGCGCGACGGCCTGCCGCGGACTTTTCAAGTGCCAAAGTTGAATTGAGCGTGGCAGTGTGGCAGCCGGTCACCGAGCGCGGCTTGGCCTGGCTTGGCCTCCATTCCAGGCGTTGCCGCCCCGTCCGCCGTTTGTTTTTCCGACGGTGCAGCGGTCGTGGTCGTGGGCGTCCCAACCACTGCCCTCCAGTTCGGCGCGCAAGAAGTTGGCGACGACATGTCGGAAGCGATTTGCTAACATCCTCACTCACGTAAACAAGCGGGCGGGCGGGGTGGAGCGGGGCGGGGCTGCAGATTGGGGGCGACGTTTCGTCCAAGCACGCCCCGACGGCGGCCGTGGCGGTGGCGCGCAGGTGGGCGCGTGCGGCAGGGAGCTCGCCTCCGGCAGCTCAATTTGAGCGCGCGGCCCACACCCACACACGCGGCGATGTGAAGGGGTGCTCACGAGACGCGGGTGGTTCTTATTCTGTGGCGACGCCGGTGGTGTGAGGGAAGGGGCGCTGTCGCTTTCGGCGGACCTCATGAGCGAACAGGCGAACAGTGCAGCGAAGAGGCGTCGGTTAGGTGGCGGGGGCGGGGGGCCCTGCGATGAGTCTACCAAAGACTGCGGTCGTGTGTGTGAGCCGCGTGTGTGCTGTGTGAATGGAGAGTCTTTCCCTTTGACTCCCGGCACCGCCAGCACGGCCAGCACCGCCACCTCGGGGCCGCTCGCACCGCGGCTCGCACCCTTTGACAGCATAGGGCCTCCAAACAGATTGCATCGCGCCAGAGGGGAGAGCAGGCGGGCCAACCAAATCCACCCCGAGACCCGCCGTTTGCTCTTTGCCGCGTTGAAAAGAAACATAGAAACGGTTATTATTTTTTAAAAAGTGGCGCCCCTTTTCATTACGCCTTTCTGTATAGTAGCAGCTCGCCGCCCTGCCGCCGCATACTGACGCGTTGAAATGACTTTCGGCCGGAAGATTCCCCTTAATGACAGCGCGCCAAATTTAATCGAGAACTCCCCCACCCTCCCCTCCCCTTTCTATCGACGTCCCGGCGTACCTGCCTCCCTGCGCACGCTGCGCGGCACACTGCCATCCCCTTCTTTTTTGTCGCGTCCGCCAGTGTCCGAGCGGCGAGTTAAATACTCTCCGATGTCCAGCCCCTCCCCCTCCTCAACCCCCTCGGCCAACCCGACAGACAATCGCCTGCTGCACGCGGTAATGGCAATGGCTGTGGCGGACCGCCCCGCCCCGCCCCGCCCCGCCGCCGCCCGCCCCGCCCCGCCTCGCCCCGCCCCGCCCCACCCGCCCCGCCCGCCCGCCCCGCCCCGCCCGCCCCGCCCCGCCCGCCCCACCCGCCCCCCCGCCCCGCCCCGCCCCGCCCCGCCCGCCTCGCCCCGCCCCGCCCCACCCCGCCCCGCCCCGCCCCGCCCGCCCGCCCCGCCCCGCCCCGCCCCGCCCCGCCCCGCCCCGCCCGCCCCGCCCACCCGACCCGCCCGCGCCCCGCCCCTAGCAGCTCGCTCGGAGGGAGTGCTCGCTCGGCCCGCTGCCTTTTAATTGGCTCCACATTGAAATTGTTGGCGAGGCGCGCCGCGTGGTGCCTCGCTTGGCGCGTCGCTTGGCGCGTCGCTTGGTTCCCCGCTTCGCGCTGACGTGTGCCGTTGAAGCGGAGCCGGGCGAGTGGCGCCGCACCGGAGTGGCTCTGGAGGGCGCCGCGGCGAGACAAGGGGACAAGCGGGGACAAGGGGACGCCCCGACGACGACATGCCACCCCCGGCCGTCTCGTCTCGTCCCGCGGAAGCGTGACGGGTGATTCAATTGTTTCCTTCGCCGCCGCGGCTTGGCACTGAGACCGCACCGCACGCAGACACGCAGCATGCAAATCCCGGCGCTTCGGCCTGACGGCGTCGCCGCCCCGCACAGTGGGCTGGAAGTCGGGGAGGCGGTCAACATTGTTAAGCCAGAGAGTCGCGAAATAGGACTAGAACGTGTGATTCCGCCAGTGGATTGCTCGTTCGGAAAGCAATCCATTGGGGGGGTCACGCGTTCGCTTCGAGTCCTGTATAGCGACTCTGGAGCTCTAAACGCGACTGGGAGTTTTGACCGCTCCCACCGGTCTTATGGCTCTGGCCCACTGTGCCCCGCCGGCCTGGCGGCGTGGTGGGCGGTGCGGCTCGCGAGGTGCGTGGAGCCACTGTACCCGGAAAAAGGCAGGACAGCACCGACTGCACGGAACCATGCACAACCGCCGTCCACGGGTCGAAGCGGATAAGACGCGTCGCGTTTTATGAAGGGCCTGTTGGGAGAAGCAGGAAGGAGCCACGCAAGCCTCTGGCGGACTTACCGGGACCCACATCGGGGACCCCTCTGCACTGCCTGCTGGTGCCTTTCGGGAAAAAGTCTCTCCGTTCATCCTGGACCATTAGGACTCGCAGCGACGACGAAAAAGCCAGAGGGGCGGTGTGTCTCAGTGAGGCGAGCCGCAGACTGATCCCCGAGAGTCGATTTCGTCGTACTGTCTCTCTCACACTCACGAGGCGTCCCATTAGAGTTGCGAGACAGACAGAGCGACGAAAACGACTTTCGGAATCAGTCTGCTGCGGCGGCCGCCCCCCTCCCCCTGTGGCGTGTAGTGCTGGAGGCCTAGCCTGGGCCGGGCGGGCGCTCCCCGCCGAGCCGTCGAGTGGAGCCGGTATAGAGTATAGAGCCGAGCCAGTCCACTGGGATCAAGGCTCGCACGGCACTCCCTACCCCTATCGCCGAGGCCGCGCCTAGGCCGCGCCGCCATATCGTATCAGCTCCGCGAAGCACCCCCGCGATAAACAGGCCTCGCAGTGCAGCCACACTGCCGCCTGGCCGTGCCGTGCCGTGCCACTTGCCAAGTCGGTCTGGAGTGGCCGCCCGGCGGAACGCTGGAGGCTGGAGTGTTGAGGAGCCTGTCTCCGGCACGCGCTCGCCCACCTCGCCACCTCGCCGACCGGGCAAAGGGACCAGACCCGCCGGAAAGGGGCCTCTGCCTCTGCCGCGCCGCGAACGCGGTCGGACGGGGCCGGACGGGGCCGGACGGGGCCGGACGGGGCCGGACGGGGCCGGACGGGATTGGGACGGGGGCACTGTTGACTCGCGGGGGACTGCCCGCGGCCCGCGGCGACGCACTGTGCCGTGTACTTTGACTGCCAGGCCTGATTTAATAATAAGCCCCGCAGGCCCCGCAGGCCCGCCCAATCTAAAGCGGCAAAGACAAAGTTTTTTCCGCACGCCGCCGAGCCGCCGAGCCGCCGCCGGGCCAGCGGGATCACGGATCTCGCCGTGATCCTGGAGGAGGCGAAGCGCCAGGCGCCACGCTGGAGGGCCGAAGGACCGAAGGGCCGCAGGGCGAAGAGGCGAGGCAAGCGCTGCTTTATTTCCAGTCAACAAAGTCGGACGCCGCGCGCCGCGCGCCGTGCTTCAGCCACGCCCATTCCCTCGGCCGATCGCTCTCTCTCTCTCTCTCTCTCTCTCTCTCTCTCTCTCTCTCTCTCTCTCTCTCTCTCTCTCTCTCTCGCACCGATACGGAACGCCTCATCAGAGCGAGGCTTCTCGGAATCTTCTCGGAATCCGGTTGCAGACTCAAAACTCAATATTGCCCCGCTTGAACTTTTTTTTTGCACTTGGAAAGTGGCTGCTGAACGCCTCGCTGCTAGTGCAACACGGCGAGGGCCCGGCTGGTTCGGGCGAAAGCGGACTCGGACTCGGCGAGGGGTTGGGGCGGGGCGGGGCGGGGCCGGGCGGGAGGGGCGGGGAGTCCTAGCGACTCCTGTTTCACGGAGTTGTTCGTCTGTCACTTGCATCAGGGCGGGCATTATGAAGCTCGAAAGGCCTGTCGCCTTTCGATTCTGCCCGAGGGCACGGAAACGCCGTAACTTTGAAGGCCGCGTCTCGCGCCCGGCCCGCTGCAAGCGCGGAGTGACGGCCCCCACCATTTACAAGTTTGCGCGCATTTGCCGGCATTTGCGCGCAGCGCGCACCTGTGGCCGCCGCCGCTTGGACGGATCGCCGCGCGCGGGGCGTGGGAGGGCGAGCCCGTAGGTCATGCGAGAGTCCGGGCCGACCAGCAATCCGGGCGCCGCGCCGCGCCGCGGTGGCCGCGGTTTTGGCCGCCGTCCAGTGGGGCTCTAGCCACGCTCTGGCCGCGCTCCGACGGAGCCGAACCGGGACTGCCATCTTCCAAACGACCCGGTGGTTTTTGCGGCGCGGAGGAGACGAGGACGTCCTGGTGCTGGCTGGCCCCTTTCCTTCTTCTAACAGACAAGAAGCTGGCCTCGGACCCCCGCAGCTAGGGTTGCTCTCTCCGTCTCCCTTTGCATATATGCAAAGGGAGCGAAAGAGACGGAGCACGCTCGCCGTCCGCGCATGCTCCCCCGCCCCCTCTCCCAGGTGCCTGTCTGCCTGCGATTGGCCGTCGTACAATCACGCCCTTTGAAAGGGACATCAAAGGAGTGGGCGGGCAGCGAAAGTGAAAGTGAAAGTGAAAGTGAGGAGGCGGACGGCGACGGGGAGGCGTTCGGAGTGCAGGGCAGCGGGCGCAGCGGGCGCAGCGGGCGCAGCGGGCCCCCAGGACGTCCCCGCGCTTGGCAGGCATGCTGCTGTTTCGGCCGAACTTGGCCGTTGTACACCGCGCGCCCTGCATCGGGGAAACTGGTGCCATCCGTCTGTGTGACTGTCGGCCCGCCGGTCTGTCTGCCTGTCAGGCCATCCCGCAGAAGGGCGGGCTGAGCGACGGTCGCGCATGCCCCGGCACGCCCTCATTTGGGCGACCTTTGGAGATAAATCGTGAGACGCCGTCTGCGCGTGTGCTTGCTTGGCCTCTGCGCTGCACGACGCGGACCCTGCGGGTGGGGTAGCCATCCCGCCATCCCACCAGCCCTTCAGCCCGGGCTGCTCGCTGCTGTTCAGACCTTTCCAAATAACTCCAGCAGCGATTTCGTCGTGCTGCAGTGGAGTCAACAGTGGAGTGGCATAGGGCCAGGCGGCCAGGGGTGGTTGACGGGTCGACGGGGCGGCTCCCGGTGGAGACCGGCGACGCAGCGAGGCAACAGGGCGGGTGCAGGTGCGCGGTCTAGGACTTGGACCGCAAGAATTCGGTGTCAGGCCGGGCTGCTGTGCTCGCTCCGCTGCGCCGCCTGGGCGCCTGGATTCAGGGCGCTCTTGGCTCGGCTCAGCCTGATGGCTGCTGGAATTGCATTCTCCCAGCTGGAGCAAGCTGGAGCCAGTTAGCCGGGAATTTGGGGCCTCGCGCGGTGATGCACGGCGGGGCCGCTGCGGCCGAACTCACCACCCGCGCCCCGCGGACTCGCTGCATTCGCCGAAAGGGTCGAAAGTGGCCGAAAGTGGCCGGAATTAAGTCCGGGTGCGGCATTTCTCACGGACGGTTCGCGAGAGGGAAAACGCCGCGAAAGGCAAACTAAAGAAGCGCTGCGTTGCACTTCGCGCTGGAGACTCACTGATCCGCCCCTCCGATTCCACAATGAATCCGCCAATTTCCGCCAGCGGGCAGAAATCCAGCACGCGTCAACAGGGTGACGCGGCCGCGCCCCAGTCCCGGGCCGGGGCGGAGTGAGCAAAGTAAAGTGACGGGGCGCGAGGACCCGGCGCGGCGGCCGAGTCGGCCAAGTACCAGGCCCGGCCCGGCCAGGCCAGGCAATGCCGCCGGGGATTGGGCTTTGCACGACGCGATCGGGCCCCGGGGATTCCGGGCAGCCGAAATTGTGGCCAAGTTTGCCAAGATCGCGCTGGGATTCGATTTGGCTAAGGAGCGCGCGCCACCCAGCCGACCTAGCCGCGTTACAGTGCACCTGACCTTCGGCGTGGGCGGGGCGGGCAGAACATCCATCGCCCGGCCCCGGGGACGCTGAAGGAGCAATTACCGAAGCAGGCCTGTCATGGGGGTGCCACTGCGCACACAGAAAAAAAAAACAACAAAAGGAGTTTATGAGATGATGTCACTGTGTCTCAAAGACGCGCCTCTCATTAAAATATTTATATTTACAATGAAAATCTCGTTTTAAAAAAGTGGCTAGCATAAAAAATAAAGAAAATCCCTTAGATGAACATACCACTGCGTCCAATCCGGTCCAATCCAATATGGGAAATCGTACTCCCTCAATGCACGGTAAAAACGGAGCCTGGTTTTCCCAGGAAGCCTATGGTAGAGACATAGGCGATATCCAGGGGGCTCCTGGGAAAACCAGGATCCGTTTTTACCGTGTGGGTGGATGGCCTTTTTTTCAGCCAAGGTTGATGAGGCGTTCGCTAGGCTTGAATTAGGCCGACGCGGAAGTTAGCGCTGAAAAAACGAGGGCATCGAATGGCGAATCGTCTTTTAAAATCCTCGCGGATTCCTTCCGAGAGCCTCTTCGCCCCACCCAGGGTTGGTTTTCATGTTCTTAAATTGGCACCGTCTCTTCAACATTTTTAAAATCTTACCTTCCCCCCTCTCCTAAAAATGGCAGGATTCCCCGCTTTGAATAAGACAATGACAGTCTGAGCTCGGTCCGCGTGATGCCTTTCCGTGGGCCGCGGGCGGGCGTCTCGAAGTCAACGCCGACGGTGGTCGTGGCGCCGAATCTTTTTCGAGAAAATATTTGCGTTCGGCCGCCGCGACTGTGCGCCACTTTGCTTTCCAAACGGGCCGCGCGTTCGCGTTCGCGCCGGGGCTCCGGGCGCGTCCGGGTGTCGGAGCGCACGGCGGGGACCCGCGCGTCAGCCGCGCGGTCGCGAAGGAACGCTTCGTAGCTCTGTCTCTCTCGCACCCGCAGGGTACCGCAGGGAAGGCACCATGAGTGCGACCGAGATATAGAGCGGCGAAACGATCCCTCGCGGCGCGGTCACGTCGAATCGGCGTCGCCGCAAACTGAATAAAGAGATGTGGACAATTCTCCGGTGCCCTGCGTCCTGCGTCACACACTTGTGTGTGTGTGTGTGTGTGTGTGTGTGTGTGTGTGTGTGTATGTTTGTGTGTGTGTGTGTAAACGCACGCGCGCGAAAACAAACTTTTTGTCCCTCCGGGAGTCCATTGCGGCGCTACTGGTCGCGTGAAAACACATGTGGGGGATCCGAGCCCTCGCGCCGCGCTCTGTCTCTGTCGCACGCTTCAACAGGCAGCGCGCGCGGACCCGGTCTCTCCGTGTTCGTGTGTGTCTGTGTGAGTGTGTGCGTGCGCGTGCGTGTGTGTTTACACGGTCCCCGCTGGAAGCTAAATGTCGATTTTAGCCGCCGAACCGAGCGGCGCGCCGCGGCGGGTGGGAGTAATCCGGAAGGAGGACACGGAGCACCCAGCGGCCAAGCGGCCGGCCGGTTATTGTAATTTCGCGCGGGCAGCGCCACTGGCGGGCCGCGGCGGCGGCCGAACCGAACCCCGAACCGCAAAGCCCAAAAGCCGCGCTCACGCCCGTCCCCTTGTTTGCCGATGGACGCTGCGGACGAGTTACAGCGCGATCAGCGTTCCGCCGCCCGATTCCGCGTGTCCCCAAGTGCGTCTCTCTCTCTCTCTCTCTCTCTCTCTCTCTCTCTCTCTCTCTCTCTCTCTCTCTCTCTCACACACACACACACCGATGTGATCCACAAGTGCGACAGGTGCGGGGCGTTTGAACCCGCTGCCAGATGGGGCCCGCGAGAGTCCGTCAAATCGGGCAAAATTGGTAGATTGGGCTCACCGTGGAGGAAAGAGAGGAGGGAGGAGCGACACAGGGACGGCGTTGAGCTCGGCACGGCCCCGCTGCAAGTCCGGGCGATGGCAATAGAAGCAATAGGAGGCAGCCCGGCCCGGCTCGGGGACTCGGGGTCGGCCGGCCGGCAGAGTGCTCCGATTGGCGTGGCACGGCGCGGCTCGGCGCGGCACGGCGCGGGTTGTCAAAGCGCTCTCCTGCTTCTCGCGGTGCTTGGCCTGGCTCGGCCTGGCTTGGCGCTGCTGCACTGATTGCGTCCCGGCCCCGCCTTGGCGTTGCCTTGGCGTCGCCGCCTCCGCCATGCTCGCCCTGCTGCCGGTGACGCCTCAACAACGTGAAGCAAGTGATTGCCGCCGGTTTAATTACCGTCAAGCGTCCTCTCTTTCAAGCCGCGCGGCGCGACAACCACGAGGCACGCCGCCCCGCTGCGGCGGACACGCGGGGGTCGAGTCTCAGCCGTTTGTACAGTGGGGCTGCGCTGCGCGAGGCGCTGATGCACTGCGACCGAGTGGGTCCAGTGTGTCCGACTTCCCCCCGTACCTTCTACTTCCAGTGGTCCCACGGGCCGCGCGGTGTGACGCAAGGCCAGGGCACGCTGTCGTCTTGTCTTCCTAGTCTCATCGGCGACCTCGTTTCGAACCTGACAGCAGCAGGAGACGAACAACAGCCCGCCGAGTATTGACGAAACGCCAATAACGAGCTCTCGTGGGCCATCGCACAGTGGGGTAGAGGACCGGTGGAGGCTTCCAAAATTTTAGACGCGTTTTGAGCTCCAGAGTCGCTAAATGAGGCTCGAACCGAACGTGTGACCCCACCAATGGATTCCTCGTTCGGAGAGCAATCCATTGGTGGGGTCACACGTTCGATTCGAGTCCCATTTAGCGATTCTGCAGCTCAAAACGCGTCTAGGATTTCGTCCGCCTCCATCGGTCTTCTAGCCCACTGTGCATCGGAGCGGACCACTTCTTCACGAATCCCACCGCTCGGCTCCTCTTCGCCACTCTGACGCGGTGGCTGGTTGTTCCAGGTTCCGGGCGCGACGCCGCTGCCCCGCCATGACCGGCTGACTGCGCCATGGAGGGGCTGCACTGGCCGGGCCCGCCCAGGCCGGGGCCCAGGCCCGGATCTCGGCGGCTGCACCGGCTGCGGCGCCCAGGACTGCTGCTGCTGCTGCTCGCCGCGCTGCAGGGCGCGCCCTCGTGGTAAGTACTCGATAACTTAATCATACAGCACCGACTTCGGGCATTCCGCGTATAATACCGCCGCAACTTTTGCCTCCGGAATGGACCCCGCGGGCGCAGCCGGCGTCACGGAGAAATACCGTCCGGGCCGACCCGGCCGACCCGCACTTGGCATCGCGCTGGCATCACGCT
Source organism: Thrips palmi (assembly GCF_012932325.1). Classification (NCBI taxonomy): domain Eukaryota; kingdom Metazoa; phylum Arthropoda; class Insecta; order Thysanoptera; family Thripidae; genus Thrips; species Thrips palmi. The sequence continues at coordinate 9,239,367 of NW_023144624.1, read as the reverse complement.
GGCGTGGAGAGGGAGAGGGACTGCCTCACCCTTGCTCCTGTTCCTCGGTCCCTCCTCGAACCCGACGCCACCGCCATGCTCCTTGCCTGCCGCACCGCAGCAGGCTGCCGCCGCGTTTTGCGGCCTGGATGGCCTGGATGGCCTGGATGGCGCGCTCCAAGACAAGGCGTCCGTGCCCGCGACTCGCCCCGATCCTCGCCCCGATCCTCGCCCCGAGCCTCGCCCGACCCGGAGGCGAACGGGGGGCGGCCGGGTGAGGCGTTGGAGTGCCCAGGACGAGGGTTTGTTTGCGGACCTCTCCCCGGGCACGCCCGCCCTGGCGACGGCGACACCACGCCCAGACGGCCACCCCGCCCCGCCCCGCCGCGTGACGCTAATGCCAGCGCGTTATCGACAGGCTGGCCACTCAGGTCGTGTATCTTTAGCTGCACTTCCACGCGTCGGGCTGTCGGGGTGTTGCCAAACACCGAGCAAACGTCGTCAACCCTGGCATGCCCAGGCCGTCGTCCGCCCCGGGGGCTGTCTCTGCCTCTCCACCGCGCGGGCCGACCGGCCTGCTTTTGGCAGCTTTATGACTCGAGTGAATTGGGGTGACCCTGTACTGCACATCTCCACGGCCCCAGCCCCTCGAGCACAGCCGGACTGGCGGAAGCGGGTGGATCCGGCGGCCCGACTGGCCCGACGAACACGCCTCGTTTAGCAGCCGTGCAGCCTGTAGCGGCGGGGGGTGGCTGGCGGCGGGGGGGTCTGCAGCCCCCTGAGTCCGAGAGAGCAGCTGGGCCTTCACCACCCCGACCAGAGGTCCCTGTAAACGTGCGTCGCTGGTTCGAAGGTCCACGGCGGTCCACGGGGTCCACGGGGTCTACGGCGGTCCACGGCGGTCCACGGCGGTCCACGGTGTCCACGGCGGTCCACAGCCGTCCGGAAGGCGGGGTGGCGGGACGTGCACCGGGGCGAGGCGGCCGCATGCTGGCTGATAAATGGTCCGAAGCAGTCCAGGCGAAAACGCCGGCCAGCACGCAGCACGCGCCGCCGTTAGACGGACGAATTGCCTCGGCCCCGGAAAAGCGCAGCGCCCTGCCTGCCGCCTGCAGCCGCACGTCGAACGGTCCCTGGAGGGCGCCTGCGAACCGGCGGGTAGGCCGCCCCGCGAGCCGCGCGTGCCCGCGTGGTGCCTACACTGCGATCCGCAGGCGCTCCGTGCCGCCTGCAGCCGCACGTCGGACGGTCCCTGGAGGGCGCCTGCGAACCGGCGGGTAGGCCGCCCCGCGAGCCGCGCGTGCCCGCGTGGTGCCTACCCTGCGATCCGCAGGCGCTCCGTGCCGCCTGCAGCCGCACGTCGGACGGTCCCTGGAGGGCGCCTGCGAACCGGCGGGTAGGCCGCCCCGCGAGCCGCGCGTGCCCGCGTGGTGCCTACCCTGCGATCCGCAGGCGCTCCGTGCCGTCGGTCTGCACACCGACTCGGATTCTGTTCGGAGAAATAGGAGCGAGATGTTCCCGACGCATCGAGGAGAGTACTGCTGATTCACTTTACAGGCAACTTGCTTTCCACACGGAGAGCCCACCCCGCCGGCCGGGTCTTGGTCAGCCCTCGCCGCAGAGGGGTTGTTGCCTCATGGCCACCCCAGCAGTCAAGAGTCCATTCAAACCCCGTCTGCGGCCGGCGGCCGCGCCGAGGGCCGGGGTGGGGCTAAACCTCACGACACCGGCACATATTACGGGCTGTATTACGTGGCACGGCTCACCCCCTGAAATGGGCTACGGCTGCTGGCTACCTGATACACTCGGAAAGTCGACCAGGTGGATTTTGGTGGAAATTCTCTATATTGTGGAGGGGCAGCTGACTTAGTTTTTTTCGCGGAGCGAGCGAGCGACCGCCGGGCCGCGGCCTCAAACGGCCTTTCGCGGTAAGTCATTGAGAGTGTGCTCACCTGCCGTTCCCGTCGTGTTGTTGCAGCTGGGGCGGTGGCGGCTGCGACCTGGACACGCGGGCGAGCCGACGCAGCTGCACGGGGTCGTGCGTGGCGGGGTCGCCGTGCGCCGTGCGCGCCGCCGTGCTGCTGCCCCAGGACGCCGACGAGTACGAGGTGGCTCTGCCGCGCGTGCTGCCCGTCATGGCCATGGCGGCCGAGGCCATGGGCCGCCAGGGGCTGTGGCCCAGCGACCTGCTGTCCTTCCTGCCCGGCAACGACAAGTGCGACGCCGTCTACGGCCAGATCTCGGCCGTGGACTCGTACGCGCACGACTGCGCCCACGTCTTCTTCGGGCCCACGTGCGAGTACAGTGTAGGTGAGTGTCTGCAGCGCCGGCGGCACCGGCAGCACCCGCGCGCCGGGCGTGTCATCGCATTACCCGCGCGCCAAACCGGCAGTGGGGTTTCTCGGCGAGAAATTTTTGTTCCGGTTCAGCAAACATCACAGCAAGCAATCTGCGTAATGCGATCAAAGGGTTATGCCGACTCCCTCGAGGGGAGCGAACATTAATTGCGTGATTGCCTGGAGAAGCCCCGCGTGGCCCGTTGCGTGTGGCAAATCTGACAACGAAAGGAAAGACTCCCTCCACTGCGAGGCGAGGCGAGGCGTTGGCGGAGACGTCCCGGAGGTCGTGGGGGTCCCGGGCCAACAGCCATTAGCCATTGGGTAATCAATCTCACGCCGAGCCAAGGCTCCACGGTGCCGCAATTCGATGGCGACGGATTTGGTCCAGGGTCCTCCCAAAATATCAACTTTTAGACTGAAAGCCTTTAGCTTTACCCCACTATGACTGTGGTATCAGTTCACCAACCTCTCAGTAGATAAGACGCAATCAAGTTCTGTCATTCCAGACATTTGTCATACGACATTTGTCAACTGAAAAGGGCAAAAACGGGAATTTACAGAACAATATTTTTATAATATTCCATTCTTCTGAGAGGTTGGTCAACTGATCCACTCCGATGATCTGCCCCTTTCATTATTTATACTTCCATTTTTTCTCTTTCTTCAATTGAAATTTGTTAAAGATTTCGAAATGTTAAACATACAGTTTGTAAGGTGTTCGGGCTGATCCACGCGCCCCTCGCTTCCAACCGCGTGCGCGCGCCCTCCTTGCACGCCCCGCACAAGTTTGTTGTTGACACGCTCGTTATGCGAGGCCCCGCGCCCCGCCGCGCCCCGCGGGCCGAGTCCGAACCAACAGCCTCTGTCCCTGTCGCGCGCATGGGGCGCCCCGCGGCGGCGCGAGGCAGACAGAACGGCCAGGGCACTTTTCGGCACCGGAGCGCGAGGGCGAGAGCCGTGCTGGAGGAACTACTGCTCCATTACCGTGATGAACAAGGTCTTGTTTACGGCTATATGAGTCCTAATAATTCTCTCGGCCCACCTGCTGGCCCCGCCGCGGCCTCGCGGGCCCCGCCGGCCGCGGATCCATTTCGCCGGGGTCGTTTTACCGGCGCGTCGGCCAGGTCGCGGAGCAGAGCGTGGAGCGGAGCCTGGGGCCCTGGGGCTGGGGCAGGGCGTAGAGCAGCCCGCCATGGAGCCGGCCTCGCCCGGTCGGCAGACTCGCCAGATTCACTCGCCTGAGACGTGGATGCATCCCCGACGCGGTGGCGGGGCGGGGCGGGGCGGGGCGGGGCGGGGCGGGGCGTGACCGGAATGTGGCGCTGCGGACGGTCTCCTTCACCTTGCGCCGCGAGACGCCGCGAGACGCGGTGAGGCCCCAGCAGCCCGGCGGGGTGGCCTCGGTGTCTCGGGGTCGGCTGGGAGGGTCTGGCTGCCTCAGACCGTGCTGGTGTTTCCCTTCCGGCGCGGCGGGCCGGGCGATTTGGCTGAGTTACTCGGACTGGCTAGAAAGTGGCCCAGTTCTGGCCGCCAGCTGCCGCCACCCGCCTTCCGCCCTCCGCCGCGCGGAGCAGCGCGTGGTGTCGTGCGGTCACACGTGCGCCCGATAGGGGCGAACTTGGGGGAACTTGCGTCTCATTCGGTGGCGGAAACCTTTTCCGGCGGGGCCCCCTCCAGGACCGCCCCCAGAACCGCCTGCAGAATCGCACCGCCCCGGTTCGAGTCGTTCCTTTCCGGGTTCACCTGCTGCATGGCGTCGGCATCCTGCCCCGGCCGTTATGGGCGTCCCTTAGTGTGTGTGTGTGTGTGTGTGTGTGTGTGTGTGTGTGTGCGCGTGTGTGTGTGTGTCCGTCAGTGTGTCTGTGTGCGTGAGCCATCGCCGTTCCGAACCGTTCTGGACCGTTCCGGGCCGTTCGGGGCTGCCTTCGGCGGCCTCCGGCTGCCTCCCCTATCACGTCGTGGAGGCGGGTTGAATCAGCGACTGGCCGCCGAGCGAGCGGGGGATATTTGCACGTGCCCCTATCACGCCCCGGCTCGGTTCGCAGGCTGTCGGGGCCTGGCCATTCTGCGGTCAATGGTCGCTCACTTTAATGCGCACCCACACACGCGCACTGCGGTCGGTTAATCCCACACCGACACGGCGGCGTGGACGCGCTGTTTGCACCTCTTTGATTGCCTCTCCACCCCACGGCCTGACCCGAGTCCGGGCGCCCCGGGGTCTGGCCGGCGTGACGATGCCACTTCTCCTCCTCGGCCAGCGTGTCGCGGCGCCGCAGTGCCGCAGCGCGAGTTCTAAGCGGCGCCGCCGGCATTGTCCCGTGAGTCGGAGCCGAGCCGCGCCAAGTGGAGTGGACAACGGGCCGGGATAATTGGTGCCGAAACTTGCGCCTGCCGTGCCTGCCTGCGTCTGGCGGCCAGGTCGCCGCCGACTCTGCGGAAGCACAAGCACTGGGCGCGCTTCTCACATTGGGAGAAGTGGCAGGGTGTTCCGGAGAAGCAGCACGGCAGTCGATACACTGGGAGATGGTGGTGAAATGGCTCGAGTAGGCAACCCTCTTCCAGTGTGCCAACTCGGGCGGGCAACCCTCGCCGCCTGAGTGAGCAGCGACCAGGAAAGGGCGTAGTCGGTCGACTGATTCACAGAGTCGTCGTCGGCGCTCTGTGTCTCTCTTGCACCCATAGGAACGCCCCATGAGTGCGAGCGAGACAGAGCGGCGAAAACGACTCTCGGCATCAGTCTGCCAGTCCGACTCGCGCCCAGCGGCCCAGCGGCCCAGCCCACCTGCTCGATATTTCCGCCACGTTCGGTCCAGATCCCCGGATCCTCGGCTCCCCGGATCTCCGGCTCGGCAGCGCGCATCGCTGCCACGAGACAAAGTCGCGCGGCGAGCATCGCGCCGCTGCACTGTACGGCCGCGCCGCACTCGCAATTCAAACGAATCAGCGCGAAGCAGCGAGATTCGATTCGGAGGGGTGAGTCGGCCCCACCCCGCCAATTCTTTGGGATCTGCCCTCGAATTAGCAGCAGCTTCGTCCGCTGGCGAGGCGGGCCGTCGGAACGTCGCGGCGAGATCCGGTCGGTATCGGCCCGAATCGGCAGCAATGAAGGTGGCCCCCATATAAAGTTGGGTCGTCGCGGCGCACCCGGTGGGAGGGGGCGGGAACTTGATGGAACTTTTTTACATTTTGTGTACACTGGGAGCGCCAAACAATGACGTTTTCTTTTTGGTTAGAGATTCGAGGAACGGGCAAACAGAAAGATCCTGGATTGCGAAGTGAGGCGCCAAAAGCCGATAGCCAGGGTCCGGATCATTGTCCCAGTCTTCGGGGGCAATCGACTGGAATGGACGCGGCGTGCATGACGAGGACGCACGGCGCGATATTGGTTCTCGGCCATTGAAGCGACCGTAACACGCGAACAACCATCCACGGTAATTTATACGGGGTGAGCCACCAGGGCCTGCAGAGCCGCACCAGAAAGTTCGCCGAGCCGGAGCCGGACCATGGCGGGGCTGGCGGACCCGGCGGGCGTGCCTGGGCACTGAGCGCCGCCCTTGCGACCCTCGCCGTAATTATATGTGTCCGTTGCGCGTGACCCATCAGCTTGTTGGAATTTTTTCTGTGCACTGCGGAATTGAATAGGAATGACACCACCCCTTAACGAGTTGTTTCTTCTTTATTTTTGACTTTTGAGGCGTGTACCGACGATCACGAGCATTGCTTCGGAGAGAAGGGTGCGGGGTGGGGGAGCTGTCAAGCTCCAGCTTCGGTCGGCGGCGTGGTGACAGGGCCGCTGGCAGCCGCTGGCAGCCGCCGGTGACGCTAATACTCACTCACGGCCCCCGGCGCCTAAACGATTCGTTGGCTCTGTTGCAGCGCCGGTGGGCCGCATGGTCAAGTTCTGGAACACGCCGCTGCTGACGGTGGGGGCGCTGACGCACGACTTCACCACCCACAAGACGAGCTGCGAGGACGAGTACCACATGATGACCCGCGTGGGCACGCTCAGCTTCCGCGACGTGGCGCAGGTCCTCGTCGCCGTCATGAACGAGTGCGTGCCCGAGTGCCTCTACGCGCTGCACAGTCGGCCAGAAGACCGGTGGAGGCGGCCAAAACTCTAGACGCGTTTGGAGCTCCAGAGTCGATAAATGGAACTCGAATCGAACGCGTGACGCCACCAATGGATCCCTCGTTCGGAGAGCAATCCATTGGTGGGGTCACACGTTCGATTCTAGTCCTGGTAAGCGACTCTGGAGCTCAAAACGCGTCTGGAGCTTAGGCCGCCTGCGCCGGTTTTCTGGACCACTGATAACGCCGAGGATGTCCCGCAGGTACTCGTGGGAGCGCGCCATGATGGTGTACGACAAGGACGGCTTCAAGAACCTCTCCGGGGAGCACACCTGCAAGCTCATGATGGAGGCCCTGGTGAAGGTGCTGAAGCAGCTCAAGTTCCAGTACGGCGCGTTCGACACGGAGAAGGCCTCCAACCAGGGCATGAAGGAGCACCTGCGAAGGGAAGTCGGCAACGAATTCAGCGGTGAGTACTTGACGGGGGCCCGTCGAAGTCACATTCTCGATGGAGTGTGGAGGAAGCATCTAAGAACCCTGGAGGAGGTTGTTAAATATTACGGTAAGGTTGGTTCAGCCAGTGTATTCATTGGCAAGCCTGAGAGGTCCTCTTAATCGTGTTACATTAATTGCCTTGACCTGATTCCATGCCCCGGCGCGCGCGTGCGTGTGTGTGTGAGTAAGCATGTGAGTGTGAGTGCCTGCTTGTTTGCTCGTGCCGCCTTCGTACTTCGTGCCATTCTCGGTGTTTGCCCGGAAGTTTGCCGCCTGTTTCTTTAGCCAGTTGATTCCACTAGATCCTAGTTCATCTCTTCCGGGCGTGTTGCCGCTGCTGCCTTTCGACCCCGTGGGACTTTGGGCTGCATGGACGCCGCGCCGCCAGCCCTCCGGCGACAGCCCGGCACGCCCGGCCACACCCCGCCACGCCAGGCCACGCCACGCCGTGGCGTCGCGACCCAACAGCTGCCGCCTCTGCCTGCGACGCCGCGCCTCCGCCCTTGGTAAGTACAAAAGCGGGGCCGTCCCTTCCTTTATCAGACTGTGTCCGGCTGTCCGGCAGCCCTCAGGCTGCCTGAGTGTGTGAGTGTGAGTGCTCTTGTGTGCTAGAGGGAGAGAGCGCGCCCTCTCAGCGCAATAAACTCGCTCGGAATTGGATCCGTAAAATGAATGGCGCTGTCTCTGCCTTTGACTGCTGCAGCTCTAGACTCTAGATGAGCGATTCCGCCGCCAGATGAAGCATTACTTGCGATCGAAACGCTGGCAGCGGCAGTCGGAGTGCTCTGCCCCGTCCGGTCGGGCCACGGCGCCGCGGCGCCGCGCAGCTACCCCGCGCACCAGTGGACTTCCCGCTCGGCGCTACTCCGCGCGGCGGCGGCGAGGACGCGGCGGCGCGTGGGGTATGCCCGCGGGGGAAGACCGGGGAGACCACGGCTTCGCCGCCAGAGGGCGTACGGTCCTCAGCGGTGCTGCGCTGAGCAGCGCTTAAGGTGGCTGCTGTGCGGGCTGAGGACTGAGGAGGCCGAGGGCGGCGGGGCCCTGCGGGGACGTAGTCTGTCTTGGCCCCGGTCTAGACGTCACCCGGGGCGTGCTTAATGGAAATTCTTGACGGCGGCGACATTGTGCGCAACGCTCGGCAACGCGTCGCCGTGGCTGGCTGCGCGGTCGGGGCGGTCGGGGCGGCCGGGGCGTCGTCCGGGCGCTCGCCCTTTATGTGCGTGGAGTGGCCATGAGGGCGGAGTCCGTGAGGGCGTTAGGCCGGGAACGCGCTGCTCGCCGCGAAGCAGGCCGAGCAATGCCTGCTGCGAGCCCGATCTCCCGATTTTTCGCCTTTCCAACTCCCCGCCCCCGCTCGGCCAGAGTTTCCCAGACAGGTCATTGTCTGACCGGAGGCACCTGCTGCCGGGTCCGCCGGGCCTGCCGGTGGCGTTCAGGGCCTGGAATTAAAACTTACTGCTCTTTGCTTCCTCTTGGTCCGGCTCTTAAATCGCGTTAGTTCCTTTGTCTCCCCCTCCCCCTCCCCCTCCCCCTCCCACGAGGCGGCCCTGCCGACGGCACCCTGATTGAGGCGAATGTCCCTCCCCCTGATCGGGGCCCTGGCCGCCCGGGCCGCCCGGGGCTCCTCAGGGGGCCGCCGCACCCGGCCGCGCCGCAGGGCCTGGGCCTGGGCCAGCTAGCCCCCGATGTAGATGGCCCTCCTGCTGTTGGTTTTTGCCTCACCGGTTAATGGTGTGGCTAACCCGGCCAGCCCCCCGATCCCTCAGCCGCCTCAGCCCTCGGCACTAATCGCACTCCAGTGTGCTGGTCACGGCACCGCCGTCGCCGTCGCCCCGCTCTCAGGCGGGTCGCTCCGAGTTTGAGCGATGAAGCGATCCGCGAGGCGATGACGCGCCCGGAGACAATGGGTGACGCGTGCCTCTCCGAACGGTGTCGCCCTGTCTCTCTCGCACTCGTGGGTCTGCCCGTGCGAGTGCGAGAGAGACAGAGCGCGGAGTTCGGACGCGTTGGCCCGGCCGGTGGGCGTGCATGGCGTGCATGGCGGTGCTGCGGGGGATAATTGCGGCGTGTGACTGTGCGAGCGAGAGAGCGACTGGCGGCCTGGCGGGCCGACGCCAGCGTGTCTGCCTCGGCGTGATTGCCTCGTCGTTACGGGCGGGGCGGGGCGGGGCGGGGTGGGCGGCGAGGCGGGGACACCGCCGCGGAGTGCGTGCGTGGCCAGCCCGCCGAGCCATCGCCATCACCATCGCCCCATCGGCAGCGAGACAAAAGAAATTACCGCGAAACGGAGCGGGGTGGGAGGCGCGACCGTCATGGACGCCCAGGTGGTGCTTCGCAGTGCTTCGCAGTGCTTCGCGTGCTTCGCAGGCTTCGACACTCGCCCTTCGCAGGACAAAGCTTCGCAGTGCTTCGCAGTGCTTCGCAGTGCTTCGCAGTGCTTCGCAGTGCTTCGCGGACCCCTGCGCGAGGCGGCGGGGCGGCGGAGGCGACGGCCCCGCTGGAGGCCCCGCTGTTCGCTCTGCTATAGTAGTTGGCGGCGGTGGTGTCGCGGTTGGCTCTGGAGTTTTCTCTCAGTGGGATGGCCACTGCAGCGGAGCGTGGCGCGGCGCGGCGCGACGCGGCGGCCTGGAGGTCCCCGAGGGACTCTAAAAACAGACAGCCACGCCCCGCGCCGCCCCGCACCCGTCCGTCTCGCTTTGTTTCTGGTGTCTCTCCGGCGAATTGTCAATGCGAATGCGCCCCTCCGCTGTGAATGGAAAACTATGCCAGCGAAGTCCCCCTCTGTGGACCGCGGACCGCCGCGGACTCGGAGCGGAGCGCGGCGCCCGGCGGGTAGGCACGCCCGCAGCACCCGCAGCGCGGCCCCGACTGGCGGGAACTCTGCCTCTCTTCGCCTCCGTGCGTGCGCATAGTGCGCATGCCAAGCGGAGCGGTGCGGTCCGGGGCGTCCGAGTGTGGCACCGCCGGACCGCCTGACAAGTGGGAACAGCTGGGCCGGGTCGCCGAGGCCCGAACTCGAAGGCGGGCTGTCCCGCACGCATGCCAAACTGCCAAACAGGTGACTGGAAAAATCAACGCCTGCGACGATGCGTCCCCGAAAACGGCGCAGAACGGCTCGACCTGGAGCTGTTTACGCACTCCAGGTAATGAAGTAGTGAAGGCAGCGCACCGCCCTTCGCCGTCGGCTTGCCGTCGGCACACTTTGACGCGCTGCTGCCGCTGCTGCCGCTCAACAAGTTTGTCGCCTGGCGTTGGCAGGGCGGCCCGGCCGGGTCGGGGCTGCTGGGTCGTGCCCTCGCTTTGTGGCGCCCAGGTCCTGGCGGGCTGGCGGGCCCGCCACTCCTGGTGGTGGGCCGCGCTGCCGCGCTCGAGGCCCTGCTGGCCGTGGCGTCGGCGGCCCCTCCTGGAAGGGCCCGGGGCGGCCCGGGGCGCGCACGGCTTGGCGGCGTTCTCAAATCAATTTCCCCCAGGAGTAATTGGAGTATGGCCGTTTTCATGTGGCCGGCCCAAGCCCCGCCTCCCCTCTCGCACGAGGCTTCCCTGTCGGCCGGGCTGTCCCTTAGATTGGCCTTTAATGAGTGCAAGCGAGGCGGCCGGGCTTTGTCTTCGATCAGCTGGCCGGCGTAACTGTGGCCGCTGCGGCCAGTGCGGGGCACCCTTAGTTCTCGGTTCGCATTCTCATTAGTGAGCGGGCTCTGAGGGGGATCAGAGTCGAGCTGGACCTCGCTGCCCCCTCCCCTCCCACGCTGCACGTGTCCCGACAAGGCGGCGACAATGCGAGGGAGATTTCCTCCGGAGGGAGTGAGGGAATAGCGGGGCGCGGAGCTGTGCAGGACGGCAGGCTGCCAGGCTGCCACAATCCGACAGACACAGAATTCACTTATGTGTCACCGGCGGCTCTGCCGGGCTGAGCCAGAGACCGGGCCTGCCGCCTGCCACCGCCTGCCTGCCACCGCCGGGCCGATGGGCCGATGGCGTACCCTGCGCAGCGTGTGGGCGTGCGTCGCGTGTCGTCCTCTTGTCCCGACGAGGACGCGAGGACGGCGAGGACGGCGAGGACGGCGGAAGGAGAGATAAGAGCGCGCTCCCGCAGATAGCGCCACGGCCAGGCTGGGCCAGGCGCACTGCCCCCGCAGTCCCGCACCGCGCGCCGAGTGTGCGATTCCCTGTGTGCGAAACGAACTGCGAACCCGCGCGGCCGCCGTGCCGTGCCACGGCCGCCACGGCTCGGCAGCTCGTCACGGCACGGCCCCTCCCCATTAAACGATGCCGGGAATCGTCCGAGCGAGCCGACGCCTCGCCGTGAAAGCGGACACCAAAAGTGATTGGCCGTGAGGGAGCGAGTGAGTGAGCGATTCTGCGGGTGAGCGCTCGTTTCAAATGTAATCGTTTTTCGGCGACTGTATAGCAGAGCAGTTAGGACACTCATTTTCGCGCCCGCCGTGGGCGAGTTGTGTTGGAAACGCGGTTTAGCGTGGCTCAGTAGGCCGGGCCGCTCCGCGCCGCGCTCACGTCCTCCGTTTAGCAGACGACAACCTAACCTCAAACGGTATCGCATTGTTAGCGCGTCCGCTCGTCCGTTCCCATTGTTGTGAATCGTACACGCACGCCGGCTGGAAATGAAACACCGCGACGAGTCCGGAACCGTCCCCCTCCTTTGTTCTGGCGCTGCCGCCACCCCCGACGGCCGGCCTGCACCACCACCACCACCACCACCACGCTCATGTCCTTGTGCGAATGCGCTCGCGCGTCCCCGCGGCCCGACCGACTGCAGTTGAGGACGCCGCGAAGCCGCGAAGTCGCGAAGCCCCGCGGTGCAATCCCGGCCTGACCGTAACCTTGCCGACACACTTGAGGGCCCGGCTCGGCTCAGCTCGGCTCGACTCTACTCGGCTTGTCTTGTCTCGACTCGGCTCGGTGCGCCCCGGTGCATTGTTCCTGTTCCTGTTTATGGCGCCGCGTCGCACTGCTTCGTGGATTGGGGCGTCGGGGGGATGTGTCTGAGGCTGGCTGCAACCTCGCGGTCGCTCGCGGGGGCAAGGGCCTGGCGGACAGACGGACGGTCAGACAGACAGACAGACAGACAGACAGACAGACAGACAGACAGACGGCCGCCAAGATTAGCGGCGTATCATCGGCAGGTGGCGCAAGGAGCGCCTCACGCGGCGTTGTTGTTGTTTGTTTTGCGTGCCTTCTTCTCCCCGCCCGCCATTTGCAATGTTAACGCCACCGCCCTTCGCCCTTTCACCTTCACTTTCACTTTGGCGCGCATTAATTCCCTCGTCCATTTGAATCCGTGATGGCACGGCCGGCACCGCACCGGCGCCGTGAACGCAAACCCTGAATGCGCGCCTCGGCCGAAAGCAGCCCGTTCAAAGCGCGCCAAAGCCAGCCAAGTTTTTAAGGGCCAGTGGCCCGTGGAACCTCTGTGCCCGAAAGGGTCCAGGGCGCGAAAGGGACCCTGGGGACCCGAGGGGGCCCGGTCCGGCCCAGCCGAGGGCCCAGCCCGGGCGTGGAGCCCAAGGGGTCAAAGGCAGGGGACGTACCGAAAGCCGTGCTCGTCTTTTTTGCTCACGGCCACCGGCACTTTATTTATCCCCGCCGTGTTTTGTCTCAGGACGGCGTCGCCGCCGCGCTGTCCGGAAGCGCATTGGAGGTGGCCGTCAGTGGACGCTTTGCGGTAAGGGGGGGGCATCTCGCATTGTAGTGGGGCCGAAACGCGCGGCGAGGCCGGGACGCGGCCGGGACGGGGATGGGGGTTGTCGGGATGTATACGCAGCGGAACGGCCGGGGCGGGGGTCGGGCTTGCCGGGCCGTAGGGCCGGGCCGTCGGGACGGCCCGTCGGGCCCAAGACAACTGCTTGCTCCCGCCCAGCCTATCTTGTGCTGTCCGTTGTGTGCCGACGTTTCCATTTCGTTGATCAAACCCCCGCACGTCTTATTGTCTCATATCGCTGCTCCGCCGGCTTCCGGCGGTGATCGCCGCCCAGGCGCGCGGTGCGGCTCGCTGGGGCGGCCGCGCGCTGGACGGGACCATCGGCGCGGCGCGGTGGCGGCCGTCGGCTTTCGCCGTGAAAGGGCGTGTCCGGCTGCGGCCTGGAGCGGAGCTCAGCGCCCGCGGAGCCCTTGCCCACAGCCCGCCCTTTCGCGAGTCCGATGACAAAGGGACAAAAGTGCCCGCAGCGGTGCAGCGACTGCGCAGCGCGCATGCCTTGCCGGCCCGGCTGGCGTGCCGCACACAACCCGTTGAGCACAGCGGCGCGGCGTGGTGGTTGCCCGTACTCTCGCGCGCTACCATACCAGTTTCGGCCGGCAAGGCAACCGTGCTGCGCATGCCCGCAAGCGCTCGTCTCGGCCTACGGCCGGCTGAGTCGTTTCGCGCTCGGACGCACGGCTCTCACGCGTCGCAGTCCGCAATCGCCTCCTTGCCACGCCGGCTCCGGCGTGGCGTCCCGTCCTTTGGCGTGCGTGCCGTGGCGTGGCGTGCCGTGGCGTGGCGTGCCGTGCCGTGCCGCGCGGCGCGTGACCCGGATATTCCCAGCATTTCCGTCGAATTTGGAGCGCCTCGCCGATAAAGCGAACGGGGCGGCCGAGATAAAGCGGTGGACGTGACGTGACGTGTCTTCCATTGAGACGCTCCGCTCCATCCTCGCTTCCGCAGCTTCCGCAGTTTCCGCGCGCTCGTCAGCCCGGCCCGGCCCCAGCATCCCACCGAGGGCCCGGCCCGGCGTTACACTGTTTACAGTTTGCAGAGCCCGGACCAGAGCTCAGGGCCCAGGGCGCAGGTTACAGGGCGCAGGGCCCTGGTCCCAGGGCCCAGCGGCGAAGCACAGTGGGCCAGAAGACCGGCGGAGGCGGCCACCCTAAACGCGTTTTGAGCTCTAGAGTCGCTAAACAGGACTCCAACCGAACGTGTGACTCCACCAGTAAATTGCTCTTCGAAGGAGGAATCCATTGGTGCGGTCACACGCTCGGTTAAGCGACCCTGAAGCTCGAAACACGTCTAGAATTTTTGCCGCCTCCAGCGGTTTTCTCGCCCACTTTGCGCAGGTCCCAGGGCGCAGGGCCCAGCGGCGTCGGCGGCGCCCTGATGGTGTGTGTGCCAACAGGATCCGAGCGTGCGAGGCCGCGAAACGCGGGCATCGGCGTAGCTCGCCGCGAGGACGGCGCCGCGCCTCGGCCGGCCGCGTCGCTTCTGCCACATTGCGTGCACCGCGGGGCGCGGCGGGGCGCGGCGGGGCGCGGCGGGGTCGCGGGGCGCCCGCCAGCCCCTCGGGGCCCGTCCCCTTTCCCCTCCGCCACTGGGCGCACGCTGGCGCAGGCCGCGCCGCGCGGTCGCGGTGGTCGTGGTGCCGGGAGGGGTCGCGACCCGCTGACCCCGGCGCCCCGGCGACGCGCCTTGTTGAAAGCCGTATCTCCTGGCTAGAGGCTGGCCGACCGCGCGCCGCGCCGCGCCGCGCCGCCTTCCCCGGCCGGGCCATCACCATCGCCGCGGCCGTTGCCTCGCCGTCAGCTGGCCGGGCCGGGCGGGCCTCGCGGCGAAGCGCCGACGCGGCCTTTTTTCGGCGGACGGATCGGATCGGGCGGATCGGCCGACAGCCATCGACTGCTGATTAACATTCTGATGGGTAATTTGCGGAGCGTTGATCCAGAGCGCGGCGGCGCGGTTCGGACAGCTTTCTTCTTAAGGAGGGGTCGTCGGACGTCGTCGTCGCAACAGGTGGGCGTCCGTCATTAAATACTCGAGTGTGCGTAGCGGCGGCCCTCGAGGACAACAGCGAGCTTTATCTCTGTGTGCCGTACAGTGTGTCGTCGCGGTGTCGGACACGACCGAGCTGTGTATGACCTGCCGCGGGCAGGGCGCGGCGCGGCGTTTCCGCCTCGGCTTGCCGTCCGCACGGATCGCCGGTCCGGCCCGCTTGTTTGGCCATTCAGTGGGGCGCGAGACAGACGAGACGCCATGCATGCCATGCATGCCGTGCGTACATGGGCCGTTTTGAATTGGAAAGCAGCAGCCCCGCGCCAAACCGCCGAACGCTTCTTAATTCGAGCGATTCGGGGCCGCGGACCGTCACCCCTTTTCCTTTTCGGTCCTCCCTAACGCGGCTCCAGATTGCTTTCGCCCGACGTGGACCCGCCGGCATCGATTTTCGCCGCTGGACTATGTGCCCAAATTAGCACCCGATCTCTAACAGGAAAGGGGGGGGGGGAGGGATATCACACGGCTTAGTCACACAGTTGGTATCGTGTTCTCCTAGAAACGACACCCATGACGATGGCGCCCGAGCTGCAGTCCTGCCTGCTGTCGCATAGCCAGCTGTACTCTGGCCACAACATTTGGATTTGACCCAAACAACTCGGTTTCAGGTTTGAGAGCTCCCCTAGCTTGCCCTGTACGTCCTGCAGTCTGATTCCGAGAGTCGATTTCGTCACGCTGTCTTTCTCGCACGGGGCGCCCCATAGGTGCGAGAGAGACAGAGCGACGACTCTCGCAACCAGTGTGCTGGTCCGCAGCGAAACAGCAAGGCCCTCGCGACTCGCGAGTGACCCTTGGGCAGGCCCTTACCTCTCTTTTGTGTGGAGGGCGCGTGGGCGAGGGCCTGGAGGGGCAGGGCCAGGAGGGCCGAGCAGCCAGCCCTGCATCGCCGCCGGCCGACCGGCCCGGCCTGCCGGGTCGCTGCGAATTAATATGCAACCGGAATGAGAATGACAGAGCTAAGACGCGGCGTCTGGGTCTGGCCGCACAGCCGCACAGCCGCATGGCTGAGGCAAAGCCGACCAAAGCGCACCGCTTGCTTCGCTCGCTGAGCGGCCGCACGGCGAGGCGAGGCGGGGCACGGCCACGCGGCGGATGGCGGCGGACCGGCCGGGCCTGTGGCGCGCTGTGGCGGGCCGTGCCGTGGGCCCCTCGCCGCTCCGCTCGCTCCTCGCCGCTCACTGCTCGCTCGCTCAGTCAGTCGCGCGCCAGACGCCGTCCGGGAAGGTCGCTTCCGCCCGCGTGACCGCGTGACCGCGTGACAGCGTGACTGCGTGACGCCCCCCGACGCGCGCCACGCGAAACGCCGCGCGCCAACCGCCGAGCCGGCCGCGGCCAGGACGCCGAGTGCGTCTCGAAGCACGACGACGACGGGCAGGCCCAGGCAGGCCGAGGCGAGGGACGCGTCGACGCGTGGGCCATCCTGCTCGGCCGCTGCCCACCTGCAGCGCGCCGTCCTTGGCCTGGAGGACGCGCCGGCACAGTGCGCCGGCACCGGCCAGCCTGCGAGTCGCCGCCGACCGCGAGAACGCGACCAAGTGCAAGAGTGTCGAAAGTGTCAGTGAATGCAAAGTGCTAAAAAGTGAAAAGCGCGCCCGGGTGTGTGCCGGCACCTGCGTGCGCGCGTGTGTGTGCGTGTGTGCGCGCGTGTGTGTGCGAGTGGAGTCATCTCAAGGCCGAGTGCGCCTCGCCGCGCCTCGCCCCGCCCCTCCGCCCCGCCGGTAGCCAAACCGGGTGAGTAGCCGAGGCGCGGGCTGAGCTTGCGGCTTGCAGCGCCGACGGACGGCGAGCCGACGGCGTGCCGACGACGCCGAGCCCAAGAGTGGGCAAAGACCGCGTGGTGTGCTGCCGACGGCTGCCGACGGCTGCCGATCGGGGCGGAGCGTGCGAAATGAAATGTGTGTCAGCGGAAGGCCTGCTGTACTAAGTACACTGCCCGCTCTAGGCCCTGGGGCGCCCTGGGGCCTTGTCTTGGGAATGACGGACACACTGGAAAGGGAGTCGTTCGCGGATCGAGCCTCGGCGGCCAGGCGAGGCGGCGTCGTCCGCGCTCCCGTTTTTAAGTCGACACTTGTTGCTTATTCGCGCTGAGGCGCGGCCGCGGCCACGCCACTTGTGTGTATCTGTAAATCGACATGCAAATCCTGCCGCCGCGTCGCCGCGTCGCCGCGTGTGTGCGACTTCGCCGGCACTCCACTGCCTGGCCGCCGCCGGCTCTGCCGCTCCGCCCTGGCTGTGCCTGCCGCCGCGTTTTTCGGCCATTGCCTTCGCAATTCAAAGCACATTTCCACTTTTGCGGCGCGTGAGTTGGCGGCCGCTCGCCTTCGAATATCAATATCAATATGAGTCTGGAGCCGTGCCCGGCACCTGTCAGGAGCGGCACGCCGGCCGGCCGGGCAGCCCGCCCCGGGGCACCGCCATGCCAGGGCACCGCCATGCCAGGGCACCGCGTGGCTAATGGCAGAAGTTGTCCAAGCCGCGTGGCGTCGCGCCCGTCACGCCGCGGCTACACTGGGCGACACCCACTGGC